>NC_135716.1:116039973-118439973 GCF_964656455.1 Halichoerus grypus | reverse complement strand
CAAGGGCACATGAAACATTCTCCAGGATAAATCACATGTGAGGCCACAAAATAAGTCAACAAATTCAAAAAGATAGAAGTCATACCATGCATCTTTTCTGATCACAATGCTATGAAACTAGAAATCAACCACAAGAAAAAATACCACAAATACATGGAGGTAATACAATATGCTACTAAACAATGAGAGGGTCAACCAAGAAATCAAAGAGGAAATAAAATACATGGAGACAAATGAAAATGAAAACACAACCATCTAAAATCTTTGGGATGCAGCAAAAGCTGTTCTCAGAGGAAATTTTAGAGCAACAGAGGCTTGTCTCAATAAGAAAAATCTCAAACAACCTAACTTTACACCTAAAGGAGCTAGAAAAAGAACAAAGCAAACCCAAAACCAGTAGAAGGATGGACATAATAAAAATTAGAGCTGATCAATGAAATCAGGAGCCACTACTTTGAAAAGATAAACAAAATTAATAAACTTTAGCCAAAACTATCAAAAAAAAAGAAAGAAAAGACTCAAAATCAGAAATAAAAGAGAAGTAACAACCAGCAACACAGAAATATAATATATGACAAAAATTGGGACAACCTAGAAGAAATAGATAAATTCCTAGAGACATATAACCTCCTGAAACTGAATTAGAAAGAAATAGAAAATTTGAACAGACTGATTACCAGCAATGAAGTTGAGTCAGTAATCAAAAAATGCCCAACAAAAATCCAGGATCAGATGGCTTCACAGGTGAATTCTACCAAACATTTAAAGAAGAGTTAATATCTATTCCTCTCAAACTATTCCAAAAAATAAAAGAGGAAAGACAGCTTCCAAATTCATTCAATGAGGCCAACATTACCCAGATACCCAAACCAGACAAAGACACTACAAAAAAAGAAAGAAAGAAAAGAAAGAAAAGAAAGAAAGAAAGAAAGAAAGAAAGAAAGAAAACAAACTACAGGCCAATATCTCTGGTAAACATAGATGCAAAAAATCCTCAACAAACTATTAGCAAACCAAATCCAACAATACATTAAAAAAATCATTCCCCAGAATCAAATGGGATTTATTCCTGGGCTAGAAGAGTGATTCAGTGTTCACAAATCAATCAACATGATACATCACATCAACAAGAGAAGGGATAAAAACCATATGATCATTTCAATAGATTCAGAAAATGCATTCAGCAAAGTACAACATCCATTCAACTGAAAACAAATTTAGAGGGAAAATATCTCAAAAAATAAAGGCTATATGAGAAAAACCCACAGCTAACATCATATTCAATGGTGAAAAACTGAGAGCTTTCCCCCTAAGATCAGGAACAAGACAAGGATGTTCACACTCCCCGCTTTTAGTCAACATAGTTCTGGAAGTCCTAGCCACGGCAATCGGACAAGAAAAAGAAATAAAAAGGAATCCAAGTTGGTAAAGAAGATCTAAAACTGTTACTATTTGCAGATGACATAATACTATATATAGAAAACCCTAAAAACTTCACCAAAAAAGCCACTATAAGTGATAAATGAATTCAGTAAGATTTCAGGATGTAAAATCAATAGAGAAATCCATTACATTTCTATACACTAATGAAGTAGCAGAAAGAGAAATTAAGAAAACAATCCCATTTACAATTGCACCAAAAATAATAAAATACCTAGGAATAAACTTATCCAAGGAGGTGAAAGACCTATACTCTGAAAACTATAAAACAATGATGAAAGAAATGAAGACAACACAAATTGAAAGATATCCCATGCTCATAGCTTGGAAGAACCAATATTGTTAAAATGTCCATACTACCCAAAGCAATCTACAGATTTAATGCAATCCCCATCAAAATACCAACAGCATTTTTCAAAGAACTAGAATAATACTAAAATTTCTATGGAACCACAAAAGACCTCAAATAGCCAATGTAATCTTGAAAAAAAGAACAAAACTGGAGGTATCCCAATCCTACATTTCAAGATATATTGCAAAGCTACAGTAATCAAAACAGTATGGTACTGGCACAAAAATAGACACATAGATCAGTGGAACAGAATAATAGAGCCCAGAAATAAACCCACAATTATATAGACATTAATCTTTGACAAAGGAGGCAAGAATATGCAATGGGAAAAAGACGGTCTCTTCAACAAATGATATTGGGAAAATTGGACAGCTACATGCAAAATAATGAAACCAGACCATTTTCTCATATCATACAGAAAAATAAACTGAAATGGATAAAATGTAAGACCTGAAACCATAAAAATCCTAGAGGAGAATACAGGCAGTAATTTCTCTGATATTGGTCGTAGTAACATTTTTCTAGATAGATCTCCTGAAGCAAGAGGATAAAAGCAAAAATATACTATTGGGACTACATCAAAATAAGAAGCTTCTGCACATAGAAGGAAATAATCAACAAAACTAAAAGGCAACCTACTGAATGGGAGAAGATATTTGCAGATGATATATCTGATAAAGGGTTGGTATCCAAATTATATAAAGAACTTATACAATTCAACACCAAAACCCCAAATAATCCAATTAAAAATGGGCAGAAGACATGAGCAGACACTTCTCCAAAGACGACTTTCAGATGGCCAACAGACACATGAAAAGATGCTCAACATCACTAATCATCAGGGAAATGCAAAACAAAACCACAATGAGATATCACCTCACACTTGTCAGAATGGCAAAAATCAAAAACACAAGAAACAAGTGTTGGTGAGGCTGTGGAGGAAAAGGAACCCTCATGCACTCTTCGTGGGGAAGCAAACTGGTGCAGCCACTGTGGAAAACTGTATGGAGCTTCTTCGAAAAATTAAAAATAGAACTTCCCTAGGATGTAGCAGTTCCACTACTGGGTATTTACCCAAAGAATATAAAAATACTAATTCAAAAAGATATATGCAACCCCATGTTTATTACAGCATTATCTACTACAATAGCCAAATTATAGAAGAAGCCCAAGTATCCATCGATAGATGAATGAATAAAGAAGGTGTAGTGTGTACACACACACACACGTATACGTGTACACACACACACACACACACTGGAATATTATTCCACCATCAAAAAGAATGATATCTTGCCATTTGCAACAACATGGATGGATCTAAAGGGTATAATGCTAAGGGAAATAAGTCAGAGAAAGATAAATACCATATGATTTCACTCATATGTGGAATTTAAGAAACAAAGAAAAAAAAGACAAAAAAAATCCCTGGTAAATAGAGACCAGAGAATAAAGATGGCGGAGCAGTAGGGGACCCTATTCCAACTGGTCCCCTGAATTGAGCTGGATATCTACTAGACCACTCTGAACACCCACCAAATCAGCCCGAGATGTAAGAAGATATATCTGGATCTCTACAAACAAATATCGCAGGCGGTTGGTTTCAAGGTATGAAGTGGGGAGCCGTGATTCCACAGGCACATATCTGAAGATAAATGGAAGAGGGAGGGAGCCGTGGGGATCCTGCACTGCTGGTGAGCGAAAGCCTCCCGCGCTGGGGATGGGGCACAGACTCGCAGACAGGTAGCGGCGGGGAAAGGATGTTAGGGCAGCCCCCCAAGCTGAAACCTGGAGGGGCGGGGCTGTGCTTGTGAACTGGGGGTGCCTGGCTGTTTTAGAAGCACAAAGGGCAGAGATGAGCCCCGATCTGGAGGCAAGGACTGGGAGTGCTGCTGAGGGGCGCAAAACCCAGGACGCTGCAGTTTATAGCAGCACAGACAGAAATGGAGATAGTGTGGCCTGGAGAGCTCACTGAGGAACAGACTGTGATCTCTCTGTTCTGAGGCAGAGGGTTGGAAACGATCTCTTCTGCTCTGACTCTCAGAAGAGACGCGGAAAGCCTCCAGAGAACAAAAGCCCCCCATAAACAGTTTTCACTGAGCCCATCCCCCACCACAGGGGGCAGAGCAACTCTGCCCAAACAGGGTTGCCTGAGTAACAGCGAGGCAGGCCCCTCCCCCAGAAGATAGGCTGGGAGAACAAGAGGCCGACAACCCTAAGGTCCCTATAAAACAGGTGCATCTTGCTTGGGTTGTGGTCAATAATTTGGACTCTGTACATTCCCTCAACCACCCCTCAACAGAATGACTAGGAGGAGGAACCCCCAAAATAGGAAAGACTCAGAGACTGTGACTTCTGCCACAGATTTACAAATGGATACAGATACAATCAAGATGTCGGAGATGGACTTCAGGGTAGCAATTACGAAGACAATAGCTGGAATGGAGAAATCGATAATGGCAACACAGAGTCTCTAAGGGCAGAAATGAAAGCTGAATCGGCAGAACTTAAAAATGCTATCAGTGAGATTCAATCTAAACTAGACAATCTAACAGCTAAGGTAAGCGAGGCAGAAGAATGAATTAGTAATCTAGAAGACCAATTGATAGAAAAGAAGGAAAAAGAGGAAGCCAGGGAGAAACTGGGGGTGAAACAACTCACAATCCATGAAAACAGAATCAGAGAAATAAGTGACACCATGAAAAGTTCCAATGTCAGAATTATTGGGATCCCTGAGGGGGTGGAGAGAGAGAGAGGACTAGAAGATATATTAGAGCAAATTGGAGCTGAGAACTTCCCTAATCTGGGGAATGAAACAAACATTCGTGTCCTAGAGGCAGAGAGGACCCCTCCCAAGATCAAGGAAAACAGGCCAATGCCCTGGCATGTAATAGTAAAACTCACAAATCTTAGAACCAAGGAAACCATCTTAAGGGCAGTTAGGGAGAAGAGATTCCTCACGTACAGAGCAAGGAACATCAGAATAACATCAGACCTATCCACAGAGACCTGGCAAGCCAGAAAGGGCTGGCAAGACATATTCAGGGTACAAAATGAGAAAAACATGCAGCCAAGAATACTTTACCTGGCAAGGCTGTCATTTAGAATGGATGGAGAGATGCTGAGCTTCCAAGACTGACAGAAACTGAAAGAATATGTGACCACTAAGCTGGCCCTGCAAGAAATATTAAGGGGGGGGTTCTATAAAAGGAGAAAGACCCCAACAGTGATATACAACAGAAATTTACAGAGACAATCTATAGAAACAAGGACTTCACAGGCAACATGATGACAAGAAATTCATATCTTTCAATAATCGCTCTTAACGTGAACGGCCTAAATGGTCCCATAAAACGGCACAGGGTTGCAGATTGGATAAAAAGACAGGACCCATCCATATGCTGTCTACAAGAGACTTATTTTGAACCTAAAGATACATCCAGACTGAAAGTGAAGGGATGGAGATCCATCTTCCATGCCAGCAGACCTCAAAAGAAAGCTGGGGTAGCAATTCTTATATCAGACAAATTAGATTTTAAGCTAAAGACTGTAGTTAGAGACACAGAAGGACACTATATCATTCTTAAAGGGTCTATCCAACAAGAAGATCTAACAATTATAAATATCTACACCCCCAATGGGAGCAGCCATCTACATAAGCCAACTGTTAAACAAAATAGAGAGTCATACTGATAATACATTAATTGTAGGAGACCTCAATACTCCACTCTCAGCAATAGACATATAAGCAGATCATCTAAGCAGAAAATCAACAAAGAAACAAGAGCTTTGAATGACACACTGGACCAGATGGACTTCAGAGATATATACAGAATATTCCACCCTAAAACAACAGATACTCATTCTTCTTGAGCGCACACAGAACTTTCTCCAGAATAGACCACACACTGGGTCACGAATCAGGTCTCAACTGATACCAAAAGACTGAGATTATTCCCTGCATATTCTCAGACCATAATGCTTTAAAACTGGAACTCAATCACAAGAAAAAATTTGGGAGAAATTCAAACACTTGGAAGCTAAAGACCACTCTGCTCAAGAATGTTTTGGTCAACCAGGTAATCAAAGAAGAACTTAAACAATTTATGGAAACCAATGAGAATGAAAACACATTGGTCCAAAACCTATGGGACACTGCAAAGGCAGTCCTATGGGGGAAATATATAGACATCCAAGCCTCACTCAAAAAGATAGAAAAATCCTGAATTCACCAACTAACTTTACACCTTAAAGAACTAGAGAAAAAGCAACACACGATGCCTAAGCCATGCATTAGAAGAGAAATAATTAAGATTAGAGCAGAGATCAATGAATTAGAAACCAGAAACACAGTAGACCAGATCAATGAAACTAGAAGCTGGTTCTTTGAAAGAATTAATAAGATTGAAAAACCACTGGCCAGACTTATCCAAAAGAAAAGAGAAAGGACGCAAATTAATAAAATTATGAATGAAAGGGGAGAGAGCACGACTAACACCAAGGAAATAGAAACAATTATTAGAAATTATTATCAACAACTATATGCCAATAAATTGAGCAATCTGGAAGAAATGGATGCCTTCCTGGAAACCTATAAACTCCCAAGACTGAAAGAGGAAGAAATTGACAACCTGAATAGGCCAATAACCAGTAATGAGATTGAAGCAGTGATCAAAAACCTCCCAAAAAACAAGAGTCCAGGGCCTGATGGATTCCCTGGGGAGCTCTACCACATTCAAAAAAGAAATAATACCTATTCTCCTGAAGCTGTTTCAAAAAACAGAAACAAAAGTAAAGCTTCCAGACTCATTCTATGAGGCCAGCATTACCTTAATCCCCAAACCAGGCAAAGACCCCATCAAAAAGGAAAATTTCAGACCGATATCCCTGATGAGTATGGATTCCAATATTCTCAACAAAATCCTAGCTAATAGGATCCAACAATACATTAAGAGGATCACCCACCACGACCAAGTGAGATTTATCCCTGGGATGCAAGTGTGGTTCAACATTCGCAAATCAATCAATGTGATAGAACACATTAATAAGAGGAGGGAGAAGAACCGTATGGTCCTCTCAATTGATGCAGAAAAAGCATTTGACAAAATACAACATCCTTTCCTGATTAAAACTCTTCAGAGTATAGGGATAGAGGGAACATTCCTCAGGTTCATAAAATCCATCTATGAAAAACCCACAACGAAGATCATACTCAATGGGGAAAAGAGGAAAGCCTTTCCCAGAAGATCAGGAACATGTCAAGGATGCCCACTCTTGCCACTATTGTTCAACATAGTACTAGAAGTCCTAGCAACAGCAATCAGACAACAAAAAGAAATAAAAGTTATTCAAATTGGCAAAGAAGAAGTCAAACTCTCTCTTTTCGCAGACGACATGATACTTTATGTGGAAAACCCAAAGACTCCACCCCCAAATTACTAGAACTCATCCAGCAATTCAGTAATGTGGCAGGATACAAAATCAATGCACAGAAATCAGTTGCTTTCTTATACACTAACAACGCAACTGTAGAAAGAGAAATTAAAGAAATGATTCCATTTACAATAGCACCAAAAACCATAAGATACCTCGGAATAAACCTAACCAAAGAGGTAAAGGATCTATACTCTAGGAACTACAAACACTCATGAAAGAAATTGAAGAAGACACAAAAAGATGGAAAAATATTCCATGCTCATGGATCGGAAGAATAAACATTGTTAAAATGTCTATGCTACCCAGAGCAATCTATACCTTCAATGCCATCCCGATCAAAATTCCAATGACATTTTTCAAAGTGCTGGAACAAACAATCCTAAAATTTGTACGGAATCAGAAAAGACCCCGAATCGCCAAGGAGATGTTGAAAAAGAAAAACAAAGCTGGGGGCATCACGTTGCCCGATTTCAAGCTATATTACAAAGCAGTGATCACCAAGACAGCATGGTACTGGCACAAAAACAGACATACAGACCAATGGAACAGAATAGAGAACCCAGATATGGACCCTCAACTCTATGGTCAAATAATCTTTGACAAAGCAGGAAAAAACATGCAATGGAAAAAAGACAGTCTCTTCAATAAATGGTGCTGGGCAAATTGGACAGCCACGTGCAGAAGAATGAAACTCGACCATTCTCTAACACCACTCACAAAGATAAACTCAAAGTGGATGAAAGACCTCAATGTGAGACAGGAATCCATCAAAATCCTAGAGGAGAACATAGGCAGTAACCTCTTCGACATTAGCCACAGCAACTTCTTTCAAGATACATCTCCAAAGGCAAGTGAAACAAAAGCAAAAATGAATTTTTGGGACTTTATCAAGATAAAAAGCTTCTGCACAGCAAAGGAAACAGTCAACAAAACAAAGAGGCAACCCACAGAATGGGAGAAGATATTTGCAAATGACACTACAGACAAAGGGCTGATTTCCAAGATCTATAAAGAACTTCCCAAACTCAACACCCAAAAAACAAATAATCAAATCAAAAAATGGGCATAAGACATGACACGTCTCAAAAGAAGACATACAAATGGCTAACAGACACATGAAAAAATGTTCATCGTCATTAGCCATCAGGGAAATTCAAATCAAAAACCACATTGAGATACCACCTTACACCAGTTAGAATGGCAAAAATTGACAAGGCAAGAAAGACAAATGTTGGAGAAGTTGTGGAGAAAGGGGAACCCTCTTAGACTGTTGGTGGGAATGCAAGTTGGTACAGCGTCTTTGGAAAACAGTGTGGAGGTTCCTCAAAAAATTAAAAATAAAGCTACCCTATGACCCAGCAATTGCACTACTGGGATTTACCCCAAAGACACAGATGTAGTGAAAAGAAGGGCCATATGCTCCCCAATGTTCAAAGCAGCAATGTCCACAATAGCCAAACTATGGAAAGAGCCGAGATGCCCTTCAACAGATGAATGGATAAAGAAGATGTGGTCCATATATACAATGGAATATTACTCAGCCATCAGAAAGGATGAATACCCAATTTTTGCATCAACATGGATGGGACTGGAGGAGATTATGTTAAGTGAAATAAGTCAAGCAGAGAAAGTCAATTATCATATGGTTTCACTTATTTGTGGAACATAAGGAATAGCATGGAGGACATTAGGAGAAGGAAGGGAAAAATGAAGCGGGGGGAATTTGAGGGGGAGACGAACCATGAGAGACTATGGACTCTGAGAAACAAACTGGGGGTTTTAGAGGGGAGGGGTGTGGGGGGTTGGGTTAGCCAGGTGATGGGTACTAAGGAGGGCACGTACTGCATGGAGCACTGGGTGTTATACTAAAACAATGAATCATGGAACACTACATCAAAAACTAATGATGTATGGTGACTAACATAATAAAATTAAATTTAAAAAATTAAAAAATTAAAAAGTAGAGAACTGATGGATACCAGAGGGGGAGGGATGGAGGGATGGGTAAAATAGGTGAAAGGGATTAAGAATACAGTTATGATGAGCACTGAGTAATGTACAGAACTGTTGAATCACTATATTGTACACCCTGAAATTAATACAACACTGTATGCTAATTATACTGGAATTTAAAAAATTTTAAATGACAAAGTATAGTTATTTTTAATAGAAGCAATTAGACCTTTACAATATTGAAGTATGTATCTCCTTTTATTAACTGTGGGTCAGAGGAGGCAGGGCAAAGTGCACTGCATGTCCTATGACTATTACAAGGGTGAGAGCGAGGAGTTCAAATGGGGGTGGATCTGAGAGTTAGAGGACCAACAGCAGTGCTTTAGGCCAAGGTATTTGGAGGATCTCTATTAATTTTGCCAGTTGAATCTTAATAGTGCCATTAGTGCATGTGACTAACCCTGAGGATTGAGGACAGTATGCACAATGAAAGTGTTGTAAAACCAGCCAAACAGCATAGAACCTGACCAGTAAAATAGGTTCCCTGATCACTGTGATATCTGAGAGGGGTGCCCCAGGTATAATCTTTTCTGACAGAAGCATTGGCCTGACTTAGAAGAGAAAGCTTTGGTCCAGTGAGAAAACACACAAACCATGACTAAAATATATTTATCCATGACTAAAATATATTTATCCATGAGAGGGGAAGTTGTCTAAAATGCATTTGTAGGAACAGATTTCTCTGGATGGTAGGCACTTTGGAAAGCCTCATTAACTTTTCCCCACCAAAATTTGTTCATAAATGCTATCATTTGTCAGCAGACTAATTGTTCAATGCATGTACAGTGGTTAAGTACAGGAAATTTAGAATTTCTGGTAGGGCCATAGTGTTATTTGGCCCACAACAGAGTTGTCTTTTTATGGAGCCAAAAATTATTAGATTTCCAATATTTTTCCCTTCTCTAGGGCCAATTGTTGGGTATTTCTGGTCAATTTTTCCAAAATTATCATTTGAGAGAACATCCCTTTGAGCTATGGGAGAGGTCTGGCCAATGATTTCCTTGAGAAGAGCAATTTTGGCAGAAATAGTGAGGTGGATTACTTTGTCCTCCAGGGAGTGAGTCTGAAATGCCAGGAACCTTCAGAGCTAGGGCAGTCAACAAAAATATGGCTTCTAATAAGTTTTGGACATAGGAGCCATTTTAAATTTTATTTCCATTAGAGATAAGGACAGCCCATTGTCCCCATAATATTCCAAAGTCATGAGCTACCCCCAAAACATAACAATAGTATAAATGTTTGCAGTTTTACCCTTGGCAAAATGGGGGAGGGGGTTAGGAGCCACAGGGTGCCAAGAAATAACAAAGTTATTTATTGCTTGGAGGTCTTGGGCAAACCTCCATCCTTGTCATTGGGTTTTCTCATAGCTAAAATAGGGGTATTACAGGCACTACTGCAGGAGACAATGAAGCCCCGAGCATTGTAATATTCTATTATGGACTTGATGTCTCCTTGAGAGCCTTATTTATAGGGCATTAATTATGGGAGAGGTTTTAAGGGATCTATTTGAATCTTGATGGGAGGTGCATTGGGGATTTTGCCAGTATCAATTGAGGCTTTTGCCCATAAAAAGGATGGTAGCTCAGCCGATACGAATAAATAAAATATGTTGAAGGGTCATTTAATTTCCTTGGTTGGCTATTTTCATTACCATTGTCAAATTCTAGAATTATTTCTCCCATTTGAGAAAAATATTAGCATGATACTTTTCTAAGAAATCTCAGCCCAATAAATGGAGGTAGAATAACTAAAGAGAAAAAGGGTAGGTCTCAAAGGGCCTACACAAAAGGGAAAATGTTCAGAGACAGGATCTTGCTGAGGTTTATTAGAGACCCCCCACTATTTGAACTGTTCTAGTGCTCTAAGGCCGGGGCTGCTCTGTAGCAGTGGGGTTAAGCACTGAGAGTGTAGTTCTGGTATCAGAAAAAACAGATTTTCATTTCCAGTCTGGAGAGTGGTTTCTCTGAAGCCAATTAAGAGGGAGGATTGAGAAGAGCCCCTATAATTCCTTGGAACTCTGTTACCGGGAATTAAGAGGACATTGGAAAGGCCAACGAGAAGGCTGAAGGTACCATTTAAGAATGCTTAAATTCATAAAACTCTCTTTTTCCCAATGCCCTGGCTCTTTAGAACAGTAACAACAGAAACTATGGGGATTTGGGTTTTGTTTAGCGGCCTTCATTTGCTGGAGTTGAAAATTGAGATTTTTAGCAGTCTTTCTTTTAGGTGGTTCATCAAGGAGGTGAGTGAGCGGATTTGCCAAATTAACTAAATCTGGAGTGGTAAGTTTCTTATTTCATCCTGATCCTTTTAACTAAAAGAGAAAGGTCCCAGTTAAGCCCATTAATAAACAGAATGAAATGCTACCCAGATGGATTCAACATCTACAGAAAGACCAGAATATTCTTAAAATACAATTTGGAGTTGATTGTAATAATCATAAACAGGTTTGTCAGGCTTTTGTGTATAAGCTTGAATCTTGTTTCAATCAGCAGGCTTAACAAAAGCTACTCTAATTGCTCAGTAGAGATTTCCCGTGAGTGTTCTAGCATCTTGTCAAAAATTTGGAGTTTTTCTAAATCACCATCAGGATGTTACCTTAGGGTTAGTTTCATCCAATATTTGGCCTGGTCCTCACCACTAAGCAGGTGGACTAGTTGATATAAATCTGAGATATGAAGTCTGAATATGCTAAATTTTTCAGCAAATTTATGGGGTACTCAGTCACTTTAGGAAACTTTATGGCTCACAATTCGGCCTTATAAGGGGGATCATAAGAAATAAGGGATCATAAGAAACTTGGGTTTTGTTTAGGTCAACAAAAAACTTGGAAGGTTTTGGAGCACCTGGGTGGCTCAGTCGGTTAAGCATCTGCCTTCAGCTCAGGTCATGATTTCAGGGTCCAGGGATCGAGCCCCACCTTGGGCTCTCTACTCAGCAGTCAGTGGGGAGTCTGCTTTTCCCTGTCCCTCTGCCCTTCTCACTCATGTGTTCTCTCCCGCTCTCCGATAAATAAAAAATAAAAAATAAAGTTTAAAAAAATAAAGAATATGGTTTTTAAGAGGCTCAGGAGAGGAAGGAGAAGACAGATTCATGTCTGCAAAGAAGATGAGGGAGGGAAAGGGGCCCTCAGAAGCCATTTAGACTCCTTTCAATTGTTTGCCTCAGTTAGGTTAGAAACAGTATCTTTCAAAGATGCAAACTTAGAATCCTGAGAACATCTGGAAGCCTCGAGGTACCATTTAAAATAAGCATCCCATTCAGTTTTTTGTTTTGGAGCCATAGCTAACTTCGAGTAAAGCAGGTTTGGGGAGATCGAAATTCCCCATAATGGCCATTGATGTTCTACATTTTGGTTAAGTCAGTCCATTTAGTTATAAATGCATATGAGAGAGACCATAGTTTTTTTGTTAAAGATTTTATTTATTTGAGAGTGCGAGAGTGAGCGAGCGAGCGGGGCGGGGGGGAGGCAGGAGAAGCAGGCTCCCCACTGAGCAGGGAGCCGTACACGGGGCTTGATCCCAGGACCCCGAGATTACAACCTGAGCTGAAGGCAGCCGCTCAACTGACTGAGCCACCCAGGTGCCCTGAGACCATAGTTTTAAAACAAAACTGGCCAGAGCCTGGCCGGGGACACCCTCAAAGCATTGATGACTGGGATCCCATTTCCTGAAGGTTTTTCTCTAAAGAGAAAAATTCCTAAACAGCAGTTTCAACAGAACAGCCTGGTTCCAGAAGGAATCAGACCAAAGGCCAACACAGTTCCAGTAGGAACAGTCCAGTTCCAGACAGGAGTCCTACCAAGGGCCCAAGTGAGTACTCTCAGAAAACAAACAAAAACACGGCCTTAAAACAAATCCCAAATAATGTCTGGAAAACTCAAACACAAAGCATGGAGCTTGAAATCCGGAACAAAACTTACCCTCAAACCCCAGGGTCGGCAAGAAAGCAATGAGCACAGGCTCCGTGGGTACCAGCACCTGTTTGCTTACCAGCCCCAGAGCTGCTGGGATCTTCTCTGGATCCCACTTCTGATCACTAAGTAATGTTAACCTTAAAAAAAAAAGCTGTCAGCTATTTTACCAGGAAAGAAGTGTTTATTTGGGAATAGCAGAGAATTGCAAACCAGGACAAACGAGCTACAGCAAAACCACGAAACAAAGAAGAAAAACACTCCTTTTGGAGGAAAAGGGGAAGTTAGGAAGACTGTTATAAACAAAACATCAGTTGGAGTAAACTGGGAGTTTGAAGTATAGTGGCTTTTGATTGGCTAAGTTGTAACGATGTCTCATTGGTTGGGCTGTTGCCAGAAAGGAGGAAAGCCTTTCTTCTCCCTGTTAGGGTAGTAAAGTAGCACCACCTGCAAAGTACCCCTGCTTTCCCTATTGGGTCTGTACTTGAGGAGGAGGTGAGCGCTCCCCCTGCCTGGCCTCCTGACCATTACTTTAGGAAGTTTCCTTCCTTTTTTTTTTTTTAATTTAAATTTTAGTTAGTGAGCATACATGCAGTGCAATATGGGTTTCTGGAGTAGAATTCAGTGATTCATCACTTACACACAACACCCAGTGCTCATCGTAACAAGGCCCTCTTTAATACCCAAGAAACAACAGATGTTGGTGGGGATGCAGAGAAAGGGGAACCCTCTTGCACTGTTGGTGGGAATGCAAACGGATGCAGCCACTCTGGAGAACAGTATGGAGGCTCCTCAAAAAGTTAAAGGAGGTTTCCGTCTATTATTTTTCACAGGATTAAGCCTTTCCTCCTTCAACTCCTGTTGTAGTCATCAAACTCTAGGGGTCAGGTGGTTTTCACATTGCCTGTGAAAGGGTGTTTGATTAAAGTTCCCCAAAGCCTTATAAATTGTTAGGTGGGTACAAGGAGAATTATTTTTACCATCCTTCTTGGATTGTTTTGAGGCGCCTAAAAGAAGGGCTGGTAGATAGGGAAAAGCAAAGGTAAGTAGAACATTCTGCATTCCAGTGTTGTGTTGGAGTGCTGAGATTCTCTGATGCTAAATATTCATTCTCTTAGAAAACGGTGGAACTTGCTACTTAGGAAATACCTCATTATCCTACCTCCTTGCTAGTATGTCCAGAGTGCCCCCCGAGAGGCACTGCAGGGCAATGGAAGGACCTTGCCTTTGGGGGTCAGACCTGGGTTTGAACACCTGCCTCAACCTCTCGGAATTTCCTCATCACACGACGAAGGAATCCATGAAGAGGCCCTCAGGGAGTGGTCAAAGTTGGTGACTGCACCCACACCACCTCTTCGTAGGGCTGAGTTTTACTCTAACTTCTTACCAGGCCATAAGGACCAGACCCGAAAGGGCGAGGGAGAGGCACTGACCTCGAAGTCACGGTGCTGGGTGATGGGCTGGCACAACGCTGGATCCTGGCAAGGGCAGTGGGCCCCTGCCCAGAATGGCAGCAGCAGCACAGCGAGCCCAGGGACGCCATGTGGTAGGCGGGCGAGGAGGCACAGGCGACCAAGCTGCGGCGGGGACATGACGGCAGCCACTCCTCGGCGGGAGCGGGTTCCTCCACCTGCTGGCTCCGGTGGAGACTCTCAGCAAGGCGGCCCCTGCCTCGGGGCAGAGCGGACTTGGGAGGGGCTGACACAGGAAGGGCTGGGCAGTCTTGGCCAATGGGGACAAGAAGGTGGGGTGAAGGAGAAAGGCTGCCTTGAACACCTGCCCTGGCAAGCCAGTGCCTCGGGCCCCCAGCAGACCTGTTGACTCAATCAAGTCAACATCATCAGTCCCGTTTATACCCCCTCAACACTCTGCACCTGCCTTCGTGTCATGGCCCTTTGTACTCCTTGTACAGTTTGAAAGTGGAGGGGGCCCCCCAAATGGAGAAGTAGGGGACCTGGATAGGGATGACTGAGCACCATGGTTGGAATGGGGGAGGGGGTTCGGGAGCTTTCCTGGTGTGCTCTGAAACTGGCCCCCGCACACAGAGGGCAGGGAGAGACGGAAGAAAGAGGCAGGTCACTCCAGGTTGGCAGGTGGCCGTTTTAATAAGACCAGTGGAGCTTACATACGAGGCTTGTCTTGAGCGGCAGCCCTCCAGATCTTAAAAAGCTTTATAAAGGGGCCCCAACTGGGCTCAGTCACATAGGTCGTGCAGGTGTTTTCAATACTACATCACCATCTCAAGGCTATGTCCTTGGAGCAGCCCTTGGGAGCAGGAAAGGCCAGCGGAACCCACATTCCAAGGACAGACGAAGGGGTGAGGAGCCTCAGAGCGCTCACAGGTCAATCGGCGGTCATGTCTTTTTGATGACACTCCCAACACTCCACCCCTGGTGACCAGTTCTTACAATCTCATGTGCCTCCCTCTTCCACAATGAGCCCTGAGTGGTCAGCAAGGGGTTTCATTAACATGGAGGTGGCTCTTTTGGTGGCTATCTGGGCATTGGAGGCAGATGCCATAGTGACGATACAGGTACACGTAAGAGAAAACACAGATGAAGACAATAATTCCCCAGGTTAGTGACAACTCTTTCTATCAAAAGCCCCAGGATCCAAACCATCAATTTATTAAATCCTCTAGGCTGGGAGTTGGATCACTCAGGGCATTCACCTGTGTCTTCCTGTGATTTAATAAGGATGATACATTAGCAGACTCATTAGGTAGGAGCTGAGAACATTTAGTTTTGATAATGGCACAGGTGCCTCCCTGTGAGGTAGGAATAATGTCCAAGGCCATCCTATGTTAGAGGACAGTTTTTCTCATTAGAGTCATTTCAGTGCTCAGTAAGGACAGATTTTTTTGGCTATCATTCAGGGCTTGCTGACTGAATTCAGCCAGGGTTTCTCCACGTGCTGTACCATCCTCCAAGGCCGTGGAGGGAACGAAGACTGTAGCCAGTAACCGTACCAGGGAGACAGTGCCCACCTGGGCTTGAGGAGAGAGGGAGGTTGGCAGCTTTAGGAGTCTGCCTCAGTTGTGCATACTGTGCATGTTGGCCAGGGCGGCAGCAGTGTCAGGCATGAGGAGACAGACTGGGGACAGGATATGCCAGAATAGGACCCTTGCCTTCTCCTCTCTCTCAATGTGTCTGTTCCATTTCAGGCACAGTGCATTTCAACAGGTCCAGCTTGCAGCAGGACAATGGATCCCAGTGGAGAATGAGTAGTCCCTCCTCACCCAGGAATGTGAAGTAACTCGCCAGCCCTGTCAGCATGCCCCATTGCAAATTCCAGTAGATCATTCCTTTCCCAGGCATGACGGGGCTTGGTGTTCTCAGCAGCATGGCATGCTGACCCATGGTTGAGAGTTGGAGCAAGGGCTGTTTCCTGTCACGTCCACACCTGTTTGGTGTTGGGGGCCTTGTCAGGGGTCCCCAGTCTGGGATATGGGGCAACTGGTCCTACTCACTGATTATTCAAACGTATTAAAGCCTAGACAGTACTTTAGTCTACCTGCCGAAGGTGGTTTTATCTATTAATTTAATCTGCTGTGTTAATATTTTTTCTCTCTACCAACCCTGCTGCTTATGGATCATGGGGGAGGTGAAACCTCCATTTGATGTCTTTTTTTTTTTTTTGCCCAGTCTTATATATCATGACCTTCAAAATGTGACTCCCCAGTTGCTATCTATTTGATGAGGCTACCCATACATAGTTCTCAGTTTCTCTAATCCCCTAATGGCGGCAGCCTGCCGTGCGCAGCGGCAAGGGAAAGCTTGGGTTAGGCCAGATGCAGTGTGCACACAAACCAGGGCATATGTGGACTCTTCACTTGGAGGGGGCCAATATAATCAGTTTGCCAGTTCTTCAGCGGTTGGGGACTGCAGCAAATGGCCCCAGATTCTTCCAGCAGTTGCCTTGGGAGCTGTTTAGAACACACAGGACAGCCTGTTCCCTCCTTAGTGAAGTCACTGTACTCCAAGGGCAACTTGGCATCATTGACAAAATGCCATCCCACCCGGGCATTGTGATGGCCGTTCTTTCTGTGCACCCAACCTGCTGTCCCTACGAAGGCTCATTAGCTAAGGCCTGCGCCTGACGTGGGGCATCAGCTTCCCGATTGCCGGGGGGTCGGTGCCTCATGAGCTGTGGCGTGGAAAACAGAGAGGCCTGCCTCAGACAAGATCTTGCAGGTGGACTCGAATGTCTTCCCACACATCTTTACCCCACAAGGGCTTATTCGTAATCATCCACCCCTTGGCCTCGCATTGTCCAAGCCATAGAGCTAATCCCTTTGGTAGAGCCCAGCTGTCAGTGTAAAGGGTTAACGGTCAGGGCTCCTGCGTGATCACTGGCCAGACCACTCAGCTCCACCCAGCGGCTGCAGTGGGAGAGGCCCTACCTGGGGGGGAGCGCTGTGTACCCTGCTAGGAGCGGCTGCTCTATGGGGTATATTGGGTTTCGTCCCCTTCCAGAACTGGGACCAAAACCCTAGGGGCACTCTCCCCTCTGTCTACCCGTATCTTTGGAGTCACGGACATATTTAACTCAAGTGTTAGCCCTATTTGGGAGATGCCCAGAGCTTTAATCGGCTTTGCTAGTATTTTTGCTTTCTCAAAACCAGCTTGCTGCTCTGATCCCCAGTCCCACGTGTGCCCTTTCTTTACCCGGCAGAATAAGAGATGGAAGCACTATGCCAGGTAGGGAAGAAAAGTCCTCCCCAACCCCCAAATCTCTACACAGGCTTGCACCTCCTTCACATTTTTAGGGGTTGGATAGGATTGTACCTTATCAATCATAACTTTTGGGACAACGTTAAGTCTTACCCGACCAGATGATACCCAAAACCTCACGGCAGTGCCTGGGCCTTGACTTTTCTGTGGCTTCACTGCCCCTCCTTTCCCTGGCAGAGTCCCCAGCAGAGCCTGTAAGATGTCCCATGGCAGAGGCAAATCTCTGCATGTTAACATTATGCCCACTGATGTACATTTTACTGACGTGAGGAAGGAGAACAGGGACAGGTCCCAGCCACCATCCCATGACAGATTGTGGGGCTATGCAGGTAGCCTTGGGGGAGTACTTAAAAGGTTTATTATCATCCCTCCTACATGAAGGCAGATTGATCCTGGTTACCAGAAACCTGTACTTGTCCAAGTCTTTTCCATGAATCTCCTGAGGAAAACAGCAACTCTGCAAGTGACAGACTTAAAAATGGCCATGGTTAAAGATCTGATGGGAGTTTCTTATAAACCTGGTAAAGACAACACCTACAAACCTTGTTTTTAATTTAATTTAATTTAACTATACACTTTGTTTATCATTTTTTAATTTAATTCATTATAAAACTTTGTTTATAATTTTTTATCAAGAGCAGACCAACAATACAAGAAAATGTTGTCTTTTTAATAGAGAGAAAACCACATTTTAATCTTATACCAGTGTACTTTTTAAACTCATTTATTCCAATCTTCATCAGTCCTGACCACCCATAAAATTCCTTTCCAAAGATTCCCCTTCACAAACCTTCTACAACTTTCTTTTTCATTCAGATTTTGTTCTACGTTTTTCCTCTCTAAAAAACCAAACTCAATTTAGGACAATATTGCTTTTACTTTTCCCCTCAGTAAAAATGTATTTTCATTCCTTATACCTTTCTCATACCTCTCCTCCTTTCCCTCCCTACAGAGTTGTTTTCCTTATCATTTTCAGCAGTCTGTATTTGAAAAAGCCTTTCCCCCACCTTTTCTTTCTTTAGTCCCTGTGGGCAATGTTTTGGTTATCACCTGGAGTGTTACATTTTAAAGACAGGATGAGAGTTACAAATTCAAGGGACAGAGAATGCAAGTTTTCTCCTAAAAGTTTCAAGGGCAATTGCTATTTAAAATTTTCCTTTGTATTAAGGGTCAGAAGACATGCAGCTTATCATCATTTACTATAATCTTTTTAAAATTTTTTCATTACTTTTTAGAGATTCCACCTCCTAGTGTCCTAATCAGGCTTTGTCACAAGTGCCCTGATCTCTGTGGTATCTTGTGCCCTCCTAGCTTTGAAAAACAGCACTTTAAGGTCTCTAACTTTTTATCCTGCTCTTCCATCTTGTCAAATACAAACATCTAATTTTGCTTCATCTCGTGCTTAAACTACAATAAAAACTGAAGCCCATAAGGACAAGGAGGTGACAGCAACATAATTTTGGAAGCTGGAAAACACGAGAGGTAAGTACGCCATACCCCAACAGTAGGGAAAGCTGAGAAACAACCCAATTTAAACCACAGAAATCCTCAAAATGTTCCAGAACTGCAAGAGGAGCCTCAGGAATTCAGGGTCAAGGGGGGGAACAGGAGGAGGTTGTCTGAAAATAAGGGGACAGGTGTCGGCTTGGGGCAGATAGGTTACACATGGAATATAAAAATAGCAATGGGCTCTGTTCAAAGTAGGTAATACCCCTTTGCTCACTTAATTCTCACAACAACCCATGAGACAGACTCAACTATTGTCATCTCCAGTTTACAGATGAAGGGGCACCAGAAGTTAAATAACACTTTCACACAGATAGTAAGGTGTGGAGCTAGGCTTTGAACTTAGGCAGTGTAGCTCCAAAGGCCACGATCTTAAGTATGCTATTCAGTCTCCATCCCACAGCTGAGAAGAGCAAGGCTCAGGCCGGTCACATGCTTGGGATCCCCATCCCTCGCTGCCCTTGAGCAAGAATCATCAGTTCAGATGGAGGAACACAGCAACCCAGGGCCATTTTCAGCAACACAGCAGTGTTATTTTGGTAGATGGTGACTTAAATTAGATAACAAGACTACAGTCAGCTTTGCCGCGATGGAGAAAACAGTCACCATTAGGGTGACACAATCCAAGACTCTACCATAAGAGTGTGCAGCATAGGCCAGGATAGCTCCCAGAATCTCCAGGGGCCATTCTTACCACACTTTGAATAGAAGCTCTCAGAGTCCCACCTTACACCCATCTTCCCCTCCCATACTCAGTAGTGTTCAGCCCTTACTGGGGTCCTCCAGTATCACAAGGTCACCACCCCACTGAGTAAGCAGCCCAGCCTACTGTAGGGAAAGTAATAATTACAAAAAGCTTCTTAACCTTGAGCTGGAAATTGTCTACTATTACCCTAATTGGCCCTGGGTTTTCCTTTGGGGGGACCTCCAGAACAACTCCAATAGCTTTTCCACAAGGTACTCTTCAGGTATTCAAGATGAACAACCAATATCTCCTCCTCTTCTGCTTCCCAAATTTTTCCTTGTCTGGACTAAATAAATCAAATTCCCTCAACTGTTCCTCATATAACATAGTTTTCAAACTTTTCACCATCCACCGGGAACCTTTTTTGATGAGCTTTAAGGACATGGTGCACAGCTAATCTGTGCATTCCAGCTCAGGCATGATCCGGCCAATGCAGCAGATGGCAAAATTGTTACCTCCTATGAGTTGACATGCCTTAGTGCTTTGGGGGCAGTAATGACATCTTAGCTTTCTGGGCAGCGATATACCTCTTGGCTCGTAACAAATTCATGACCCTCTTACTACGTCTGTTTGACAGAAGTATTGTTCAACCGGTTCTCTTCCGTCTTGTACGCATGCAGTCAATTTGCTTAATGTAGAAAGGACTTTACATCCATCTCTTGAAATCCTATCTTACTGGAGCCAGTCCATCTTGCATGCAGAGACTCAGAGACAATGTGTCCTCATGTACTCCAATTAGAGTAGTTTAGGAAAAAAGCTGACAACCTGTCACCCTAACACTTTAAAATGGCTTCTGTCTGCATGCATGGACAGCGCCGAAAAGGTGTCCACTCACCTGCTGCCAAACAGCGGGGACCAACAGGGACAGAGGTGTCCCTGGAACTGCTGACGCTCTGGGGGCTGTTCCTAGGGCCGCTTTGCCTCTCTTTGCTTTTCACAGCTCTCATTTTTAATCCAAAAGCAACCAGAATAAACTTCAAGAAGACACTAGGATGCAAAATCTTTTCATAGAATGGACAGAAATGCCTCTGACAGTCTGCAAATATTTCCTTGACAGTTTATGTGTACATCAGGGGGTTGTCTCTAAAACTTTGGTGGTGTTATCTCTTATTTTGAATGAAGACCAAGTCCTCAGAAATAATTGGGCTTTTACGCGATATAACATCAAACGTGTAGAAAACAGTTTATAATTTATAGTGTGCTTTTACTAAGCAATAAGAGTATTTTGCAATGTTATGGCATACTGTTTTTGTTTCAAAACCAATTTTAAAGTTCTTATAGTTGAAAATTCTGATTAAAATATTAAGTTTTCTAACCCTGGCTCCTAGGTGTGTGTGTGTGTTTTTTTTTAATGTCCCTTTCCAGTGCAAGAAAAAAAAGTGTCATGAGCTGTTCTAGCATGAACGAGAAACAGCTGTGGCCATAACTGTACATTCCGTGAGTCCCATCTCTATTGCCTGGGTGATCCTGCTTAGGGCTTGCTTGCTTTCTTCATCAATGGAAGACGTGTTCCTTCAGAATTGGAATTCACTGAGGAATAAGACCTGTCTTATATCTGTGGGACAATTTGAATTTTAGTTGGTAGCTCTCCAGTGGAATCTTTGAGCAAAGGGAAATCAGCTACGGATGATACCGCTTGATGAAACAGGACACCGTACAGCTGTAATTTTAAGCAGAGAAACAGAGCCAAATAAAATTTTTTAAAAGTATCCACTCTATAATCAAAACTGAAGCCTCATTAAATGCCATCTAACAAAAAACTAAAAGAGCTAGTAATGGGCAACAAAATGATCATGTTAAGAATTCTGACAACAGGCAGAATCATTATGGAAAGCAAAGGAAGGGGGCAAAGCAATGGAATCACAAACAGAATGATTAGCCTCACTGAGCTCAGATTTATTAGATAAAGTCCAGTTGGTTATCCTCACGAGGTCAGAACCTTACCATATGGTGACTTTTCACAGAATCCAAAAGGATGGGAAACAGGGCCCATTTAAATTACATATTGAATTAATAATGGCAAAATAACCAATAGTCTCCTTGGTATGGAGTTTTTAAATTACGCTTTTAAATACTAATAATATTTGTGATCACTATCACATCATTAACAGCAACAGTATAAGTAATTATTTTTAGCTGCCATGTCGCTGTCCACAATGCACTTTAATACATATATATATTATCTCATTAAAACACGACCAGTGACTAGTCACAGATTCAGATACAGTACCTCTCTAGCATATTGCAAATAGATATGTGAAGCTCAATCCTTGAACTGGGGCACGATTACCACCAACTTTAGTCCCTTGCCTTTGTAAGGACGCCAAGGATTTCCCTTGCCCCCCTCCCCGCCCCTGACCGCGTTTGCTTGGCTGGCGCCGTGCACACTGCTGCTGACGCTGCACCGCGGCTGTCCCTGCTCTCCGTACTACGGCTCGTTTTGCCCAAGACCCTCTGTGCTGCGGTTTGTTTTCTTCCAAGAGTGTTTGCTTTTGCTCTTGCTGGGGAGGCGGCGGGGATACCCAGGCTGCCTGTGCCTGCGACTTTGTTGCGGCTGCTGCGGCTGGACCCTGCCCGCGGGAGAGCTGCCGCTCTGGTCCTCCCTGGGGCGCTGTCCCCCCACCTCCCCTCCTCGTGTGCTGCTTGCGCCTCGTCCAGAGACCCATGTCCCCACCTTCCGGCTCGCGCTTTCCAGAAGGTGTCACAGAAAACGTTACCATTTTTGATAGAAACTTGAATGGGATTACCTCCAGCTTCGGTCTGAATTCCAGAATTTCACTGCGATGTTGTTTTGGTTGGAGACACATGCTTATGTTGGCCAAGCTTGTATGATGTTTTCTGTTTTATGCTATAAGTAAAATTGATATTTATGATGATGATGATGATGATTCATGAAAAGGGGTCACAGAGCAGAGTGAGCAAGAGTTCAAGCTCCGCAATCATACAGAGCTGGGTTCAAATCTCAGTTCTGCCTAATTCTAATCATTAGACCACAAGAATGTGGTCTATGAATTTTTATGTTGTATGAAACACGTAACAATAGTCTCATTCTCACAGGATGCTAGGAGAATCATGAAAACAAGGAAATGCATGTAAAGTCCTTTGTACCTGATACATATTAATACTAATTTTCATTACTGTTCTTACTGGAGTATCAATTACCAGATCCTCCACAAAGCTAAGAGTGTGTTCTGCACATGTAAGTATTATGTAAGTTTTGGTTTCATAATGAAATGAATAAATGCATATTATTAGTAGATGGTACCTCTAATATCTTATTCAATGAAATTGTAAGATATAAACTTTGCACATCCCTTTATTTAAGAACCAAATATTTTCATTATTAGTTTATAAAGTTCTGGAAGGTTTAAGCCATCAAAGCTAATAGAAAAAATTTCTGGCTTTAGCAAAAATTGCCTCTGACAGACCTTAAAATGAAGCAAATGCAATCTTCTCTCCAGGGAGAAAAATCAAATGCAAGTAACGGTTTGTAAATATTTAAAGAGGAATAAAATTAAATCTGTCAATATTCATTTATTCATTCATTCGTACATACTATTTAATGAATATGTCTTGAGTATTACAATGCCCTAAGTTTATTCTGTATTAATCCCTTTAAATTTATTGCTGGCTGTGGCAAAGGCTGCATTGGTCTGAGGCCTGGATGAGGCCATGGGACTTGCGGGCCAGAAAGGAGCCCATCCTAGGACTCAGCATCTGCTACCATCAGTGGGGATATGGCCATTCCTTCCCAGCCTTCTTCACAGGATGCCCTCCTCTTCCTGACCTCTGTGCTGGTATCTCAGCGCTCCATCTTGGACCTCTTTTCTTCTTAATCCATACTCACTTTTTGAATGATTTCATCCAGTCCCATGACTTCAAATACAACCTATATGCTTATGAACCCCAGCTTTCTATCTTCAACATCACCCCTCACCTGAGCTCCAGATTTGCACATTTAATGATCTACTTCATACTGGCATTTGGGCATTTAACAGGCATCTCAAACTCACCCTGTCGAAGTTAAGCTCCTGATTTCCACCCCCTACTTGCTTCTGCTCCAGTGTCCCCACCTCAGTAATCCCCTAGCCAATCACCAGACTGCTCAGGCAAAGCCCCCTTTCTCTCTCACATACCATGTCTAACCAGCATCTTCAAACTCTCCCCCAAAACATTTCTCGCCTCCTCCATCACCACTTTAACCCAAATAACCATCAGCTCTTTCCATGCCTGCGGAAAGAGCCCCTATTTGAATCCTTTTGTTCTTATCCCCTCGAAAGCAGCCAGAATTCTCTTTTGAAATTGTAAATCATTTTTATTGTATCCTTATCCAACACATTCCAAAGTAAATCCAAAGTCCTTACCATGACCTCTGATGCTCTACAGTGCAGGCTTTTGCCTGCCATTTACTTTCAGTCTTTCTTGCTGGCAGCTTCTTCCCATTGATGTCCCCACCTTGTTCTTCCCTCAGGGCCTTTGCAGGTTCTATTCCCTCTGCTTTGAACACTCTTCCCCAGGCTTCTCAAGCCTCTGCCTATCACTTGTCTCAGGCCTCTGCTCATCTCTTACCTCCCCATAGATCTCCTGGGCAGCCTCTCTGAAAGGCTCTTCCTCATTTGAAATCACCCTACTTTGCCTTATTTTTCTTCAAAGTACTCATCAACCACAACATATATTTATTCGTTTAGTGGCATCTTAACCATCCAGAAGAGATTTAATTTTTCTTATTCATCTCTGAATTCCTGTTACTTAGAATAGTGTCTGATGCATAAAAGACAGTCAATAGATGTTTGTGAAGTGGATAAGTGAATGTCACTACTTCCTTCCCACCCAGAAAACATAGCACTGGGGGCAGACTGAAGTTCAGGTCCTTGACTTTTTGATAACATTTACTGAGCACTTATGTGCTAGGAATAATACTAACAGGTTTTTGTTTTTTTTTTTAATATTCATTATCTTATTTAATCTTCAAACCCTACAAAGTATGTATTCCTACTGTCATTATTATTACTACTTCCTCTTTTACAGATGAGGGAACAACCCAGCAAGGTTCAATAACTTGGCCAACACAGCTGGTAAGAGATAGGTAAGTGTTGGGAAAGGCAGTTGTGAGTGGTTTGTTGACCCCTGAGCAACTGCTGAAGAGTGCCTTGGGCTGGAACATTCCCTTGTATGGAGATAAAGAGCCATCACAACCTGTGCTGCTGGACTTAGCTCCTTCTTTGGAACTATCTTTCCTTCTTCTGGGTTTGCTGTATACTCAGGGGCTCTCTCCCTGCTTTTTCAAGATCCTTATCTTATGTATATGTGTACAGGCAGGAGGATAGAGGTAAGCTATCTCTAAAACAGCTCTAAAAAAAATCTTTCAAGCTGTGCAGCCAAGGCTCCAGATAATTCCAATCTCTCATCGCTCAGATTTTTCCATTCTTAAGTATGATTTGTTTACTGTTACAAAGTGAGTCACAGGACGTATGGAGAATTAACTCAGATATCTGGTACCATGTGAGTGGCAAGCTTTTTCCCCCTGAACACACAGGGGTACAGTATACTGTGTATGTTTATGCTGTCTCCAGGGATTTGGAAGGATTGGACATAAGGGAAAAAAACTCCTGTTGTTCCTGACAACATTCAAAATTATATCCTGGAGGATCCTTTTAAATAAATAGAATTAACTTCTAGAGAAAAGAAGCTTGATGGTACTGTACTCATTGATGATATTGCTGGGGTTTTTTTAAGTCACACTTACCTCTCAAGATGCTTATAACATTGTCATCTCCAAATAGGTTCATTGCAGCAGTGTGTCTGCCGTGTCGATGCCCAAGAAATATTCTAATTCTGGTGAAGAGGTTCTTTATATTTTTCCCCTTGAAAAGTCATTCACATGGATATTTTGTTTCAGAATATTCCATTTTTCTTCCTGAAATGCGCATCATGATGTAAGACTTAGTATTTCATTTCTGATACCTCTACTTATCCACAACATGGTTAGAGATCAGCCTCTCACCATTCTTGTGAAACTTGGTAAGAGATTGAGAACAGAAGTTTTTCATATTTCATTGCTCAAGTGCAAACAGTTGATTATCTAAAGAACATGTTTAATCCTGGTTGGCCTTTTCCTGCCTCCCCAAAGTCTCCAAGACAGAATCAGACAACCATGGAATGTTAGAAACAGAAGAGACATCAGAAACTCCAAACTTAATCCCTCCTTTTAGAGATGACATGACTTGCTTACGTCCACTGCCATGATTTGTTTCCAGGGAATAGAAATGCATCAAACTATTTGCATGGGCAAGAAAAAAATTAGGAAAAGAAACCAGCTTCCAAAATGAACTGAAAATATAAACTAAATGGTTTTTGTTGCCCTTCTCTGTAACACCCACCCTCCATTAGCAGAAACATGAGAAAGCTCAGAGATTGATAACACCTGTATTTGGTGTGCAGTTTTTATTATAAAATTGAAAAGATTGAATTTGATACATTTATTAGGTCTTGGGCCAATTAAAAACTCATCCAGTTGTCTGTTTGCAACAGTGAGCAATGAACACAAGAATGACAATGACAATTCCCAACATGGCGTGTCCAAATGAAACTGCAAAAGGTTCTAGGACTTGATAAAATGGTTAAGATATTACTCATCTGGAGTACCATCCTTATATCAGACAAACTAGATTTTAAACCAAAGACTGTAATAAGAGAAGAAGAGGAACACTATATCATAATAAAGGTGTCTATCCAACAAGAAGATCTAATAACTGTAAATATTTATGCCCCCAACTTAGGAGCACCCAAATACATAAATCAATTAATAACAAACTTAAAGAAACTCATTGATAATAATACAATAATAGTAGGGGACTTTAATACCCCACTCAACAGCAATGAACAGATCATCTAAGCAGAAGACCAACAAGGAAAGAGTGGCTTTGAATGACACACTGGACCAGATGGACTTCACAGATATATTCAGAGCTTTTCATCCATACATTCTTTTTGAGTGCACATGGAACATTCTCCAGAATAGATCACATACTGGGTCACAAATCAGGCCTCAACCAGTACAAAAAGACTGAGATCATACCATGCATATTTTCAGACTACAATGCTATGAAACTTAAAGTCAACCATGAGGAAAATTTTGGAAAGAGCCAATGGAGGTTAAAGAACATCCTACTAGGGGTGCCTGGTTGGCTCAGTAGATTTAGTGTCTGCCTTCGGCTCTGGGCATGGTCCCAGGGTTCTGGGATCAAGCCCTGCATCAGGCTCCCTGCTCAGTGGGGAGCCTGCTTCTCCCTCTCCTTCTGCCCCTGCTCATGCTCTCTCTCTTTCTCAAATAAATAAAATCTTAAAAAAAAATAATAAAACATCCTACTAAAGAATGAATGGGTTAAACCAGGAAATTAAAGAAGAAATTAAAAAAAAAATACATGGAAGCAAATGAAAACGAAAACACGACAGTCCAAAACCTTTGGGATGCAGCAAAGGCAGTCCTAAGAGGGAAGTATATCACAATACAGGCCTACCTCAAAAAGCAAGACAAGTCTCAATACACAACCTAACCTTACACCTAAAGCAGCTGGAAAAAGAACAGAAAATAAAGCCTAAAACCAGCAGAAGAAGGGAAATAATAAAGATTAGAGCAGAAATCAATGATATAGAAATCAAAACAACAGTACAACAGATCAATGAAACTAGGAGCTGGTTCTTTGAAAGAATTAACAAAATTGATAAATCCCCTGCCTGACTTATCAAAAAGAAAAGAGAAAGGACCCAAAGAAATTGAATGAAAGAGGAGGGATCACAACCAACACCACAGAAATACAAACAATTTTAAGAGAATATTATTCGCAATTATAAGCCAACAATTTGGCCAGTCTGAAAGAAATGGATAAATTCCTAGAAATATATAAACTCTCAAAAATGAAACAGTAAGAAATAGAAAACCTGAACAGACTCATAACCAGCAAAGAAACTGAATCAGTAATCAAAAATCTCCCAACAAACAAGAGTCCAGGGCCAGATGGCTTCCCAGGGGAATTCTACCAAACATTTAAAGAATTAATATCTAATCTTCTGAAACTGTTCCAAAAAAATAGAAATGGAAGGAAAACTTCCAAACTTATCCTATGAGACCAGCATTACCTTGATTCCAAAACCAAAGACCCCACTAAAAAGGAGAATTACAGGCCAATATCCCTGATGAACATGGATGCAAAAATTTTCAACAAGATACCAGCTAATAGAATTCAAGATTACATCAAAAGGATTATTCACCATGATCAAGTGGGATTTATTCCTCGACTGCAGGGCTGGTTCAATATCTGCAAATAAATCAATGTGATACACCACAGTAATAAAAGAAAGCATAAGAACTATATGATCCTCTCAATAGATTGAGAAAAAGCATTCGGCAAGATAAAGCATCCTTTCTTGATAAAAACCCTCAAGAAAGCAGGGATGGAAGGAACATACGTCAACATCATAAAGGCCATAACAAAAACGCCACAGCGAATATCATTCTCAATGGGGAAGAACTGAGAGCTTTTCCCCTAAGGTCAGGAACACGACAGGGATGTCCACTCTCACCACTGTTGTTCAACATAGGACTGGAAGTCCCAGCCTCAGCAGTCAGACAACAAAAAGAAATAAAATGCATCCAAATCAGCAAGGAAGAATTCAAACTTTCACTCTTCACAGATGACATAATACTATGTAGAAAACCCAAAAGACTCCACCAAAAAATTGCTAGAACTGATACATGAATTCAGCAAAGTCACAGGATATAAAATCGATGTAGAGAAATCTGTTGCATTTCTATACACCAATAATGAAGCAGCAGAAAGGGAAATCAAGGAATTGCTCCCATTAACAATTACACCAAAACCACATCTAGGAATAAACCTAACCAAAGAGATAAAAGATCTGTACTCTGAAAGCTATGGAACACCAATGAAAGAAATTGAGGAAGACACAAAGAAATGGAAAAACATTCCATGCTCATGGATTAGAACAAATATTGTTAAAATATCTATACTACCCAAAGCGATCTACACATTCAATGCACTCCCTATCAAAATAACACCAGCACTTTTCACAGAGCTGGAACAAATAATCCTAAAATTTGTATGGAACCAGAAAAGACCCCAGATAGCCAAAGGAATGTTGAAAAAGAAAACCAAAGCTGGAGGCATCACAATTCCGGACTTCCAGCTCTATTACAAAGCTGTCATCATCAAGACAGTATGGTACTGGCACAAAAACAGACACATAGATCAGTGGAACAGAATAGAGAGCCCAGAAATGGAACCACAATTATATGGTCAACTAATCTTTGATAAAGCAGGAAAGAATATTCAATGGAAAAAAGACAAATCTCTTCAACAAATGGTGTTGGGAAAATTGGACAGCCACATGCAGAAGAATGAAACTGGACCACTTTATTACACCATACACAAATTCAAAATGGATGAAAGATCTAAATGTGAGACAGGAATCCATCAAAATCCTAGAGGAGAACAGGCAGCAACCTCTTTGACGTTGGCCACAGCAACTTCTTACTAGATAGGTCTCTGGAGGCAAGGGAAACAAAAGCAAAAACTACTGGGACTTCAAGATAAAAACTCCTGCACAGTGAAGAAAAACAATCAACAAAACTAAAAGGCAACCTTTAAATGAGAGAAGATATTTGCAAATGACATATCTGATAAAGGGCTAGGAGCCAAAATCTATAAAGAACTTATCAAACTCAACACCCCCAAAATACCTATATAATCCAGTTAAGAAATGGGCAGAAGGCATGAACAGACATTTGTCCAAAGAAGACATACAGATGGCAAACAGACACATGAAAAAATGCTCAACATCGCTCGGCATCAGGGAAATACAAATCAAAACCACAATGAGATACCACCTCATACCTGTCAGAATGGCTTAAATTAACAACACAGGAAACAACAGATGTTGGCGAGGCTGCATAGAAAGGGGAACCCTCTTACACTGTTGGCGGGAATGCAAACTGGTGCAGCCACTCTGGAAAACAGTAAGGAGGTTCCTCAAAAAGTTAAAAATAGAACTACCTTTTGACCCAGCAATTGCACTACTAGGTATTTATCCAAAGGATATAAAAATACTGATTTGAAGGGGCACATGCACCCCAACGTTTATAGCAGCACTATCAATAGCCAAATTATGGAAAGAGCCCAGATGTCCTTCAACTGCTGAATGGATAAAGAAGATGTGATACATATATCACACACACACACAATGGAATATTACTCAGCCATCAAAAAGAATGAAATCTGGCCATTTGCAATGACATGGATGGAGCTGGAGTATATTATGCTAGGTGAAATAAGTCAGTCGGAGAAAGACAAATACCATATGATTTCACTCATATGTGGAATTTAAGAAACAATACAGATGAACACAGGGCAGGGGAAGGAAAAGTAAAAAAAGATAAAAACAGAGAGTGAGGCAAACCATAAGAGACTCTTAACTACAGAGAACAAACTGAGAGTTGCTGGAGGGGAGATGGGCAGGGGGATGGGGTAATTGGGTGATGGGAATTAAGGAGGGCACGTGATGTAATGAGCACTGGGTGTTATATGCAACTGATGAGTCACTAAATTCTACCCCTGAAACTAATACTACACTATATGTTAGCTAACTTACATTTAAATAAAACCTTGGAAGAATGAATGAATGAATGAATGAATGAAGATATTACCTCATAATAAAAGCAAGTTCCCTTAAAATAGCACTTCAATTTGCAGTAGTCACTCTGGATGGCTAGGTTAGGTTATTTATGTTATCTTGGTCAATTATGTAATTGCTACCATTAAGTTTTCTGGGCAAATGAACTCATCACTCTTTGCTTCCACCCCTACCAACTTCAAGAATTGTCATGAAGATAAATCAGACAAAATGTATGAAGACAGAAGCTTTAAACTGGGGTTCTTTGGAAGTGCACAAGTGAATTGTGTGTAAGATTGGTGTATGCATGTGCACAGAGCATTTTTCTGGTTAGAAGCTTTTATCAAACTCTTTTAAAGGAATCCATAACTCCAAAGTGGTTAAGAAGCATTTATAGTCAATCAAAAAAAAAAAAAAGATTTCATTAGAGCTATTTTAGAGACAACCTCTACCTACTTGCCCCCGCCAAAGACACATACATAAGATAAGGATCTTGAAAAAAATAGAGAGTTCCTGAAATTACAAGCGTCCTTGTAATGCCAAGAAAGTCACTACCCTGCATGATAACGAAATTGTCGATGACAACACCAGCAGACCTCAAACTGAGTCATAGTCAGTTTGGCTACTCCGATCAAAGAATACCCTTTCTGTCAACACAAATAAAGCCTATACAGCCTCAGAAAACAGAGTTTCTTTAGCTATCACTGCATCATCCCCTCTACCTGCTCCTCATAATCATTTCTTGACATGCACACTGACCCTCTTGATTTCTAATTCACGCTGGTAGTAAACAACAGATTCAATGACCTAGCAGCTTATTATTTCACAAGGATACATTGAGTGTCTCCCAGTTTCTGGGCACTGTGCTAGCCAGGGATGCGACAGCAAACATTACGAAGCCTGAGCCAACCAGAGTCAGAAGGAAGCCAGGATAGTGCTGGGGGGGGGGGGCGGGGGGGGAGGGTACCCCACGAGGAGGGTACCACACGAGGAGAAGCACAGCAGGCCACGCACACACAAGATGAACTCCTAATTTGGTCTTGATGATCAGTGAAGGAAAAGAATATTAATAAACATCCCTTAAATAGCATTCACTGTATACCAGACACTCTTCCAAGTGCTTTATATCACTGTTTAATTCACCAGAGGATTCCAATAATGCTAGCGGAAGAACCAGTTTGCAACGCAAGGAGAAAGGTCTCTGGAACGTTCCAGGCAGAAGTAAGAGCAGGCATAAGGCCCCGGGGTGGGAGTGTGGCAGGGCGGCTCCCGCCAGCTCACCGCGTCTCACTGTTAAGTACGGGAGTTTGCAAGCCAGTCCCTGCTGGTAGCTCAACGCCGGCCACGGCAGGAGGAGTATTTTACGGAAGGTGGCAAGTACCACAAATCAATCAGAATTGATTTTTGTTGTTGTTGTTGTTGGTTTGGTTTGGTTTTTGTTTTTTTTTTTTTTTTTTTTTTTTGGTTTGGTTTTTGTTTTTGCGAGGCAGCTCATCAGCACACCACTGCCCCAGGGCGTGGGAAATGATGACCTGACCAAGAGGGTCATTAACCATTCTGATGCGACAGGTGGAATGGCCTTCTCTAAGATTCCATTCTTACCTCTTGAAGATCAACCAAATGAGGTTTGTTAAAGACGCGAGTATAACTAGAAAATATCTCATACCGTTAGTCCATTTTATGTTGAGCTGAGGACACGCCCAACCTGAAATTCTTTGTTTGCGTGTTTATCTGGGCATCACTTCCATAGACAAAGTTACTTGTGTTTTTTTATGCAGTTCAAGGCCGTTTTGTTGACAGATGTTACAGTGGTGTGCCGGTGTGAACTTACAGGGAGAAAACAGATGGCATGGTAGAATATCGTATAAAAATAATTTAATATTTTGGGGCACCTGGGTGGCTCAGTCGTTAAGCCTCTGCCTTCAGCTCAGGTCATGATCCCAGGGTCCTGGGATGGAGCCCCGCATCGGGCTCCCTGCTCAGCTGGGAGCCTGCTTCTCCCTCTGCCTGCCGCTCCCCCTGCTTGTGCTCTCTCTCTCTCTTTCTCTCTTGCATGCATGCTCACAAATAAATAAAATCTCTTTAAAAATTAAAGAAAATAATTTAACATTTTACTGGCATTTTGACCCAATTTAAACTGAACAATTAGATCCCTACATTGTATCTGAAATATACATATCATCCTCCAGCTCAGTAGTTAAGCTAACCTAGCCCTCTCAAATTATGAAACCACTCTTGTTGGCATAGTGCATAGATAAAAGCAATTTTTATATCCAGACTAGATGCAAAGTCTGTGAATAAAGCACAATATCTTTAAAACTCTTAGGAAATCTTGGGGCTCCTGGGTGGCTCAGTCGTTAAGCGTCTGCCTTCGGCTCAGGTCATGATCCCAGGGTCCTGGGATCGAGCCCCGCATCGGGCTCTCTGCTCGGCCGGGAGCCTGCTTCTCCCTCTCCCACTCCCCCTGCTTGTGTTCCCTCTCTAGCTGTCTCTCTCTCTCTCTGTCAAATAAATAAAATAAAATCTTAAAAAAAAAAAAAACTCTTAGGAAATCTTTTAGGACTAGGAGGAAGCTGTCCCCCATTTCCCTTCACCTTGAAGTAAAATACACACACACACACACACACACACACACACACACACACACAGTGTAGATACAATCAGCCCTGAGAGGCAGAAAGTTTCACTGAAGGACAGCAGTGTTTAATACTATGTTTCTAATGTATATCCATTCCCCTATGCTGAAACCTAGACTATGACAAAGAAGTGCCAGCTTTGATGTAGGGGAAGCTCTGAACTCTTGGAAATTACATGGCCCATTTTGGAGCATTCAGAATGGCTGTATCCAGAGCAAGAAGAGGCCTTTACGGAGTAGGGAGATCACTTTCAACTTTCTCTGGGTTCCATTACTGTCTGTAGGCAGATCATACACCAGGTTATTTATCTGTTCATATATTGATTCAGATTTTTTTTCTGTGTAAATCTTCCACTTTGTTCAAGTTCCCAGAAATGTATTTTCAGATTTTAAAAACAACTCATCCAAAAGAGAACTTTTGTCTTGGCCACCATCTTCCCCAACGAGAGCTTACTTTCTTATATGATCATTCTGGCCAGTCTTCCTGACGCCATCACAGCCTCTGCCTGAAGCCCAGCAGGAAAGTCCAAAGCAGCAAATGAAAACTCAGACAGGGCAGAATGGTGGATTATCCTTTTCCAGCAAAATGTCGCTGGGGGCCATGAGGAGCTACACCAGGCCAGTGCACATGGCCATCCTCCCTCATCCGACTATGCGGCTGGTGGCCACCAACATGTTCTTCACTGCCTGCTTCTTCATTTATGAGGTCACCTCCACTAAATACACTCGGGATATCTACTGATTATGTGAAAGAGAAGAGAATAAAATGACATTTGATTCTATTATGTGCTAAACAATTCACCTATCTTCTTCCATTTACTCCTCACCACAAACTGCAAAGGAGGTGGATTTAGGCTCATTTTACAAATGAGAGCAAGTAACTTGCATAGGATTAAACATCTTTCATTTAATTACTCATCCATTCAACAAACATTCATTGAGTGCTTACTATGAGCTAGGTGTTCAATAAACAACAGGTGTTGGTTTCGGTAAACAATAGCAAAAAAAAAAAAAAAGGTCCAACTTCAGGTTGGTTTCAGTTTTCCTTGTCAGTGAAAGTCACAAGAATGGAAACTCAGGCCCAAGTGTTGTGATTTGGAAATGAAGTTCAGAGAAAGCAGTGCCTCTCCCCTCTAATGAACATGTGTTAAGTGCCTATAGGAGGCAGGGTCCCATGTTAGAACTGTCAGAACCCTAATACTTGGCCTCATAGACTATCATTATTGCTTGAAAATGAAGAATTACCTTCTAATAGAAGAGAGGAAACCTACCATACAAAATCAATTAAAAAACAAAGCACAGGGCTGTTCAATTTAGAAATGGGGGTGCTTGAAGCTTTACACATACCTCACCCCCTGCCAGATATTCTGGGCAGAACATCTCAAACTGTAGGACACAGTTTGAAAACCACTGAGCAAATCAGTATGGCGTTGATTCAAGAGAGTGGGCATTGGATTTCATGGCCCCTGGGCTGCTGGTCTGGGAAGGTGCTAGGGAGCTCTAGTCCTGGGACCCACCCGAGTGTAGACCCGGAGGACATTCATGTACATTATCCCACTGCTCTTCATAACCTTCCCTTGGCAAGGGCTGACATCCCTGGTCTTGCTTATAATTACCCAGTTGTGCTTGGGGTCTTCCTGGATGGCACATTGGGTGGGCAAATTCTACAAATGCCTACTGTAAACAATCTGAGAAAAACAATCTGATCATCTTCTCCCGCAGCTGGGAAGAATGTCACCTGATCATCTCCACTTGTCATCTGACAACCTCTGTCATCTGACCAGCTCTACCTGGTCTCAGAAAGGAATGACCCCTGGCCATCTCCACCTTTCATGAGATCATCTTCACGGGGAAGCTGAAAGGAATGTCAGCAAGCCCAGGGCAGGGGCGTTTACACCCACCTCTGCAGGTCATACATCGATTGTTTTCCTGATAGTCGCATGCAACGTGTAGAATCCTCGGCTCTTGATAATGTTTCACATATTTCCAGAGGCATTAATGTTTCCAACCTTCCCACTGGTATGCTCAAATTTAACAGCCTCAGAGCGATGGAATGCCATTAAAGCAGTCACCTTTGCTGATGCTATGAAGGGGTTTTGGGCCAGTGGCCACTGTATTCATCAAACTGGAAACAAGATTAAATCTGAAAACAAGATTGTGGGAAATGGCTAAGACATTCTTCAGAGCAAAACAAATGAAATAAAATATAAAGAACATCCCTAGTATTTATCAGGTGCTTATTTAGTTCATTCTAGCAGTCTGTTTATTCATTCATCCTATAAATATGTAGCAAGTATCTGCCTGGTGCCAGGCCCTATGCTAAACCTTGGGATGACTTTCAAAGAGTTGGTAATATTTCCATGATGTCTTACCTGAAGGAATTCCAGGGCATTTTAGGCTTTCATTTATTGTCATTTCTCCCCAGTTCCCTACCATTCCCTTTCTGAAAAACTGCAAGTCTTCAGGAAAACCATCAGGCCCTGGGCAGCAGCTGAATTGCCCTTGGGACAATCCTCAGTGGCCACAGTCGTCCCCACTGTCATTTTGAGCCAACCTCCCAACCTAAACTAGAAGAAGCAGATCTAGGGTGGAGGTGGGGCAGGATTTTATCACCTGCAGGCAGAAATCTGTCTGGGTTCTTCCCAGATGAGAAAAGGAGAATTGAGAAAGCCAATTTCAAATTAAGTTGGCAGGAGCCAGAGTGAAAGAGACAATATTCTGGCAGTTTTTCATTGGCTTCTAAAACCTTTGCACTTGAGAGAACAACTAAACCAGAAAGGTTAACACTTGGATTTCACTGGATTGCCTCAGGTGTAAAATAATGTGAGCAATTTTCTCTTCTAATTTGGGGAGGGTCACCAGAGTTAGAAGGGAAGAAAACACCTCCACCTGTCCTCTCCCCACCCCTCCTTCAGCTGTCCCACTAGGCTTCTGGGGCTCCCTTCCAGAATGCAGCACAGACTACCTGCAGGGTTGGGGATGAGCCTCCCATTGTGCGAGCTCTCTGAGGGATCCAGGGGAAGAGGGGCTTGGGAGTCAAGATCACAGGCTTTCTGTGATCTTTCTGCTCTGTTCCTCTCTCCAAATAAAGTCAATGAATCCAGAATTGTGTTTAAAAGAGGAAGTTGCTGGGGTCGCCTGGGTGGGTTAAGCATCAGACTCTTGATTTGGGCTGAGGTCATGATCTCAGGATCAGGAGATGGAGCTCCACTTCGGGCTCCACGCTGAACATGGAGCCTGCTTAACATTCTCTCTCCCTGAGCATGCTCACTCTCTCTCTAGAAAAGAGAGAAAAAGAGAGAGAGAAGAGAGGCCCTTTACCTGAGAAGATTCTGATAATGGAAGAATTGCTGGTATTTTCCTTGACTAGAAAAATAGAAACATTATTCTTGCTCCCAGAACATGAACAGCTGAGAAAGCTGTGGATTTCTGCAAAGCCACAGCAGGAAGAAAGTGGAGAAGAAATATTTAAAAGGGGAGAACTTACTAATAAGAAGTGGGCCTCTCTGTTCTGGTTTCTGTAACTTCCTAGCTCTTCTGATTCATTGACATTATGAGCCACACAGACTCAGCGCCTGAGTCAGAAATTCATTTTGGAGACATTTCAGAATATCTGAATGGTCCAGAAGAAGGGGAAAAGTTCAAAACAGAAATGTGAGGTCTCTGGCTATAAGCAACATTCAGAAAACGGCCTCTTCAGGAGAGAAGCCAATCCCTGTTATACATTCAAGAGCTTGAACTGGATTCCATGAAGGTTCCGTGTTTTGTTTACAACATTTGAATGAAGAACCTTTAAGAGCAGCTTTTGCTTCTGCTCCCAGACTTCCACAGGACCCATTTTTATTTCAAGCCTTAAAAAAAAATTCAAAATGTAGAAACAAATGATGGACAATCCATGGGGGGCGGGGGGGGGGGACACTTCATTACAGTAGTTAATGCAAAGGTGAATAAGTCCTGTTTCTAAGGAACTGAGCCCTACATAGACCAGGAATGATACTATATAATTATATAATATCTTTGTGGAATTATACTTTACATAAGTCTCCATTTTGTTCTAATTTCATCAGTTCGGACAAACTGGATTGTGCTGCTAACTCAGGGACAATAAAATATTCTCATCACGTACAGATCTCCTGTAAGCTGTTTTGCAGTAGGAAAGTTAATAAAGGCCTGGAGGCTTAAAAATTCAATTCTGTTGAGGCATTTTCCACATTTATTAACTATTTTTACCAGAGCTCTGTATGTGGGTTCTCTTAAGACATGTTGGTGGGAGAAGTGGTGAAGCTGTTAAAGCAAACAAGAAAAACAAGTTACCATTTCATTGTTTAGGCAGGTGCCAATGAGACTGGGGGCGGGGGTGGGGTGCTGTCAGGACCCGGGGTGAAGAAATGGGACACGCGATGACCATTCACTGAGAAGTTTTTGGTTAAAGGAAAGTTATCAGTATTTCATATGTGAAATCTAAAAAAAGACAAATGAATAAACAAACAAACAAAAATAAACAGATCCATTAAGTACACAGAACAAACTGATGGTTGCCAGAAAGGAAGAGGGTGGGGGGATGCGCACAGCGGGCGAAGGGGCATAAGGTGGGAGGCTCAAGCTTCCAGTTATGGAATGAAGAAGTCACAGGGATGAAAGGCACCGCACAGGGGATCGAGTCAATGGTATCGTAATAGCGTCCTATGGGGACAGATGGGAGCTGCAAGGGAGCGTAGCATGTTGTATACATTTGTGGAATCACCATGTTGTACACCTGAAACTAATGTAATATTGTATGTCAACTGTACTCAAATACAAAATAAATATATTTTTAAAAATTATCAAGAATAGCAGCCAAAAGAAGCTCCTAGGTAGTGGGATTCTGGGAGCTCCTATGTGTTTGAAGGTTTGGCTTCAACGATGCCCAACTGGAAGGGGTGCGGGGCGGGGGGGAGAGAGGCTGAAGGTGTTTGGAAGACGGTTTGTCCAGAGGAGACAGCATGATGGCCTGGAGGCCAGGGGAGGCTTTAAGCCTGGAAAAAAAGGGATGCACCTCTTCCTTTGTGAGCAGGAGAAAGCAGCAGCGAGGGGCGAGGGGCGGGGCGGGGCCCCACGCGCAGCAGGACGCAGGCCGCCCGCAACTCACCTGGATTCAACTCCTCACGTCTTCCCTTCTGAAGTCGTGTGCCCTTAAAACCTACTTGGGCCACACAGGTCTCATTGTACGCTCTTCTCCTGAAACCGCTTCCATAGTTCTGTCACTGTTGTCACAGAATCTAAACTCCCGAGCCGGCGTGTGAAGCCCACTCTACTTCTCACCACTCCTGCCCCCACTCCCACTCCCGGTGCTCACAGTGTGGTCCCTGGCCAGGAACAGGAGGACCACCTGGGAACTTGTTAAAAATGCAAAAGCTCAGGGGGGCTCCTGGGTGGCTCTGTCGGTTAAGCATCCGCCTCTTGGTTGGGCTCAGGCTGTGAGCTCAGCGCAGAGTGGCCGAGTCAGCTTGAGATTCTCCCTCCCCCTCCCTCTGCCCCTCCTCCCACCACACTCCCAAGGGCGCTTGAGCGCACTCTCTCTCTGAAATAAACAAATAAATCTTAAAAAAAAAAAAAAATGCAAAAGCTCATGCCCTGCTCCGGATTTAATAAATCCGAAATGCTGGTAAAGAGGCCTGGCAATCTGCATTTCACCAAGGCTTCCCGGGGATTCTGACGCATGCTCCGGTGTGAGAACCAGGGGCCTAGTCTTACTGAACCACACTGGCAGCTCCCGGACCACACCGTGCTGGCCACCTCTGCCAGAAGGCGCCTCTCCCCCCACCTCCACTCCCATTTCGCCGGGTCCTCCGCCTCTCCCCCAGCCCACGGTGACTGCCTCCCTCCCTGTGCTCCCAGGGAAGCGGTGAGCACTTCCATCATTCAGCCTTGCTGCAGCTCCGGGTTTCTGTGTCTGCCTCCCCCAGAGCCAGCGAGCTCCCCTCCCCGGCGTGGGGGGCGGGGGGGAGAGTGGCGACTGTGTTTGTCCTGGCACAGTCCTGGGGCTCAGAAGCTGTTTTTTGATTTGAAATGTTAATGAAAAGCAAAGTACAGGGAGGGGAGCGAAGAAGAGGGAGCGAGCATGCGGGAGAGAGACAACCACGAAACGCTAACCGCGGCTGTTTGCCCCATCCATCTGTGGGCCGGTCCCGCGCCGAGTGCCTCGCTGAAACGGTCATGTAGTCCTCCAACACGCTGGAGGCGCTACCGAGCCACTCGGCAGAGATGGAAACTGAGGCACAGGGAGGTTACATAGTTGCCCTCGGCTGCTACGCGGCAGGAGTCTATACTGTCAACCCTACGGGCTGAGAGGGGAGGGAGCTTTCTTCGGAGCCGTTATCAATACTCACTAGCTCCGCAAACGTTTCCTGGATGCCTGCTCTGTCTGTGCCAAACTGAGCCGACCAAGAGGAAGGCAGAGAAGGGCACGTGCACGCAGTTGCTTACACCGCAGCCCTGGAGGAGCTCCCAGGCTAGAGAGATCTGTAAACCAGTGAGCACGACTCAGCGAAGGACAATTACTGAGGAATGTCCAAAGAGCAGCTTAGACCCCGCAGCAGGCAGCATTGTTCTGCCACAGGTTCCCACAGAAAATTCCAGAGGTAGGTAGTCAGGGCTGTGTCGATTCTGCTCCACGGCACCCTCCAGCTTGCTGCTCCTCCTGCCCTGGGGTGTGCCCCTCACCTTCCTGGTCCAAAATGGAAGCCATCACACCTTTGTTCCAGGCTGCAGGATGGAAAAGGGGGCAACAGAAAAGGAGTAAAGGACATGTTCTAGATCCCTCCTGCAAAAATTTTTGGAAACTCTCTCATGATTCTTGTGCTTACATTCCAGCATCCGGAACTTTGTCACCTGGCCATATTGGACGGCAAGAAAGACTATACTGTATTAGCAATTGTCATGATTTTAATCAGGAAGGAGAGAACATACATTGGGGGCAGACTGTAGTCTCTCCTGCAGGATGCATGGTGGCAGGTGTCCTAGGAAGACACGGGGACGGCTGGGAACCAGGTGGGAAGAACTTGGTGTGGCATGACCAGTAGTTTGGAAGCTGTCGTCCTGGCAATGAGAACGGTCAGGTAGGTTTAAGCGAGAGACAGATGGAAACTGAGTGATGTTTCCCAGGGATCTCCCTGACAGCTGTGCAGACAGGTTCTGGTGGGGTGCTACTGTGACCCCGAGACCAGTGAGAAGACAGTTCCCCAGTGCAGGTGAGAGGCAATGTGGGCCCGGAGCAGGGCAGTAACAGTGGGGTGAAGACGAGAGAATGGAGAGCAGGAAATGGGGGGGCAGGAGAGGATGGATCTTGGTGGCAATTAGGAAATGGGGGTGAAGGACAGGGATGGAGTTGAGGATGACACTGAGGTTCTCAACTTGAGCAATGTGATAAATGACAATGTGGCTGAAGGTGAAGGAGGCTGCCGTCAGTGGCAGGGAGAATTGATCAGTTTGATTTGGGATATGCTGAGTTTAAGGCGCCTGTTGGGTGCAAGATGTTCAGCAAGCTGACAAAAATACATGTCTGGAGCTCTGGAAAGAAGTCAGGGATAAAAGTACCAACCAGGAGTGGGTGGGTCCGACAGCTGCAGACAGGATTTGGGATGGCTTGACCAAAAAAGAATAAGGGAACAGAGTCAAGGATGAAGATCAGGGAGCGCCAAAGTTGTGTGCATTCTCTGCAAAGTCCATTCTGATGGAAGGTTCTTTGGAAATAGAAGCTCAAGAAATCTCAGGTTGCATCCTTTTCCCAGATATCCAGGACCTGGGTCAAACTCTCCATTTCAAGATAAGATGAAACCACTAAAAGCTTTTGCTTTCCCTGGTTGAAATACTTGAACACCAGCTAATGTTAGGTTTGGGGGGGAAAAGTCATATTTAAGGTTGAGGTTTCCATTTCTACTCTAATACAGCAGAGCCTGTGCCCAGAAAACCTCCTGCCTCCCTCGCCATCCAGGGAGCTGTCTTGTCATTATGCTGCCAGGCCTCGGGCCTGGGCAATGCCGGCAGGTTGAGATCCGTGTGGTAAGGGATGGCAGATCAGGGGAGCCCTCTCCTACAAACAGCTTTCAACTTCTGGGTGATTTAATGCCCTTTTGGATTGCTTTCAAGAAATGAGATGACTGTTGGTCCTAGTATCTGCTTCAATTCTAGAAAGGGTTAAAAAAATTGTATATAGCATCCCTTTCATTTTAATTGATTTTATTTAAAAGATTTTTTTTATTTATTTGAGAGAGAGAGAAAGCATGAGTGGGGGGGTGGGCAGAGGGAGAAGGAAAGGGACAAGCAGACTCCTCGATGAACTTGGAGCCTACGTGGGGGCTCAATCCCAGGATCATGAGATCATGACCTGAGCCAAAGTCAGATGCTTAACAGACTGAGCCACCCAGCTGCTCCTCAATTGATTCTTATTGTCCTTGCCCTTCTCCACTGCTTCTGATCCTTGACCACCTCCCCTCCCCACCAACATCTGCTGCCCCTGCCCCTTCTCATTTTAAGCAGTTGGCTAGTATAACCCACTTTCAAAGCACTGATTTCTTGAAATGCAATGATTATAATTTGGGAAACACTTTCAGCCAAAGACTATGATATCAAAATGCTCAATTCTTTGGGTGGTCACTAGCAAAGTGTCTTCAACTGATGAGAATCCAAGTAAAAGGGCCTTCAATTATCTAGAAAGCACTTAAAGTCCAAACCCAACAGGAACAACAAAAGCAATCTAAAATTAAAATAAATGGTGGTTTTCATTTTTCCCTTCCTACTATCTTCTTTTTTTTTTTTTAACATATACTGTATTATTTGTTTCAGAGGTACAGATCTGTGATTCAACAGTCTTACACACAGCGCTCACCCTAGCACATACCCTCCCCAATGTCTATCACCCAGCCACCCCATCCCTCCCACCCCTCCACCACTCCAGCAACCCTCAGTTTGTTTCCTGAGATTAAGAATTCCTCATATCAGTGAGATCATATGATACATGTCTTTCTCTGATTGACTTATTTCGCTCAGCATAATACCCTCTAGTTCCATCCACATCGTTGCAAATGGCAAGATTTCGGGTTTTTTGATGGCTGCATAATATTCCATTGTATATATATATACCACATCTTCTTTATCCATTCATCTGTTGATGGACATCTTCGCTCTTTCCATAGTTTGGCTATTGTGGACATTCCTGCTGTAAACATTGGGGTGCATGTGCCCCTTCGGATCGCTACATTTCAACATTTAACATAAACAAGATAGGCATACATTAAATATTTAATTTCAAGATGATTGACCAAAAAATAATCAAGGTGATTGATCAAGTAGAGTTAAATGTAGATATAGACATAGATGTAAGTATGGTTATCTAGTATAGATATAGCAGGGGTTTAAGACGCTTGGTTGTAGTGATGGCAAAAGTCAATTTTTACTCAATTTCTTACTTTAGTACTTGTCTGCCCATTAACTAATGTCTACTGCACATTAATAAATTTTTAATTTGAGATCATAAAATAAATAAATAAGATAAAATAAATGGTGGTTCAAAACCACAATGAGATACCACCTCACACCCGTCAGAATGGCTAAAATTAACAACACAGGAAACGACAGATGTTGGCGAGGATGCGGAGAAAGGGGAACCTGCCTACACTGTTGGTGGGAATGCAAACTGGTGCAGTCAGTCTGGAAAACAGTATGGAGGTTCCTCAAAAAGTAGAAAATGGAGCTACCTTACAACCCAGCAATTGCACTACTGGGTATTTACCCCACAGATACAAATGTAGGGATCCAAAGGGGCACATGCACCCCAATGTTTACAGCAGCAATGTCCACAATAGCCAAACTATGGAAAGAGCCCAGATGTCCATTGGCAGATAAATGGATAAAGAAGATGTGGTATTTATATACAATGGAATATTACTCAGCCCTCAGAAAATGAAATCTTACCATTTGCCTGACGTGGATGGAACTAGAGGGTATTATGCTAAGCGAAGTAAGTCAATCAGAAAAAGACATTATCATATGATTTCACTCATTTGTGGAATTTAAGAAACAAAACAGAGGATCATAGGGGAAGGGAGGGAAAAATGGAACAAGGTGAAACCAGAGAGGGAGACAAACCATAAGAGACTCTTAACTCTAGGAAACAAACTGAGGGTTGCTGGAGGGGAGGTGGGTGAGGGGATGAGGTAACTGGGTGATGGGCATTAAGGAGGGCACGTGATGTAATGAGCACTGGGTGTTATATGCAACTGATGAGTCACTGATCTCTACCTCTGAAATTAAAAATACACTATATGTTAATTAACTGAATTTAAATAAAATAAAATTTCAAAAATAATAAAATAAATGATGGTATACTTGTCTAAGTTGGAAAGTTTGGGTACCGGATTAGTGTAGGATCCTAGGATTAGTATAAATTAGGAATTAGTATAAATTCAGCCAAATGTCTACTATATCTCACCTCAGTGTATTTGGCAGTGTTCACTGATATTCAACATGATGGCCCAAAAATAGTGTAAGAAAACCTCCTATCAAATAAAGACTCATTTATGGTCCTCATGCTCTAGTGGCTAAGACACGAAAATAGGCAAAATGCAAGCTGCTAACATTTTCACTTTGGAAACATGAAAAATTAAAGAAAATATGGTAAAATGTTTTATAAAGTGAAGTTTATTTTTTAAGACAGTCCTTTATTCTGAGATCATGTCCTTTTTATGTCACTGTGTCCTGTCTCATAGAAACAGTAGTGACAGCAGATGACAGGTTCTTTTTGAATGACCTTACCTGGCAAAATTAAAACCTGGCCCACCTTCACTGTCCCTAAATTTATTTGGAATTTTATTTGTTGGTGAAATGTCAAAGTCTGGGAATCCCTGGAGTTCTATTAGGCCTTTCCCACAGGCTTGGAAGCAAATGAGATTTTCTGTGGATTCCCTGAGATTTGGGGATTGGAGGTGGGGGGGGGGGTCTGGTTCTCTGTCCTCTCTCACCCTGTGCTGATCATGTTGGCTGGTGCTGAAACAGGTGCTCAATAAACAATTTATTGGAAATGGTTGATCACCAGGGAATGGAAAGCTTAAATAGGGCTCTTTTGTTTGTTTGTTTCCTCCACTGATTACCAAAATGTTAAACATTTTAATTATTTTTAAAGTTGTGGTTTTTAAAATATATGTATTTTTAATAAATCAGTTATATATACAAAAGTCAAACCAGACCACCCTTGCAAAGCAGCTTCAAAAGGGAGCCTTGCGCGGGTTTGCACACATCTGCTCCTCAAAAATATCCTCGAAAGACCTGTTTGGGCTCCGCGTTCTTAAACCGATCACCAAACCCTTTTCTGCTTTTTAGAAACCAGGAAGGAGAGAGGAAGAGACTTATAATTGCTACATAACTCTCAAAGACAATAAAGATTCAGGGTTGGTTAGAACCAGCTTTTAAATCGGAACTTGGGTTCTCTGCCCTCCAAAATCAAAGAAAATTTTCGAAATCACTTTTCAAGAATCACAAAGAAAAAAAAATGCCCCTTCGAATAGGTTCTTGACCCAGAGAGTTTTGATAAAAACCATCATCGTGATTCTATTGTTATTTCCCAGAAGCCAGCAGCAAACATTTTCCGAGGAATCGGAAACTGGTAAAAATGCAGGCAGTAGCGAAGTCCATCATAGTCACTAATCACGGAGACTCAACCCTGGGTTCTGTTACTAGGGAACCCGGAGTGCTGCTTGGTGAAGCCGGGACGTGGTAATGCTGAATCTCTCCACGCAAGAGGCTCCGAGCGGCCAGTGGGCATGAGTCCGCTTTATGTAGAGGTCAGGGCAGCCTTAAGAGTGGATGCGATTTAAATATGGTAACAACTCTCCTCCCACACACATTTGCACTGTAGAACATTCAGAAAAGAAGAATCGTTCTAATTCTACCATCTATAAATTACCTCCGTTAACATTTTGATGAATCTTCTTCCAGGCATGGATGAATAGATGGACAAACATACAGATAGCTACAACGATAGACTTACTACATGGATAAAAGTGCATTTAAGAACCCATTACTAGGGGCGCCTGGGTGGCTCATTCGGTTAAGCGTCTCCCTTTGGCTCAGGTTATGATCCCAGAGTCCTGGTATCGAGCCCCGCATCGGGAAGCCTGCTTCTCCCTCTCCCGCTTCCGCTGCTTGTATTCCCCCTCTCTCTCTGTCATAAATAAAATCTTAAAAAAACCTATTACTAGTTATTTATGGAGAGGGGAGTCGGTAAGATTTGGTGAAGGGAGGCTGATTTTTTAATATACACAGACATGGATTTGTCACAACTACATACTACTACGTATGTTTTACTTCCCTAATTTTTTAAATTGCAAAAGCCCAGAGCAATCACTCTTGGGAGTAGTGGGGTCCAGTCGCGAGCTGCCCTGGGTGTGCCGTGGGGGCGCAGAGGTGAGCCGGGCTCCTGCGCGGGGCTAGAGCGCGCGGGGAGGGAGACTCCGGCGCAGGAGCCCGGGCCAGAGGCGCCCGCGGCAGCCCGGCTCCGCCGGCCGCTGGCACTGCACCCGGGGCGGGGGCGGCCCTGGGCCCGGACGACGGTTACCTGTGCTCGGCGGCGTGAGGTGTGGTGCGCATCGGCCAACGGCCACTCGGCCCGGAGCCCGCTTCGCCTTGCCGGGTGCCTCGCTTCCGCGCCGGTTCGCCCGCCTCCCGGGGCTGTGAGCGGCGGGGGAGCACGCGGGGCGGCGGCCCCAGGGCGCCCTCTGGCGGGCAGGTGCGGGGCAGGTGAGAGCCCGCGGGGCGGAGCGCGGCAGCAGCAGGGGCTGCGGGCTTCCGAAGCCAGCAAGCAGAGGGAACGCGCTCCCTTCGGGGACCTGCCCTGGTTTTCTAAGGTTTGGTTTGGGTTTGGTTTGGTTTGGGGTTTCCATTTTCTCACCGCCTTGCCTGTCCATCCGTATTTCCCTCCTCTCAGGTTGGCTTTTTGTTTGCAACACCAATTATTTTCTATTCTTCAAAAGAATGCTTATTCATTGTAAAAAAAAAAAGAAAGCACAGAAAATCATAAACACCTTTAATCTTACCATTCAAAGATAAGTACATGCTTAAAGTGTTTTTCGTCTAGTTTTTTCCCCCATATCCAACAGTATGTATAATGGTGAGTGTGTATGTAAACAAACAGCAATGCTCTTGGAGAAGTCACGCCTGGTGCTGAACTGGCCCATGGGAAGAGAAGCCAGAAAGGCCAAAGGGCAGAGAGTAAGGGCCTCCTATCTTAAAAACCAGGCCTGGCTGCCTCCTGGCTTGATAAAGCAGTTAATCTAGCCCCAAGGAAGCTTATCTTTTTTCGGCTCAGCTGGGGGGCACATAAGCTAAAGCTCCCTCTCTTTACAGGGAGCAAGTAGGCGGCAGTGGCCAGTGGGGTGGGGAGGAAAGGAAAATTGGTCTCCCTGTTAGCTTTACATAACTAGAAGGTTCTAAGAGAGTGTCTGGCCACGCGGTGTGGCTCCAGCTCCCGCCCGGCACTTTCTCCCAGGCTTCTCCCTGCCGCTGTTTGACTCATCCTGTGTGGTCTCCTGCCTCTAGGCTGTGAGCCCCTCCAGCAGGAATACGTGCACCTGGCAGAACGCTGAAGTCTCTTTGGTCACTTTGTCTTCGTTTTCCTCCACATGCTTTGTCACATCATACAAACAGCGTGCTTGCTCTACAAATGCAGCTTCATGACAACTTGCCCCTCTTCCAGCCAGACTGGGGCCTCCAAGCAACTCTCTCCTTTATGGGAACTGGGAAGTTGTCCCTCTCTCCTGGGTGTGGTTGGCTGTCGGATTACAGTCGTTGGTTTGGGAGTAGAGAATCTGCTTCAGAGTTTACATGGCGCATCGCAGGTGTTCCTCCCTTCCTCTCTCTGGGTTACTTGGCCTGGGCTGAGGCAGAGAGAGGGGACTGTAGGAGGCCAGTCTGTGGAGGTGAGGATGTTGTGGGGCATGGGGATGCAAGGTCAAATCCTCTGGCCTTCAGCTCCCTCGAAGTGAAATAAAATCTCCTGAGATCCACACTGCTCAGCAATGCCTAGTAGAGTTTCCCCTGTGGGAACACAAAGAAGGGCTGAGTTCCCCTTCAAGTTCTGCCTGGGTGAAAATAAAGGCTCAGGAAGTAAGGCCACCACCACCTAGGGGACACTGGTTAAACTGGCTGGGCCATGCTGGTCTGACCTGGTGGTCTTTTTTGGGGAATCAGGTAGAAAATCTGTAATACCCAGAGTTAAAGGCCTGGGTTCTTCTTATTTTTATTTTTAGAGAGAGAGATAGGGAGACGGAGAGAATCTTAAGCAGGAGCCCGACATGGGGCTCCATCCCACAATCCTGAGATCATGACCTGAGCTGAAATCAGGAGTGGGACGCTTAACCAACTGAGCCACAAGGTCTGGGTTCTTCTTATGCTACGTACTAGCAGTGTGCTTAGGAGTAGATTACCTGACCTCTCCTAATCTCAGTTTGTTCATCTCTAGCAGGGAATAGTAATGTTAACTGGAGGTTATGTTTCGTGATTGCTGTGGGGCCCAAAAGAGCCTTGAAGCTACATTTGCAAATTTTCTCAACCTGAAAGCACTGTACCTCCTTATGTTTGATTCTCCTGCATCAGTGTTGAAACCTCTGAGCTAGGAGTATGGGCAGCTTGGTGGAGGAGACATTGCACTAGATGATCCTTCCAGTGGCACTGTCTCAATCTTGTCATTCAAGGACTGAGCTGGAACCGTCTGTTTTGCAGTTGGAAAAAAACAAGGCTCAGAGAGGTTGAACAACTTGCCCAAAGGCACACAGGTTGGCCATGACAAGGCCAGGACTGGAGTATAGTCCATAACCAACCCGTCCTTGCCCCATCTCTAACAGGAGATGGGAAAGGAGCATTTTCTTGGAATTGTTCCGGGGTGTGACACTGTCCCCATGCAGGAGACACCGAGAAAGGGGTAGAGGATCTCAGACTCTGCTCTAAACATTCCAGAGTGGGAGGGTGAGCCCATTATTCTTTATGCATTTAGAATCTTTTTAATAATGCTCTTCACGTGCCATAACAGAGCTGAACACTCTTAGAAGCCATTTGAAGATTTTATACACTGAGATTTCAAAATAGACAACTTAATAGGCTGCATCTATATTAAATGAGTCACTTGAAATTAAGATTCTTTCTACATTTCTCAGAACTGGTGGGATGATTATCTCTGTAAGACACTGTTTGGAGAGAGACTCTGACCTGAACTTTATAAAGACCGAACGCTTTCAGGTGGGCACACTGCTGCTTTCTTCATCAGTTTCAGAGACTGAGCCCTTAGGATTCTTCCCTTTGAAAGAGAAAAAGTTAAGTCCCCAGGTGCGGAGGAGGATAAACAGCTTTTTTTTTTTTTTTTTTTTCACTCCCCAGAAAGCGATCCATTGCGCCCAGGGCTGAATCTTGCAGGCTGCAGGTCCTGGCCCTGGGTCCACGGGTTCGAGGAGCAGTTCCGATGCCCAGTCCCTGGGACCGGGGCTCAAGCCACCTTGCAGGACCCCTGGGGCCCAGCGCTTCTGCTGCAGGCTCCTCAGACACCCTCCGCTCCCGAGCATCCTCTCTAGCTGCAGCAGGGGACAGCTGGGATAGAGAACTCTGCTAACACAGAGATGTTGTAAAGTATTATCCTGCCCTGGGGGAGAAAAGAAAACCAGGCTCCGAGAACAAGCCTCACCAAACTGAGCCAGTGCTAGCTGCTTTTCCCCAGATATGAAATTGAGCCAGTTACATAACAGTAGTTCAGCCTCTGAAAGCACACACAGCTTTGGGGAGCTGAAGATAGGATTTCTGCACAGGCGATTGTTTGAAGACATAGCCTGTTCTCCCCTCTTCATATCGACAGAACAAAAAGTGGGCTTTAAAGGCAGAATCGTCAGAGCTGCTCCTGTCACCTGCCGCCACACCACTGCCTCCATTCTTCTCGCTTTACTTCGCCCTAGCGTCTCCTAAGAGCGTGGCACGCACAGGCAGCTTCCAGAAAGTAAATAATAGAATCCCAACACCCTGGCTGTGGGGACCTCCTCTCGGATCTCCTTCCCCTGCCCAGGGTCAGCCAGCAACGGGTCAGATCATTTTTCCGAGGAATTCCAGGAGAAAATGTGGGCCAGGAGAAAAGCTTTGGATGACTCTTTCTAAGCCTCAGTGGGAAAAATATTCTGTGAACTTGAGGCAGAAGCGATGAACTTCAACCTGTAGGTTGAGAACCATGTCGATCTGGAGCAAACCATCACGAGCAGCCCATTGGCAGCCTGGGAGCACGTTGTATGTGTGCCTCTCTCTCTCTGTCTCTTGGGTGGGGAGCTCTGCGCTCCTGCAGGACTAGTGCAGTGGGCCTTCTCTTGATCGCGGTCTTGCTGCCCAGGCTAGTGGTTTTTGTTTTTCCCCAACAGACCTCTGTTGTTCTCAAGAAACCTAATGAAGTGCAAGTGTGTGGGAATGACAATAGGGATATACTTGAATATGCTCTAAGTAACACTGAAAAAAGGAATTCATTTGCAAGCATTAATACCTTCCTGTCACTAATTTCTCACCACATGGCTGTGGATGAGAACCGCTCTAGGACTGGGTTTCCGCTCACATGGGCCTGGGGTCCCGGCAGCCTCCACCGGCCTTGCCAACTCCTTCTCCTGATGGGAGGGACCCTTTGCCCTGTATTTCCAACCACAGATTTGGCATCCTGCTCTGTTGGGGCACGTCACCAGTGTTTTTTCTGTGATTTATAAGACAAGCCGCCAAATTCTCCTTTTGCCTGTTACTTCCAATTGCGTTTCCGTCATTTATACACGGGGTCAGGCAGAAGTTTGCTATGATGGGATTGGAGCTGCTGGGACCAGTCCAGCAGCTGGGATGGTGACCCCATGCCGGGTCAAGCCCACTCCTGTCACCCCCAAAAGAAGAATATTTTGAGGAATGTAAAAATTGCATGGGATTCAGTTTCAGGGACCATAACTAAAGTTTTATGCCAACACAATCATGTTCATGTATTTGCCTACTGTGATGGCTTTCCTGCTGAGATGGCAGAGCGGGGAGCTGTGACAGGGACTGGGCGTGATGCCCCCATTGCTTTGCACCCCTGCTAGTTAGAACTGCATGAGTGCCCCTGCTTCACCACACAGTGACATTTAAAAATTCTCTTTATTACCTGTGCACAATAAAAGTGCTTCTGGTCATCGTGACTGTAGTCATGGAGGGAAATGGCACACAGACCCTAACACGGCCAAGAGTGGACCAAGACAGGGCAGAAAAAGCAGAGTGTCTCCGTATATCCTGGGATTCCTCAGTGACCTTTAGAGTATTATGTGCAATGAGCTATTTCAATTAGATCCTTAATGCCCCAGTCTTGAAAAGGTAAATGTTCAATTCTGAATGGGATTGCCATGATAACCATTCTCAAAAACAAGAGTGAGCCTTGCACCCGGACTGAATGATCAATAGCTTTGGTGCAGAAAATTATAGAATGGCGGGATATGGATTAAGAATTGAACAATTTCAGGGTGCCTGGGTGGCTCAGTCATTAAGTGTCTGCCTTCGGCTCAGGTCAGGATCCCAGGATCCTGGGATCGAGCCCCACGTCGAGCTCCCTGCTCCGCGGGAGGCCTACTTCTCCCTCTCCCACTCCCTCTGCTTGTGTTCCCCTGCTCGTTGTGTCTCTGTCAAATAAATAAATAAAATTAAAAAAAAAATTGAACAATTTCACTTAAAAAGGGATACCAAAAGGCTCTGCAGCCATCTGGAACAAGCTGGAAATTTAGGGATCAAAAGATCTGGGTTTCAAGTTTCAATTTTACCAATTATTAGCTATGTGTCTTGGGTTCTGAGTCTGTTACTAACTCTTAGGAAGGTTAATATTCTGTTATTCAAGGAATCAAAAGAGAACATGAATGTTGAGCATTTTAGTAACTATAAAACTACCATCTGGACACTTCAAAACTTTTCATGATAATGAAAAGGTTAGAGAAGGTAAAAGAAGCCTTAAATACAATACAAATATATTCCTTAAAATATATTCTTTTCCAAAATTAAGAATATTTGATCTTTCCTAATCAGCGATAAATCCCTCGCACCAGTAATAGGTCTTGCCGGTTATGTAAGTAAATAACGGAAGGGATGAGCTATCAAACGCACCTGCCTCAGGTAGCAAACTGTCAGCGCCCAGCACATGGCTGCGTTGTGCACAGCTCCTTGTCTTGGTGGAGGTTAGGTTGGTCCCATGTCTAGGTTCTGGACAAAGCAGAGTAGGTGGAAGGCCGGTCTCTTTCAAGTCTGGTCTGTAAAAATATCTAGCACCACCTGCTAGTCTGCAGTTTTCCTGATCTGACAACGTTGGAGGCCACATGTTCCCGAGGGCTATCATACCTAAAGATGGAGGAAGACTGCCCGATCCACATCAGCAAGAATTTCATGAGCAAGAGTTAAATTTTTGTATTGAGCCACACCGACTTCGTGTTTATTTGTAACATGGCCCAGTCTATCCTAATAGTTCGCACAAAGAACTAAGCTAGATGGGGTTGGAAATAGGACTCCCACCCCCAACCCCCCCCCCCAAAAATCATAAAACAAGGTTCTTACACTCTTGAGAATTTGATAGTGTATTCATGCCAATGAGGCACTGTGCTAAATTTAATTAGTGTTTTTTATTTCTTGTTAACAAATTATCTTCTTACCATGTGTCAAGCATCCTACTAGGTACAAATATTTCTGAATCTTAAATATAAGAATACTGAGGTGGACCTTTACCAGGGACTTATCACTGACATTACAGTACCTTCCAAATCCTCTAAATTCAGTTATGTGTAAATGTTAAGAATTTAAAATCTTAACCAGTCAAGTGAAATAGTTTTTGTTAATCAGATAATTTATTAACATTCCACTCCATTTTTATATCCATCCTGAAAAATATACTTAGAAAAGGACTAGAATAACCTATTTTAGTATCCTTATCAACATGCCCCAAATCTCTGCAAATGCATTTTCTATTACATAGTAATACATGTTCTTGTGGGGAGAAAATCTTCGTTTTTTTTTTTTAAGATTTTATTTATTTGACAGAGCACAAGCAGGGGGGAGTGGCAGAGGCAGAGTGAGAGGGAGAAGCAGGCTCACCACTGAGCAAGGAGCTGACACAGGGCTCGATCTCAGGACTCCGGGATCATGACCTGAGCTGAAGGCAGACGCTTCACCGACTGAGCCACCCAGGTGCCCCTGCAGGACAGTTATTTTGATTGTAGAAAACAAAATGAAAACCCAGCAAAACAAAACAATGATAAATTACACAGTACTTCCCATAGGAAATAATGTAAAGACTCTTTAACTGGAAGCCAGCCATGTCACTGTCATGCACAGAAAAACCAGTCCAAGTTCTGTTAAGAGACCGAATGCTTGGATAGCGTTTACCATTCTTTGTTCTAACTTAGGTTTAGATAGCCAGTCTTCCATTCAACTCAGAGGCTCTCGGTGGCGGAGTGTGTGCCCTTAGCTGTCTAAGAACGTAGTCATAAGCCCTCACATACAACAGGTACTTCATAAATGCTTATGAAAAGATTGATACAAATTAAGGACAAATACAGGGAAAAGTGTACTTACTAGCCTTTGTGACCCATACTTACCTTAAACCCAACCGAGAAACATACTCTGAGGATTCTTACAACAGGGCAATCACATGATGGGCTTGCTGGCTTACACTGTTCCGGTCATACACACTCAAGACCTCCTGGCATCCCGTCATGCACCACGGAACGTGTTTTCCTACAAAAGCCATGTTACCACAAACCTACGCACAAGTCTGGTAAGCTAAGGTAGGAAATATGGAACTCTTTTTAAGTAACAAGTGTTTTAATTATACCATAAGGAAAACAATTTGCTGTGGACTATTCTGCAAATCTAAACATTTAATACATTGCTTCTACAAAAAACAAAAAACCCACTTATTAAGTTAAATTTTAATCCTTTAATTTTCTGGTATGATGATTCTTCTATGTTTCTCATCATCATAAATTCAAGATATAAAAGTTTAAGAGTAGGAAATAAAACCTTTCCCTTAAATTTTCTTTGCCACTTTTGTCCTTTGAAAATTCAAAATGAAAAGAGGAATTCAAAACAGATGCCATGTAAAAACAAAGGAGGTACAAGATTCCAGATTTACATATTGATGAACAAGAAAACGTTTATCAGGAGGACTTGAAACCTAAGGTTCCCTGTGGTACCATCATCTAATCACGGCTGAATATAAGACCGCAGCATAGCTGGATTATAAGTACCTGCAAAATCCTAGGAGTTGCAGGTGTGAAGTCAGGAGCTTTCCAACACAGAAACCATTCCAATAACCTGGGAAGTTTAGCATGACTGGGAATCCCTTTGGCGTCGGAATTTACAGTAAAGCAAAACAGACGCTGCTAGGTCAAACATACGACTTCTAGCAGATCTATGCAGACTTTTTATCAAAAATACAATGAACCTGGCTTTCATTTTACTGGTTTTTTTTTTTTTTTTCACACCTTAGATTTCAAAGTAGGTCTCAAGGAATTTTTCTTTCCAATATGAGAATTCAACCAACTTAAAATGGAAACACAACAAAAAACAGATGCTCCTTTGTAGAAATCCACTGTCATGGAATGCATTATTCCCTGGAGTAAGATTTACTTTAAACATTAAAATGTTCTTTTCTGGCAAAGGATATCATGGAAACCCCTGACAAAAAAAGTTCCTCACAAATGTATCATGGACTATTTTTAAAAAATTTGATTGCCTTTCTTTGATCACGTGACTGCTCAATTGTAAAAAAAAATTAAAGCTCAGCTCTTTCTTCTTTTGGAATATGGTATGATCCTAGAAATTTTCTATCAGTTCTAATATTTTAAACCGTGAAGAAGTGACCATGCATCAAACGGAAGGTCGTGAGTGGCTGCTTTAAGAGCCAGCTTCTCGAGACTATAAATGGGGTTATTTTGTTACAGGTGGTTTCATTAACGTAAGACACTCAGTCTATCAGCCCTGAAAAAATGGTGCTGCTACCCAAACTCATATATAGTGAATGGACGACAAAAATAAGACTATTTTTCAGATGATGAATGGAACAGCCATAAGAGTGAGTGTATGTCCGTGGCTGAACTGACTAGAGAACGGGAAGGCAGACAAGCTTTGCAGGATCTAGCCAGGCCGATCTGTGCAGGCTTCTACGTACACACAGGGTTAGGCGCTGAAGCTTTCTGGTAAAAGTCCTGGGCCTACGGTGATCATCATCAATAACGACATGAAGAAACATGCAATCAGTTCTGAAAGCGAGATGACACAAGTTTGTCCAGAGTGGGAGGAGAATATTAAGATAAAATCGGATGGTCAGATTTATCATTAGCAGCTAACACCCTGAATTTATTGGCAACTATACCAAGCCCGAGCTGGTAGAGATGTTGCAGTACTGGTCCCCACCTAGTAAAGAAAATATCACCGTAAATATCTTCTACCTCCCAAATATCTTAAACCAATATTCTTAAATTGTTTCATTCAAAGGTATGTTGTTATCTGGCCTGTACTACCTACCATCAGAAGTCCTTGTAAAATTATAGATAAAAGTCTACTGCTATAGAAATCTCAGAAATGTCAGGTTAGCAATGATAATTATCTAAAGAAGTCAGCTTTGTGGAACAGCTTTTGAGTATTTATTGCTCAGATGCATTCAAAAAATTCTTGAACATAACGTGGCAATGGCTCTCATACATCTGTAAACAGAACACCACTAAAAAATGTTATTGGCATGAAATACTATAATATGGATGTGTAAAATTTTTAAATCTTAAAGCCTCTTAACATAATCGTGTATATCTATGTACAAAACATACATAAATTTCACTTTATTTAAAACATATGAAAGAGGAAATTTCAAATCACACTAAACATAATAAATATAGAACTTGCTTTGTTAAAAATCTACAGTATACATTCAAGTAAAGGCTAAACTTTCAACGCCAACTATATATGAGACAAAATTAAACATTTACAATAATCAGTTTCCTAAAAGTGCTATTTTTAATACCTATAAGAGGAAACTTATTCTAGTGCTTCTGTTTCCATCCAAACATATACATTCCTTTATTCACAGAACCAGATGCTTCTGTTACTCAAAATACATATCCAAAGCTTTTATATCCTTTTAAATAGATTCAACATTTTAGCTCTTTGGGGGAGGGGCAGGGAAGTCCAAACAAACACCTCAGACCATCTTCAATCATTAGATATGACTGACTTTATGACACACCCTGTTTCAGCTCAGATGGGAAATATGATGAACGTGCTGATGAGAACAATTCCAGTCCACACGTCTAAGGTAAGTCATCTTTTTCTACATGGGAGCTTGTGTAGGTCGAGGAACACCCACCGTAGCAACCTTCCTGCGATCCAGGTCTTGAGGCCATGCTCCATTTCTGATTTGTACCTTCTCTTCCAACCTGATTTGGTTTAGTTTCTTCAGGAGTTATATTCAGTACATTGATGGAACTGTTGGGAAAAGACAGATCTTAATAATCATCTCCTCCTCCTTTTATCCTTAAGCTCTGCCTGAAGGCCTACATTCAAAGTGCCCCCTTGTCCTATGCTAAGTAAATTTTGAGGACACACAGATTAGGAACAAAGAAGTGTTTCAAAATGGTCTAATTTATCACTTTTATCTTATATATCCCACCTATTTATCTGTTTACCCATCTACTTACTTATTTCTTTGGTCTACTCTGAAGCTCTCTACACAACTGAAGCCTAAGATAGAACATGTGGGCTTTGAAAGCTCGTGTCCCCCGATGTCCCCATCTTCCGGCCACTATTTTATAATCTCTTTATTGTTTTCTTCTTTACACATCCATTTGCTCATGCATGCTTTCCTCTACCCAGCCATTCACCCACACAGCTATTTAACGAGTGCCTACAAAGGCAGTAAGGAGTCCGGACTCTGAAGTCAGATGGTTTAAGCTCATCCCAGCTGGACCGCTCAGCTCACTATGTCACTGTTCTTCAGCTTCCTCAGCTGTAAAATGGAAATAATAGTATCTATCTCATAGGGTTGGGTGGAACTGAGTTAACACACATTAAGCGCTTAAACCAATGCTCAATTAATTGTGTCACGGAGTAACAATCTTAGTGGCTGACACAGACACAGCTGCTACCCTTCAGTGACACAATCTGAGAGGTATGCTCTGTGGCCAGCCGCAAAACAGAAAAATCTGGGGTGCCTGGGTGGCTCAGTCGGTTGTGTCTGCCTTCGGCTCAGGTCATGATCCTGGAGTCCCGGGATGGAGCCCCAGGTCAGGCTCCCTGCTTCTCCCTCTGCCTCTGCACACCGCCTCCCCCACTCATGCTCTCTCTCTCAAGTAAAATGTTAAAAAAAATCTGCCTAAATGATTTACTTTCAAATCTAACGGGGCAAGTCAACAAATATCTTATGTAATTTTTTTCACAAATGTACATTTTTTTCCCCAAATGTGCATTTTGTGTGTCTTTGGTTTACTAACTCAACGTCAGTGTGGCAATCCTAAAAAAAAAAATGTTGCTTTAATTCTAAAAATCGAAACCCAAAACAATTAAAAATTTTACTTACGCTTATTTGCCAATACTTAAAAAAAAAAAGAGGAACTTGCTTATAATTCAGCCCTCAGAAACCCTGCCATCTCAGACGAGATGGGATCAAGGAGCAACTAAATTCTCTCCATAAATTTGTACCCGAATTACTTTGTGTAAGATTCCATTCTACAGTGAAGGAGGAAATGAGGTTGTTGCTGTAGAAATTAGCTACAAATACTCGTTTTGCTATGATCTTATTACAAACCCAGATCCAAGCTGCTTCAGGAGCAAGGAGTCCAAATTTACCAAATAACTTAAAATTGTGAGAACTATGTCAGGCTCCACAGCGTCTCCCCTGGTAACCAGTAACACAACTCTTTCTAGGTTTTATCTTCAGAGCCCGGTGACCATGAACATGAATAGCTCAATGGAGTTTCTTTATGCTCAAAATTCTGTTTCTATGCCACTGATGTTGTTTCGCCCTCGGACTACATGAGAGAGAAAAGCACTTTTACAATCCATATATGTTTACATGTATTAAGTACTGTTTTAAGTGCTCTGTATGTATCATCACCGAAATCTCCTAACACCCTGTGATGTAGGTACTAAATGCTGGACTTACCTTTGTTAAGCACAAAATAATGTCCTAAAGGATTATTATGTCAAATATTTCTTAACTAAAAATAATAAGATTAAAAAGTAAGAATTGTAGAGACATAAAAATAATCGAGGCAACTGCTATATTCTCTCTCGGATACAGAATGCATTATTTGAAATTGGTGACTAGAATTTGTGTTATTTATATAGATTGTTCGGATTGGTCAAACTTGGGAGTTTAATAACATTCTGTATAAGAAAATACTCTGAGCTTACAGTACCTTTTGATTGTAAATCAAACTCACTTCCCATACTCAACCCATTAGTTAATCTGTTGGCTCTAACTGCAAAATATATTCCAAATCCCGTCCTGTCTACCTTCATGTGACGACCCTTGTCTAAATGGCGACCGTCTCCCCGTGACTCCTCGGGAGCCTCCTAACCACGTCTTCTGGCTCACAACACGGGCTCCTACAGTCTGCTTCCCACATGAGAGAAGAGTCATCTTTTCAAACAGACTTTTTTTTTTTTCACTCTCCTGCTTACACATCTCCAGTGCTTTTCCTGTTGCCCTTAGAACAATATCTGACCTAACAGATACCGACTAACTACTTTACAAATGAGATGTCAAGTACGTGCATGTGTGTGGGGGCAGCAGAGCGGGGTTCTGGATGAACAACATGGCCATGAGTTGATAATGGTCATGAGAGAAGCTGGGTGATGCGTATACAGGGCATCATGACCTTATTCTCTCGACACTTGTATATATCTGAACTTTTACATAAAAAAGTTTGTATCCTCATCTACTCACCCAGGGCCTTATAGGATGTGACCCCTGCCCACCTTCCACCAACCCCTCTCACCTCTTGGTCTTGCTCGCTAACACCACTTGCCCTCCACAAACACACCAGTGTCCCACCTTTGGGGTCCCTACACTTGCCTAGAGGACTCTTCCCACGCTCTTTTTTGCCCCTCAATGTTTAGAGTCCTAATTCTTTTACAAATCAACAATATATACAGGGCTTCATATTTTTGTTTTGAAATTCATTTATTCAACAATTCTTGGTCCAAGGGCTAGTGGGTTTCTTCCAACACTTAGGTCCACATCAGCCTCTCACTACCACAGGTCTAGTGTGCCAGAGCCCCGACCCCTGCTCTCTCGGGCACGTGCCAAACACGCAGGCCCCCGTGACACTGTCTCCTACGTTGGTTAAGAGGAAAGATCACCACCACACTTTCCAAGGTATCCCTTTGCTCTTTTCTATTCCTCTCTCACTAGGAATGTTCTATGTGCTCAGTTCACTAATCTTGGAATAGGCTCTGAGGTAAAATATTGACATTATACCTTAGAAAATGATTTAACAACGTGAGACAGAGAAAAGTACCAAAATGCATCCGTTAATAGAAATATATGGGTTTCCTGGGGAAGGGGAGCAACTTTTTTTGACCCTGTCATCCCTGGGCACAGATCTTTACCAATCACGATGAGGACATTTTTCTCAGTTCTTTGCCCTTCAACACCAATAAAATGGGCATAGCCAAAGAAATTTTAAAATATATACTCTGCAAAGACTGTGAAAATATCCTTCTATTTAACAAAATTAAAGAATTCAAAATACTAAGCGATTCCTGTAAATGAGACTGTACTTTAATTATTTTGTATTTTGGACGTGAAATGAAAGGAACAACATTATATGATCTGGCTCCCAGCAGGCAGGAACCAGACCCACCTCATTCGCTACTGTATTCCCAGCACCAGCAGGTGTCCTTATATGATGACCACCCAATAAATATCTGCACAATGAATAATCAATCTACTAAATCCCTCTCCAAAGCCACTCCCGCTGCTAACACTACAGACATGCCTACTTGCCCCCAGCAGTGCAGATCCAGCAGTGGGACAGACCACCTGCTAGACCCCCTACAATACCTATGTGCAGATGCACAGGAACGCGTCTGGCAAAAGTCCGAAGTAGAAGGAGAAGCAGGAAGAGACTTGGTAAGTTTGGATGTGCAAACCGGAGACCCGTTAGACACACCGTGAGGCTTCTTCTGCCGTGGCCTCGAGTGCACTGTCAGACTGTCCCGATCAGAACCTGTGAAAAGACAGAATGTGGACAAAGGCAGTGCCTATGGTGAGGTAGCAAACAAGGGGAAGGACATTAGCTCTGATGATCATCTGCAGGGGAGTGAGGTCTGAGGTAGAACAAGTTAATGTGGGTGGCCACTCCAGCCCCTGACTCTGGTCTGGCTAATCTCGCCATCTCTTATGCATATTCCATAAACATCTAAGGATCTAGTTTTTAAAATATTTGGTGATCTCCAAAGTTTTACATTAATAATGGACAGTATTTTATTTACATGCATTTTCAGATTAAAGGGTTAATGAAGTACTCACTTCCTGAGAAGGCACTGAAAAGTTTCATATTTTCTGAGTTCTGGTGGTCAAAGGTAGTCATATTTAAAAACTGTTGCTTTAACCAACTGGCTCTTTCTTCTTCAAATGCCTTTCTCTATCGTAACAAGCAAACCAAAGAAATATTGATCAACATTTCAACATTCACATTGTTGGCATTTCCCATCACTTCTGCAGCTGCTGGTGTTTGCTTTCTGGCTATCATAAAGATTTTGTAAGTCAAATGAATTAACCTAGAAAACTAAGAAAAATTTCATTGAAGAAAATTATATTTAAGAAATAAAAAACGACCCATTTCACCTAATAAACCAACTCATCACTATTTTCACACCCGTTTTGAGTAAACTCAAATGGACAATGCAAAAAAAACAAAAACAAAAACAAAAAACAGCATATTAGCATAACTCCTGAACATACAGAACATTATATAGAATTACCAAAAAAACAGAAAAATACCCACTGCAAATGAATCACTTGAGAAAAAGGAGCTGTGACTTCCCCGGGCATCGCTCTGGGCCTCTAACCACCTACCAGCATCAGCAGCCACCACCACTAAACCACAAGAGGGCACATGTCAGACCTTCCCCTTCCCACCGGCCGATCATCCTAGACTCTCTCTCAGCCCTCAGGTCTTCACGCTTCCATCTCATCCTTCCCTGGCCCCACTGGCCCCAGAGCCCAGAGGCAGACAGATCCTCCTGCAGAGAGCTGGGGGCGGTACACAAAGTAGCCGGAGTATCTCTTGGAACAGGCTGGGAGACAGGGACCCAGAAACAGGTTCCCAGAAGTTAGGAGAAAATGCTGGTGCAAATTTTCTGAGAAAGTTAGCTATTGATAAGACAGATTTTCACAGCTGTGGAGGACATCCATGCTAGCTACTTAAACAGAATATAGTCTTTCATTCCTAAATACTAATACAAAATTATGCATCACCAGACATTTGAAGAAAACTAAGAGCATGAAAGAAAAACAGCCAAGATAACTGACCACAGATAACAGTTCAAGAGACCCTTTTAAAAAAAAATTCTAACACAAATGATTAGATTTATGAACATCTGTAAAATAATATAGTGCTATACATGGAAAAGCAAAAAATGAAGACATGAGAGAACTTAAAAGATAAATCTAAAATAAAAACTCAGTGGATGAAGTGAAGAGTTAAAAGTGAGAGAATATCCCCGAACTCAGAACATAAAGTCAATCTACAGATGTAGTCAGAAGACCAATCATTTGTCTAATGAAAGTGTTCCAGAATACAAGAGAAGTCAAAGAAGGAAAAAATACAGAATCAAAGAAAATATCCCTAAATTGAAGAAATATAGTGTCTTGAGGCTGAAAAGAAGCTACACCTAGATACAGCCTAGTAAAATGTTAGAACTTTAAGAATATAAAAAGGACAGAAGAAGGAGAGAAGGAAAAAACAAAGCAGGATATCCACAAAGTACGGTATATGTAGGTTATATATTAATCAGGCTCCTCATTAGTAAAACCAAACAGTAGAAAAAATGGAATAAGTTTTGAGGGAAAAAAGTTGGAAACTAAATTCTATATCCAGCCAAACCAATCATATGAATGTATTTTTGGATATTCTAGAATTCAGAATATTTTTCACTCACACAATACTTCACAAAAAAAATTACTCAAGAAAGTAATACAGCAAATTGAAAAAGGAACCCAAGAAAGAAGATAACATGAGACATAAGCTGAATGTGAGTCAGGAAATCATAAAGGAGCTACAAAGAAAAGTCAAAGGATTCACTACACAGGGATATATGAAAGATTTTCTCCCAGACGGCAGATTCTTAGTAACAGACTATTTCCTAGGTGGCCAAATGTGTTACTAGGTTAGAGAATGAATAACATTTACAGAATCATGATGATATCAGTGTTCTTTCAAATGTTAGTCTCAATCTTGCACAAAGTACTTACAACTGGATTACCTCACAGGCTAACACTTGACAATGAGAAAGAAAAGCAGAGACAAAAACTGGGAAGTAGAGGGACAAGGGAAAGGGAACAAGGGTGAACCCAAGAATGTCTTCATCTTTCATTGTGGGGACAAACTGATACTGTCTCAAGGGGAGCAGACATGGAATGGAAGCATTAAACATTCTATTTAAAGAAAAAAAAAGTCAACCAGAAGAAACCATTTTTAAAAAGTTATTTTAAAAAAGTAACAATATAATGAAAAAGTCACATATGTAGGTGAGAAATAGTGTAGATGGGAGGTAGGATAAGGATACGAAATTTTTTATCTTTCACAGCAGGGGAATCAACAGACTTATCAAGGAAAAAAGGCTGAAGTACATTAAGGTTAAAAACATACTTCCCAGAAGAATTACAAACTTAGTGGTTACCTCGAAGGAATGAAACTGGAGATAAGAATGGGTGATATTTTTTCACTTTTGGCTTTTTGTGCGGGTTTTTATTTTTGAAAACATGTTCACACATTACTTCTATAATTTTTGAAAGGGAAACATGTAGGTTAATACATCGTTAAGTAAAAAAGCGAGCTGTGGAAGTGTTTGCACGCATCGCTGGGTGGTGGTGGGGAGAACTTCTGTTCTGTACGCCCCTCCCTCCCTCCCTCCTTTTTACACAACAAACAGGCTCTCCGTTGCACTGTCTTTTGACGCTGCACCTACTGACAGTGGACAGGTCACAAATGTCCAAGAAAGATCTCCTGTGGGAAGCTAAACACTTACCAGCAGAAAGCCAACCCAGAGGGGATAATGGAGGCTTATGGTTTTCTAAAAAAAAAAAAAGTTTCAATTCCCAAATCTGGTAAAGGCAGAACGATACCCTTTCTAAAGTAGTTCACGTGCTTCCAATCCCTTCCAGTTCACGTTATTTGTAAGATCACTGGTAAACTACTTGACAAAAAAACAAACTGGACAGCAAGGAAACGATGAAAGGCAGAACTTGGATGCATTCCGCTGGGCCTCCCAGAACTTTCAAAAGCTCTACAAGGAAAGCTACTTGCTGAAAATACCTCCAATCCTAGGCGAATAGCCGCGTCTGTAAAGCTTCGTCTTTCCTTCTCAAAATTCTTTTTTTGCTCTTTAAACAGGGACCACTCTTCCTTGAGGCGCTCCTTTTCCTCCAGCAAGTAACAGTCTCGGAGCAGTGAGGTGGTGTCATCATCACATGCAGTAGCCAGCTGCTGCTATTAAATTTTAAAACATAGTAAGTTCCAGAGGGTCCCTGCAATGCTCCCAGTTAAAATTAAAGCAAGGGAAGCAGGGTCATACTTTAGGGGAAGGACAGAAACGATGGAAAACCAGAAAGTCAACGGAGGATTCTCATTTTGCAGCCGGCGAAGCCCCGCCTGAGGAATGGCATGCGTTCTACCTGTTAGCAAGCGAAGAACTTAGAGCAGAGAAATGACAAACACTACAGATCTTCTGAGAAACGGGAATAAAAATCTAGTAAGGCGTAAAATCCTGGCCATTCTCATGGGAAAACAGCTTGAAAAGGCAACTCACATTTACCTGTAAAAGCTGCTGCTGAGTTTTAATCATTTCTTTACACTGCTGAATTTCTAACTCGAGTTTTTCAGTTTCTTGTTCGTGGTCTTGTCGTGAGATTACGTCTTCATCATTAAAACCTTCTAGGTGTACCTTTGAAACTAACATAAAACCAGTCATTTGACATAGGCTTTACACCACTCAGTTTATGGTGTTTTTTGAATTATATTTAAAAATCAAGGCTCTCAGAATTTCTTTCTGGAATCTCATAGGTTTTCTAAAAGGTACTTATTCCCTTTGCCCTTTAAAAATTTCATAAGCTATAATAATACAACTATATTTATAGTATTTTAGCACTATGAAAAAAAAATTTTTTTTTTTAGCACTATGAAAAAATTTAAAAAGCAAAGCAACTTATTATAAGGGATTTATGACAACTACAAATTCGTACTATTTTTGGACTAAAATGATATCTTTACTAATAGTTCTACTATGAACATTTAATTTGTAATCCATATTTATTCAAGACTATGTCCTAATTAAAAATGGACAACCTATAAGCATCTGCCTTTGGCTCAGGTCATGATCCCAGAGTCCAGGGATCGAGCCCCGCATTGGGCTCCCTGCTCAGTGGGAAGCCTGCTTCTCCCTCTGCCCCTCACCCTGCTCGTGCTCTCTCTCTCACTTGCTCACTCACTCTCTCAAATAAATAAAAAAAATCTTTAAAAAAAATGGACAACCTATATTCACAAAAGAGAAAAATAATTAACAAATCCATAAACTACTTTTGACTCTTCTTCAAAGATCAATGCAGTGCTACAAATCTTGCAAATTCCTATTTAACAAACAGGAAGTCCAAATATACTTGCCATTTACTAAGAGATGGCAACTGAAATCAATAAAATCTCATGTATATTAATTTTAGTACAAAATTTTGCTGATTACTCTTTACTACTAAAGACAATTGAGTTACCTTGTGACTTTTGACATTCAGAATAAATTTTCTTTCAACAGACTTCATTTACCGAGCAGAAACCTTAATTTTCTTGATTTAAAAGAACGCAAACTTTAACGAATATAAAATATTAAGAACACATTCATCAGTGTAGATCTATACTATCTATAGTGACAGGAAATGGTGTCTAAAATAATACGCTGTTAAATGAAAAAAGCAGTGTAGTAAAAATATGTAATATTCAATTTTTGTTTTTATATATTTTTTAAAGATTTTATTTATTTGAGAGAGCGAGCGAGCGAGCATGAGCAGGGGGAGGGGCAGAGGGAGAGGAAGAGAGAGAGAATCTCAAGCAGACTCTCCACTGAGTGCAGAGCTCCACATGGGGCTCAATCCCATGACCCTGAGATCATGACCTAAGCTGAAACCAAGAGTCAGACGTTTAACTGACTGAGCCACCCAGGCACCCCAATTTTTTATATATTTTTAAATAAATATTTTGTGGGCGCCTGGGTGGCTCAGTCAGTTGAGCTTCTGCCTTTGGCTCAGGTCATGATCCCAGGCTTCTGGGATCAAGTCCCACATTGAGCTCCTTGCTCAGCGGGGAGTCTGCTTTCTCCCTCTCCCTCTGCTTGCTGCTCCCCCTGCCTGTGCTCTCTGTCAAATGAATAAATAAAATCTTTAAAAAATGTATATTTTGTAAAGGCCTACAGAAAAAGTCTAGAAAGATAAGCACCAAACTGTTAAGTGTCATGTATAGGGAACAGAAACCTGAATATTCTACCTCATATACTTCCTAATTGATATTTTATATTAAACATTTATTATTTTGAAAATAATTTAAAAATAAATTAGGAACCAGGAGTATGCAAGTACCTAGGAATGATAAGCAACAGGTTCATATTTATACCATATCATGATTAATAATTCTTAATTCCCAAGATCAGTAAGAGACTCAGTTCACTTTATTCAATTGTACACTGCACTCAGAATAGATGGAGATACGTAATATCCTCTTTTCAGAGAAAGATTCACGGAGGGGCAAAGTATTTCCCAGTGTGGTTCAAACCTCACCTCCAGAAGTAGATAGGAGCTTGATTATCAAACCACCAAATTGAGCTCAAGTACTTCAGGATCTGACCCCCTAACGTGACTTTCCAAGTGACTGAAATTAAGAGCTGAGTGTCACAACTCACTCTGCACGCAGTGAGAAGTTACCTTGGTTATCAAGTTTTTCTACATGACTTTTCAAAATCCTCCACTGTTTTCTGATGCTGTTGGTAAGCTGCTCTCTCACAGTCTCACAGGAAAGGTCCCATATACTCTCCCTACTCAGTTCCCCAGCATCTTCCTCAGCATCAGAGATAACCTACAAGCAAGAGAGATGAAAAGGAAAGACCAGTATCTTAAAATGGCTCTAGATACTCAGGCAGTAGTAATTAAACTGATCATCAGAGATACCTATCAAAAGCATTTCTGTGCTGTATCTTATGCATATATGACCTAATATTAGAAACAGAAATTCTCCAACTCAAGTCTCTTCAAATGTGAATCTGAATCCAAATACGGTTAGTGACAAGAGTCACGGAGCTGTGTGAGGAAGAGTTATTCACCACTTGTCCTGTATTGTGTTAGAGCTCTCACAAGCTAATTAATCCTCAAATCATGTTACAATGTGGGAAAAATGATGCTTAGAGAAGTAGAGATACTGCCCACTATCATACAGCCAAGAGGTAGAACTGAGATCTGAAGTTAGATCAACTTATCTCTAATCCTAGGCTGTTTAAGTAAATAAACCACCAGTGAGATTATCTACAAAGTAAGCAACTGTGAATCCTATTTTTCTCATGTAATTTAAAAAAATAAAACTAGAGATTATTTTTCTTTTTATTCTACCAAGACATTAAATCATAGGAAAATACAGAAAACCACTGACACAGAATCACATAGAATCAAAGCAGGATAAAGAACATAGGGAAACAGTACTAATATATATTATGTCAAAATAATCTGCAGCTACATAGATAATGTATGTGTGTGTATGTGTATATGTATGTGTGTGTGTGTGTGTGTGTGTGTGTGTGTGTGTGTGTGTGTGTATATCTGCATAATAATCTGCTAAGTCCTAAATTTGTTGTTAACATCCAGGAAAGTGATATACTTCCAGAAATATACCTCCCTAATATGAACAATAAAATATCTTGCTGGGGAAAAAAAGAAAACCTATCGAAGATGAAAGAAACGCTGATTAGACTGTTCCCACAGGCAGGTGCAGCAGGAATGAGGGAGTGACTCAGCCGGGAGAGCTGTATCAATAGCCCCAGGTCAGCAAAGGCTGCCAGAGGTCAAGGTTTCCCATGGGAAGCAGGTTGGGGAAAGGCCCAGCACGGAGCTCACTGTGACTCTGATTCTTGCCAATCAAGCCTCTGGAGCTACAACCTGCCAGAATACTATAAATCCATTATTTAAAAAATGAACAATAATTGCTTCACACTGTCCAGACTGAAACTCTGAAACCACAAAATGAAAATAAAAAATTAACTTGAATTTTGGGTATATGTTTTGGCTATACTTAAGCACAATAACAAATTAATGAAACCTCAAGGCTACCTAGGCATTCTAAGGTTAATCTTATCCTCTTGCTATAATGCTCCAAAATCCTTAAAAGAAAGGAAGGACTGAATTAAATTGTAAGAGAAAAAAATTCTAGAAAAACAGATCTTTTAAAAACAAGAAATACACTTGAGAGTATTGTTTCTCCAAAGGTAAACAGCTGAATTGTTAAGAACTACACAGGATACTCGCCCTGGCTGCAGTGGCGAGGAGAGAGGGTCCTTGACTTACTACTGACTTGTGCTGCACACGGGCTGGGGATGTTAGTAAAGGCAGGGCCCAAAACGGAACGCGCTGCGGGAGTAACGGAAACTGCTCACTCTGGAGAGTATTTGTGCATGTGCACAACAAAAAGTGACAGACTGTGAGAGAAAAGGCGGAGGTCAAGCAGGTCCCGAACTGGGGAGTTTCAAAGAACTTCAGGTAATGCTTTTTAAAAAAAAGAAAGAAAAAAGAGCTGGAAGGTGGGATGGGCTTATCAGTTAGACTGACCATAAGGTAAATAATCCCCTCGCATAGGTTTAAAAAACAAGTTCTGATGACTTGCTGATAATTAGCATTTCCCATCAATGTTATTTTCAGATTTTAGTCACTTGCCTGAATCCAGAATTTAAACATGGAAAGCAATTAAGTTAAAAGAAATTTTCACCATATGGGACTTGTTTTTTCCCGACCTCTGCACGTATTACTCCCCTTGTGTCACATGCTTCTACCCCCAAAACACCCACTTTATTTTTAAAGAACCAACTCAAATATCCCTTTCTCCGTGAGGCCTTCTTGATTGCCACAATTCCTTTGTTCAGCACGTTTGTACCACCCTATTACTGCTAAGATATGTAACAATTACTTTTGCACATGCCCCATCTCCCCAAAAGAGCCTCCTGAAGGATGCAATGGACTGAATGTTCATGTTCCCTCGAATTCATGGTGAAATCCTAACGCCCAGTGTGCGGGTATTCAGAGGTGGGGCCTCTGGGAAGTGAGGAGGTCATGAAAAGTAGAGTCCTCGTGGATGGGACGAGTGCCCCTAAAAAGGGACTCAGGTGAGCTCTCCTCCTCTTTCCGGCATGGCAGGGTGAGGGTGCAAGGAGCCGGCAATGTGCAACCAGGAAGACACAGTCTCCCCAGACACTGACCCTACTGGCAGCCAGAGTTTGAACCTCCCAGTGCCAGAACTGTAAAAAATAAATTTCTGTTGTTCTTAACCACCCAGTCTATGGTAGTTTGTCATAACAGCCCCAACTGAGACAAAGGAAGTCAAAATCCTTTTAGCTTTTTCTTTCCAGGGACCAGAACATAACTTATATTCCGCAAATTTACTGAATGATTAGTTGGTTCCCAAAGTTAATAAACATTTCACTCTGAAAGTAAAGCCTGCTTAAGTACACAATACCTAAAGTATTTAGAGGATACTCAGCACAGTGGTTAAAAACATGAACTCTGGGGTGAGACAGACTTGGATTTAAATCCTAGTTCTGCCACGTGTGATACTAAGGCCAATGGGACGAGTGTGCCTCAGTTTCCTCAGCTATAAAATGGGGATAATTATGGTATGAAAAGCATCAGATTAGAAGAATGAAATGAGACCGTGCTCTTAAAGTGCTTATCACAGTGTGTGGCACAGAGTAAGTCCTTGGAAAGTCACCTCCATCATCTCCCAGGCCATGTCTAGAAACATAGAGGGGCATTTTGTTGTTGTCGTCACAGTGACTGGGGGCAATACAGCAGTGAGCATCCTGTCCAAAATGCCAAGGGTGTCCCCACTGGGAATACCTAGCTAATGTCTGAATTGTTCGACTTAGCAATCCGAAACTGTATTAGAGAGGAAAGAGCCACTTACAGTTCCTGTACTATCATCTGCTCTTTCTCTAGGTTTCTGCTTTTGGGGAGAAAGAAGAGAAATCATTTCCTTTTTCATTTGCTGAAGAACCTTCTTAAGTTCAGCATTTTCCATTAGGATTTGTTTCTGACGATATTCATAATCATTCAAGAGAATTTTATACATTTCATCTTCATTCCTGAGAAAGAAACTGTCAGTATGAAAATGCAGTTACAGAAAGAAAATGCTGATGAAATGTATCAATTTAAATTGGACCTTACCTGGCCTCAGTTTTACCCGTCCTCCAGGAGCCTCTTTTTCCATCGGCTCTCCCCACATAATTTAAAACTTCCATAGCTACAAACATGAACATGCAAAACAAAACCAATTCTTACATACATACATATGTTTAAGCGTATAAAACCCTAACACACTCTATACACACTGGAGACATAAGTCAACCTGGTGTAGATTAGGATTTGGGCTCAAACAGCCCAGATTTCAAGTTCCAGTTCTCCATCACTGATAAGCCCTGAGACCTTAACCAGTTATTTAACAACTAAAGTATTGATAAAGAAACAATACAGAGGGAATGATGAAAGTATCTACCCAAAAGTTGTTGTGAACAGTAAAAGAAGTTGTTAAAACAGTTAAAGTACTTGTAAATATTATTTTATTATCATTATTAACTTTATCATTGGGGCTGGCAAACTCCGGCCTGCAGGCCAGCTGCCTGATTTTCTAAATAAAGTTTTATTAGAACACTGCCACACCATTTGTTTATATAGTTTTATGCTACAAGTGCAGGGATGGAAAGTTGTGACCGAAGACTACAGACCCCACAAACCTGAACATATTTACTATTAGAATCTTTACAGAAAAAGCCTGCCAAGCCCTGTGTTGTCATCGTCATCAAAGGAGTCAAGGCCCCTGTGTATTAATTTCTCTTCTGTCCCAGGGGGATGGACGCAGTTGGCATTAGAAGGAAGTAAGATGACACTAAGTTGCTGTAATTTTAGACTTGATGAAATCCTTATGAGCCTGTCACTTCCAGTTAGGTATGGACTAGGAAACAGCCAGACTCCCATAAAATAAGGGCTCTGTTACCAGAGTTCCACCTTTAATAAACTTCTCTAATTAGGTGTTACATTTTATACTTCCAGCATTTCATCCTGCTCTGTATATAATTCATGAATGAACACGAGGTTAACCAATGAAATTTAAATCTGATTACCTACAGATTTTCCAACCTTGTCTTAATTGCTTATTACACTTTCATTTTTCAGGAATTTTTAAAAGAAGATAGCCGACTAACTGCAAGAGCTCTGCTGAACAGATGAGCAGTGAGGCAGCCAACACCGAGCGGCCTGCTCACAGCTTGCGACGTGGGCTCAGCAGTTGTTGTGTCAGCAAGTCCGACCAAGCTCAGCTTCGGAAACCGCAGCTCAGGGCATTACCGTACAAGGCGGTTAGGGTCCACCTGGAAACCACTGTTCGATAAATCAGTGCATAGATTTCCTGGGCTGCATCTTCCCAGGCCAGCAAAACTGTATCTGCGTGGCCCCGGTCGTGTGTGTGTGTGTTTCTACTTTTTCATCTATGTGATTTCCCTGAAATTATGCACATACTTGGATGAAGTTGCCAAATGATTTTCAAAAGAATGACACAAGAAAAAAGTACACCTTATGAACAAACATAAGCATAACATTCACAGTCCATCTTTCAGACTGGTTGCTTCAAATATGCACAGCCACACTTATTAAAAGGAACCGATGTAAATGATTTGGTCAGATGAATAATTTTATGAAGTCAATTCTAAAATCACACTTGTTTTGATACTCAGAAACTCATCGTGATTTTTCATATGATCAGTTCTTGGCTATGGAAGATCAGAATATCCCCTGGCTTAGTTTTTCCTCTGTGGAAGTACAACAGTCATATTAAAAAGAAATGTAACTCTTACATGCAACAAAGGAAGCGAAATTATTATTTTTCACTAATGAGTTATCTCGATTTCTAGTTTATATGGATACACACCATCCACAAACAATTACATAAAGCATAAAAATACTTCATGAGGTATTCTGCTCCAACTACTGACATTTATTTCTTAGCATATTAGCTTATTTGTTTATTTTCCTCTATCTTAACCAGTTGTTTCTTACCTATTTTTTTATCCTTCTTGTTCATAACAAGTTGATGTAGACGTTCCTTTAATTTATTATATTCACGTTCTTTTCTCTTCATATCATGATTATATTGAGTAGCTCGACTTGCAATGATATTTTGTAATTTTTGTACCTGAAAAAAGCATTTTCCATCAAATGAATCCCTTTATGATTGATAACCCCAGTTAAAATTTGTAAATTCAAAAAAGAAAAGAAGTACTAGCATTCACCTCCTCATAAAATAGTTTATTTTAGGATTATTCTTCCTTCTCAATAACCACTGGAAATCACTTTTTAAAGTATCATTAAGTGAATCACAAAGTTTTTATTTTTTAATTCTGAAATTTCTAGAGCTAACTTCCTAAATTATTTTTCTACCACTTTTATGCTACATATAGACGCTGATCATTTAGAAACCAGAAACTTGTGAAGTATTAAAGTGATTCAAGCTCCGTCTGAAACAAGAATTAATCTGATCACCTGTAGTGACTTCCTTACACTACTGACTTGAATCACTTTATTCCTTATCAATCTGTGACAAATTAGCCACAGCACGTCACAGCACATACACAGGTTTGCTTTTATCTGATCATAAACAGTTCTCAAATTAGAGTAAGTCCACACAGCAGACAGAATCCGACTCAAATATTTGCTGAGTACCTACCATACGTCAGGCCCTACAGCTCAAGGTTTAGATCCACTGTGGCTTCTCAGGCAGCCCTTGACAGGAAGTGTGTTCTAGTCTATACAAACATTTCTAATCTCTGCTGGAGATGACCATGTTTAACTTAATTCTTACTAAAGATTAACTATATTCAAATCACTTAGGTGTAATCTGCAGATCATGTCAAAATTTTCTGTGAAATAACTCAAGGAAATGCATAAGCAACCTTGCAGTTTAATTAAGATATTTCACTATCCACTAACTACATTACTAAATAGTCAAAATATGACAAAACAATCTGTCTAAATCACTATAAAATCATTAAAGAAATAAGCTCCCCTAAAAGTCCTTAATTATAGTTCAAAAAACACATATACAACACTGAATATAAATATATTTTTATTGGTTATCACATGGTCAGGGATCAAACTGCAGAGCAGTAAGAACATAATGGTTTCTTCTTATATAAATTAAAAAATCATAATTTCAAACACATTAACTCTATAGATCCAAATACTAACTAGCCATTGTAGCAGAAATGAGATTAAAATTATGATGTCTTTAACAATCAGAAATAAGATTTTTAAATGTGAATTGCTTTTTTTTCCCCTAAACAATAACTCTTGTGTCCATCTAGTCAAGTAATTAATTGCTTGATGGGATGAACAATGTCAGTATTTAATACAGAGAAAGAAGAGGCATGCCAGATTTAAGTATAGGTATGGCAGGGAATAAAAGATCCGCATTTAAAGCACCCTTGTGCCTGAGAAAAAGTGACAATGCACTGGAGTCCAGGACAGACAGTAGAGGACACCGGCTGTCACAAGCTATGGACTAATATACTAAGCCCCATGAATCCACCTGGGGTAGGGGGTGCCAGGGAGAGCTCCTGATCTCAGTTAAATATGCTGCAATGCTGTACACAGAGGTCCACCATACCAGTTTGACAAAGGATGAATTAATGTTCTTGTTTTAAAGTGGGGTATGGTCACATCAAATAAAAAAAAAAATTTTATTTAAACTTCATCTTCAATAACTGATAACCCACCTCATCTTTTTCATTTTTCAGTAGCTGATGCAAATTCCGGTTCTTGCACTGTAACTGTCTGTCTCTTTCCTGAAGCCCAATCATTTCTCTCCTGGAGGTTTCCAGTTGTTCCTAGAACATCCACATGCAACTGTGATTAAAATTAACACAGGACTCGGAGCAAATGAATTCTTCAAAGATTAGTAAAAACAACATACACATACTAGGGTTTCTTAGCTAAAACTGCAGTTTAATGGCACACAAAATGTTTACTTAAAACAATTATTATAAGACAATACTATAAATTTATAAATTTATTTAAGTTTAAATATAATATTTTAATTTATTAAAATACCAACATTTTTATGTTTATGCAAATGAGTTTCAAAGTGGAGCCCTAGAAAGGCTCTTCACTTATTCCAGTGATGCTTCCACTGGACACTTTTTAAATTTCCTTTTAGGAGTTTTTAACACTTCTATGGTACACTCTTTGAGAATGAACCAAAGTGATACGGAGCTAAGTCTAAAGAAGACGTGTGACCAAGCAGAGCAGCAACCCTTTAGGTCAGAAAGGGTGGGACTCCAGCACGACCCTCGTTCTCCCTTCCAAGTGCTAAGCTCTGAAGATTTTTTCCCAGAGAGGAATAGCAGCATTGCTGGAATCAGTATGAGATACGATGTTCATTTTGAATACATTCTACACATTTTCTGAGGAAATGTGCCAAGTTCTGCATGAGGCCATTGGCATATTTTTAAAATCCTCTTATCTTTATAAAATATAAAAACCACTCAAGTTACGCCATAACTGACCACAAATAACAACTTGGACAATCCCTATAACAATGGACCTCAAGAAGATTTAGGAATTTAGAAAATTTAGGAATATACCTTGGATAACTCTAAAGGTGTCAGAATTTTTGGCACCCTCTTCTTCGGAGTGTTTGTGACTTCCTATCATGCCAGACCATTTGGAATGACTGAACTTAAAGGCACTGGGCCAGTTGCTATGTCCCATATATGTCAAATCAGATTCACTTTGAGTGATGATCAACACTTTACTTGAACTCCCCATCAGCCCTGCAAATCTATACACCCCCCTCCTACATCACTCATCTCATATCATCATCCCCTGTAAACTTGAGACAGAGACCAGGTCGGTCTCTTAAATTCATGACTCTCTTATTCCCCAAATTCAATTTTTCATAAAATTCTACCCATTTTACCTCCCAAGTTTGCTTCCTATTTCACTTTTTCTATCTCCACCAGCACGACCTTAGTTCAAATCCAAAATCTCTCTGGCTTTGGCAGCTGCTAAGGCCTCCTAACAGCTGTCCTTTCCACCAAGCCTTCTGGGCTCTCCGCCTCCGTCCCAAATACAAATCTGTACCTTCCCCATAGTTTCTCCACACTACTGCCAGGTTGATGTTTACATGATGCCCATGATGCCTTCCTCTCGCTTACATTCCTTGGTGCCTTCGTGTGTCTGCACAATGCCTCTCACATCCTCAGACGCCTGGGGCCCAGCCTCATCTCTATCGCTCTTCATCATCATCATTCATTTCAGCCCCTACAGAGCGACTGACTATTTTCTGGAAGTCAAATGCTCTCTCATACCTCTATGCTTTAAACAGGTTATATACCCTCTGCCTAGAATGTCTTTTCCAAACATTAGCAAATTTCTATTTACTCCTCAGATCTGAGATCAAGTGTTAACTCTCTGTGAAGCCTCCTCTTACCTCCCACACCAAGAACAACTAACGAAGCAAGTAATTATGGTTCAATGTATCTCCTTCCACTAGACTACAATCTTGAGAGCTGGGACTGGGGTTCAGTCCTCTGTGAAACCCAGTGCACCTGGCACAAAAATACTTAATAAATTTTGCTCAATGAATTGAATGAATCATATACTAGATCTAGAAGCTCTTCAAGGACAGATCGGCAACTTTTGCCACTGAACACACATTTCTGTCCAGAGAAAAATACCGGATTTTGGCCTAGGTCAAACCTGAATTAGAAGATTTCCTGGAAAACATTCTATACTCTGGGCTGTCCTAATAAGCAACCACTCTTTGGAAGGAAAGGCTAAACAGGCCTGGATTACCAATATCATTCAGCCAAGGTTACCCACATACAAAAAGTTTTAATGCAGAACTGCGGCCTTCAGGGGCTTACAACTCTGAATCAGTCTAATTCATAAGACCCTCCATAGGTCTCTCTGATTAAGATTAAAGTATCATCCACAACTCACAGCCTTTTTATAACTTGGAGGCCACTAACTACCCCCTCCAGCCCACCACAGTTACCCCCTCAGGAATAACCTCTATCCTTCAGGCATTGTAGGATGTACAAAAACCTAAAAATATTAAAGAGAAAACACTGTTATCACTTGGCTTAGCTTATGAGACAGTTAGCTTATTGAAATACAGGTCGACATGCAATTTCTACCTTAAGTTTTGCATAGCAGTTCTGTAGATGGTCCATATCACTTCCCAGTTTCAGATTCTGTGTTTCTACATTTTCCTGAGCTAGAAGATTCTTCCGCTGAAGTACAAGTAGCTCATTCATACAATTTAAAACAGCAACTATATTTAATTCTCTCTTTGTGTCTTTACCTTTGGATTCTTCATATAATGAAGGAAAACCGAAAGTAGTCAATTCCTGGTAGGAGAAAATGTTTTCCTCAAAGTTGGTTACCAGATGACTTAGTATAGAAACAAAAGATAGAAATCTTTTCTCAGAAATAATGAACACTATCCTGAGTTAAGAAAATTGTAAATATCCCAAAGGACAAAGAACTGAGAGAACTGGGCTCTTTTTTAGCCTCTGCTCTACAAGTGCCTGTGTCCTGGGGCCAGGCACTTAGTACATCAGTAAAATAAGGGAGAGAGTCCTGGTGGAGAAGTCCCTAAAGTGATGTGGAGGCCAACCTGCTCCTGACAAACACGTTTACCATGTATCCAAACTAAATGATCACCACGGTTCTTTGCCTATCTAGTTATGTTACATAACAGGCCAATACATAACAACATATGTGTGCTTGACAAGTATTTTTCTCGTAACTTTGATATGTGCTATTATTATATAACATGATTTATGCTATTGCTTCTCACACACAAAAAATTTTTTACCTGATCAAGATATGAAATACTTTGTTCAATATTCTCTTCTGTGCAGAAGGCACTGAAAAAACTGTGCACATTTTTTGATAAAGGTATTGAAGAACATAGCACTTGCTGTGAGTATAAACTTGATGGAGACATCTTTGTTTCTGAGGTATATTGACAGATATTTTTGCTTTCTGAAAGAATAAAAGGCATTTACTCATACAATTTATAAAACATATGCAAAGCAAACTATCTCCATTACCAAAGATCTTGAATTATATAAATATTTTTAAGTATTTTCAAATTAAGACAAAGCTGTTTTTTGCATGAAAACTACATAAAGTTGACCCTTGAACAACACAGGGGTTAGGGGCACCGACTCCTCATTCAGTGGAAAATCTGTGTATCACTTTTTTTTTTTTAAGATTTATTTGACAGAGAGAGAAAGCGCGTGCACAAGCAGGGGGAGGGGCAGAGCAAGAGGGAGAAGCAGGCTCCCCGTTGAGTAAGGAGCCCTATGCAGGGCTCAATCCCAGGACCCTCAGATCATGACCTGAGCCCAAGGCAGCCCCTTAACCGACTGAGCCACCCAGGCGCCCCCTTGTGTATCCCTTCTGACTTCCACAAAACTTAACTACTAATAGCCTACTGATGACCAGAAGCCTTACCAATAACAAACAGTTGATTAACACATATTCTGTATATGTATCGTATATTCTTACAATAAAGCAAGCTAGGGAAAAAATCATAAGAGAAAATACATTTACAGGACTGTACATTTATCGAAAAAAATCCGTGTATAAGTGGACCCACAGAGTTCAAACCCATGTTATTCGAGTCAACTGTACTTTTTTCAAAAAGATACAACTATAAAGTGCCCTTAGTAGGCATGTTAAGCTACAATATACTACCTTAACTTATAGTATTTCAGACTTATAAAAATAACAGACAAAAACCACCTTGAGTCAAAGGTTATGGATTAAAGGAATAAATCGCAGCAACGTATTGATGTACCCAATAAATTTATTTCAAATGCATAAACATTCCTCTCCAAAATAATAACAATCAAACCCATCATCTATCAAAGGCACTGGACCCCACTAATTATGGCACAATTCTTAGTTTTCCCAGATAAACTTTCTGAAAATAAAAATTAGATATTTTACAACTATTTATGTCTCTCTCTAGTCACATCTTCGATATTTGTGGTAATTATTTATAGTTTCATTTAAAAATTCCCCTTTACAATTACTGCTTTAGTCTACCCTTATTTTAGACCGTTACCTGAAGACAGATCTGGGTCTGTAACAGTCATCCACTCTCCCATAGCAGTCACCAGGGCTGGGCTACCTGAGGAACCAGTTCAGCGGCTAAACATTTAGTCCAGCTGCTGTCACTCTTCTATGTAGGCATCTCCTTAAAAAGCAAATTGTAAAACAGTAACATTTAACTAAAAATATAAAAGCAAATATAAAATCCATGTGTAAAAAGAAGGATTTTGCATTATTTATTTCCATACACTCCCATACAGAACATGGTAGAGCTCAATAATAACCCTGTGCGTGTGTGCGCGCACACGCATGTGTTTAAGGATCAGGAGTAAAGGGTTAACAAGTTCTACCAAGGCATTCACATTACTTCATTTGCAAAGTACATGATACATGATTTGACTTACAATATAAATCTAAGGTACAGCATTGTACTAAGTGATAAAGATTTCTATATTAAATCCTCTAAAATAAAGTACAAAGTATTTATACAGATAAGAGGATGAAAAACTTCTTAGCTAACATTTTCATTTTTTGTTTTTACTAACTATATTAGCAAAAAGAAATTTTAATTACTCTTCCCAATGTTGGCACAAATGTAGAAAAAAGCATACTTCCATACACTGCTCTCCAGAAAGATCACATCAATTCATACTACTACCAGCAATTTGGCAATATGTATCACATCTTACAAATGAAATAAATTTTGACCTAGAAATACCACTTATAACATTTTATCCTAATAAAATAATGATTTGTGCTTGCTTTGGCAACACATAGACTAAAATTGGAACAACACAGAGAAAATTAACATGGCCCTGCACAAGGATGACATGCAAATTTGTGAAGCATTCCCTATTTTTGCATATGGAATTTAAGAACCAAAATAGATGAACATAGGGGGGAAAAAGAGAGGCAAACCATCAAACAGACTCTTAACTGTAGAGAACAAACTGAGAGTTGCTGGAGGAAGGTGGGGGGGGATGGGTTAAATGGACGATCGGTATTAAAGAGAGCACTTGTGATGAATCACTAAATTCTACACCTGAAATTAATATTGCCCTGTATGTTAACTGGAATTTAAATAAAAACTTGGAAAAGAAAAAATGATTTGTATAAAGATTCATCTACACATTGTTCTTGATAACATCAAAAAACTGGAAATAGCTTATATGCTCCACAGGAGACTGGTTAAATGACACATTTATACAACAGAACACCTTTAAACACAACCATATGGAATTAAGGTGGTTAACAAATACATATGAATGAAGGGGACTAAGTGTAAGAACCTTTCATGTAACTGTTTCACATACATTTTCAGCCTACCATCATGTTTCCACTTTTTTACAGAGAAAATAGAAGAAATGAATATTTCTCCAGCATAAAAAAATTCAAATGAACTTATAAATGACAACTGGGAATTGATTTCAAGGTCAGGGATAGAAGGAGGAGTGATGACTACAGGCAAACTGGAGAACACGTGCCACCGCTTTGGACACCTGCTTCTCAGCTACAATAAACTGCAGCCAAAAGAGAAAGCAGGTCGTGTGTTGCTATCTTTCCATCTTTCAAGGGATGTTGGAATTCTGGATTTTTATGTGAAATCTCGAAATTCGTAAACCTGAGAAGCTACTTAAAAAGATTATGCAAGGGGGCGCCTGGGTGGCTCAGTTGGTTAAGCAACTGCCTTCGGCTCAGGTCATGATCCTGGAGTCCCTGGATCGAGTCCCGCATCGGGCTCCCTGCTCGGCGGGGAGTCTGCTTCTCCCTCTGACCCTCCCCCTTCTCATGTGCTCTCTCTCTCATTCTCTCTGTCTCAAATAAATAAATAAAATCTAAAAAAAAAAAAAAAAAAAAAAAGATTATGCAAGGTATCCTGTGGGAACGGGGCGTGGCTGGGAGGAGGATGTGAGAGAGCCTTTTGCATCGTGATCTCAGAGAAGGCTGCACAAGCCACCAAGTTGTACACTTAAGATCCGGGCACTTGACTGGATGTAAGCTACCCTTCTAACAACATTTTTTAATAAGCCAAATCAAATGTGTCTTTAGGCCAGATCTGGACTGTGAATCAGAGTTCACAACTCCTATTCTGAATACTTAAGATTGTGGAGAAATAGGGACACCTGGGTGGCTCAGCTGGTTAAGCGTCTGCCTTCGGCTCAGGAGATGATCCCAAAGGTCCAGCACCCGCATCGCATCATCAGGCTCCCTGCTCGGTGGGGGAGTCGGCTTCTCCCTCTCCTCCCTCCCCACTCCTCCCCACCCCCACTTATCCCCCACCTACCCCCGCTCCCACTCATGCTCTCTCTCTCTCACTCACTCCCTCTCTCAAATAAATAATCTTTAAAAAAAAAAGATTGTGGAGAAATATTCATAATGTAATACTGAAGTGAGATGAAAATTTTCATTAATAGATTTTTAATTGTGCTATACATGCCAGGCACACTCTTCTAGGCACAAGGGAGGCCCTGCCCTCAAGTTCACATGCTAGTGGGGGTGGAAACAGATAACTAAGCAATAAATTAACATAACAGAGTGTGATGAGGACTATAAAGAAAACAAAACACAGTAACATGAGAGTACTGGTGCGAGGGTATCCAGATTCACCAAGGAAGGCTGCACCGGGACACTGAGACCTAAATGATATAGAGTCAACCACAAGATGATCAGTGACCAGAGCAGCCCAGGCAGAGGAAACAGCAGGTACAAAGACCCAAGATGGAAATGAACTTGGTAAATATGAAAACCATGAAGAATCCCAGTACCTCTGAAGCACAGTACACAAGGAGAGAGGGTAGGATGCTGGATTTTCTCTAAGTTGCAACAAAAAGCTATTGAAGGAGTTTAGGCAGGAAAGCCAACAGGATCTTCTTTAGGCTTTGAAAAAGATCCCTTCAGCTACTCTACGCTCTGTGAGTATATTCGAGGTGGGCGACAGTGGGAGGCTGGAAGATACCAGGCCACTGCAACTAGGCAAGACCAGTTCTACACTACAGCTAGAACAGCAGGAGTAGACACAGGTGGATAAATCAGGGATGGGTTCTGGAGATAGAACCTTCAGGACTTGAAGATGGAATGAAATATGGGCAAAAGAGAAATCAAGGATGATTCCTAGGTCATACAGCAGCCTACGATATCCTAATGCAAATGATGCTATGTGTTGTAGTACATGTTAGAGTGTCACACACACACAGGGGGCTGCCAAGTCTGGCGCAGAGTTTTGCTATTTTTCTACTCATGTGCCTTGCTAAGAGCAACTTGAACTATTCTGCACTTCCCCCTGTCCTTATATGGGTGCCTTCAGCAACAGGATGAGCAGGATAAAAGTTCAGTCTGCACCAAGACAAGACAATGATTTTACTTTTCGCTTCCAGAGATAGTAGCCATAAACAAAACAAGATCCAAGGGACAATAAACCCATCTACTCTAACCCAGCTCTGCTTGGGTAAGTTACTTAACCCTTCCAAGCCCTGGTTTCCTCACTGGTAAACTGCCATAATAATGACTCTTACTTCACAGTTTCCCCAGAGGATTAAGTGAGATGATGCACATAAAGAAGTATTCAGCACACATGGCCTGGCATATGGGGCACACAGAATTAATATTAGTTGTCTTCATCATCGCCATCATCATCATTATCTGGATACAGATCTGTTTGGTATAAATGACAGGATTCCAAAACCTGTAACAAAAGGCACTGTTGCTCTTAATAAAAATTGAACACCTTAGAAAATTGGGAGACAGATATCCTCATAAAAACACACTAGGCAGTGGGATTAATTCTTTGTAATTGTTAGGTTGAGGGGAGGGACAGGATCAGAAGAAAAACGCACTTTTCCAAGCCCTTCTTGTTCCTGTTTTTTTAAAATAAGACACAACACTGCCTTAAGTGCCTTTCTCCTCATACAGAAAGATCAAACACCAAAATGTCTTCTATACATCCATTCTTTAAAGTTGTAATTTCAGTCAGTTATTCTTCCTCTGTGAATTTAGCTCTCCAGCATCTACAGGTTCAGACAGTGAATTGTTCCCTGCCCTGTAATTTAGAATAACAAAAAACAACCAACTGTGAAATATTTAGGTCTAGTTAAATGTTCACAATGAAAACCAAAACTCCACTTTGAAGCACTACGAAACAAAGAAGTTACCAACAGAATATGATTTCACACAATCTCACAGTTTCTATGTATTCTCTTCTGTTCAATGATGCACCAAATTATACACTAGGAGGTTTGTGATAAAAGTTACCCAATCAGACTCTTAATCAATATACAAACCGAAACCAAGAGACTAATTTAAGCAAGTTATCCTATTCTAGCTCAACCACAGTCAAATTTCATTGTTGAAGGTTACAAACTATTTTATAAAGATATTATAAGAAATCAGTATTAATTTCAAAAGAAAAAAGGTAACAGAAGAATCTCTGCTTCGCATAAACCTAATACCGTCACAAGTACATTTCAGCTTGAAAGCTTCAAAAGCAGCCAAGAAGGACTCCATTACAGCTGAGTGCTGGAGGGGTGCCTGGGTGGCTCAGTCGGTTAAAGCTGAGTGCTGGAGCACACAATGAAGTTCCATATTATAGATTAATCAAGTCAGAGCAAAGCATTACATAGTAGACCATGAGCATCCATGACAAGTCATACAAGAACAAACTTGGTTATAACTAGCATTGTTATTATAGTTTCATTATAGAAGAAGAAAGGGAAGAAGCTGATAGTAAATCATGTTTTGGTTCAAGTAATCTGTAACCCCCATTTCTCTCTCTATACCATTGGTTAGGGAAGCTGTCCAGATTCCAAGAGAGGACAAATTCATGAGTGAATTTTATGAGCAAAACTTGAAGATTAAACAATTTAGCCACCCTGTCAAAGTCATTTCATTCATCTAAGATTGTTGAGGATTAACCCTGAAATAACTTAAAGTAAGAAAAAACATCTATAAAGTAACCCATAAGAATTCTTCCTCCTAATCTTTAAGTCAGAGAGAGATGGTTTTATTCCTTCCTGGTGAATAACATGTATATAGGCACCTAATACACTTCCTTGATTCCAAGTATTTCTCAATGTACATTCCAGTAAGTCAGTCTACATAACAGAAAATCTTACTAATTGCAGTAACACTGCAATAATTTCAGTAAAAATGTTACCTTACTATTTCTGAGGAACTACTTTGGCTTCCCTAATATGTTGCCATATCTCGGGTGTAAGTAAGCAAGGGTACTGTGTGGTCTTTCCTGGGTAAAATGATTACGCAGACCTTAAGAATTATCTAACAGCATTTTCTAGGTTAGAATCCTGACAGAAGGGGCGCCTGGGTGGCTCAGTCGTTAAGCGTCTGCCTTCGGCTCAGGTCATGGTCCCAGGGTCCTGGGATCGAGCCCCGCATCGGGCTCCCTGCTCGGCGGGAAGCCTGCTTCTCCCTCTCCCACTCCCCCTGCTTGTGTTCCCTCTCTGGCTGTCTTTCTCTCTGTCAAATAAATAAAATCTTAAAAAAAAAAAAAAAGAATCCTGACAGAAAATGGGGAACTAGTGAGACATTTGACCTTAATATAATTGTACCCTTTCTGAAATGAAGATTTTAATAAAGTTTCATAAGTCTATCATTCTTCATGTCAAAGCACTTTCTTTCATATATATTTACCTATATTATAGACAGAAAACTTGGGCTTAGGGGAGCTAACAGGATTGCCTGAGGCCACATTTCTAATTGGTTGTGAAGCCTGGACACAAATCTGTCTTCAAAAATGCTTTTTTCACTCCATCACCACGTAACCTTTCTACACTGTTCACACAAACCTCTATAGAGTTAAAAGGAGAATAAAAAAGATTTCCATCAAGTTTCTTTAAGAGAACGAGTCCCATAGTTCACCTGAAATCATTCCACTCAGAGCATACAATCCTTAAAGGAACTTACCTACTACTTATATTGAGGCATACTTGTAAACTTCTCTGCTACGCCACAAACAACAGCTTTTTTCTCACTTAGAAACGCTTTGCTTTGAAAAGATTTAAAAACAATTCTCAGAAATGAGATCAGTTCTACTGAAAGTTTAATGAGGGTGAAATAACTCATCTTACCATTTTAAGACAACATCAAAACTCAAAGTTTATAGATGTTCAGTAAAAACATTTGTGGTTCAGGTTACTTACACCTGTTTTTCTTTTTTTCTTTTTTCCATCAGAAAAGTTCCTTGGCTGGTTATTGCTCTTCCTTTTATCCAAAAAACTCAAGGGGTCTTAAGGTCTCAATATACAATGATCACTTGTAAAATCTGGGGGGAAGGCAACCTCTAAGATGGCTCCCAATTATCCCTGTTACCTGGCGTACACACCTGTGGGCACCTCTACTCCTTGGCTGTGGGCTGCATTTAGTGGCTAGCTTCTAAAAGTAGACTACAGCAAGAGGTAAAAGGGATTTCTCTTCCAAATTCAGGTGATTAAGAGGTGTGACTTCCGTCTGGGATCCCTTATTACTCACTCACTGTCTCTCTGATCCCTGTCACGAGAGGCTGGTGTGGCAAGGTTAACTGACGTCTCCAGCCAACAGCCAGTGAGGCCCTGGAGGCTGCCCAGCGCCACAGGAGTGAGTTTAGAAGTATTCTCCCCCAGTCAAACCTTGATGACTACCACCTTGGCCAACACCTTGATCACCACCTAGTGAGAGATCCTGAGCCACAGGCACCCACACGAGCCGCACCGAGATGCCTGACTGACAGAAATTGGAAAATAAATGCTTGGTGTTTTAAGCTGCGAAATTTTGGAGTCATTTGTTATGCAGCAATAGATAACTAATACAAGTTTTTAAAATATATATATACACATTTCTGAGTCCCTTCCATAATTTACCTGTCTCTAGCTGAAACGTAACTAAAGTGACACCATACACTACAAGTGCAACAATCAGCTTTATGACAATATCACCTAGCGGTACAATTAATCACTCCGTATTACTACAGGGAGATGCCTCCCCCACTCATTTATGAACTTCTACAGGAAGTTACGAGCTTTCCTACAGGGTAGGGATCTTTGTTGTATCAGTGCCTGAAACAAAGCAGATGCTCAGTAAATATTTATAAAATGAACTGCCTCCTGCACACGGCCCACCCACCTCCAGGCTGTGCTTTCCCCTTTCACCTAACTCAAAACTTAACGCTTCCCCAAGCCCAGAACAAGAACCACCATCAGCCCCTCCACAAAGGCTCTCTCGGTTCTCTGTTTACGGATTTGTTTCATTGTTCCTAGCTAGACTCTCACACACTGCACGTTTCACACTCCTGTCTTCCCTCCACTAATCTAAACAGAACGAGACTCAATAACTGATGTCAAATCCACACGTTCACTCCAGCAAGCAAAGGTGGATAAAGGAAAACAGCAATGGAAAAGAGGCCAAAGATGTGAGTCCTCTGGAGAAAAGTATTACTCTCTTCATCTCCTAAATCTCTAACACATCTACCAACTGAATGAGAGTTCAGCAGAAACGTAAGCAGTATCTTGATTACAAGATCTCCTTCACACAGTACAATATTTTAAGTATTCTTTTCAAGTTCACTTGAAATTCAAACTTGAGAAGGCACAATTGCTACCTAATCAGCATTCTAAAACTTCAATCAAGTGTCAGAAAATAATAGCTTTTCATTATACAGGGAAGCAGTAACATTATGCCATCTAGGTTTCTAAATATTGCACAGGATTTGTCACAAACAGCTAACGACTAAAGTCTTAGCTAAAATCTCACAAAGTTAGACTTATCAAATTGTCAGGCTAAGAAAATAAAATTACTAAAACTCAATCTTTAAATATTATTCCTAGCTTACAAATGCAGTCATAAAAATTAAAAATTGTTATCCGCATATTTTAAATAGATGTTATTACTCTCAAAAAGCAAATACATGATTATTTAAAAATTTAATACCACCATCTATATTACTGTTCCAAAGGAGACTACAGATTTTAATTCCATTATAAATACTTCTGCTGCCCCACACAAAACCATTCAGGTGTGCACATCAATGTAGAAACACACTAATTCAACTTCCTAGAAAATCTACCTTTTACAAATTTAAAATCTAAATGAATTCATCTGAGTGGCAGAATTTAATAGTGTACTTTCCCACAGAAACAAACTCCTCATAACTTAAATTTGAATAAATATCCGAATGGCTGAAACGCAAAATGCGGCGCTGCCTCCACCACCTGCCCTCTGGCTGAGTCTGCGGCTCCGGGGACCGACACGCGGGAGTACAGCGCGCTCAGCGCAAGCCGCACAGGCCTCAGCCACACAGGCTGGGGTCCCGTCGTGACCGGGTCTCCTGGGAAACGGGGTGACACCGTCTTCTTTGGAGGGTGGTTGTGGGAACGTAATGAGGTCACAGGGGAAAACTAAGCACCGCACACCTGACAGAGAGGGAAATGATGTAACAAACATGTGCCAGATGCTGCTCTCAACGCTTTACGTGTATTATGAAGCCGATCCTCACAACAATCCTACGTTATCTCCTTTTTACAGATGAGGAAATCGAGGCACAGAAAGGCTAGCCGCCCCCTCCCCAGACTCGAGAGCCCATCCTCGTAACCAACACACGCTGCTGCCGCCGCAGATGAGAAGCTCGGGAACCAGTCCTCCTCCCAGGGATCCTTAGCGGCCACCACTCACTGACCGGTACCTCCAGCTGGGCCAGGACCACACGAGATCGCGTCAATCTCGTGACGGTAAAACAATTTGCTTGCGGTAAAGAGATGACGGTAAAACACTGCATGTGCATCCCTTTGGGTTGAGGATACAATCCCATGAAGCTCCAGGCCACAACCTGCCATTAGAAAGCCACCTCTTAGTAGCTTTGGGAGCTATATCTTCAACTTCTGACACACACCCTGGAAGCCACCGTTGCCGCAGTATGAGAAACAGGATGCTATAATGGTTAAAAGCACAGGACCCAGAGTCAGACCACCTGGTTTCAAACCCCAGTTCCACCACCCACAAACGAAGTGGCCCTGAACAGAAATCTCTGGACTTCATTTTCCTCATTTGCAAAAGGAGAGTAAAAACAGTCTTTAGTCTCAAAGGATTATCATATGACTAAGTAACACACTGAGTTTTAAAATTTATTTAATAACCTTATTAAGTAGGTTTATGCATGTGCAGGGTTTAACACAGGGTTTTGGGTACATGGCAAGTTCTCAATAAATGTTAGCTGCTATTATTTTAGTAACTTGGAAAGATTTCATGATATTTTGTTAACTAAAAAACTTGCAGAACAGTATCTAACACGACCTTATTTGGTCTTCAAAAAAAGCCCAAACCATAGGAGTATATCCATATAAGTATAAATTCTGCTCTATAAACACAGAAGTTTGTATAAGAACAGAAAAAACTAGAAAAAAAAAAACCAACCTGTGAGGAAAAAGGGACTTTATCTCTTTATGTATTTACCCACGCACACAGATAATTACAGGTAATCCTTACTTTTTGTGTCTCCCAAATTTTCTGTTAAGTGAATGTACTTTTCTTACAATGAGAAAAAAAAAAAAATCCACGTTTTTAAAAGGCAATTACAGTGATAAGCAGCAGCAATGGGCATGAACAGCATCACTCTCAAACACCAAAATTAATGGCAGAATGGCATAAGTAACAAAAAATACAAAATATTTATTTCCAGATTAATCAATCAATCCGCAGTATTTTAACGCACAAAAGCAAGCAGCTCTGTTGGGCAAATTTCTAACTGGCTCTCTGGTTAGAAATTATACGAATGTCCCAAAGCTACTCAGATAACCAATTATGTAAGGGCACAGAACTTTAGCAGAGGTCAGTAGTTTGTAGTTTTAGATGGCAATCTAGCAGTCTACAAAAATTTGCAATCCATAAATCTTTCCGCTAATCAATTATACTTCTAGGCATCTCTTACTACATATTCTGTCACACGAATGAGCAAGCAAATTGTAATGGCAAGGAACTGGAGACAATCTAAATGTCCATCAACAAACAGTTAAAAGCCAATACAGATGGTAGAGCCAAAACATGGGCTACTTTGGGATTATTAAGGCAGATCTGCATGTATAGCAAAGGAAAAAAACAAGTTATGGATAATAAGAATAGTATGATCACCATTTTTCTTTAAAATCAAACTATCTAAAAACTACCTGAATTTAGGAGAAAGGTCTAGAAAAGTTACAAACTGTTACCAACATGACAATCCTGTGGAATGAGATCCACAGATGTCTATTATCTGTTTTTTACATTTCTCATAGGGAGGGGTGGACCTTACCTACATTCACTTCTTCAATAGTACATTTTGATATAGCTGGAGTGTTTTAGGAGCATGGATTATTTTGTAAAATTCTTAGAGGCAGTGGATTCATGCAGAATTAATGAGATAATGTGTGTGGAAACACTCCCACCTCAATCCCAGATAGTAGCACCCCTACCCTTTAGTGGAAATACCAACTTAGACAAATGATAAATTCTTTCCACCAATGAATTACACTTCTAGCACCATTCCCACATATTCACGCATACAAGTAAGCAAAGGTGATGCAGTCTTTACACTGATGCCCTGCTTTGTCGGAGCATATCTGTGGGGATCTAGCCCATCAAGGAAGACTCACCACCCCTCCCCCCCCCCCCCCCCCCCCGGCCCCAAACCCCACTGCTGTGAAGAGGAAAGACAGACAGAGTACTGGCAGACCTGGCAAAGGGGGACTGTCCCTCTGGCTTAATTATAATGTAAACTTGGTAGGAGAAAAGAGGGGAGAGACTGACTTTGATTTTTAACTATTAAGATTCTTTTCAAAAAAGAATGTTCTTACTCTATCGACCTTCTATAACTCAAGCAACTAGTAAGGTGTATTTCTCTCCTTCAGGAGAGCAGCTGATGAAGTTACACAGGTATGTATTTAGAGTTATGCCACACCATCTGATATTTCATTGTACACTGACTTTCTATTGCTAATGTTTTCATCTGTTTTGGTCGTGGCTCCCCAAAAGAATTGTTAGTTGTTGTTTTGCTTTGTTTTTGAGGGTACTGTCACTTCAGGGAAGGTCCACAGGACGATAGTGAAAGAGCACAAGACCAGGTGTCAGGGGCTAAGGTTCTCAGGGCCACTTCTATGATTTACCGAGCAACCCTGAGCTCCTCACCATTTCTCTGGTTTTGAGTTTCCACATCTATAAAATAAGGAGGTTGAACTAGATGATCTTTAAAGAATTTTTAGTCTACTATCTGTTTTTTACATTTCTCATGGGACTTAATATGGAATTGAGTAGAGCTATTCATATCAAAATGTCTTCTTTACATTTCTATAACAATGTGCACACATGGTCTTCACAACCATTGGTTTAGCAAATGAAATTCTACCAAATTCTAACAATAATGATTTATTAAGCATAAACCATTTATGAGGAAAAATTTAAAGCATTTTACGTGTATTAACTCGTTTAATCTCACAAAGGCCCAAAGAGTTACCCGCCCCCATTACAGATGACAAAACTGAGACCCAGAGAGCTTTCTTGCCCGAGGTCACACAGCTAGAATGTGACAAAGCCAAGATTCAAACCCAAGGAGTCCAACACATGTAACTGATTACCCCCTACAGTCTTTACCGTAGGAGAGGAGGGAACACACAGTATGGGAGCTGCTTTTCAAACTGAACACACACACAGGTACTCACTTTTCTACCAAGTCACCTTGAGATGAAATTACAATCAGAAAGTAATTATTTCAGCTGAGTGACTGGGATGTGAACTATGTAAGAGCAGACAAACGTTAAATGTTATAGCAATTCAAAAAAATTATTTTTGAAAAATCTAGCGAATAGAGATGTCAAATTGCCAGGCTTTCCCCGAACTGCCATTCCCTTCTGTTTGTGCTTCCACGTGGATCTCGCTGTAATGAAACTTCTCTCCCACCACCTAAACGGAGCCCCTGGTCAGCAGGCCTGGCATCGTATTCTTTGTACTCTGCTTTGCCATGACGTATCATAAATGACCCATGGTGGCATCCAGTCAAATGTTCGCTAAATAAATGTCAACTAAGTTCAATGACATATTAGTGTGAGGTATACTACTTTGACAGACAAGTATCCACACTTAAGCCATGCTGCATCTTAGAAGGGCTTTCAATTCAATCTTGACTGGTGCCAGCTCAGAGAAGCAGCAAGGGGTCCTAAGTATATGAATCAAGAGCATGACAATTTAGAGATAGTACACCAATTTCAAATTCTTCCAGTGTACATGTAGGAAAGCACCATATTCTTATAAGAGGATTAAGAACAAAAAAGAAACACTGTTTTAACATCTATCCTACTTTTTAAGGTTGAAAGTCAGCTAAGAAGTCCAAGTAAAAAAAGTTACCATTCGTTGGTATTTTATTCCTGAATGTATTAAAGACCATGGAAATAACAACAACAAGAACAACAAAAACCCCACCATAACTCATGAATTTGTAATAGTGTAATCATGTACCTGTAGCAGCTTTTTCAATGATTCAGCCCAAATTCAATCATCGGTTATAGTTCTCAAATTGTGGTCCCAGGACCAGTGGCATCAATAGTACCTAGGAAATTGTTAAAAATGCAAATTCTCCAGGCACCTGGGTGGTTCAGTCAGTTAAGCTTCCGACTTCAGCTCAGGTCATGATCTCAAATAAAATCTGTCTCTCTCAAATAAAATCTTTAAAAAAATGCAAATTCTCAAGTCCCACTCCAGGTCTAAAGATTCAGAAACTCTGGGAGTGGGACCCACAAATCAGTGTTTTAACAGAACCTCCATGAGATTCTGATGCATCAAATTTGAGATCATGGCTATACTCTATAGAATGTGCTTCAGTAGAAGTTAATATTCTATTTATGCAGTTTAGAATATGGAATACCAAAAGGAATTCTTACTTAAGGGTGCTAAAGAATGGATTTCAGGAATAATGTAAGTGTTCCAGAGTACTAAATGAGGGTTGAAAATAACAGTCCTAGAGAATGTCTGGCTAAGGCTTACTAAACCTTGGAGGGTGGGAGAACCTTTGAAAAACAAATTTGGCAGGTGAGATTCATATATCCTATTCACCCACTCTACAACCTAGCAGGTCCATGTCTAGGTATAAATCTAAGAGGAACTCTTGCATCTATGCGCCAAGAGGCATGAACATAAACTGTGGCACTCTTGACAGGAGCCAAGGAGCACAAGAGCATAACTCTGGAAGCAACCCAAACACCCATCAACAGGAGAATGAATAAACTGTGGCATACATGCAAAACGGAATACCGTGCAGCAATCAGAAAACTGCAGTGGCACACAATCTAGAGGAATGTCAGCAAATACTAAGTGGATGAATTTCAGGATTATAATAAGTGAAAAGCGCCTCAGAAGACAGGGCATGTAACATAGGTGTTAACTGTGTATGTGTTTGGAAAACTCATAGACGCAATAAAACTATGTTTTAAAAGATACCAAGGGAATAATGGATATAGATTCGGTAAACAAGGGGTACCTGGGTGGCTCAGTCAGTTGAGTGACTGACTCTTGATTTCAGCTCAGGTTTTGATTTCAGCGTCAGGCTATCGAGCCTCGCATCGGGCTCTGCACTCAGCATGGAGTCTGCTTGTCCCTCTCCTTCTGCTCCTCTCCCAACTCTCTCTCTCTCTCAAATACAGAAATAAAATCTTAAAAAAAAAAGTCAGTAAACAGTTGCCTCAGGTGAGACAAATAGAGCAAAGGATTGGTCACGTCCATATGGTCACATAGAGATTATTGTTAAGGTCCTAGCTTATGTTAGGTAGTATTCAGTATTAAAACTAAGTAAATACATCAGTTATGAGAATGTGTTCTAAGGCAAGCAATATAACTAACTCTTTGTACCTGAAGTCCTTTATTTTTTTTTTTAAATATAGGGGTGCCTGGGTGGCTCAGTCAGGTAAGCGTCCGACTCTTGATCTCATTTCAGGTCTTGATCTCAGGGTCATGAGTTCAAGCCCCACGTTGGGCTCCATGTGGAGCCTACATTAAAAAAATAAAAAATAAAGGGCGCCTGGGTGGCTCAGTCAAGTAAGCAGCTGCCTTTGGCTCAGGTCATGATCTCAGGGTTCTGGGTTTGAGCCCCACATTGGGCTCCCTGCTTGGCGGGGAGTCTGCTTCTCCCTCTCCCACTGCTCCTAACCCCCTGTCGTGTGTGCATGCTGTCTCAAAATCTTTTAAAAAACAATAAATAAATTAAAAAAATATATATATATATACACTGTTCCTCAAATATGTCAAATACTTCTAAATTCTACCCAGTCTTGGCTATGAGACACTAAGAGCCCTGCGTCCTCAGCCTGACAACTGCCAAGGCAGGAGTTAAACTGTTTTGGGTCACAGAATCCAAACCCAGTGACTCTCCTCCTCTAAAAGTACAAAAACAGGTAGTTTTGGCTATAGTTTCAGAGGCTCTATGAAACCATTCAGATCTACACAGGATCCATGGATAAGGAGTGAAGAATTGGAACTCCTGTACTAGTTAATTACAAGAAACTGGTGGGAGAGAACAACTCTCAGGTGATGTGGGTCATCAGCTATGTCATCCTTACAATGGTCCCAGAAAGGAGGAGATAGAACACTATTTTATTGATGTAAGAATCTGAGACTCAGAGAGACTAAGTAACTTGCCCAGTTACAAACCTGGGGGGCAGGAATAAAAGCACACCTATTTAATAATATGGAAGGTAAGAATAAAAACTAGCTATTTATGATTCCAAAGTCTCACAGATCCTGGCCTTCTCTTGACTCTCAACAAGTATCCCAAGTAAATGATATAAATTCTGTGGGCCCAACTCTTCATTATAAAATAACACAGCTGATGATGGGTTGTATTTATTGATGATTTCTAGGATGTCTTCTGGAGTTTGTATTCTAGATCTTATGTGCAAGGATACTTCTAAAACTTGGATACAGAATAAAAGAATAATGTTAAAGGTGCCAACTTTTAGATAGGAAAGTATAGACAAGCAAATAATCTACTGGCAAAGGACTGACAAACTCAAGACTGGGATCTTTATAACCCAGACTAACTTTCAGATAAAAAGCATATGCAATGGCTGGTACCCATCTTGGATTATAAGTAGCTACTGGCCACTCGTTAAACTCTATACATGATTTTAAATTCATATATAGTGCTATGATTTCTTTAGAGCAATACTCTTCTAGCAATCTCCCCCCAACTTGATGTTTCCAAAACATTAAGGTTCCATTTTCAGCAGCCCTGGCACAAAAATATTATACCTAACTAGGCAATTAATGGTCAGGGCCTGGTTGATGGACTTAGCCATGACAATGAGAATTGTGAAGGACAGATAAATACTTCAGAAGTTGGATTGACAAACACGATGACTAGTATACAAAAGGGAGGCATTTATTCTCTCACGTAAAAATCAGTCTTTGGTACTAGACAGAGAACAGTCACTTAGATAAAGAGAACAGGCGAGTAAGGTGAATAAAATCGGGTTTGGTTAAGTATGTGGTGATAATGAGCTCAGTGTAGAACTTGCTGCGTTTAGAGAAGCCCTCATAAGACATTCAAATAGGGATAAACTCTAGGGCTTGGAGATCAAAAGACATCAGGGCAGAATTAGGAGTGATCAGCATATGTGGTAGTTGAATCCATACAGAAAAAAGAGGCAGCAGAAAGAACCCCAAAGAACATCAACATGCAGCAGGTGAGTGAGGGGGACCTAGATACAGGAGATAAAAACCAGGGGGGGAAGCCAAGGGAAAAGAAACTATTGGGGGGGGGTGATGAACAGCAGCAAATGCCATGAAAGAGCGAGATGGGAACAGAAAAATATGGTGGATTTGGCCATTAGTGACTTTATGACAAAGCTGAACAGTAAAAATGAAAATCAGATTTTAGAAAGTGATCAGCAAATAAGAAAAGGAGACAGTAAATCATATGCTCACGAAGCTTAGTTTCACAGAATGTGAAAATGGACCTGTTTAAATGTAGAAAGGCTTTATTAGTTTATTAGATGCTCACGTATCTACTAGCACCTCAAAAAAAAAAAAATCCTGTCCTTGTTATTTCCTATTCAATTATAGCATTTTTATATCAAATAGAAATAATATTAAATACCCGATAAATTTAAGTTATTTTTCCAGGCACCATTCAGGAAATTAACATATTTTCTTATTTAATCACAACCCTATGAAGTAGGTATTATTATTCCTAACTTACAAATGAGACTAAGGCACAGAGAAGATAATGTCCAATAGTAACGTGCCCAAGATTGCGTAGCTAATAGTAGGATAGTCAAAACCAAAATTTGACTCAGCAGAGTTAGAGGGAGGGAGGGCAATGTGGGAAGCAAGAGTTAACCTGAGAACTGTGAATATTACTGGCTAACTGTAGTTTAATTTCTACTTAAGAACTTATTTTTAACTTGGGAAAGATAGTTTGTGGCTTTTCTCATCTCAGAATCCTACACTGCTGGAACCTGACTTTTTTTTTAATGGCCCTTAGGACACTTAGATTCTGTACTGCATAATAATTTTGTTATTTCTCTTACCGCATGGCAAGTTGCTTGAAAATGGAGCTGTATCTTACTTATCTTTGTATCCCTATTCCCCCAATCCTAAAAGTAAAACATGCTCAATAAAGGTTGGTTGTATGAGTAATCATTTCTGTTTTCCTCAAGTTTCTGGGGGCTTCAATAAAATATTTTTCAAGTATTTAATTGCTGAGTAGGGCTGATGTCTCTCAGAAGCTACTTAGACCATCTATGCTCAGAACATTTTCAGATTATTCAAATTACTGATTTTGGTGGAAATACCCTTCTAAAAATCAAATATAATTCCCCTGGATAATACCATTTAAAGGTTCCCTAGCACTTAGGGTCAAATGTCACAGCCCTGTTCTCTAACCTTATCACTCACACACCCCACCTGGCTCCAACAACCAATCCACCAGGACTTCCTCAATTGTATACTGGGCAGAACCAGACACCCTGCACTTACCAGGTGAACTCCTTCTCCTCTGTCAAGACACAGCTGAAATTCTCCTTTCTAAAGCCTTCTCATATTTGCAATTTTCATTTTCTATTTTTGCTCTCTCCCTTTCTACACTGTTAATTTCCTAAAAACAAACTCCTCAAGGCAACACTCATCTTTTTTCTCTTCAGGCCCGGCAAGGAGCAGCTCTGTTAGTGTTTATTAAAGCATAATTCAGTACATCTGCTGGTACTATGCATACTATTGACCCACTACCAAAAGTAAAGATTTCAGGTTGTTCTCCATTAGCAATAAAGAATGGTGCACTTCTCTATTCTATCTCATCTCATTAACTTGCGAATTCAAGATTAACATGTACCTTCATTACCAGCTAATCATAATCACCATCACCAAAGACACAAAAAAGCCCATCGGAGGATTAAAACCCTTTGTGTCCTGAGCAAATGGTCAAACCAGTAAGACATATTCGCAACTATTGTAAAAAATGCCCCCCAAAAATCACTTAAAAAGCTTTGGAATGCCTCCAATTTAAGGATGGGAAATGAATTAAAATCACACAATTCTGGGGCAGTATCTCTCACCTTTTAATCTGTAGGTGCGTACTACACAGAAGACACTCAAATGTCTACCTTAATAAAAGCCGTGTCATATCCAGCTTTGTCAAAGAGCAGCTAGGTCAGGTTTTTGGGGAACCCAAGAATATAATCTTTGTGCTGGCCTTCAGGCTTTTGACAAATCATCTGAACAGTGAACAGTGTAGTTTCTCATATAGCGCCTCAGCACGTCTGGAAGGGAATGTGCTTTAACAAGTCTTGTCACAAGGCACAATGTGTTATGAGGAGATCTTCACATTTCATCCTACAATAACAGTCTCTGCAGTTATCTTCGAGCTGCTTCACCCATGTTACTTAATCCTGGGGCTTTTTTATCTTCATTGCACAGATGGGAAAAGGGAAGAAAAAGCCCCCCGCAAGTCACCAAAAGAGCCTTCATTTTAACCATCAGCTGCTAATCCTCTTTTCAAAGAACCATTTTGTTTGAGGAACTTTCACTGACAGCAAGCACAACAGAGGGTCAAATTGGTCATTAGCTTTTACTTGGTTAGTGTGAATGAATAACCTAAGCTTCCTAGGCCTCTGTGTTATGATAGCTCTAGGAGAGGAGTTTTGATGGATTACTTTTGCTGACTGAATCCAAGTCCCTAAATCTACCTCTAACTTCTTCTAAATTTCAAGATAGCTTGACTTAAAGTTTAACTCTAAAGGCATTTTTTTGTCTCTCTCCAGATCGCTCATCCTTTTCAAATTTTATTCAGTCTCTTAAATGTGTCACGTCACACCTACCTTTCAGTTCAGGATCAAGGCTACCAGAATTTTCTTCTACCTAAAGAGGAGACCAATCCCTCCTGAGCAACGCAATGTTCCAAGGCACCCATCATTCACAACCAACTCGAGAGACAGACTCTAATCTGTGTCGTTAGGGAAGCCCAACAATCTTAAACTGCAGGTAGCTTCTTACACTTCTGATCCACTCTTGGAGGAGTGCCTTGTCTAATCCTCTCCCCATGATGCTCCCCACCCCCAAAGGGAAAGCTCAATTCTCTCCGATTCAACAAGAACTACATCATCGGCCTTGCAAGATGACATTTTGGCAATCACAACTATGGACCTTGAAGTGAGGTAACAACCTAAAGATCCCCACATTACAAGTGCTAAGCACAAATTATTTAGCGGATTCCATTTCCTGGGCCCAAGTGACTTGCAAAACAGGACGATCAGCATTGGCTCAAAAGCGGGCAGGGAGCTCACAATTCGGTTTACGTTCTTGACTGTAAAATTCTACACCAAAATATTTTCACACTTCCCTGCCTTTTAGAGGATGTAAGCTCTTCCCCTTGACTTTTAACTAGATCTCTTCCCCTGCAGCGGCCACGGGCCACTCAGTAACTCATTCTAAGGACTGCCTCTTGCGGCTCGCCCCAACAAATCCCGAAGCCCGCAAACCCCGCAGCCTCCGCTAGCGACACACCGCAGCCCCAAACTGGCCATCCCTTTCTCCCCCACGTCCCCGCGTCGCTCGTCATCCCACGCCAGGCGCCACCCTCTCTCCATCCCGGAGAAGGTTTTGGGCTCCGCGGTCCGGAGCCCTCTCGTGGGCGCAGCGCTGCGACCGCCGGCGGGAGCGGACCCGAGCTGGCACCTACCTCCCACCTCCTCCTCCAGGCACCGCCGGGGTCAAGGCTCGCCCGCCTCCTCCAACGGCCCCAACGGCCGCGCCGAGCCTCTAGCCGAGAAGCGGGGCGCCGAGCCAGGTGCCGGCGCTCACCTCTACACCCGCCCTCCGGCTCCCCGCCGGCGCCCGCCCCAGGCCCCGCCGGCGCCCCCGCCCTTCTGCGGGCGGGCGCGTCACAATCCCCGTCGCGGGGGGGTGGGGGCTCTCACCGTCACGGCCCCCGAGAGCGGCGGAGAGGCACCGCTCGCTGTCCTAGACCGGCTCGCGCAGCCCCGAGGGCCCGCACAGGCGCGGCGGCACGCAGCGCCCCGCGCCCGCGGCCCCCCCTCGGCCTCGGGCTCCCGCCTTCCCCGCCCCCGGCCTGGCTCCGCTCCGCCCCTCGCGGCCACCCCCTGCCTCGGCAGGTTCGCAAGGTTCCCACCCCGCCCCCGCGCCGCCGGCGCCGCAGGCCCAGCCTTCTCCCATTGGCTCCGCCAGTTGCTAGGCGATGAACAACCGCGGCCTGCATTGGCCCCCGGAGTCTCCTCCCCCCCCTCCAAAAAAACCTAGAGAAAAAGAAAACCTCATCCCTAGAGCCGGAGCGGGATGCGGGCGCAGCTGCGGCTGCGGCACCTGTTACGCCCTGTGATTCACCCGGCCGGGCCCTACTCCCCGCCCCCTCCTTGCGCCCGCAGAGCTGGGGCCCCCGGGCTCCGTGGGGGAAGCGGGTCGTGGTTGCTTTAAGGCGCGTGTTCCGAGCCCCAGTGAACCCCAACACCCACCCTAGAAGCAAAAGTGAAGCTCCCAGAAGACCCACGTGCGCTGGCAAAAGTGGAGAAATAAACCAAACAACAGCCGGCACCCAGAATTAGGTCAGGCCCAGGGGAAGGGAGGTTCAAGCGTTGGGAATTGTGGATGCACACAACCCAACCCGGGGAAAGTTAGATGTAAAATTAGGGCAAAGAAACGGACCTGGGCAGAAGACGGAATACTAACCAATGACACTCGTGAACTACAAGTTTATGCAGAAATGCCCCACACCCACTCAGTAAAATATGTGCAGGGAGAACGGATGCCTGTGCTGCACCCGTAGCCGGGGTCAGATCCGCTCCTCCCCTATTCCATGTCAGCCTAAAATTCTCCAGGGAGGAAGAGGGGCCAGAGAAAGGAAAGGGCTCAGATGGTGAAGTCGCAGGCTTCGGAGTCGAGTTATAAACACAAAGATGTGCTTTGATGGATTTTGTTTGTTTTTAGTGAAGTGCATGAATTTACTCAGGGTAGAAACAGGTTTGGTATTTTAAGGAGGCTCCTGAGACACTTTGAAACCTAAATAGGATGTGACAAAAACAAGAAATATTAACACTGAAGAACAAGGGACGGAGTATGGCTCCCACCTCCCCCGCCCCCAGTTTACACGCACAGACCCCCAATCCTGGATGAAAGATCGAGATAGAAAATGAGCACGCCATGGTGACAACTTCCGAGTCCAATGAAATCCTCCTCTTTGCTTTTGGCCTAAGCCATCAGGAGGCTGGCTAGATGCTGGTAAGCATAGATGAACGATAGCCAAAGAGGCTGGTAGGGGCCCATCTTCGTAAAGACGCTATGAGCGCAGGGCTAGTGGGGAGGAGGAAACCAAATACTACCAGTGACTACCTAACTCCCTAACCTAGGCTACTGATGGGGGCGGAAGGGAGTTACTCCTGCTCCCAAAAGGGGTTTTGAAATTTCCACTGTCCACCCCTCAAAATTCCACACCCCTTCCCATCTTAGGAAACAACTTAATGTCACCGTTTTTTCTTGACATAACAAGGCTTCATTTTGACCATTTCCCCTGACAATCAAAAGTCAGTGCTCGCTCTTCGAAGAGCACTGCCTTTTTGATTGTCAATTCGGTAAGTAGCGTCTGGCACACCCTTCTGTGATCTAACCACTAACAGCTGGATTCTAAGAACGTTTGGGTGAGGCTGAGGTGAGCTCTGGAAATTTCAGACCCGCCCTCACCCCCAAGGATGAATCCGATCTGTCTGAAAAAAAACAAAAAAACAAAAAAACAAAAACAGCAGTTTTCAATTTTTTGGTTTCAGGGAACCCTTTCCATTCCTAAAAATGATTGAGGGTCTCAAAGAGCTTTTGTTCATATGGGTTGTATCTATTGATATTTACCATAGTAGAAATTAAATTTAAAATGTTTATTTAAAAAATAAAAATTACACATTAATATAAATGGCACATTTTTATGGAAAATAACTGTTTTCCTCCAATATAGTAAAGAATGTCATGATTTTAAAAGTTTGTAGATTTCTTTAATGTCTGGTCTAATGGAAGGCAGTTTGATTTTTATATCTGCTGAATTCAATCTGTTGTACTATTTTAGGCCGTCTCCACTATACACTCATATGAGAATGGCAGTAAAAAGGGCAAATAACATTTTAGCATTATAATTAAAATTGATTTGACTGCACCCTCCCTGAAAGGGTGTTGGCAATGTCCCCCGCCCCAGGGTTCCTAAGATTACACTTTGAGAACCACTGGTCTACACCTGTCTTGATACTCTGTCCCCCTTTGTTGACCACCAGTTTAGGAGCTGAGCATATGACTTAATTCTGGTGAGTACATAATGTGAAGTGGGAGGGTATTGGACTTTGGGGGAAGAGTTTTATCCCTGAGAACCCAGAAGTCTTTTCCTTACCTCTTTGGCCATCCTCCAGTGAGCAAGACATGTTTGGAGCTGTTATGGTACATCCCACAATAGTGAGAGGAGAACAAGAAAAATACAGGAAAAGCAACCCAGAACCCAGACATCACTGAGTGGCTGAATTAACCTATCCTGGCTCTGCCTATCTCCAGACTGCTCGCATGCTTGTTCACTGATGTATCCCCAGTGCCTAAAACAGTACCTGGTACTTAGTGGTTGGTGCTCAATACTTATTTGGTAAATAAATAACATAACTTCAAATGAATGTTTTTCATTTCAAAGTAATCACCTTGGCGGGCTGTATAGATGACCTAGTCCATTGATGCTGCTCAAAAGGTATCACATCAGTAGGCACTGAATTTGTTGAAAAGAATTCTTTCTTTAAGAATCAATCTGAGTTTTGGAACAATCCAAAAGTTATTGAGAGCCAAATCTGATGAACACTTTCTGCAGCCATGTTAAAAATGCCAAACGTGTGTTTTCCAACTAAGTTACTACATTTGGGGAGATAGAGAAAGGTCAAAAAACAAGATGTGTTTGATATTCTAAGACAGACAGTAAACTGACTCTGAACATAATTTCAAAGAGAAAGAGTTCTAAAAATGTACACCAATAAAAAGTTGCAGGAAAAGCATATATATATATATTTAAAACTATATGCTTGTGTGTATGTGTGAATGAATCACTTTCAAACTGTCTGCAGACTTCTTGCCCCTACTACATTAGAGTCTTTCAGAAATGAAAATCAGCTCCTTTCTGCCCTCCACCCCAGTTAAGAACCTTTAATGGCCTCTCATTGTACTTAGCATGAAATTAAACTTCATACCCAATCGTACACACATGATCTGTCCCCCATCCCCCTCTTGGAAATCTCACTTTGGCCCATAAATGGCCAGAGCCATAGCAGTCCCCTTCTTGGTCCTCTGGCCCCTTTGAACCTGCCATTCAGTCTGCCTAGAAGGTTCTTCCCACAAAGGTTTAAACTCTGATTCTTTTTCATCATTCAGACCCCAGTGTCATATATAAAGTAAGCTTTCCAGGCTTTGTTCTATTTGTTGACCTGTTTCCTTGCTTACGGTCTGTCTCCTCCCACAAGCATGCAAACCCCACGAAGACAGTGACTTTGGTTGTGCTTGTCTCTGCAGCCCCAGCCCCTCCGTGCCTGCACTGGAGGGTTACCAACCAAACTATTAATTGTGAGATTGGGAGGGAGGTAGATAGGAGGGAAGGAACATCTGCTTCACATTTCATTAGCTTCTGTTATACATGAGATTTTTACAAGTATGACTTCCTGTAATTTTAAAATATTTTCATTCCGCTGAAATAAATAGGCTCTGACTTTAGTATATGTATTAAGTTAATAATCCACTCCCTATTTACTCATATGTGTGCCTTAGAAACCAGTGTTTCACATACCACAGCAAACATTTAGGTCATGCAGCTTCTCCTAATGTGTATATTCAAATCTGGATAGTAATGGACCAACTCAGAAAGGCTTTCTGTTGCAATTCATACCATCTGGATTATTTCAATAACCACAACAATTTCTGGACCTAGAGGAGAATATTTCTTGTCAGAGCCTGTATGCTCTAACAGATGAGAAGATAGGCTGAGTCACTTCTCCTTAATGGCAACACTTTTATTAATTCTGCTGTTCTGGCCAGGACTACCTTTCCAGGGGTGGCAGGATGAATAAACGAGGTCTAACTGGGTATTGTACTAATAACTCTCTTATCTGTGGCCTCATCTTATTTACGAGATAATTTAAGGCTGTTTGTAATTAACTGCAAAATAGGGTAGGACAGATTTCAAGGCCCAAGAGACTTCAGAGTCCTCCCTGTGGGCTGGGATGGTGTGGGAGCACTCCGTAGAGGAGAAAGAGCTGGGGTAAGGCCCTGGGGCCATCTTCACTCAGCTAGCCTGGTGAAAGGCAGAGACCAGACCACCAGCTCTGCTTTCTGACTTTTTTTTTTTTAAGATTTTATTTATTTATTTGACAGAGAGAGACACAGTGAGAGAGGGAACACAAGTAGGGGGAGTGGGAGAGGGAGAAGCAGACTCCCCGCTGAGCAGGGAGCCCGATGTGGGGCTCTATCCTAGGACCCTGGGATCATGACCTGAGCCGAAGGCAGACGCTTAATGACTGAGCCACCCAGGCACCCCGGCTTTCTGACTTCTAAAAGGTGGTGTTATACTTGGCTAGACATGGCTCCCCTAGCTATCTGACTGAATCTCTGCATCATGCTGCATTTCCAAAGATGATTTATTTCTGGCCAATTCCTTTGGATTTTGGCCAGCAGTCGTCCAGCTTGAAATGACAGTCCTGTGCCACTTACAAAGTACTGGTGCGTTTGCAGGAAAACAGACCACTGCAGTCCCCTTTTCCTTTCATCTCCACCAAGGTGAAAACTTCCAGAAAAGAAAACTATCCCTCCACATTACCTGCCCACCCCACCTTGCCACCCACAAACACACAGAACAGTAGACAGTTGCCTGATCATCTTCCAGGTATCCCATTCTTAGTGCTTTAGATTTTTGTCTGGTCAGCTGAGTGTTTTACTCTAGTATTTTTTGTTTGAAAGGGTTTTTTTTGAGCAAGGATGTCAGGTGAATTTTATTAAGCTCTAACACTTTGGTTTCCAACTCTCCATTAGTCCAAAATCGATTTGTTAATTTTAAAATATGCCATGGTAAAACTCAATTATGCATAAATCACTCAAACAGTTGTTAAGATACTATCATAGAAAGGTGGTAAGGTATCAACCAGAGTAGTTCTCAAACCCTGTATTTCCAGGAGAGAAGCATACCTCCTTTAGTAAATGCAGCAAACACACATGTAACACACACACACACACACACACACACACACGGCGATCATTTTGAGCATTTTGAGCATGAGGAGGGACTGTCCTGAATTCTGATGTAAAACACATAGACCATACAAGTCATTGACACAAACTCATCTTCTTTAATATCCAGTCATACTAAGTATATGACTTTTATATTTTTACTGAAAACTTACGGGGTCTCATCACACAGCGTATAACACTTCACTTTTTAAAAACTCACCAATCAATAAAGAAGATGTGGCATATATATAGAGAGATATATACATATATATATACTGGAATATTACTCAGCCATAAAAAATCTTGCCATTTGCAACAATAAGGATGAACCTAGAGAGTATAATGCTAAGTGAAATAAGTCAGTCAGAGAAAGACAAATAACCATATGATTTCACTCTTAAATGTAGAATTTAAGAAACAAAACAAAGAAAAAAAGAGACAAACCAAAAAACAGACTCTCAGCTATAGAAGACAAACTGATGGTTACCAGAGGGAGGTGGCTGGGGGGATGGGTAAAATAGGGGAAGGGGATTAATGAGTACACCTATTATGATGAGCACTAAGGAACGTACAGAATTGTTGAATCACTATATTGTACACCTGAAACTAATGTAACACTGTATGTTAACTATATTGGAATTAAAAAATAATAAAATACAAAAATTAAAAGTTACCAATCATATATATCTTCCATTGGGTGTCTCCTTCAGCCACCTTGTTTTTGCTCAACACCACCACCCCCGGCCCCGGCCCCTCCAGTACATATACAAACACATGCACAAACCTAACCTTGCTGACTACAGTGACTTCTAAACCTTTCTCAGAGCAATTTGGCTCCTTTTACTCTTCTAAACTTGCAAATTTAAACCCAGAGCACTGATCACACAACAAAAGACCCTTCAAGGAAGTAGGAGAGGGACTATAAATGACCCCAAATGCTTTTTAGTTATACTGAAACCTATTTAAAAACCACAGAGCACAAAAATCCAGCATTAACTTGAATAGTTCTAGCTGATTTAATTCTGCACCAACGCACCCTTTTATTTCACATAGTCCTAGTCTCCCTCCACATACTTGAAATTTTCCTCAATGGTTCAATGAATATTTATTGAATGATTACCATGTGCCAAGCATTGAGGGATATAAGGTCCCTGCTCACAACAGGAACTCAGAGTCTCCCAGGAAGACAGAACAATGACAGTCTAAGTATTGTAGGGAAGAAGTAGAGTGTACCAGAGGTTCTTGAGTCAGACTTTCCGGGCTGAAAGACTAGCCCAGTTGCCTAGGTCCATGTTGACATTACTGGGGCTTCTTTCCCCTGGACATTCAATTTAGTAAACAGTAAATGCTTTGTGGTCTAAGTCACTTCTAGTTAGATTGTTACTTGCCGCCCAAAGCATCCTATCTGATAGTACTCGAATAAAGTGACCAGATGGTATGATATGTCATTTTATTGGTACAAATGCATTCAAGTCTCACAAGTGCAAACAGTCAAGTGAGCAAAAAAGTAAGTGAAAAATGAAGTATTGGAGTTATTAACAAAGGATTGATTGAGTAGAATAAAGAAGCGGGAAAAATGTAGAACAGTTTCTATAATTTGAGTTATAAATATGTATCTAGGATATCAACATTTTTCTAAAGTATATTTTCTTTCTTTTCTAATTTAACTAGACCAGAAAAATTAAAGCATCTTGAGAAATACAACTTTTCACAAAATGATTTGCTATTCTGAAATTTTTAGACAACACTATTTTCTTCCTAGTACTTGCTTTAGATATTTAGATAGATATTTTTCAGGAAAAGTCATGTGTAAATAATTCATTTAGAAATCAAATCATATTCTAAAGGTCCTAGTGAAACCAGGTGTTTCAAAGAAAATTATGATAAATCTTTTTGTATGGCAAACGACATCCTTACAGAACAAATAATCTATCATTATCCATTTTATAAGATCATATTCTAATATGCTGGATATCCTTAGAAGACTTTTACCATATTATCATGTAAAGCCCAGACTTGGAGAGCCTGGGTGGCTCAGTCGGTTAAGCATCTGCCCTTGGCTCAGGTCATAATCCCAGGGTCCTGGGACTGAGCCCCATGTTAGGCTCCCTGCTTATCTGGGAGCCTGCTTCTTCCTCTCCCTCTACCTGCCCCTCCTCCCTGCTCATGTGCACTCTCTCTCTCTCTCTCTCTCAAACAAGTAAATAAAAATCTTTTAAAAAAATAAAAAAATAAAAAATAAAACCCAGACTTTTGCATAACTGTTGTAATGAAGAGTTTTCTCTAATATGAATCATAACAGGAGGCTGAGTGTTGCAATCAACAAAATACTTCATATCTTTTTATTCTGCAACTAGTATTTCAATTTTATCTTACTTTTAAACTTCCTTTTGATTTCATTATCTATATCTTGCAAGACAAAGTTTCTTTTCCTGCATTCTCGGTGAAGAAGAAATCTGGAGGCTTGGTTCCTGATGGATTTTATTTCCTGCTTTATAAACCTCTATCAATGATATCTTCAAATAATTGCTCAAGTTGAAATATAGTAGAATAGAATCCTCTCTATGCTGGGTAAACTGCCCACATCAAATTTCAGATTTGAAAAACTCTGATATCAATTAAAATATGGTATTGATTTAAAGTAACAGCTTAAGACTGAAAAATCACATGTGAATCTGCCTGTCCCTTTAAAAAGAAAAGCAATTGCATTTTGGTTGCTGAGCTCTCTTGGATTTATTTTATCTTAGCAGCTGTTCCTGAAGTCGATGTTATTCAAATGAAGGGCTTCAAGCTCTTTGTTGTGTTTTTCAACTTATGGTATATGCTATCAAACATAAAACCCAAATTTAGAATGGGGTGGAGGGAGGGGGCAATTAGAAATACCAAAGAAATAAAATAATATTGAAAAAACCCTCTAATTTTTATTTAACAAAGATAAAACTGATGAACATGATCTGCCTGAAGCCCCAGTAACAGTAGCAAGGCAAAACCCCCAAACCTCTAAGCACCAAAAGTTGGATGATATATTTAGTAATAAGTATATGTGTAGGGGGGAGGTGTCGTGTCCTAGATGGAAATAATGGAACTTTTCTGTCTTATGGAAGACGAGGAGAGAACATATCAAACATTTTTCATTCCACGCTGCAAATAAGCATATTATAAATTCTGCCTAACATAAGGCTGCTCTTTGACCTCGGGAGAATAACTTTACAACTCATCCACTTTCTTTTTTCATTTATTTTTGTTGCACTTGTGTTTGGAAAAAGCAGCACAGCCTGATTGTTAAGAGTGCAAACTCTGAGCAAGAATATTCGCTCTGCCACATATTTGCTGTGGAAACTTCACTTCCCACTAATTTACCAATTAAACCTGTTCACTTCAGTAATAGCAAAGTATTAAATTTTAACTTACTCGGGAGTTATCACCCTCATTTTCATGTCATATTTAATCATTTCCTAGTATTAAGGCTGATTATTTACTGAGTGGTTACTATTTGTCAAGCATTCTTCTAAGTGCCTTGCACATGAATTGATTTAATCCTCACAACAACCCTATGAGGCAGGTATCATTATTGCCTTTATTTCCAAATCAAGCATTAATGGAATTAAGCAGGGAGACGTTAAATAATTTGTCCAAGATCACACAGCAGGTACATTTAAGAGCTGGGGTTCACAGGGCTCCTTCCCTTAACCACTATGTCATTACCAACCTCTTAGGACCGCCTTAATCTCTGGTGCTGTCCAATCATTTTTGTTCCAATGCCTGCTTATTAGTGAAGAGTAATTTTTAAACTGGGATCACCACCCTCTGCCCATGTACATGGGGATTCTCCAAGTGGTACAGAGCATGGGTAGTTTGAAGGGAATCAATTCCCCGGCCTCAATTTCTACACTTTCCTAAAATGTATCTGCCTGAGAACAGGCTTGGGGTCTCTTTTCTACCCCCTTCCCACAATTGCCATTTTTCTACTTAACAAAAGAAAGTCATTCTCACAGATCCCACTCCTTCCTATGGTGCCTTGGCCCAGGTGTACAAAACATGGAAAATTAGAAGCCCGTGTTAGTGTTAAGGAAGAGATAACTATGATGAGTGGCGAACACAACTGTCGCCTGACAGAGTATTAAAATTAATTCAAATGATAGATCATCACATGACTTTTGGCACATAATGGGGAAGTCAAAGAATTGGGTAACACCACTACAGCAGTTCCTTCCAGTCCCATCTACTTATTTCTGTGAACAAAGTACCTCAGCATTTCTATCTATACAGTGTCAAAGGCATGAATAGAATTGGAGCAGATCTCAATAATACACTCAGAATATAAATAATATTCATCCACAAATCCACTGGAAAAGAAAAAGCCCCTTCCATTTCATTCACACATGCATTTCCAATAAAATCTTATTTTTTATGTTTCAAGGTAGTTATCAATTTTTAATATAGCCACCGTTTGATCAATTGTGTACAACTAATAATCTTAGTGATAACTCCATCCAGAGACATTTTTAACACCTGGAACCTAGAATCACAGGGAGTAAAATTATGTAAATATGTAGTCAAAATGTCGACTATGCAGAATGATGTAATGATCAATAAAAATTTTTCAAGCATGAAAATACACAATGAGAAACCATTCTGTGGGGGAAATAGAGTAAAAATATGAGTTCAAGAAGAAGGAAAAATGTAAATTTTCTGACTGTTTTAAAGAAGGGCTAGTTCATATATATTTAAATGAAAAATGTTAGGTAACAAATTATGTGGGATTTAAATTCTTTAAACAACTTTACTTTAACATCTCAGGAATTGCAATACACCGGAAACCACACCCATTGCAAGTTTATGACGAAAAATTATAGGTGGCAACATAAAAATGTGGGAGGGACACAAGTTTTTCAAAATTATGTTAGGGAGGTATGTGAGCACAAAGTGTGAAGACCACTGATCATGAAGTCCCAGGAGTTCTCCCTAGGGCACTTAAAATCTGGTCCAGGTAATCACTAATACTACCATTTTACACATAAAAACATGACTGCTATGTAAAATAAAATAAAATTGGTCACTACTCTTATGCCCTGGACAGTCAGCAAATAAATGTGAACAAATGAGAACTGAATATACCACCCTGAGTTGATGCGGGCACTTTTCTCTATGCTGTTCTTCATCTCTACAGACACTGGGTACAGCTATGCCCACCACACTGTGTGTTTGAGGAAAACAACATAAAACACAGCTTTCAAGACCACATTTAAAATAAAGAAATGTACTACAAGATTTTCCTGTGAGTTCTGTCAATATAAGCCTGGCCTATGAGCTACTTAGGTTATATGATTTTTTAAAAAAGATTTTATTTATTTATTTGAGAGAGAGAGAGAGCATGAGTTGGGGAGGAGCAGAAGGAGAGGGACGAGCAGACCCGTCGCCAAGCACAGAGCCCAACGCAGAGATCAATCCCCGAGATCACGACCTGAGCCAGATCCGAGAGTCAGACACCCAAACGAGTGGGCCACCCAGGCGCCCCAGGTTATATGATTTCTAAAGCCAAATTTACGAGCTGCTCAGGTTATATGATTTCTGAAGCCAAATTTACGAGCTGCTCAGGTTATATGATTTCTGAAGCCAAATTTACGAGCTGCTCAGGTTATATGATTTCTGAAGCCAAATTTAGGACCCATGACCTGAGACATAAAAGTGTCCTTCGGAGGTTAAACCAGCAGTTTACTGAAAAATATGAAATTTCCTGAAAATCCAGGGCGTCAGGTCAAATAACTAGATACAATTCACACCATGTTGGCTATCTTAAAGTGCAAGTCTTACAATTTATTCTAGGGCCAAAATTAGACTCCTTGGATTCTTAATTTTATTCTGCTACCAATCCTTAATAAATAACGTCTCTAGGCCTTATATCATCATTTGTAAAATAACCAGGATTATTTCCATATCTTTTGTTTCCCTTCTGCATAGAAGTTCTAGTCATTCATTAGTTTAACAAACCTTTACCAAGCACCTGTTATGTACCAGAGCTGTGCAAGGCCTCAGAGATTCAAAAGTGAGTAAGACTGAGTCCCTTTCCTCCGGGAGCTTCTAGGCTATGATAGTACGAAGACCGCTTACTTGTTTGAGATTATTACAATATAGAATGATAAACACTTTGCTAGAGGAACATGGAAAGTACAGTGATAGCTCAATGGAGGGAAGCATCCAGTTGGGGAAGACTTCACAAGCGAGGAAACACTGACATGTATCTTTTTTTTTGGTCCGTTTGATGCTTTAAGTTTTTCCTAAATTCCATTACTTTTAAAGATGAGGCAAAGCATTCATATAGTATAAAATCTGAAATGTACAAAAGGGTCATGCTATGAAAGGTTCCCCTTCTACCTGCCACCCCCACCCCACCGGGCTGCACAACCAGGATGGCCATTTTCTTGTATTCTCTTTCAAAGATTTGAATTCTATTTTAAAAGAATGAATATAAGATAATCAAGTGAAAAAGGGGGGCTGAGCATTGCAGACAAAGGGAATAGCCCGAGCCTGTGGGACAGTTGGGCCCCATGAGGCTGCAGGACAGAACAAGGGTCAACTCCTTGAGAGTCGTTCCCATGCCAAGAAGTTTGGATCTTATCTTGAAGCATTTAGAGCTGCCCTCAGCAGGCTTAGAGCAGAGAAGGTGCCTGATTAAATGAGTGACTTAGAAAGACACTCTGGGAGAGATGTGGAGAATGGATTAGAGAGAGGCAAGATCAGCAAGAGACCTGTTAGGGGGCAACCATAATAACCCAGGGAAGGAGTAATGAGGACCTAAGTCAGGACAGATTCAGTGGGGATGGGAAGGGGGCCAACTCCAGCTGTTAAGGAAGAAGGATGGACAGCATTATTGGATCAACTGGATTCCAATGAATTTAATTCTTGTTCTCTCCTCATCTAAGAGTTGCCTGAGTCAAGTTCTGAGAATAATTAGAATTAATTATCCCCTCCCTTTAAGCTCCCCCCAGGGTACCCCATCTTGTCTAAATGTTTATTTGGTGACCTCAAGATGCCCAAGTTTCCCAGGGCAAATTCACCACTCAAATCATAATCCCCACATGGCTCTGTCATCAGAAAAGTCCCCTATACCCACACTCTTCTCTGACCAGTCCCTTCACCTTCTGGCTCGGAGGGAAACCTGGCTTTTCCCTGAGGACGCTGAATTCCCTGCAGCCCTCATGAGTGGCAGCCATTTCCTCTCACACGCCATGTACCACCGGGCCAGAAGGTGGTACAGGTACTCTTCTTGCTTCTCCCCGACACTTGCAAACCATGGTCCTTTCCTTGCTCTCCCCGATCAGCTGCTTTGAAGCCGAGGCCATCAGACTGCACCTCCCTCCAGACCCACTTGCGTTGGCCCTCTCCCGTCCTCCAGGTCACTCCCACACAGTTCTTGGAGATTTCAACACCAGGTTTGCTGTCTTTCTCTCTTCCATTCTCCTACATGAATGGTCCATCCAATCTCCTGGCCTCTCCATTTCTCAACCTCTCTATTTGCAGTGACCATTTCTTCTGTCACACCACTTCAGCCACCAAACCACGGTTAACCTTAGTCCCTGTCACTTACAACTGTACCTCTCAGTTATCTCAGTTTCAAGCATATTATTTTTATTTTTTTATTTTTATTTTTTATTTTTTTTAGATTTTATTTATTTGTGTGAGAGAGAATGAGAGACAGAGAGCATGAGAGGGAGGAGGGTCAGAGGGAGAAGCAGACTCCCTGCTGAGCAGGGAGCCCGACGCGGGACTCGATCCTGGGACTCCAGGATCATGACCTGAGCCGAAGGCAGTCGCTTAACCAACTGAGCCACCCAGGCGCCCTCAAGCATATTACTTTTATATTTCCAGCACGTACCTTCTTATACTTCAGCTCAAACCATTCTTCTACTCCACTAGACACTTTGTTCATTTGACCCTACTGTCCTTTCACTCTGTTTATCTCCATTCTTCAGATTCTCACTCCCTCCTTACCTAGCTTAGAGTCCATGGTCTTGCATTATAATTACTTCTTTAAATACGCTCTCAGGAAGGGAAAAATGAATGGGGGAAATCGGAGGGAGAGATGAACCATGAGAGATTATGGACTCCGAGAAACAAACTGAGGGTGTTAGCGGTGAGGGGGTGGGGGGGATGGGTTAGCCTAGTGATGGGTATTAAGGAGGGCACATACTGCATGGAGCAATGGGTGCTATACGAAAACAATGAAGCATGGATCACTACATCAAAAACTAATGATGTATTGTATGGTGACTAACATAACATAATAAAATAAAATTAAAGAATATGCTCTCAGGGCGCCTGGGTGGCTGAGTCGGTTAAGTATCCCACTCAATTTCTTTTTTTTTTTTTTAAGATTTTATTTATTTGAGAGAGAGAGAATAAGAGAGAGAGAGCACATGAGAGGGGGGAGGGTCAGAGGGCGAAGCAGACTCCCTGCCAAGCAGGGAGCCCTATGCGGGACTCTATCCAGGGACTCCAGGATCATGACCTGAACCGAAGGCAGTCGCTTAACCAACTGAGCCACCCAGGCGCCCTCCCACTCAATTTCGACTCAGGTCATGATCTCAGGGTCATGGGATCAAGCCCCTCATCAGGCTCCATGCTCAGTGCACAATCTGCTTGTCCCTCTCCCTTTGCACCTCCTCCGCTCACACGCTCTCTCTCTCAAATAAATAAATAAAATCTTTAAAAAAACAAATGTACTCTCACCTCTCCTGGCCCTTTATTGTGTCCATTATATTGTCCTGAAAAAATATTTGCCTACATTCTCTGTCTCCTTCTCTCACCTCGTCCTCCTTCAGTACATTTGACCACATTCTATTCTACTGCAGACAAGATTTCTCCATGAGGTAGGGAACATGGATGCCAGTAGCTCTTGGGCACTATCTTATTGCTTGCCCCCCAAAAGAGGTGAGAATGGTATCTATCCCAGGAAATTCTGGTAAGAGATTTTGATTGTTTCAGCTTAGGTGATGTGCCCACCTTGGACCAATCACTGTGTCCTAAGGCCTGTGGTCAACCACACAAGCCTGGACCACTACTAAAATCCTCCCCTAGAGTCAGTGTTACCACAATCAGCCGTCCCACCAGAACCATGTGGAGTAAAGGAGGAGCAGTGAAACTGGCTGGTGCTGTTACCAAAGATAAAGGGATGCAGGATAGATCAAAACAATGGATACCTGTAATGTAGTTCTTAAGGTGGAATAGGAACCTGGAAAAGTGGCTGGCAGACAAATCGTAGGAGACATGATTGTATTATATTTGGATTACAATTTTATTCCGTCACCAAAGCAGAGTCTGTGAAATAAATTTCAATACCTCGTCCAATCATCTACAATGTATAAAATATAAATAATGAAAAATAAAATATTATAAAATAATATTAAGCAAGGGCCCTGTAAGGTAAAATTCAGAAAAAGATAAGAGGGATCTAATTTAGGTTGCAAATTGGCAACGCATGAGACACAATCACAGCAATACAATTAATACCCTTCACTTTTCATTTGTATAAGGAATAACACCTTAAATATAACTCACTTTAAATTTGACACACTTTCCACAAAAATAGTATAGGCAGTAAAAAACATGAATACATTCTGAAATATTCAAATGAACATAGTCTTAAGAAACAAAAGCAAGCAGGGGTGCTTGGCTGGTTGGGATCCTGGGTTGGAGCCCCATGTTGGGTGTAGAGATCACTTTAAAAAACAAGAAAGAAACCAAAGTAAGCATTTGAAGTTTTTATTTGTCCAGAAAGTTTTGCTATATGTTTTGTTTAGTATAAGAATAATTTTTGATAGTAAAATGTCCTCTTTTTTTTAAACTATAAAAAACAAACAAAATAAGACGGGAACACCCATAAACCCTGCTGGAGGTCTTGAGATGCTAAAGTTCTCAGAACTGCTGTTTGCATTTATAAAATATGATGAACTATTTATAATCTCAACATTTTCAGAATTCAGCATATTTAAATGCTGCTACCTGATTTACAAGCCAAGGGATTTAAGCTAGAACTGCAAGCAATATGGATAGAATAGTCAAACCCAGGCCAGATGGCTCTTTAATGCTTTTTAAGTAGGTTGGTGGTAATATGGTGTTATCTGAGGACCCAAAAAAAGCACTTCAAAAATATCTCCCTTATCCAAGTCTTGGTGCCTGAAACTCCACCTTTAGCAAGTGGGGAAGGTAGAGGACATATATTGCTTTTGCCTGCCCAGCATCTATTTCTTTTTCTGGTAACAATATCTTGTTTCCCTTAAGAAAGCACTTCTCCCCAGCTCTCCTTGAAGCAGTTAAGGGGCATTGATTCAGACCCTAAACTTGGAGGTGAGCATGAGACCCGGTCTCGACTCCTACAGTACTCTTGAGTACCGAGTACTGCACCCTCTGGCCATAGCAGTTGGTTAAGGGACAGGCGCAGAACCCAGTGAGATCCATTCATGGGATTTTGGATGGAGGGACTCAGAGACAGTACTCCTTCCCCTGGGAAGCTATCAGTGGTGAGTGCTATATGCCTGGTATGCCTGGGGCCATTTCTCCTTCTCTTCTACACCTCCCTCACCTCTCACTTAGGTCAACTACTATGATGCTGAGATTGGGGAATGCCTTTGCTAACTTCTGCCCTAGGCCCTCAGAGCCAAGCCACCCTTCCACTTGTTAACATTTCCCAGCTCTTTGAGATACCCTAGGACAATTCATCGACATCTATGAAAGACTGACACCCATATTTCCCTGACAAATGTCAGAAGACATGTTCTAGAAGATCCATGTTACCCCATGTAAATGCATGGCATTACTGTTTCTGTTAATATTCATACGAGTGGGGAGAGGAGAGAAATCTCTATTTGTAAGAAATTACTTGAATTTCATTATTCTTTAGATGTGACCCCTTGGAAAGGAGCTAAATGGACATTCAAGTTTTCTAATTACAAAAATAGAATATAAATATTGAATTTACTCTGTATACAGAGTAAAGCCTTAGAGTGCTGTAGTCAACAAGGACCTCTAAAATGGATCCATTCTTTTCCCCAATTGGAAACTAACAAAATGGCAACCATGAAGAAAAAGGCACGGTGAGATATTTTCACTTCTCCCTCATTTCCAAATCTGGCAAGTTTCCAGAAGAAACCATCTAGAGTGAAAGGAGGTGGCTTGGAAATAGTTCCATCTTATAAATATTGAGTAGATAACTGACCTGAGTCTGTGTACATGTTCTGCTACTTCTTTTCCTAACCTTCCTCCAAAATTGCCTACTGTCTACAGTGAAACAGAGGGACACTGTGTGACAATGTCCCCGACATCAGGCATATAGCAACAAAAATGCCAGATAAGACACTTCTCTCATGGAGCTTATACTTGCTGTTGGGTGAAACAAAAAGGAAACAAATTAGTTAAGAAGGTAACTTCAGATGGTCTTAATAATACAACAAAAACAAAATAAAGTATGTGACAGAGAGTGACAGGCAGGCAGGATTCTTCAGGTAGAATGGTCATTCTAAAATCTTAGGGCAGAGTACTCCAGGCAGAGGGAACAAATGCAAAGGCCCCAAAGCCAGCACGAGCTTGGAGTGTACGTATGTGTTAGCATGTAGAGAGTATGTCTTAGTTTCTGATTGCTGCTGTAACAAATCACTAGAATCTTAGTGACTTAAAACAATAAACATTTATTATCTTTTTTTTTAAGATTTTATTTATTTATTTGACAGAGAGAGAGAGAGAGAGACAGCGAGAGAGGGAACACAAGCAGGGGGAGTGGGAGAGGGAGAAGCAGGCTTCCCGCCGAGCAGGGAGCCCGATGCGGGGCTGGATCCCAGGACCCTGGGATCATGACCTGAGCTGAAGGCAGACGCTTGGCGACCGAGCCACCCAGGCGCCCCTAAACATTTATTATCTTATAGTTGTGGAAGTCAGAAACCCAACATGGGTTCAGGGAGCTAAAATCAAGGTGTCAACAGGGCCATACTTCCTCTGTAAACTTTAGTGAGAGTCTGTTTCCTTGCCTTTTCTAGCTTCTAGAGGCTGCCAGCATTTCTTGGCTTGTGGCTCCTTCCTCCATCTCCAAAACCAGCAGCCTAGCATCTTCATATCCCTCCCTGACCTCCCCCTGTCTCCCACCCCGCCTTCACCACTCCACCTTCTTTGCCTTATCAGGACCCTTGTGACGACACTGTGCCCACTCAGATAATCAAGGGTAATTGGCCAAAAAGCCATTCCCCACCTCAAGTTCCTTAACTTAATCAAACCTGTAAAGTCCCTTTTGCCACATAAGGTAACAATTTCACAGGTTCCAGGAATTAGAATATAGGCATTTTGGGGGTGAGAGGCATTATTCTGACTACCAGAGAGTCTGGAGGAGGGAAGTGGTTGAGAGTTTGGGCTTTGGTTGGCTAAGAGGGATGGGAAAGTGAAAGCAAGAAGACCAATTGAGAGGCTACTGCGATGGTTCAGGAGAGAGATGATGGGGGGGCCTAGATTTGGAGAGAGCAGCCACAGAGTTTCTCTTACCCTAAGATACAGTCAATATTGCAGGGCTGTCCTGGGTTGGCAACAATGCCTGTAAGAGATTCGGTGCAGTCCCTAATTCCAAACAGTGCTCAAGAAATGGCAGCTATTATTTTTATTTGCTTTAAGTTTTCATTTAAAAACAAGACTGATGAATCACAGACCTGTACCCCTGAAATAAATAATACATTATATGTTAATAAAAAAATAAAATAAAAAAAACCCAAACCAAACCAAAACAAAACAAAACAAAAAAGCTTCCATAAAAACATAGAGCATTTAACAAGTAGATGAAATCTTAAGGATTAAGGATGAAGCCCAGGGAGGAGAAACAGCTTGCCCAAGCATACCTTGTTAAGTCAACAGATTGATATTAAGCAGTATTTCCAGAGAAAGTGAGGACAGAAAACCACTTCCTGTCATCCTTCCAGAAACCAGAAAAGGCAGCTCAGAGCCCCTTGGGAAGCAATGGGAAAGGCAGGGGGAGGGGAAGGAGGCTGAGCCAGTGAAGTGCAGAGGCCTTGTGGTGTGGGGACATGCAAAGGGTCTCCAAAGACCTACTTTCAAATGCTGCTACTTATTGACTCTGTGATCTTGGGCAAGTCATTTACTCTCCCTTTACCTCATTTATTTTCTTAAAAATGGGCATAGTATCCCACTCCCCAAGGTTGTCATGAAGTTCCATTGAGAAAATGTAAGATAGAACATTTTGTAAACTTCCAAGCCTGTAAAGTATTATTCCCCACTTCCCCAGCGGCCTCCTTTGCATTCCCTCCAATCTTTAAAGGCATTTTCACAATGGTTTTAGATGGACTCACAAGCTTCTGATATCCCTCCTCACCTAAGGAGTCCAGCAATGTTCACCAGTTTCGGCTTCTGAGTGCACCAATATCTTTCTTCAAAAGTGAACATTCAAACACAAAATGTCCAGTAATTACTTTCTCCAGTAATATGGTTCTGGGTTTTCATTTCTCTAAGCTTTTTTCTGCTTGCAAATTCATTTGTTATAAACTGGAACTCAGATGCAATAAAAATAACTGTACTCTCCCAAAAGATAAAATAGACAGGAAGCTATATGCAACTGGGAATTATTTATAACAAAGTCAATTTAAGGACATAGTTATCCGCCTAGCACCTATACGCCTTACCTAACAGTTCAGTTAGGCTTTAAAGAGCATTAGCGATAACAGAACTTTGAGGCCAAAAGAGTGGCTCTAAGTCAATGCTACCATCACCCACAGGGTCAAAGCTAAAATAATAATAGTACCTTTTCAGCGTTCACGCATGTGAACTACAGTATGTCAGCCTGAGGAGGGCTTCTCTGATCAGCAAACTGCAACCACCTGCTCTGAATATAACACAACACCCTCCCTCCCGCATGCTTTGTTTTCAAGAGTTCTCAGCTGTGAGGTATCAAATGCTGGCTAGAACCAGGCCCACCTTCTCCCAAGGGAGAGCCCACTGTCTGTCTTCTCTACAGAGGCCAGAATGAAAATAAATCAGCTATTCAATATGTCTAATCAGATGAAAGCCTGTTCCCTGAGGGATGACCTCAATCCCACAGTGAATGGGGAGCAGATTAGCATATCACAGATCCCAGGGCACCAGACATTGTCCGGTAAACAAAATGAAATTAGAAACACAGGAGTATGACACAAAAGCCAAGACAAATTAATGCTTTATGTGCATTAATGTTTACCTTTGTTTAAACGTAGATTTCTGAGACAAGTGGTGAGTCATCTGCAAAGAAATGTCTGGTTAGACTACAGTGTTGGGTGGGAGTGGGGATTTCTCATTCAGCAAAACATGTGAGATTTAGATTTCACGGTGAAAGCTTCAGAATTGTTGAAAATAAAGATGACTTCTTCCCACCATCAAACCTTGGTTATAAATTGGTTTTGTTTTTAGTCAGGGCTCTATTATATTGTAGGTATATGTAGAGCTGGAAGGATGGAGTGAAGAGTCAGAAAAATGAGACTAAAGATTAGCAAGAACTGCAAGAATCAGCAGTGGTCGTGGGAATATGCTAATGATGAGGCAGAGATCGGCAAGACCCACAATGTGGAAAAATCTGCAAGACAGGTGACATGGATTTTCCAAAAAATAAGATAGAAGGGAAAAAATAAAAGAGGAGAGGGAAACCTAAAGAATAAAAGAGACATGAGACCTATCAACCAAGTGCCATGTGTGAACTTTGTGTGGATCTTGACTTCAATGATGTTAAAAGAAAGTCTTGAGACAATTGGGGATATTCAAACACTGGATATTTCATGAAATGAAGCCTCACTTTTTAGAGACAAATGCTGAATATATAGAGAGAAAATGATATGATTTCTAAGATTTGATTCAAAATATGAAACGTGATTGATTGTTCACGGTTAATAGTTATTAAGCTTGGAAGATGGGTATATGGGATTCTGTAACTTTTGTATTTGTTAGAATTTATCCATAATAAAAACCTCTTTTTAGATGAGGCAGCTCTAAATAGTAAAATGGAAATTATTCTTGTTAGAAATACACTATTGTGCGGCACCTGGCTGGCTCAGTTGGTAGGGCACACAACTCTTGATTTCAGGGTCGTGAGTTCAAGCCCCACATTGGGTGTGGAGCCTACTAAAAAAATAAATAAATAAATACAATTTTTAAAAAACGAAACACACTATAGTATTTTTTTTTTTAAGTAGGCTTCATGCCCAGCATGGGGCTTGAAATCATGACCCTGAGATCAAGACCTGAGCTGGGATCAAGAGTTGGATGCTTAACTGACTGAGGCACCCAGGTGCCCCTACACTATAGTATTTTTTTAAATGTTCTTATATAAGGACATTATAAAAATCAAATCAAAGTTCATAAACAAAGGAGCTCTCTTCTAAATGAATTAACACACATAAAGCACTTAAAACGATGCCAGGTACACCACATGATGAGTGTTCAATAAATGTTAGCCAATTCTTTTTTTCTTAAATGTAATGGGTTTAAATCTTGGCCTACAAATACAAGTGTATAAGAAACAGAGCTTTGTTTTTCTACAACTGAACATAATGTCTCTTTTTTTAATACTTTTTTAAAATTTAAATTCAATTAATTAGCATATAGTGTATTATTAGTTTCAGAGATAGAGTTCAGTGATTCATCAGTCTTATATAATACCCAGTGCTCATTACATCATGTGCCCTCGTTAATGTCTCTTTTAATACCACTTTCTAGCAAGACAAGAGAAAAACCTGTCAGTTCTAAGATACTCTCAAACCTTTCCCTGTAGTTGTATCTAAATTGCAGAGGTGTCTAGAGATCCAAGTGTTGGGTTGGGTCTATGGGGTGGGGGCGGTCTATCTGATCCTCAAGACTTCTGCTCACACTTACCATCTGCTGAGACATCCCTCACCCCATTTGACCCACTCACCTTTGTGTTCTCTCTTTTCCCCATCTTCAGGTTGGGTGGGTCACTAACCTACTTCTAGGTCAGTCTCAGGCCCTTGGAACGCATACTGCTGTTCCCACCCCAGTGGGCCATCTGTGAGCTTCTCCAAAGCCACTTCTTCCCTGGGATTTTCCTACTTTCCGAGGTTCTCCCTGGGAGAGCAAACACTGATCTCTTCTTCTGCACCTCACCAACGTAATAGGGGTTTTGTCCAGCTTCATCCCCCTCCACCGCTCCCCAGTCCAGGCTGAGCCCAGGAGCTGGTGCAGGGCCTCCTTTCTTCAAGACAAGACAACTTCCCATGGAGCTATCATTTCTGACACTGCTTTCTCTCGCAACCTGGGGAACCCTTGCTCTTCCTCAACTATATTCCCTCCCATATTTTTCTGTGCCCTTTTACAACTCAAATACTGGAAAAGCTACCCTCTTCTCTGCTTCCTCCTATCACATTCCTTCTCTGAGAAGACAGAGAAAGAGTAGCTGATGAAAAGGGGGAAAGGAGATGATGGGGAATATGTCCATAAGTATCTCAATTATTTTTCCTTCCATTCTAACGATGCATGAATGGGAAACAGACAGAGCTGAGTGATATAACCTTTTCAAATTCTCATAATTAGTTTTAGAACATCCAGAATGGCCAGGTTTCAGAACACCCAGAATGACGGTCATATTGAGTGTCTGCCTTTAACTCAGCCCCCAAAGGAATGATGAACTCTTCAACGTGGGCCTACAAGCACAGAGATTTCTGCCTCATTATTTTCCACAAAGACGTAAAACCTCTTCCAACAGAACTAGTGAGAGCAAGTAAGCGCAGACCAGGAGAAATGTAAGCAGATAGCATTCACTGATTGGTGCACTTTGGATTTTTAGGCGGAGGTGCAAATTTTGAGGAAGATCTTTTTTTGAAAGACCAAATAGAAGCTAGTAAAAGTAAGTCTTGTGCTTTTAGTTCTGAGTCGTCTCCTCCTGCTGTACGTTTGGTGATCCTGCACTGCTGGTGGCTTCAGTGACTTAGGCATTCATAAGATATCTGTGAGTATCTCTGTGCCAGGCCCTGTGCTAGGAGCTCAGGCACAAGCAAGAGTGAGGAATCTGGGCTGTGCTTTATCTCCTGATCCAACTTGACCAGTCTATGCATATGAACTTCCCATTAAACCAGGGTTCTGGCCAGAAACATTAGTTATTATGGGCTAAAAAAATGTGTCGTTAGGAGACATGAGACTAAAAAAGCCCCTTAACGGTGGCTTTCAGAGAACAGGCAAAGAATAGAATGAAAAGGCCCTTTATTGGTGTGTAACTGTGTGAACAGAGCCGGGCGGTGAGGGCATTGGGCCATCTGAGTATCAGGTTAAATGCCATTGTGTTATTACCGGTCTAATGAATTTTCAAAGTATCATTCTCACGAAAATCCGGTGAACAACAAAGATAAAGAAATTTTGCTGCCACAGCTGAAAACAATGACACTAACAAGGCACTTTCTGAACCAGCACACACTCAGACTGGGTTACACTTTGGACCCATTAGAGAGCTCCTCCTCAAAACAAACATCTCTTTGAACCTATAGCTCTTAACCCAAGTTAAAGACCAAGAGAAAAAGAACTCATTGTATTCTAACAGTTAAGGGACAAAAAGGTCACATATTTATCTTACTTCACAATCTCACATATTCCCAGAATTTCTAGCTCCCTGAAAGTAAAGAATAATGTTATTTTTTTCCCCTTACATATCATCCATGTTCTCCACCAACGTGAAAAGCTGAAACTTTCTTTGTCGAGTTTCTATCAGTTAGTGATAATTATGGGGTTTACAGCCAGTTGAATCAGGTCACTGGTTAAAAAGAAAGGTCCTCTTATAGAAATTACTAGGGGTTTTTTGTTTGTTTGTTTTGCTATGGCCTAATGTTCCAAGAGTTAAGGGTCAAAGCTCTTTCCACATGAAATTTAAACAAAGTGGGGATTCAGGTGAGCTTTCTTCTGGGGATTAGTGATTTTAAAAATTCAATATATAAAACAAAAGCAAGATATATCTCTTGTCAAATACCTAAACTGTACTATCAGGATTGCCCCTGTTTTATAGACACACTCCATTCAAACCTCTTTTGAGATGAAAACTATGTCCGTGCCCATCTGCTTAGGAAAAAGTATAACTGAGGAACAGCTTCTTTGACTAAGAGCCATAAAGCACCTGTCCGTGGTGTTTGCAAGTAATTGGGGAACCGTGGCCCGGCCTGCACGGGTGGAACCACAGAATGCCTGTGGGGAGAGACAGGGGAGATGGGGGGAAATGATTTGCTAACTCAGCGTCTTCCTCTCTCCCCCAAATTGCGTCCCTCACTACCAAGTCCAGGGTTGCACTGCAGGTCAAACTGGGTCACTCTCACATGACTCTCTACAGAGTGTTGGTAATACACACTATCATATCATCAGAGCCTTCAATCCAGGGACTAAATCGCAACAGGTTGTTTTCTACTTTTCCAATGAGGCCAGTGCCCAGATTTATGGCTTTCTTCCGTTTTTAGCAGTTGGCTCTTCTTCCCCTGAAAAGGCAGCAAATCTGCCTCCAGCTTCATCCTCTTCATATTTTTGACTAGCAAATATGAAATTCTAATGAAAGTGATCTTTCAGAGTTTAAATTCATAGCTTGGAATTCCTCTTTTAATCTTCCCAGGCTTAATTGGAGAAGGATTAGACTTTACGCTTTCTTCTTTCTACTGAATCTATTTATAGGGCCAGAAAAGACCTGGCATCCTGGTTTTCCAACATATGCACTGTGGACATCTTTCTCTGTCTTTCCAAATCTCTGTAAACTGATGGGCCACCAAAATCCACGTTTATATTACAGCTGATGATGAGTATGGCCCTAACTAGCTGTCCTCATCAACCGCCGTTCCTACATCTTCTCGGTGTGGTTGGTTGGTATTTTTCTCCTACTGCTTTAGAGTTGATAGTGTACAGGAAGCCATGTTCTGTGACTGGAATTAGAAATTCTGGCCACTCGAAGGTTAACACTAGACTCCTTTCTCATCCATCTGTGAGGAAGTAATCAGATACCCCCATTTTCACGAACGCTGGCAAGCCACCGTATGCCACCTGGTCTCTTCTTTATTAGTCAGTTTGAACAGTTTGGTTAAGAGATATTAAGGCGGCCAAGCTGATCTATTGCTGAGGGTGGTATAATTATTGTTCCTCCCTTCCTCACATCTGTCACTGTGTTAGGTCCCACCAAAGTTCAAATGAATTAAGAAATAACATACAGGATACATAAAAATGGCTTTAGATTTGTAGAATTTGCCCAAATTCTCCCTGTTCTAAAGGTTTATCCACCAAGGGACTGGCTCACACATGCAATCTTTCCATAACAGGAACAAGCCCTGTAACTTATGACACACAGGGGAGCTGAGAGACACAGACTTCGGAGGCTGGCAGCTCAGAAGAAAAGAGAGAGAGAGAGAGTAAATCTGGTGTGCTCAGTTCCATCACCAAGTTCACGGATTTGGTAAGTCCTCCTCCTTCCCTGAGGAGGAGGTAACGAAGGGGCAGAGGGAAGTTGATTATGTTCTTTTCTTCTGGACAGTGGGATGGAAATTCTTTTCCCTCTATGGGCACATGAGCAGTGGGGACTAAGTGTTCACTTCTAACACAATTGTAAATGCTGAAAGAGTTGAAGGAAGACCAAAGGCATGTTCGGTTGTGCTGTCCAGGCTGCCCTTGCCAAGATGGGCTTGGCTGGATCCTGTGGGCAAGGTGGGTGTCAGAGCCACAAATGAATCCTCTCTGGCCTTCCTCCTGGCCAGCAGTGCCTTGGCAATGATTTTCTTTCTTTCTGTCTCCCTCTTTATTCCATGCTAGGCTTGTGGGACTCATGACTGACTAGACCAAGATGACCCTTTCTCAGTGAATAATCACTAGTTTTAGGGGACAGCTTAACCATCTCAGGGTTTGCCTTCCCACCCACATCCTATCCCTAATTCAAAGGCCTGGCCAAGAATGTCTGAAGCCGACCTTGTAGCCCTGACCCAAACCTGACGGATGGATCGCGGCCAAGATGTCAGGACGGGGCAGGCAGTATAAGCCACCGCCGTGGCCACGCCCCTTCTTGATGCAGCTAGAACTGACTTAAATTAAAAACACATTAAAAAAAACTTTTTTAATTTATAAAGTTCAGTGCTTCATCTTCTTATTCAAACATCATTCATTGATATTTTTAGAAGTCAGCTATCTTAAGAACAAGAAGTTGTTTCTCTTTACAAAAGAAAGGAAAATGGACAACTGAGAGGAACATAGTTTCCGATAAGTGAGTCATGTTTATTATATCAAGGTTTCCTTTTTAACCTATTTAGCTATAAAGATGCCTACATGTGTATTTGTAGATCCATATATATTCTGAGTATATTTATCTCTCCTGAATTAAATAGCATTCTTAGTAAAAGCAACAGAATCCATTCTGGCTAGTTTAAGAAGAAATATTCTTTAAAAAAGGATATTCAAAGATATAGGGTAGCTTGGAAGGTCCGTATTGGAGGCTATGCAGTCAGAATAAGACTGAAACTACACTATAGTGGCTTCTCGAGTGAAGACACAATAGTTCACCCCTATAGGGATGGAGATAAGCTGCCAGAAACTCTGCCATGGCTACCCTTTAAATGTGGGATATTTCCAATGCCACTCTCAGCAATGGCTCCATTCTTCACTGTACCTGAACTTAATTTTCCTCACTTCTAAATAAGAGGTTTGCATGGATAGAACTGAGTCAAGGTCACCCTAGTTGCAAGGAAGGCTATAAAAGTAACCTGAGGAAAGGTGAATTACCATGCAGAAATTCTCCGAAAAGGAACAGTGGTTCAGAGACTAATTTAGAATATCATTTGTCATGACTGCAACACGACTAATGTTGACTTCAGTCCACCCCTTGATTGTAATATACAAACCCCGCCCTTCCATACTTACATTTCCCCACTCCTAATTTTAAGAGTCATATCCTTCCCCTAACAAGAATTGGGATTTGATCAAAACTCCTTCCCCCAAATCCACACTTGATTATCCTTTCCCCTTTCTTTCCCACCATTCAATGACCACCTGGCTCTCTCCTTTTGTGAGTTTGCTAACTCCTCATCCAAAAGGCTGTTATTGTTTCTATTGTTACTATCCTGAGCTTTGGGAGGGATGGAGGAAGGGAAGTGGAAGGAGATAATAATTAATATTAATCAGGAATTTCTCTGAAGGCAGGGAACTTTCAAGATAGAACTGAAGACAAATATTATGTCCTGTTGTGTTCTTCTCACAATAGCTATTCTATTGTTTGAACTTTCCTTTTGAAGTTTGACTTCATGATGCATCTCTTTCCCCAGGTACATCCTTTGTTGGAAAAAAAGGTCCAAGTTGTAACTCAAGATTGCTGCACCTGGCTTGAATCTCTCCCAGAGTTTCTTTGGGCTCCAGGCTTTCCCTGAGCTCAGTGACCTGATAGAAAATTACCCTCTCTCCATAGGAGGAAGCTAACAATCTCTACTTTCCTCCTTAAGTCAAGGATGACTCACACTAGAATGTGAGACAGAACAAGAGACATCATCACTCCTCATTCGTCCTTTTGTTTCTTCATTTATTTACTCTGTAATCCTTATAATCCCAGAGTTAATATGCTTTACTATCATAGCAGTCTTAACATTCAAGAAGCATAGCCAAAGGGAATTCTATCGGCTTTCTGGGAGGTGAAGAAAATCTCTGAAAGAACATTAAATGGGATCCTAACATATGTTGACACTTGTTCAAATCTCCACTTTTTCTAGCCACTTCCCACACCCTGCCATAACTCCTGTGCCTCTCTCCTCAAACTTGCCCTCAAAACTCCTCTACCTGCCAGTACCACATTATTTAGATTATTTTTAGCTCTTGATCCAGTGGCTCCTATTTATTACTATACAGATACATATTTGGGGGATAGAGGACAACTCCCAAAGAAATCAGTGTTCAGCCATAGAATTCTGTGTTAGTGATCATCCCTGTGGGTTCTGATGGGGAAAGTGGGAGGATCCATGGAGAATAGAGGGAATTGCCCCGAGACAGTGTACCAGTAAGCCAAACTCCATCCCCCACCCCATCTGTCTCCCTATTTTTCATCATAAAAGCCCAAAGAACAAGTTTATCGAAGAAAGGCATCTCCTCAGAGGGTGGAAAGGGAGGAGGAGAAGCTAAGCGGGCAGAAACTGAATCCTCAGGAAAGGGGATGATAAATGATTGTGAATCCAAATATTAATCATTTTTGTCTGGTCACCATTCATTTATTCATCCTATATGCTTTCATTCTTGAAACTATTAAGTCAATAATGTATACCAGGTCAGTGGCCCAATATTAGGAATTCAGCAGTTAATAAGACAGAGCACGGTCCATGTCCCCAGTAACCTCACTCTGGGCTCCCTCCCATCCAGCCTGCCTTTTTATCTGCCGCTCTCTGGTTGGTTTGCTCCTGTTAGCAAGGTTGCGCCCCCTGGCGGCTCCCTTCAGCAACAGCGGACACATAGAGCAGAAGATGTCCCAGGCAGCTCCCTCTGCTAATGACAGGAGCTCCCCAAATGCCTGGTACAGGACCTACTCCCATCACTAGTTCTCTTAAAGTCCCTGTTGACTCAGCGTTTTGTGAAGGGCTTGACCCTTAGCACCAGGATTGGGTGTCTCAGCATCACTTCCAAGCACACTGCCTGCACTAAGCTGCCAACGGACAGTAGCAATGCCAGGTGGGTCCTTCTTCAAAGGCCTTTGCTCAAAACCACTGGAGCAGGTTGCTCAAACTTTAGTACTGTCCAGAATCTTGAAGGAAAATGGCGCCACAGCCCCTAAAAACGTCCCTGCAAACTCCAAGCTGAGAAATGCTTCCTTAAGTAATGTCTGATTCTATTAAAATGTTCAATTACATATTTTCATAGAAGTTTTATTGATATAATATACAAAATAATTTCTTCTTGGATCACTAAGATGAAAATAGAAAAAATTAGAGAGTTCAGAAATTTTCCAGAGTATATCCATTGGCTCCCCAACCTGGATCCCACATCTATGCCAAGGAAGCGAACTTCACCCCACCCCACATCATCTCACTCCTAGCCATCTCCTTCTGGGGCACCCTGAAGCAAGGAACAGAACACTGATTCTCTGATGGCTTAAGGTGACATTTCAGTTCTCCTAAAGAGTGTTCTCAGGACTGATATGTCCACAGGAAGGTAACCAGGGAATTGACAAAAGCTGAACTTTTTTCTTAGCTAATTTCCTCCTGGCCCTCAGAGGGCACAGGGACACCCAAACTCAGAATCTACTTCCCAGATTCAAATTCAAATCCCAGAAACTACTTCATAGTTCCTGAGCATAATTATGAGTAGCAGATACTCCTACTGCCTACTAGTATCTGTTCTCCCCTTCTTTATGACCAAGAGATTCCCAATTTTGTTCAAGGTGACGACAAGCCCAACTGCATTTCCTGTGTAACTAACAGTGAGGAAGACACATAGTTTTAGCTTAAGGCTAGAGTTGTAAGCAGAATTGCTAGGCAGGGCTTCTAGAAAGCTTTTTTTTTTTTTTTTAAGATTTTCTTTATTTATTTTAGAGAGAGAGAGAGTGCGCACACACATAAGCTGGGAGAGGGGAAGAGGGAGAGAGAGAATTTGAAGCAGACCCCCCGCTGAGAACACAGCCCACTGTGGGGCTGGATCTCACAACCCTAAGATCATGACCCTGCTGAGATCATGACCTGAGCCAGGTCAAGAGTTAGACGCTTAACTGACAGAGCCACTTCCCCTAGAAAGCTCTTCAAAGGAAGTGGTTTAGGCAGTTTTAGCCCTTCACCTTACCCCTTCTCTAGTATGAAGCTGTAAAACTATCATCATCTTCATGAGCAAGACAGTCACACACTGAAGGTGGCGGGGCACTGAGGCTCAGAGGAGCCTGCGTCCCTGGTGGCCTTATACATCCTTTGTATAGGCCCCAGCCGCTGTCTTTAGAGGTTTCAACTCCTTACAACCAAACATAATCTCTGACATGCTATTTAAACAAACCTTGCATGTTTTCTTTGCAGTGGTATTTCAAGTAATATTTCCGGGAGATTATTCTGAAAGCATGTGGAGTCTTGCAAGTATGTCGAAAGAATTTATTTTTCTCTTCTCTCAAAATGAAAAATAGATCCATATGTGCTATATCTCACAGTTTTATTGACAAAAAGTAGAATTCATTAACTCCATATTTCTGAAGTAGGAACACTACTTTGGTTGGTTTGTTTGTGGGTTTGTCTTATTCAAGATTCTCCAGAGAAAGAGAACAAATAAGATACATGTATATGTAGAAAAGGAGATTTATTACGAGGAATTGGCTCATGTAATTATGGAGGCCGGTGAGCCTGAAACCTGCACTCTGGGCTGGCAGGCCCGGGAGAGCTGATGCGTCATTGCAGTCCAGGCTGGCAGCCTGGAGAATTCCCTTTTGCTTCAGGTGGTTGGTCTTTTGTTTTATTCAGCCTTTCAGCTGATTGGATGAGGCCCCATGCTATTAAGGAGGGCAGTCTGCTTTCAAAAGTTCACCAATTTTAAACATCTGAAAGCATCCTCCAAGTTGACATATAGTATTAACCATTACAGGGTTTATATTTTTTGTTTATTTTTTAAAGCAGACTGACTCTGGGAAAAATGGGATGAACCTTTGTGGCTTTGCCAAATCCCTGAGGTTATTCTTTTCTCTTTAAAAAATGTAAACAAGGTACAAAACCCATAGCTACCTCTTCACAATAATCGTATCACTCCTGGCCTTAAGGAACAGTTAACAGAGACACATGAAAGGTCCAGGAAAACTGTACTTATTGAAATTCCCACCCCCCTCAAAATTTGCTCAAATGGCAAATTCCAGACGGACCAGAATTTGCCATTAATTTGTAATCAACCAAGAGAAAGGGTACCTACTTTGAAATCAAGCAGGGAGCTCCAAGATATAATTCTGTGCTGGAAGCCTGACATTCTAATTCTGGAATTCAATCACATCACACATCGTTTTTTTTTCCCCTTCAAATAGTAATTTAAAATATCATATAGTTTTCTGCATCTAGGCTGTCAAGTATCCTGCAAGTTGCTGTCATCAGCATACCCAGTAAAGAAACCTTGGCTGGTCTACCCACAGAACGAGAAGCGTGTGTTCTACAAGGGATTTGGAACATCTTACATACATATGTTATAGATTATGTATTTTGAAAAAAAAAATTTACTAGGACACTCTTAAGGTTAAGAGGACAGCAAAGCCAAAGGTAAGATTAGCACACAAAATATTAACCATGTCTTTTTCTATTTGCTAGAGATGAGCCACAAATCTGGCTCTAGTATTTCTAGTGGTAAAGAAGGTGAAAAATCCAATTGATTACAGGATTTAGAATGTTCCATAAGATAATGTAAAAGGAAAACTTAATATTCCAGAGAAGAATATAGTCTTCCTTGATTTTGAATCTCCTACAAACTTGAAATGTCATGGATAAGACCCTTGATATAGTCCTACTGAAATGTGTACATCCTATGTATATTTATGATTTTCACACCACCATTTATGATAGGGTATCTTAAAATACTAATTCTGAAAAAAAAAAAAAGAATTCTACAAAGAAACAAAATAATCCATCTCAGTATGTCACTCTCTGTAGCTTGATCTATGGGCAGAATTTGAACGCTAGAATAGTGATTTTGGAAACATGCATCCTGGATACTCTTGAATTCCAGAGAGGTGCTTCCAGGGCTGTCCTTGTCGGGGGTGGGGGGAGGGGGCGAGCAGGGCTTAGACTGAGGAATCCAAGGGCTTGTTATCATCTACTATCCTCTGAATGTATTTTTGGATTCAATTTTAAAATATTTTTTGTGGAGGACTTTCACATCTATGCTTATATGAGGGATATTGGCCCAGTGTTTTCTTTGCTCATAATGTCTTTGCCTGAATGCCGCCGGCCTTAGAAAATGAATTGGGATTCAATTATCTAGAAGATATTCTGTAGAATTAGTATCATTTCTTTCTTAATTATTTGATAGAATTCGCTGTTAACATTGCCTCATTTTTCTCATTTCTTTATCCAAGCCTCCCTTGGGTAAGTTTGACAAATAAGATATGGAATTCCATATTTGAATTTAGAGAAATAGCAAATGGTTTTAAAATATGTTTGTCACATGCAATATTTGAACCATATTTATATTAAAATATTATTCATTATTTATCTGAAATTCAAATCTAACTTAAGAGAGATAAAATCATGTGAATACACAAAAATTTGCCCATGAAGGTCCATAGTAGCATTATTCTTTTTTTTTCTAAAGATTTTATTTATTCATTTGCTAGAGAGAGAGAGGGGACACAAGCAGGGGGGACAGCAGGCAGAGGAAGGAGCAGGCTCCCCGCTGAGCAGGGAGCCCGATGCGGGGCTCGATCCCAGGACCTTGGGATCATGACCTGAGCCGAAGGCAGACCCTTAACCAACTGAGCCACCCAGGCATCCAGCATAGTAGCATTATTCTTAATAGCCAATCAGTAAAAACAACCCGAATGTCTATCAACTGATGAATGTATAAACACAATTTGGTATATCCATACAATGGAATATTATCAGCCATAAAAAGGAACGAAGTGCTGATTCATGCTGTAACATGAACCTACCTTAAAAACATTCTGCTTAAGGTGAAAAGAAGCCAGACACAAAAGGCCACATATTATATAATTAACATGAAATGTCCAAATTGGCAAATCCATGAAGACAGAAAGGAGATTAGTGCTGCCAGGGGCTGGAGGAAGGGGAGAATGGAACATGACTGCTAGTGGGCATGGGGTTTCTTCTGGGGGTGATGAAAATATTCTAAAATTAGATAGTGGTGGTGGTCACATACATGATGAATATACTGAAAACTACTGCATTATAAAGTGCTACTGTACTTTACAGGGGTGAATTTTATGGTAAGTTAATTACATCTCAATAAAAAAAATAACAAATGAAAATTTTAACTAGGCACCATCCCGTATTATTTGCTAAACCTGAGTGCATCTGATGAGTGTAACCCAAGTTACATGCCTTTGCTCTGTAGCCCCAAGGGAATCTGGGAAATGCTGCTTTGGGGCTTATAATGTGGAAAACTATGAAAATTATAGAGGAGGTCTGAAACATGGGGGACAGCCTCAGATGGCAACTGTCTACTACAGATTCTGAAGTTGAAATGCCTGGGTCTGAATGTCTAGTCCGCTGCTTACCAGCTGTGAGGCTAGGGAAAGTTATAGGAGCATGCCCTGCTTTTTGAAAGGTCACATGACACCACTTTGCTTTGGGGAAAGACCTACATTAGCACCTGCTTCTGCTAACTGAAAGAAAGCAGAAGAGTATCCTCGCGTTTAGGTTACAAAGTGAAAAGTGGAAGCAGCATTAAGTGGGGATGTTGCAGCGGGCTGTCCCAGAGGCAGCGTGTCCCCACCCCCAACCCCCACCCTCACCCCACCCCCACCCCTCAACCCCCCACCCCCCAACCTCACCCCACCCACACCCCTCAACCCCACCCCCATCCCCCAACCCCCCACCCTCATCCCCACCCCCCAACCCCCCACAAGCAGAGCGGCCCCCAAACTCCTTCCCCAGGAGCTATGCTCAGCGGCTCAGCTCTGAACTGAGAGCATCTGTGCTTTATCTCAATTTATTTCGTGCATCTGTTAGCAAGATGTGTCCTGAAGTATCAGAAAAGCCTAAGAGAGGTTATTTTTGGGGTCTGGGGACGCTCAAAAATTTTTTCCATATAAGCGAATGGTAATTGCTCCTTCACTCTGTGCCATTTTGGCGTAGGGACGGTAGTAACGCTCTACTCTGGGAGAGCAGAGGAAACCTTGTAACCATCTGTGTCTCGCTTTCCTCGTGCATACAATTTGTCAATACTGGTAGTACGATCGCTTCCTAACGGGCCTCCCTCTTTACCTCGGGCTTTCTCCCTGCTGTCTCCATCCGCGGAACAGCCAGAGGGATCCTTGTAAAACCTAAGTTAGATGGTGTCACTTTTTTTGCTCCAAACTTTTCAATGGTTTCCTAGGACAGGGACTCATTCTGAGGAGACCCTTTCAGACGTGGAATCAAAGTTGAGCAGGACACAGAGAAGAGAGATAAAGGAAAGAGAGGTACAGATAAAAGTTGTGGAAGGAAACTGTGGAGATCCTAGAAAACAAACCTTCACATTTTCTAAACCCTACACACACAAAAACCAAGTAAACAGAAGAGGGAGCTCTGTGGTGTTAGAAAAGCTATCTTGAATGAATATTAAATAAAAATGAGCCACAGAAAGGAATCAAGATCAAATCCCAAAGAAAGGTGTTATAATTACAAAGAGAGTAAGGAACAGAATTACACCCAGCAGTCAATAAAGGACACAAGAAAGACAGTGCCTTTAAAATAAATTAAATCAATAGCCTATTATTTCAAAACAAGCTAAAACACATCCAGAAAAGAAGATACATGAGAAAACAGCATAAATTAGATTTAGTAAAACACAGAAATGAGATGACAGAACTCAAGAACTTAGTATGAAGAATGAAAGAAAATGTTATTTTAGATATGAAGTCTGAACTAGGAAGAACACAGAAGAAAATAAACACAATAAATATGTCTTAAGAGAAGTTGAAGGTGAAAAAGAGGAACATGTTAAAAATCAAAAAGATATTAAGGAGAGAAAGTACAAATACTTAAAACAGGCAAAAAAGATCTGTACAGATAATAAGAGCCACCAAAGGAAAAAAACACTGCAAGAGAATACTAAAAACTATAATTCGAGAAAAAAATTCTTGAAAAAAAAAGATTTGAAAGTATATCATGAAAGAGGATACCATGTAACTGACACTATCAACCCAAGATGACCAACATGGCATGTAAAATTACTGGATTTTAAAGGAAAAGAAAAAAGCCTTTGGACATCTAGGCAAAAAGAGCAAGTGCCTTAAAAAGGAATGAAAAGAGATTGTCTTCAGACTTTTCAACAGCAACACTTTATGCCATAGAAATTTGAATAATGACATATTCTAGACGCTCAGAGAAAGAAAATGAGTCAAGAATATTATATCCAGCAAAATGACTTTCAAGTATAAAAAGCACAACCTGTTATCAACATGCAAGAAAGCAGAGAATATTGTTCCCCTGAGCCCTTCCTGAGACAGCCAAAGTGATTCCAGGGATTTTGAAGTATTGACTGGTGGTTAAGAACTGAAGATGTTGTTCGCTGTTGAATTGAGACTGATTGCGGGCTGATACGAAGAGAGCATGGCATGTCATCGCATGTCATGGTGTGACAACATAGGTATAAAGCAACTATTCTAAAAAAAACAACAACAAGGAGACTAAGGATAACATTTCAAAAAAAGTGTAACTATTTTCAGTAATCATAATTGGTGGTGATAGCGTCAGTATTGTTATTCTGAGACTCTAATGTGGGATAAAGCAAGCGAATACTGATGAGATATTCTAACCCTTTCATCCACTGTGTTCTTGAGAACCAGATTCTTTTTTTTTTAAGACTTTATTTGAGAGAGAGAGAGAGAGAGAGAGCACAAGTGGGGGGTGGGGGGAGGGACAGAGGGAGAGGGAGAATTAGGCTCTCGGCCAAGCAAGGAGCCCGACATGGGGCTTGATCCCAGGACCCCTAGATCATGACCTGAGCCAAGTCAGATGCTTAACCAACTGAGCCACGCAGGCGCCCTGAGAACCAGAGCTCTTATATGAAAGAAAGGAGTCTTGAAGCTTATAGTCTTGATATGTGAATGGAGAATGTCAGTTTGAATACATGAAGTATTTAAAAAACAAGTATATGTGCATGTGTGTACATCTGTATGTATCTACTGAAAAGCTCTAGAAACAGGGACCAACCCCAGTACCTATGAATACCCCTAATGTTCAGACCATCGTCTTGAAACACTATTTCAAGAAACCAAGTCTTCTTGTTCTTGGAGAACCAGCTGATTTCAGGTATGGGGCAAGAAATACACAAAATGAGCCTGGAACATCCTGTTATTCCAGAGGGTAAGGAACCTGTCAAAGACTACAAGGTTGTGTCAGAAAGACTCAGGGCCAGGGCGCCTGGATGGCTCATCGGTTAAGCATCTACCTTCAGCTCAGGTCATGATCATCGGGTCCTGGGATAGAGTCCCGCATCGGGCTCCCTGCTCAGCGGGGAACCTGCTTCTCCCTCTCCCTCTGCAGCTTCCCCTGCTTGTGCTCATGCTCTCTCTCTCTCTCTCTCTCAAATAAATAGATAAAATCTTAAAAAAAAAATACTCAGGGCTGACGTGAAGAGATTTCCATTGGTCAAAGATGAAGTAATTTGAGTTCAATAAATGATAATAACTACCATGAATGCAACACATAAAATATACTTGAATTGATGAGTTCATAATGATATTTTTAAAATATAAAAATAAGTGATCATCTTTGGAGGATAATAGGGAAACTATTACTATCTTGAAAACTGGTAAATAAATGGAAAGAATCAAACATTTATCATGCCTTTCCTATATGAGCTTTACCGTTGTGTAACCAAATAGTAGAAAAGGAAAGCATCACTTTATAAAGTTATTCCAGCTAATAGATGAAAACTAGGGGTGCCTGGGTGGCTCATTCGTTAAGCGTCTGCCTTCGGCTCAGGTCATGATCCCAGGGTCCTGGGATCGAGCCCCGCGTTGGGCTCCCTGCTCGGCGGGAAGCCTGCTTCTCCCTCTCCCGCTCCCCCTGCTTGTGTTCCCTCTCTCGCTGTGTCTCTCTCTGTCAAATAAATAAATAAATAAAATCTTCAAAAAAAAATAAAACTAAATTACATCATTTGAATATCACTAATTTGCAACTACCAGTGAATTGATGTATCTAGGAAATGAACATCCATGGCTGCTAAAATCATTAAAAAAGAGCCGTCCAGGCATTCTGTGCCTCCTGACGAAAGAACACACAATCTATATTCTCCCCAAAGGAAGAGAACTTGAATCTTGTCAAGCCTCTGAATCCAGCTCCCAATCTGCAAGAAACAGAGGACAGTGGAACATACTGAATGCATCGTAAGGATGCAACCAGCCAAATCATAACTGTGGAAAATTCCATAGGTCAGTGATTCTCAATGTGTGGTGCCAGACCAGCCATACCTACATCACCCGGGAACTTGCTAGAAAAGCAAATTCTCAAGCCCCATCCTGACCTACTGAATCAGAAATTCTTGAAGTGAGGTCCAGTAATCTGTATTTTAATGAGATCTCCAGGTGATTCTGATGCAGGTTTATGTTTGAGAACTGATGCTATAGGTCAAATGTCCAGGGTTCTTTAATAGAAGTGTAAGGAAAAGAAAGGGGTAGAAGAGAAGCTATAGATTAAAGGAGATATACCAAAACTTTTTAAATGAGTGAGACTAAATTACAGTGTCTGCATTTGGGTGAAAAACCATAAAGAACCATAAGGACATTATTTGTACAAAGTCAACAGCATGGCTACTTTTGGAGAAATGTAGGAGGTTATAACTTTACTAAAGTCAGAGCACATGGAAGGATCTCCGGAATGCTGGCAAAGTTCTATTTCTTCACCTGGCTGATTACAAGGGTGTTTGGCTGATAATACTTCACTAAGCTATATATTTGTTTTGTGTGGTTTTCTGTATGTTTGTTTTATTTCTCAAAAAAAGTTATAAAAAAAATTACTGTTGATTGAATGACATTATTTAAACCTCTTGGGCCTTAGCTTCTTTGCCTGGGCTATGAAGATATAGCTTCATGCTCACTATGGAATTTTACCTTATAACCCAAATAATGTTGACCTTATAGTAGTCATTCGTCATGGTTATGGGAAATGACTGCATACATTATAGTCCTCCAAGCCAGTAGTTAAATCATGTTTGGGGACTGGAGAGAGCAGGAAGGACTGGCTTAATTTTGACAATAATTGTCCCTATCCCCCCATTTTCTCTTTACAACTGCCTGAGAAATACACTCTCTCACCAGAAGCCCATCAAAGAAGAGGCGGAAGCCATAAAAGTGTGATCCTCTGAGGCAGGAGCACCTCCTTGATCTTCCTCTCTCTTGGGAGGATATATGTTTCAAATCAGTATCCTGCCTAAGACTGGGATCATCACACAGGAAAAATCTGCTAAGAACTGGCGTGGGTGGCTCAGTCAGTTAAGCGTCCGACTCTTGATTTCGGCTCAGGTCATGATCTCAGGGTTGTGAGATTGAGCTCCGTATTGGGTTCTGCGCTCGGCGTGGAGCTTGCTTAAGATTCTCTCTTTCTCCCTCTCCCTCTGCTCCTCCATCAACCCCCCTTAAAAAGTTAAATTAAAAAAAAAAACAAAGAAAAAGAACTGGCATGTAATTCAAAGTTGGACAATTTCTTTTGGCTCAAATAAAGGGGCGCCTTAGCGAGGAGGTTTGAGTGATGCTACATGGCAAGGTCCAATCCCATGGATGACTGAGGTAGAGACTGAGCTGTTGGTGTGGAGAGCTCAGCGGTAGAACTAAACCAGGGTAAGAGGTAGCAAGAGCCTTCATGGGCTGCTGGCCCCTGACTGGCAGTGATCCGGCCAGATCTCTGTGACTGCCAGGCCAGGGAAGTGTGTGCCCATGGGTCTTAGGGTTTGTGTGTAGACAAAGGTAATCATGAAGAAGCTTGAAACCACTCACTTGGTTTTGGAACTTTCACATCCCTCAATTCTCTTTCTCCCTCTTTTATATAAATATTTATTTCTTTTATAAATAAATATTTTAATGTTTGTGTTTTCTATTTAATTTTTATATTAGTTGATTTTTATTGTATTTCATAGAAATATCAGTCTGTGACTGATTGGAAATTAAAGCTCCCCCCATCCCCCAAAATGTGTCTGCCACAGATAATTTGAGAAGCACTGAAATATAGACTACATTAAAATTTAAAAATTTTAAAAATTCTGTTCATTAAAAGGCATCATAAAAAGTGAAAAGACAAGCCACAGAATGGGAGGAAATATTTGCAATATAAAATACACAAAGGACTAGTGTCTAAAATACACAAAGAGTTTATACAAATTAATTAGAAAAATGGGCAAAAGACTTAAATGGTCACTTCACATAAGAGGAAGGCCTGAGTGCCAATAAGCATATGACAGGGGATCAATTCATTTGGGAAATGAAAATGAAAACCACAGTGGAAAGCACATGGTCACCAGATGGGCAGAAATTTAAGTCTCTCAATTCTGAATGTTGGTTGAAGGTATGGAAGCTCTCATATATTGCTCATGAAAGTGTAAAATTGGTGAAATCACTTTACAAAAATCTCTGACAGTATGAATCTACCAAAGCTTAATACACATATGCCCCATGAACCAGCAACTCCACTCCCAGACACACTACAGACATTTCATGCAAGTAAGCCCAATGGCAGGTACAAAAATTCTTGAAGCAGCATTATTTGTAACAGGTCCAAATAGAAACAACTCAATTGTACATCTATCACCTGAAGAATGGGTGAATTCTGACATAGACACGCCGTGGAACACTAAGCAAGAATGAAAAAGAAAAATCCACAGCTTTACATACCACCACGGATGAATCTCTTGGACGTACACGGTTGTCATGGGGCTTCATCATGGTTCCCTCAAGGGAGCACAGCATGCTTCAGTGGATGAATTGGTCCATAAATTCAGATGTATCCTCGTGTTGGAACATTCTCCTCTAGAGACTTAGCTCCACCTTGGAGCTGAAGTGTCATGGACAGATCGATAGAGTCTGGGGCCAGAAGAAACATCTGACTTACAGTCTATGACATGAAAGTCAGAAGCTGGGACCAGAACTGAGGCCACCAGACCCCCTTGCTGGAGTCCCTGTGCTTGGGATCACTGGGCTAGGGGTGGAGGAGACGGTTGTTGGAATTCCCAAGGGATTAAGCAGAGAGGAGCTGTAGGAACTTAAGACCTGGAGACAACAGGACTGGCAGAGGCTCCAGATATGTGCCTGGCTTCCCTAGCTCCATATCCCCAGCTGGACAGTATTTGGTCCAGTGGTTCTTGAACCATACCTATATTTTGTGCTTGAATTTGTTAGCTAAGCCATCTCCTTCTTTATAGGCTGGGTGCCTGGTTCTATCAAAATGTTCCTCCAACCCTGCTGTAGGGGAAGCATCCCCAGACTGCCTCTGTCAGGGACCCAGGAGTTCCTGGGGTTCTTCCATCCTACTGCTCAGTTCCCTCCCTCCTTTTGTTTATTGTATGCTTTTTGGCATCTTTACTAGAGTCAAAGGATTAAGAAAGAATACTTTCTTCCATTCATTGTTAATCAACAGTCCTAAGTCCTTGACCTCAAACTTTCCCCACCTTCTCCTGATCTAATTGTATCTCCCCTGCACCTTCTACCTCTCCCCTTCTGCTGGCTCCTTCTCCTGCTCTATGGAGTCACCCCCCACTTTGCAATTCTTCTCCACCCACCCTTGAGAACTGGCTCTATCACCACTGCCCTGAGCTCATGCCTTCCCCATGCTGCCCCCCGGCCCGGACTATGTACTCATTGCCAAGCACATCTCTCCATCACCGCCCCAACCACAATGCCAGCAGGTGCACAATGAGTATTTGCCAGATGAATGAATGAATAATTATTGAGGAATGAAGGTGATATTCAAAATTGCATGGGTGATACTCATTTTGCTTGGGTGGGCATAAGTGATAAAGGTATGAAACTAATTTACTTCATGAAGTTGGGAATTGTTTTTTAAAGATTTATTTATTTATTTGAGACAGAGAGCGAGTGTGTGTGAGTGGGGTAGGGGGTAGGGGTAGGTGGAGAGGGGGAGAGAGAGAGAGAGAGAGAGAAAGAGAAGCAAACTCCCCACTGAGCGTGGAACCTGACACGGGGCTCAATCTCATGACCCTGACATCATGACCTGAGCTGAAATCAAGTCAGATGCTTAACAGACTGAGCCACCCAGGCACCCCCAAATTGGGAGACTTAAACCTTTCTCTGTCTGCACAAATAGTGATGAGTTAGCTGTACTCTTCTAGAAGTGAAAGCTTTTGTTGTTCTCTATGGGTCTCCACTATTTCCTGACCACAGTGGGCAGGGCCCTCCTAATCACTGTGTGTCTTACTGGAAAAGGCATACAATGCCTTCACGTTCCCACTGACGGCCTCTCCTGGTGGTCCCCACTATATAAAGGAAAGTTTCAAATTTTGTTTATAAGCTGTATGTAGGAAAAGGGTTCTATTTGCCAATGATAGGAAACAAAAGGTAATATATTATACCGATGGTCCCCAACACATGATGGTTAGACTTGTGATTTTTCAGCTTTGTAATGTTGTGAAAGTGATTTGTATTCCAGTAGGAACTGCACTTCAAATTTTAAATTTTGAGTTTTGATCTTTTCCCTAATGATACGTGTACAATATTCTTTTGTGACGCTGGGCAGCAGCTGCAGCTCCCAGATAGCCCCACTATCACAGGGGTAAACAACCGATATACTTACAACCATTCTTTACCCACACAGCCATTCTGGTTTTCACTTTCAGTACAGTATACAATAAATTATGTGAGATATTCAAGACTTTATTATAAAATGGGTTTTGTGTGAGGTGATTTTGCCCAACTGTAAGCTGATGTAAGTGTTCTGAGCACGTTTAAGGTAGGCTAGGCTAGGCTATGATGTTTGGTTAGTTGCGTGTAGTAAATACACTTTCAACTTACGATATTTATAGCTTATGGTGGGTTTATTGGTAACCCCATTTTAAGTGGAGGAAGATCTGTACTTAATTACAAGAGTGAGAATTAATTTTCAGATGTCTCCCCTGTGTTTCTTGGGGGGCTGCAGATGGCTGCCTCCTGGAACTCGTGTCTGAGTGACTCACTGTTGAGAACACACATCTCTCTAACTCAGGAGCAGAATGAGAATTAACAGTCGGCTGTAAATCCTGTTGGTTCACAGTTTGAAAGCTTGTTTTTGCACAGATGTTAATACTGTGTGGCTTTAAAACACTCCATCCATTATGCCAATGCGCTGTTCCAACATCCCCTGTGAAGGGGTTTATCTATTGTTTTACTCACCTCCCTTTACACCAATTCTCACTTGATGGCGAGAAACACAGCCCACCCTCTAATATCCCAGAGCATAAAGAGAGAAGGCAATCTCCCTTCTGAGTTAAAAAATAAGACTACATTTGTGCGGGGGAAAATTTATATATCAGTGTTAATAAATAATAGATTTTTACACTGCATCATCTATTAATTATATCAATCAAAATGCATTCAGGATCAGTTATGTGCAGTTCCATACTAGGGTGCTGGGGACATGACACCGAATAAAATATGGTTTCCAACCGTAAGTTCTACCAATCTAGTGAGGGTTCATCCTGGAGCACCATGGAGGGATGCAACTTATAGTTTTTAACCAGTCTTTAAAAATTCCACATTTTTATTTAGATTCTCATCCCTTTTATGAGAAGGGAAAGCATGAACTCCAGCTTCCATTCTTTTGCCCCAGCTGGCAATAATTCCTGAAACATTTTCTTGAGGTATCTTTATCTAAAAAAGAGAAAATGTATAAATGTGGCACTGACATGTAGTGGCACCATGTCTGTGGACAAGTCACCATGTTATCTTGTGACCCCCGTGAGGGACAAGCTGGGACTGACAACCCTAATCACGTTCCAAGGAGGTAACTCTCATTAGACGAAGGCCATTCTGTCCAGCGGAACCCTGTCAAGGGTGCCGAGGGAGAACCACCTGCAGGGGTGGGACGGCCCACAGGATTATGCCGGGAGTCCATTTGCAGTAGTTCGCGTCGCTGTAATGAAGCATCGTTTATCCCTGAGATCCTCCTCATCCCTCAGTGAGGTCTGCTATTCACACACAGGACATGGATGGATGGCTACTGGGCTGTGTGGTGGGCAGAACCGTGGCCCTCAACATTGTTCGAAGCTCTGGAACCTGTGATTACGTCCGACAGCTCTGCAGATGTGATTAAGGATCTTGCGGTGGGGTGATTATTCTGGATTATCTGGGTAGCCCACTGTAATTACAAAGACCCTCAGACGTGGAAGAGGCGAGGCGGAGGGAGATGTGATTACAGAAGAAAGGCCCAGAGAGATGCCAACATTGCTGGCTTCGAAGACAAAGAAAGGGCCGACACCAGGAGCTGGAAAAGGCCAGGACACGGGTTCTCGGCTGGACTCCGGAAGGGAAAGTAGCCCACGTCAACACCTGCACATCAGCCCAGAGAGACTTGTGTCTGTCTGACTTCGGACCTCAAACAGTAAGATAACAAATGTATGTTTTTAAGCCACTGAGTGTATGGTAATGTATGACAGCAGCAACGGAAAACTAATACAGGGTGTACGTCAGGGAGAGGAGTTGAGAACAAAGGCAGGACAATGTAAGTATGATTTAGAGACCGTCATGAGACCAGAGGGTTGCGGTGGGGGGCATAGAAGAATTTGAAGTGGAAGAGTCAGTCTGAGTCAGGCTGTGGGGAGCCTGAAACAAGAGATTCATGAGTTTAGACATGATCTTTGGGCCACAAGAAAGCCACTGACTGGTTCCAGTAAGGAGATGGGATGAGCAGAATTTCGGAAGTGGAGACTGCAAGAACACTCAGGGACCTTTTGCAGTGCATTGTGTAAAGATGCCCAGGGCTGCCTTGGGGGCTCGGCTGGGTTGGGGGGCAAGTGAACAGATGCTGGGACTGCCATCCCCACTTCTCTAGGGCACTGTGCCTTGTTCCCCCTTCCTATTTTTGGCTTCTACTTCAGATTTCATTTGAAAAAAGGATTTGTATCTAAAATAGAATGAAAACATGGAATGAGCACATCTTGCTATAGAGAGAGGTTACGTGTCTTGTTTCAGGTCACCCAGCTGGAAGGTGGGGAAGGCGGGACTTTTCCCTAGGAATCCTGACTCCCAGTCCTGAGCTCTTCTGCTGGTGGGTCAGAGGGACTGGAAGGGGGACGTCAATGAGGCTACCTGCCAGGTGATTTTAGTTGTGGACTACCGAAGCTTCGAGCATGAAATGAAGGATTTAGATATGAATGACAAGTCCCAAGGATCAGTGTGTCTTAGAGACTCCTTGGACCCCAACCAGCAGGGCTTCACCCTCGGGTCAGCAGGTGCCAGTGAGAAACAGGAATCGGACCCCTTCCCAAGTCCACAGATGGAAGGAACGGACACCTTAAAGCTCTAGCAGGAAGGAGAGCCGAGTTAGCAGAGCCAAAGTGGGCACATTTACGACACAGGCAGTCCTTTCACCTGGGGGGGGGGGTCCAGGGTTGGGTTAACAAAGCAAGAAAGTGAATGAGGTGCCGCAGAGACCTGCACTTGGGCCTGTGCCGTGCTCCCAGAGGAATCCCAGCTCAGTCTATTAACCTCCTCATGACCCCGCTTCCAGCAAACTTGTAAAACCATAAACCAAACAGCTCTGTGAGGGCTCAGAATGAATGTTTAGGGCCTTGTGGCTGTCTAAGCACGCCTTTCAATTGTCAGGGTATTATTACTTTAACAGGAACATTGTAATTACTTTTGCATTATTACAATACACAAAGTGATTTAAGCAGTAAGAAGGCTTTGATGAATTAGTAGTTCTTTTGATGCCTACAGTTTTGTGGCTCATGTTCAAAGACATCTTTTAAAAGTTTCAGATCCATGGAAAAACCACCATAGCTTTACCCAGATTTTCTTTTTTGCTGACTCCAAACCTGTGTATCTTCCTCCGTTCTGGACCCTCCACCCAGAATCCCACCCGCACCTCCAACTCAAGTCGTTCAAGCCTGAAACTCATCACTTTGCACTCCCAGCTTGTTCTTCTCCTCTATTTTCTGTCTGGGTGAATGGCCCTTCCACTCCTCTGGCCGTGTAAGCCCAGCACTCTGTGAGTTATCTTTAGCCTTCTCTGTCAGCCGCCACCACCTTTTATATCCATATAACAACATCAATCACCACCATAACAATAATCATAGTGGCGGCCATTTCTGAGCACCCATCATATCTTAGGCACCTCAGATACATTATCGCTAATCCTTATAAATTCTGTAAATTTTATACTATTACCCTCATTTAATCATCAAAGATCCTAGGATTCAGAGACGTTATTTCAGCAAAGTTCACCCGCTTATAGGTGGCAGCTGGGGCCAGGATTTGAACTCACATCTGTCTGATTCTAAAACATGAATTTTTCCATTGTCCAGAGATGCATCCAATAGACCACTAATAGTTCTGCCAAAATTCCCTGTTAAGTGTTCTGAAAATCCCCCTATTTATCTCCAGCTGCAGGGCTGTTTGCTGTGTTCATTTACACGTTCGTTAGTTCTCCCCAGGACCGATGGCACAGCCTCCTCACTGGTCTCTCACCTCCAGTCTTGCTGCATTCTCAACTAACTTCTCTAGTCATGTGTTGGTGAGCCGACCGGTCATGAACAAGTTGCTGCGTGCTCACCCTGGGCCTATGCAATGAGCATCTCCTAGCCTGCATGTATCAGTCTTACTAATAAGCAACCCCCCCCCATTGATTCCTGTGATCAGCCTATACAGCCAAAAAGATCTCTAAGAGGAAAACCCCCAGCTTCAGGGGCTCTCGGTCCCCCAAAGGATAAACTGAGTACTCCTTAAACTGAAACATAAGGGCCTTTTATGATCTGGCTCCAACTTATCCTTTCTAATCATGCTAGCCCATCCAATCACTTGGTAAACAGATCCATGGTATGGGAGGCAGAATTATGGACCCCCAGAGACGTGCATGCCCTAATCCCCAGAACTTGTGAATATGTTGCCTTAAATGGCAAAGGGGACTTAGCAAATGTGATTGAAGTTATGGACCTGAAGATGGGGAGATTATCCTAGATTATTCAGGTGGGCCCAACCTAATTTCGTGAATCATTAAAACCAGAGACTCTTTTCTAGCTGTGGTCAGAGAGAGACACAATGATGAGAAAAGAGGACATAAGGAGGACTTGAACTGCCATTGTGGGCTTTGTAGATGGAATAAGCGGCCATGAGCTAAGGAATGTGGCAGTGGCTAGAAGCTGCAAAAGGCAAAAGAAACAGACCCTCCCCTAGAGCTTCCAGAAAGGAACCTTGATTTTAGCTCATGTTGGACCTCTGACCTCCAGAACTATACGGTAATAAATCTGTGTTGTGTTATGCTGCTGAGTTTATGGTAATTTTTAAAAGCAGGAGTAGAAACAAACGTACCTGTTTTCCAAAGGTGACCTGCTCATCCACACTTCCTACACCTCTCATTTTTCTTCATGGAGTCCCTAGCCAGGTCCACTTGGAAAACTCCTACTCACCCTTCAAAACTGAGCTCAGATTGGGGCGCCTGGGTGGCTCAGTCGTTAAGTGTCTGCCTTCGGCTCAGGTCATGATCCCAGGGTCCTGGGATCGAGCCCCACATCGGGCTCCCTGCTCAGCGGGAAGCCTGCTTCTCGCTCTCCCACTCCCCCTGCTTGTGTTCCCTCTCTCGCTGTCTCTGTCAAAAAATAAATAAAATCTTTAAAAAAAAAAAAAACTGAGCTCAGATTGGCCAATTCAGACAGGCATTGATGAATAGCTCCTTCATATCTAATAGCACCCAATATTTTCATCAGTGCTAATATTATCTTTTTATTTATTTGTTCACTTATCTACATTCCCCATTCTCCTCAGGGCTGAGATCTGTCTTGCTGATTTTGTACTTGTAGCCTGGCATAGTGCCTGATATTTAGTCAAATTTAGCTCAGCAAATATTTTCTGGGTGGTAACTATGGAGATATTGAAAAAACTGTATTAATAATAGCACCTCACATAAGCCTATTGCTGTTGGATTCTGTGAATCCTTAATAGAATTTCAGGGTTTTGAATGTCAAAGGTCCTAATGATTCCCCAGGTGAGTCTCTTTAAGATTGGGAGTTTTTGTTTCCAATTATATTACTTTCTTTTGAAGTCCATTTTTTAAAATTTTCCTTATATGGAAAGCAGCATTTCTTTCTAATATTTTACTCCAGACAGAAAAGAGAAGAAAAAAGTTACCTTGATTAAAAGCAAATTCTGTATCCCAATGTCATTATTAAAAAATTAAGTGTGCGCATCTTCCCAGGAACCCGATTCTCACTGGTCCTCTTGCTCTGCAGCCATTTCCAGAAGTTAGGACCCTTGCCATATTTCCTTCATAACGTGAGAAAGCCCTTGGTAGCTAAGAGAGCCCTGCGACGACTCCAGGGAAGAAACCAGCCGCTCCCCGAAGGAATCCTGTGGTTTTGTTCTGCCATCCCTCACTTGACCCCACTTAGTGTCACAAGGAGCCCAGGGCCCCGTCCCACACTTGCCTCAGGGCACAGGAGAAGAACCAGGACAGGTACACACTCCCTGAAGGTACCTGGAGAACCGACATAGTTTGTTTTCAGGAGTTGCTTGGTTCTCAACTCTGTGAATAGAATCACATGGAATGCTCCTAGCCAATTCCTGTGGAATTCTTATCAATTGGTGTGTGATAGGACCTGGGAACCCATGTTTTTCAAAGATCCCTGGAGGATTCTGAGGTGCAGCCAGGGTCTTGGTTCCCGATAGGCTATAGTTTTCAAATTTCAGTTGGAATAAGAATCACAGGTGGTGCGTGTGAGACATGCAGCCTGGGCTCCCCGGGCCCCACCGTGGACCGCCCTGCTCCCAGATGCTCAGCCCAGTAGGTCTCAGGGGGAGTCTGGGAATCTCCCAAGCTAACCTGCAGCTCCAGCAAGTTTGAGGCAGCCCCTGCCACCGCTCTGGGGGTGCAGACACTCAGTAGGCGCCATCTGGAAGCATCCGGCCCCACCCACGGCCCAGCTGCTGAGGCCAGGACACTGTCCTAAGAAGCAGAAACACTGGGAAGAGACTCCCGGCTAGGGCCCCTCAGACAAAGGCCCTAGCTGTCTGTGAGCACCAATTGGTCTAGAGCATGCTGACAATGGGAAGGGGTGAGGAAAAAGCATGACTGCATGCCCATGACCGTATACAGAACACCACCCTCCTTTCCCACCGCAGGGTAAAAGCCACAGGAACTGCCCCCTCTAGCCGCCAGTCACCATCCTGCCATGACATATTAACATCGTCAATTTCAATGGTAGATTTCAAAGATGAGTTACATGAGAATCCACACACTGCAAACAACCAGTTGTTTTCAATTCATTCAGCTTCAGTTCATCCAGTTTTTATTCACTAGGCTTAAATTTTGTAACAAAGGCGTTTTGACTTGGGGGTGCCTGGCTGGCTCAGTCAGTAAGAGCGTGTGACTCTTGATCTTGGGGTTGCGAGTTCAAGCCCCATGTTGGTTGTAGAGATTACTTAAAAATAAAATCTTAAATGTTTGACTTGACTGACATAGTATACCGGGAATGTGTGAGTTTGTCACAGTCCTGGATGAGGCTGCTGGCTGGCGGGTCAGCCCTGCTTAGTTATCTGTGGTTTCATTTCGGGATATTTACATAGGCAATCCTACTCATGAAGGACAAGCAAACGTTTCCTTACATGAAGCAGGAGAGAGAACACAGACTTCCCCACTGCTCACACTCCCTTTCCCAAGGCTCTTGGATACAAGATAGCCTAGAATGAGTCAGGTTGCCTTATCTGCTGAGACCAGTGGGCTTCCAAACCCACCCCCCCATGAATAGATCCAGACGGAGACTTGTGGCCATGGCATAAGAATGGGTTATCTCTAGATCAACTGTGCTCCCTCCTGAGAACTCTGGGGACAGTGAGCTGTAAGCAGGCGAGCCAGGAGTCCTCTATGAGGAAGCCGAATGGTGCCGGAGTGTGCTAAGATCCAAGGGTTTAGACTCCACTATTCCCCAAATCTCCTACAGAAAGTCTCAGGAATCCTTGGAACAGGGGTGGTCTTGGCTGCTGGTGGAGGACAGAGTCTTCCAGATGGGTTGACATGGCCTAGCAGCTATGGCTTTTTCCGGGCCTCCAGTCCTGACCTGACCCACAGCGAGGGGTTCTAACCTAATCCTTGTGGCCACTGTACCTACTGCTACATGACGTCACACCCTTCCCCTTCTGTAGGACAGGCTGCTAGGCTGGGGCTGCAGTGTCTGGAAGTAAGTGCTGGTATATCTGGAATTAATAACATATCTAGGAAATCTGAGCATGTGAAGAAGTGACTGGATGTTCATTTGAATCCACCTCACCAGCTTATTAATTGCTATCCCTAACCGCCAGCACTGACCGCTGACAGACAGATCTCCACTCTTTCCCTTTGGAATCTTACTGGCCACAAGGTGCCCGCAATTTGTGAAAACAACATTAGAACCGTAGGGAGAGGGACAACTTGCCATTTCTGTACATACCTGCCAGGGCTCACCTACGTTCCAGATTCTCTACCGTGTTTCACACAGCTTATAAGGTATTTTGCTTCGTTTTTGAAGCTGGTTCGGATCTTCTGTAAAGGAGGGGCAATCACTTTTTACCTGCCCTGTTGATGCTGTGATACAATCATTAAAATGCCTTCGTTCGGTTAGGAAAGGAGTAGTTTCATTCTTTGTTCTCAATGTGTTACGCTCCACAGTCCCATCCTAAAAAGGAAAACTCATGACCCCAAGATGAAGAGTCGCATGTTCTACTGACTGAGCCAGCCAGGCGCCCCTCTCTCCCATTTTTTAAAATGCTGGTCACATTGTATGTTGATTATCACTAGATTGATTACCTGACCCACTAATGGACTGTGATCTGCAGTTGGAAAAATGCTACAATAGAAACATAAAAGTGTCCTCAAACTAAAGACTCTAACAGAAAGCCACAAAGACTGCCTAGGAGGTTTGGGAATATTGTGGTCCAGAACATTCTCCCAGGACATACTCAATGGTGGCCTACAGCTCGTGGTCTGGGAAGCACTGGGATGGCAGCACCCTGGGCTCCCAAAATGGGGACTAGGGTAGGAGAAAGCTTTGCATTCTTTTTCCTTTAGGCGCAGCCTGTTCAGGAACAAGCTGCCACTCCCAGCTCTTAGTGGAGGCTCAAAGCTCTGTCATCCCAGAAAGCTCCCTTCCTTTGAGATGAAACTCACATGTCACTTTTATGAAAGTTTTCTTCTTCTCAACACCTACTGCCGGTAATCCACATCTCATTTTGTGTGCGTAACCCTTCCTAAACTGTGGCTCAGGGGCATCTGGGTGGCTCAGTTGGTTAGCCGGCTGCCTTCGACTCAGGTCATGATCCCAGGGTCCTGGGATCCAGCCCCGCATCGGACTCCTTGCTCAGCGGGAAGCCTGCTTCTCCCTCTCCCTCTGTGTGTGTGTGTGCGTGCTCTCTCTCTCTAGCTCTCACTCTCTCCCAAATAAAATCTCAAAAAAATAAACTGTGGATCAGTTATGCTTTGGTCTTATGTCCTTTATTGACTGCAAGTAGCTTGAGGACTGTTACAATGTCTTCCTCATGTTTGTGTGCCTGATCTAGCACAGCATCTTGTACATAGTGGGTGCTCAAATGATATTTGGTACCTATGCAAGCAGGCCAGAGGTCTTACACCTGGAAGTTGAAAATGATTTATCTTTGAGAAAGTGTTGCTAAAATTCTGAAGTCTCACTTAGCCAGCATTGGCACCTCTTCCCTTTTGTCTCCCCATCCATTCCTCCATCCTTCCATCCATTCATCCATCCCTCCATCCCTTCCTCCATCCATTCCTCCATCTACCCCTCCATTCCTCCCTCCATCCTTCCCTCCCTCCATCCATTCCTCCCTTCCTCCATCTATCCATCCATCCCTCCTTCCATCCATTCCTCCCTTCTTCCTTCTATCCATCCATCCATCCATCCATTTCTCCCTCCCTCCCTCCATCCATCCTTCCATCCATCCCTCCCTCCATTCATCCATCCATCCATTCCTCCCTTTATCCATCCATCCATCCATCCATCCATCCACCCATCCTTCCAACATTTGAGTCTACTGTGTTCCTATGCTAATCATTGCTTACTAAGATGGGCAAGAGAGTCCTTATCTCTAAAGTGTGTCTATTGCCTCCAAGCCCAGAGTCTAGTGGGGGCAGAAGACAAGGTAGAAAGTAATGACAACATAGTATGAGAAGTGCTAGGAGGAGGGGCCGTTAAATTCAGTTTCCTGACTTATCAAAATCTAGTGTTCTCTCACCATATATTTTCTCTGCTTCTCTCCAACTTCTTAAACTCTTCCCCACCAGCAAAGATTTTAAGGTTTATATCCTATTGTTTATAATTATAAAAAACCATAGTGGTGGGAAAATGTGAAATTGTTCTCCTGAATATGTTTTTTTCCAAGTGCTCGCATAGATCTAAAGTAAAGGTGACAAAACAGGAATTACAACACAGTGTGAAAAGCAAACTATTTAAGTTGAATAACCCCACTTTACTGCTGAGACTCTCCAAAGGCTTCCCTTTGCCATAAGAATAAAACCTGAACTGAAGCCTTCCCAGGAGTACAAGGTTCTGCACGATCCGGCCCTATCTGCGTATCCTTCCCTGCACTCCTCTTTTCCTTGCTATGCTCCAGCCAGGGTGACCCCTACTCTCCCTCTGCTTGGTACTCTTCCTCCATCCCTTTGTGTGTGGCAGATGGTGGAATGCAGCCTAAAAACTCAGCAGAAAGTTCTTCCTGGCCAGTTTGTATAAAGGCAGTTGTCCACCATTATTTTCTATTTCAGAAGCCTGATCTGACCACAGGGTGTAATTATTTCATTTGATTACTTGTCTCTCTTGCTCTAGGAGCTCCACAGACTGTTCTGTTCACCAATTTAGCGGAGAAACCCACATGGTTTCTGGCACCTGGTGATACTTTATAGATATTTTTTTGAATACATGAATGTTAGGGCAGCTCAGGGAAGAGCACCTGCTTGGGAAGGGAGGAGTCTTTCACGAGCAAGGGGAAAGCCCCTGCAGCACCCAGCAGTGAAACAACAGCGCCACCTAGCGATCAGTCGTCAATACTGGAGGCATCGGTTCTTTCCTGAAATCTGCATTAGAGGGCTGCTCCCGGCAATTAAAGGTGAATTGTAATCCACTTCAAGCAAGCTTGTTTCTTTAGTTCCCTTATTAAAACAAACAAACAAACAAACAAACAAACAAACAAACAAACTGTCGTCAAACATGTCCCACTTCTCCCCCTGCCCAGGGCGGGGCATTTGAAGGCTTGTGGAGGCTAGCTAGGGAGGAGGACTTTGGGAGTTGCTATGGTAACTTTTCCCTTTTTTGCTAATCATTTGGAAATCTTACATTTTCAAATCTGCATGCTTTGAAAAGATCTGCTTGCATCTACTTTGTTTTTCAAGCTTTGCTTTGATTTACTGTATTTAATTTGCTGCACCTTCTAATTTGTTAAATGACGTTATTTAAAATTCCCCAAGGAGTCAGCAGAAATCTACACTGCTGAGAGACATAACTGCATTCTGGAAGCATCGGCGATTCACATCTGAGCACGGTTTGGAAAATCCATTAGGTTATTAATGCTGAGATGTTGTAAGCAGAACCAGCCCTGTCCAGGAAGCTGCAGCAGGCAACTCAAGTTTTTGGGTGATGCTGGACAAGCCTGCTTCACCTCTTCATTCTCTCTGTCCATCAGCAGCTGTGCTGTTGTGCCCTCTGTTGCTGCTGATCCTCTGTGGGAGGAAAGTGACCCTGATTGCTCATTGCACCTGCTTGTTTTCTCTCATTAGTCACCCCGACAAGGCAGGAAAACAGAATGTTCCGTGCTCAATTAGAATGACGCGAAAATGCATCCCCGAGGTCTGTCCATTACAGATATGAGACAAACATAAGCAACAGAACATGCCATTAGGCGGTAATGGCCAGAGCGGCGCCTTGGTCTCAGGACCGGGGAAATGAGGCTGATTTAGGGAGGCCACGCAGTGCAGGACGGCATCGCAGCAGCAGGCGAGTGAAGTGCTAAGTAAAGGAAATGCAGGCAAACAATGGTCACAAAAAGGCTCCTAGCATTGATGGAGCTACAAGAGCCTCCAAGAGAAAGGCAAAGGTAATTTCTTTTTTTTTGCATCGTGAGAAAAATAAATCCCAGGACCCTCTTAAACATTATGAAACAGCTTTAGGGTCCATCTTGTCCTTCAAGTAACAAGGGAGGCAATTTCTTTCCGCAAACACCAAAGCCCCAGTGTCCTTTCTGATAAGTGGTATGCACTTCCACTACCTTCCCATTTTATTTTTTAACATAATATGTGGGTAGTTGTTTTACATGGACGCATGTTCCTTATAAAAAGGAAGAAATTAAATAACACAGAACTGTATGTGGAAAAAGTGAAGGCTCTCTCTTCTTATCCCTTTTCTACTCAGCTCTCCAGAGGGGGTTGTCTTGGACTGGTTTGGGAGTAGTTTTCCATATGTATAAATGTATATATACAGTAAATGTATATATACATATGTAAGTATATGTGTATATTCTGGCTGTGCAATTCAGCTTTAGGACCCAATGATCCCGTGTGCTATTTCTGGAGTGCAGTTTTTCTTGTTGCTTTAACTGGGGTCCAGGCACAGGCTTCCTTCTTTGGGTGCTGCTTTGGTCTGCCCCCCAGAATCTGGCTCCCCCAACCCCCTGCCACTTCATGCTATCTCCCTACACATCATGCTGGATCTGTGGATCTTGGACATGCTGTCTGGATTTTGTGCGTGCCTTTCTGCCACCTTCCAGGGTTTTTTTAAAAAAGCCTAGCTCTGACTGACCACTAGGCTTCCCAGAATCATTCACTGGAGTAAAGCTTTCATCTGCCTTCTCTGTCTTCAGTGTCACAAGAGTCCCAAAGCAGCTTCCATGGTGTCTCCCTATCTTCCAGTGTAACACAAAATTCCAGCCATCTTCCCTAGAGTGTTTATATGGACCCTACACCACCTGATCTCTCTTCTCGCCAACTTTGTTATCTTGCTGCCTTAACATCTAGGCTTGGCTCTTTCCACACTATGGTTCCCCAGATTTGGATACATGGGGTGCACATCCATCACATGCATACAACTTACGTGGTTGGCATTTTGCATACCGGCTATTTTGCTTAAGAATAAAATGAGGGAAAAAAATATGTCTTCCTTGTAAAGCTTGTCCCAATGGCTTCACGATCAAATCATTTTGCCATTTGCTGCTAAGTGGAACTGTGATCTCAGATGGCTTTTGCACCTGCCTCCCCATCCCCCATGTACCCTTCACAGGCATCCCCCCTTTTTACCTATAATTTCTTTCACATTGATTGAGAAAGTATTCATTCAGGGCATAACCCTGTGATAGGCACTGCGAGGGATATGAAAAAGCCATGGGGCCAACTCTTTTAAAAAGGTGTTAATTGGATTTTTCCCGTATAAAACCCCCCATAGCATTTTATTTCCTAACTCTGCTTCTCACAGTCAACTTCATTTGCCCATTTAATGCAATTTGCTCCTCATGATAAGATTCTATTAAGTGATTATTAAGACATTCTGAGTTACTTCAGCCAAGCACATCTATAATCATTACCTACCTCCTGGGGGTGATGTGGGGTATAATTAGTTAAAGCTCACGGTTACCTCCCAGAATCTGGAGCTACAAACAGAGACCACATCCACACAGCCAAGCCTGGAGCCCCGCATGTAGTCTAGCAGCAGGACGAATACAGCCTGTCCACATTTACATAAGTCACAGAGATCCAGGTTACGTGACAGTCAGTAACTGATCTGTGGAAACAGACAGCATACAAGAAGTTGGCTCCCTGTCATATCCCTAAGGGTTGATTTCTTTTGGTTACTAAACCATATGCTACACTAGTCCTAATCTTACACCAATAAAGCACTGGACCACGATCTAAGGCTAAGATGTTAAGAAAGTCACTGCCCTTGAGGAATTTATAATTGGTAAATGACACAAACGGTAATCCACACTCTTGGCAAACGTTCATGATTCCTCAAAAACCTAGCTGGTTTTAAGAGGGAGTGGGAGGCAAAGAGGGGGAGAGAGAGAAGGAGGGAGAAATTGCCTCTGAGTGGTTTAAATACATCATTGATGAAAGTACTTGAGTCAAGCACCAAGGGCCCCCGGGGTTCCTGGGGTCTGCTCTCTCTTGGCAGCTAGGTTTCTAGTCCACTGGAAGATTAGAAGCATTGAATTATGAGAGGGGGGTGAACTGATTTAGTGGGCGTGCAGACAACGAGGAGAATGGACATGGGTGACGTTCCTATGATAAGGGATCAGGCTGAAAACCTGGAAGAAGAAATACGAATTCATGGAGAGTGCAGTGCAGGGATATTTTGTACAAGGACAAAAAGCCCCATAAGCCCCAGCGACTCCTCACCGTTTCTTTGCCTCACAGCACAACACAAGCATTTATTTCCATAATGACTCCAACACACTCAGAGAAGGTTACATCATGGCTGCAAAGGGGAATGAGCAGTAGAGGAGGATTTCCACCAAAAAAAAAAAAAAAAAAATAGTTCCAGACACTGAGATCAGTTCTTAAAATGACTAAAACCAGTTCTTAAAGTAATTCTTCAGTAATAAAATGCAAGAGAGCAAAATGTAGTTCAACATAAAGACAAGTTCTCTCAAAATTTTCGCGGCCTTCAAATGGATCTCGGGACCTGGAGAGGCGAGGCGCGTCCTCCCGCTAGGGGGCGGCAGCGGAGCGGGGCTGCCGGGGACGGCACGCGCGGGCCTGCTGCACCTTTTGTACAGCCTGAGAGCTAAAAACGGTTTTCACATTTTAAAATGTAAATTGTAAAATGTCCAAAGGTCTGTTAGCTTTTCAGTGAGAACTGTAGCTAAATTTCGCTTCTTGGCTTGTCAAGCCTAAAACGCTTACTTTCGGGTGCTCTGCGGGGAAAGTGCGCTGAGCCCCGCCCTAAGGGATCGCAGTTCCGCCAGTTCCAAGGCGCCGGGAGCCGAAGCACGCCTCGTCTTCTGATGAGGCTTGAATCCAAGTGGCTCATGGCAAGACTCGCTCACTGTGGAGTAGAGGGTCCCTGCAGGAGATGCGGACCGTTGCCAGGACCAAACCTGGAGCTAGGATTAGGGCATGTGTGTTAGAACAAGCAAGGACTGCATTTCCTCCTCCTCTCCTCTTCCTTGCAAATTAAATTTGATACTTTCAGATTTTATTTGTTGGCTGGGAAGAAGGCAACTCGGTGAGCTCCATGAGGCAAACATCAGGAACTGGACGCATCAGAAATAGTAGTAACAGATCCTAGACTTCCCCTGACAACAGCACCAGTGGGATATTCCCCAAGGCATCCCACCTACAAGGGCCGAGGGTCCCTGGACCACCCCAAGGGGTTCCTCCAGGGAAGGATGGAGAGGCAAAGGTCAGGGAACATCATGTTATTTTTACTCTAGAAGAGAAATACCGTTTAGAAAATGAAAGTGCTCAAATTCCTCTAATTTTTTCTTTTTTCTTTTTTTTTTTTTAACTTAGAGAGATGCCATCTCCACCTGTTCTGTCTTTGCTGAGGGATTAGCAGCCCTTGAAAGGCTCTGGTCTCCAGGCATGCTGGGGGCAAGAAGAAAAGGGCTCATCTGGTGACTACCACCGGTGTGAGGTGGCCGTTTCAGGAAGGAAGTCGGTAAGACCCCAGGGTCTACGGGAGGAGGAGGAGAAACAAAGGGGAAGAAAACCTGACACAGCTCAGTTAATCTTAGCTTAAGGTAATAAATTCCACTGCTCAGTGTTTGAGCCAAGAAAACCTCAGTCTTCAGGGGATTTTATCATCTCCAGGGACAAATGTGTATTTTGTGTCGGTTTTTAAAATGGGCATGCATCTGTGTATGTTCCTTAGCATCAGTGTGCCTAGACAACAGCAAGGCCCTCTGGGCCCAACAGCATGCAGTCTGTGACATTCAAAATCACACATGGTAAGTATTTTTAATTGCCTCAAGCAATTGCACGTGTGCACTTGTGCGTGCGCACACACACACACACACACACACACACGCCCCCCAGCTCAGTGCTCTGGGGCTCCCACCACTGCCTCCTTCTCTGCTGTATGTCCGATTACAGGGCCACAGAAGCAAAGTTTATTGCACAAAAAGGGCCAGACTAATGCCGCAAGCCCTGCCTGGATTTTCCAGGTGTTTCATTTCAGAACCCCCAAGCACAAAAGGATTATTGTTATGCCACATTGAACCACACATTAATTTTGTGGCCCAAGTCACTCCTGAAAGCACAGTTTCCACCCCTGTGGGTGATTTCATTGTGACTGCTTTCATAAGCATCTGTGAGAGAGGCTAGAAATACCAAAATACCTTGGAGAGAGAAATTGTGGTCAGGAACCTACAAATAGCTTCCCTCGTGTGCCTAAGCTTCCCTGTTCCCTGCTCCCCCTTTCCCCTTCTCTTCCTGCCCCTGCCCTTCGTCTTGTTTCTCTCTCACACACACACCATCTCACGCCTCTCCTGGAGGATGGACTTGGACCACGTACGCGGTGAGCGGCAATCTGGAGGAGCACATTTCCCGTGTCTTCTCTCCAAGCGGCTCTCCTCCGCACCCCTCCCTCCTGAGGTCCTGCCTCACGGTTAGAAGAGGGGCACTAGGCAGATGGCTGCGGGCAGTACCTTCAGCAGCCTGGATGCCCGCTCCTCAGCAGAAAGAGCCAGGGAGTGCCATATGCTGGAGCTGCTAACCTTGCCAGCAGAAGGGAAGCTTTGTTCTTTTGTTGGGCTTGTTTTGAAAGGGGAACATAAATAATACACACCCACTACTCCTTCTCCGGCAATCTGGGCAGGGCTTACTGGCGGTCCTAAATAGCTCCCTGCACACGGGTGTGAGTGCCGGCCTTGACCACCAGATGGGTTAAGTCTGATTAATTGCCAACAGTAAATAGTGCTCCTAGTGCTTTTCTTACATTTAATCAGTGAATGAGCTTTTTGCTGAGACAATCATGTTTCCCTGTAAAAATCAAGATCTTTGTTTTCACACAACCCAAAAAGCTTCTCACAAAGTCAGCTGGAACAATGGTCATCCCCACCACCTTAACCAATGTATGTGCTGGGGAGAGGGGAGAGTGAGGTGTGAGGGCAAGGAGGGGGGAGGGAGGAGGGAAGGTCTGAGTGCTTAGAGGAGTGGAGAGGAGGGGAGGGCTGAGGTGTGGTGGTATAGGGGGTACAGGGGAGGGGAGGTCTGAGGTCTGAGGGCATGGGGGGATGGAGGAAGGGGAGGGCTGAGGTGTGGGGGCATGGGGGGATGGAGGAAGGGGAGGGCTGAGGTGTGGGGGCATGGGGGGGTGGGGAGGAGGGGAGGGCTGAGGTGTGGGGGCATGGGGGTGGGGAGGAGGGGAGGGCTGAGGTGTGGGGGCATGGGGGGGTGGGGAGGAGGGGAGGGCTGAGGTGTGGGGGCATGGGGGGGTGGGGAGGAGGGGAGGGCTGAGGTGTGGGGGCATGGGGGTGGGGAGGAGGGGAGGGCTGAGGTGTGGGGGCATGGGGGTGGGGAGGAGGGGAGGGCTGAGGTGTGGGGGCATGGGGGGGTGGGGAGGAGGGGAGGGCTGAGGTGTGGGGGCATGGGGGTGGGGAGGAGGGGAGGGCTGAGGTGTGGGTGCATGGGGGTGGGGAGGAGGGGAGGGCTGAGGTGTGGGTGCATGGGGGTGGGGAGGAGGGGAGGGATGAGGTGTGGGGGCATGGGGGGTGGGGAGGAGGGGAGGGATGAGGTGGGGGGGCATGGGGGGATGGAGGAAAGGGAGGGCTGAGATGAGAGTTCATTGGGGGAGTGTCAAATGAAGGAGCCTGCAGCACTGTTCTGCTATCAGCCAGCCAGGTTTGTTTCTCTTACAGAAATCCTACATGCCTCTCAAAGTCACCCATTGCAAGCCGTGAAAAGTGTCTGAAATTTCTGAGAAGGCAGCACAGCCTCGTTCAACACCTTCTCCAAGCAGTGCTGGGCACATCAATTCTCAATAATAGCTGTTGCATAAGTGAGTAAGTGGCTAAATGAATGACTGTTTTCTGGGTTAAATTCTTGATAGTTTAAAATGTTTTGGAAATACATTTTTTTGAAAGTTTATTTATTTTTTTTAGTTCTCTCTACCCCCAATGTGGGGCTCGAACTCATGACTGGAGATCAAGAGTCACATGCTTTTCCAACTGAGCCAGCCAAGTACCCCTGGAAATACATTTTATATGTATGTATATGTACATGTACTTGTATGTGTGTGCATATGTATACAGAAAGGATCTAAAATAATCTAGCCAAGGTATTAAAAGTGTTTAATATGATTTATTGCTAGTCTCCATTTTATGTTTTTCTTGTGTTACTTTTGTTATTAGAAAAAGAATTAGCTTCATGTTAAAAAGGAAAGAAAACATGTAACATTAAACAAACCCAAACAGTATCCACCATCATCAGTTAACTTTGAGTGGGTGCCACTTGTCGGACTCTGTTCTGATCAGCTTACATGCATCACCTCGTGTCATTCTCACGACCACACTGGTAAGTAGGAGCTATTCTTAACCGCTTTTCCGGAAAGGAAACCCATCAATGCAAATTATTTATGCTCTAAAACAGCATGCGTAATGCAAAGATAAACAAATGAACACAATGCACAATTTATAACATTTTCGCGACAATAGCGTGTAGCTGACAGCTAGGCCCCGAAGGTACCAGCAATGTAATGAAGTCCACCGGAGTCTCAGACCATGCCTGCCTTGCTGGGTGTGAGAGGAATAAACGAGACACGGAAGCCAGCGCTGTCCTGGACCCTGAGCTGGGACTTGATAAGTGCAAGTCACCCATCAGGCCCTTCCCCCCACCGTGGGTGTCTCCTAGATCCTTCAGGGAGAATGGGACAGCTCAGGTGTGAGCTGCAGCATCTGGAAACAGGAAGAAACACCAACAACAATAACAAAGTATCGAGTGTGAGACCCAAGTCCAGGCCGGGCCTGCGGTGGGTGTTTTACCAAGACTTCCTCCTTCCGGCACCGTTCTACTAACTCTCCCCCTGCAGTGCTAATTTGTATTGACCCCATTGCCAATACAGTGACAGCAACTGGGATTCATGTGAACACTGGGAGACAAGACTGTCGAGTGCCTTCTAAAGCATGATCACCCCCTAAAAATCACGTTCCATGCCACTGTGGTATAAAATGGATTTTATTTGGAAAAAAAAAAAGTTTCTTTCAGAGTCAGTACTCTATATATGGTTGTCACCTCCATTAACAACTCTTTGCAGAAAGTTCATGGATCACGTACTCCGTGAATAGGAGAGACAGCTTCAAGTTTTTATAGATGGTGGAGAGGTCAGGAGACCAAGCTAATCCTGACTCTGCCACTCACGGACTGGGTACGATAGGGCTTCAGTTCCTCTGCCATACCACGGCAGAGGCAGCTGGAGACGGCTGCTGCTAGTTCTAACCTTTTCTGAGCCTGAGCTAACGAAGCCTTTGGAAACAAAGGGGCAGAGCAGCCTTCCCTGGAGGCAGGGGCCTGGGAGGAGTGTACACCCTGGGGATTCATAAAGCCCAAGCTCTGGAATGATGTCTGCGTGTCACTCAGAATAGACTTCTTAGAAGGGAGTAGTGTGAACTGGGTTTGGGGGGATGAAGGAAGGACACCTGCTGTTCAGGGGGAAGGGGGTGAGAGAGAGGAGCCTGGGAAGAGGCTTCCCTGCTTGTAAAATGGGGAGATCTGCTCAATGGGGCAGAATATGGGGTAGAGGTGCATGTAATAAAAAAGAGGAATCTCCTACAGGGAATTAGTTTGACAAACATCTGTGGGGCATCTGCTATGGGTGGGGAATAGGCTGGTACTAGGATGACAGGGGACTTCTCCAGGCCCCTGCCCTCAGGGAGATTCCAATCTAGCGGGCTGATCAGGTCACTAGAGGCCACCAGCCATGTGGGAGAATGGGAACAGGACAGACTCTCCCGAGATTCAGGAAGAGGCATCTGGATCAAGGTCATCAATCCAGAGATGAGCTGACCATAAGGCTTTGTAATGTCAGAAGGGGGATGGAGGGATTACACCCTTTCCTTTAAGAGATTTGATTCCCTTCTCTGAGTCCAGCCCATGCAAATGGCTTCCACATGCTACAGGAAGAGTTACGTTTCTAAAACTTAGATGGCTTAGGGTCACTCTTCACAAACCATCATCAGCTCTCCATTTGCTGCAGAAAACTCCTAGTATGGCATTCAAGGCCCTTCCCACAAAGACTTCAGCCTATTTTCCTAGCCATATCCCCTACCCCGTCCTTATGTGACCTGGAACGTGCCAGGAGCATGCTTTTTATCGTCTTGGCTGTTCATGATCTTGTTTCTCTCTTGCGGTCTTGATTCCCCCTTTCCCTTTAAAGGGCCAACTGAAATATTATCTCTCCTGGGCGGATTTCCCCTATCTTACAAATTCCAGTTAGCTCAACGAAACCTCCCTTGTATCCCTTTTGTCCCAGTGCCTAGCACACTGCTCTAGACATGTAGACATCCTACAGAGCTAAATCCTCAAAATCTAAAGGGATTTTGAATGAAGTTCCTGATGGGGGACTAAAGTGCAGACTAGAGTTTCATCTTATGGCAAACCTTGTCCCCTGACTGTGCAGAGAAGGATTTTGATGCAACATTTTGGTCTAGCAGGGGAAGTATGGTTGTCAATTACTGATGTCTGCCACTGTCACGGGAAGGGGGTGTCAGCATGCATGCCATTTTAAAAAATTGTTTCACTATAAGCTTCCAAAGGGCACGTACTTTTGTTGTTGTCGTTAATATAACATAATCCCGGTTGTTTATAATTTTTTGGTCAATATAATATGTTCTTGGTTGTTAGGAGCCAGTTTCTCAGCTGTTGCCCTTCCAAATGACTTCATCTACATTTGGCCCATAGATTCGTGGAGGCTTTTGCTTGTATAAAAGTTCCTATTATCCATAGCTCTGGCTAGATAATGAGAAAAGGATCTTAAAAACAAAATGCAGCTGGATTAAATACCTTCCATTGATATTTGGACTTACGAAGGCATTATTATTATTTGAAATCTTGGTTGTCAATGTTCTAAGCCTCAAAAGCTGCTGGTTAGCTACATAGCTAATCCTGCCTAATGCTGTCCTCCACATTCAATTAATAATGTGTTCTGGGGGCGCCTGGGTGGCTCAGTCATTGAGCGTCTGCCTTCGGCTCAGGTCATGGTCCCAGGGCCCTAGGATCGAGCCCCGCATCAGGCTCCCGGCTCAGCAGGAAGCCTGCTTCTCCCTCTCCCACTCCCCCTGCTTGTGTTCCTGCTCTTGCTGTCTCTCTGTCAAACAAATAAACAAAATCTTAAAAAAAAAAAATGTGTTCTGGATGCTTAACAACGAAACACAGTCTGCTTTCCATCTAGCAATTCAGAGAGCAAGATGCTCTTGCCATAAACCAGATACACCTCTTCCCATCCTTATCTGATTGGGCGTCCACAGCAAGGGCATTTGTGCCGGAAGCTGGAGAAAAGTCTCCTGCTTTGTTCAGACGCCTTCTAATGAGGCGGCTAACCTGAGTCAGGCAGCCCACGCGGTGCCCTGTGATCACAGTCAACACAGGTAAAACAAGGAAAACCCCAGAATTAAGGCTGAAAGCAGATTTTATGCACCTTGGGTCTTTTTCTTTTTTTTCCCCACTTTCTCCATAGGCTCTGAAAGTGATTATCTTCCCAAGCAGAGAAAACCACTGCAAAGGAATGCAATCCCAAGGGCACACAGCTTTCTCCAACCAGAAACAGGTCTCACAATACAGAGAGGCCACCTGGGATGTCTCCACTGCCAAGGGACAGGGAGGGAACCAGAACAGAGCCAGGATGCCAACACACTGCTGGAGGGGAGGCGGCTGCCATTTGAAGCGATGCTTTGAAAATCTCCTGCTGGGGAGAAACAAGGAAGTGCTAATGGATGTGATGAACCAAGACTCCCAGGAAGCTGGAGAGAGGGAGAGAGCAAGAGAGCGAGCAGTCCCATCAGCTGAATCGTTCAAAACTAGAGCAAGGAAAACACTTTGGACGAGAAACACACTGGGGCACTTCAGAATGACCCAGGAAATGGGCAGGAGCCCCCAAATCAAGGGCCTAGTCATGAGCCCTTTAGCTCTGAAGAAGCTATTTTGTGTATTTCTAGCTCAGAGACTAGAGGTGGGTGCCTGGCTCCAAACACGAGTCTCCCACACGCTCTGGGAAAGGGTCTGGGATGGGGGGGGCAGTTTACAAGTGTGGACGGCAGTGGAGGGGAACACAGAGGCCACAGGGCAGCCGAGGCTCTGTCCTCACACACCCCCCCTCCCTGTACTTTGACCGTCCCATCCTTGTCTGCAGGCATTCAGCTGGGCACCTGCGTCCCCCTGCGCCCCTGGGTCGGTTTCCTATGCCTACTGTAACCAACTATACAAACCGAGTGGCTTAAAACAAAACACATTTGTGCTCTTACAGTTCTGGAGGTCAGAAGTCCCAAACAGTTCTTATGTGGCTAAAATCAAGGTGTCGGCAAGGCTGTGTGTCTAAGGGAGAATCCATTTCCATGTCTTTCAGCTCCTAGAAGCTGCCTCCGTTCCTTGACTCATGGCCCCTTCATCCATCCTCAACTCTCTCTCAGAACCTCCTTCTACCCCACCCCACCCCTCTTTTTCCTTATAAGGACCCTGGCGATTAATAATCCAAGCTAATCTGAATAATCCAAGCTAATCTCCCCATCTTTAGATCCTTAACTTAATCACATCTGCCAAGTCCTTTTGTCAGTAAGGTGACATATTCACAGGTCCCTGGGGTTAGGACTGGATATGTCTCGGGGGGGCCATCCTTCTGTCTACCACATTCCCCTCCAGTGTCACCTCAGCAGTCAGGATGGCCGAAGTGCCAGGGTGAAGGTGAGCCAGACGGGACCAGGGGGATGGCAGAGCTGGCCTTGTTTACCAGTTGGACTGTGTAGCTAGCAGCTCTTTATTCCAGCACATTCCCCACTGGTCCCATCTAGCTCATGGTCCCCCTGACTCCTGAGCTGCAGTTCCTGGAAAAGCCTGGCACTTCTGCCACGTTCCGGGTAGAAAATCCACAAGGAGCTTGGACCCTCTGCCTACACCCTTGAGCCTGGACCTCCTGAGGCTCTTCCCTGTTAATGCCTCAATCTTGGCTCCTCACCTGGGGCTTGGCGGAGGGAGAGTTAATACGTTATTTTCCCTCACCCACTTGCTAGAAGACGCCCTTGAATCACGATGACCCCTACGGGGCATTTGAGTCCTGGCGTACCTTGTCGTAAATTAAAATGCATTTTCCAATGAAAGCAGCATTAAAAATCATGGGGGTGGGGGGAAATGACTGAAATTGTACTGTGCACAAGGTACATCACATGCTAAACCAGTTTGCTGGGGTCCAAGATCTGCCCTTCACCTTGAACTTCATTTCGGTGGCAAAACTTCTGCCAAACAGCAGGCGTTTATCAGCCATCCCTGCCTGCATGGTGGTTTCGCACCTGCTCTGCCTGGTCCCCATGCGTGCCTCCAGCATCGCTCTGCTCAGTCGCTCCCTTCCTGGGGTGTTTATTATTTCAACGGTCACTTCCTTCCATCACTATGCTGGTGAGACACTGCACATGCCTCTTGCCTTCTAGAAAGGATTTACAACATCAGACCTCAATGGAAGGCGAACGGGAAGAGCAGGGAAATACAATTAATGGGCAAAGCTGTTAAACTCGAGGCAGTCTAGGACAGCAGGTGAGGGAAGTATCCGGTGGCAACTGAGTCCGGGCGGCAGATCAGACCTTCCTGAATTTTAATCCCAATTCTGACACTTCCAACTGTGTGGCTGGGGCAAGTGTTAAGTGAAAAGTCCCCCACGTCTCCGCTTCCTGGCGCTAACCTCCAACGGCAGCACATACCCAGCCCCGTCCGTCTTCCTTGCCTCCCTCCCACCAGAAGCAGAGTGTAACAGATTCGTGTTTTCTCATCCCTCTTCGTAGCTGGAGTTGGCACAGTTCTGGCCAATGGGCTGACGGTGGAAGTCTCTTGGGGAAATAGTTTTCTCTATAATCAAAGACATGGGAGAACAGTTCTTTCTCTTACTTTCCTCTTTTTCTGCTTTGGAAGCCGTCACAGGAGAACATGATGTTTAGGGCTGCTGTAAGCATGTCACCAGGGAAGGCCAGGAGAACACTGAGATGCTCCCCCATCAGCCTGGCACCATCGAGCTGCTCCACTACCCTGGAACGTCTCTCCTCTCCGCTCATAAGATGATTAAATGACTCTAAGATTTAGGCCGGTGAGAGCTGAGTATTTGCATTCTTATGACTTAAGACGTTCTAACTGATACAAATGTCTGTCTCAGGGGGATCACTGTAAGGATTAACTGAGATTGTGCATGTCAAGTGCCTGGCACAAAGCTATCACTCTATAAATAGTAACTTATAATAATTAATGCATGCGGAAAATAAGGATCTACAGTTGTTTGCTTTTTTGTTTCCTACTTTTCAGTTATCACTAACTCACCAATTTATGCTTGTGCTGAGAAATAAAGTGAGGTCTCAAAGGCTCTACTACATTTGTTGAGTGGTTCATATTCTTATTTGGGCTCCTGGAATAGGAGCTCTTCAAGGTCAGGGGATGTGTCTTATTCATCAGTAAGCCCCATGCCTGCCACATAGGATGCCCATAAGCGGATGGTCTTGGGTGGATGGGTGAACGGGTGGATGGATGGATGGATAGACAGACGGACAACTGGTAACCCCACACTCTTTGCAGAATACCTTCTTATCCATCATCAGGCCTGGTAGCCTTTTGTCTGTATAACACCAAAACCTGAGCATCAGAATCAGACTCTCATGGGAATCTGGCATTTTTTTTTTTTTTTAATTTTAAAACCCTAACCAATAATGTTTTACAGTCTACCCAGGGAGGTTTCTACCTGAGTTAAGAATACAATGAGTATTCTCCCAGCCCAGCATGAGCCAACCTGTCTTTTGCTTTGATGGAACATCTAAATATGCTGTAAGGCCTTTATATAATATGGCTTTTTTTTTTTTCCAAGAGGAAAGAGATGACTTGCACAGAGGAGTTTTAAGAAAATTGCTTCCTGCAAAGAAAAAAAATGATTTTTATAATACTCACAGGACTGGCACCCTCCCCCACCAAAAAAAAGCCTGTTTACAATAACCAACTTCTGTTGGGGCTTCTAGTAGCCAAGATAATCTGATGTCTAGGGCTGTAGTTATTGTCTCATTTGCTAAATAGATTGCTAAATCTGGGAAGAGATGTTGAAGCAAGGACTGAGGAACAATGCAAGATACTCATACCGTGCTTCTGATCATTAGCCCAGCAAATATCACCTGTTCTCCTGTATAGCGTGAAATCTCACACCTAGGCAAAGGGATCAGGGTGTGTGTGTGTGTGTGTGTGCGCTTTTAGTCCATTCTCACCTCCAAGCTTTCTTCCTTATGCATTGAAATTCTGCAGGGGAAGACCACCAGAGAGATTTCATTCGCTAACCATTACCTTGTGGTGGCCAGCACCAGTCACCACATTTTACTTGCTCATGTCTTTCCATTACTCCCGTATGAGTTAGGAATTTCTATTGGCTGCTGATAACAGACTGGAAGTAACATTTAATAAATATGTTTTTGGGGTGGTCCAGGCCTGGTTTGGTGGTTCTGCAGTGTCAGCGGGAACTGAAGCTCTTTATCCTGTTTTAGCACGTGGTTTCCACTTTGAGGCTGCCTCATATTTCAAGTTTCGTCACAATGACTCCGACCATTATGCCTGCCTTCCAAACGAGAAGCAGAAGGAAGAGAGGAAGAGAAAAAGCACATTTCAACTATTTTTCCTCTTTAAGAAATCTTCCTGGAAGTTCCACCTAATAGCATCCATTTATATTTTATTGGCAGAAGTTAGTCATTTGGGTATAACTGTCTGCAAGGGAAGCTGGGAAGTAGTCTTTTGGCTGGTATGTTGCCACCATGCATACACCTTGAGCTCATTACTAGGAAAGTAGGGGAGGATGTATGTAGAATAGAAACAGTCAGTGTGTGTCTTACCCCATCTTTACTCTGCTTGTGCTCTTTCACTCCCAAGATCTATCTGAGTTCTGACCTCTGACCTGTTTTGCGTTATGGTCCTCCCTTAAATCAGTGTTTAGCTTTTAATGTTTATTACCTATTCCCTATATAGAGAGGCCACTTGTGGTGTTGTTAGTGATGTATTTCAACCAGAACAGACTGAGCTACTCCAGCCAGCCAGGTGGAATTCTCTCTTTAAACAAAAGCCTAATGCCTCCGGGGTAACCTGTCATTATTGCCAACACCACCAAAGACACAGGTATAGAAAGAGGCAAACAACCTATTAATTGAGCCTCTACCATGTCTCGTTCAATCCTTCCAACGAACAGCCCTAAGAGACAAGAGCAATTATTAATCTTCATTTTACAGATGAGGACATCAAAGATCAAAGAGGTTAAGTAAGTTATGCAAGATCACACAGCTGTGAGGAGAATTTAAAAACAGATGTGTTTTATCCCAAAGCTTTTCCTGCTGTATATTTAAGTAACTATATTTAAGTAAGTTCTGTACTGTCTCCCCAAAATGAGACTAGGCCCAAAGTAGAGTGCATAGGTGTGAGGGTTCTGCCCCAGAACACACCAGTCCCAGCTTGGTTGGGGTCACTGATTTCAGAGGCTGCTCTTGGCCCTTGGCCAATGTGCATGGTGGAAGCAGGAGGGGAGGGAAAATGTTCACCACTGTCTGGTCCTCAAACTTAGGGCTGCCAAAACTCCTTGCCAGAGTGGCACATGTAAAAAATAATATTTTTACAGCACGGGGTAACAGAGGCTGATCCAGGCCCCCTCCGACCAGAGGTTGAGGGGTCCACATCTTGTCTGGCCCCATGGCCTTTTCTCTTGCTCTCCTCTCTGCCTGGAGCATGAATGTCCTTTTTCTGTTTAGGCTCTAATCCAAGATCCACATAGCATTGAGTTGGCCTGTCTCTTCAGGCTCCTCCTGTCTGTGACAGCTCTTCAGTCTTCCCTAGTCTCCCATGACCTTGATACTTGGGAGAGGACCGGTCAATTATTTTTGCAGGGTGTCTCTCACAGTGGGTTTGTTTGATGCTTTCTTATGATTAGTTTGAGGTTATGCATTTTTATCAAGAATGCTTTAGAAGTGATGTGTCCTCAGTCATCGTATCACGGGACACATGACGCTAGCACGTCATCACTAGTGATGCTGACCATGATCCTTTGGTGAAGGTGATGTTGGCTGGATTTCCCCACTGTAAAGTCACTGTTTTCTCTTTGTAATGGGTAAGTGTCTTGGCAGAGATACTTGGAGACTATTCAAATAACGTTTCCCTTCAAACTTCTGCACGTAATTTTAGCATCCATCTGTGGATCTTGCCAGTGGTGTTTTAAGGTGACGTTATATGTCCCTCATTCCCTCACTTATTAGTTGTAATTCTGCAAAGAAGATTTGTCCCTTTCCCACTTACTCATTTATTCATCTATTTATTTATATCCGTGTTGACTCATGGATAGTTATTTCATTCTATGAATTTAATCCAGTACTATCATTATTTATTTTGCTGCTCTAATTATTCCAGCTCTGGCTATTGGAACCTCTTTCATGTTAGCTCCTATGCCCTTCTGACATGCTTTTGTCCTTTTGTGGGTTCTTCCTTACTTTCTGGCACACCAAAATGCTCCAGATTCATCCTGGATTTTCCCTACCTCAGTCCTACAATCAACCACTCTTCCAAAGGAGCCCTGGTTCCTTTTATTGGAGAATGGTTTTTAGAAGACGAGATCTGGATGCTACGTGGCACTCTCTATCACTATAAGATAATTTAGAAGTGGGGTGCCTGGGTGGCTCAGTCGTTAAGCGTCTGCCTTCGGCTCAGGTCATGATCCCAGGGTCCTGGGATCGAGCCCTGCATCAGGCTCCCTGCTCCGAGGGAAGCCTGCTTCTCCCTCTCCCACTCCCCCTGCTTGTGTTCCCTCTCTTGCTGTGTCTCTCTCTGTCAAAAAAAAAAAAAAAAAGATAAGATAATTTAGAATCAAACTATGATTCCAAATCTAGAGATGAGAAGTATAGGGATTAGAGAAGTCATGTGATTCACAATGTGACACAGCCGGAAGTGGCAGGAAAGTTCAAACCAGGGCAGATCCTGCACTCCGAGCCTCTCCACGAGTGCAAATGCCTCATTTATTATAAATATGAATCACTATTTAGAAGAAAAAGTACAGCTGTGCCAGATAAATGTGATTTCTGGAGGATGGAATGTCATATAAAATAGATTTCCTATATAAAAACAAACTTGGCATCCAGTAAGTATTTTTGGATTGATTTTGTTGAATGAATCATCATTAACATCAAATATGTCTTGGCCTCTGTGAAATATCCTATTGTTCATTATGCTTAATACCTTTCTGGAACAAGGTGCGGCACATGTGAAGTAATAAAGAACATATGAAGAAAATACACGGCAGCTTCACTTTCTGGATCCTCATAGTCTTGGATGGAAACCTGATGGTGGGGTTTACCCTCCCTTTGTCATGTTGCTCTAGTAAACCAGGAAACCAAGGCTTAGGAACAGTGCCCTGAGTCTGGCAAGTGGCGAGCAGAATGAAGCGAGAATTGAGGTCTCCAGGCTGGTTCCCACCTGCCTTCGACTCTCATGCTCTGACAGCATCCCCAGACGGTGAGCCTGCATGGGCAGGGCCACAGAAGGATTCTCCGTACCTTGTGACCCAGGCCTCTGGGGCATCTGAGAGGCCTGCCCACACCACTGGGAAGAGATCTAGCAACTCCACCTCCTTCCTGATCCTCCTGTGTTTAATCCTCAATACTGAAATGTCTTCCTACTTCAGTAGTGGCTAAAAATCCCAGACAACCTAAGTAGAGAAAGGAAAACATGGTGGTTTGATTGAATGAGATTGATGCAGAGGCAGGAGATCTGATTTCTAATCCCAGATTTGCACTAACTGGTTGTTTAAACCAAGCAAGGTATTTTATCTCTCTGAACTCCTCTTACCTGGCCTTAAAATGATAGGGTCGGACTAGACAACCTCTAAGGCCCCATCCTGCTTTGAAATTCTTGGAAGCTATAAATTCCTTTCAGAATTTCACTAAAAGGGCCTTGGGCCATTCACAGTCTCATTGGTAGAACTCTTTTGCCATCTAGTGGCCAATCCGGAGGACTCTTTTTCCTTAGCCTTCTGCTCTCAGGTCTCGCCTCAATTCAAGCAAAAGAACAAAGCAGATTCAGCCCTTTGCAGGAGTGCAGCAAATTGCCAGACATGGGAGAAACACATATTTAAATCGTGTGCTAGGAAGATATTTTGTGCAAACACACTACTTCTTATGGCAAAGGCTTTGGTGTGGTGAGCATGTGGTTGCAAATCCAGGCTCCTGATGTGCCCTGATAAATGCAATCGGGAGGAGGTGTGTTTGGGTGACTCCCTGTGTGCTAATCTGTTACACGCTGGTCCTTATGCTTTCAGCTGCTCCCCAGTTAACACTCATTAAGCATGCATGTAGTGCTTCCATCCTGAGCCTTTGCCCTGCTGTCAGAGCCCTCCGCCAGACATCTGCAGCAGAAAGAGGAGGGAAGGACCCCTTGGGTCTCCTGCTGATCTGGAACAGTCCTTCATCAACAGTCCTTTGGTACACCTCTCTGGGTTTTCCCTTTTCCTGACACTCTCATCCAAATAAAGACTGCTTCTGAAGCCTGCCTGACCCCACTTGGAATCATCTGAGTCATCCTTGGGCTGTGCTGCATTTATCCCACACATCCTGGCATTTGCTAAATGTTGCCATCAATCACAGGATGACAGCCACTACCTGACTGCTCATCACTCCTCTCATGCTAACTGCTGCTTAACTGGATGTGCCACACCTTTTGCTTTTAGCCTCTCTACCCTGGTGAGGCGAGTACAGGCAGCATGATTGGTGCCCATTGTACAGGCAAGAAAACCAAGGACGAAAATGGATGACTCTCCCCAGGTATGCAAACAGGGAGTGGTGGAGTTACGATAAAACGAAGGAGATCTGACTTGCTGTTCAATTATGCAGTGTTTGGATATTTGTTTTTTTATGGTCTCAATGAGGGGCCATTGGTTCATTAATTTTCACCACAAACACTATTGAGAACCATTAATTGCCTGTACCTGAAATAGCTGTGTGTGTGTGTACGTGCGTGTATGTGTGTGCGTGTGCATTTCCCTTGCCACACAAGACAATGTAGTCAGTGGGTAGAGAGAGCATTGGGCTGGAAACCAGAAAAGCTGGGTTTTTGACATGGCCACTGCCAGGCTGGGGGGCCAGGGAAGTCACAACCACAGGCTTTCATTTCCTCAGCTGTGCAATAAAGAGGGGCATTTCTGATTTGGGGCATGCGTCAATATCTTTAGCCCTGGGTCTACTCAGATAAAACAATTCAGTGAAGTTACCTTTGCCTAGTAACTAAGTATCATTAATCTGGCCAGTCTAGATTGTTCAGGTAGATTTATTGCTTTATTGATAAGGTTGGGTTTTGTTTTGTTTGTTTTTTTCTGAGTGACCTAGCCTGTTGTTGGTGCAGAATTCCATTCCCAGGTTATAAATTCCATCAGGGCAGTGATGGCAAATCGGTTTCATCTTGAGTGCCCTTCAAATCAGTGAGCAATGGCTGTCGGGAGTTCTGTTAAGGTTTCTGAGCCTATGATCTAAGGTTCTGTGGGATGGTGATTGATTAGCCATGTCTGCAGTGGGCATGGGCTGGGGAAATGTGGAGGCTGAGGGCTGTATCTGCGATCATAGTGAAGAATTTGAGAGGGCCAAGGGAAACCATGCCATGCTCACAGGCACATAGGCACTTGGGAGCAGAGCTGGGATGGGAATGAAGGCCTCCTCCCTTCAACTACTTTCCACTGAAGTCTCCCTCCTTATTGGTTGTCATGGCAATCAGGGGCCTGGAAGATGCTTTTTGATGATGATGATTGATGATGATGATGATGATGATGAGATTAATGGTGCTGCGGCAGCAGGCTCTCTGCCTGAGCAGTTGTGTATACTCCATAGATGTGTTTCTTCCTTGCTGTAGACATAAGGCTTAACACTTGACAGGAGATTGGCCAGATGCCTTTAATAAATGCTTCAAAGCTTCATGTGCTCTTTCAAATATGCCTTTCTCCTCCTGGCCAGTCCCAAGAGAGACTCCTAAAGGATGTACCTTCATAAGTGACAGGTAGCAGCCAGAGAGGACCCCAGGCTGCAGGTGGGAGGACGGAGGGGAGCCGAGGGCAGGGTGACAATGGGGCCAGCCTTCTTGGCCTCACAGAGGGGCAGCTGAATGAACAGTGATGGCTTGTGGCCTTCCAAATGGCAAAGGCATGGTCCCAGAGGCTGGCTGTGCAGGAGCTCCCCACCCAGATGGACCTGCTGTACTGTGAAGGAACATTCTGTGTTTCTTGGCTGGCAGCAAGCGCGCAGCCTATCAGCCTCCCCTGACTGCACACCCAGGGCCCTGACGGCTTTCTCACGGGGCACCCTGGAGCTTCTGCCCCAAGCAGATGCCTGGGCTTTCTTTCCCACAGAGCAGCCTTGCCTGCGGCGCTCTGTCCATCCTTCTCGGCTAGGAGGCAGCGCTGTCGTCCAGAGCTGTGCAGGGAGCCTCCCCACAGAGCCCAGGAGGGAGGATGATGCCTGGGTGGAGAAGGTGGCCTGGCTCTGGGCATAGGAGGAGACTTGAGGGGCCCATCCAGGGCCCTGGAGCCTGAGTGCCCTTTTGTTTGCCAAGAAATCAATCTACCCTTTAAAAAAGCATCCATGTTGCCAAAATCCCAGGTAAAAAGGGTGCAGCTGACATGCTGCAAGGGAGGAATTCCCCAAGCTCTGTGGGCCATGAACTGTCTCCAGGGAAGGCCTGGGCGTGGCTCATACTATAGATGGGATTCCGCCAACACACAGCCCTCTCTTTGCAGGCACACAATTCCACAGTGAGGAATAACCAAATCCAAGTCTCAGAGCCGTTAGAGAAGGGGCTCTGGATCCTGGCTTCAGGTTTAGGCAAGGCCTGGGCTTTCTGGAGCATTATGCCTTGCAGTCAGTGCCTCTGGGCAAGGCCTTTCCTTCTCCTAGGATCCTCCTTGGTTCAAACGCAGGGCCTCTGATCTAACAACGGAACAGCTGTCACAGGCCCTGAGGCTGACTGGCCAAGAAGTCCAATGATAAAAGAAACCCAGTTGCTACTCCTGCTCCAAGGTACCTTGTCTTTCTTCTGCAAGACCATTCCTTTCTTTGCCACCTTTAGCATACATTCGTCAATCACGGAAGCCCCAGGAGGCCAGAAGCTTACAACACTTGCAAGGATCATCGCCACAGGGTTAGCAACCAACAGAATTTGGGTCCTGAGGGACTTTAAATCACCCTCAGAGGTGAACTTGTTATCAGTAGGCTAAGATGTGGAACTAAATTTCTGTCTCCAAGGGTTCCATGGAGGGCCTTGTAGGAGAGGAGCCAACACTCCATTGTTCAGGCTAAACTGAAGCCCAGCTACTTGAGCCATCCTTACCCTTGGGACTGGATAAGGAAATTTCTGTAAGGATTCCTGATCTAAGCTACCATGTCAGATTTTCAGATTTCTTTTTTTTTTTTATTTGACCAAAAGAGAGAGAGAGAGAGCACGGCTGGGGGAGGGGCAGGTAGAGGGAGAAGCAGGCTCCCCACCAAGCAGGGAGCCTGATGCGGGGCTCAATCCCAGGACCCTGGGATCATGACCTGAGCTGAAGGCAGAGACTTAACCGACTGAGCCACCCAGGCGCCCCTCATGTCAGATTTCCTCATACACCTGGCCTTCTATCACGCATTTCTCAGCATTTTACTGTAAGGCAGAGGCTATCCTTGCGTATATAAATACTCGCTGCCACCCTCAGGAGGAAGGAAGGGTCCTCAGACAAATAAGTGAACAACCTTTTATTGAATACCTTGTTCCAGGCACTGTGCCAGGCTCAGTGTACCCTGTGGGTCCTCAGGAGGACTTTAGATGGGGCAGGGTGGAAATCAGTACAAAATGTTATGGCTGACATGTCAGAAGTAACTACTGGATTCAGTGGGGGGCACAAAGCAGGAGCCATTATTTCCTCTGTGGGGAAGGAGATGGAGGGAGGAGGGTGCAAAAGTTTCCCCCCACATGCAGTTGTTTTGGGAATGAAAGTTACAATGTGGAGCTCTTCCAGATATCTTACACCTGCTTGTCAGGCTTCTGTCCTCATGGTCACAGATGTTTCCCTGCCCAGTCTGCTGGGGACCAGCACCCAGGGCATAAATCATGTTCTTCAAGCTCCAGGGAGATGGTTAGGACAATAGATTGCCAGTATCCTAGTTTTCCACAATTATCCTAATTTCCGCTATATTTGTCCATAAGAGTAGAGCTGTCTGAAGAAAGGCCATGCCTCTGGCACAGTCTTGCCCAGGAAATCCCAAATAGATGTTTTCTTCAATAAGAGCTATGTTTATTTAAGAAACACTCCAAGTTGGGGCTACAGTACATAAATAAAAGAAAAAGAAGAAGCAACCCATCCATAGCCAGAGACCTGCCCAGGAAATCCAGCTAGGTTTGTCCAGTGGGCCACACACTTGTGATTTGACATGAAATGACTAGGGAAAAACACTCGCACTGCACGCTGCTGGGCCTACCTCACATCATCACGACAGTTTGGGTTCTCTCTGCATGATTTGGGGTAATATAGTTTTCTTTTTTTTAATTAATTAATTTTAGAGAAAGAGAGAGCGAGAACAGGAGGGAGGAGCAGAGGGAGAGAGAGTCTCAAGCACACTCCGCACTGAGCTCCGTGGAGCCCAGTGCAAGGATTGATCCCACGACCCTGAGATCACGACCTGAGCTGAAATGATGAGTGGGACCATTAACAGACTGCGCCACCCAGGCACCCTGGGGTAATACAGTTCTTAATGATAGCATTCATTCATGTGCCCTATCCGGTAGTTATTGTATATAGTTACATTATATAGCATATATACTACCGTGGAAAAACAATGTCTAGGTACAGACAATAATTCACAGTTAAGGACCAAAGGCAACTTCTAGAATCCTTACCTTGCTAATCTCACTGCTCAGCGTGGATTCAGAGCAACTCAATTCTAACATGAAGTATCGGAATTGTAAGGTCAAGCTAGAGTTCATGGAGCATGCTCTCCTTTTTGCTCTTTGTTATTTTATTTAACTTATTCTTCCCTCTAGTTTGATGTCTCTGCTCTGTGCAGGCTTTGGGAAACACACATCTGCTTATTACCATCTCTGAAAGTGCTTAGAATTTACAAGCCTTGCACTTTAGAAAACCTCCGTGCCCTTTTGAGGAGGCTCTAAATCCGTCTCCACTAGTGGTTCTGACGTGCCTTATTAGGTTCAATGTGCTGCCTACGTGGACCTTAATGGGAGGTGTGAAAGCTCGGTGAGGCAGTGCCGGAATGTTTAATGCTCGCTGACTCTCGGTTACTCTGGCCTTCCGCAGTCGGCAGCCGTAGGGAGGCAGCTCCTCGCCCACGAAGCCCCCATACCTCTCCCACCAGCTGCCAGCCACGGGGCCCTAATATCAGGAACACAGGTTGCTGCCCCTCAGCCGCAAGCAGGTAGAGCCAGGAGCAAAACCCACTTTTGCTTTTACTTATTGAAGATCACGGGATCTGAGCTACATGCTGCCATTAAAAAGAACCCGTGAGTTTAAAAGCAGCAAACTATCCATTGCCACAGGTTACTTTTAAGACGTGCTTTTTGTCCTTGAGGAAGTTGCACCACCCAGGAATGATTCCTGGAGGGAGGGCGGGAGGGAGAAGGACGGGGAGCCTGCCAGGGAGGGGAGCTCCCATGGCAGGCACTTCGCACTTCAGGCTATAACTTTCGGAGAAAGGAGAACGGGGCGGCCGGTGGGTATGGCCTCCAGCCTGGCGCGGTGACTGGCTTTACACCTCAGGGCTGTAGGGTTCACTGGAGCACGGCTTAGCGCCTCGGCGGGTCAGGCTTGTCCGGCACTCTGCGGGAGGCTGGTCCCAGATACACAACTGCTCCAGGGCCTGACACCCAGGTTTAGAGTGCACCATTGTATAGAATCGCAGTCGATTCAGAAGAGCTGCGTTGTACTCACCTGCCTTCACTGCGTATTTGCTTGGTCCCCTCCACATGGCCGACGCTGCCCCCGGCACGGAGACTTCAGTAGTGAACCCACTTGCCGTCATCACGGGGCTAGTGTTCTGACGGAAGCAGACAGACAAGGAACAGACGAGAAACACATTAATGTAGAATACAGCATCTGGTCGCGATCTGTGCCATAGAGAGCATAAAGCAAGGAGGGAGGATCTGAGCTGCTCTGGGTGGGGTGGCCAGGGAAGGTCTGCCGATGAGCTGCCCTTTGAACAAAGAGTCCTGAAGGGATAGTGTGTCAGAGGGAACAGCAGGTGCTCCAGGGAAGGAGGAATCTGGCAAAGGGTGCTGTAGACATTAAAAACAGCTGATGTTGTGAAGTGCTTACTATGTGTGTAATCAAGCACTTTGCCTACCTTGTGTGCTTCTTATATGTACCATCTCATTTAATTGTCACAGGAGTCCTATGACCCAGATACAATGATTCTCCCGTTTTACAGATGATGAAACAGAGGCCGAAGGATGACCCAGTTTGCCTCAGCTCACATACTTAGGACATGGCAGCACTGAGGCTTGAGCTTGTGTCTAATCTCAGCCCAAACCCTCACGTTCCTAACCTGTAAGATCTCATGCTCCGTGCTACTGTATTGGAGGGCACTCCCAGACCCTCAGGGCTTAGTGTGGAGGCAAGAATACTTTTAAAGCTGTGTGTTGCCTGGAAGATGCTTTGCTCACCATGCAAACCACTTTCCTGTATGAATATTTTCTCTCTTACTTAGAGATATTGTTCAGGGCACCTGGGTGCCTCAGTCGGTTAAGTGTCTGCCTCTGCTCAGGTCATGATCCTGGAGTCCTGGGATCGAGATCCCGAATCGGGTTCCCTGCTCAGCGGGGAGTCTGCTTCTCCTTCTCCCTCTGCCCCTGCCCCCTGCTTGTGCTCTCTCTCTCTCTCTCACTCTCTCTCTCAAATAAGTAAACAAAATCTTAAAAAAATATATTGTTCAATCAAAGTTGCTTTTTGGGTGGCCTCCTGAGTCTTTGCTGCTTCTCTGTGGTTGCTACCAGGATGCCCATGAATGCTACTCTGATTGGCTTTCTTTCAGGGCTTCCTAGAGGTGCCAGAAAGTTGCACAGCTCTTTCAAGAACCTGACATGTGGGACTCACATGTGTAAGGCTGCTTCATTCTTATGGTAGCCCTGAGATCAGGAGTGATTATAAAAGGATAGCCATCTCGGTGAATGGTTCATTCAGCAGAACCACATGGACAGAGCACAGTTTGGTAGAAAGAACAGCAATTTGGAATCAGTAGCTTTGCAATTTTACAGAGTCAGACGAAAAAAAACTCTGCATGATCCTGAACAGATAAGTTAGTAATCCTCTTGGAGCCTCAGAGTCCTCATCTACAAAACGGGAATAATCATGCCAACTTCTTCCCAGCCTTTTCTGCATTGACAAGAGAATGTCCACAAGACAATATGCTTCTTGTAAAGACCTCCTTCATTCCTCCCCAGAAGAGAAGAGGAAACACATTAACAAACGAGGAGCCTGGGTGCAGAGCTCAATTCCTGTCTCCTAGATGTGAGAAGCCTGGATGCTATGAAATCACCCTGGAATTCATCCAGGCCCAAACGGAAGTTCTCTGTATTGGCTCTTCTACTGTCTTAGGGAGACAAATCAAGGTCATTGAAGGATATCCCTTCAGGCAGAAGTAGCACAGAGAGCACTGAGTCATGATGAGTGGGAAACCATCTCAATATATATGTTTTGGATTTAAATGATCCCAAATACAAATATACCTCTGGGTAGCTGTAGATGTGATTAGTGGTTAAGGGATGGATTTTGAGCCAATCCCTTTGAGTTCAGATCATGGTTCTGCTGCTTACTGTGTTACCTTAAGTGACTTAACTGCCATCTCGGTACCTTTAGTTCGCCCTTTGTGAAAGATGTACATGTAAAGATGAAAGATGAAAAATGTAAGATGGATAACAGTAGCCCCTACCCCAGGATTACTGTGAAATTTAATAAGCAAATGTGTACACACACAGTCCCTGACATATTAAGCAACATTTAAGTGTTGGCTGTTAGTATAAGGAAGGGACCAGGTTCGGGGGGGAAAATTCCAGGCCATGAGAAAGACGCTATCACTTAATTATCCAGGGAATGGCATTTCCTAGGAAAAGCAGTCCAAAATGTGCCAGGAAAGGCAGCTCCGCGACTGAAGATGCTTGGTGACTCTGGGTTGGGTGGGGATGAAGGTGACGCTCTGTGCCGTTCCAGTCACAGAGAGTAGGAGGGATGGTAAGTGTATGCTGCATTGTCGTTAATTAATTTCTCAAGGGCTGCAGTAATCAGGAGGCTCGTTAATGTGTTTCAGTCTGCCTTTCATTTAGAGAACCAACGAGTAGTAAATGTAAATGCGATGCACTTAGAAACCTTAGAAATCATTCAGCGCTGTAGTAGGAGGGGGGAAACCCTGCTAATGTCTCTAAGGAAAAAAAAAAAAAGGAAAAGAAAAAACCCACAAGGGCTTCTTTAATCACATGAAAGAGGAGCAATTCTAACTCAACAGCAGCAGAGGCTCCCTGTGGCTTTTCAAAATATTATCATTTGGACCTGGGTGTCCCTCTGCTCTTGTACAATGTTTAAAGATGCCATGCTCTATCCATATTGATACTCTTGCCCAGCAGGGTGCTTAATCCTGACAGGCAGATTCCAGGGGCCAGGGCTTGCTTGGTAAGGCCCCAGCAAAGGATTTGCCCTAGGCTCGTGGGGATGTGCAGCAGAAAAAGCCCCCAAGCCTCCACCTACTGGAGGCTTGGCTGGTGGGTCAGGTTGGGGGCACCGGCTGGTGACTTCTCTAATTCTTCAAGGCCAACCTCAGGGTTACATGTGCCCCCTTCACTCTAATCTTGACCTCCCCTGAGGAGGTGCTTGAAACGGTGCTGATTCCTGCTCTGACAAGTGAGGTTTCAGAGGACCTGGACCTAGTCTTCCCCGGCTCTTCCTGTTAAATAAATGAAGTGCTTAGACCAATGCCTGATAGTCAGCCCTCTATAAGTTTATTATTCTCATTGTGATTCTTATTAACTGCTGGCAGACAGAGGGCCACAGGTTTTCGGGGGTTCTGTCCCTCCAGTTTTCCACGCTGGGCTTCCTGACAATAATTGCTGTACAGGGGGTCCCAACCAGCCATAGCATCTTGCACTGTGGCTCAGCCTCCATCCTTCTTCTTTCCCCATCCTCATGGTTGATCCACTTAGGTCAGTAACACCTACTCTCGTTTTTACCCTCCCCCACTAGGGAAGAGGGCCAGGCCTGGGTCTACATGCCCCCTCTTGAGTAGGGCATGTCTCCAGTGGGCATGGAGGTTAGCCCACGGAAGGCAGAGGTGACCGAGTAATCTGTAACACACCACACTCCTCCCTGGGGAAAGCAAACATCCAGTCACTTGACACATGTACAGTCCCACTCTACCTTATCCCCACCTCTCCCAGGGGACCTTGACTATAAAACCCTCAAATGGGACCCCAACCAACCTTTCCTGAACATCTGTTGAGCACCTACTATGTGTCAAGCTCTATGCCAAGCGCTAGGGTTACAAAATGAGTAAGATATGTCTCTATCCTTAGGGAACATAAAGTCTAGGGATTAAGTCACATCCAGAAACACAACTGCAATAAATGGAAGCACAGAGGAGGGCATGTAACTCAACCCCGACTTCCTGGAGGAGATGGGGCCTGACTTGATCATTAAGGGCAAGATTCTGAAGCACATGGGTGATGTGCTCAGTTTTACATCTTATTTGCTCCTTATTGTACTACCCCAGAGGAAGCCTCCTGAGAACACTAACAAGTCAAGCTATAAAGATCATAGTTTTATACTCTGATATTCCAAGGAAATGTTTGAGCCATATTAGATCCAAGTTGCTCCTTTGTTAAACTAATTTGATAATGGGGGGCACCTGGGTGGCTCAGTTGGTTAAGGGTCTGCCTTTGGCTCAGGTCATGGTCCCAGGGTCCTGGGATCAAGCCCCTGCTCAGCAGGAATCTGCTTCTGTCTCTCCCTCTGCCCCTACCCTCTCCCACTCTGTGCTCTCATGCTCTTTCTCTCTCAAATAAATTAAATCTTTAAAAAATGCTAATTTGATAATGGATATCTAATCTTGAGATACTGGGTTGAAAGTTTATAGGGTGAAATTTTCAATCTCTACCTTAGTTCCTAATCTGTAAATAGAGCTTTTGACTTCTCTTTGAAAGGCTTTCTCTTCCATGAAGGTTTCTTATTAACAAGGGTTTGTTGCTGCCTCCTGCCCTTAGCCCCCTACAATGCAGTGTCACAAGTGGGAACATGCCCAGCACCCTGGAGTACATAGTCCTATTGTACACTTATGGGTCTATATCACAATTTGGCCTGGACTTGAATCAGCTACTCAGATGCAACATGCATCATGTTATAAGATAAAGAAGAATCTTAGTTCCAAGCTTTGACACAAACTGGGCCAAGGCTGAAGTTCAAAGTGTTTATTGTAACATCTAGTTTTAAACCTGAATCATGTTTCACTCTTTAAGATTTTTGCTACATTTTAATGATTTTTCTAAAAGTGAAATAAAATAATGGGTAAAGTGCTTACAAATGCTCTGTCTACAGTAAGACCTCAGTAATGTCGCCTATGTTCATTATTATTACCAGAGATAGTTCTGTTGAAGATTCAAGTCATTTACACCTCCGGAGGTGGACAGAAATTGACCTACTGTGAGAAATGAGTTTGGCATTTTCTTAATGTATATTACTTTGGTCTCTCTGGACTCCTGTATTGTTCTTTAATGTTTTGTGTTTACATCTGGGCCCCCTCATCAGCCTAAAAAGAGTTTGAGGGCCGTGGATCTTCTTAGATTTCTATTTATTTCCCTCACAGCACTTAGCACCATTCCTTGTGTATCACAGACATTCAGTAAATATATCTAGATGCATTCATTGATTGGCTAGATGCATTCAAGGCTGTGTAAATGAGTATGAAAGTGTTAATTACCACAATAGTTGGCATCATCTGCAGCATGGTCCTTTTCTTTGCCACTGCTCCTCAGTTCCAGAAAATGAGTAGGAGGAGGTTAATCCTGGGTGGGGTAACAAATCCAAAAATACTGTAAGGTATACCAGCTGACCGGTTCACACACCTCAGCGTGTTATCTCTTCCTCATACTATGCGTTATCCCTGCAGAACTCCTGGTCATCTCTCACCTCCAGGCTCAAGGGCACCAGATGTGGCAGTGGTTTATTGTACTAAGGTGCAAATGACTTCTTCAAAGTTCAGGAAAAACACTGGAGAGGTGGCCTGCTTCCTAGGTCACCCACAGCAAGTTGGAGCAAACTGGGTTGGCTCCATTCTCCCTTTCAAATAATAGGCCATTCAGTCTGAGGGAGAGAAATGAATCAGCAACCCCAGGGCCATTGGAGCGGCCCAAACAGCTGCCAGCTGACCGGCCCATTTCAACCAGCCAATTAGTGTGAGCACCACCAGCTGATTTGAGCAAATCCAGGCAGTTCTCTGTGCAAACTCTAGAAGGGCCCACACGTCTGTGTGGAAAATGAAGTTGTTTCACCTTCCCTGGCATTGTTCCACTCCAAGGAACAAGCTTTATTTCTCTCAAAACTTGGCCTCCCTTGACTTGCCAGATGAAAAATGATGTGAAGTTATTGAAATGATCTGCTAAGGGAAATGAATCCAAGCTCAGTGATAGAGGTTTCGCTGCTTTTTCAAAGCACATCAGTCAGCCTGTCTTATAAGCAAAATAGAATGTTGCTACCAGGTAAAGACAGTAATTATTTCAATTAGCAATTGTATTCAATGTAGAAGGTAATGAAGAATAAAGATGCTGGACCCAGACCAACGATTCATTAGATATGCTTCTTTTTCCTGTTCTAAGGTAGCAAATGAACAGAGGCTTCCCCTGGTGTGGATGGACTCATTATTCATCATTTGCTGCCTGATGAAGAGGCAGCACAACCCTGGAGAATACACAGACATGAGATGCCAATGGTGCCCAATCCACCCCCAACCTAACACTGCCTTTGGTGCACAGAGACCCTTGTGGACAACGGCAAGCCATGAGGTTGTGTGGTGGTTAGTGAAACAATAATTTTGCTGAAATTTTAACTCTATTGCTGAAATGAAATAAGGAAATCCCAAGGATCTAGAGTATTTTTATTCAACATCATCTTAGACCATTCTTTTGATTTTAAATAGATGAATTTCTAGAATGGAAGAAATGAAAAGAGGGGGCGGGAGACAGAGTGATAGCAGGGCCACCTTGTTCCAGGAAGACTCTGATCAAACTGGGTTAATATGGCAGAAAAGACTGAGGCAGCTGTTAGTCTTTTTGCAAATGTAGCACATTTGAAGTTTCTGCTTTGATTAGTGCCTCTCTGTGTTATCTGAAAAGTCTATCATGAAAGTAAGAACTGACAGTACTTCAAGGAGTAATTGACAATTCCTTGATTAGAGTGAGAGATGTAACACATATTTCTTAGTAACTGATAGATCAAACAGCCAAAAATATTCAGTAAAGTTATAAAGATTTTGAACAACATAATTAACAAGTTTGATGTAAAGGACTTATATAGAGCACTGCACTCAACCACTGGAGAATATGCTTTCTTTCCCAGATCACATATTACATTTATAAAAACTGATGATGAATTAGGACATAAAGCAAATATCAAATCTCAACAAATTTCAAAGAATCAGTATCATAAGATTGCATCACAATTAAGTTAGAAATCAGTAAAACTTATACCTTGAAACCACTATACATTTAGAAATTTAAAAGCACAATTAAAATCCGGAGACAGAAAGCAGATTGTGGTTGCCAGGGGCTGGGAGGAGAGGGGAGTGGGGAGTGACTACTTAATGGGTCTGGGGTTTTCTCTGGAGGTAATGAAAATGTGCTGGAACTAGACAGACGTGGTAGTTGTACAACATTGTGAGTGCACTTCAATCTGATTAACTTTATATGAATTGTACACTTCAAAATGGTTAACTTTATATGAATTTCCACCTCAATAAAAAAGAGCACTCATTATATCTCTGTGTTTAAATCCTAATCTATGGATACATGGGTGTATACAGTTTGTGAAACTTTTTCAAGCTATAAACTTATGACATGTGCATTTTTCTTTGTTTTACATATATATGTTTACATTTTCTATATTATGCTTCAATAAAGAGCTTAAAAATTAAACACATCAACTAAAAGAAATCATATTATAAAGTATGAAAAATAAGAACTGCCTGACACTACACTCAAAATTTACAGTATGTAGTGAACTCATTCAGATCAAGGGGAAATATGCTGCAACAGAAGATGATGATGAGTTGTCCAAAGTACACATAAAAGAAAATTTATAGCTTTAAATATTTCTTTGGAAAAGGAAGAAAAGTTTAAAATTAGTAAGAGGGGCATCAAATGTAAGAAGGGAGAAACAAAATAACAGAATATTCCCAAAGAAAGTAAAAAGAAGAAAATAATAAAGAAACAGATATCAGAGACAATAATGATGATCATCAAAGCCAAAGTTTGGGTCTCCGAAGAGATGAATCCCTAGAAAGACTGAATAAGGAAATTAAAAAAATAGAGAGAAGACACACATAATATTAGGAATAAAAAAGAAGAATACACGAAGATCACAAATATAATAGAAATACAAGACGGAAAAATCTTATGCCAATAAGTTTGAAGATGTACGTTTTATTTATTTATTTATTTATTTATTTATTTATTTATTTTTAGTAAAGCAATAGAAGTTTATTAAGTGAAGATACAGAAAAAACTCTCAAGAGTGAGAGGGGTCCTGACAGGGTTGCCAATGAGGGCCTTTAGGGTTGGTCTTTTATAGAAAGCTAACCAGGGAACTTACATCTTAAATGGAAAAATTCCAGAAAAATATACTTACCAAAACTGACTAAAAAAGAAATAGAGAGCCTGCATAATCAGCAGTAAAAATCTCCCCATGAAAGAAATCCTATGCTTTGAGAGTTTTATTTACGAGTTCTAGGAGACATTTCAATTACAGCCTCAGATTATAACCAGTATGCTAAATAAGCAGGATTTATGGGATGTGATCAAGAAAATTACTACACTGCTGTCTCCTACTGTCCCTTTAAATCTTCTCAGTGGAGGTAATCCTTCCTCTGCCATTGGATGAAAACTCAGGCAAGCCCCTTGACTTTTAAGGTTATTATCGAGTAATAGAAATGCCTGTATTAACCTATAGACACAAACCCAGACTCAAATTAGTAACTTAAAATATCCAGTACAATATAAGATAGGCTTTCAATTTAAAAGTTAAGACTTCTCTTCCCCCAGGGCTGTGGCAGACTGACCACCTGTTTTGGGGGAAGGAAATTGAGTCAGTCTCTCCTCTTTTTCTCTCCCACCTTTCCAATCACCCCCCAACCCCCACCCCACCACCACCACCACTGCCCCATCTATAAGTCAGGGTTCAATCAAGAAACTGAAATTATACCAGTGATTTGAGAACAAAATTAATGTAAAAAACTATTAACTAAATTGAAGTCACTAACCAGATGACTAATGAGACAAGAAGAAAATTCTAAGGTATCGTAAGTATAGCAATTTCAAGCAGAAGCTACCATTCCCAGGGCTGAGGGAATAAAAGAAAGATGTTAAAATTCTTGAAACTTCAAACCACAGACTAAAGGACCCCACAGAGCTGAAACCCTGGATCTTGAGGAGGAAGTGATGCTTGGCTGGTGCTGCTGTGCCTGAGCTCAGAGGAAGGAGCTCATGAGGCTGGACCCAAACTCTGAAGAGGATGTAGTCCTGTCTCGGGATGAAGGGGTGGATGTGATGAGCCTGGTCTTACAAGTCTTGCTGAAACTGTAAATTGGACTGGCTGCAGCTATGGAAGGAATTGCCCCCGATGGGGTGAAGAAGCTGTGCTAGAGGGACACTCACAGGGACCAGACAGGAAGGAAGCAGGGAGGAGCATACCCCTTCCACTCCTCTGGCCTTCCAGTCCCCATCCAGCTCTTTGACTGCCAGAGCCCAACAGGGAATAGCTGGTAAAGCAGACACACGGTTTGCAGGAGAGTGACCCTAGCATCCCAGAGCAGAGGAAAAAAAAGGTGGACTTTTAACAAATTACACACTCCCATTCACTCACCGCTTTTCTGATCCTCTCCAGCTTGGGGAGATAGAAAAGGAAGAGAACAGAAAGCCCTTACTTAACTGGTATTGTTATTAGAATGCTTTGCTCTCTCTGGACCTGCTGGGTATTTGAAGCTGATTCTTTCTCATAGATGGCTTTCATGTGAACTTTGGCAAACCTATTTTCTTACCCCATCACTGCTGATTTCCTTTGATCTATGAATACACTGTATTCTGAGAGTTGCTTATTAACCTCCATTTAATGGCCAAATAAGCAGCATCCAGCTTCTCCTGTAAAGAAACATGTTTACCTCTCCAAATGACCCAACTCCACTTGAGACAATATAAGATGACCCCATGCCAGCTCCTTTGTATGCATCTGGCTGTATTTGAGCCAAAGAAACACTCATGGATTCTTTGCCCAGGCAAATTTGGGGAATGCACACTGACTCAAGCCAAGGAGCACCTTTCTTTCACTCCATCACCAAAGCAGCTAGCCAGCCCTGCTGTTGCCTTTTGTGTTTCAGATGAGAGCCAGACACAAGTCCACTAGACCTGCCTGTTGCAGGGGACTAAGGGGAACTACTGAATCCCTCTTCTCTGTCTCAATTCAGAGCAGTCATGTTTGCCAGAGAAATCTACTTGCAAAATTCCCATCCCACTCCCTCTACCAAGCCATTTACATGCTTGAAGGGATGAGGAGTTGTTAATGTCAAGGAACTAGTTCCTAGATATGTCTTTTGAAAAAACTATCTTGGCCTATCATCTTACTTTGGAAGTTTATATCTTGAATCTTTGTACTTCACAGTTGAAACTTAATCGAACATCCTCTTGTAGCAATCTCAAATTCCTCCAATTCATCTTATGAGATTGGGCTAACACTGATCCTAAAATCAAAACAGAACTAGAAAGGAAAATTACAGGTTAATTTTATTCATAAGCAAAAATGCAAAACAAAACAAACAAAAAAACCCAAACTATTCTAAACAATTACCAATCCAGCAGCAGAGTATGAAAAAAATAACCCATCATACTAAATTGGATTTATCCTGGGAATGAATGTTGGGTTAACATTATCAAAATAATTCATTTAATTCATTACATTAACAGACCAGGTGAGGAAAACCATTTGATAATCTCAGTAGATGCAGAAGAAGTGTTTGAGTAAAAGCAACCTAATTTATAATAGAAATTCTGAAGATTATAATTAAGAAGGTAATTTTTAACAAGATAAAAGCCAAAAACAAACACTTATGGCAAATATTCTTCCTAGTAAAACTTACAAGCCTTCCCTTTAAAATCAGGAACAAGTTGAGGATGTCCAATGTCATTGTTGTATACAACATTATTCTAGTTGCATGAGCAAAATGTAAAAAAGAAATGAAAGGTATACAAATTGGAAAAGAAGGAATAAAATAATATTAGCAGATAGATATGATGCCCATAGAGAATATTCAAAAGAATCTATAGTCAAATTAGTAGAATTGAGAAGGTAATTTAGCAAAGTGGCTAAGTATACAAAACCAATGGCATTTCCATACGGCAGCCATAAAAATCATAGTAATAGAATTTTTTAAAGATACCATTACAATAGAAACAAAACTATAATAAAATAAAGGCAAGACCTTTATGGAGAAAAACTTTACTGAATAACATTAAAGAAGACCAAAACTAACACACAGATATACCACGTTCGTAGGTAGAGAAACTCAATATAAATATGTCAGCTCTCCCCAAATTCAATGCAATTAAAATCAGTATCTCAACAGTTTATCATAGGCCTTATTAACTGATTCCAAAATTTACACAGAAGAGCAAAGGCCCACAAATAGTCAAGACATTCAGATACTCTTGAGGAATAAGAACAAGGTGTGTGTGTGTGTGTGTAAGATGGGGTGGTCCTGCCAAATAGTAAGATTGATAAATCTATTTAAATAAGACAATGTGATGTTGGAACTGGGCAGACAAGTAGACCAAAGGAAAGAGTGGTGAGCCCAGAAACAGATCCGTAACTACATCATGACTGATCTACTGGTACTCTAGAGCAGTCAGCAGACGTAGCGGAGCAGGGACGGCAGGAAATGAACTGTTCAATAGTGTGGGAACAAGAGTTTATCTGTATTGGATAAAAATGATATTGGATTCCTCCCTCACATCATATGTAAAATAAAGTCCAGGTGAAATGAAGATTTAAATGTGAAAAGAAGAACCTTAAAAATCTTATGTGTCAATATCGAAAAATATTTTTGACTTTTGGTAAGGAAGTATTTTCTAAACAAGACCCAGAAAATTCAAACCATAAAGGAAAAGATTGATAAATTAGAGAAATTCAAATTATAAATTTCTTTTTATCAAAAGACACTGTTAAGAGAGTAAAAAGACAAGCAAAAATTGAGAGGGCATATTTGTCATGCATATAATTAACTAAAAATTAGTATATAGAATCCATGAAGAACACCTAAAAATCAGTAAGAAAAACAAAAAGAACCCAACAGAAAATGAGCAATAGGAATGAAAAGCTTTTCACAGAAGAGGAAACGTGAATGGACAATCAATATACAAAATGTACCTTAATTTCATTAGTAATCAGGAAGTACGCCCAGGAGTACGCCTATGAGCACCAGGCACTATGTCTGAGGTAGCACTGCTTCTATTAACAAATCACAATGAGAGATATTTATACACCTACCAATTGGTACAAATATAAAGTCTGACCATTTTAAGCAGCAGAATGAGGTCTCCTAAACACCTGCACTGGGTGATACGATGACTTTGGGAAACACTTCTGACACGTCTAGTATAGCTGAGGACAGCACATCTCCTATGACCCCCAGGAGTACGCCTATGAGCACCAGGCGCTATGTCTGAGGACAGCACATCTCCTATGACCCCCAGGAGTACGCCTATGAGCACCAGGCGCTATGTCTGAGGACAGCACATCTCCTATGACTCCCAGGAGTACGCCTATGAGCACCAGGCGCTATGTCTGAGGACAGCACATCTCCTATGACTCCCAGGAGTACGCCTATGAGCACCAGGCGCTATGTCTGAGGACAGCACATCTCCTATGACTCCCAGGAGTACGCCTATGAGCACCAGGCGCTATGTCTGAGGACAGCACATCTCCTATGACTCCCAGGAGTACGCCTATGAGCACCAGGCGCTATGTCTGAGGTAGCACTGCTTCTATTAACAAAAAACCGGACACTACTCAACAGGAGAATAGACCAATCAATGGTGGTATATTCAGAAAATGGTTGTAACAGTAAAAATGAATCAACTATATAACTGAATTTCAGAAACAGAATGTTGAGAGGAAATGAATACATGAAATATGATATTTTAATAAACTTGGAAAGCAAGCAAAGCAGTATTTTGTTTAGGGATATATATATATATATATATATATATATATATATATATATATAGTAAACTATAAACTATAGCAAAGGGATGATAAAACCAAATTTAAAAGCAATGGTTTTCTGTAGGGAAGGCACCACAGGGCGGTGATTGGCAAGACAGTGTTGCCAGATAAAAATGGGGGTGGGGTGCCTGGGTGGCTCAGTTGTTGGGCACCTGCCTTTGGCTCAGGTCATGATCCCAGGGTCCTGGGATCGAGCCCCGCGTTGGGCTCCCTCCTCGGTGGGAAGCCTGCTTCTCTCTCTCCCACTCCCCCTGCTTGTGTTCCCTCTCTCTCTGTGTCTCTGTCTGTCAAATAAATAAATAAATAATCTTTTAAAAAAATGGGGGGGTCAGGTAACTTTGAATTTAAATAATGAATAATGTTTTTAGTATAACTATATCCCAGATATTGCATGGGACATACTCGTACTAAAAATTATTTATTGTTTATCTGAAATTTAAAATGAATAGGGTATATATTCTTGTCATTACTTGTTTTTGACTAAATCTGGCAACCCTACTCACAGGGAGCTTCGATGATATTTATAACATACTATTTCTTAGGTTGTGCAGTAGGTCCTTAGGTTGTCTGCTCATTTTATTGTTTGGTTTTTTAAAAGCAGACAACAAACTTTAACACAAGTCTGCCCGTTTATAATTCCATTTGGTGGATCCAAAGCTTTTTCTAAAAATCAGCAATAGCGAAACTGAGGTGTCAGCTGCTGGTCCTCCGTGATCACCTGAGGATGCATCATATTTCTTGTGGCTGGGCTTTCTCCTTACTGCTCTCCATGCTCCTATTGGTGATTACTTCACCCCATCCTACAACTAGAGCTGTTCGCCTCAGTTAGGTAGGGTATCCCACCATCTTCCTTCCATAATATCTGTAAGTGTGGGGTGTTTTGCAATGCATGACCCACTTTAAGCTCATGTTCCAAGCAATAAAGGATTTTTTAACCATCAAAGGGCCTTCTTATCTCCCCAGTTCCTCAGAGAAAACATCAGAAAAGAGATCACAAAGAACATCCAGATTAAAGAGGCTATTAGCTGTAAAATCACTTGCCTAGTCAAGTGCATCCGTAAAGGGTAAAGACTGCAAAGAATACTAAGGACCCCAAAACAAGAGAAGAACATTCCAGCACAACACAAATAGCAAGGGCGGAGAGTGGGGGGGGGTGGTTCTCAAGACATACAGAAGAGATTCCAACCAGATGTGACATTCATGAGCCCCAGGACTGTGAGCAGTTGTTCGGCTCACTGTTGTATTCCTGGTGCTTACCCCAAAGACTGGCACAGAGTTTTCCTCAATAAATGTTTGTGGGTGGAATACATGAATGCATAATGAATGAAAGAAGTAGCAAGGGGAGTATTAAAGATTATTATCAGATCCACAGAAAGGAGGAATTTAAAAAGTCGCAGTGGAATCTGCTGATTCTCCTATATTTCTTGTATAGGTACACCTCAGAGATATTGCAGGTTTGGTTCCAGACCCCAGCAATAAAGCAAATATTGCAATAAAGCAAGTCAAACAGATTTTCTGGTTTTCCAGTGCATACAAAAGTTATGTTTACACTCTACTATAGTCTATTAAGTGTGCAATAGCATTATGTCTAAAACAACAATGTGCATGTCTTAATTAAAAAATACTTTATTGCTAAAAAAATACTAACCATAATCTGAGCTTTCAGAGAGTCATCATCACTGATCACAGACCATCATAACAAAGAAAGTAATGATGGAAATGTTTGAAATATTGTGAGAAGCACCAAAATGTGACACTAAGTGCTCACGAGGTGAGCAAATGCTGTTGGAAAAATAGTGCTGGTAGACTTGCTCAACACAGGGTTGTCACAAACCTTCATTCAATTTGTAAACAACAGCAAAGAAAACCCTACAGTATCTGTGAAGTGTAATAAAGCGAAGTACAATAAAATGAGGTGTGCCTGTATATGGGTAAGTAGCCTGTTTATAGCTCTCAATACAAAGTGTGGATTCATAAAACTTGAATAAAAGAACTCCTGCTTGAAAGCCACATACCTATTCCAGTCAAGAAGCTGGTGTCCAGAGTGGGCAGAACCACAGAGCGGCTCCCAACAGATGCCACCTTACCTGGGCCTGCTCCTGCCCCGGTGTGCTTAGTCACCCTGACTCCACTGTCTAATACCTCTTCGGTTCCTTCTGGCTGACCCTGAGGAATGACGGCCAAGCTTCTGGTACTTTGCCTATTGCCATAAAGCACTGATATACTGGCCTTCTCCCTCAGTTCTTGCATCTAACCACTTATGCGCTAAACATTTATAAAGCATGCACCAGGTGCTGTACTAAGTCTTGGAGATTTAGATGTAGGATTTAGTGAGCACTTACTAAGGCAGGCAGTGTTAAGAACATTGCTTTAATTATCTAACTTGCAGCCCTAAGTAGTAGGTATTATTGTTACCCTATTTTATAGATGGGGAAACTGGGGAATAAGACACGGTCTGTGGCTTCAAGAGGGAAGACAGCCATTTACAATCCACCGGTCTGAGGATTTTCCCAAGTGCCATGGGAACGGAGTGTGTATGTGTCCTGAGATGCTGTCTCTTGCTGCATGACCGTATCACCACCCAACCAGCAGCTTAAAACAACACACATTTCTTTTCTCTCAGCCGTGGAGTCAGGGTCCAGGCGTGGCGTAGCTAGCTCCTCCACTTCTAGGTCACTCACCAGGCTGCAGTCGATCCATCGGCTAGGGCGGGCTTCCCATCGGAAGACGCACAAACTCCTGTAGTGGCCGACAGCCTTCCGCTCCCGTGGGCTGTCAGACTGAGGGCCTCAGTTTCTCACTGCCCGCCAGCCACTGGCTGCCCATGACTGCTTGCCAGTTGCCCCTTCCACCGGGAAGCTCGTGACACGCAGCCGGCTTCTTCAAAGCCAGTGAAGGAGAGGCACTCCTGGCAAGAGGGGGCACTAGTGTCTTCCGTAACAATCTAGAAAGCCCATCCTCTCACCTTTGCTGACTTACTGTGAGTTAAAGGGAAGCCACAGGTCTGGCCACACTCTGGGTGGAAGGGGTTACAGAAGGACGTGAATACAGGAGAAGGGAAGACGGGAACCACGGTAGAGTCTGTCTGCCTTCTGCTCTTTGCCATCAGCCCAGAGGAGCTGCCCCTGCTTTCTGCCTCCAGAGCAACCACAGCCGCCACGTGTTGAAAGCCACATACCTATTCCAGTCAAGAATACATGAATGCATAATGAATGAAAGAAGTAGCAAGGGGAGTATTAAAGATTATTATCAGATCCACAGAAAGGAGGAATTTGGCCAGACTGCCTCGTGGCAGGCACCCTGCCCCCGCCTAGGGCTGTGCGGGACACAGTTTGCATTATGATAACACAGCAGCCCTGCCACTTGCAGTAGTGTTTGTAACACTGCATTATGACTATCTGTTTATTGTCCTCTCTCTTCACTATACTCAAAGCTCCTTGAAGTCCGAGACTAAGACTTTTACAGCAAGTGCCAAACGAGGGTAAGTGGAGGAAAGATGGCAGCACCACTAGCTTACTTGGGGTAGCCAGCAGGGGGCATGGGGAAGACTTGGCAGAGAAGGCGCACAGGTGCCCTCCCTCATCACTCAGCTAGAGCTGGACACTGAACTTCTTTAAAGAGACTTCAGGAATAATTTCTAGCGAAATATAATAAAAATCTTGGTTTACTGTGCTTTGCTTTCCTCTTGAGTAATCCCCATGGAGATAAAAACAAAACAAAACAAAAAACACCCTGTTGATTCAATCCAGTACAAACCAGTGTTCTTGTTCTCGTAATATGGTAGTGGGAGGTAGCAAGTGGAATGTTTCCTATTTTTCTGGAACTGGCAGGTAGAGCCAAGAGCAGAGAAAGGGTGCTAAGGTTTCTGCAGTCCAAGTCAGGCCAGCATCCAGCACTGGGGAATGCCTCTCTGCAGGGCAATGCCAGCCGCATGCCCCTCCCCACCACCCTGCTTCCCCCACTGTCCTCTACAAGCCCCTAGAGCACTCTGAGAGCTTGGAAGTGAACATAAGATGGAAGAGGACAGAACTACGGACTCTTAAAACTGGTTATACATTTAAGATCATTATAAAGTCTCCTTTCATTTTCTTCATATAGAAGCATTTCTGTTTCTTTCAGTTGCCATGTTACAGGTCTTCAGTCATCCACTGTGATGATTCTGACTACTGATAATAGTAACGTGAAGACCACACCCTGTATTCCAGGTTATGAAGGCACCTGCCCAGGGCTCTACCATTTGGACCTGACCAAAGGCCCAATGTGGAAGCAAATGGAAATTAGGACCAGCAGCCACATGTAAGGAAACCAACGATACGTGCAGCAGTGAATGAGAATTTAAGTACTAAAACCAGAAATAGCTACCATTTCAAAATGATCATTCTATGGTTTTCTCTGTGGGGGCAGAGTTGGTTCCTCAAATTAAACTAAGAACATCAAACGCTTGCCTGAACGCCACACTCACTGCACTGTCTTGGGGAGGAGAGGCAGGGATGAGCGGAGCTGAGCTTTGATGGAACTCACGTTATCTGTTCAGTCACTAGAGGCCTTTGGACCTGATGTTCCTCCGCGTGCCAAGGAACGCTTTGACTCAGAACAAAGGCACCCACCAGCGAAGTTCACGGCCTTCTGCTGTTCCCACCAGAGCACAGATCACCTTCACACTGTCCCAACACTGATTCACTCCTGCTGACTGCCTCCCTTGGCCCTGTTCCTGAAGGAGGACATAGTTAGAAAGTTTCTTTTATGTTGCTTCTATTAAATGTGAGCTTTTTGGTGCCCTCGAGTGGTTCTGAGGCAATAAAAACGATTCAGAGGTTAACATTGTTTTTGAAAATTAATATTCAATTTATTAAAGTTACAGATTAAAAAAACTAATTTTTCCTGAAGCTTCTAATTTCTGCATCAAATCTTACTGTTCTTTGTATATTATATATAGCCTGTCATATATTTTTAAACTATGTTAAAGGCCTTTGAATAATATGTGATCCTATTTCTAAGCAAATACCTTCAAGCATTTTAAATTGCATTTATAAATCAATGTATTCTATTTTTTTTACTACTTCAATGTTTTGATTGAACTAACATAACTTCCTGGGTACTCAAATAACAAAGAACAGTAATAAGCCAAACTTACAAGGAGGGCTAACCTTTTAAATATTGCAATACTGTATATATAAACTTAGTAAAAGTATAACTTAAAAATCTAAAACAATTATTCATACATTATACATTGGAGTTTAAATTCTGTTCATTTTAATATTAGGTCAAATTGTCTCAAACATTACAGGCACATGAAATACTAAATATATGCTTCTCCCTCACACAAAATATTAATATACAACAGGTTGACTTCCTTAAACACATCCGTACTTAAATCTAAACCAGCCTGGAGTTGAGTGATACTTAAGCACTGTACTGGTTCCCTAGGGCTGCTGTGACAAATGACCACAGACTGGGTGGCTTAAACAACAGAAGTTTATTCTCTCTCAGTCTGGAGGCTGGAAGTCTGAAATCAAGGTGCCAGCAGGGCCCTGCTCCCTGTGGAGGCTTGAGAGGAGAATCCCTCCTTGCCCCTTCCAGCTTGGGTGGCTCCAGGCATTCCTTGTCTTCCCTGGCTTATGGAAGCCAAAGCACTCCAATCTCTGCCTCTATCCTCACATTACCTTCTCTGTGTGCCTCCTCTTCTGTCTCTTATAAGGACATTTGTCACTGGGCCACTGGGGGATGATCTTAGTACAAGATCTTTAATTTTATTACATCTGCAAAGATCCTTTTTCCAAAGAAGGGAGCACACACAGATTCCAGGGATTTGGACGTGGCGGGGGTGGGGGGCACCATTCAACCCACTCTACCCACAAAGGGGCTTGTCATCCCAGTGAACCATGGTAACACCAAGAGGTGGCAGCTGAGTGCTTTTCTGGCAGCAACACTGATAGGACTTTCTACTTCTATTTACAGCACCGCTATCAGTGCCTTTCAGATGAGCTTGTCTCATAGTTTACGGCTCTGAGTTCACATTCTGTCTTACTGGATTTCTTTATCTCTTCACAGCATTCTGCACTAACCTCCTTCCACCTGGACTACACACTTTACTTGATTAGGTTTTGCATTTATTGACTCTTAACGTATATAAATATATTGTATGGTTATCTCTAAAGACATTTGTACTTGGGGGTGCCTGGGTGGCTCAGTCGTTAAGCGTCTGCCTTCGGCTCAGGTCATGATCCCAGGGTCCTGGGATCGAGTCCCACATCGGGCTCCCTGCTCGGCGGGAAGCCTGCTTCTCCCTCTCCCACTCCCCCTGCTTGTGTTCCCTCTCTCACTGTGTCTCTCTCTGTCAAATAAATAAATAATCTTTAAAAAAAAATAAAAAATAATAAATAAATAAATAAATAAATAAATAAATAAAGACATTTGTACTTGACAGAATCCTGGATTCTTTTCATAGCCTTCCAATCTGTTAAAATCATTAATATCTAGGGTTATTAAAACAGTATCCAATTGAATTTCTGTATCTCTCTTATGGCTCTGCCTGGCTAGTCGGTCATACTTCTAAGGTCTTTCTATGGCCAGTTGCAAACAATTGGTTAGGAATTCTCTAAAGACTTTGAACAAACTATTGAAAAAATGAATCTCAATGAACTAATTCAACAGTAGGTCTTTACTTAAAGGAGGTGGCATTGTAGAGTGGTAAAGAAACTCTTCTACGTATAAGCTGGTAGCTTGGGAAAACTCCTAGTCTTTTTGAGCTGGTGTACCCCTGTATATAAAATGGTGGTAACATCATTCCAAGTCACTTCATTGGGTTGTGAGGACTAAAAGAGATGGTGCGCACAGAGTACTTCCCACAGTGCCCAGTTTATAACAACCACACAAAAAATGTTAGTGATTAGAATACTAGAATTTCAGAAGAGTGTTTCCATGTTTCCTTAGGGACTATTTGAACACAAATTTGGTATAGATAGAAATATTCCTTAAAAGGAGGTTCCTTCCTGCATATTATATATTCATTCATTTTTATTTATATTCAAATATTTATTGAGCACCTACTATTTGCTGGGCACTATTCTAAGTGCTTGGGATGATGACTGAACAAAACAGGCAACGATCCCTGTTTCACGGAGCTTAAGTTCTAGTGAGGGGAGCCTTATAGAAGGTGAAAAGTACTATAGAAAGAATGGAGCAGGGGAAGGGGGCAGGGCAGTGCCAGGAGTGGGTCAGGTTGAAATCTAGATAGGATGGTCAGGGCGGATCTCATGGAGTAGGAAACACTGGAGTAAAGAGTTGAAGGAGGTGAGGGAGTAAGCCATATGCAGTTATATGGGAGACAGCACCTCAGGCAGAGGAAGCAACGGTGCAAAGACCTTGAGGTGGGATCATCTCTGACACGTTCAAGGACAAACAAGACAACAGTGTAACTGGAGTGCTGTGAGAGAGGGGAAGAGTAGAAGGGAAAAAGGTAGAGAGATGACAGGACTAGATAATGAAGGTCACTGGCATCACTTTAATAAGACAGGAGGCCATCACAAGGCCAAGAGCAGAGGGATGACATGATTTGGCTTCTATTTTAAAAGGAGCACTCTGGCTACAGTGTGACTAGACAGTAGGAGGGAAGGGTAGAAACAGGGAGACCAATCAGAGGGTATGTAGGAATCCAGACAAGAGACGAAAGTAGCTCATACCAGAACACAATACTGGAGGTGGTGAGAAGTGGTCAGATTTTGCTTTTATGCTGAAAAGCACTATTTGTTGATATATAGGATGTGGGGAGTGAGGAAAGAGAGGTGAAGGAAGACGCTAAGATTTTTGACCTGAGCAACCTGAAGGACTGTATTGCTATCAACTGAGATGGGGAGGGCTGTGAGTAGAGCAAGTTTTGGGTGAGAGGAAATGACGACTAGACATTGAAGGGGAATTTTCTACACGAGTTTAGAGTTTGAAAGAGACAGAAAGAGAGAGGTCCTGGGTATAGATATACATTTGGGAGTTGGCAGCATATAGACGGTATTCAGCGTTGTGTGACCTGATGATATCACCAAGAGTGAAGGTAGAAGGAAAAGAAAGCGGGACCAGTGGTGGCCCCCACCAGGATTAAGACGCCAGGGAGAAAAGTGAAACCAGCAAAAGAGACCGAGAAGGCGCAATGAAGAGAATGTGTTCCTTGGAAACCAAGCAGCTGTGTCGTCCTCCATGGCACCAGAGTCTGCACTTAACTCTGGGGATGTCCTCTGCGTGATGACAGTGAGCCCCTTCGGGTTACATCTGCCGTAGCCCTCCCAGTTTCCCCTGACTCTTCCTCTCTGGCAAAACATCTTTTGCCTTTCTGCATAGACTTCCATAAAGGATATAAATGGATTTTCATAATTAAAAAATAATAAAGGAAATAAAAATCACGAAATACACCTCAGGGTAGCAATGATAATTTTTTAAAAGTATGCCTATAATTCATTCACATAATCTACATAAAATATACACATCACATGCAAATGCCCTTGCAGTCACTGGTTCTCAGGAAGCTTCCTGTTGATGCCATAGCAACAGTGAATTTTATACCAACCCAGCAAGCTGTACAAAGGCAATCCAAACGGCACTCTGAATAGTCATAACTCTGGTCATACGTTTTGGAGAGTGGGGGCAACCTCTGAGTATTAGTCCCTTTCTTGTCCCATGAATATCTACTGGAAGAGCCTTAGTCACTAGTGTAAGCTGTTTTTGAACTCAGGGTCTATCTTACTTCCCCTGGCATTTTTCTCAATACCCAGAACACTGTCTGACTCATGGGAGATACTCTATAATATAAAGTTTGCTCAGGGAATGAATGAATAGTGTCTGCTGCACTGATGAATGACTTGAACCAAATAGACTTTCTTGGTCGGAAACTTGAAACACAGGCAAGCATAGCATTTATACTTAGAAGTTGCCTTTTTTGTTGAATTTATGGCATAGTTTTTGATTGGATCATTTATATTTCTTTTTTTTCCCCTGTAACGTAAAAAAACTCAAAAGTGTAGACTTTCTACCCCAGGACAGGGAAGACACCTTCCACCTTATTTGAACCACATATATTTCCAAGAAGAATAGTAGGCAGAAAGAGAGTAGATTCAGCTTTTTAATCAGCTGTACTGTTGAGGACAGATGCTATTCTATTTTTCATCTCTCTCCCTCTCTCTCTTTTGCTATCATTTCAGGAACTATGATTTTCTATATTCTCAAAGTAAAAAAAACATCGCTGACAGAAGGCAAGCAAACCAATGTCATCACTGAGTATACCACACAAGTGCATATGAGAAGCTGTATCACCGGCCAAAGGGGCATAAAATAGAGTTATTCTGCAAACCAATCAAAAGGATCATTTCCATGAACAGCCGCCTTATTAGATGCATAATCAACAGTCTACCTAGGGCCTCTTTCCATGGGAGAAGCCGGGGAGATTAAGATTCATTTTGTCAGCGTGTTCTAGTTTTTCATATGATTCTTTGCTGTCTCCAGAATTTTTTTTCAGCACTCAAACAGACAGCTATAAAATTGATTGGCTTGAAAGCCAAATAAAATAAAACACAGTAGCCTACTTTATCATTTACTACTAGCTATTTATTATGAGCAGTGCTGTGCTGGGATATCGACCCTGAGATTAAAGCTAGAGAAATAGAGATTCTGAGATTCTGTGGACACATAAAGCTCCCCAGCCATGGTGACAGATGATAATGAGATTATACTCAGAGGCCACCTTTTATCTCAATGGGCCCAACAGCTATCATTTTTTAAAAATAATGAATTGTACAAACAATGCAGGGAACATTTGCTTAGCAGTTCCGCAGTGCAGCTTCCTTGGGCCCCCAGTACATTGGCAGGCTGTCCAGCTATCTGGCCACTGAGGACAGACGCTCCCCCAACTCCTTTATTTGCTGCGGTTGCATCATTTGTTCTTTTACTTACTTCAACCCACCCGGCCACAGGAGGCGTCCTTCTCCCTGAATAATCCCTGTATTCATCATGTTCTTTCTTGCCTCCAGGTCTTTTTTCTGAGTATTCCTCCAGCTGAGAAGCCCTCTTACACGTCCAAAATCAAAACCCACTTCCTCCTTGAACACACGGCTTTAGTCTCCTATCTTTCACGGAATCTTGAGCAAAAACTTTAGAGCAAATTGGTCCACAGCCGAATCCTGGCTTTACTACTTATTAGCAGGGTTGCTGAAGGCCACTCACATCACCTGAGTTTCAGGTTCTTTACTATAAAGGAGAGGTTAAAAATTCTTATCTCCAAGATTCTTACCTAATTCTTATCGTATGCAAGACTAAGCGTGTGAGGTGCACAGCACAATTTCTAACCCTAGTAGGCACTCACTCAAGGTTAGTTTCCCCTCTTGGGTTCCTTTTCTCAGTTAAATTTCAAGTCTATACTTAGGTAATTAAACAGACACTGAATTTTTCACAGCAGGATGTCCTGGATCTCAGGCTCTTCTGTGAACCTTCCCTTAACCTTCTTGCTTTAATCCATGCAAGCCTGGTTGCACACGGCGAGCACTTCAGATATACACCAGGGTGCGGCCCAAGCCCCAGAGATTCTGCTTTAATTGGTTGGGACAGAGCCCAGACATGACTTGACAGACAATTCCGTGCTCTGTCTATACCATGACTGCAGCCAAGCAGCTAGACAGGCTGAAGGGAAACACATGAACTTTCTGAATGGTCTTACATCTGTGCCCACTAGCCTCACTAGGTGGGCCTTGGTGTGGCGACCCTACTGAGTTCCCTCGTCCACTCACTGTCCCACTCTCCTGGACGTGACTTCTCACTTCCTCTTCTCCCCTTCAACCCTTCAAGTCCTCCTGCCTTATCATTACCCTCTACTAACGGTCCGCAGCACTCACCGATAAGACAGGAGGAAAACCCTGAACACACCGCATCGGCACATCTCCCAGCTCCCTGCATGTATACCCTGCTTTCTCTCCTCTGGCTGTGAATGGAATGTCCCTGTTGCTGTGACAGACCAGATCCTCCACTTAGACCCTGGAGCTCATTCCTTCCAGCAATCACCACAACTCTCCTGAATCATCACTTATTCCCTCTCTACCGGACCATTCCCACCAGTGACTACATGCTGTAATAATTCCCGTCTTAAAATAAGCCCCCCATTACTGTACATGCCCCTCCAACTACTACCCCACCTTGCAGGTCCCTTTTTAGGAAAAGAAAACAATTTAAAATGAGCTAGTCCTCACTTGTCTCCAGTCCTTTCCTCCCAGTGTCCCTTGAAGCCCCTGCAGTCAGGCCTTCATCCCCACCACTGCACTGAAACAGCTTTGTCAAGGCCACCAAAACCTCCAAGGCCAACTCAGCAGTCAATTCTCAAGCCTCCCGTTGCAGCATTTTACACAGCTGATCACTCTGGGTCTTCACTGCCTCTCGGTTCTCTTCCTACATCACTGGCTGCCCCTTCTGTCTTCTTAACAGACTCTTCTCCGACCTCAAACATTGCAAATGCCCAGGAGTCAGTTCTCAGACCTTTTATTACCTCTATCTACACTCACTGTCCATGTGATTTAGTCCAACCCCATGGCTTTAAATGCCATTCATATACTGTGACTCCCAGATTAACCTCTCCAGCCTGGACACAGATTTGTTTATCCAGCTGCCTTCCCGACATCTCCACCTGGTTTTGTCTCTGCAACATCAAATGTCACACTACAACTGAATTCCTGATTCTCACCCACTCCCAAATCACCTGCTCTTACCGACTTCTCCATTTCAGAGAGAAGAAATTCTACTTTTGGAGGCTGTAGGTAGGTCCGCTCCTCGTGCCCCAGACCCCCCGCGCACGGCTTCGCGGGTGGTGGCTGGGAGCTCAGCATTGGCTTTGGCCACCTGTGGCTTTGTCCGTGGACCCAAGTGAGACTCGCCACGCAGAACCGCCAATGACCTCAGCTCACTACCCACGTCGGTGCGGGAAGGTGAAAGCCAGGCCCCCACACGCGCTGCTGCTCCGGGGCCCCACCGCGCGTGCGCGTGCTCTGGCCTCTGACCCCTGACCCGCGGTCTGCCCGCCGGATGCCCGGATGCCCCGACTCTGAAGCCCACACCGCCCGCACCATGGGGGTAAGGGGAGCTAAGTTCTCAACGTTCAGTAAAGCTGTTAAAAAAAAGAAAGAAAGGAAAGAGAGAAAGAGAGAGAAAAAGAGAGAAAGAGGAAAGAAAGAAGAAAGAAAGAGAAAAATTCTGCTTTTGTAGTAGTTCAAACCCAAACCCTAAAAGTCTCTTTAAGAAACATCTCTCATTACCATATCAAATCCGTCAGCAAATCCTCCATCGTACATGTTTTTCAATATTATTAGATTAACCATGCCCTTAATTTAAAACTGCTGAACAGTATTCCATCCGTAACAATAAATACACATACAGAGTGCCCCAAAACTGTGTTAAATGCTTGACATTATTTAATCTCCACAACTAGCCCATCATAGGTGGAATTGCCCAAAGAGGAACTAGCCCAGAGTCATGTAGCTAGCAAGTGAAAAAGCTGAGATACCTAGGCAATAGGATTCCAGAGTCCGTGTGCTTGACTACAATGCTTTACATTTGTTTATCACGGTGCTTGAATAATTACATTGTTTAGAAGTTTCCAGTGTTAGAAATGTTGTTTTGACCACCTTTGTGTACAAAGCCTTTTCCTAGTTTAGAACCATTCTCAGAAGTTGTATTGCTCAAAGAGCATAAGCATTCTTAATCCCTAAAATGGCTAACCTATTATTAATTAACATTGGCTTTTTGAAATCTGAAGTCATATACAGCTATTAGGGACTGTTCTCTGAATAGAGAAGAAAATCTAAAGAACTTTAAATAGCTAAGTTTGATCCTTGATTTAGTCACTGTGTATCTTACATACTCATTCAATCTTGTGGTCTTCAGTTTCCCCATTTGTAAATTCAAGATAATCCCAACATTACAACTTCCTCACAAAGATGCATTTATCAGGTCCTAATTTCTGTCAAAAAAAGAACCTTTAGTGTTACTTTCCCCCAAGCAAACCACAAACTCTGAAGCTTAGATCTATGACTGGTCTACTCAGGAAGGGGTTGATTCATTACATCTTTTAAGACCTCGAAACACTGAGTTCTGACTTTTAAATGACTTGGCAAATCTGAGTTTTACACCTACCTCGGCTCACTCCTTAAAAAAAAAAAAAAAAAAAAAAAAGATCCCCTTCTACTCACTATTTGAACCTGAAGGAAAGATTGAATGGAGCTGTATTTGTCATGGTTGTATATCAACTGTGACACAAATATTTTATTTCTCATGTTCTAATCTTAACTTTGATATCACAGGCTTGGATAATGAATAGCCAATAATAAATGAACTCTGCTTTTATGTTCTTTTTTGTCTTATTCCCATTCAGCCTTCAGAAGATCCATATGCTAAAATGTGGAACCCCTAAATTATACGTACCAACACTTTATTTTTTTAGAGAACTTTCACCCCTTATTCCAGAACTAACTGTATCCTCTACTTTCAGTCAAGACAAACTAAAGGACACATATTTCAGAAAGGGGAAATTCTCAAAAGCCAAGAAGTCCCCCTTTCCTTCCTTCTTCCTTTCTCCTTGTGCTGGATTGGCTATTTGCAGTCAGCTGTAATGTTGATCTTTTCTATCTCCCCTAAATCTGAAAGATTGGAAGGCTGGGAACCATACTTCCCAGAACGCAAAGCCAGCAAATACCCCAATCTAGATGCTGCCAGTGCCAGACAGTTATGAGAGATGAGGAAGGCAGAAGGGAAGCCAAAGCCATATTCTTCCTCTAGCAGCAGATGTGAGATTTTGTGGTGGCCTCTGGGTCCTTTCACAAATTACCTGCCTCAGGAGGCAGTTTCCAAAAGTTCCTGAGCAGTGTGGCAATATATCCCAGAAAGTTAGCTGCAAACCTGAGGGCCAATTATGGGCTTCCCTTCCCTTTGCTCCTCTAGCCTTTCCAACTGTTTTATAAGTGCCTAATTGCCTATTTAAAATACCTTCCTGCTTCAAGTACCCAGAATGGTTTCTGTTTTCCTAACTGAAGCCTGGTTGAGGTGTCCCATCTCCCACTTTATATAAACCTGTGATTAGACATTCACCTAAGAGAAACACAAGTCTAATTTAGATTACCAGTAACAGATCCCTAACCCATAAATTGTAAACTCATTTTAACCCCAAGAGTAGCCCCTTGATGTGATTTCCTTCTCTTCTACCTGGTCTTGGGTAATTCTGTACCAAGCATTATACCACAGAGGCCAGATCTAAAAAATATAACACCAATGTCACCAATGTTCCAAAGTCATACCTTGAGGATGGCTACATCCATTCATGTCCCTCTTTAATATCTTCAACTCCCTTTCACTTTATTTCCCTTAGATTATTTGTATATATGTTTGATTTATGATTTTGTTAATTCTTTTAAGGGCAGGACTTTAAAAAAAAAGATTTTATTTATTCAGTATGAAAGATAGAGAGTGCACACGAGCAGGGGGTGGAGGGGCAGAGGGGGAGGGAGAGGGAGAGAGAATCTCGAGCAGACCCTGTGCTGAGTGTGGAGCCCAACACGGGGCTCGATCTCACAACCCTGAGATCATGACATGATCTGAAACCAAGAGTAGGATGCTCAACCATCTGAGCTACCCAGGCACCCCTAAGGGCAGGACTTTTTATTTGTTCCCTAGCACGTAGAGAATGTTCAAAGATTTTGGTTAAATGTGAAAATAAATATGTGGGTTTCTATTTGCCTTGGAGTAAATAGCAGTTCACACATTTCACATTTAAGTTCACTTTAGCACACATAAGCAGGCCGTCAGGTCTCTTAGGTTCTCCATTTTGATGAGCAATTCAATTTTATTCCAGAAATCCTTTCTCCTGTATTGATGATGGACTTATAACTACACATTTCACACCTGCCTTAATCTCATAGATTTTATTTTTTTAAAAATATTTATTTTTTTGAGAGAGGTAGAGCACGTGCATATGGGGGAAGCAGAGGGAAAGGGAGAGGAAGAATCTCAAGCCGACTGACTCCGCATTGAGCAGGGAGCCAGATGTTGGACTCTATCCCATGACCCTGAGATCACAATCTGAGTTGAAATCAAGAGTCAGACGCTTAACAGACTGGGCCACCCAGGTGCCCTGCATAGATTTTAGATGGTCTCCCTAGGTGATTCTAGCGTACACTAAAGCTTGAGAACCATTTTTTTTTTCAAGATCTTATTTGAGAGAGAGCACAAATGGGGTTAGAGGCAGAGGGAGAGGGATAAGCAGGGAGCCTAACACGGGGCTCAGTCCCAGGACCCCGAGATCATGCTGAGCTGAAGGCAGACACCCAGGTTCCCCAAGCTTGAGAACCATTTTAATAAGTGAAAACTGAGTTCCTTCTCTGAAATCCCCACACAAGGAGAGAAATCCAAAGAATCCAAAGACTTAGGGTAGGGTTCTTTCCATGATTCGTATGTGGGAGGTGATGTATAGAATCACAGAATTTTGGAGCTAAAAAGGTCTTTATAGGTCATTTAAGCCCCTCATTTAGTAAGCCAGCAATCATATCTAGAGTTTCATTGACAGTTTAGGGCAGAACAAAAATTGGAACCCCGGTATTCTGAATTTCAATTTACTGATTCCTTTAAGATGGTTGTCACGTATATTTGTGTGAGTAGTGAGCTGAACAACTCTAAGTATGCCAGTCATACTGTGGACATGCAGATATATTAGTATAATTTTCTAATATGTAGTAGTAAAGTCCTAACAAAGTTAGCATATCAGATGATTTTCCAATAGATGCAAGCTGAGTATCTTGAGGGAGGGCTAGCATTTTCTAATATGTACAAACATGTAACCTGGGCTTGTGACAGGCAGCCTCCCTCCTCCCCACTTTTTCAATATAACCATATGACTAATATAGAATGTGCAAGCTCTAATCTCAGTAACAAATACAACAGATGGTTTATGGAAATTTGAATTGTTCAAACTTGAAGTTGCTGATATAGAAAAATTTCATAAAGTTTTGCTGTACAAAACTGCAACTCTCTAAAAAGCTGGCAAGCACTGTGCATTCCAAGACTGGCTGACCCAATGAATTACAAACCGTGTTTGTGGATTGGCATGCAAAGGTACTTCATTGTATCCCTAGCACAATGTGACCCACATTCTTACTGATGTCCGTTGGAACCTCCACATATGATTTTGGTGACCATTGTACTGTCATTTGCACTATAAACCTTTAGCTCAGAAGTTATATATGATAAAACACTCCCAACTCTTAATCATTACCATTGATAGTTTACCATCTGTTAATTTTGGAGGGAGCACACTCTAAAAAGCACAGGAGAGAATGCTGTAAAAATAAAATACAGCATTAGGACCCCAAAAAACCCAACCCCCACAGCAACAGCATCTCCCATCCTAACATTCTTCTTCTGTGAAAACTGGTCTTAAATTATGAGTATTTTAAGTGATGTGTTCAAGAGAGCATCACTCACACAAAATGCAGCTTCCCCTACTTTAAAATTTTTTCATATCTTTAGGTGATTCTAGCCCCTATGCGATGCCTGAAAGACAATGTGTAAAACTGGAAGGAGCCCTAGGGGTTTCCAATTCAGTATCACATTTAGTAGTCCACCAAGGGGATAGAATTCTCTGGTAAGTATCCCAGAAGTCAGATCTGTGCTTGCAAGTTTTAAATTCTTTTTAGTACACAGTGAGATGGATCATCATGTAGAATAACACTTTGGTTATTTTTACTCCAGGTTCTAATAAGATTGTCTCCAAGTCACCTTCACGGGTGTCTTCACAGGCTTACCTTCATTATGGCTATTCAGTCAATTAAAAGAGGGCGAGCATTCTTCTCCCCCACCCCGAATGATTAAAGGACTAATGGGCTAATAAGCACAAAACACTTCCAACCTCATGAAATTAGTCTGCAGACCCAGGACATGACACGCCCTGTAGTATGTGGGGTGGCATCAGCAGCTGAACAGAGCTGTATCACTTGCTCCCACGTCTCCCCCACCGCCCGCCACCTGATACTGATGTTGCTGACTTCAGCCAGGCCTGGATCCTGGGTCATCCAACCATGGCCTGGGCATGTGCTCAGCATGCCCAGTAAAACTGGGCAGTGAAATTTCTAAATTTTGATTGTTAGTATTTATAAAAAGCATCAAAGGGCCAATTGTGAGGGCAATGAGAGCTTTGTTAGAGGCTTACGTTTATCCTGTGGTTTAGTATTGTTTGTATTTGGAATTACATAAATGGGGGCCAAAATTGTTTCAGTGCTTAGTGTTTCTCAAGATCACATTATGGCCCAAAGTCTACCATTCACTTTAAAAAGATTTCACCAAAAATCTTCAATTTATTTCCAAAAATTCTTTCTTTCCAAGCAGGCAGTCCTCACAAAGAACCAAATTCCATCACCAACACAGATATATGAGAACACCTTGGGCAGTGCTACAAATCTAAGAAAATTAAATCTTGTTTGGCTAGGGGTTAGTCCATGTTTTGAGTCAAGGGTTGGTTTCTGAAAAGGTCTAGATCGAATTTTTAGAACCATCCTCTCAATGACTTGCAGGTAAGCTTGGGGTCCTAGGATTTGAGGAAAAATGTACTTTCTTCATTTTTTCTCCAAGAGATGGCTTGCCATGCCCTGGGTGAACCTTGTGATGGTTGCCACTTGTCATTTCCAAATACACACAACTTCTCTACTCTTGCACTATCTCTGAGATATGTGTGTGCATATAAAAACAAAAGCTATATATTTGCATCACGAATTTCCACACTTGGATCCCCTCCAGACACTATTCTGAATATGACATTCTGCTGCAGGGTACTAAAAATGGTGCTTTCCTCAAAATAAAACCTTTAAAGATCCCTTAGTAGCTATTCAGGGACTGGAATTCAATTTCAATCTTCCACCCTTTGGCCAGCTGTAGATTCAAAATGCTTACATAAAACATCAAGAGAGTATGTACTTCATGGCAAATCTGATTTTTCTTCTGCAATAGAACTGTGTGTTATAGTTACTACAGACTCTATTTTTACTTAGAAAATACACAAAGCAATGATGCACCTCAACAAGAGAGAACAAATTGTTTTATTTTATCGGTAGCTTTGATATAAGCTTCAGATAGACCCACTTACTACATGGAGTTTGTGAAATCTACACCTTCCAATCATAATACTCTCTATTTTAGGCCATTATATCTAAAAAGCATGACTTCTCAAATCCTTTTATTACAAGTAGTTCTCGCACATAAATGTTATATCACAATAGCAAAAAAATGTAAACTTCTTTTGCAAACTACATAAATACTATAATAACTGCCTTGAAGTTATTCTGATTTTAAAATCAGAATATATTCTAAATGCTTTACATAAAAAACTTTGGTCAGTAGCCTATGTGTATGACATTTTTTTTTTAATGACTTGCCTTTCATGTTGCTTACTTAGTTCTTTGAAGGAGAAAATTTTAAAATTGAACTCAGATCAAAATTCAGTCCAGAAGTAAGACAAGTACCAGAAATATGTCTCTAACTGTGGGGAAAATATGAAACGTGAAAATTATTCCACATACTAAGTCTGACAAGCCACCGGTGGTATGGAGGTAACTGAAAATAAGGACTCAAGTCAAGCTCATATTTGATCCTATGTGAAAGGAATTCAGCCAATTTATCAACATACCTTTTACTCAGCTGTATATCTGTATGTCTGTTTGCAAATGAATCACCTCTTTCTCTTTTCTTTTAGAACACAACAGGTCATTTCTACAGCTATAGTCCTAGACTGAACGGTCTAGATGGCCAGTGAATTTATTTCACCATCACTGTCCTTGAGGTCTTTAAATACAAACTAGAGATGTATAAACATACAGGTGTGTATACACATCCCATGCACACTTAGACGACCACATCAAGGCCTTTCTTTCTGCTTCAAGAGAAGTTTCTAACATTTACCTTTTTTTGTTATTAACTCAATCTTCTTCCTCAGAATGTTCTTTTAGTTTTTAAAATCAAGTCAAACCTAGAGCCCTTACTGATTTGTTATTCTGAGATTCCTATTGAACACCTAGCTACTGGCCACGGTTTCTTTGAGGAAAGAAATATCATAGCTGAAGCCATTTTCAAAATTTTAAATGCACACAGAAAGAACTACACAGGCTTCCCAAGCAGCTATATCAAGTGGCTCAAGTAACATTATTATTTATCTTGGCCTACGCCCTTTATCAACAACATCCTTTTAAAACGCAAAGAATGGCTACAAGATGGCAGCAGGGCCCAGAATGGTGCTCCAAGCGGTTCCAAGGATGTCACTGAGGGTCCCACTGTGCTGTCTTCCCTCTTTTGTGCATTTTCTCCAAATGCATTGTGTCCCCTCTTTACTGCCCATGCTTGGAAACTATGTAAAATAATTTTTTTAAAAATCCACCAGGGATTAATTTAGACCTGAAATAACACTGTAGGTGGGCGTTGTTAGAGACAGGTAGCCATTCTTAACAGCTCCTTTCCCAGAGGAGGCTCTGGTGGGCAGGGGGACACCCGCAGCTTAGGAACTGCTCTTGTTGCAGACCATGCCTTGGCTGATACCATCTTCCTTATACTGGCTGCCCGTGTCGCTCCTGCTGAGGATGGTAGAGGGCATGCGGGAGGGACGTCTGTCTGGGTCCTTCTGAGAGAAACAGCAGATCATCTTCTTCATGGTGCTGTACATGTCCTCGTCCTTGTAGGAGTAGATGATGGGGTTCATGACGGAGTTCAGCAGCGCCAGCAGCAGGAACCACCTTTTCACGCGCTGCACCCCACACTGTGTGCAGTTCAGGCCGTCGAGCAGCAGAACTACCAGGCCTGGGGTCCAGCACACAACGAAGGCCCCTGCGGGGAGACAAAAGGAAGCGGGCTGCTTACTGAGGTTTCTTCTGGCCCAGCGTTCAGTCAGTGGCTTCAAAGGACCTTAAGGGTTTGTTCTGACAACTGCAAAGCAAACTTCCACCCTTCCTCTGAGCACTTGAGACCTGGGTTCATTAGAGGCCAACAGCCGGGCACCCCTTGACTGTTCACCGTGTTCTATTTCAACTCATCTGCTTACCCGGGGCTCGTCATGAGGGGCTCACATTTACCTCCCACTTACTAAGCACTCCACACACCTTATCTCCGTCAGCTCTCTGAAGCACACTAGGAGGCTGCTGTAGTCATCATCCATGCTTAGCAGATGAGAAAACCAAGACCAAACGCCAGGAGGATATGTGGGAAGACCTCACAACTTTAGCCCGAGGCTCCACGGTTCTCTACCTCAGATGTTCTAAATGCTTTCCTGACAAGAAGACACACTGCATCTATGGCTTTCTCCTAGTCTCTTAACTAAGTTACCTGCTCACAAATTTTATTCTTTATAAATCCATGTTGATGCTGAGTAAGCACTAGTATTCTTTTTGACATATTCATAGGCCATCTGCTTAATTCTCTGCTTTGGATTAAGTTTTTTGTTCTTGTCGGTTGTTGTCAGAAATAAATCTTCCTGTTTCATGATGAGATAGCGATGTGCTTGTAGCAGATTTATTTATTTAGCACGATTTTAGCACCAACTGCACATGAAGGGTAGTGTCTTCTGAGTCACTAGACATCTGATCATACTTAGCTTACCACTAAAGCTTTCCGACATGTTGTTCCTAAAATATGAGGCGTAAGTTCAATATTCCCCTACTTTGTCACCATCACCTTGGATAACAGTGAGAGCTCACGTTTATACCATGCTTACTGTGAGCCAGGCACTGGTGTAAATGCTTTCCTTTATTAACTCATAGAACCACACTATGAGGTAGGCATTGTTATCATCCCCAGGAAAGGGAGGTGCAAGGAAAGTTAAGTAACTTTCTCACCATCAAACAGCTTGTAAGGGACATCTAATTTTGAATGTTGGCAGTCTTTCTCCATAGGCTGTGCTCTCGGCTACTATGGTATGTGACCTATTCTCCATACTGTGATATGGTTTCTTTCCCCCAAAGTCCTTATCATTTCTAAACGCCCTTGCTTATCCATTCAATAAACATTCCTTGTGAGCTTACTACACTAGACAGTAAATGAGGCAAAGACTATGCACTCCAGGAGCTAAAGTGCTAATGGGGAGACAGAATAAACAAGCAAGTCTGTAAATCACAGCACCAGCTAGTTATTCTTACCGGTTAGAATTAGTCCTGGACAGTATTCCTCTTGTCGCTTTATCTTTGTTCTGAGAGATACACTAATAAGCAAGTCAAGTCAAGAAGTATAAAAAGGCTGTGTGAGGCCATAAAATGCCATGAGCCTCGGGGTCAGACAGGTGTGCCCAGCTCCTCACTTTATGAGCTACAAAAATGAGGCAAATCACTGCACTTTTCTGAGCCCCCATTCCCTCATTCATTATTATTATTTTTTTAATTTATTCATTTGAGAGAGAGAGAAAGAACGCGTGAGCATGAGTGGGGGGGGAGGGGCAGAGGGAGAGGGAGAAGCAGATTCCCTGTAGAGCAGGGAGCCTGACAAGGGGCTCTATTCCAGGACCCTGAGATCAGGACCTGAGCCAAAGTCAGAAGCTCAACCAACTGACTGAGCCACCCAAGCACCCTCCCATTCCCTCATTTATAAAATAAAGATAACAATTCCGACTGTGTGGGTGGTTGTAAGGGGTCAGAAGTAATGGAAAGTGGTGCCCAACACTGAGTTATGCTAATGGGGAAGAGGGAAAAATATTGATTAACTTCATACTTTGTTAAATATGCATGTCAAAATTTAATAGAGTATATAACTTCCAAACCAATGGAAGGGGAAGGATGGAACCAAAGGGAAGGAAAGCAAGATCTCAATATAAAAAAAGGAGGGGGGGAAAAGTCAAACATAGGAAAGTGGGACAAAGAAAGAACAAAAGGAGATGCTGGAAATGAATCCAAATATACTGACAATCAAACTCAGTGTTAATTGTGGTATTATTTTTTAAAAACAGGTGAATCTAAACAATTTGATGCCTAACATTACCTCCATATGTGGTAAAAAACCATAAGGAAAAGCAAGATGATTGACATGAAATTTATGATACGGTTATTTCTCCATAAGAGAGGGTGGTCACTGGGGCAGGTCCACATAGGCGATGCTGAATATATTGGAAATGTTCTATTACATTGGATGGCAGGTACATAGGCATTTTTAAAGTATTTATTTATTTATTTATTTATTTATTTTAAAGATTTTATTTATTTATTTGACAGAGAGAGACACAGCGAGAGAGGGAATACAAGCAGGGGGAATGGGAGAGGGAGAAGCAGGCTTCCTGCGGAGCAGGGAGCCCGATGCGGGGCTCGATCCCAGGACTCTGGGATCGTGACCTGAGCCAAAGGCAGATGCTTAACGACTGAGCCACCCAGGCGCCCCTATTTTTTTATTCTTTTAAGTGTTATTCTTTATACTATACATATGGTGTTTATAATTTTGTCTGAATGATATTATTTCACACATACACATGTCAAAAAAGGATAAAAGTAAATTGCCAATATGCTTTCCTAAAAACTGTTTTTAAAATCATTTTTTTTTTAAATCATAAAAGCTTCCCCCCACCCCAGAACAAAATTCTGGTTTAGATTAGTCAGGGGACCTAAACACTCTAAATAAAGTCTCCAAACTGATGTCTTGTTTTTCACAATGCAGTAATTCCTGTATATTTTCCATTTGCATTGAATTACATACAATAATTCATTCAATCAACACTTGACAAACTTTTCATTGAGCAATGATTATATATGTCAGGCACTGTTCTAAGAATTTTATGTGAATTATCCATTTAATCTTCATGGCAGCCCTAGGAGTCTTATGAACACTACCTAATAAAATACTAATGCTACTCTCTTTTTAAACCTGAGGAAGCTGAAGCACAGAGAAGCGAGGTAATAGGCTCAAAGCCACAGAGCTGATAAATGGAAAAGCCAGGACTTGAACCCAGGCAGCCTGGCACCAGAGGCTGTACTCCCGTCCACATGCTAGGCTGTTCAGCAATGGACAGAGAATCTTATTCCTAAAATGAGTGATGGGGGAGGGAGAAGGGTACTTCTGGCTTTTAGAGTCCCATCTGTGGTATGTCATATCTGACTGTGAAGCTACATATATAACAATTAAGTCATGCTTTGGTTTGCTAGCATAAAGGTTTTCTGTCCGGGAGGAAGGGAGGGAGGGAGGAAGGGAGGGAGGAAGGGGGGGAGGAAGGGAGGGAGGGAGGGAGGAAGGGGGAGAGGAAGGGAGGGAGGGAGGAAGGGGGGGAGGAAGGGAGAAAGAATTCCAAGAAAAATATAGGCTGGCTGTAGGAGTAAGAAAAAACAAAAATCTGCTGACCTTTCCTCTATACTGTTGCCAAGAACAACAGAAGGCAAGTCTTCTTTGACAGAACTGCCCAGACACCCTCGGCTGCCCTCCGGCATGCTGTCTGAGGTGATGGCCGCACTCGGGGCAGTAACCCCAGGGAAAGACACTGCTTCCGGACTCCTCCACCCAGCAGCCTCCTTCCCCCACCAAACACATCTCAGCAGAGATGCAAGGTTCATCTAACACTTCATTCTTTGTGTGTGTGTGGGGGGGGGGCTTACTGTATGTCGGCAGCTAGATATGAGGCCCCCAAATCTTCCACGATCTAGAAGGAGAAGAACATGTCGGGAATGGTTTTGGCCTTGGGAGTCTGTAATCTCGGAGAAATTCTTCGAGAATACAGGGGATGTCATAAACAAACAGATGGGCAACTGGCCTATTTCTTACAAAGGGGGCAGATGATGGATCCTGGGAAATATAGATCAGTCAGTCCCCTATCAAGTTCCAAGAAGTTTTGGAAGAAAAAACTAATGAAAATGTTTTTTGAGTATTTAGACTCAATGCTAAGACCATGCCAGCTGGGAATAAGCAGAGGTTTCAAAGAGAGGTCATGACAAGTCCTAATCCCCCCCCCCCCTTTTTTTCATCAGGCATTCACAAATAAGGGTGGATCCAAGGTGTCTATTTGGGAACCAGTGGAAAAAATCAAGTATGTTCCTCCTGGAGAAGAAAAGGCTTAAGAAAGACACCATGTGCTAACTGTCTCAAAAGCCTGAAAGGCCATCAAATAGAGGACACACAGACTTGTCCCAGGCCATTCCAGAAGGTCACCCTGAAACAGAGGGAAAAGTACAAAGGGGCAAAAGTTGGATGTAAGAGTTCTTTCTAAGTAAATGAAGCTATTTACGGGGGGAACTGGTTGTTGAGTGGGCAGAGAGCCTCTCATCAGCAGAACACCTCCTTTGCCTGGATCATCCTGAGATGCACAAAAGGAAGGCATTTTTCCTAAATGAGAGATAGGGTTAAGTGGTTTCTGAATTCTTTTCCAAGTAGAAAATTGCTACATTCTACAAAACTGTGAATTTCGACTCCCAATAAAATTCAAACAAATTTGACTTGTTTGTTTCCCGGACACAATTATCAGACGGTATGTTTAAAAACTGATAGAGATGAATACTTTGAGCTAGCTGTTCCCAAACCTGGCTGGTCATCCAAATTACCAGGGGAGGTTTCAATAATGCAGATTCCCAGGGCACCTGGGTGGCTCAGTCAGTTAAGCATCTGCCTTCCGCTCAGGTCATGGTCTCAGGGTCCTGGGATGGAGCCCCACCAACCCACCTCAGGCTCCCCACTCAGCAGGGGTGGTGGGGGGAGCCTGCTTCTCCCTCTCTCTCTCCCTCTGCCTCGCCTCTCGCTCATGCGTACGCACGCTCTAATAAATAAATAAAATTTAAAAAAATAATGCAAATTCCCTGGACCCACATCAGACCCAAGAGTTAGAACCTCTGGGGTGGGATGTGGAAATCTGTAGGATGAAGAAGTTCCCTGGTTGGTAATGATGCACAGCCAGTTCTGTACACCATTTCTCTACGCTGACTCAAAACGGTTTACTCAAGCCGTCCTGTCAGCAAAACTGTAGACTCCATAGAGACTTAGCAAAAAGTCATGGAAAAGAGAGAGGGGGCAGAATTCTTTAAAAATAAGCAAATAAGCATCTCTAGAGGTCAATACCTTCAGCTTCTATTTGGAAAAATGTTTGAGCACATCATATACATAAATAAATGTGTGAACACTAGCAGCACAACTAGACCACAGGCAAGGCATGCACGTCCTCCTCTGGCCTTTGTCTGCTCTCTGGTTTGCCCTGCCAGGAATGCCTTCCTGCCTCCTAATCTACGGTCTACTTTTCTTTCCAAGCTTAGCTCAAATTCTGCCTTCTCCACTGGACCTCTCCCATTGTCCAACCCACAGCAATCATTCCTTCCTCTCAACTCATGGGGCACTTTCCCCATCCAACAGCCACGTGGCACTGAGCACATCACCTGCTTACTTCACTCTAACATTTCCCAAGAGCTCTGCGCTCACGGCGATACAGGCACGGGTCATTTAACACTCACAGCCCTGTGAGGCTGCCACTTTTACTGTTAGCCCGATCTTGCATACGGTGATTTAAAGTGTAGAAGTAGCTCAAGAGTTTGTCTTGGGTCCGGAAGCCAACAAATAGGAGAGTCATAATTTGAACGCAGGCCTGACTCCCCCATCAAACTCGTGGGCACTGGGCTCAACTGGAGGTAGTTTTTAATACATATATCCTCTTTCTCAGGCCTGTTATAAGCTTGCTAAGGATGTGGGCTGTGACTCATCACCAGCCTGTATCCTCAGAAGTAAATACGGAGCCCCACGCTCAGTAGCCGCCGAGATGAGGCGGTTGAAGGTGAGTGAGATTCCCTAAGAGGCCTCACGCGGCCAGTACCGCAGCAGCTGCAGCATCTGCTATTGGTATGGCGTCCAGTCCGAACCTGGATGCGATGTGTGACAGTTCTGACTATGGTCAAGGAAAGTCTCAGGTGAAGTGACAACCAGTTGAGCGAGTGGAGTGTTGACGATTAAGACCAGCCACGCAGAGGTGAGACACAGCATGAGGCGCTGGGGGAATTCCAAATAGTTCAGGATGGTTTTAACCCAGAGAGGGGATTGAGTAAGTACGGTGAAGTCTGAGACGACCTGGGCAGACCCATGTTGCCTATTCACGGTCACCTTCTCACCACACCCCTCCGCCCCCATACACATACGCACACCCAGGCACCTCTGAGCAAGAGCCCTGCGCACAACACTCAGGAGTTTGGATTTATTGTAAAGATCAGACCCCATAGCCTTTGCCCTCAGGTGTCCATTATATGTAATGAATTAACTTCTCTTCCAAGCATCTAGAATGGTAGGAGTCATACAGCAACCTTAGGAAGATTAAGAAATAGTTCTATGTTCCATGGTTCATAAAAGAATCCCATTGAGAAAGGCTAGATCAGAGGTTTTTTCAGACTCAATTGCAACTCATTAGTGAGCTGTGAAATCAATTTAGTGGGTTGCAACCAGCAATTTTCTAAAAGATGAAATAGAACAGAACAGAAAACATCAGAGTGCATCAAGTATAGCAAGGGTGCGTTCATGAAACATGTTTCAGTTACCCACCAAACAGTGTGTGTGTACTGGGCCATGATACAGAAGGTACACTATTTTTTTATTGTGAGTCCTGATTAAAAAAAAAAGTATAAGCCACTTTTACAGATCAGTGGTTTTTCAAATCAGTTTTCTAAAAAGTAGAGAAACACTTCCCAAAGGAAATCTCTTGTTAAAGTTCAAAATCTAAGCTTCTCTGACTAAAGAAAGAGATGAGCAGGGGGTGAGGAGGAGTTGAGTAAAGCCCTTGACAGCAGAATCCACACTCCGCTTCACACTACAACTCCCCACTCCACACATGTACATACACTGAGGCTCCCTTGGGAGCGCCACTGACCCATTTGAAAACTACTATAAAATGGTAGTTCTTTGAAGGTTTTTAACTGGGCATGGTAAGTCTTTCCTTTTCCTTTTTTAAAAAAATTTTTATTTAAATTCAATTTAGTTAACATGTAGTGTATTAATTTCAGGGGTAGAATTTAGTGATTCATCAGTTGCATATAACACCCAGTGCTCATTACATCACGTGCCCTCCTTAATGCCCATCACCCAGTTACCCCATCCCCCCACCCACCTCCCCTCCAGCAACCCTCAGTTTGTTTCCTAGAGTTAAGAGTCTCTTATGGTTTGCCTCCTTCTCTGTTTTCATCTTATTTTCTTTTTCCTTCCCTTCCCCTATGTTCATCTGTTTTGTTTCTTAAATTCCACATATGAGTAAAATCATATGGTATTTATCTTTCTCTGACTTTTTTTTAAGATTTTATTTATTTATTTGATGGAGAGAGACACAGCGAGAGAGGGAAGACAAGCAGGGGAAGTGGGAGAGGGAGAAGCAGGCTTCCCGCGGAGCAGGGAGCCCGATGTGGGGCTCAATCCCAGAACCCTGGGATCATGACCTGAGCCGAAGGCACATGCTTAATGACTGAGCCACCCAGGCGCCCCACTCTGACTGACTTATTTCATTTAGCATAATACACTCTAGTTCCATCCATGTCATTGCAAATGGCAAGATTTCATTCTTTTTGATAGCTGAGTAATATTCCAGTATCTCTCTCTCTCTCTCTCTCTCACACACACACACACACACATCTTCTTTATCCATTCATCTGTTAATGGACATCTGGGCTCTTTCCATATTTTGGCTATTGCAGACATTGTTGCTATAAACATTGAGGTGCATGTGTCTTTCTGAATCACTATATTTGTATCCTTTGGATAAATACCTAGTAGTGCAATTGCTGGGTCATAGGGTGGTCCTATTTTTAACTTTTTGAGGAACCTCCATACTGTTTTCCAGAGTGGCTGCACCAATTTACATTCCCACCAACAATGTAAGAGGGTTCCCCTTTTCTCCACATCCTCACCAACCTCTTTGTTTCCTAACTTGTTAATTTTAGCCATTCTGACCAGTGTGAGGTGGTATCTCATTGTGGTTTTGATTTGCATTTCCCTGATGCCGAGTGATGTTGAGCATGTTTTCATGTGTCTGTTAGCCGTTGGTACATTGTCTTTGGAGAATATCTGTTCATATCTTCTGCCCATTTCTTGACTACATTTTGTGTTTTTTGGGTTTTGAATTTGATAAGTTCTTTATGGATTTTGGGTACTAGCCCTTTATCTGATATGTCATTTGCAAATATCTTCTCCCAGAAACATGACAGGGACGTCCACTCTCATCACTGTTGTTCAACATAGTACTGGAAGTCCTAGCCTCAGCAATCAAACAACAAAAAGAAATAAAAGGCATCCAAATTGGCAAAGAAATCAAACTTTCACTCTTTGCAGATGACATGATACTCCATAGAAAACCCAAAAGACTCCACAGGGGCACCTGGGTAGCTCAGTTGGTTAAGTGTCTGCCTTTGGCTCAGGTCATGATCCCGAGGTCCTGGGATCGAGCCCCGTATCGGGCTCCCTGCTCAGCAGGGAGTCTGCTTCTCCCTCTCCCTCTGCTCCTCCCCACCTGCTCATGCTCACTCTCTCTCTCTCAAAAAAAAAAAAAAAAAAGAAAAAAGACTCCACCAAAAAAATTGCTAGAACTGATACAGGAATTCAGCAAAGTCGCAGGATATAAAATCAATGCACAGAAGTCAGCTGCATTTCTATACACTAACAATGAAGCAGAAGAAAGAGAAATCAAGGAATCGATCCCATTTACAATTGCACCAAAAACCATGAGATACCTAGGAATAAACCTAACCAAAGAGGTAAAGAAGTAAAGGATCTGTAATCTGAAAACTATAGAACACTTGCAAATATTTTATTTTTTTATTTTTTTATTTTTTATTTATTTATTTTTTTTAAAGATTTTATTTATTTATTTGACAGAGAGAGAGATAGCGAGAGCAGGAACACAAGCAGGGGGAGTGGGAGAGGGAGAAGCAGGCTTCCCGCTGAGCGGGGAGCCCGATGCGGGGCTCGATCCCAGGACGCTGGGATCATGACCTGAGCCGAAGGCAGACGCTTAACGACTGAGCCACCCAGGCGCCCGCAAATATTTTATTTTAGAGCAAAGCTTTCAGTGCCCAGGATGGACTAGAGGTAAGGGAGCTCAAAGTCTGCTCCCACCTGCATCAGAACCACTGGCGGGGGGGGGGGGGGGGGGGCCTCTTTAAAATTCAGATTTCTGGGCCCCACCCAGACCTACCAAGTGAGAAACTGATGCAAGTAAGATCTAGGCATCTCCAGGTTGAGCTAGCTCCCTGGGGAATGCTTTTCGTATAGCAAAGCGTGAGAACCACTGGGCTAGACAGGGAGACTCACCTGAAGACTGGCTAAAATTCAGGTAAGAATGATAAGGATGGGAAGAGCAGTGCTGGCGGGGATGGACAGAAGCCGATGGTTACTAGCAGATAGTAAGGAGGAAGAGACTGGAGGACTTGATGAGAACTGGCTGTGGGAACTGAGGGAGAAGTGACTGGGTTGCACGTGGTCAACCAAGTTTGATAACCAAGCAGAGAGGCAGCAGAGGCACAGGTTTAGAAGGTGGAGACCGTGTTCCATTTTAGGCCTCGGGTAAGTGGAGTACCTGTGGCTCCTCAATCCAGAGACATGTAGAGGGCAGGCAGCCGGCACTCTGAGAGCTCCAAATTGAAATGCTGACTTGGGAGTCATCAGCAGTAGGTGGGCACTTTGGCCATATGTCCTTTCATTAATAAATATTTACTAAGCAATCACCTACTATGTGCCAGCTACTAAGAGGGAATATTTCCGTGATGATTACATTTGGATAACGAATCTAATTTCCTTCTATTGCCAAGTGACAGGTCAGTTACATTGACAAGAAGCAATTAGGTTTTATTTCAATGAGGCACTATGTTCTTTCAGTACCTGTTTAAGAGACTCACTAATTGTCCAATTAGACTATAAATGAGCTTTCCTCTGGTAATTAAATAAACTAGTTTCAGTGCTATACTCAAAAACCAGTACCATGAGTTTACTGTTAATTTTTAAAGCACAGTGAATCATATACTAGAATGTGCAATTAGAGTGCTGAAATGATATTTAATGACTGCAATTTAAGGTAATCAGAAATATCAAATTAAGTAATGTCTAACACTTCGGAAGATAGAATTACAAATGAAAATATTGGTGACAAATGAAATCAAAGATCTTTCCAAGTCCCTAATCAATATCATGTTAGACAGTCTATGAAAGCCCTCCTCTCTTATTTGGAAGTTTTCAAAATAGCTCAAAAAAAATCCTTTGGTTAATACTTCATCTCCACAATATATAGGAAAACAGAAAGAACACCAGTCCATCTGGAAGAAGGGCCTCTCCCTAGAATGTAATTAAGATAGTTCAGCATTCTTGGGGTTTTGGTGACAGGATGTGCTGAAGATGAAGACCTCAAGGTGCATGAAACCTGTTCTTCAGGACTCATACTTTTTTTTTTTCCTGTTCCACTAGTCAGACATAATTTCATCTGTTTAAAAATTCACACATGCAATTAAAAAAAAGTCCTGACATGTGAGTGGCACATAAATAAAACATCTGGAACAATAAAAGCAATCACTCACACAGAATAGTCACACTCTGGCACATGGACTACTCATTTCATCAAACAGGAGGATATATTTTAAATATGTTCACTCTGTTATTCTTTGTTTCTAGTCCAGGAAAAAGTGGCAGGGCCCAGGCAATAATGCTAACCTAGGAAGCCGCAGGGCTGTCTGATTTACTAAAATAGAAAATTACAACTCTACATAAAAATCAGGTTGTGAACCTCATCCGAGGGAAGCTCTCTTATTTGAAAAGAAATTTAATTTTAAAGTAAAATTTTAATGTAAAAGCTATCCTTGACCAGAATTGTTAAAATATGCAAGTCACACACTAACAGAATATTTAAATGGAAATGCTCTCAGGATAGCAAAGAATTTGTTCAATAATTTCAAAATAACACTTCCAGATGTGGTTTGCATTTAAATTCGTAATCGTTTACCCACAGTGTTTCAGAAATCCAATAATTCAGAAAATAGATTGTCACATATGTGAAAGGAATGAAAATATATACTTCTCATAAACCTGACTTATTTTTACTACAGAAAGCAAGAAAATACTGAGACACTTCGAATAGAAGATGAGCAGTTAAGAATTCCACAAATGATTCATTTAACACTATTGTCCCTTCTGTTGGGTCTTTTGACTCTAACAACTGGTTTTAGACACTTGTTTTATGTTTGTGGCCAGCTTTGGAAAATTGAAAATCTCAGTGCCACGGGGTCACAAGATAAAATTTAAAGGAGAGCCATATAGCAGCTAGAACCACAGCCAAGGCCTAATTCTAGTGTTTAACTCTGGGCCACAGCAGGAAATCATAAACTGAATAAGGAAGAGAACACCATCTCCACCTCCAAATGCCTCTTTAAGCATAATATGTATGGACCAACAATACCTCAGTACCTCATTAACTATTACATCAAGGGCTTTCCAGCATCTAAGAAAAGGTGTGAGGTCAGCTGCGTGTATTGGCAGAGTAACAGCTCTTTGCTGGGTATAATTTTAAAGATGGACAGATCCCAACTAGTCTGTCCAAGGATTTGAAATTCTTGCTGGAGTCACTCTTTTGGATTAGGGAGGTCTCTGCTGCACCCTACCTAAAAATGTAACTATACTAAACCAGAGGCATATAGTATTTTATCACATAAATGGTCATTGGCACAGAGCAGGGTTCTGAGGGGATGTTAAAGGGGTATCTTCGATGCAGTTGAAAATTTTCAAAAGGGCTATAGTATGGGACACTGCACAGGAAAGTTAACTTGAATAGAATACAAGATTCTGGCCACCCAGATGACACAAAACACCATTCTGAGCTCAGAGGAAGGGAAGAGGAATTAGTAGGAGCAGGACTTGACTTAGAGAAAGTTGGATCTGGAGGAGCAAAACATGTTATAGCTTAGGAACTACAATGTCTTGACACAAGAGCTGTCACCTCCCATCCCATGCCCCTGGCCACCATTGTTAATCCACCACACTACCTCCGTCTGAATCCACATATGGCCTTGAATTCCTTCACAGCACAGCTCCAAGCAGCCTCTAGCAATCTGATGGAATTTGTCCTTGAGATGAAACCCACTTAACCATCCTTGTTATAGTAAAAAGAGCATATGCTGGAGATCAAGCAGACACCGAGTTGATCATGGGCAAATCCATTCACCTTCTTGGGCCTCCCACCATTTTCTAAGCTATGGAATGAGCATGATGATACTGACCTGATAGGATTTTTGTGAGAATCTAATGAGATAATGCATGGAGTGTCCAACAGAGAAAATGTTAGTTCTGACCGCCCAGATAGTGTTGGTATCTCCGTATCTCCCCTGCTGTGCTTCCTAAGGCAATTCATAAACACATCCAGTAGGATGCTTCAGTTGCTGTTGTGTACCCACATGTGAATGCACGTGTGCGTGCACACACACACAATTTATTACACTTGGTCCTAATTCTGCATGCATTTGGCTGCCCTGCTAGGCTGATATCCTCAGGAAGACCCTTTTGTATCTTATTCAACTTGAGATACCCAGTGCTTAGCCAAGCACCATACACATAGTAGGTACTTAATAGAAGCTTATTAAATGAAGGGATCTCAATTCAAATCCAGACCCTAGAGTGTGCTTTTTAAAAGGTCATTATATTTCTCTTCTCCCAATTTCTTCATCTGTCCATTAATGGGATTGGATTAGAATGACCTGCAAGGCTCCTTTTGGTTCTCACATTTGATGATTCTGGGTTTCACTCAGAGCTTCCTTCAGTCATGGCCAATGAACAGTCCAAGTAACTAAGGAGAAAGGCAAACATGGATGCTCTCTATGGTGCCAAGTGAGAGGGAGAATCTGTGGTAAATATAAGATGCATGTCACATGATTCTAGCAGAAACAGGTATCTGGGTGGGGACACCCAGAATGCTCTCAGATACCAATGTTTATTCAATTAATACACAGTGAACATTTGTTAAGTGTCACACACCATGCTAATCACTGGGAATTGCAAGTCAAAGGACACAGAGGAATAAATGATTACCATGCAGGGTATGCATGAGATATTGTAAGGGCATACTGCCTAATGGTCTTCACAAGAGTTGAAATTACCATTCTCTACAGTATCACCATGGATTGAGTGTTTAAAAGGATAGAAATGTAGGGGTGCCTAGGTGGCTCAGTCTCTGACTCTTGGTTGAGCATCTGACTCTTGGTTTTGGCTCAGGTCATGATCTCTGGGTGTTGAGATTGAGCCCTGTGTTGGGCTCTGCACTCAGTGGAGAGTCAGCTTTAGATTCTCCCTCTCTCCTTCTCCCTCTGCCCTTCCCCCACTCATGTGTGTGCTCTAGCACATTTTCTCTCTCTCTCTAAAATAAATAAATAAATCTTTAAAAAAAAGGATACAAATGTTAGGAATACCCTATGGCAGTATAGGTGTTATTACATTGTTTTCAATATAAACAATATTTTTGATATATTAAAAACAATATTGTTGAACCACTGATAGTTGAAAACAATATTGATAGAAACAATAGTACTGAAAACAATATTGATGTAGAAGATGTTCATAACATATTGTTGAATTTATATAAAACACAGGTTACAAAACTGTGAATATAGTATTAATCCATTCTGATTAAAAAGAACAAGTTAAGGGGCACCTGGGTGCCTCAGTCGGTTCAGCGTCCGACTCTTGGTTTCGGCTTAGGTCATGATCTCAGGGTTGTAAGATTGAGCCCACATCAGTCTCCATGCTCAGAGAGGAGACTGCTTGGGATTCTCTCTCTCCCTCTCCCTCTGCCCCTCCCCTTGCTTGTGCTTGCTCTCTCAAATAAATGAATCTTTAAAAAAAAAAGAACAAGATGAATTTGTGTATATACATGTGTGCACTTAGAAAAGATCACAAAATATACAGTATATCCAAATACCCAAGCAAATATAATCTCTAGGCAACATGATCCAGGTGCTATTTACCTTCTTCCTTACCTCTCTCATTATTGTCTTTAATTTTTTGCTGGGAGCCTATCTTTTTTTTTTTTTATAATAAGCTCTCACCAAAGCTAGTTTTGTTTCTATTTTGGGAACAAATATATTTGCAAGCACTAGATTTCTACTGCAAAAAATGGCATAAGACTGATCCTATGTAGTTGAGAAACAAGAAGGTCAAGACTGCCTCTCCCAACAAATCTCTTAACGGGTGTTTCACTCTAGGTTACCTACGGGTAGTTTACTAAATAGGAAAATGCATAGTAAGAGTATGAGAAAGTCATTAAATGGTAAAACATGTCATAACCTTTGAAGTAGAACCAATAAGAATCAATTGTGTAAAATGTGAGGTTGGTTATCGCAATGTTAATTAAAAAACATTTTCCATTAGTTGTACATTAATCACAAGAGGGACAATGTAAAGAAAGGAAGACATACTATACTGTATGCTGGGCCAAAAGGTACCAAATGATCACTTCCCCCTCCTTCCAAGAGCATACATCATCCAACAAAAATTTATTGAGCCCCAAGAGGAGCCGATGATAGCACAAATTAACCAGGACACAGAGGTAAACAAGATGGACAAAAGTTCTTTCCCAGTTTTTGACTTCACCAGCTCCTTCTCATAGTTTAGGTCTCAGCTCCAAGAGTGCCCTTTGGAGAGGTCTTCCTTTGTGCCATATAAAGTAGTACCAGCCCAGCCATTCCTTAAAATATTATTCTGCTTGGTTTTCTTTTATCACTCTCTGCACTTATCTTGTTTATTAGTTGCCTGGTTGATTAACTGATTTACTAATTGTCCATCACCCCAGTTGGAAAGTAAACATGAAGGTGGGTCTTTGCCCATTTAATTTACCTACATACACCTTCCATGTATATGGTACTTTCTAGTTCCTTTCCAGAGGTTCTGATTCTAGGAGTCTGGAGTGGGGCCCAAGGATCTGAACGTTTAACAAATATTCCAAGGGATTCTCCTGCTCAGGGCAAATGTGCAAAGTGCTGGGTTTTATACAAACCCGGATCTTAACTCTCACCCACCAATCCAAAAGTTTGATGACCATATCTGTTTCCATTTCACTGAGAGAATGGTTTCTTGGGGATCCTTCTGCTGGAAAGGAAAAGTCTTCAATTCTGATATAGTCTGTAGACTTGTATAAAATGTAATTTGGTAATACCGAATGGCATAGGCCTATAGGAGCTTATGAAAAACCATTATTGGTCAGGCTTATACTCAAGAAAAAAAATTGTTGGTAAAGTACAACCTAACTAATTAAACTTACTATAATGGATCAACTATGCCATCAGAAAAAGAAAAAATAGTACTTGGAATCATATTTCTAGTTTGCATTGAGCAAATTTGCAGTTTGATCAAAGAAATATGAGGAAATGCATGGCTTATGTATATAGCAAAGTAAGGTTGGAGGACATAAATAGAATATGTGTAAAAGATAACAATGGAAAGAAAGATAGACACTGCGAGACATACATGGAGATGCCATTAAGATATCCCATGAGAACCTGGAAATGGGAGAAAAAGCTTGCTCTTTGAGTTAAGCCCTAAACCCAAGTCACTTAAAGAGTTATTATGGTCCTCGGATCTGCAACAGCTTTACTGAAACCTGACTAACGGCAATCACATCTCAGAGGAAGGATGTCCCTGGAGCCAGGGATGTCTAGAAGTCCCTTATGCAACTCCCAGGGAGAAAAGTTCTCGGCCAAGGTCAGTCTGTTCTTGTGGCTGGGAGGTCTCTAATGTTCTGATTCAGCACAAAAGGCAACCTCTGATTGTAACTGGACTTGCCGGGTATTGAGTATCCGAACCCCTTGGTAATTAAGAGAAAGGGCAGGCCAAAGGGAGGAAGGAAGGAAGCAAGTGAGTAGTGACACCTATGCTTTGCTCACATTCTTGCCTCTGTCACCTTTACTGCCTGGTAACCTCCTCCTTATTCTCTCAAGTCCAGCTCATTTGTCACCTGCTCTTCATAGCTTTCCCCAGACACCACCCCCAGGCTGAGTCAGATGTTTCCCATTCCATGTTTCCATGGTACTCTCCAGATGCTCACTGTCAAATCAGACACCATGAGTGGCTTGTCCCTCCATGGTCAGCTAGACTGAGAGCACCTGAAGGGCAGAAATGCTGCCACAGTCACCTTGGGTTACTGACACCTGCCTGGGACTGGATGCTTAGTAGAAAGCAAGCAAGGAAAGCTGGAATGTCACAGACATGAAACAGAGGTACCACAGGAGAAAATTAAATATTCTCTCTGCTGGATTTTCATTAGCATGACGCACCCCCATGTACTGGTTTCAGACAGAACATTTCTCAGGCAGTCAGCTCTGATCACGTTTCTGTGCCATCAAGGAAAGTGCAAGGCACCACAGGAGACCCACCTTATGAATGTACTCAATGGCCTGTTCCCACACTGAGCAAGTCGGTTGGTTGGAATTCAAAATAAACTTTGTCATGAGCACAACTGATATATGTGGTTTTGAGTTACTCAAAAGAGCCCATTTCACCCATATATCGTTGGTTACTTTATAGGCAGTTCTAGGGTAACTGCAAGTTGATTTGCAATGGTGTTTCATTGATTCATTCTTGACCAGTTATACCCTTTTTACCCTTGCTAATGTGTGAAAGAATTTCCAACAGTCTCCACCCAAACCGTGAGCCTCGCCTGGCCTAAGGCCCTGACAGTTCCTGCAGAGAGCTTTACAGGTTCACCTTTCTTCCTTCTGGTTATTTCTTCAAGACCCCTCAGTCCTTTCCATATGCCTCTTAGACCTCTGTATTTGAAAATAAACTAAATTAAACCTGAAAACATACAACTGCTTACTCTATTTACCCTGTATAATGCAGGGACATATACATATGCATTTACATGCACACTTTAAATACATACACTTGCTTTATGTTATATACAAATATTTAATCCAGAGTTGATAAAATCAAGTATTGGTAAAAATCTCCTTTAGAGAAAGACTGAACATTCCAGGCCCTTGGGTGGGAACACAGTTCTCTTTTAAGACATTGTTTCTACAGAAAATTAGATGGAACTTAGTTCATATCACTTTATCCTGGAAAGCAAGCAGCTAACTTCCGTGTGAGGACTGTCTGTGCTAACAGTGCAATATTACCTAACCAACCATCACATTCCCCTATGGGCAAGATGATCATGGTTCCAATCTGTGCTGCCAATCATTAATATGCTTCCTCGCCACTGAAGAACTCCTATACAAAATGCCAATGTGCTTTTTCCTTTCTTGGTCCTCCGGTAATCATTAACACATTTATTAATCTCAGCAGTAAGTGTTGGGCAAATAAGATGCAGTTCCTGCCCTTAAAGTGTTGGCTCTCTAGTAGGGCACAAAGGGCACGCACATAAAAGGAAAGTACCGTTAAGGCAGTAAATGACACATAGCAAATGAATGGAATGTGGGGATAATATAGGAACTCAGAGAAGAAATCTCCACATCTTGGGGTGATTGAAGACCTGATGGAGAAAAGGGGGCTTGAGGGGGAGCGGGAAGGAAACGCAGGAATTACTAGACAGGAAGAAGACTCTCAATTTGTCCCCCAACCCACTGGCTAGATGCCTAGCATCTAGGAATACACCCAACACCTTTGAGATCAGGCACCGTACCTTGCGCTGTAATAAAAGAAAGCCGAGACAACTCCCAGTGCACATCTCACCCAATGGATCTGTAAACCATGTCATCACAGGTACCTGGGAAGCCAAGGACTCCTCTTCTGAATTGGGATGGTTTATTATAATCTAGAACAAAGAGCCTGCGGCTCTTCTTATAGTCCATGTTTTTCCACATTTGGGTTAATCAAACTCATATAAGCCACATTACATCAATGTTTGAAAGAACCTTCTGTTTAAAAAGTTACTTTTACTATCCCGGTAATAAAATGAGATGAGTAAGTCAGAATGTATAATCTGTAAATTTTAAACGAGGGAAGAAGAAACATCCAAATCACATAAACACAGATGCTAAGAAAGATCATTCAAAGTTTAAAGGACTCCTTGAATTAGACCATCTCTTTACAAACCAATCAAACACCCTAAATTCAATAAAGGGCAAATAAAAAAGTCTGGGATGCGTCTTACTCAAACTGTGGAACAAAAGACATCATGATAGTCAAATAACAAAAGGCTCATCTTCTTATCCCTTTAACCATCCCCAGGAAAAACATTAAATTCTTCCTCTTTCAACATACACCTTTTTCTTTTCCTGAAACAAATGTTTATTATTGTGTACAATGACTACTTGGTATTTTTACCTAATGACCTATATATACTGAAGGATTTACTAGTTAGGTAAACTTGGATAGTTAAACTCTTAAGCCTTGCTTCCTCATCTGTAAAACAGAGGCAATAAAATCCCCGTCCCCGGGTTGGTGGGACCCAAGTGAAAGAAGGAACACAAGGCCTTTCACCGCAGCATTTAGCACAGGGTCATTGTCATGATCATCATCTCTTATGATGCTCCAGGAAAGACCTTTTGTGATCTCCTATCTGGAAAACCTACAATGGCATTGGTGAGAGGGGGAACATGGCATAGTGTTTTCACAGCTTGGCTTCGAGAGCCAGACTGCTGGGTTCAAATCCAAGACCCACCACTTGCTTTTGGGTCACCTTGGGCACTTTCTATAAAACCTATTTAACCCACCTGTACCTTACTTTGCTCCCTTACCCGTAACATAGAGACAATAAGAATACCCCCCCCGCCGCCCCGGGGTTGCTGTAAGGGCCAAATAACTGATGATTCATAAAGTATACAGATCAGTGCTTGACACGGAAGATGACTTCATGTGTTAGCCATTCCTATGCTGACTCTGCTCTTCAGGTCTAAAGATGGTCAGAATCAACCTCAAGAGTCTCAAAAAGGGTGAAAAAATACTAAGGTACCTGAGTTATATGAGATGCAGGAATGCCTTGTTGTTCCCTAAGGAATCCCAGAGGATTTTAAAATAAAGGGAGTGTTTTAGAAGAACATAGCTGTACAGAAGGAACGAAGTGAAAAAGACATGAATGGCAGGAGTAGCATGCTGAGCCCTATCTAGTCCACATAGTTCTATTTTAGCACCAGCAATGCTGCAAATATTTGTTTTCATTTTCACGCTCATTTTCTCCACTAGACCAGCTAGACCTCAAGGACTAGAACTATATTCAGCCAATTTACTTTTGTATCCCCAGTTCTTAGCATAGTCCTGACACAAACTTAATGTTTATTAATGAGTGAATGGTCAGGTAAGTGAATACAAGAATGGTCTAAAGATACATGTAGATATTTGTCCAAGTGCAAGAAGACCTTTTATTCTTTTAAATTTTTTGACTTGGGTATAGTTGACACAAAATGTTACATTAGTTTCATGTGTACAACATAGTCATTCTAAAATCAAAGACAAGAAGTGACAAGTGTTGGTGAGGATGTGGAGAGAAGAGAACCCTCATGCACACTGGTGGGAATGTAAATTGGTACAGCCACTGTAGGAAACACTGTGGGAAACCTGAGCTTCCTCAGGAAGACTTTTTTTTTTTTTAAATATTTTATTTATTTGAGAGGTAGAGAGAGAGAGATCGAAAGCACAAGAGCAGGGGTGGGGAGAAGAAGACTCCCCGCTGAGCAGGGAGCCTGATTCAGGGCTCCATCCCAGGATCTGAGCCGAAGGCAGACGCTTAACTGACTGAGCCACTCAGGTGCCCCTCAAGAAGATTTTTTAACACTAACAGAGCCAAATTTGACTCTTGGGATCACTAGGACCCAGCCAACAGCAAGGAAGAAGATAAATGAACAGGAGTAACATTCCTATAACCTGGAACCTCAATTTCACAGTTCCTAGTTTTTACTGTATGGAGTTTTTATTATGAATCATCTTGTTTGCTTGCCAATTCTAATTAGCCCATCCTGAGCTAATGAATTGCACAGGGCCTTTGGCAAGATGGTTTTGTTCTTTGCAAATGATACACACCCATGCAATTAAAGTAGTTAATGCTTGTGCCTACTTCAAATGAGACCAAGTTATCTTCCCATACTTATGAAAAACTCTTATGAGTAGGTAAATCTAATAAAAAATTTTTGTAGAGTCACAGACTCTGAGACTTGCAAGAATTTTTAAAGTTTGTCTATCTATCCTATGCAGTGAAAGAATCCCTAGGTAACACTAGACATGAGGGACACCTAATACCTACGTAACACTTAAAACAAGCGGGATCTTGCCTCACTGCACTAGACAGCCAGCTTCATTGGAGAATAGCTTGAATCTTTATAAAATTCTTCACATAATGAGTTCAAATATCCTTTCTGTAATTTTTACCCTTGACCCTAGTTTTAACTTCCAAGCCTCTGAAATATAATTTCTTTTCCAGGTAACAATTCTTAAAATGTTTTAAGAAAACTGTTATGTCCCCTCTCTTCGTTTTTTTAGTGACACTTCCCGAATTCCTTCATCTGTTCTGGATCCTTCGAAACCTCAGGTGCTGACTACACTGACAATATTCCTTTCCAAATGTGATGTCCATTATCGGCCTTACGGTGCCTCCATGGACTTAACTTGTATCCAGAGAAAACAGGACAATGTCTTCTCTAACTGGATTTTTCACGTTCGATTAGTATGCCTTGGATCACATTCTTCTCTGGGCAACCACACAGCATGATATCCTCTACACAACAGCACTTCTGGTCAGTAAAAACCCTTGGGTCTTTCTCTTCTTTTGCTCAAACATGCATTGTTTTTGAAGGAGGTCTACCTTACTACCTTTGTGGTTGTGTAGTTGCAACGTGTGCATGGGTGTGTTTTATATAAACCTAATGACAGGTCTATTCTTATAAAATGCTATTCTTGCTTGCTTTGGCATATCATTCTGCTCTGTTGACAGCTGTTTAAGTCTGGAATCTCTTCCCTAACAGATTATTCTCACCTCTTTTTGCCATGTATGCAAGCAATGCTTTTTACATCTTCTCTAAGTCATTGCTATTTTGCTGGGGAAATACAGACCAAGTGCAAGAATCCTGGCAGTCCTTGAGATTCTTGCCAGGTTGATATCAATCCTGTCTTTTATCACCAGGCTTGAAATATAATTGTTTGGTTACTGGTGAATCACCTAACTGCTCTATCACCCTGCCCACAGTTCTTGATAACCAGAATATTATGTCCAGTTACCAAGGGCCTTCTTGACAGCCACATACATACCATCCACAGCATTCCCATTATCTACTTACCTGGCAACTTTATCACAAAATGTAAATTAGGTTAACTTGTTATTTAATTTATGTGGCATCTTCTGAACACTTTTTTTTTTTTTTACTTAAAAATCCATTCTACAATTTGCTGAGCATATGATTCTTCATCAAACATAAAAATAGTTTTGCAATATAAATTCATGACTTATTTTCTGACCTTATACAAAATTGTTCACATTTATAAAATATTTTAAAAAATCTCCAAACATGGTCCGAAAATGAAATTTAAAGTTCTAAAGTTCACAAATGTTGTATTTTTTTTCCCCACATATACATTGTATCCTGGGAAAGAATAACAACATTTCATTTTCAATCACCGTAATAGCTTACATGGTAATTCAGGAAATTAGAAAAAAACCTTAAAACCACATGTCTCAAAATTAGCCATTTCTGTGCTTTCTAATGGGCTCATTTTATTTATTTATTTTTTAAAAAATATTTTATTTATTTATTTGACAGAGAGTGAGCGAGAGAGAGCACAGCAGGGAGAGCGGCAGAGGGAGAGGGAGAAACAGGCTCCCCACTGAGCAGGGAGCCGGATGTGGGGCTCAATCCCAGGATGCTGGGATCATCATCTGAGCCAAAGGCAGCCGCTTAACCGATTGAGCCACCCAGGTGCCCCAAAGCAAAGTTTATTGAGCAATAGTAAAGTGACAGTAGAAAGCTTCCGAAGAGGGAGGGGACCTGAGAGGGTTGCCCTAATGGCATCATTTTATAGATGAGAAAACTGAGACACAGATAGGTTAAGTAAGTCTTATTAGCAAATAATACAATTAAGGCTGATCCACCCTGTGACTTAAAATACCTATATTCTTAAGAAAAAGGTAATCCCATCACTGAAAGAAAAACACTTACTCTATCAGTTATTAATTCTAAAAACTCACTTTCTATGAACACAGCACTTCAGTTATTTAAAGATAGAAAACTCCCCTAGGCTGATTCCATACAGTGAGCATCTGTGCTCCCTGCAGATTCTGAGTTAGTTTGGGGCCACCAAAGAGAATCTGGGGTCCTTTCCCATTCTAGAAAAAAAACCAAAGTGACATTAACTCTGATGGAGTCAACAGAAGGTATATGAAATGCCAAACTTAGGCAGGAGTTTCTCATCATAAAACATGGAAATATAGTCCATTAATAAAGTCTTTATTGCATATATATTACACACACACACACACACACACACACACACACACACACACACACACACACTACTCATATCAGTATATTGCCACAGAAGAGGAAGGCTGAAATACTACCGGTGGTAATGAGATATGGAAACAGGAGGATAGTGAGGCTTTACAGGCCACTTCTTTGCTGGGCCACAGTGAAATCAAAGGGTAGAAACTTACATTCTTATTTGCACAAGAACTAGGGTGAAAAGAATATTATTTGGAACTAGAAGAAAAATGATTCAGAAATGGTATCCTTAAAATACACATAATTTGGTCCTATCATGTCTACTTGTGAAATACCACCCTGGAATGTTTGCACTGGATGGCCTCTAAGGTCCCTGCTGGCAGAATGGGATGGACTTCTAGAAATCTCCCTAGAACACCAGAGCTCTGAAAAACACATATTTGGAGCCCTAAAGAGTACCAGGCCAACTCGCGGAGAAACAAATTGCTACTCACTTCCCACCAGGGCAGACCCTGGAGGCTAGGAGACAAGTTGGGGATCCTTGGAGGAAAAGGTAACTGTGGATGGGGATCACTGTTGCCAGCAGACCTGTGCCAACAGTTGGGTTTTTAGCCTCTCTGCCTGAATGCTAAGAAAGCCGTGCCACCCAGTGTTGATGCCGGATCCACCATGAATTCCTTCGTAGATCACCTTCTTTCATTATAAACTCCACCATCTCTCATGGTCCCATTCTCCATGATTCCAGAATCTGCATTCATGTATATAGGTTATATGCTCTGAGTTACAGGTATCAGAATCTCTTTCCTCTCAGTTGTCCGGGCCAGAAATTTGGGTGTCATCCTTGATGTCCCCTTGATGGAACACTTGGCAACAGTCACCAAGTATTATCAATTCTACCTCGTCAATGTCACTCTAATCCGTTCATTTCTTTCCATCCAGCCTATCCGTCCCTTACATCAGATCACCATCATCTCTAGCTCGGATTAATTTAATAGCCTTCCAAATGGCCTTCCTGCCTCCAGTCTTTACCCCCTTTAATTCATTCTCCAAAATGGGGTCAGCCATCTGTAGATAAAGAAAGTCTGATGAAGCTACCTCCCTGCTGAAGGACAAGCCCAAAGTCCACAGCCTGACAGACAGGTCCTTCATGACCTCACCCCTACTGACCCGCCAGCCTCCTTGTTCCTCTGCGCTCTTATTTGCAATGCCCTGAGCTGGTCATAGTGTCCTTCATTTCTGGGTCTTTATCCTTGCAGCTTCCCCTGCCTTCAACATGCTGTACACAACCCAGTTCTTCACATGACTCCACAGCTCCCAGTGCTGGCTTAATAAAAGTCATAGCTGACACTCAATGTGAGGGGTTCCACTCTAAGCATTTTTATGCATTAAGTTATTTAATCCTCACATCAACCCCTTTGCGGTAAGTATTATCATGTTCCCCTTTTATAGACAAGCTGGCATGATCTCTCAAAGCTGGGTTATGTGCTTCTAGGTGCTCCCAGAGCCCCCTGTGTTTATCATAAAATGTACTATTATACATTTTCCCAATTTTCTGTATCATAGACTACGGGTCCTAAAGGAAAAAGACATGTCTGATTTGTAGTGGTCTCCTAGATGAAGCTCACTCAATGTCTGCTGAACTAATAAATGATGACAATGCTCAACAATATGGGATACAGGTTGAGGGCACATTCTAGAACCCACTTGCTTGCATCCAAATCTCAGCTCTTCTGATTACTAACTGTGTGAACTTGAGCAAGTTATTTAACCCCTCTGCCTAGAATGGGGATAATGATAATATATACTTCATATAAGAGTTAAATAATATCTGTAGAGTGCTTCGAGGAGTTCGTGGCATACATAATGATTATATAAGTGTTTGCCATTATTAGCATTCATGTTAATTAAGGAACTAAAACCACTTGTGAAATGGAATAAATATCATTAGCTCAATTTTACAGGCAAGAGGAGCTAAGATCAAGTGATGATCCTCAAATATATGCTGGTTCTAAAATTAAATATTATCATCCAAAGATTTGTTACAATGCACCGGAGACATAGCTGAAGGATTCCTTACAAAATATCCCATCAGTAGACTTGTAAAAACCGGCAACAACAAGGACAACAGCAGAGTGGGCTCCTAACCAACTCCAAAGAAGAAATGATCCAGAAGTTTCAGAGCACACCACTTACTTGTATAAAGGATATATTGCTACACATGAGGGCCAAATTTAGAAGAAAGTTACAAGGAAATGTTTCCTAAGACTAACAGGACCATCTCTGATTTGTGGGAATATTTAGGACCAAAGCAGCTCCATTTTATAGAGAAAATTCCCTGAACAAATTACTTACTGACAGTAAAAAAAACACTTGCATCCTCAGACCTTGACAGGGGATTTAGTTGTTTGCTCTTAAAAGCAAAGCAGATAACTTTTCAAAATAAAAATTTTGTCTAAGAAAAGATATAACCAAAGGAGTAAACACTATGACAGGGTTTCGTGGCATTAATTAAGTCCTGCATTCCTTGTTAGGCACATTGTCTTTGCTCAGAGGTTACTGAAATGAAGACCCCATTGGCTGAAAACAGTGTCTAGTTTTCACCAAAGGAGACACAGAGAAAAGTTTTATTCAGAGTTGACACTTTGCTGAGCAATCCAAAGCCTTGGCCCTCACGTCTGTAACCCATTTAAATGCTCATGGGAATTTCCGGGTGAAAACCAGAACTTTTACTCTAATGTTATCCCTTGGTTCTCAGCAGTAATCCATCCTTTGGCAATGACTGACAGTGAAAATAATAAAGTATTCATTGAGGTTCATATCTTTACTTTCTAAATCACACATCAAAAATGAATTCCTGAAACTCCATTTCCCATTTTTGTGATAGAGATTAAGCCCTACTTAAAAAACAGCAAAATCATGAAAATTTTTATTTGCCTGAGAGGTTTGCAAGAACAACCAATGGCACCTCATGACAAATAACGTTTTACTCATTAATTTAATTTTTAATATTTTGAGACAAGACCCCATTATGACTAAAAATCTGAGAAGCTCTGGATTTTGTTGAAGAGGAATTTGTCCTTTTGTGGAAAAGACAAATGGATGAAGCCACCGTGAGATTCTAGAAAATTCTCAATTGTTCCGTCATTTTCCAAGCTTATACCTCTACACTTTGATGTCATTTGGTGTGCATGGCTTTATGTTTGGGGATTAAAATGGACACCAACAAGTCAGATTCCCTCTTTTCTGGTGACTGCTTCTAGCTGCTATCGGCTGCCATGTTTTGTATAATAGAAACAGAAGTTAGTAGGGGTCAGGGGGAGCAGTAGGAAGAAGAGTTTGCAGAGGGAGGTAAGAATAAAATAAGCACATAAGAGAAACTAAGATTAAAAAAATGAATAGGCTTTCCTGGATAGCACAGGGCTTTCCAACTTCTGGTTCCAGGCTGTTCCTTAGGTGTGGTGATCTACACACCCTTGGGTTCTATGACACCTTTGTTCTTCTTTTTCACCTAAGTGACAAGAGTTGGTTCCTGTTTTTATAATCAAAAGGACAGTTAATACATGAATAAAACTCCAAATTTAAGGACAGGGCCCTAAACTGAAATATATAGTTTCTTCCAGATATATCCTAGCTACCACTATCAGATCAATCTTTTGCTGCAATTTTAGAGTCTTAGCCAAAAGAAGTTCAGTCCATGGTCAAAAGCCAAAAAGTTCCCAGAGAATTTAAAGAAAAGAAAAAAAAAAAAAAAGGCTATAATGTATGGGCTACACAAGTGCTTTTATTTTTTTTTTAAAGATTTTATTTATTTATTTGACAGAGAGAGACACAGCGAGAAAGGGAATACAAGCAGGGGGAGTGGGAAAGGGAGAAGCAGGCTTCCCGCCGAGCAGAGAGCCCGATGTGGGGCTCGATCCCAGGACCCTGAAATCATGACCTGAGCCAAAGGCAGACGCTTAATGACTGAGCCACCCAAGGGCCCCTACACAAGTGCTTTTAATGATGTAAATGAATTAGTAGAAATCACCTTCCTTACATTTCCTTTAGCTTCGTAACTTAGAGCTTTGAAGAGATATATTAAAGAAATACACTTAAGTAGATTAGTTCTCATTTTGATAAAAGTATTCGTGCAGATTATAAACCTCATCAGCCTGTTTATTCATAGCCCTGTTAAAAATTGTCATTTAAAAAAAATGACCTGTTAAAGTACTTATGAGTCAGCACATTTTTTCTTTATGTAGGTAAATGAGGGTAGATTTGGGAGTTTCTTTTAGAAGAAGATAATAATAACAGTCCTATGTTTGAATTTCAAGTTCAATATCACATTTGGCATGGATTTCAAAGTCTTCCAGGGGTGCTGTTTTGTTCACAAGGAGGTTTTTCTTGTTTGAGCCCTCTTGCATAAGACTCTTGGAGGAGAGCAAAGAAAAAAAGATTCCCTACATGTTGAGACATGAAGAAATTAGTGTAAGACACCCAAGACGCCATGCTTTAGCCTCTTTAAGCTGAACAGCAAAGCAATTTCATTCTTTCCATAAAAGATGAGGTCAAAAAAAGGGAACAAAGTGCTGAGGAGAAAGGAAACTCCCATCTTGGTCTTTACACTGTAGAAATCAAGTCAAGACTGGTGGGTGACAGGGCTGAGCCCAAAGTTGTATGCCTATGGAGGAGGCTCCAGCCTGCAGAAAATTCTAACTCCTTTCTCCATCCTCACACTTAAAACTGCCTCCTTTCTTTCATCATGTCCTCTCTCCCCGCCGTAAACAGCTATTCCTCAAACCCCTGGCCGCTGCCCTCAGCCGATGCTGGGGTGTCTGAGTTGGGAGGGAAGACGGGCGGTGATCCAGCCTCAGACACAGGAGTAACTTCCCAGGCCTGGTGAGTGGAAGCTTCTCTCTGTGACTACCTTCCAACAAACTTCATTTTAAATTATGATTTTTTTCCCTTCAGTTGTGTTAGAACACATGTAATAGTGAACTGAGTTCTTAGGAAGCAAAGAAGTTGGAAGGACCCAATCATGAGTGTGTAGGCCTAACCTTCTCCACACTGGAGGGGCAGTGGGCCTGGTTCACATTTTTATGTTTCATATAGACGGTCTTCTTGCTAGGGGGAGAGGCTGTGGGCAGCTCCACATCTCCTGGCCATTGACAGAGGCTTCAAAGGCTTTCAGGGGTTAAATTCTCGTCAACACTAATAGCACCATCCTCCTCAAGAGATGTTAGCATTTCACCAGTTCATTCACTTGAACATGGCCTTTTACAAAGAAAGCAAGTAGCTTGATTATCTTCTTGTGGCAGATCAAAAGTCAGTGAGGCTTTGAGGCCAGGGGACCTGCCAAATCGCCCCTCTCTCAGGGCTTCTGCTCTTGCTGTTGCTGGGCCTGCCTCAATGGAACTGTCCCCCATCGTGAATGGGCTCAGCCCTCACTGCATTTGGGTTTCTAGGCAGTTGGCACGTCAGCAGAGAACCACCCAGCCTAAGGTAGCCTACCCTTCCCCTGTCTCTGCCCCGCCACTGTTTATCCCTTCCCCTGCTTTATTTTTCATCAGAGATCTTAACACTACTTGACATTGTATTCTGATTTATCTGTTTCCTGGCTCACCCACATGAGAATGTAAGCACATGAAGGCAGCAGCTTCATCTTGTTCATCACTCAATTCCCGGAACCTAAATAGGGCCTGGCCCATAACAGCCCTCAGTAAATGCTATTTGAATGAATAAATAGGAACGAAAGGCAAATATCTCAATTTCTAAATTAACATATGCTCATCTCCCTGTCAGCTTTCATTTACTCCTCTATGCTTTCTGTGCGTGGTTTGCTGACAAGGGTTGGTAGATGGAGAGCTCCACCCTCTCCAACGTCTTGTGCTAAAGCAAAAATGCTTCATGTAAAGGTGTGTGAGTTATAAAAACCTGGTATTGACAGAAAGCATAAGGAGAAAGACACCGCACTGTTTGTGAGAGTGTGGACTGAGACACCCAGGCATCCCAACAACACATTTCTACACAAAAATCATTATTATGTGTGTGTGAGGAGTACACACACACACACATATTATCTGCAGGGAAAGGGTCTACAAGACGACACATCAAACTGTTAACAGTGGTTCTGACCTTTCTAAAGAGAGGACTGAGGGTGACTTCCTAATCATAAATTTCTGTAATATGTAAATGTTGGCAACCAGCAAGGACTACATTCATAATAACAAAAATAATAAAAGCTTTAAACATATTTAAAATCTGGAGCCAAAGCACTTTCATATTTATAAAACTATTTACATTCTGAGCTCTAGTCTTGATGTCCAGATTCACAAGTTTTGTCACCTCTCTAGGCTTTATTTATTCCTGAGCCATAAAATGGGGCTAGGAATTTCTGTCCTGTCTGCTGCTTGGGGTTACTGGGTGGCTAAATCAAATTCACAGGGTGAGGTTTGAAAACATTTTGAAATTACTAAGTCAATTCAAGAAGCCACTATGTATATTATTATATTCTTGTTGAAGTTTCTTGTTAGCATTCAATTTCATTTACTCCTAAGAATACACTCTAGGAGGGATTTGTGTTAGGACTTTTACAGTGAGGAAACAGGTGGAGAAAAATGAAATTTCTCCTTCAGACAGCAGAATTAGAATCCAAAGCCAACTTTAAATCTTCATTCTATTCCAGGTATTACGCAGAGAGAAGGGAGAGGAAAAGTCCCTTCAGAGCATGGCCCCTCCCAGATGAAAGGGACTGGTCATAGTCAGGAGCAGGAAAAGGCACCCTTAGGAGCATAAAATGAAATAAAACTGCAGTGAGAAAACTGTATGCTTCTTATCCTGCAAATGTGTTGGTCCAAGGCCAATTTACCCCTTTAATTATGCTCAAATAAATGCTTTTATGCAACCCAAACTGTAAGAGTTTAGGAAAACCTCTTCAGAATAAATAGGCAAGAATTTTAAAAAGAAGAAGAGAAAATGTAGGCTTTGCTAAAATAAACATGCCTTTACTTGGAGAAAAAACGCGACTTTTAGAAAAAAGCAGGAACAGTCATTCTACCAAACTGCAGAAAGGGATACTTCATCCACTGGGATGTTTCCAAAGGTTTGCTTGTTACGGCAATGCTACTGTTATATACAAACAAGAGGACAGGATGACGTGTTCTACCAGTCCCACGCAGCCATGATCCTAAAGGTTATTGCTCTTGCCAAGGCTTCAAATAAGACGGATCATTTCTAAGGAAGGTGGGTGGGCTCCACCGCCCTCAGCCTCTGGCAAGCAAGTTTTAGCTCAACATGACAAAGTTCTGTCAATTCCCCAGCACCAGCATGGGTCTAGTAATATAATAAACAAATTCAAGATAGTAGGTTTACTGATCATCAAAGATCATCAAAAAGCATTCCAAGAATGGGTTAGCCCAGTGATGGGTATGAGAAACAAACAGGGTTTTAGAGGGGATGGGGAGGGAGGATTGGTTAGCCCGGTGATGGGTATTAAAGAGGGCACGTTCTGCATGGAGCACTGGGTGTTTTACACAATGAATCATGGAACACTACATCAAAAACTAATGATGTAATGTATGGTGATTAACATAACAATAAATTTTTTTTTAAAAAAAGCTTTCCAAGATAAATTTTCCAATTTTTTAAAAAAAGGCATTTTAAAGATATTTCAACCATGTAACCACTGATTACATTGCTCCTAGATATTATTTTTTAAATAATAATTATTTTCTCTTCCTGGGAGTATCATCCAGAGATGTTTCATAGCAATGAAAGACTGTCTTCTTGAAGACTTCTTTGCTTACTGCTTGAGTCCTACTATGTGCAGTGCTTTGTGCAAATAAGGACAAATGAGATGCAGCAGTCCCTGCCCCAAAGAGGGTCACCTAACGGAGAGAATTAAGGTTCGAAAAGCTATGCCTAATTTGCACTTCTTTGAAAGTTCCAGTTCTATTAAAGAATCTCAAAGCACAATATGAACCCCATGCAATTTTTATTTTCAAGATACTACTCCAACAGCTTCCTGTGCCCAATTCCAACCCTGATATTGAAGACATGCTGCTCGAACTAGTCAACCTTGTCATCAGGTTAATGTTAGAAGTCCTGCCTCCCCTCTCCTTTATGGCTATTTCTCTGTCTTGGCCTTTCTTTCTTTCTTTCTTTCTTTCTTTCTTTCTTTCTTTCTTTCTTTCTTTCTTTCTTTCTCTCTCTCTCTTTCTTTCTTTCATGACTTTCTCACATGAAGCGCTCTCTAAAACATTTTGGGGCAAGATTTCATTCCATGCTTCCTCAGGAGTGCAATAATATTGGAAGCACAGTTTGCAGGTCATTGTGAGAGGTCAGCGAGCAGTCCCCTGGTGTTAATAGCTTGAGTAATATTGTTTTCTCCTTCAGACCACGCCATTAAATTGTTTTCATTACCCACAAAGGGATTGTTTGTGTCAGAGCAAATGAGATCTGATACAAATGCAAACCAGCTAATTTCAACCTAACAAAATAGTTTACTCCTGATAACTAAAAGAACAAGACAATGACAAAAATTTGTTAAGTCTCTTGATGTACAGGCAGGAGAGAAGAAGTGTATTAAATAGACGGGCCCCCTCAGAGCCGGTGATGCGGCTTCAGTGTGCTACCTGGAGCTTTTGAGGGACTTTTCTGCTCCTCAAGACTGGGGTGAGGGGGTGTTTTCCAAACGTTTTAAAAATACGATGTTTTCTGTTCTCTAAGAATATCAGAGATTCCGCTTTGGGTCTATTTCATTGAACTTCTGTTCATAAAGCATTTTTCTGTTGTTCTTTCGGTCATCCAAATGCAAAGCTCTGAAGCGGGGTACATCCTTTTGCTGCTCCCCTCGTGCATGATATGCCTGCCCTTCCTGAGGCAGCCGTCCTTTTAATGCCTTTTAAATCTATTTTTCCAGTTTTCTCACTGCCATCATAGTAACTCTTGCTTCTGTGAAGTGTTTCTGCATGGGGCCTGGGTAGTTTCTTCAAAACGTGCAGGTCAGGGCTCTTCGAGCAGACCGCTGAAGTAGAAAGTGGTGCGTGTGTGCAGGACAGGAGGGAGAGCTTGTACCTGTGTGATCCTGATCCAACGCACCATCCCCCCGTCCTGAAGCCTCACTTCTGTAACAGATTGTCTGGGCCCTCTTCCTGCAGCTCTGCCAACCAAGCCCTGGGAGCCAGTCAGAGCCCACCTCTCATCAGGAAGAATCTGAGGAGCCCCCAGCCTCCATTCGGCCACATTCCTGGTCTCTGCTTTATACTCTAGCCCCACTCATTATGTCTCCATGGTAACCTGACTGGTACCAGGTCTGCTGCGACTGGGCCTCTCCTTGACTCCTGCCAGTCTCTCGGGGACCTGCAGCCCTCCAGAGGAGGCATCCGCCCATCCTGATCCCCAGCTCGGCTCAGGTCAGTGACCAGATTCCCATTACCTGCAGTCAAGTTTCCCTGACTTCCAACGACTGATTTTGAGGTGGCTTCCTGTCCCAGGTGGTTGGCGGAAGTGACATCTGTTGTCCCCAGCTCTCCTGCCCGGACCCCAGCCCTTCCTTGCTAGCTCCTGGCATTATTCCAGGGCCCGTGCTACTGGGCTGGCCCCTAGGACCTGCCACTCTCCCCTGATCTGCCTGTGGCGCTCCCTCAGCCCTGCCTCACTCAGCAGGCATGGGCCCTTGTGAGCCTGCCCAGATCCAGCCAGCTCCCGGCCCCACTACCTCCTCTCACAGCCCTGGCCCCGGCCCCGCAGCCATGCCCACCTTTCACCTGCCACAGAGCCTGGACAGTGGCAGCTTGAAGGGAACAAATGCTTTCCATCTAAATGTGGTAGCTCCCACCTGTACTACTTTCTGTCATCACATTGTGACCCGTTCCTGGTCTGGAGGTGCTGGAGAAGCTCCACCCAGGGGGCCAAGGGTCCAGCGGGCCAGTTGTCCCCTCAGGTCTCCAGGTGTCCATCTATTTCCCATGCCAAGTGAATGCCCAGAGAGCTCTCCAGAAAGCTCAAGAGGATCCCAGGGATGCTAGAAATCTTCATCTCCAATGAAGACATAAGTGCTATGAGAATGGCATCCAACCTTTTCCGTTCACTGGATGAAGGGTTGTCTCAGCCTACCGCCCCCTGACTGATAACTACAGAACATGCATTAATATACTCCAATATGTCTTCGAGGGACCGTAAGGGAAAGAGGTTAAGAACCCTCAGACCCTAGTATACTCTCTTTTCTACTGTCCAAGGCTGCCCCTGGCTCATGAGTCCCACGCCCCCTGGCTCAGCCGTGTTCTTTGAACATCTGATGCCTGGTCACACCAGTCTCTGAATGATCCAAGATGGCTGCTCTCCCCCGAAGCCTCTTGAGGGCCCCAGGTCCCCAGAGGCTAGCCCAAAGTGCTTCAGAGGGGCTGCAGAGCCAAGTCCCAGAGAACTCCTCAGAATAGAGAACCCACCTTTCTGTGTGGATCCTGAAGGCCACAGCCCCTCTACCCCACAATCACTGAGACTCCTCAGGCTGAGCCCAACTACCCAGTGAACTCTCCTATGTTACCTCCCCTTCCTAAACGCAAAGGAATTCAAGAAAACCCTCAACTTAAGAACTTCCAGACTGCCCCTGCAGGATCCTCAGGCTAGCACTGTCCGCCTACCCCAAAGGACAAAAGTCCAGAATCCAGTGGCCGGTCCTTGGCATTGTCCCTCTCTGACCACATCCAGAGAGACTCCTACAGTCAGAAGGGTCTACATGATCCCTTATTATACAGAGGCCAGCAAAGAAGAATCAGGAAGCCTAAAGATTCTCCAGGCTCACGGCACTCTCTAAAGTGAAAGCAGTCTTAAAGCAAAGGAACAAAATTTCCTTTCGAAGTTAGAGCAAATGGGGGAGAGTCCAGTATTAGCCCACGGATTAGCACAAACCTCTTATAGGGCCACTTGTTTGTCCTTCTGAGGGTCCATTCCATGCTACCGAAGAGACAGAATTTCAGAGTCTAAGCTACAGAGCTCACAAGCACTTGCGTCTGCTACGCCACAGCAGCATCCTGAGGATGAGCCCCGGCCGCTGTGGACAGCACCGAACTCTCCTCGGAGGACTTCACAAGTTGGCTGTGTGTCCCTGGAGGAGGAGCAGGACATCCAAGTGGCCATGTCGATCCCAGGAACTTTGCTACAGGTTTTCCAATCTAAGTAGACTCAGTATAACTCCTCCAGATCCCAGAGCCTTCAAGAGAACATCAGGCCTAACTCCAAGGAGTCCCAGGACCCAGGAACACATCCTGGGAAGGGTAACACTGATATTCCAAGGAGGAATTGTTTAAGTCATGCAAAAAGTTCTGACCTTTCATATGAGGCCCGTTTGTGGTGTTCTTTAGGTGAGCCCAGTCATGAGGGGGACTGTTCTGGATAGAGCACTGACAAGCCTTATCTTGGGCCCAGCTAGGAAGACCGAGAACAGACACAGGACAGGAACAGATGGGTCTTTGCCTCACTGGTGAAGTGCTGAAAGCCCAGTAACATATGAGCTGTACGTGGGAGCTCCGGGGACTGTCTCAGCCACACGGGCCCTGTGTACCCCCATCAGTGCTCGAGGCTGGTGATAAGGAGCCTTACCCTGAAGAAGACAAGGAGGCTTCTAAGAAAATACTTCTCACAGTGGAGGAGATGGATCATGAGACAACACACATGGCTGGCCCTTGTAATCCTGGGGGAGGATAAACTCAATGAGACGGGAGTCTCTGCATGTGGTCCTGGGCTAGTTACGGCTGGGAGGTTATACTCAGCAGCCAGAGCAGCCCGGCGGGCCTGTGGCCTGCATGGTCACACAGAGCCCGCGCTCACCGGGGCCCTGAGCTCCGCTTCAAGATCTGCTGTCTCCATCCTGAAATCCTCAGTAAGTTTGCCTTTGAACTTACAGTTTGTAAGTCAAGTTTGGCGGGACGACAGGGCATCAGTGTGAGCGGAGATGTCCAGAAGAAAGGAGAGTTTTAGATCTTAGTGCCTTTAGCAGCACTTTTCTTCCTGCCTTTTTTCTTTTTTTATAAGGGGCCCGCGAATTGTGCAGCCAGTCCTGTCCGCAGCCCTGATATAACAGCCTCCCAAGTAACCAGCTAATGCTCGAAGGAGGGAATTGAAGACTATAATAACCATGTATTCTCTGGCGATTTCTCCACCTCTAATCCCATTCCTACCACAGGAATCTCCTTTCATGCCTTAGAGTCACTCACTTAAGGTTTATTTGGTACCCGCTTCAAACTCCCCCCAGCTCAAAAAGACCACTGTAAGAGCCAGGACATCGGGGGCCGGCATTCCAGAAGGCAAATCATGTCATGATATCACAGGGTAAGGAGGATCCCGAGCGGCAGTAGGACCTTCCCTGTGATTATGACCAGGACAAGGACGGAGGTTGGAGGAGCTGCTCAGTGCCTGTGCCAGGACCCATCCGGTTAATATGTTTGTTAGATCATTATATAAACAATGAATGTTTATTGAGTAACTACTGTGTGCCAGGCACTACAGAAATGAAGACAGACACAGTCCTGTCCTTGGCGAGCTCAGTCTAGTCAGAGATACAGGCACTTAGCAAATAAATTATAATAAAATGGGCTAAATACTTTTATACATATAAATAGTATTCTATAGAAGCTCTGGATAATTAACTTTGGGAGAGTCAGAAACTATAACATAGAAGGATCTTAAAAGATAGATAGGGAGTTTGTCATGCTAAGAATACGCAAGAGGGGCACCTGGCTGGCCCAGCGGGTAGAGCATGCTACTCTTGATCCCAGGGTCATGGGTTCGAGCCCCTTGTTAAGTGTAGAAATTACTTTAAAAAAATTTTTTTAAAGAATTAAAAAAACAAACAAACAGGTGGTCTATCTCTAGCACCCATATTAAAAAAAAAAAAAAAAAAGGATTACCCAAGAGGAGCATCAAGCAGACCCTGCACAGCAGCAGAATGGAGAGAAGCTTAGCCCCACAGAAGACTGGGCTGTGTGATAGGGGGGATGTTTAGAAAAGAAGGTTGGGACCAGAATTGTGAAAGTGGCCTCCTAATTCCAGCTCGGTCATTTGGGCTTTATCTAGAATACAAGAAGGGCCCAGAAAAGATTAGACACAGTTCATTGTGTTTTCAGGATGGTACCTCGGCTGGCGGTATGAAGGAAGGCCTGGGGCGGGAAAGCTGGGAGGAGGGAATCCAGCGATGATGGGAAGCAACAGAATGGTGAGGGTCAGCCTAAGGGGATTCGGTAGGATCTGAGACACCCCTCAAGTAGATTTGGTGACTAACTGGATATAGATGGTGAGAGAGATGGCCATACTAAGTGTTCCAGTTTGGAAGGCAAGGCAGATGGGACCTCCACTGTAGACGCACTATATGACCCACGGAGCCGGGCCTGCAGGGCATCTGGCTGCGTGTGGGCAATCCACAGCTGGAAATAGAGATCTGGATCTCGTGAGAGAGGCCGAGGATGGAGACACGGCTTTGGGCAGCATTCACAGAGAGGCACTGGTCCAAGCCACAAAGGAAGGTCATCTTAAGAGAACTTGGGCAGCCACAGGGGATAGGAACAAAGGGCATTTCCAGGATGGCCAGAGATGGGAGGGACTGGACAAGAGACAGAGAAGGAACTGAAGAGGGAAGAAACCATCAAAGGGTGGCATGAGGCAGGCAACTGTGCAACAGGGAGCTCCAGTCAGATCACTAGAGCGGGCAGTTAGGAGGGCAATGGGGGCTTCATCAGCACAATCCTAATAGGGGCAGAGCTAGCTTACCATGACTTGGGGTATTAAGAAGATGGGATAAGAAAGAAAGAACAGTAGTTAGAAAGGGGACGTAAGGTCAGGCACTGTATTTTTCAATGGTCAAATACACAGCAGAGCAAGAGTAATGAGAATAGGCTCCTGGGAAGGCTGGAAGTAATGGGCTCTTGTAGAAAGCTAGAACATAAAGATGAGGCCGTTGCAGATTAGCTAAAATGGTGGAGGGAGGGGTAATAAGAACATTCATGTCAGATGACGTCTATCTTCTTGGTTAGAAGGGTTAGAAGGAAGTAAGGAAGGTGAGGTCAGCTGGGGGCTGAAAAAGGGCAAAGCTCAAAGGCTTTCAGAAATCTTAGTTTCCAGGATGAATTCCCACCCCCGAATCTCAGTTTCCAGGGTGGCTCTCTGCTTCCTGCTTCCAAGTTTCTCTGCCCTTGGCCTTCTGCTTATTCGATGTCTGTGTCTTGCCAGATTTCTGCAAGTCCATGCCCCACTGGCCTGCTCCCCTTCTGCCCCCCCTGCTGGGCTTCCCTGGCTGCTCGTCCTGGCCCACATAGACTTGGCGCCTGCTGACAGCTGTACCTGCCTGCTCTGGAAGGGGCCAGCTCTGCCTTCTCTGGGGCATCTGAGCTACCTACCACCCACAGAGCTTTGGGCCAATTCCACCAATCTCCTAAATGATCTCTCCCTCTTCAACCAGCCCCCATCTTCCTAAAACATTTAGCAGTTCCCACCTTCCTCTCAACCCATCAATGCCCTCAAGACCCCACAAGGGCTCTCCATTGCCAGTGAGGCAGTTTAGCTGTGGCCAAGACCTATATAATTCGGCCTATAGCATCTTTTAACCAAAGTTGAATCTGTCCAGGCAGCCACAGGTACCACCCCTCCCTATTGCCTTATAAGTCCAAGGCCAACCCAGGCACCCATGTCACCTGCCTGGCCTCTGTAGACATTTGACAATGAAGTCCACACCATCTTGGGATTCAAGGCCTTCCATTCTCTGACTCCAGTATGCCTCTCAAACCAGACTGTCATTACTCTGCAAACGCCTTATTCCAGAAATCGGTCTACCCTGTCCCCCTTCCCACTCTTGGCCTCAGTATGGTCTCCCTGGATATGTGTATGCCTGTCTTCCATCCTGCCATCCCACCTGTCTACAAGGCTTTGCCCTCTCTTCTCCACCTGTTATACTGAGATCTGGCTCATATCCTGCCTCTTCAAGGAAGCCTCCACAGACTATCCAAACCCACAGTGCTTTTTGCCTGGGCACCCTCACTCGGCCCTTCTGTATATTTATTTGTTCCTTCAGTTATCCTGGTAGTTATTTTTTTGGTAACCTTATTTTCTCAGATCAGCCTATAAACAGGGTTCCCTTTAAATCTTACGTACAAAAAGCCAACGGAGCAGATCTGCCTCTGTGTAATCTACCTCACATATGACCCAACCATTGATTCATGAACCTTGGTCATCTCCTGACAACCATAAAACATCAGAACAAGCACAGATTTGTAGTGCCTTTAGGGCAGAGGTACCCAATACATGTTTATGATGAGAAAATGTAAAAACCAGAAATCTCTCCCTGTTCAGAAAACCAAAAGGATAAAACAGGCCCAGTGTTGGGCCATGAACTCTCTGATTTGATGAAAACAAACAACTCTTGGTATATATCATGGTCACTTAGCCATCCAAGGACAGGTATATTTCACCAAGGCAGAAGGGAGACCCATTAGAAAAGCAGGAACTTGGAAGTCCAGAGCTCCGGCCACAATACCAACAATGATTTACAAGGTGAACCTGGACAAACCTCTCAACAGATACTGATTCTTTGAGGTAACAGGGTCTTTCCTTCTCACATGCTGCTGTTATACCAACAGTCTGGTGGTGAGGGAGAGTGGGTAGCTGGAGTAGAGGGACAACTGTCAGAGCAGGGTGAAGGGCTGCTCACCTGTGGTGTCCCCCAGCCAATACTTCTGGTTCACCTGCCCTCTATTCCAGCTTCTACGTTGATCCCTAGATGTGACCAGGCCATGATTCCAATCCCCCCGCCCCAACCTGTTGGCTTTAGCTACACACAATGCAGTGGCCCCCAGCTGAAAGTCTAAAAATACACCCAATGTTAGCACGGACTTGATGAAATTCTACCATGGGTCAGCGCAAACCATGCTATTCCAGGTATGAGCCCAGTAGTGCGACACCTGGGTAACAGACAATAGCCACGTTCCCCTTTGGCAGAAATGGAGGCCCTGAGAGAAGGCATTACTGGAAATCTCAACCTTCCAGGAGGCTGGCTAGGTGCTGGCAGGAGCACTGGATGTAGCTGGGTAATGGAACATCTCTGCTAAGTGAAATAAGCCAGAGAAAGACAAACACTGTATGGTATCACTTATATGTGTAATCGTAAGGGGGGATAAAAGGGAAGAAAAAGCCAATTTCATAGAAACAGAGAATAGAATGGTGGTTGCCAGGGGGAGGGGGAATGGGGAGATGTAGGTCAAAATGTACAAATATTTAGTAATAAGAATTGTAAGTTCTGAGAATCTAACAATTGTACAATGTGATGCCCATAGTTAATAATACAGTATTGCGTACTTGAAAGCTGCTGAGAATAGATCTTAAGCATTCTCACTGCAAAAAAGGAAGGAAGGAAGGAAGGGATGAATGTATAAATTATCTCGATCTTGGTAATTATTCTACAACGTATATGTATATCACGTCATCATGTCAGATACTTTAAACATATCCAGCTACATTTGTCAATTATTCTTCAAAAAGCTGGAGGGGAGGAAAACACAAAGGTAGAATGTGAGAAGCATTTCTGTACCTCACACTTGGGAAATAGTCAATAATTGTTGAATTGCTGAATATCTTCCAGCTGAAGAGGAAGGCTTCAGGTTTCTTTAAAAAGAAAAAACTAATGATGTAATGTATGGTGATTAACATAACATAAAAAAAAAAAAAAGAAAAGAAAACCCGCCAGAAAAACCGTTCTGAAGGAAGAAGTGTGCTAGGGGAATAAAAGAAGCTGAGTCGTATTTGGTGTGACAGAACTGAAGGGGTGTGTAGAAGAAATGGAAGAAAGAAGGCAGGGCAGGGACTGTACTGGACATGAGAACAATGAGTTGGAAAAATGACTTTAGACCTGACTGCAGAGGGAGGCATGCGAAGGAGTGAAGCAGGAGGGGAAGAAAGCACTGAGAGTCAGAGAGACCCAAACAGCCACCCAGGCAGAGGGGAGGCAGAGACTTCCAAACACGTCTGGGCGGACGGGCTGTGAAGAAGCGAAGGCAACTTGAAACGGTGGGATGGAGGGGCACACAACAGCGGGGTTGAACTTGAACCTGTCCTTGTGAGCAGACGGTGAGGTCTTCTCCATCACCACGTCGCCCCTGAGGACAGAAGGTGCATGTCAAACAGTACTGTGGGAGGCCACAACCCAGGGGGGCCACGTGAGCACTCACAGAATGGCTTGACTCTGAAAAGATTTAGTCATTCTCCGCCTGATAGGACTGCCCAGCAACAAGAGAACTCCTACGTGCCAACAATCTGATCATTTCAGCATTTCTTAAGGCAAAGCTTTCACTCTTTTTTTTTTTTTTAAACAGATACTTGATAACTCAGGCATGCAAGGCAGCAAACACTGAAAGTAGGCTTCTGCCCTGCAGAAGCTACCACCAGGCTACTAAAGCTGAAAACAAATGTAGGATCTCCTGGGATTCTGTTAGCGTTTCTTGATTCCTGGTTTCTCTGTGTGTGTTGTGTGTGTGTTTGTGTGTATGTATGTGCGGGTGTCCACTTTTTTAAAAATTTTTTAATGGAACAAGGACATGTCATTGATGAAACCTATAAATAATATCAAAAGGCCTAGGTTCTGGCCTCAGCTGTTTTCAGACAAAGAGCCAACTTCCCAACCCTGGGATAGGTGGTAACAGTACTCGACTAACAAGGCATCCCGGTAGGATTCATTAGCAAGACAGGACCGTTTCTTAGGAGGAATGTCTCCTAGATTACACACAAGATGGTGGTGCTGTATTACGGGATTCTTATTAAGCTAACACTTAATGGTCAGGGTCTCACTTATAATGTTTTATTCATAAATGTTGCAAAAGTGAAATGAATTATTAATGCAAAGATCATCTGTCAGAGACAGAAATCGTTAACAGCATTTCGTGGCTGGCGTTGGTGTTTACAGGGTCTAGTAATGCAAACTCGGAGCTTTTCAGTTCTGTGGTGCCCAGTGTCCAAGTCGGCCTGGGTCTCCAGGAACTGAGCTGGTGCCATCACCAGCTGTCAGGCAGCCCACCCAGGCAACTTCTTCCTGACCATCTGTCCCCATTACAAAACCTGCCGCCATGATGGTACCGATGGTAGGCCTCTGGCCTCCCTCTTCACAGGACATGTGACGTTACTGGGAATAAAAGGGCACTCTGCTTAAATGTAGGGCAGGCCAGGCTCTTTAGAGTCAAACTAAGGCCTAAGAAGAGTAGCCATATTGACTTAGCACATACTGTGTGCCAAGCACTATTCTAGGTACTTGTATGTGCATTGTCTCACTGCATCCTCAAAACCTTGCCATGCCAGAGGTACTGATATTATCCCCACGTCTATGAAAATAAGTCACAGATTGCTCAGGGTCACATAACTTGGAAGTGGCAAAGCCAGGACTGAAATCTGGTTCCCTCCCTATTCCCAAGCACCTGTTCTTGCCGTCTACATCTTGCATAAAGTTTCAAGAGTGGGCGGCTGTCATTCCCCCAAGAGATGTTGTCACATCGGTCACTATCACACGGCAGAAATCTTTATCACAAAGCAAGAGCAAACTCAATGTTGAGAGTTCAAGTGACTTCACAGAAATAACTAGAAATCAAGGGAGATACAAGTTATAAACCTCATTACTGGGGTCGCTGTTGTTCTATCCCTATCACTTATGTGAAGCTGCTCGTTAACCTTGAAGAGTGGGGTCCTGGAGCCAATCTGCTTGGATTCACATCTCAGCTCTGCTACTAATCTTAGGCAAGACACTAAAACTCTCCAGGCCTCAGTTTCTTCATCTGGCAATAATAACAGAACCTCCCTCAAAAGAGCTGTCAAGGAGATTAAATGAACATGCCAAATGCCAGAACCATGTACAGCACAAAGTGAATGTTAACTGTTATTATTTTTGCTACTATGGGTCTATGGGCAAGACACTTAAGTCCACCCAAATTTCCTTATTCACAAAACAGATCTGCGTAGCATTATTATGAGGGCTAAGTGAAATGAAATCCCCCAAAGCATGTAACTTGCAGACTTCCTACTGGTAGGCGCTCAAAAAATGTTCATTTGTTTTCCTCTTCCCAAGACAGCACTACCACTCACCCTTCTAAGACCTCTGTTTGCCATATTATAAAATGGGAGACACATCATTCCTCAGTCACCATCTACCTCACAGGCCTATTACAGCCAGATCCTGCCAAAGGCCAGGCTGGATGTGAGGAAACCCGGTTTCTACTTTCAGATCCAGCTTTTGAAAAGCCACTTAACTTCCCTAAACCTCCATTTCCTCATTCATTCCCTCATTCTATTACAATCTCAACACATATGTTCCAGAGAGTGTGCTCCATGTTAGATGTGCAAAGATAGATAAATAAGGTACCATCTCTGACGTCAAAGCAGCACACTCTAGTTCACAATGAAGGCATGTAACAAGTAAGTGGATGGATTGAAGTATGAGCAAAATAGAGAGGCGGCCCAAAGGACGTCATAAGCAGGTTTACCTAGGTAGGCAAGGAAAAATTCACAGAAAATAAACCCTTGAGTTGAGTCTTACGAGATGAATGGGAGTTTCCCAGACAGAACAAGGGGGAAGGTATTCCACTATGTGCAAGGCTTAGAGACGCCAAACAAAAAACCATTAACAATTATAGCTGAGTGGAGGGTGCATCTAAGGGAGCGTCAGGAAAATAGAATAATATCTTTCCCACTTATCTTGTAGGATTTCCCGAGACGGAATGAGAACACGTATTAAAACACTGAAAAGGACAGTGCTGCAGAAACAACGTGTACGCCTATTATTAGTACTCTAGCAAGGCTTGTGATGAACTTAATTTTCACCCATTTCTTTCTAGTGTGAGAACTCCCAGCACTGTTTCTTTACCACCACTTTTCCTCTTTCCTTTCTCCCCTGCGAGAAAGCAAGGAGGATTTAGCACTGACCTAAGTGGAGGGGTGGGAGGGAGAATGACAAGAAAAACATCCAGCTCTTTGTTTCAGTTACCACAAACCTTTTCAAGGTCCCTTAACCATAATGCTTCTCGTAATTTAAAAGATTTCAGTCATTATTAGCCAGAAAAGAGACCTTGATCCTAAGACCATGGCTTTTCAAACATACTTGACCGTAACCCGTGTTAAGAAATACATTTTATATTACAATCCTGTGCACACACAGAAAGTGTCAATTAGAATCTCCTAATTGATTTCATTACTTGCCAGTGGGTCACAACCTGAGGTTTGAAAAACACCATCCTAAAAGACAAGAAGGTTTATGGAAGATGTTTTTATGGAAGATTTCAAGAGTATGGCTCACAACTCCCCTCAGCCTACTTTTCTTTTACCTTTCAAGACTCTGCAAAAAAGAAGAAAATCCAGCTCATTTCCCAGGAAACAGAACATCCCCATGTGCACAGCTCACGGCGTGGGTTGTGTGACAATAAATGAGAAGTTTTTCCATGGGGGGCTTTTTACTTGGTTCCTAAGGCCGATTAGGCTTGTTAACAAGTAGGATTTCAAAATACATGGCTCTCTCTTAGGCAGGGCCTTGGTGCCCTATAGAAAGCAGGATCATATGTCCCCAATGTCTTTTCCATGGGAACATTCAATAAGCAACTTCTCTCATGTAAAGGGCTCATCACACATCATGACTCAGAAATGAGCAAGCTTTCTGCCTCAGGGCTGCTAAAATGGGAACACAACGCCTAAATGCCTTTCCACTCACATACAGATTCAAGATTCACACCACCATCGTCACTACTACCACCTCCCTCAACAAGGAAAAAAATCTGCCCCCTGTCCAGCTCTGTATGCTGTGTGCAGCCAAAATACTAATGCTGGAAAGAAACACAAAGGTCATCTGGTCTCCTCTCTCCTTCCGAAGAGGATGGCCAACTAAACTTTCCTGGCTCACACTGAGCTATTTCCTTTTTTTTTTTTTTTTTAAGTTAAATTAATTCACCGATAGTGTATTATTAGTTTCAGAGGTAGAGGTCAGTGATTCACCAGTCATATAATACCCAGCACTCATTACATCATGATCCTTCCCCAATGTCCAACCCCCAGTTACCCCATCCTCCTCCCCTCCAGCAACCCTCAGTTTGTTTCCTATGATTAAGAGTCTCTTATGGTTTGTCTCCCTCTTTGATTTCGTCTTGTTTTATTTTTCCCTCTCTTCCCCTATGATCTTCTGTTTTGTTTCTTAAATCCCACAAATGAGTGAGATCATATGATAATTGTCTTTCCCTGATTGACTTATTTCACTTAGCATAATAATTCTAGTTCCATCCATGTAGTTGCAAATGGCAAGATTTCTTTCTTTCTTTCTTTTTTTTTTTTGATGGCTGAAAAAATACAGAACACTTCATGAATTTTCCTGTCATCCTTGTGCAGGGGCCATGCTAATCTTCTCTGTATCGTTCCAATTTTAGTCTATGTGATGCACAATTGAGCTATTTTCTGTTGTACCACAACATGCATCTGGCAAGGGCTTTCCTTGTGGTACTATGCAAGTTTAGATGTTTCTACTGTCGCTTTTGATTTTGCCATTTCTCTGACTTAAAATATCTTTCCCTCCTGCCCATTCAAATCCCACCCATCCTTCCAGATCACATCCCAAGCCCTCCAAAAAGCCATCCCCAAACTCCACCTGTCTATCCCATCTTCCTTCTCGGAAATGAGATTCAGCTCCCTGAATTCATGCAACTCTGCCTTTTAGGTGCTGTTTAAGAGACGGTTAATATATATTTATGGATTGACTTTCTAATATTTAAAAGAAGGCATATTTGTAAGAAACTTCCATCTTAACCTTTCCTACAACATATATATCAATGTAAGCAGAAAGGTTTAAATGATTAAATCAGATAATCATTACAGAAATAAATATTAAGCTATTAATTTACACATACTTAGAACCAGTAATTACAATGATGGTAAAGCCAGCATTGTTGATTTTTCAAAGATACTATCATTTGGGACACGCTTGTGTTAGGCAACGGAACTTTTACACGCATCACAGTGAGCAACTGAGGGGCTTCCTCCCTAAGGAGATACTATGGTTGATGCTTTTATGGAAAAAGACTCTGTGCTTTGATACACAGTCAACACACTGAACTCTGTGTTGACTTTGGTTACTTATTGTTATAACAGGATCGTTGGATTTTACAACTTGGAAAGAATTTAAAGATTATCTATTCCACCTCAAATGGTGAAATTTAACCAGGAAAAGGTGAGCTAATAATGTACTTCAGATCACCCTTATAGGAAATGACAGATTTGAGACTAAAACCATATCTTCTATTATCCAAAGAAATCAGGATCTAGAAGCCTAAAAACCCAGCTCTTCAGTTTCACTTCCTCTGTCCCCAGACTTTTCATCTTCTACCAGATCCTTCTGTCTCACCACTAAGGAACTTCCCCAGATCCTCGCCATCAAACTGTCTTCCCGCCATGAACCAATTCCTCCACATTGTTCCATGTCAGCACCACAACTTCTCTTATCTTACTTAGCAATTTCACTCTTTATTCCGTTTTTTTTCCCCCTTATCCAACCCCACCTGCCAAAACCACACTGCTCCTGCATTTTACCCTTCTGTAACCAGTCCAGGCTGAAGCTAGTGACCAAGACTGTCCTACGGAGTCCTGTTCTCCCCACCTAAGATTACACCTTTTCCATCTCACACTGTATATGATACATAATGTGCTGAAAAAAAAGAGAGTTTTCTCTTTAATCAAGAAGGTCATTACCTTCTTGACACATGGCCTTCAAGACACATGGACAAACAATGATGCTTACAAGTCATTTTAAGCATCATGGACAATACCAATAAATACTGAATGTTAGTTACTCTTTGCCAAAAACATCAAAATCCTGTCTAGTTCAAGGGTGGAAAAACTGATTAATGTGACCCCCCTTCCCTTTCTTACTCTTAACCTACATTCTTGTCAAGGGGTTAAATGAAGAATGACGTGGTCAAAACAGAAGAGGAAACAAAGAGGAAACCAGGGAAACCAGTAAAAGTCCAAATAAATCAAAACTGGCTGCAGAGTATAGTGTTAAACACATGGGCTCTGAAGGCCAACGGCACAGTGTGTGTTGGGGGCCCTATGCATCCATCACTGAGTGGCCCTGGGCAGGCTGCTCTGCTCAGTTTCTTCATCCGGACAATGAGGGTAACAGTAGCCACCTACATCACAAGATTGGCATGAGGATGGAATAGATTACACTCTATAAAACAGTGAGGACAATGCCTGACACATAGTAAGGACTACATAAATACTTGTTAACCAACATAAATCCTCAGTTTGAAATCATTTTAACAGTCACGCTGTGTGTCTGCTGACTTCCATACCTTACTGGCAATTTCAGGACCTAGACACATCCTGCTGGCTGCCACCCCACACCACATATTCCCTGCGTCCTCTACTATGAATTGCTGCCCAAGAATTCCTTCACATCAGGACTTGACAGGAACATGCTCCAGGACCTCTCTCAGGAACAGTCCCCACTGCTGCGGCCACCACACATGGTAAGAAATGGACTCTCTAACATAGAAGACAAGTCCTGTGAACACACACAGCACCAATTCCACCTGTGACCCGGACTGGAATTGGGGGGCAGCCTACCAGAGAGAAAACAAAACAAAGGGAAAATTTTTTGCACCAAATACATCTTCTACGGACAGGGCTGGCAGGGCAAAACAAAAGTCCTCAGAGCTGTTCACACGTGCTGTCCTAAGGCCTCTCCTCTCTTTCTTCATTTTGTTCTGAACAGACTCTTGGCTATACCAAATGTGATCTCAGAGTCACCTAAAAACCACTTGTTTGTTAAACTAAGTCCAGTAAGACCTCATTTAACTCTACCTCCCAAGAGTATTAACGTTGCTGATACTCCCTTTCCTTGATGGCTCTCTTCTCACAGCATCTAGGCCACCATATTTCCCTGGGTTTTCTGGCTACTCCCTAGAGGGCTCTTCTGTTGGTTGTTCCGTGCCTTCCCACCCTCCTCACACTGGAGTGCCCCAAGGCTTGTTCTTTGGTCCTCTTCTCCATGTTCACCATCCACATTTACCTCACCATGGTGAGCTTATCCAGCCTTGAGGTTTAAAATACCATTTCTTCCCCCAATGACTCTCAGTGAATCTCCAGTCCAGACTTAATTCCTGAACTCCTGATTCAATAACTCACTTGGATGCCAAATACAATTCTAAATTTAATTTGTCCAGAACCAAACTCCTGACCTTCCCCACAAACCTCTTCAGCCTCCTCATCTCGGTAGAATGACACACCCCACTCTCCCTCCTCCTCTCACTTTGCTTCATACTTACTCGTCAGCAAATCCTATCACCCTGACCTTTAAAAAACATCCAGAATCCAACCACACAGCACTACCTCCCAACTGCCCTCTGGTCCCAGTCCCTACCACCACTCTGAGTACTGAAATACCCTCTTTAGCAATTTTCTTGCCTTTGCCCTTGCTCCTCACAAAATGGCAGCCAAAGAGATACCATTAAAATGCAGGTCCAATCATGTTACTCCCTTGTTCAAAACCTTCCCATGGCTTCTCTTCTCACTCGGAAAATCCAAAGTCCTTATGATAACCACACCGCCCTACATGATCTGAGTGGCCCCAACACCTCCCATTAACCCTCCAACCTCATATGTTCCCACTCTTCCAGCTCCCTCTACTCCAGCCACACTGGCCTCCTTGCTGTTCTGGGCTCCTGTGCTTACTGCATCTCCTGCCTGGTGCCCTTCCCAGACACACACGGCTCACTTCCTCACCACCTTCACCATCTGCTCCAAAGTCATCTTCTAGCTGAAGCTAGAATTGCAAACTAGACCTGTTTAGCCTCTTTATAAGTGTTATATTAAAATGTATCATAAAATTATTTTGTTTATCCCTATTGAAATACTTATGTTGTCTTCCCCTACTAGAGTATAAGCTCCAAGCAGGTTGGGGATTTATGACTGTTCTTGTTCACTACTGCATTTCTACTACCTAGTAAGCACCTTGCATACTCTAGATGCTCAATAAACATTTGCTGAATGAATGGGGAAAATGGCTCACTTGGTTCCTCCTTACCTAAGACAGTCATCACCGTTTTCATCAGCTTCATGGGTGTCCTCCGGCGGCTGATGGACCCACTTGTATGTGGAGACAAAACGTTGGTTTTCCTCTTGACATACACGTAGATCCTCAGGTACACCACAACCATGATGAAGAAGGCTACAAGGTTGGACACAGTCCAGAAAATGAGGTAACTCCTGCTGTAAATGGGGGCCAGGGAAGAGCAGGCAGAGATATCACACAGGCAATTCCAGCCCAGTGTGGGGACGGCCCCCATAAAGATCGCAATGGCCCAGATAAACAAAATGAGCAGCGTCACCCTCTTTTTCGTCAGGTTGCTATGGATCCGCATCCTCATGATTGACATGTGCCTCTCCACAGCAATAACCAACAAATTGGTCAGAGAGGCGGTCAAGCTGGTGTCCAGGAGCCCCTGGCGGAGAAACCAGCGGTTGACCGTCAAAGTTTTTGAAACAGGGCCAGTGTTAAACATCAGGAATACATAGGCAATTCCAGCAAAGAAATCCGCAGCAGCTAGGTTAGCCAACAGGTAGTAGAAGGGGAAATGAAACTTTCTGTTTTTGATCACTGCTGCGATGACTAGAGAATTCGAAAAAAAAATAAACAGGCAGAAAAATGTTCCAACACACAAAACAATCACAAGCTTCGTTCCTGTCCACTCATCGGCAGTGTCTGTGTTGCTCCTATTGTAAAAAAAGTCCATCCGCTTATCATAGTAACACTCATTCATTGTGGAGAAGGACTGAACATCCTAGAAAGAAATTTAAAGAAGAAACAAACATCACTCTTTGCAAATTCAGTCACTGAACCACCAATTGCCACTGCTAAGCCTCTGTTCTGGCCAACTTCTGTTAATCCTTCAGATCCCGATGTAAACGTCCCTTGCTCCAGGACTCTAGCCCCTGACCTCTTATTACAGCATTTATCTTGCATCAATAATTGTTGTCTGTTTCCCAGGCTAGGTGCAAGTGTGAGGGAGGGTCTTTGTCTCTTTTGATCACCAGTATAATCCCAACACCCATCTGCCTGGGCTGCCTCATGACAGATATTTGCTGAATGGCTGGCTGGCTGACTGACTGATCATGGATCAGCAATAGATCAAATTTTCTGAGTCCTGCAATATCCACTCTGCATCAGTAATAATTACAGCACAGTACATTAATGCTTTCTCCTGGTGGTTTCCAGCTCATTCATTATTTATGGGTTCTGTTCATTAGGCAAGGGCAAGTTGGTAATGCCAGGCACACTGTCACCAAGATAACTGAGTGTTGAGTTACTCTTCACATGACCAAATTGATTCCCCAAGAGATAATTTTCTACCACTTCTGATTCCACTCCTGATCCTCCTTCCACCATCTTTTGGTTTCAAGCTATAATGACAATGCACACTTATTAAGCATGTGATACAGGGCTGAAGACTGTGTTCTCAGTACTCCTCCTTCCTTTTTTGTTCTTTTCCTTATTGTCCTAATCCAAATTGTACCAGTGGTGAATGTGCTTACTTGATTTTCCAACTCAATCACTTTAAGTCAGGTTCCTTCCCTGGGCTTTCAACACAGCAGGTGGTGGAAGAGCAGGGTGCCATGGAAAAGACGGAGCTCTGGAGTTTGGGCAGATGTCCAAGGATGTGACAACATACCTGCCAAGTGAGGGCAAGTCCTTGGGACACATGTCTGAAAGTAGACCCCAAACTGGGGTATCAGGCAGACAGAAGATGCTCATCTCATGACAAGATCTCTTGGACACCAAAACTAAGGGATTCTGGCCAAGGAGGGGTTGGGAGGAGCTCTTAGGATGCCTCTCCATCTACGCTTGGTGGAAAGACCAGGAGTTCTCCCTCACAGTGGTCTGAACAGCTATGAAAGTTTCCAATCAAAGGAGACCAGAGTTGAAAGCCAGAAATTTAGAGTGAGAATGTCTGTGGGCTCCCTGTCAAGGAACGAGGCTGCAAATTATTCACTGGAGAACCAGAGATCCAGTAGGCCCAGAAACTGAGCAGTCCATTGGTGGGAATGAAGTGGCTCCAACAGCAAAAGCTTAATAGAAATCCCCAGCTTTTAAGGTTCTCATAAATTCTGCAGTCCAATACCATACCCAGAATCAGGGTAAGCCGATCAGATATCAATTTGAAGTAGCACAAAATACAAATATATCTTAGACAGTGTTCTTTTTAATTTATATTTTAATGGTGTAATGATACTTTTAAATGAATTAGATACATACTTGTCTGCCATAGCAAATGGAAGGTAAAATATCATTTTATAAGCTTACAATAAAAAACTGGGAGTGGTCTCAAGAGACAAATGACTCTAGAGCCTTTCAATTACAAGGAAGGGGACTTGATTTTAATGACAAAACAAAAATTACTTTCTTTGGCAGACATTCACAAATGTTTAACTGCCAATAGAAGATAGCTCCATACAACAGGCCAATAGACCTATGCTGTATCATGGTAATTTTCTCAAATATAGATATATAATTTTAATAGCTTCATAATGTTCCAGCATATGATCATAACACGCTTTACTTAACCCCTAAATGTTGGATATTTCAGTTGCCCCTAATATTTAGCCTCTATAAACAAGGCTGTGTTCTTGTGCATTAATCTTTACATACTCGGCCAATTATTTGCTTAAGATTAATCCATACATTTCAAGTTGTTGAAGTAAAGAATATAAATTTATTTAAAGATTTCTGATACAGACTGTCGAACTGCCCTTAAGACAGATGATATTTCTAATCCCACCAGCAGCATATGAGAATTGAACAGAAGACCCTAATCTAGTAAAATTCAATTTAAATATTCAAGGAGAAAATTCAGGCTTTCAGTAGTGTTGGAAGTATATAGAAATTCAAGACAAATAATCCAAAAGAAATTTTTCATGGTGCAATTATTATGTGTCCTTTCACTAATAAAAAATATTTCATGTATTTTATTTTGCTATATGCTCTGGATAGCTAAGAGAAACACATTTCTAATTTAAAAGTTATGTTATTCTTGACTAACTCATCAGCAATATCAATTAATATGTCAGAAAGATGTTGGTATGAAGATACTACCAATAAAACTTTAAATTTTCCTAATTTCCTTTTGAAGGGATCTTAACATTTTAGTTTTGGTTCACAAATTTGATGGAATTTGTAATTATATGATATCCTAAACCCTCAATGATTTTTACTTGAAAAATCTTCCAATTTAACTTTCTCCCCATCAAAACCCAAATGGCACATTCTTAGACATATTTTAACAAAAAATCATCCTGAGACTGAGAAGCAGTTTTATCTTCCAAAGTTGAGAAGTCACAGAAAAAAAAACATAATTAACCAGAATTCCTACCAAGCAGCTCCCTACCTCACAGCCTCAAATCCTACTTTTGGGCGAAACAAACAATGAGGGCAAATAAAGTTCAAGTGGGGAACCTGTGAAAAAGATTCCATAGGATGGAATATTGTACAGCTACTGAAAATCATATTTACCATGAAGTTGTGGTAATATGAGAAAAAGCACATGCTATTATTTTAATTATAAATAATTACATATGCACGCATGCATATACATACATATTTTATATACACAAAGACATATACACACACATATTTCTTGACTATCTTTTAAAAATATAGAAAAAATAAGGAAAAAATCTTAAAAGTGTAAATACTTCATTAAGGATGGTGGAATTAGGGATCATTTAAAACAATTTTTTCCAGTTTTTTCTCTGTTCCACATTTTCTGTAATAAATAAATAGACTTTTAAATGCTAGTTTAATATTCTGTCTTCAGAACACACATTCTACTTAATGTATTCAACCTTTCTTTGACAAATACAGCTCCGAAAAATCAAAATTAATGTTCAAAGGAAAAGCTTCAAGGATTCACTATGTTCATTATTACTACTCTCACCAGCACAGCACACTTTAGAGTTTTTCAGTGATAATGAAAATAAAATGGTTTTCTACTTAAAATTTCATGTAGCTGTAAAACCTTACACGTTGACAACTATAATCAAATTGTGACATCACTTTCCCCAACTCTCCTGTAAAACATTTCCTAATGCAATCACCCCAGAGCTCCAAAAATGAATAACTGGCAGTTCTGTGAATTAGTGCTTTCGATTTTTTTTCCTTCCCTGTCATATGCTGCCAAGCTTGTTGACAGTCCCCAGGACGTACTAATGACGGATCACCATATTTTCTTAGCTGCAAATTACCAAAACTTTAGGGAGCTTCTAACAAATGATCAATGTATCATCTCTTGAACTCTCTCAAACCTTAAAATATGATTCTGTGATCCCAGCCTCAACATCTCCTCCACAGAGATACCTTCTCCAACCAATCCAAAGTAACCCTAGAGGCCTGTTTATCTTCACCAGAGCACCTATCCTTTGTTACGTGTTTTCTCTTATTTTTATGCCCACTCCCCCACAGCTAGACTGTTCTGCTCCAGTACAGCAGGGACCATGCCTCGTAAAATCACGTCTGTAGGGGCCCCTGGGTGGCTCAGTCGGTTAAGCTGTTAAGCGTCTGCCTTTGGCTCAGGTCATGATCCTGGAGTCCCAGGATCGAGCCCCACATCGGGCTCCTTGCTCAGAGGGGAGCCTGCTTCTCCCTCTGCCCCTCACCTCACTCGTGTTCTTACTCTCTCTCTCACTCTCTCTCAAATAAATAAAATCTTAAAAAAAAAATAAAGATCACGTCCATAGGATCAGCATTTGTGGAAGGGATGAATGAATCTCCATCCTATACTACCTCTTCCCCCACTAAAATGACAAGTTCAATTAAACATCTTTGCTGACTTACACATCACCCACTAAGTAGGTCAGTTAGAGAACAGCTTCACTTAACTGTGCTCTTGGGTTAGTTACTGAATATCTCCATATCATTATTACTATTCTTAATTGCTAGTGTTTGAGTGATGGCTTTGTGCCTAGTGAGTTATCTCATTTAATCCTCCCAACAGTGATGTAGATACTATTATCATACCCACTTTGCAGATGAGGAAACTGAAGTGCCCTTCCCCACAGTCATACAACCAGTAAGAGAAGACCCTGAGTTCTGTTGGGGAAGCTGTGCTCCCAGGACCCCATGCTTATGGACAACATCACACTTTCTCTCCCCGGGCAAACAAAACACCAGACAGACCAAGAACTACAGTCATACTTACAATAACTATAGAATCACCAAAATAGAATGATCCAATCAAAACACATTCAAAGACTGTCTTGTACTATAAAAAAAAAAAAAAATGGGGACATTATAAATAGCCTTTAGGGTTCCTTTTTAAAGATTTATTTATTTGAGAGAGAGAGAGATCACGCACACAGACACGATATCGGGAGGGGCAGAGCGAGAGGGGGAGAGGGAGAGAGAGAGAGAGAGAGAGAATCTCAAGCAGACTCCACGCTGGGCACAGAGCCAAATGAGGGGCTTGAGCTGAAACCAAGAGTCTGATGCTTAACAGATTGAGCCACTCAGGTGCGCCTAGGGTTTCTTTGTTTTCTTTTAATAGCCCTGAGAAACAGAGAAGGGGCACTTTTCTGAAAATATGTTTTCAAATTTTATGATAAGTAGGCCCACAATATGGTCAATTTCAAGATTAATGTTCCTAACTTTAATTCCACCAAATCCCAAGCTGGGTTTTTTTTTTCTTTTTTTTCCCTTTCTTTTCTTCTTCTTTTGTTTTTTTTTTATACCAAAGGTTTAGAGGATTTGGCTAGTTGTGACCCAAAAACAAAAGATGTTAAACTTTGGAGCTATTACCACAACTTCAAACTTCAGTAATTTAAGACTTCATAAAATGATGGTTTAGAAAGTCTATATGTGGAATCCAAATGAAAACTTCATGAGCAAAGCTCTCATTTAGACTCTCCCAAACCTGATTCTCTGAAAAAATGTTCAGCCAGCCCATAATGTGGAAACAATTATGAAAATTAAGACATTTGAAAACCACTCAAGCAGCTTTTATTTCTAGCTACATCTTACAGGACATGGGCTGTTGGCCTTTTAGCTGGCTTTCAATAACGCTTCCCTCTGTCTCCTAGGACGAAACTGGATGCATCCTGAATGAGGTCAGTGGGCGCTATGCATATTTTCATCTCCGAGGGCCTGCAAAGGTAGAACAGTTCTCTCCTCTCTGGAAACCCCAGCCAGAAGGGAGTTAGAGATTAGGTCAGCCGGTGTGCCAACGACCAGAGAAAAGAGACCGCTCCTGCATAAGCAATCACGTCTGCTCACTGAATTCTTGTCAGTAATTCATGTAAACGGCAAAATCAGGATAGCACAGGAGATTTAAATCCACATACGATCCCTGACGTTCATTTTAGCCATTAATTTCAAAGCCTTTAGTCTTGCTATTCCCTCTGCCCAGACACCTCCTCCCCCAGATAGCCACAGGCTCATTGCCCCACTTCATTCCTGTTCAAATGTCACCGCATCAGAGATCCCTCCTCTGCCATCCCCTAAAAGAACACCTCACACCACCCTGCTGCGCTTCCACCCTCTGTCCTTCTTGGTCCTTCTCTGCAGCATTTCTCACCACCTGAAACTACTGTGGTTATGGTCTGTTCCCATGCGTTAGGAAGTCAGGGGTGCTGTGTCGTTAAGGCGCATCCCCAGTACCTGGAACAATGCCCAGCACATAGTAGGCACTCAGTAAACACTTGTTAGACATAGAACGAAATCAAGTCCTTGTGCACACATGCCTGTATGCCCCTGTTTACCCAAACTGAGCATTATTACTTTCTTCTTCGGCGTACTCTCTAATTTGGATCTCACAACTCTTTCATTTCCCTCCACAGACCTGGCGCCAAGCCCTGCGGCTGAGAGGTGTGAGGAATAGAGTTTGCCACCCTTGAACAGGGTGGTCTGAAGGGCAGTCCCACAGTAGAGACCTCTCTCTTGTGTGTAGAGACATCAGAAACTCTGGCTCCTCTTTAAACATAACTTCAAAAGAGAGGGGGACCCAATGGCCAAAGCTAAAACAATTTGAGAAGCAAAATAAAATAGCATTGGACTATGAACAAATGTATAAAATAAACACCCTTAATGCATACTGATGTGAGTAAATGACAGAATAAAATAACAAACAAGAAAGAGGAGATAAATCTCCCATGCAGAAGAATTCCAAATAAATTGCATAGACACTCTGCTCTAAAAGAAGGGAACATAATTTCTCCCAGAGGGCAGCAGGAAAAGGTAAGGGGTGGGGGTAGGGAGTCACTTTTCAGTGGAGAACTTGACAAATGATTTTAGCGAGGTGATCGAGGTCAACAACAGTGGTGATAAGTCATATTGCCAATCTGTAATCTTGATATATGTTAAGAATGGCACTTAACTCTGTGATCTTCCTTCCCCAAACCCACAACCACAGTCTCATCATGAGAAAAACCTCAGACAATTCCCAATTGGGTGACATTCTGCAAAATTCCTGACCAGGACTCCTCAAAAACTGTCAAGGTCATGAAAACCAAGGAGAACCTGAGAAACTGTCACAGCTAAGAGGAATCGACGGAGACGTAACACCTAAATATAATGTGTATTCTGGATCCTAGAACAGAAAAGGGACATTAGACAAAAACTAGGAAAATCTGAATAAAATACGGACTTCAGCTAATAATACTGTCTCCATATCAGTTCACTAATTGTAATAAGTGTACCACACTGGTGAAGATATAAATAATTGGAGAAACTGTGTACAGGAGGGGATATATAACACGGAAACTCTATACTATCTGCTCAGTTTTTCTGTAAATATAAAACCGTTCTATAAATAAATACTAAAATAGATTTAAAAGAGAGAGGAGGGGATGTTATGAACTTCACTATACTTCAGTAATTTTAAGATAAATAGAGCTCGCGTGTTTCATGAACGGCCACTATCCTCGGTTAGGGTAAAATACACAGAGGAGAGGCAATTTGTTTGGGGTTCAATGTAAATGGAGGTTGTCTATAATAGAGTGCTGGAAGCCTCTGTTATCATTGGGTAAAGCTACTATGTTTACTTAGGGATGCCTGTTAAGTGTACAAATCTGACACCCTATCTTCGTACCCTAGATCATTTCTCTTAAGAACGCTAAACTCAACTTCGCTTACACTGCACGCCACTCCGTCTCTTAAGAAGGAATGGTAAAGTCAGGCGTACAAAATTGCTCTGATGGAGACCGTCTGTCCCCACAAGGCACCCAGTGCCTCTACGGGGAGTAGAGCTCCCAGGCAGCCGCCACACAGAGGAGGGGCAGGCACCCACGGGGTGCGTTTGGGCAATGACAAACATCCGTGCCTCCAGTCCTCCTCGGCCGCAGGTGGTGACCCGCGGGGGACCACGGCAGCTGGGGCTCCGCAGAATAAACAGGTCACTGTACCACTGCGTGTGGATGAGCCCTGCAGGGACGGAGGACCACCCGCCACAAGTCAGCTGGCTCAGGCACGGCTTTCTCGCTCTCCATCGAGTGGGTGGATTTATAAGAGGCCACGGTATACACACTGCTTCTACCCTAGGGCTTGTTTAATAAACAACTGCGAGCAAACGCATTGTTCCCCAGTTGTCCCTGATGACTGAAGTCTGTCTTAAACTTCTTGATTAAACAGGAAAGCAAACCGGAAAACATACAGAGCTAAACCAAGGGAGACACAGGTTTTATATGATCAGCAGATTCCCTGACTTATCAGAATATAACGTAAATATTTAATTGTGTTTGCTTAATGTATTATACAATTTTAATCCCATCTACCTCATGAGATTAGAAAGATAACAGATACACTTTGTCCTTTGACCCTCTCAAAAGTAAAGATGCTAATCACAATGCTTAGAATTAATATTTACAGGGACACCTGGGTGGCTCAGTCGTTAAGCGTCTGCCTTCGGCTCAGGTCATGATCCCAGGGTCCTGGGATCGAGCCCCGCATCGGGCTCCTTGCTCAGTGGGAAGCCTGCTTCTCCCTCTCCCACTCCCTCTGCTTGTGCTCTCTCTCTCTCTGACAAATAAATAAAATCTTTAAAAAAAAAAAAAAAAAGAATTAATATTTACAAAGAATATAACTACGTATGTTCTATTGTATAGGAAATAAACTTTAGACCATTATGCAATCACATGCTTTACTCTCTGAAGGAGGAAAGTGCCAAAATTTAAAGAGTGGACATTTATAGCTGAAAAAGATATTCTTCTTGTACAAAGAACTTGGTCACTGTGAAAATACATTTTGAGAAACTTCGAAGTTCCTGCTTACAGCAAAGACTTCCCACGAGAAGAAAATTAGGTGTCTTTAGATGTAAAATCCAGAATAGACAAAATCTTGGTCCAAACCATTTGTCCTAACCTAACCATAGTACTGCATTCCCTTGCTCGTTCCATTTCATGACCCTGTCCCCTGCCTCCAGTCCTAAAAAGGGTATTCAAGAGCCTCTTGCTCTACACTGTTTGTTCCCAATAACCCCCCCCCCCCGCTGTTACCAGCGATCGGTCAGTATTATGATCTGCAGTGACCCCCTCCATGCTTCTAGAGACCACACCGGCCCAGGTTAGGGCCTGACTAAATCCTAAAACTCTGTAGAGAAAGGGAAATCATATTTTCAAAACACGTGGCTTTAATAGGAAGCAGCTGCTGTAATCAAAGCCTCCGAGGTTCCACAGGAGGGCATTGCTATGGCTAAACGAACAAGTCACAGGGCCTCGGGCAGGAGTTCTAGGCCTTGGTCAGGAAGCAGCGTTCATCACGAAAGTGGGAGGCTCACAGCCCTCCCCAGCCTGCCCCCCTCTCCCACCCTGCGCCTGCCTCGTGGTAGAAGAGCATGCCTGTGTCGTGGAAATGTATATAAAAGACATCTGAGTGCCGCGTCTGACCTCATACATCGGCCCCTCCGACCCCCCTCCACCCTTCTCCTTGTGCTCCGTACCCTGCAGGACGGCCTCAGCAAGCCTTGCCCTCCAGCTCCTGTGGATGAGGGGGACAGCAAGAGATCTGGAGGAGGCAGGAGGTGGAGGCTGGGAGACTGATTTTCCTTGTCCCCTCCCCTCCTCCCTCCCCTTGGCTTTCAGGTTGAGGGGTGCTAACTGCTCTTTGCTGTTTCCAGCTCTTGGATGATACTGCGCCACCTCTTGTTGGCTTCCATAAACTCTGCCCTCCCCCCGGTTACCAGGTTACCGTCCCCCCTGCTCCAGCTACCAGTTTGACCGTATCATGTGTTTCTTGTGGAACACTGAGAATACCGATGCCCTTTCCAGTACACTGTAATACAACAAAAAGTGTTGTTTTCAAGGTTTTTTTTTTTTTTTAAAGATTTATTTATTTATTTGAGAGAGCGAGAATGAGAGAGAGCACATGAGAGGGGGGAGGGTCAGAGGGAGAAGCAGACTCCCCGCTGAGCAGGGAGCCTGATGTGGGACTCGATCCTGGGACTCCAGGATCATGACCTGAGCCAAAGGCAGTCGCTTAACCAACTGAGCCACCCAGGCGCCCTTCAAGGTTTTAATATGTTATGGATTTTCTTAAATCTTTTAGTAATATTTAGTACACTTTAACATTTCTTGGTTGTGAATATAACAACTCCCAGAGGAGGAAAGAGGAATAAATCGTATTCCTGAGGGCACGGACCAGTATCACAATCCTGATGTCTTCAGTGTCCCCTTACCTGCACCAGAACCTTACTAAACTTCTCTACACATGGTAGGTGACTTAATCAATGGGTGATGTACCCATTGATAGGGGTTTTATAAAATACAGGTGACGGCACTGGATTCCCCCAGATCCCTGCACACTGGAGTCTACGTCACTCATGTCCTTCCGTGTCATCCAGGATCGGTCCCAACTCCAACCGTGTTGCTGGTCTTAGACGCCACGGATTTAAGTGTTAGGTTGGGCTTAAGGATTAGCCAGGTTTGAAACCCGATGGTATGGCAAAGGAATCAGTAGTCTTTTCTTTATAATGCCTGGGGCGGGGGGGGGGGGTAGAGACAACTGTAGCCTTATCCGAGGCAAAAACAATGCAGACATCCCGCAAGGGCTACGTGTTGGAGGGCACGGCCGAGCCATCGTCCGTGGCAGGGCCGGCGGCAGGGCCAACTGGGAGCAGTCCTGCATCAGTGCTGCCCTCTCAGAAGAGCCGGAGCCCGCCGCCTTGCTGACGAGGCTACATGGCAGACAGTCTTGAGACTCTGGGGACATGAGCCTGACAGAGTCCCTGAATAGGCCAAGAAGCTGTGAGGCTCAAAGCATGGGGGGGGGGGGTGTTCTCAGGAATAAGCCCATCCCTATCCCAATAATAGCTTCCTCGTACCCTAGCATTCTTCACCTCTGCCCCTCCACCAGCCCCTCCAGTACGAATACAGACATGCTTAGGGGAGGTCCGAGGCCATCCCTGACTCTGGAACCTAGACAAATCTATACAACTGGAACTTTCCTACATGTACAACCTGATTTTCCTGAACTGACTTTTTATGCACTAGATTCAGATGCTGTTTTAGGCACTGTTGGGGAGAACTCCCCTGAGACTGCACGGGAGGAGCAGCCTCTACCCGAGTCAGCCTTTCCCACCAGACTGTGAGCTTCTCAAGGGCTAGAACGGTTTCTTTACTTACGTTTGTGCACTTGATGCCCGATAGAGGGGCATGGAGTAGATGCACAATAAATGTTTGGTTCCTGTGCTGGTTAGTTTCAGTTAGCTGGTAGGGAGTAGAGGAGTTGGAAACTTGATCACATTATGTTGAATAACCAGGAGTAAAAAGAAAGCGTAGGCTATCCTTTCAAGAAATTTGGTGGAGAAATATTAGATACCTCTTCTATGGCATTCAACATGCTTTACTGCATATTTGTTTTGTCTTGACATCACTTCCAAACCTGCTGGAAGCACAGCTGCTATCCTCTCTCCCTGTTCTTTGAAGCACAAACAAGTACTTGGGTTGTAATCAGCACAAAATAAAAATGTGTTCCATTTTATTGAGTAATTCTCAAATCCTTGGTTTCCAGCCCTCTTTTCCTTTGGTTCACTGTGGAGGTTGACAAATAGTTCTTCCCTCCTTGAAACTCCCCACCTGAGCCTCTGGGACTCTATCTTTTCCTGGTGTTTTCCCATTGTCCTCAATACCTCTGTCCCCTGTTCTCCCATCAGCCCCACAATGTATACACTCCTAGACTTGTTCTCGGCCTCCTCTTCTCTTCCCTTTAAACTTTCTTCCACCCTAACTACTATTGCTTAAATTATTTTCTCTATATGGATGACTCCTGAATAACCATCTCAAGCCCTGACACCTCTCACACTCCCCCTCTCATGCTAAGCTCCCAGACTGCCTTCAAGATAAACAAGAATAAAGTCACCCTAAAGATAGTATATATGTAGGTTGGAACTCTCAACTTCCCTCATTTCAGCTCTTGGAGATAATGAGACCACAATAAAAAATAAAGTTGCAGGTTTCAGGACACCTGGGTGGCTCAGTTGGTTCCTTCGGCTCAGGTCATGATCCCAGGGTCCTGGGATCAGGTCCCGCATCGGGCTCCCTGCTCTGCGGGGAGCCTGCTTCTCTCTCTGCCTGCTGTTCTCCCTGCTTGTGCTCTCTCTCTCTCTGTCAAATAAATAAATAAAATCTTTAAAAAAAATAAAGTTGCAGGTTTAAACACCAGTTTTTAATGTAGGGAGCTAGAATGATGGTGGTCTCAGGCCTCTCTCCTTGTTTGTAGTACAGCATTCAGAAGTTGGCAGAGAGGTTTGGAATGGGACAGGGTTTGTCCCACTCGTACTGGCCAGGACCTTGGGTGTTTGGCTTAAGCTCAGGGTAGACTAGTAGAACCCCTTTCCCTGATGCCCCACTGGGTCCTCACTACTATAATGTTCTGGGCTCTCAATCTGCTCTTGCTCCAGCCCTCTGGATATTGGGTATTCTAACTCAGCTCCAAACCTGAGTATATCCTTGCTGGGCTTCCCCCCGAGAATGGTTCTCAGCCTCTTCTCAAGTGAACTCCCCCTTGTTGACCTTACCACGCAGCAGGCCTCTGACCCTCAGGCTGCAAAGGACTAGCAGGACCTTTGACTCCATTTCTCAGAAGTCCTGTTCTGCCTGGTAGGACACTGAACTCATCCTGCTAACTCATTTGCTCATAATTGTATACTCCCCTGCCATTCCTCTCATGATTATTTTTTTTGTATCTAGATTTAGCTTTATGTTCTATGGCACAGACTGCCAAATTGTTTTCCAGTTGTAACGAACTCCATTCCCCAGCCTCCCTACAGCTAGGTTGGCCACAGGACTAAGTTTCTGGAATGGAATGTGAACATAAATGAAGTTCGCCACTTCCAGGTTAGCCCTAAAACACGCCGTGTGTGCCCCTCCATGCTCTCCCTGCAAATTGTAGTACAGATGGGCCTGTGATTCCGCATGCAGCATTCAGACCAGGGCGAAGCCCTAGAGGAGCTTGATTCCACGTAGTTCACAGACAAGTTTCTACCAATGAGGAAATAAGTACCAAAATTGCAAATAAACACCTAGAAATGTTTATGGCACTTTGACATTACTGTGAAAGACAAAGTGCATGATCAGTGGAGTATAAACCACAGCTATTGCTCTTTGCTGTACTGAAAATAAAGAAAACCAGTCTCTAAACAAAGCGAGTTTGAGAAGCACTGCCCTAGCACACGGTGGAAAAACAAGATGAAAGGGACCCTTCAAACCCAAACCACTCACCTTGGGACTGCGAGCAAGAGAGAGAAATAAACTTCTGTCTTTTTCAAGCCACTGTGCTTTGGGAACTCTGCCCAAGAAGCCTGCAGCTGTAGGTGAAGGTGCTGGAAGGAAACAGAATGGGAACATGCATTGGCTGTTCCTTCCCTGCAGCTCTTAGCAAAGCATTACAAGAAAGAGATGAGCTCAGGCAAGAATTGTTGGTAAGTTTGTAAGCAATGGTGTAAAGGAACAGACAGCATCTGGAGACTGGGAGATGAGAGACGTTAACTGCCCTGGGACCGGGAAGAGCAGAAGATAGCATCACCGCTCACAGCCTTTCTCGAAGGCCTCTCAAGCAGATGTTGCACGGAAGCAAAGGAAGACAGGCCTATAGTAAAGAGCAGAGTGAAGGTGTGCCTTCCTGCTCAAGTCCATGTTTTGGAGGCCCTCAAGGTAGAGATTGATGAAGATGGAAGACAGAGGTGGGCCAACCACAGAAGCTGGGAAGTCAAACAAGCTTAAGAACTTGGTCCAGCAAGCAATGTGAATGTGGTGACTGATGAGTGGGGGTGACTAGAAGCAAACAGAACAGAAAGACTAGGAACTTCTTAAGGTTATTATGTTGCCACAGAAGCCACAGCTGGGCCTGAAAAGGCCCCTGTTCACTCTCCCCGCAAGGAGCACACCCTCCCCCACATATCAGATATGGCCATAGAGGGGGATGGACAGAAGAACTTCACAGGAAACAAGGTCAAGGTCAGAGGCCTCACGCAAGGTCAGAGCCCTCGTGAGGCCTCTCCTGGAGAGCAGAAGCAGGGGCCAGCCACAGGATGACTCCACCGCCGGGGCAGGGAGGTTGTAATTCCTGCCCAGCAGGCTTCATTATTTCCAGGGGCCTGTGACTGCTGCAGGTCTCCTCTTCTTCTGAATGGGAGTTTGTTTTCTTTGTATGCGGTTTTCGCATTTCTCCTCCTCCATCATAAGCAGATGTTGGCCGGTCAGAATTAAGAGAGAAAGGAACACTTCAGCACTGGCATACAAAACAGAGGTTAGAGGGGAAAAGGCTACAGCTGTGGAGTCTGGTAAACTAACCCCTCCCAAGGCAAGCACGGCAGGCCATGACACAGGCGGGGCAGGGTGATCAGGGGCAAGGAGCGGAAGCTTGGGCATCAGCGGGACCTGAGGCAGGGGGAGGCTCGTCACACTCAGCAGTGGCTCTGACCTGGCACACTGCTGACCCAGCCAGAGCCTTTCCCTTTCTCTATAAAAATGACACCATAACTGCAACGACTGTATGGGACTGTTGAAGGATTAAAGCAATGTTTACAAAGTGATTAGCAAGACGCTTAGCACATAGGAGGTAATAAATGGCAGACAGTACTTCCCAAGAAAGTTAGGTAACTCTCAATTTCTTTTAAAAAGTTCATGGAATATAGAACTGGCATTCTGGAAGTTTAATTGTTCATGCTCTGACACCTTCATTTAACAAGGAGTGATGACAAAATCATCCCATATCTACCCTAAAATACCTACAGTCCAGGAACGAATTTCTCCCTGCCTGAGAAGGGGCCCAGGGCCACAGTGACTAAGCTGAAGGGACAGTCACTCCCTTCTGCTGCGGCTTGAAACAAAGCAGGGAGGCAGGAATGGAGAAGGGGGTGGAGGAGGGAGAGCAGAGACAATGTGTTGTGGTAGAAGAACACAGACCTCAGGTCTGGGTTCAAACACTAGCAGATAAGCAGGTGAGAAGAGTGGTTAGAGAGCATGGCTCCCACAGCAAACACCAGACTCAGCAGTCAGAAACTAAGAGTTTCTCCTCCAGGATCAGGAACAAGGCAAGGATGCCCACTGTGGCCACTTCTATTCATCATAGGACTGCAAGTCCCAGCCAGGGTAACTGAGCAAGACAAAGACAGAAAAGGTATCCATGTGGAAAAAGGAGGAGTAAAATTATGTCTGTTCACAGATGACATGATCTTATATAGAGAAAACCCTAAAGGCTGCACAAAAAACTAATAAATGAATTCAGTAAAGTTGCAGGATACAAAATAAACATATAAAAATCAGTTGCATTTCTATACACTAACAATGGAAAAGGAAGTTAAAACAATCCTATTTATAATAGCATCAAAAAGAGTAAAACACTGAGAAATAAACTTAACCAAAGAGGCAAAGACTTACACACTGAAAACTATAAGACATCAATGAAAGAAATTAAAGGAGACACGAATAAATAGAAAGACATGCTATGTTAGTGGGTAGGAAGACTCAATTCTGTCAAAGTGTCCATACTAGTCTGTGATTTAAAGATTCAGAACCAGCCCTATCAAAATATCAATGGCACTTTTTAAAAAAATCCTAAAATGCATATAGAACACAAAGGATTCCAAACAGCCAAAACAATCTTGAGAAAGAAGAACAAATTTGGAGGCTACGTATTTCCTGATTTCAAAACATATTACAAAGCTACAGTAATTAAAACAGTATGGTACCGGCAAAAAGACATACTTAGAGACCAACAGAACAGAATAGAGAGCCCAGAAACAAATCCATGCATATATGGTCAAGGGATCTTCAACAAGGGTGCCAAGAATACACAGTGGGGAAAAGACAGTCTCTTCCACAAATGGTCTTGGAGAAACTGGGCATCCACATGCAAAGGAGCATGGCCTCTAGAGCTACATGACCTGAGTCTGAAGCCTTGCTTACCAGCAAGTTAGTTAACCTCTCTATGCCTTAATTTCCTCATCTATAAAACAGGGATAATAACAGTATCTTCTTCCTAAGACAGTCAACAGAGTTAAATCTGACATTCCTTTAAAGTTATTATCGATAGGGTCTTGGGAAAGTTACTTACCCTCTTTGAGTTTCAATTTCCTCTGTGGTAAAAGGGAGACAAACTCTAACTTGTTGGGTTATTGGGTAAGGAGGACAAAATGAAGTAGCCAATGTAAAGACCTCAGCCCACTTCCAAGTCCAGAGGAGTCAGAAGAGCCCAGTAAACTTCAAGGAAAGCCTGTTTCCAACAGGTCGAGAAGTGGGGGTCTCAACAGAGATTTCTGGGAAGGGGAGGCCAGAAGAGGGAACCCCTCCCTCAGAATGGGTGGGTTACCAGCATAACGACCCCAAAGCCAAGGCTTTCTCTCCTCTACCACCCTGTCCAGAGTCATGAACTGGTGTTTTTCACTACCACTGAAAACATTTAGATGAATATGTTGTAAGAGGAGTTTAGCCAGCTGGGTTGAAACACTCTAATTATGCAACCATGCTTGTTCTAGGCCACTCTGTCTGGATCTTAGAATAATCCATCAAAACACATTCATTGACATACCACTGAGCAGTGGTCAAAGTGAATTCCCATCTCTTTTCCCGTTTGATCCCACAGTGAGATGGGCAGTGTAGCATTCTCCACACTACAGAGAAGAAAACTACAACTGGGACAGCCTGATTCACTCTCACCAGCATGCATCCTTCTGGCCCCGGACTCTTGGGCCACACTGACCACTGGAACCCTTTTTCGGTACTGAATTCTATGCCCTCATGAGAAATGAAATACACATATTTGTTCTCCATAATGACATTAATGCCTTTTGCAAGCATTTACTGATTCCAGAAGAAATATGATTATGGCAATTGTCAATAAAATTTGTAAGTGTATCTCTACTTAGAAGTTTTGACAAAAGTTTATGGGAAAAAGTCCATATAAGCCAATGAAAACAACAGAATAAAACTCTAAACCCGTAACAGAAAATAGCAATGATGACTCAGTTTGCCTGCTTCAGAGAAAATTCAGAAGAACAAGCAACCAGCTTTACCTCTAACGCACTGAACAATCTAACTGAAGAAAGGCCTTCTCCCAAAGCATTTTGCTTTCCCCATCAACACAATAGTCTACCAGCTGAACTAGACCACAGAATTCAATTACCTGACTTATAAGAAATTAGACTGGAAATTAACTGAGAAAGACTAGTAATGACTTAGCTGTGCTGACATCCCTTTTCTTTTCCCGCTGTTGGATATTCACGGAGTTTGCATATGTGATGAGTTCCAAATATGTAATGGGTGAGTTCCACTGGTCCTGTCCTGGTGAATGCTACCCCACCATGGATTCCTCTCATCCTTGTCCAGTTAACATTTCCTCAGTGTTCATTCTATGCAGGAGAGAGACAGAGATGTGCAAACATTTTAAAGATGTGAAATCCCCCCAGGAAGCTCATAATCTAGAGCAGTGGGTGCTCAACCTAATCCTCCATACACCCCTGCCCCAGGACATCTCACGATATCCAGAGACACGTGTGGCAGACACGGCCGGGGGTGCTATTGGCATCCGGGGGATGGAGGCCAGGGGTGCTGCTACACGAGCCACCAGGCACAGGACAGCCCCCGCTGCCGAGAATGACACAGCCCAAAATGTCAGCAGTGCCAAGCTTGAGAAAGCCTGATCTAACGGGTCAGATGACAACTCGGAGTGTCATACTGCTGCGAGGTGAGTATGGTGTGAGCTTCCAGAGAGACATCAGATGGTGACAGAAACTCAGTGTTGGTAAGAGTCTAGGGAAAATGGCATCCGCAGACCACATGGGTGAGAATGGAAAGTGACACAGCTTGTGGGGAGTGCCATGGGGCAGCATGCATCAAAAGCTTTAAAAACGTTTGTAAACTATTTCTATCTTTGCTTTCTTTCCATTCCCATCTTTCTCTCTCTTCCTTTGCCTTCTCTTTCCTGCCCTCCCCAGGACTGAGGGGTCAGCCCATGAGCGAGAAGGCAGTGCGGGGAGCGGCACCACTGAGGCCTGGGCTGTGGCCGGGGAGCCACGGGGACCGGAGGCCGCTAAGGAAGCTGCAGAGAGGCCTGGGGGAGCAGGCCCGGCAGCCGAGGACAAGGGGCAGTGCGACAGAGTCAGGCCCAGAGGAGGCAGGATGGCCTTTGTGGTTGGGAGACGGGCTAGCATGACTGAAACAGGGTAAAAATAAGTAAAATATAAGTAAAAATATTGAAGATAATGGGCTACAAGCTTCCTCCTGCCAGAGAAGATATGTACAAAGATATAAAGGGGTGAGAATAGAAAGATCCCTGAGGGTTGGGTTGGAGTTGGAGGTATTTGTTATGAATTCATGATTTTATAACACATGACCTAATGTAGAAAAATTTATGGACGTATACGTGTGTATACATATATATGTCTATTTCCTACCTCTGTCCCCTGAGAGGTCTAAAGCAATGACACCCCAGAAACAATGGGCATATCAACCTTCCGTATCTTTATATCATTCTTCACCGAAAGGGAGAATGACTAGGTCAGGGAAAGTACAACTTAAGCCTGGAATATCTTATGGTGCCAGAAAATTTTTAAATGCTCAATGAGGGGCGCCTGGGTGGCTCAATCAGCTAAGCATCTGCCTTCGGCTCAGGTCATGCTCCTGGGTCCTGGGATCGAGCCCCGCATTGGGCTCCCTGCTCAATGGGGAGTCTGCTTCTCCCTCTCCCTCTGCCATCCCCCATGCTTGTGCTCTCTCTCTCTCTCTCTCTCTCAAATAAGTATACAAAATTTAAAAAACGTTTTAAATGCTCAATGAATAATGGGGATATCAAAAGGACACAGGAGCCAGCTTAGAGGGACTTCCACTGGCCAAATGAGGACAAGTTGAGCATCAAAATAAATAATAACAGTAATATTCCAACATTTTGAATACAAAAGGAATCCATGAATACGTGCTAATAGAAATGAATAAATACACGAGGGAGAAAGAAAGTTCTTCCTTAGAATATAATGCCAATGAGTAAACACAGAAGGAGTAATGGAAATAAAGAATCACCATGTGGCAACCTTCAGAGAGGTGGCTGATTCAGGCAGAAGTCATCAATGAATGGGAAAGGTGGTAGGTGGAGGTTTAAGGAGGAACAGGCTATTAACATAACCTCAGACTACTTCCCCACAAACACCAACAGATTTCAAAGGGAAAAATGGTGAATTTAAGGTGAGGGGATCTGGCAGAAACCAACATAACCAGGCTCTCTAGGCCAATACTTCAGTGGTGGGACAGTCTGACATGGCGCACCTTCTAATGTGATGTGCCGAGAAGAGCAGGGGACCACCAAAGACACGTGACCTGAGTCTGGTTCTGAAGAAACACCTGCTCGACCCAGCTGGAGAATCCGCCTACAGAGTGTGAGACCTGTAACACCTGCAAGGACCTCAGGAACGGAATAAGTCGGAGGAACTATTCCAGAAGAGACATGACAAATAAATGTAGCTCGGATCCTAGATAAAGCAAGAAAAGAGACATCTGGGGGATAACTGATGAAATCGGAATGGTTTCTGTGGACTGGGTCGTAGAGAGCTGGACCAATGGCAATTTCCTGATTTGGGGGTACAATGATTAATTTTGTGTGTCAACATAATTGGGTTAAGGGATGCACAGATAGCTGGTAAAATATTTTCTGGGTGTGTCCCTGAGGGTGCTTCTGGAAGAGATTAGCATTTGAACTGGTAAACTAAGTTAAGAAGACCACCCTCACCAATGTGAGTGGGTGTCATCTTCCACTGAGAGCCTGAATAGAACAAAAAAAGTGGAAGAAGGTCGAATTTGCCCTGTTGCCTGAACTGGGACATACATCTTCTGCTGTCCTTGGACATCAGTGCTTCTGGTTCTCAGGCCTTCAGACTCAGACTGAATGACATGACCAGTTTTCCTGGTTCTCCAGCTTACAGATGGCACAGTATGGGACTTCCCGGCCTCCATGACCCTATAAGCCAATTCCTATAATAAGCATCCTCACACATATCTATATCTATCTATCTATATCTATGTTCTATCGGTTCTGTTTCTTTGGAGAACCCTGACTAATCCAAATGCCATGCGGATATAGAAAAAGGTCATACTTATTTTCAGTTTAGTCCAGGGAAAGGGCCCTCATTCAAAGGACTAACCTATTAAAAATCAACCAGGGCAGGAGGCAAATGAGTCAGTGAGTTCTATATCTGAACTTTGGGTAACTGGTCTTCAACAACCAGTTACCCACAAGAGCTTAACTTTGGATTTCTTTAGCTCTCCTCGGGGGACAAATGCCTCTGACTGACTCTACTGCCCACCTTTGACTTATATGGTCTGAGTCTATCTGGGGGCAGCTCCAGAATTTTTCTTTTAAGATTTTTATTCATTTATTTGAGATAGAGAAAGAGAAAGCAGGACCTGAGGAGTAATGGAAATAAAGGAGTAATGGAAATAAAGAATCACTTTATGGGGGAGAGGGAGAAGCAGACTCCCCACTGAGCAGGGAGCCCTACGTGGGACTCGATCCCAGGACCCTGGGATCATGACCTGAGCTGAAGGCAGACACTTAACCGACTGAGCCCCCAGGCACCCCCAGCTGCAGAATTTCTGTAGAGGAAGGGCTTTGGGGCAGCCTGTTTATAAGGGGAGACCAGGGAAACCTTAAAGCTTTATTTACAAAGCAAGCGCACTGCTTTTGTTTAGACTGCATGTTTATTTGGACCAACTGGTGGCATTTATGGAGGGGCTAAAGTGCCCTCCAACCCAGCCCTGCCACCTGCCAAGCCATCCCCGATGATACCACAGAATCTGCATGGGGCTAAGTAAAGGCCAGGGCTAGCAGCACCTCCAGCCTAATGTCCCAGAGAACAACAAAGACCCAGGACTAGTTGATGAGTAAGTAGGGGGGCTGACTAACATCCTTAGGAAGGGGTGGAGCAGGCTGTCCAGGGCAGGTTGTTTTTCAGAGTGACACCCAGTCTGGCCCAGCCTAAGGTGGATGAATGATTCACATCTGAGGAGGGGAGGCAAGGTCCATGGGAACTGGGTGATGTCAGGGGTCAAGGCAAGGGAGGAGTTCAAGGCAAGAGGCAGACAGGTCGGGAGGACAGGGGTCAGGTACTGCAAAGGCAGGGTCAGCAGATAAAGAGGGAAGAGGAATAAGAAGGATGTCAGCCTGGGGAGCGAAGAGGAGTAGGTGCACCCCAGGAAATCAGAACCTCCCTCGCACTGGGCACTCCTCTCCTGGCTCACCAGGCAGGGCAGGTGGACAGCAACACATCTTTCAGACTCAATTAAATAATTAGCTTAATTATTTGCAGCGTGGAAATGCACTGAGTTGGGTTAGTGCTTCGCAGAGCGAACCTTAAAGACCCGAGTTAGCAAGAAGGCACAGGCCAGTGAGGATGGCATCAGGCAGCCCCATTCAGTGTCCAGCAGTTGCATGACAACGCTCTTCTGACTCACTGGCTGGTTAGCCGGCTCTGTGTTTTTGTCCACCAAGCACTGAGATGGGCACACAGTACAGGTGATTCTACAGGGAATTACAGTTTCTTCGGAACTTTGCCCTGTGCCTTCGATCACACAGGGTTAGGTCATCTCAGTCCTGAAACTTCTGTTCCTCGTGTATTCCCCATACGGCAGTTGTGCAACCTCTGGCAGGATCTCCTCCCTGAAGTCCCCTCCAGCAGGAGAGAGGGGGGACCGCAGCAGTGTGTGCTCAGCACACCCAGCACCCACACGGAGACCCCACCACCTCCATGCAGCCTGCCCGGGGTGTCCCACAACGTTTATGTAGTCCTCACTGGGTGCAAAGCTCTTTCACATAGACGACTTCATGGCACCCAATAACACATGCACATAGGTAGAAAAGGAATTATCATCCCTGTTACATAAATGGGGAAACGGATTCAAGGACAACAAGCGATTTATTCAAGGTCACAAGAACTCACAAAGGTGGGGCTGGGACTAGAACCCAGACCCCTGTACTCCAACTGCCTCTCCAATTCAGCATTGTAAAAGCACAAAATCTCAGGGCTTCTGTGGACAGGGCCACACCCCTCACCTCCACCTTCCCCATCCACGGCGGGACTAAGTTCCAGGGGACACCTCCACGTCCATGCAGAATCCAGGATGAGCAACAAAGGACCAGCAAGGCCAAAGGGGAGGAGGCTCAGTACCTGCAGGAGGAATGATGGAGGGAAGAGCAAAAGGACCAGGAAGGCGGGGAGAGCAAGCAAGGAAAGTATGGGGAACACCTCTAAGTCACCTACACCTTGGGGATCTACATTTGCACTCTGGCCAGAACAACGTACATTTGCACCCATGTTTACAGAAATTTCAATATTTTAGTGTTTATCTTGGAGGAAAAGATGGCAACCAGCATTTAAGGAGTACTTCCTGTATATCAGAGACTCTGCTAAGTGCTTTCTCTTCTAATCTTGGGAGGTGGATATAATCTTCATTTTTATAGACAAGGAAGTTACGGCTTAGAGAAGTGAACAAGTATCCAAGGTCACAAAGGCTGGCCTGACTGCAAAGCCCTGCTCTTTTCCTTACACCGCATTAATAATGCCTTGGGCCCCAGGCTCTGCCATTTAGAAGCTTGCAATCAGACTTAACCACTCTGTTGGGTATAATCACAGGCCAGAAAGCATTCTGAACTAATGTATCCTCCAAGGAGAATGGCTAATAGGTAATTTGAGTTCTAGTAATTCCCATTCGAGTTACAACGATTCCCCTTGCCCCAGCCCAAAGAAATAAGAGGTTGGACTTAAGTTATGGTGCCTTCCTGCCCCTCATCAAAAAGATGGAGAACTTGGGGGAGAAGCAGCCCGCCTTGGGTATGTATGTATGACTTTGAGAGGGTGTGTCTTGGTTGCTGCTGGGCTACAATGCTGTGTGCGCACATGTCCCCTAAGTGTGTGTGTTTTGGAAAAATGAGGAAAAGCATGAACATGTAGACTCTCAAACAGGCTCTGAGGAACGTACACAAAAAAAACAATCACATGTCTGTTTTCATTTCAGTCTTCATTTATAGAAAACATAGGCAGATCCGTTCTATCAAACATCCTGCACAACCCCCAGATACCTAAAATAGATCTGATCTAATATAAAGAGGCTGGTAGTTGGTTTACACATTTAGGAAAGAGGACGTGTCATTTATAGTTAAATCAAAGCTAGGAAGTTTGGAATGCTAATGATAACAAAGAAAATTTTTAAAATGTGCCCAAATGATCTACTTTCCTAGTTATACGGCAGTGACAATCAATATCAGTTATGTCCAGATGGTTAAATGTCCAGATCTAACATGTCCTAGCACATGATACTAGGTCCATACAGTCTCAAGGCACAAGAGACAACTCTGGAAGCTTATCTCAAGTACATAAATCTGTCAAGATTTGTTTGCTGCTCTTTTTAGAATGGTCTACTTTGTTTAGACAAGCATGATGTTAACAGAGCCAAGGTTTTGTCTTTCTAACTGTATGACTTCCAGCTGAAAAAAAGGAAAATTCTATTCCCTGTACTCAGACCACACAAAATTGGATCCAAAGTCTCAGGGGAAGCAGGGTTAGCAACGACTGATAGATAGTTCACTGGAAAATCCGACAACTCTGCTTAGCAACAGGAAAGTCCGTGCATTAATGAAATGTCATGCAGTGTACGGACTGATAACCTATTGGTAAAGAAGGGTTCATCCATCTGTAACTGCCATTTACTTTACTCTCCGACTTATAAACAAACAAACAAACAAGTAGGAACCGTGAGAAGCTAAGTGGCTCTTAACTTCTAAAGTAACATTCCAAGACCAGGTAATACTCTGGACAGCAAAGGGGTGAGGAGGGAGAAATGCGTTGCAAGGACAATAACAAATTACCGGGACACATTTCGTGGAAATTACTCAGTTAAAAATTGCTTTTCAGGGCCGTTTTAATGACTACCTTAATAAGACTAAGTTGTTTCCAATATTCACCGTCACTACTCAAATTACAAGTTGAGAAACTTCTAGGCAATTTTGGGTAGTCGCAACTTGCTGCGGGAAAGCAATAAAGTAACACTGCTACAGAACAAAGCACTTTTGTCTGCCGTTGGTGAGGGGGATCGCGGGGACCTTCGCTTACTCACAAAGCACCACCCCCCACAGTGTTACCAGTTAGTTAATAATCACTATTTCCGGAATCTTTATGCCTTGCAGACTTCCAGCTTTTCCCTGACACACCATCGTACCGGGTGTAACTGGAGGTTGAAAAATGTGACATCCCTGGGCCCCGCCGGAGAATCTCAGTTCACCATCGACGGCTGTACGGCCGAACTTGGAAAAGAAGCACCTGTGCGAAAGCAGAGCGGAGCCTGCGCCGCGCTGCCGGCGCCGGGCCCACCAGCCCACAGCACGCGCCATGCAACGCCGATTTTGCATCCCGGTGGCTTCTCACTCCGAGAAAAACAGTCGGGGCGGGCAAGAGGCGCCCTCCCCAGACGGTCTTGTCCCAGGTGTTCGGAGTGGGTTTGGCGCCCGGCTGGCCGCCACGCAACCCAGAAGAGCCGCGGGCCCGGCCCGGCCCGGCGGAGATGCGCCCCAGCCTCCCCCAAGCGCGCCCCGGCCGGCCCGGGCTCCGGGAACCCTCCCCGCGCCGGGCGCCCGCACTCACCGCTCACGCTCGCCCGCCGCCGAGCCCGGGAGCGGGGCCCCCTGCGGCTGCCGCATGCCCTCGGGGCCGAGCGCGACGAGGCGACCGGGGGCCGGGCTCCGGCCGGGCGCAGGGAGCAGTGCAGGACAAGGCGGGCGGGCGGCGGCGCGCCTCCTCTCCAGCGGCCTCTGTGACACGCCCGGAGCCCCAGGAAAGTTTGGCGGAGCGAGAGGTGGTGCCGAGGGGGCGGAGGGGCCGCGTCCCCGCCCTGCCCCGCCCTGCCCCGCCCTGCCCCAGGCGTCCGACCGTTCCCACGGGAGAGCGCCCCCCATCGGCGAGGCACGGATCGGGGCGCCGGGGCGCTCCTGCGGATGCTAGCCTGCCGGGGACTGGTCCCCAGGAGCGTGGCCGGCCTGGAGGACGAGATGGCACCCACTAAAGGACCGCGAGCCCCGCCGGGGCTCAGAGAGCCCTACCCCGGAGCGCGGTATTGGAGCGCTGTCCCTCTCTCCTCACTCTCCGGGGAGAGATTTGTTTGAAGCGGCTGCGGGTGAGTGCAGCCCACACTCACCCTCCCAGGGGAGGCAGGCTCACTGCCAGGCCAAATGCTTGCTCTAAAACTTGAACCCTAAAGCTACCCGAGGGTGCAGGCAGGCCCCGGAGGCCCAGGATGGTCACGTACTTCTGACCTGAGCCTTTCCTGGGCACCTTTTTGTTGAAACAGGAAATTTCAAAAACATTTCAAGTTCTTGAAAGAGGCATCTTAAGCTCCTGGGGTAAATAGTCCTGGATACTTTGTTTCTCAAAGCTGAAATATAAAGCCTCCACTGACCCACCTTTGGTAAAGAAAGATGCGAAGTGAAACAATGTGCTCAAGACTTTGTTCTCTCTGAACTCTGCGAAGCAAAATGAAGTCGCAGACGTGCTAAAGGTGTGGGCCTTTCTGGTAACCTCACAGAGAGAAATACTGTGAGGTGAATTCCTTCCTACGCATGCTTCAAAAGCTCGGGAAACGCTGAGAGCCTGTGCCCAGAGGTCTGCCTGTAGCCCTTGGCCGTTCATTCGTTCATTGTTCATTCGACATTGATATTGGGACCTCCTGTATGTCAACTAGGAACCATATCCCAGGACACGGACTATATGGTAAACTGCCCCCTACCATCCAAGAAATGCTTTCTCTGAAGATATTTTTATAAGAAGATTTTATTTATTTTGACAGAGAGAGACAGCGAGAGAGGGAACACAAGCATGGGGAGTGGGAGAGGGAGAAGCAGGCTTCCCGCCGAGCAGGGAGCCCGATGCGGGGCTCGATCCCAGGACTCTGGGATCATGACCTGAGCCGAAGGCAGATGCTTAACGATTTAACGCTTAACACACCCAGGCGCCCCTGAAGATAATATTTTAATAATGTTTTATTCTTTATGTGATGGACCTCATCCCAGAGGGCATGACATTCTGCTACACCTCCAGCTTTCACAGGGATATGGCTAAATTTTGAATGACATGTGCAAATTATTGTTGCTTCACCTGGGTGTTCAGAAAATTCCTGTGGCGTCCTACAGATGAACGGTATAGGGAGGGCTACAACTTGCAGAGCTAGTGCTTAAGAAAGATCATGTTTACTGGAACCAGGAAAAACGTGGCATTTGATATATGAGAACAAGATCAGGGGAGTGAACAGCTCAACTCCAATAGCACAGGGCAACAATGGGGTGAACACAAAAATTCGCAACCAGCAGCACTTAGCAAATGCTAATGTGTAGTATGTTGAGTAAGTTGTTGTAACTGTAAATGGGCAACTGTTAACACCGGTTAAAGCCTTCTTTTGCTGGAAATTTTTTCCAGGTTCCAAACAACTTATTAGCAAAGGCACTGGGGAAACATATTGTGTTGTAACTTGGGAACTTCCTGAACTTGAGCATTGCAAAAGAGAACAGGGATTCTGTAAAGCCAAATGTGATTACCTTTAATATATGAGTCCTAAACAAAGGAGAAAGGACAAGGGAACATGGTGAGCTGGGTTGCAAAAGGAAACAGACATTCTAGCTAGATGATTTTTTTAACTAATGTGGGTCAGAAGTGAGGGGAAGGCAAGAAAGCCAGAAAAAAAATGCAGAGGGAAAGAGGCAGGGAGAACATCCAGCTTATAGACTTATGGGCAGGAAAGGACAAAAGTGACAAGAGGCCAAGCACAAGTAAAAAAGATGTGGCCCTAAATTCTCATTTTTGGAAAGAAGCTTCTGGTGGGATTATCCACCAGAACCTTCTTTAAGTCCTTGTAGGGTCTGTGGTGTCTCACTTCTCTACCAAAATGTTTTTATTAGTAAAACTAAAGTTAACATGAAAAATGACGAACACCAAGGCTGAAGGTATACTTTGCCTTGAAGATCATCGGCTGGAAAGTCATTCAAAACTTTTTCAACAAACATTTGCTGATCAGCTTCTTATGTCCTGAGTGTTGTGTTTTGTGTTCCTGGAGATACAAAAATTTATAACATTGTTTCTATAAGGGGAAGAAAGGGGCATTCCACAGTGCTTGATGGAAAGGAATTATGATGGCTTAAGGAGCAATTATACCCTTGGAGAAACTGTCCACCAATGTCTACTTAGCAGGGAATAAATGCTGCAAAATAAATATGTAAACAAATAAAACTAAAACCCAGCCTGCCACCTACTACAGTGAGAAGCAATACAGGACTCAGGCAAGACTTCTTTCCCTCTCAGGATTTATGGTAAGAGGTTCATGTTCCTCTGCCCCCTAATTGGTTTGGACCTCTGATCACATGAGCAGAAATTCATAGACTTGTCATTCTCAACTTTGGGAAGTCTGAGCTGAATCTCTGTTAAATTTTTGCTCCTCTGGACTAATTGGCAATAAAGATGCCTACAGCAGATGAATAGTGTGAGAAAGTGGAAGGGCATGAGGGATGTAAGTGGTACCTGAAATAACAGTTAGCTAGAAGGTTCTGAGAAAGATTGAGCAGAAGGTTAACTCTGTAGAATCCAAAGGAAAAGAGAGATGGCATAAGTAAGGTGATGGCCCCGTAGAGTACCCCTCAATTGCATGTAACTCGAAGTGGAAAGCAACAGAAAGTCACAGAAATAGTCAATAAATACCAAAAAATAAAAAATCAGACTCAAGCTCATTTAAATTGAGCAAACTATCTCATATGATGTGTGTGAATCGTTCAAAAATACTTCTTAGATACTCATCTTATCACTACTTAATTTCTGTGTATTTTTATGCTTTAGAAAAGAGTAACCAATTTTGAAAACAAAAGTCATGATGAGAATCTTACTGTAGCAAAAATGAAAATACATTATAAAAGCATCCCGACTCGGTGCCCCTAGACTCAGATTTGAGCCTGTCATGCAGGCATAATTCACGTGCAAAAGCAGCCTAGTTCGGTTGGTTAGATTATATGGTGAATTTAATTAATAATTAAAACAATATGACACTGGTACAAAACTAGGAAGACAAAACATTAGACTAGAATAGCTATCCCATATACAAATCATAGTAAGTATAGAAGAAGGTGGCATCCCAAACCAGTAGGGAAGGGAAGGCCTATTCAGTCAGTTGCCTTGCTATAATTCATTGACCCTTCGGGGAGAAATAAGGTTAGACACTTATCAAAGCAATTCTCATATGCATGAAAGAGTTAGTTTGTTAAAAACGAGAAAGAACCATAAAACAATCAGAAGCAAATAAAGATTAATATTTATTTGATTTAAAGTTTGTAAAAAATAAAAAATTTTTTAGAAAAAATTTCCAGCAAAAAAATAAAGTTTGTGGTGAACTTTTTTAAACGTAAGAGCAAGGGAAGAAATCACAGAAGAAATTATTAACTAAACTGACTGCATGCAAATTAGATACTCCCACACATAATAAAAGTAGTCCTGTAAATTTAAATTTAAAAATCAAACTAAAAACTAGGGGAAAAACCATTTGCAACATATGATAGATGAAAGATGAACACCCTTCCTACATTAGTTATTGAGAGGCATGTAGAAAACTAAAAGATTAACATCAAAACAAAAATAAGGCAAGTATATGGACAACTGGAAAAGAAATACAAATGACCAAAAATATATGAAGATAAATTTCAACCGATCTAATAGTAAGAAGAGTGTAAATGAAAACGGGAGACTACTTGTCACCTAAACCAATGGCAAAGGTTTTTGATTACAGAGATTCCCAGTATGAGCTAAGGTGTAAGGGAAATGGGTGACTTCATGTGGTGTGGGTGGGAATACAAATCGGCAAAACTTTTCTGGTGGACAATTTGCAATAGAGTATCTTCCATTCATTCTCAGGAATACAGTTTTTTCACATTTTAATATCTCTAAATTGAGATGCGTTTTACCATTCCTGTCAGCCAGGCAGCACTTGTGATTTAGTTACCGCTGGCTGCCTATATGCACCAAGTTGTGAATACTGGATGTCTGCTCGTGGACGAAATCCTGGAGCCAAGAGTGGAGCACATTTTTAATATACGCTGCATCCAAATGCTTCCGATGCTTTCAGGCCCAGGACCACGGAGAGTCAAAAAGTGACTCCAAAGAATGAGGAAGTTCAGGAATGAATACCTTAGCCAGGGTTTTTGCTTCTTCTTTCTGGATACGCAAGAATAAAATATAAGCTGGGGCTCCTGGGTGGCTCAGTTGTTAAGCGTCTGCCTTCAGCTCAGGTCATGATCCCAGGGTCCTGGGATCGAGCCCCGCATCGGGCTCCCTGCTCAGCGGGGAGCCTGCTTCTCCCTCTCCCTCTGCCTGCCGCTCGCCCTACTTGTGCGCTCTCTCTGTGTCAAATAAATAAATAAAATCTTTTAAAAAAAAAGAATAAAAATAAGGAAATTGTACTTCAAAATAAGTTCAGAAAACTCTTTCAATAATTATAAAATAAAAGGTATAGTGATAAGAAAGCATTGTGTTTAATTGGCATCATTTTCCTCATTTTCCTGGCATCACATAAAATAGTGGCACACGTTACAATATATGAGACCTTGGGTATGATGAACTATGATATATCAAGAACCCATACCATTTGTTCATACCATTTGACCCAGCAAATTCATATCCAGAAAGTTATCCTAAAGACACCATTGGAGGCATGCAAAGATTTTAGTACAAATATAAACATTTCAGTATTATTTATACAACTGAAATGTTAAAAACAACCTAAAAGTCTAACCCGAAAGCCCAATAGGAAATTGACCAAATAAATTATCATACAGGGGCACCTGGGTGGCTCAGATGGTTAAGCGTCTGCCTTCGGCTCAGGTCATGATCCCAGGGTCTTGGGATCAAGCCCTACGTCAGGCTCCTGGCTCAGCAGGGAGCCTGCTTCTCCCTCTGCCTCTCCCCCTGCTCATGCTCTCTCTCTCTCTGTAACTCTGTGTCTCAAATGAATTAATAAAAAATAAAAATAAAAAAATAAATTATCATATATCCATAGGACTGAATGGTATCCAGCCTTAATAATGATATTCTCAAAGAATATATAATGACATAGGAAGATACTCATCATTTCATACTGAATTTTTTCAATGTGTCTATTTTATTTGAATTTTCTTATTTTTGTTTTATTTAAGCAAAATTTGCATAACATGAAATGAAGCATTTTAAAGTGAATAAATAATTCAGTGGCATTTGGTGCATTCACAATGCTTCTATGTCCCCAAACATGCCTGTCACCCCAAAAGGAATTACAATACCCATTGTATTTCATAAGGGTATTACAAAAGGAATTACAATACCCATTTACAAAAAAAAAAGAATAAAAATAAGGAAATTGTACTTTGAAATAAGTTCAGAAAACTCTTTCAATAATTATAAAATAAAAAGTATAGTGATAAGAAAGCATTGTGTTTAATTGGCATCATTTTCCTCATTTTCCTGGCATCACATAAAATAATCAATAATAAAAAAATTATTTTATAATTATTGAATATTTTGAAATACCCATTGTATTTCATATTAAATTTTTATAAAAAGTAGAATACAAAACTATTTAACTAAATTTGTTTTCTTTCTTTTGAAAATGTGTTTGCCTACATAAAAGAAAAACTACCACAAATAAATACCCCTATATGTTAACTGTAGATATTATGGGCAGGCCAGATTATGCACATTTTTATTTTTTATATACTTTATATTTTATATACTATATTTATATAGTATATATACTATATTATATACTATATTATATATTATATTTATATGCTATATTTTCAAAATTTTCTGCCATGAACATGTGTAACATTTGTAACCCAAATTTTCTAAAAATAATATTTTAAGTGTTAAATTCTTATAAATAAATAGTCATGTGGATCACATGCCTTTTCAAACATAAATAACTATGAAAAAGAAAAATACATCGTCAAATTGAGTTGTGAGGGTTTGTTCAATTTTACATAGTCCAAGAAACCAGATTCTTTTTTTTTTTTTTTTTTAAAGATTTTATTTATTTATTTGTCAGAGAGACAGAACACAAGCAGGGGGAGAGGCAGGCAGAGGGAGAAGCAGGCTCCCCTCCGAGCAAGGAGCCCGATGTGGGACTCGATCCCAGGACCCTGGGATCATGACCTGAGCCGAAGGCAGCCGCTTAACCGACTGAGCCACCCAGGCGTCCCAAGAAACCAGATTCTAAGGGGGGAAGGAGTAGCTTCTTGTTTTACTCATTTTCTGCTTGACTCATTTTTGTGGGGACTCACTGGAATATTGATTTCTCACACCTGTGAGCTTGGCTAGTGAGCTACCACAAGCAAACGCTGCACTTCTCGCTCTCTCTTTTTTAAGATTTTATTTATTTATTTGAGAGAGAGGGAAGGAGAGACAGTGAGAGAGCACAAACAGGGAGGAGAGGGAGAAGCGGGCTCCCTGCAGAGCAAGGAGCCCGATGCAGGGCTCCATCCCAGGAACCTGGGACCACAGCCTGAGCGGAAGGCAGACGCTGAACCAACTGAGCCACCCAGGCGCCCTAACACTGCACTTCTCAAAGGAAAGGTCCCCAAAAAAAGCTAGGAAGCTAGCATTGTAATTGTAAGTCCTTTACCAAAATCCTTTATAATGAGCCTTGGAGACCAAGGGATGGGAAATGGTCATCTACCACCAGCAGGGAAAAGTGTGCTTTATTCACTCAAGATAACAATGCCCTAAATCGCTCCTCCCCCAAGCAGGCTTCATTTTAGCAACCACTTCACTTTCTTTACAATTATGATGAAATTGCATTTAGAGATAATAATTGAGGTTTCCTTTGACTACTTTTCCTTATTGCCCCTCTGACCCTTGAGCATTCATTGTTCCTCGGAGCATTTAATAAAGGAGAACACAAAACAATGTGTCTTTCAGAGAAAAAACCTGAAAAAATAAATCAGTTCTCAGCTCCTGGGTTCCTAAACAGATTTCCTTAAACTCATAGCAAATAAAATAAAATAAACACGAAGCTTTATGATTTGTAAAAGATGGGCTCTCTTGAGTTTCAAAGGGCTACATGCTAAAAGAAGTTTAACATAAACTACCCGCCCCCCACCACGCCCCCCGCCGCCCCGAAACAATCAACTAGAAGAAAACAGATGGGACAACCAGACCACCCTCCCTGAAGACAAGATAAGGTTTCCTGACTGGGGAGAAGAATTTGAGCAGGAGGACAAGCAATGCTGAGAGCCCTGGGCAGAGGTTTCCGACCCCTCACCCCTCCTCAGGCTAAGTTGTTATAGCAAAATAGATCCTCCCTTGGGTTAGCAACCCAGGGATAATGTAGCAGATTGTATTAACTAAAAATATAAGCTGCCCCTCCCTGGGGGAGGATTATACCTCTCTCTGCTTATCCATTTGCCTTGCTTTGGCCAAAAGAGTGTGAGCTGTACTAACCAGCAGAAAGTTCTCTGAGTTCTCTTTTCCCTAACCTGGCATCAGTGCTGTCCCATAGAGAGGCAGCTCCATCAGCCTGGATCCAGGAGGGAAGGGGGTGTGGAGCAGCACCATGGCTGACCTGAATGACACCCAAGGAAGAAGTAACCCTTTGTCCTTCTAAGCCGCTGAGATCCGGGGGTATTCGTCACCGCAGCATAACGAAGCCTATCCTGACCAGCACAAATACAGAGTCCTATGTCCTGCCGTCCATCTGAGACTTGTATAGGAACCATTCCTACATGTGAGCTCCACGCCACTGTGAGAGGGTAACAGGATACCGGAGTGGTGACATGGCATAGCCAAACACAGGAGGAACTGAATCCACTCTCTCTGAGTTTTCTGTGGGCCCCAGAGTGATGCAGAACAGCACCGAAGTCAGTTCCTTGCAGAAAAGTACCTAAAGGGAAATATAGGCAGAAGATGCAGCAGGGACAGGCGTCAGTATGATTAGGAGGGGGGATCACTTCTCAAAAGGATGTAGTGAAGCAGGTTCTCATTATCCACCCGCTCCACCCCAACACCTGAACCCAGCAAAGTCCATTCAGAACTTAGATCCCACAACAGGGAAAGAAATGGGAGGGACTGAAGCCAAAGTATAAACTTCAAATGACCAAGGCCACTGAATTGGCCTGAGTTTACATGGAAGGTAGCAGGATTCAATTCTCTGTCAATGATAGAAAGAGGAGGTTCAAGATAGAATTTAGATTCACTTTTAGAAAAATAGTTATATGTTTTCCTGCAAAGTTTGCAGCCTGAGAAATGTGTATACACTACACCGGCATATTTTAAGAGGGCATCATGGAGGTTGCATATATTCAACAACGTGGGGTGCTGAGGGTCCACTCAGACAAGGCTGAAGCCATGTGTGGACAATGATAACCCCTTGTATTGTAGGCTAACTTCTCTCAAACCTGGTGCTCAAGCTATTGACTAGGTATTTGCCTTGCCTGAGGCAGGCACCAAGAACTTGCTATTAGCAACACTTTCAGCTGCACAAATATTTATTCTGGTAAACCTGATAAAGAAAAAGGAAGTAGTTGTAAATAAATTCTGTTAGAATTTTCTGCACTCTATGCACTAAACTTGTTTCCTTGTTTTGCAAAAGAAAGCTGTAATGTGACATTAACATTCTCATATCCGGGATTGATTTTTTCAATTGGATTTGATAAATACTGGCCAGATTAATATTTAATGTTCTTGAATAATTTGAGTGATAACACATTTGACAAAGACATGAATGCACTATAAAAACAATTTGAGGGGCGCCTGAGTGGCTCAGTCAGTTAAGCGTCTGCCTTCGGCTCAGGGCATGATCCTAGAGTCCCAGGATTGAGTCCAGCATCAGGCTTCCTGCTCAGTGGGGAGCCTGCTTCTCCCTTTCCCTCTGCCTGCCACTCTGACTACTTGTGATTCCTCTCTTTCTCTCTGTGTCAAATAAATAAATAAAATCTTTAAAAAATAAAAAATAAAAAAATAAAAACAACTTGAGCTGTTAACCTTTAGTCCATTTAAAATAGAGGATTCGGGCGCTTGGGTGGCTCAGTTGGTTAAGCGACTGCCTTCGGCTCAGGTCATGATCCTGGAGTCCCTGGATCAAGTCCCGCATCGGGCTCCCTGCTCGGCAGGGAGTCTGCTTCTCCCTCTGACCCTCCCCCCTCTCATGTGCTTTCTCTCTCATTCTCTCTCTGTCAAATAAATAAATAAAATCTTAAAAAAGTAAAATAAAATAAAATAAAATAGAGGATTCATTTAAAATGGAAGATCAAGGGCTAAGAAGTTTTGAGTCTTCTTTTTAATGTGATTAAGTTTGAAACTAGAAATATAATATAAAACACAATATAAAATAAAATATAGTATAAAATAAAATGGGATTTTGTAATTTTATGAAAGAAGCATTTTATAATAGTTGTATCAAGTAATTTTATACTTGGCTTTTCAATCATTACTAAATATTTTACTTACAAGCAAGAAGATGTCATGATAAATTATTTTGCTATAATAGAAGATATTTTAGGAGGCTCAAATCTTAATTTTTTTATTACTGGGGTATGATTTCCTTTCATTATATTGTATTGTGGTAGGACTGGATACAGTGGAGGCAAATAACTATGAGGGGGAATTATGACTATTAGTAAGGAGAATAATGACTCATGTATGTAGGAATAAACATCAATTAAAAAGTACTGAAAACGAAAAAGATAAAAATAAGACATGTTATAGAACTTTATCATAGAAGATTGTATTAATCAAAGTATCTATAACTTCTAAGACTTGCTGTCAAGTTCAAAAACTTTAGTATGTTCCACCATAGTTATTAGGTTACACAGTCTTGCCCAGTTTCACTCAGTCTCCACAGCTATAAGTGGAACAAAGTTACCTACCTCCAAATGTAGTGAGAATTAAAAAGAAATAGTATACTGGAGCAATTTTTAAGATGAGCTTATTATTAGAAAAAAACAGGGTTATTTCATGATGATAAAGGAGTCATCACATAACAGACCTTCAAAATATATGAAATAAAAACTAATATAACTAAAAAGAATAGACAAATCCACATAGTTGAAGACTATACTGTACTGTTTCTTAGTATTTATAAAATATTTATAAAACATATAAAATATAAAAAATTAGGTTATAGATGATTTGAACAACACTATCAACCAACCTGACCTTGACTTAATTGGCATTTATAAAGCATTATTATGGGTTTATAAACCCATTATTATTATTTATAAACCCATATTATGGGTATAATGCTATAAAATAGCACTGTAAAATATATATGTTTTTAAGTACACATGTAACAGTCAGAAGATAGGCCATATTCTAGTCATAAAACAAGTTTCAGTAAATCTAAGAAGACTGAAATTATTCTCTGGCCAAAAGCGTAATAGATTAGAAGCCAAAACCAAAAAAATGTCTAGAAAATCCCCAAATATCTGAAAACTAAGCAACATACCTAAAAATAAACCTATGAGTTAAAGAAGAAATACAAGAGAATTTAGAAAGTATTTCGAATTGAATGATAATGAAAACATTACATATCAAAATTTAGGGGCTGCTGGCCAAAGCAGTACTTAGAGGGATGTTTATAACTTTTAATGCTTCTATTAGAAAGAAATGGAGTTTAAAAATTAACAATCTAAGAAGCTAGAAAAAGAAGAGCAAATTAAACCTAAAGTAGAGAAAGGAAATAATTTTTTAAAAATGGAAACAATGACATAGAAAACAAAAACATAGAAAATCAAAGAAACTAAAAACTGAGCAGTTGAAAAGATTAATGTAACTGATAAGCCTATACTAGATTGGTCTAGGTAAGGAAGAAGAAAGCCACAAATTAACAATATCAAGAATGAGAGAGGGACATCACTATCAAGTGTACACATAACAAAAAGATAATAAAATAACATGAGAACTTTATGCTGACAAATTTGACAACTTATGATAAAAAGGACAAATCCCTTAGGAAACATGACTTACCAAACTGACAAAAAAGGTCATAGAAAATTGGTAGCCTACGCCTAGCAAAGAAATTGAATATGTAATTAAAAACCTTCTCACAAACAAAACTGCAGGTTAAGATAGTTTCAATGGTCAATTCTATCAAATATTTAAGAAGAAAAGAGTGTTGATTTTATAGAAACTTCCTGAGAAAATAGAGGAGGAAGGAAAACTTCCTTACTTATTTTGTAAAGCCTGAATAGCTTTAACAGCAAAAACTGACAAGAAGACTACAAGAAAAATGAAGGACCAAGACCATTAATGAATATATAAAAGAAATCCTCAAAAATAATTAGCAAATCAAATCTAGCAGCATATCCAGATAATACAGTATGACCAAGTAAAATTTATCTCATGAATATAAGGTTGATTCAGCATTTGAAAAATCAAAGTAATTCCCCATATTAACAGAATAGGAAGAAAAAACATGATCATTTCAGTTAATGCAAAAAATGCACTTGACAAAATTTAACACCCATTTGTGATAAAAAAAAATACTCTTAGCAAACTAGAAATAAAATAGAATTTTCCCACTCTAATAAAGGGCATCTATGAAAAACCTACTGCTGACATCAAACTTAATGGCAATGAACACTTTGACCCTTAGATTGGGAACAAAGCAAGAATGTTCATTTTTACCACTTCTATTCAAAATACTGCAGGAAATTCTAGCTGTGCAAAAAGGTAATTAAAATAAAAGGCCATCCAGATTGGAAATATATGGAGTGGTATACCATGTTGATGGGTTAAGATTTTAATTTTCCCCAATTCAATCTCTATAATCAACATTATCCCAATTAAAATCCTACTAGGCTTTTTTGATAGACATTGAAAAGCTTATTCTTAATTTATATGAGAAAGCGAAGGACCTAAAATGGCCAAAACAATTTTTAAAAAGATCGAAGTTGGAGGACTTATACTATTTGATTTCAAGAGTATAAAATTACAGTAATCAAGATAGCATGATAGTGATGCAGGGTTAGATAAGTAGGTCAGTGGGACAGAATAGAGTTCAGAAGCAGGTCACCACACACATGGTGAATTGATTTTCAACAAGGTAAATCAGTGGAGAAAGCATGGTCTTTCAACAAATGGCCCCAGAACAGCTAGATATCTATGTGGAAAGAAAATGAACCTCAACCTCAATCTAATGTCAAAAATTATTTCAAAATGAATCATAGACCTATCCAAAAAAGCTAAAATTATAAAGCTTCTAGAAGAAACTATAGGAGACTATACTGATATAGGTAAACATTTATTAGCCAGGAAACAAAGAGCACTGACAGAAAAGAAAAAAAATAACAAATTGGACTTCAAAATTAAACTTCTTTTCAAAAGATATCATTAAGAAAATGAAAATATAATCCATAGACTGGGAAAAAATATTTGTCCCACAAGAATTTGACAAAGGAATTGCATCTGAAATACACAAAGATCTCCTACAAATAAATAATAAAAAAACACAATTTAAAAATGGGTACACTATTAGAACAGATACTCCACAAAAGAATATAAATGAAATGGCTAATAAGCACACGAAAAGATAATCAAAAGTCAACAGCAAAACACAAATTAAAACTGTCAGGAGACACCACTGCACACACACAATGACTAATGTAAAAAGACTAAAAATACCAAATATTGGCAAAAAGTGAGCCAACTGGGAGTCTTGTATATTGCCAATAGGAGTATAAAATGGTATGACCATTTTGAAAACCTATTTGACTGTTTCTTATATGTTTAAACATATACCTGCTCTATGACTCAGCAATTCCAATTGTAATTATTTACTCAAGAGAAGTAAGAACATATGTCCACAAAAAGACTTGTATAGTAGTACTCAAAGCAGTTTTATTTGTAATAGCTAAAAACTAGAAATAACACAAATGTCTATCAACAGTTAAATGAATACCTTTTTGTATAACTACACAATGGAATACTACTTGACAATAAAAATAATAATGTACTATTGACATAGCAACAACTGAGAAGAATATCAAAAGCATTAGGTTGCATGAAAGATTCCAGACATGCTATATGATTCTAATTATACAAAGTTCTAAAACAAACAAAACCAAGGTATGGTGATAGAAATCAGAGTCAGAGGATTCATTGGAAAGGAGCCCAAGAGAACTTCTGGGGGTAAAATGTTCTATATCCTGATTTCTCAAAAATCAGTGATCTTCACATTGAACGTCTGTATTAAATTATGACTCTCTCGGGGCGCCTGGGTGGCTCAGTCGTTAAGCGTCTGCCTTCGGCTCAGGTCATGATCCCAGGGTCCTGGGATCGAGCCCCGCATCCGGCTCCCTGCTCGGCGGGAAGCCTGCTTCTCCCTCTCCCACTCCCCCTGCTTGTGTTCCCTCTCTCGCTGTGTCTCTCTCTGTCAAATAAATAAATAAAATTAAAAAAAAAAATTATGACTCTCTCTACATTTAGATATATTTTTAAATTTTCATAACATAAATTTTAAGTTAATAAAAAATGAAATGATTCTAATAAGTTGCTTTAATAGCTTCCTCTCCTTCTCAGATTTGACTGAAGCCCCAAATGCCCAGAACAGAATAATAGCAGGACCTTGTAGTCTAAGATGACCTGCTAGACCGCCGTTGCACAACATATAAATGACTGTACAACTGTTTCTTCCAACACAGGCAGTCTGTCCCCCACAACCTACAAGAGGGTAAAAGTGGAAGAGGTCAAGCAAGGGGATTTCTTTGGAAAATGTTACTGAGCTACGGAGATGTTTTCTCTCCCTTGACCTCAGGTAAAGGACCAAGGTGCTTCCTCCTCGTCTCAAGCAAATGAGAACACCATTCAGTGAACTTGACATATATGCCCTAGACCCTCAAACTGTGGTCCACAGATCAGCAGCATGGACATCACCTGGGAGCTTGTGAGAAATGCAGAATCTCAACCCCAACTCAGACTCACTGAACCAGACTTTGCATTTTAACAGTATTCCCCAGGGGACTGGTATGTGCATTAAATGTTGAGAGACACTATCCTAGATTTTGGGACTGGACTGGAATGAGGAACTGTGTTCAAGTCACCCTGCGGGTAGCACAGAGGAGGAAAGAGGGCTACACTGGGAGCCCAATGCACTTTCACCCAAGGCAGCACAGAGTTGTGTTTCCGTGATCAAACAAGATCCACACAATGTGCCGTCAGTCTGAGGCTAGTTTGAAGGGGATTTTGCTTGAGAGCAAAGTAGTCCATGGGGGTGCACTATGAGGGCTCCAGGGCCAAGACTGGGAAAGTAAGCACTTGGCTACAAATAAGGCTTTGCCCACTCATGGAAATTGGAGCTATCTTTTTCTAAAGGTTTTGGGAGGCAGGGGTTTTGGGGAAGTGAGTCATCTCTGAGAAACCCAGAAAAGTCCTGTGAGAGAAAGAAACAACTATTGAATATTTACTCTCCAGAGAGTACCAAAGCCAGACAAGATAGCACCAGCCATATAAGAATGTCCCCTTACTTGTATTCCTCCTGGCTAGATCCCAAGAGGTTAGAAACTAAGACAATTGAGTAGAGGGACACAGAAAGGAAAAAGAAAAACAAAGACCACCAGGTTTCCCTCTCCTACTTCAGGCTTTCCAGCTGGAAAAACACAAGCCTTAGAAGGAGAGAAATTTTAACTTTAAATGAAATTCAGAAATTTAATTATTATACCAGGTAGGACATTACAATTACTGCAATAAGGCTGTTCTTGTTTCTAAAAGTAATCACAAGATGCCTGATTATCTAATAATAACTAGAACATTTATGAGACTTGCCTAAGATTTCACCCAAAAGGCAAGAAAAAGTCCAGATTATATATTGGGTTTAAATGGGTAGTTGGGGAAAGATTAAATTTATGTTCTGTTCATATCTTATTGAGTCCAGCTCACACAAGAAATTGAAAATATAGGAGCACCTGGGTGGCTCAGTCAGTTAAGCATCTGCCTTCAGCTCAGGTCATGATCCTGAAGCCCTGGGATTGAGCCCCACGTCGGGCTCCCTGCAGAGTGGGGAGTCTGCTTCTCCCTCTCCCTCTGCTCCTCCCCCCTGCTCATGTTCTCGCTCTCTCTCTCTCCCTCTCAAATAAATAAATAAATCTTTTAAAAAAAGAAAAGAAAACCAAAAGGAACTTCTAGAAATGAAAAAAAAAGTCATTGTAAAAAAAAAAAACACCTCAGTGAATTAAATGTCCATGATAGGCAAATATATAAAGACAGAAAGTAAAGTGGTTGTCTATAGGGCTGATGGGGAAAGGGAAGCAGACAATGGGGAGTACATAAACTGAAAGTTGGTGTCCCCCCACCTCCCAAATTCATAATTTCCAATGTGATGATATTTGGAGGTGGGGCTTTTAAGAGGTGATCAGGTCATGAGAGTGGAGCCCTGTTAACAGAGGCTCCAGAGGACTTCCTTGACTCTTTCATCAAGTAAGGTTATAACAAGAAGATGGCTGTCTATGAATCAGGAAGTGGGCCCTTACCAGACACTGAATCTGCCAGCACCTTGATCTTGGACTTCCCAGCCTCCAGAATTACGAGAAATAAATTTGTGTTGCTTATATGCCAAAAACAAAACAAAACAAATAACCCTCAATGAACCAATTAAATAAAAACTTAAAAGCAGCTAAAGAGAGAATTAATGAACTGAAAGATATATCTAAAGAAACTCATTAGACTATAACAGAAAGAGAAAGGGGATTGAAAATATGAAGGAGAGATTAAGAGATGAAGGAATGAGAAGAAGGAGAGAATGAGAAGGTTCAACATGTTTCTTTCTTTTCTTTTTTAAAGATTCTATTTTTTAAAGTAATCTGTACACTCAATGTGGGGCTCAAACTTACAACCCCAAGATCAAGAATTGTGTGCTCCACCAAATGAACCAGCCAGGTGCCCCTCAACATGTTTCTAATCAGAGCATCAGAAAGCATGACAAGGGGGAATGGGCAGAAGGAAACAATATTTTTTAAAAAACAAACACAAAAACTAATGACTCAGTAGTTTTCAGAACTGAGGAAAGACATGAATTTTTTTATTCAAAAACCACAAGTGCCTCAAACAATTAAATTTTAAAACACACACACAAATACACACAATGAAGTATTAAAGATGAATAAATCTTAAAAGCAACCCATGAGAAAAGACAGATTACTTGGACTGATAACACTTCTCAACAACCATAAAGACCAGGAGAAAATGGAATTCCATTACCAAAGTGTTGAGGGAAAAGAGGGGTAACCTAGGATTTAATGTCCAGCTAAAGAATTATTGAAAACCAAGGGTGAAATAAAAATGTTTTTCAGATGAAGACTGAGCCTCAATAAACAAAAAAAACTATTAAAGAAAGAAGGAAATTGGACTCAGAAAGAAGAAGTGGTCTGCAGAAAGCATTTTTATTACTGTAAGTGGTAAAAACATGAGTGAATCTGAGGAAACATTGTCTGTACCAGACAGTAAGTAAAAATAACAATTAATGAGGGAAGAAAAATGGAAAAAGGAACTAACATACTAGACAAGAAAAACATGTAAGACAGAGTAAATAGAGAATGAAGGTGATCTGGGGGAAAAGACCAAAGGTTCTTATATTATTGAAGAGTAGTGGAGATATTTTGATTAGCTTTAGAGTTTTCTAAGTCAGTTAAGAAGGTGACAAGTTAAGAGTACATACTAAAAGAAAAGAAGTGGAGCTAAATCAAGGAAAGCTCCATTAATCCAACAGAAGGAAAGATGGGGGGAGGGCGGTGAAGGGGAGAAACAAGAAAGAAGAGTATAATTTATGGAAAACACAAATTAGGATTATAGAAATAAGTCCAAATATATCCATTATCATAACAATGTAAGCAAAACAAACAACTTAATTGATATAGAGAGATTGTAATGGAACCAATAAATCCAGCTACATGCTGTGTGAATGAGATCTATTTAATTGGTAAGGACAGGAAATATAGAGTTAGGAAATACTAACCAAAAGAAAGCCTGTGTAACTATTAATATCAAACAAAAGAGACCTTAAGGCAAAAAGTGTTATTTGGGATAAAGAGAATCACCACCTATATAAAAGTAATAATTCTCCAAGGAGCTATTTTGCTAAAAAGCAAAGTTTTCTCCATAAAACTGTGTTCTCACCATTTCCATTGCAACTTTTATAGAAGTATTCCTACCGGGAAAAAATAATAACACCTTCCTATCTAACTTCCCAAATAAATCAGATCTAAATGACTGAGTTTGGTTCTTTTCTCTCTCCTTTTTAATTAACCCCATGGCAATCTAAAAGGTTTAAAGTCACTTAAATTTTTCAGCAATGTCAAAGGAAAAGGATTCATGTTGAGCGCTCCTATTACTTTATTAAATCCTTATTGCAAAGAGCAGCAAAAAGAATTATAGATTTACGTGAGAATTCTCTGCAGGTTGGAAACACTGACTCCAGTGTATTAGCAATTATATTAAATATTATAAAAGAAATGAAAGTTTCTAGGCAAAACAGTGGGTAATTTCAAAAACGGAGTTCCTCTTATGCCAGGTTTCAGATACATTTCCCATAATGCATGGGCATTTCAATTAATTTTCTTCATTCAGTTTTTCTGTTTGTGAAAGAATACAATTTCCCCATACACAAACTAGGGATAATAAAACTTGCTTTACCTGGTACAGTGTTACTGTGAAGATAAAACTAAATAATACATGGGAAAGCCCTCTGCAAACCTTTTAGCATTATGTAATGTAAGAGATCATTATGAATCCATGGTCCTGGGATGGAGTGCGAGTATTAAAATGCCTTACCTACCCTTTCTTGAACATTCCTGTAAAAAAATCTCAATTTTCTGTTATTGGGTTTTGTCTAATCTTGAAGAGTAAAGCTACTCCCATTTATATATTTACACAAATATTAGCAAACCATGGCCCAGTAAAACAGCCGCTCACCTTTCTCTGTCTGCACACACACCCCACACAGCTACATGGACACCCGAAGACAAGGAAACCTTGCTTCAGTATTTAGTGTGAAGAAATGTTTTTTCTTAATAACGGGTTCTGAAGCTCTTGCAAGCAGGGCTAGACTATCTTGCTATGCCTTCTTATGATTTGATTCACTACTCTTACGTAGGTAACACTGAATTCTTGAGGTAAATAATATGAGTCTGGTAAGAAAAAAAATTGCAGTCAAATTGTGGTGAAGAGGGGATGAGGCAGAATAGACAGTAGATATGAGATAGCAGTGTTCCCTCCGAAGGCCATGGCCTTCTTCTCCTTCCATAGAATCTGTGGATCCGTACAGAGGCATCTGCAGAAAGAGTTAAGTGCTGTGGAGGCAGACAGACCTGTCAGAAATCTGGGTGAAGAAAGGCGAGTTACATCATCTCTTCAAGCCTCCATTTTAAAATAGGGGCAAGGAAGTCTACCGATATATAATGTAGGGGTGAGGAAATCTACCGACATATAAAGTAGAGGTGAGGAAGTCTACCGACACACAGGGTAAGGCTGAGGAAGCCTGCGGACACACAGGGTAGGGCTGAGGAAGCCTGCCGACACACGGGGTAGGGCTGAGGAAGCCTGCGGACACACGGGGTAGGGCTGAGGAAGCCTGCCGACACACGGGGTAGGGCTGAGGAAGCCTGCCGACACACGGGGTAGGGCTGAGGAAGCCTGCGGACACACGGGGTAGGGCTGAGGAAGCCTGCGGACACACGGGGTAGGGCTGAGGAAGCCTGCCGACACACGGGGTAGGGCTGAGGAAGTCTCCTAAACAGGGTGCTCGGTGTGCGGCCCAGCCTGTGTGCTCTCACACCGCAGGGGATCAGGGCCTCTATGTAGGCTTCCACCAAGACCTCCGCTCTCCCAATTGGCCTTAACTACTTGATCGCAGCCCCCAGTTTCTCATCCATCTGCAGAGTGTCAATCAACTTAGCAGTGATGAGACAACTCTACTGTCTTTGTAAGCATCCCTTTCGCCATGTCTTCTAAATGCCGGAATCATCCCGAATCATCGCAGCTGTGACAGCAGTCCCCACCACCAGGACACTTTCCCAGGTCACCACCAGGGAAAGCCTCGGCAATTGGGCCACTGCCTTGTATCAGGGACTCTCTGTGCCCCACCTACTGCTCAAGACAGTATCCTCTTCACCCACTAGGGATGAGTAAATTAGGCCCAAATCTCCATCTTACCACGTCATTCAACCATGGTTTTCAGTACCATGTGTTACTTCAGACCCTCCAAGAGGCAGATTGCCAAGACAGGACTAGAAATGCAAGAGAATTTGTGGGACAGCTCCTATAAGGGAAAAAGGGGAGTGGGCCAGTCGCGGCCAGGAGGGCTGAGAGGCCGCAGTGCAGGTTTGACCCCGTGACAGAGAGAGGGAAAGGGGGAGGGCAAGGGAGGAGACTCTTAGATGCAGCCCAGTTCTGGGAGGGATTCAGCTGAGCTGATGGGGAGTCCACCAGAGAGTCCCCTGTGTAGCAGAAATGAGCCTGCTTTAGGACCACTGTTGCATCCCCTCACTGGCCAAGCCATCCATGGAAAGCTCATGTCCAGGCAGGTGCAGACAGATTCTGAGCAGAGCCCAGCAGCAGAGGCAGCCTCCAGGAGGCTCCTCATAGCAGGAGAGCCAGGCCTCGCATGTTTGTGGCCACCACAAGGATGGAGGGACCTGAGAACACCTCACTGGGCGATCAAAATGAATATCACCCACGAGGGGCAGACCGGTATCATGTGCCTCTGGACATGATACCTGGAGGAGGACACAGCAATGCTTCTGTGATATGTCCACCAAACATGCATAGCCTGAATCTAATCACGAGGAAGCAGCAACAAATCCACATTAAGGGGCTACATGCAAATAACGACCAGTAGTTCTCAAAAATCTCAGTGCCAGGCGCTTGGGTGGCTCAGTCGTTAAGCGTCTGCCTTCGGCTCAGGTCATGATCCCAGCGTCCTGGGATCGAGTCCCACATCAGGCTCCCTGCTCCGCGGGAGGCCTGCTTCTCCCTCTCCCACTCCCCCTGCTTGTGTTCCCTCTCTCACTATCTCTCTCTCTGTCAAATAAATAAATAAAATCTAAAAAAAAAATAAAAAATAAAATAAAATGATACATCTATTTAAAAAAAAAAAAAAAATCTCAGTGCCGTGGAAGACAAAGAAAGGCTGAGGAGCTTTTCCAGATGAAAGGAAACTAAGGCGGTATGAGAGCTAAACTCAGTAGTGACCCTGGATTGGATCCTGTACCTGAGGGGAAAGAGGGGCAGCAAGAAGACTATTGGGACAATTGATGCAATTGGATTATGCGCTGCAAGATTTAATAAAATCATTGTATCAATGTTAAATTTCCTGAGTTTGATCATTGTACTGTGATTTTGTAAGAGGCTGTTCTTGATAGGAAATACATACTGATGTATTAAGGTATAAGGAAACATAATATACGCAACCTTTTCTCAAATGGTTCAGAAAAATAAGTTCTATAAATTAGAGATACAGAGAATATGAAGGACATTTCCGAAAGGTGTACAGACTGGTCACACGTACGACTGCTGACTTCATCAATGGTCAAATACTGCACCGAGACATGAAAAGTACATGAGTGATATTAAAACACGGTATTAACACCCGCTCTCCTGGCTTCTGGCCAGTGAGATGAAAGACATGCTGAGTCGAAGTTTTATGGGGTGGCTTTCATCATTCAATCACAACTATGTGGTGAATCATTATTGCACTTGCCAGAAACTCCACCCCACTGTCTGCGATTATCTGTTTTATTTTCATTTTCTTTCTTTTTTTTTTTTTTTTTTAAAGGAGCCGGGTGTTAGGGGTGCCCAGGTGGCTCAGTTGGTTAAGCATCTGCCTTCGGCTCAGGTCATGATCCCGGAGTTCTGGGATTGAGACCCACGTTGGGCTCCCTGCTCAGCAGGGAACCTGCTTCTCCCTCTCCTCCCCACTTATACTCGCTCCCTCAAATAAATAAAAATCTTAAAAAAAAAAAAAAGGAGTCTGTCAGATAAGATTCTAAATGTGGGCATATTGACTTTGATCCATTAGTCAGTATTACCACACTGGTTTATGTAAGAGGGGTGTGAGGGAGGGGATGCCCAGCCCGCCAGCATACATTTTCAGCTATGTCAATTGAAAGACAGATAGTGGGGCGCCTGGGTGGCTCAGTTAAGCGTCTACCTTCGGCTCAGGTCATGATCCCAGGGTCCTGGGATCAAGGCCTGCATTGGGCTCCCTGCTCAGCAGGGAGTCTGCTTCTCCCTCTCCCTCTGCTGGTCCCCCTGCTCATGCTCACTCTTTCCTCTCTCACTCTCTGTCAAATAAATAAATAAAATCTTTAAAAAAAAAAAATGAAAGACAGATAGTAGATCAAGAAGGACATACCCAGACATTGCGATGTCCCTACCAAGCTTTGATTTTCATAATTCTTACACACACACACACACACACACACACACGCACACACACACAGGCTTATAACCTTAAGTTTTACTTCCACTCACCATTGCATCCAGTTTATCCTTTTTAAAGCTCCTTATGTCCATTATCTCCTAGACAAGACATCTACCTTGTAAACGATCCAGCTCTAAAGATGTGCTCCCTCGATCTGTGTCCCAGCTCTGGTGTTTACTGTCGTGTGACGTTGGACAAGTTACTTTACCTCCCGGTATTCTCAATTTTATTATCCCTGCGTCACAGATAAGGACTCTGAGGCTTGGAGCAGCTCAGCAAGTTATCTAAATCACTTGGCAATTCCCTGTTAGAGCTGGGAACTTCTATGGAGCTTTCAACGCCCCTACAAAGATACAGATTTGTTTTCCATTAGCACCAGCATTGTGTGAGTTCAAGGAATGTTTCCTTGACAAGGTGTTGTTCAAAAATAAAAGTCACATTTCTCATTAAGCAGGTGACACTTAATTTTCTACCATTCAATTCTATTCAGCATGCAATATTTAGAAGGCAGGCAGCAGGGGGAGATGGGAGAGGTTTCTGAGGCCAGAAGCTTCGGATTTGAGCCAGGCTACTGCCACCTACTCTGTGCTCAGTTTTCTCTTTGGTAAAATGGAAATTCGGATGTTGGGTTGAGTAGCAATACTACATGCACATAGTAGGCATTCAACCAAAAGAGCTTTTTAAATATATACGAATTTTTGAGCTCTTGCTGCTTGCCAGGGACCCTGCTATGCACAGGAAACATGGAGACACAGAAAATGTAGTCCCCGCTGTCAGGGGCTCACCCTCCAGGAATTTGTAACACTTCCTCGTCTAGCAAGGATAGTAAGCCAGTCGTATACGCTGTAGTTATTTTCTTCCGGGTACGCTTTTTAAATTTTGTTTACATTCCTTTTTTAAGATTTATTTATGTATTTTAGAGAGGGGTAGGGGAGGGGCAGAGGAAGTGAAAGCTCAAGCAGACTCCCTGAGGGGGGTGTCGATCTCGAAACCCTGACATGAGCTGAGCCCTGAGCCAAAACCAAGAGTCAGACTCTCAACTGACTGAGCCCCCCAGGCTCCCCTTTTGTTTACATTCTTAATTCTCTGATGTTTTTCATTTTTGTGGAGTAAATCTAAACAATTTTTCTTTTATGGTTTCCTGATAGCCTTAAACCCAGAAAGCCCTTCTCTACTTCTTGTATCAGATCAGTGTTCATCTGTATTTGTTTCTAGTTCTGTTACGGACTGTTCTTCACATTTAAATCTTTAATCCACTTGGAATTTGTTTGGCTACATGGTGGTAAGGTGCTGAAGAGTCATCTTTTTAAGACACATTCCTGATAACACTGGTTGATGATAACTGGTAACTCATATGACGTGTACCCAGTTCTGGCTCAATAACTTCCCCTCTGAGCCGCCTGCCGTGAATGTGAATTGCCACTCATTGAAAAGGCCAAAGGAGAAAAATGTATATCGATGGGTTTTATCCCATTTAGTTGCTTCATTTTTAAGGCAGAACAATAAATGTCAGTTCTTCTGTCTCAGTCATATAAATGTGGAAACTTAAATGGAATATTTTGTACAAGGGTTAAAGGTCAGAGGCACGCTAAGCCCAGAGAAACGTGTAAGAGAGGTTAAGTCATGTCATCACCGTATGAGCCACAGACACTCACACTAAAGCTTCTCTCATCTGCCTGTCATCTTGTGGTCATCTTTTCCAGATGGACTATGGAATCATTTATGCCAGCGAAAGAAAATTCTAGTAGAATCGTACCCCTTTCTCAGTCTGTTACTTTGGTTCTTTAAAAGCTGTTCCAGGAACATGACCTACTCAAGAAAGGATATGGGAAGCAATCTCCACGTTAGTCTGGCTGGCAGTTCAAATGCACCTTCTCCAGAGATCAGACTTGGGCTGGGTGGCCTCACTGTCCAAGAATGAGTATGGACATGGCAGTTTCCCCACAGAGTGTCTCGCTGCTCGGCCAGGGTCACAGTGCTGGGGTGGATCCCCTTAAGGCCATGGTTTGGTCCTCTGAGCATGCAGCCGGTGCCAACTGCCCACGGCGCCCCTCGGGGCACATATCGGCTCCCTGCTCCATGGTCAGCCCGCAGAGCTTCGAGAGTTCTCCCTCACCATCGAAGCCCAACCAGGCTCCTCTGACCTCCTGCTTTGGAAGGTGCAGAAGCTCCTACTGGGGTTTCCTACTACCCTGCCGTCCCACACATTCCACATGTTAAGGGAGTGTTAAGAGTTTACCACCCACAATACTCACGGAGTTGTTTTACTGGAGTCAGGTAGAGCGTGCAAAGAGGTATCACTGGGGTTGGTCTTGGCACAAACCGCTGCCCTTCTCCGCAAGGCTCTGGAAGGAAATAGGCAGATCAGCTCCACGTGCACTCAGGCATTTGGACAACTCCATGTTTTCTTCATTTGTGAGGCGGGGGCCACGCCACCCTCTTTGCCCTGCCCCCTCCCCCCGGCCACCAGGTGCAGGAATACTCCTCTAACATGACCTCATTCACTACCACCCCCCAAATCGAGGCAGTGGGGGTGAGCACAACACAATCCTCTCTCTGAGTCCCTCAGTCAGTTCGTCTCCCCAACTCCTAATCCTCAACCTCCCCACACGCTGCCCCTGCCTAAGGGAGGCATAAAGGCAAAGCACCTCCTAGTACTTACCTGGAACACCCCCCTTTCTCAGGGAGCCCCACTTAGTTCTGAACCTTCGTGATTCCACACCCAAATCTTCATGGCAGTCATGGGGGGCGGGGGGTAAGGAGGATGGACTCTTCATAGAGTCTCTGTGCAATCTGTAAGCTTCAGAATATAGATAGCAGGCCGGCTTTGTTGGCAGTTACACCCACACGTATTGCTGCCTTTATAGACACAAACTGTGGCCGGCCTTAAGGTCCTAGCACTTCAGAGTGCATGCACGTGTGTGCGCATGTGCGTGTGCGAGGGAGAAGGGGGTAGGAGGGGCCAGACGATGCAGAAACAGAAAGTCTTGGATAAGCTTCTTCTAAATATGTGGGAAGGAGAAATGCCCATTGATAGAAACATGCATTCAAGCCATTCATCCTAATAAGTGTATTTCTCCATAACAGGAGTTATGAAAACAGGCCCTCTTCTTTAAATGCATAGTCCAAAAGCATGAACTCCCAAGAAAATGACAGAGTATTTAGCAGAAAAGTCTTTTGAGAAAGAAAAAATATGTATACAGATAGATAAAACATATACATGAGATCTAGTATATTCCCTAGAGACAGTTTTCAGGCAAATTTCTCCTTGTGTTTGTTATTGGGTGTAATTACAGGGAAATAGCATCACTGTTTTGTTGTTTTAATTGGGATGATAGCAGCAGCTTTGTAACTAATTCCCCTGCTCATCTCACCCAACCCCAATCCGTCCTTCATGGTTCTGCCTTTTCTGGTCGTGTAGCTCCCCTGGTGTTCACAGGCCCTGTGGCCTTGCCTGTCACTTCTCCGGTCTTGTCTTCCGTGACTTTCCTCAATACATAACCTACATTCTAACCACCCCAAAACAGCTTTTGTAACTGGCTGGGTTCTCTCTCAGATGTCCATGCCTTTTGCCTACCATTGCTTTTCTTCAGAAAGCTCTATGCTGACCCCACACCATGGCCATCTGGTCAAGCACAATGTATTATTCAAGTCTCAGTTCTAACATTGTCTAGTTCTCCTTAAGAGGCCTTAATTTATACTTCAGACAGGCAGGAGCTATGGCCATTCTGCTCTCATATAGCACTCGGGGTGATCCTGTCTTATCCTTGCTTTGTACATTGTTGTCTTTCCCACTAGACTCCAAACTTCTTGGGGCCAGAGATCGTGGCATTCATTCCTTACATCCTTAGTACCTAGCACAGTATTGGAAATCAACAAATATGCATTGAATTAATGGTGTTTAATAGAATCTCCATTTTCGATCTACACGTCATGTTGTTACCTAGTGTTTCCCCAAATTAGTGGTGCTTATCACTTCCCTTGCCTAACTTGTCATCTAGGAAACTTTCACGCTTATTAGCCAAGTCTACCTCTCAAACCCCCCAGCTGGAGAAAATTAAATATTGATAACAGCTCCCTGATTTCCCCCCAAAGGCAACCAAGAGCTAAGACCAACTCATTGTCTGGCTATCATGGATAACACATGCAGGCTGGCACAACCCACAGTGCTCAGTCCAAATGGTGCTATTAATACTCTCTCCTCTGGTAGACCCAGCATGGCAGGCTCATAAGAGAGGATGTCAATTCACTTTGTCAAAGCAAACATTCCTCTTGGGGGACATCTGCTCAACCTCGAGGAGAGAATAATGACCACAGCCCACAGGCAGCGGGGGATGAGTAATTTACTGCTGCTAGGCAATTAGTGTTGCTAGAAAAAAAATTGCTTTCATTTAAAATTCTCTTTAAACCATATGTATCATGGCTCATGGGATAATTTATGTATCATTAGAAACTAAGAAACATACATCACCCTAATAAATTGTCTCTCCCATTCACCACAACCAATAGCTCCCAGGGGTCTTTAAGAAGTCAGAGTTTTGCTGTCCTTGTTATACAAGATGGTGTGGAAATGTTGTATGTGACTCATTTAGCTCTCATTCACTCCCCGGTTCTCTGGCCAAGACAGATGGCAGGAGAGACACTTGCCACCATTTGCACCCACTGGTTTGCCACAGCATTTGCTGTAAATGAGCCCATGGTAGGATGGCCATGAGTTGTACTGTTTTCCCTAACAACTTGAATGTCTATTTTGGGATTTGGTTCATCTTGATGTCTTCCCAGGGCTAATATGTCCTTTTCTCCAACACATGGCATATTTAATAATCCTACATCTCCCCATTCAAGACAGGCCCTTCATTCTAACAGCAGATGGCTGCAAAGAGCTTGGAGAGAGCATCTGACTGTCCGGTGGAGCAGGTCCCACAAGCCTTTGTTGAGCCAGGTCGGAGGTCATATGGTAACCTCGGTGAACATGCTAGCGTTTAGAGGATGAACTGCCCTCAGCTGCCTCTCTGTCAAAGGAAACACATGGAATAGAAAGTAAGAAAATGAGGCATGGGGGAAAGTTGAGGCGCCCAGCATCCAACCTGCCGATGCACTCAGGTTCACTCTTTCCTTTCGTTAAATTTCAATTGGTTTAAAGATAAAGTACAATGCTGGGTTCCTAGCTTTTTCCTAAAGGGCCATGCTTTAATCGCTGAGGTCATCACTGAGTTACACTGTCCTATCATGAGAATTTGCTACGTGACTTGTGGGGCCTCTTGTTCAAAAAATATTAAGAATTGCAAGGCTGTGAGGGCAAAGCATGAAACACCGTGTGGGGTCCTTTGGGAACGCATAGGTCACACGGCCACAAAGCTGCACAGCATCGATATCAAGCATCTCAAACGGAAGGGGCGAGAAAGCAGAGGTGATCGGCCCTGGCTCCAGCTCGGCGCAGCTCCTTTCCTCTCCCGTGCCCAGGGCTCACTGTCCCTCCTCGAGTGCCTCAGATCTGAGCACCACGCTCAGGGGGTCATCTGGGGGGTTCTCAGTCCCTCTGTCCCACAAGAGCTGCTTCCTGTGTGTCTCACAAGCAGTGCGAACTTCTGGATTTGGTAGAGAGACTCAGCTAACGTTACGGCTGAGATGTTCAAACTTGAAGTGAGGAGTAGCAAAATTAAATTTGCTCGAGTTACGTGAGAATGGTTAATAATAAAGCACGATCTAGTCATCCAAAGTTACTGAAATAAGTGGCGGCTACAGGGGAATCCTTCAGATGACGGGACTCATTATCTTTACACAGCATGGATCTTTGTAGTGGCAGGAGCAATCCATGGTCAAGACCACAGCAGCAGTTCACCGAGCATACTCCCCCAGTGACTCCAGGGCCCCTGCCCGTCAGTGAGAGCGCTGGGCCACTTCTACAGGGGGCCCTCGGGCATTGCAGGGTGACTGGCTGTGTGTCCCTAGAGTAAAAGGCTGGCCTGCTGTGCTCTTCCTAACCCTGAGATGCTGAGCCTAGGCCTCCCCTGAGCCAGGCTGCCCTCCCACTATTGTTACACAGGACTGGATGTGGGGTATTTACACACTTAAAGTCCTAACTGGAACATAGTCCACCAAAAGTGTGTGGTGAGTTCACAACAAAATAAAGATCTTCCTGGCCAGCCGAGGTGAATAGATCTGCACATTTGTAGACTATGACAGAAAATCTTCTCGAAGATACAACATTCACCATGCACTCAGGAGTCATGCCCAGTTCAAGGCACTTCATGTTTGACTCATTTAATCCTCACAGTCCCCACTGTACAGAAGAGGAAACTGAGGCCCTGTGGGATCTGTCCAAGGAGACTCAGGAGGAAGAAGGGATGCAGACTAAACATCTAATGTCTTCACTATTGCCTGGTCCCATCGAACCTACTTACAAACATGGCAGAAAAATCAAAAGGAAAGAATGGTTCAGGTTTCGATTTCAATGCCGGGTGTGTCTGAGTTCTCTGACTCACATGCAAGTCCCACAGTCCGTTGAGGTTTATCATCATCATTTAGAAGCAGAGAGTAATGTGCCCAGGGCCACAAAGCTCCAGGGGAGACTTGGACTTTCACTGAGTCAGTCCAGATGGCTCCCACACCTGTGCTCTTTCCTCCTGCCCCAGGTCAACAAGCTCAAGTGGGTTGCGTCCAGCTGTGAGGGAGTCCCTGCAAGCCAACAATGTACATCGTCAAGAGATGGAGATCCCAGGATGAAACCAGCAGAACCAGACAGAACACGTCTCCCACCTTCCAGGGTGAACTCTTCAAGTGGAGGCCTAGGTGGGAGAAAAAATGGTTTGTCCCAGATGTGTCTATTAGCAGAGCTCTGTGAGCAACATTGTTCAATAAAATCCAAACAGATAATACCTTTGGTAAAATGATAATTGTTTAAAATTATTAAAAAGAGAGAAAACAAGGCTTCCATGGAGAGAGGGTCACCTTGAAAAAGATTTTTCTTCCTGAAAGGGTTTTGTTCGGCTGGAGGGAAAAGAAATAAAAGGAAACATGAAAGCCAATAAAAGAAAAACACAAGCATGGAAGACCATCATTCATCTTCTATTCAAATGGCAGTCATTGCTGCAGATTACAGAAAGGCTTTAATAGCACTTCTATTCAGAGACAAGCTAAATACTGGGGGTGCACTCAGAAGTGAGTGAGTGATCTAACTGCATACCTGATTCTGGAGTCTTGGGAATGACCCTAGAACCACCAGTTAAATGGTCATTAGTTTAAAAGTTGAAAGTAACCCTTGACATTTTTTGGTAAGAAGTTAACTAAAATGGGGCGCCCAGGTGGCTCAGTTATTTAAGCGTCTGCCTTTGGCTCAGGTCGTGGTCTCGGGGTCCTAGGATCGAGCCCCAAGTTGGGCTCCCTGCTCAGTGTGGAGTCTGCTTCTTCCCCTCCCTCTGCCCCTACCCCACCCCGTTCATGCTCTCTCTCTCTCAAATAAATAAATCTTTTTTAAAAAAAAATTTAACTAAAATGATCATTTTGGCAAAGTATTCTGTGTGTAGACATGAGTCACTCACTTATTAATTTTAATGATATTAAGTGAATGATTTTCCTGGCCTGATTTGGTGAAGGGGGGGGCAAAGGGAGGGGTATGAGAAAGTAAATCTGATAGGAGCTTGGCCAGGAGGGGCAGGGAAAAAAGAGAGAGCCTTGGGATGAGGGTCCTGCTTAATTCAAATTCTGTTCTTCACTAATAAATTTAAAATAGTTGAGCCCTAAAAGATAGCACAAGTATGAGATAAATCGATGCATGAAGTGATCTTAATCTCAAGTCATTATCATAAATATTTATTGAATAACTTCTATATACTAACCCCTCCTTCACTGCCTTTAAGAAAGTGAGAAATCCTTTTTGGAGACCAGATAGTTAAAAGAGATGTGATCTGAATTTTGCACTAGGTAGATATTAAGAAATACCACATTAAAAAAAAAAAAAAAGCAGTAGCTCCATTTGTTGTCATAAAATAAATTTATTTGGGAAAAAAATACCATCTTTCCTTGCTTGACAAGGGCAAATCACCACCATAGTAGAGTTCAACTGTTAAAATGAGTGAGCACTGTTACAGTTCACTTCCACATGTCATGTGTACAATCAACAATTAGCACAAGTGACAAGGTGTCCAAATGACTCTATTTCCAATTTATCCCACTGACCATGCCAACAGTTGCTTCCTGTCATGCTGAAACACACACACACATACAAATAGGCCTAGAAATGTCCACTACAAGAGGTCTTTTTGTTGATGTAAGTGTGTTCTTTAAAAGGCTTAATGGTTCTCCAACTTGGAATTTTTAATTTAGTATCACAACCAACTTCATTGCTGTGCACACCATGAATTAACAAATGTCTTCTAGCCCAAGAATCACTTTTAAAACAAACACTTAGTGGATGATAAACACGCATCTTTCAATGCATGGCTTTAAGTGCCATTGTTTTTGCACACCCTGAAATGTGATATTTTTTTCCAGCCCCACACTGTGATGTCATAAATTAAAGTCCCGTGCAGAATGTCATTATCACTGCTCTATTGCACTCATGCCCAGTAGTTGACTGTAGTCTACGCTTCATCCCATCCAAGTTTATAAAAGGAACTTTGGAACTTCAGTTGTGTTCAACCAGCTGACAGTCCTCTTTCCTGCTCCACCAGTAATAAGTCAGTATTTTTGGAAGTGCTGCTCCAAGCTGTTCGGGGTCCCTCTGCACTGTCACTGGGTAGAAAGGCCTGAAACTTGATTATCTTTAGCAGAAGGACTTTAGTTGACAAGTATCAAGTGGTCATCACTTCCCCTCCTGTATCAGAAAGGGGGAGGGAGAAAGAGAAAACAATGATTTCAAAATCTTGGAGCTGGAATAAGAATACTTAACGTTCTAGGCATGTATAGGTTCTAGACCTGCTGAATGCCACGTGTAAGAGGAAGAAAGGTTAAGAAGGACAGTGCACATTATTTTTGGTTTGAGCGGATGCCTTTGGCAATTCTGAAGAGCTGTCCCTGTCCTGGGACCCTGCATCTCCCTATATTGACAAAGCCTCCCTCGATGGCTACAACAGATTTTCCCCTTCGCTGCAGTGGAGAAGGGGAAAGGCTAACTCTGCATCTGTCCAACTCAGTAGATCTTTCCAAAGAATCACATCACATTAGAACTGGAAGAGGTTTCAGAGGTCATGTTGCAGCCTGGTGGCACTGGAAAGACCAGGAGGTTAAGGAGAGGTCGGGGAACACACTCAGTAACCGGTAGGGTCCAAAACAGAAACCCAGGTGTTCTGATGGTCAGGCTAGAGGCTCTGGCAATAATTTGAAGGAGAATCAGTCTGTGGTGGTTGCTGGACTGCTTGATTAAAAAAGAGTGACCTTCATCTTGCTCTGCAGGAGACAGAGCTGTGACAGTTGAGGCTGTTAGTCACGGGCACCAGCCAGGGGCCCCAGACACCAACATTTGTGCTGCCCTCCCTCCCCAGATTCCCTCAGTGAGGTCCTGCTCCAATATTTACTCTCCATTTATGGCCTTCCTCAATTAAACTACTCGTAGCTTCGTAGCCTTTAAACACATTCAGGTGTACTGAGGTTTTGATGGAGTCAAAGCCATCATTTATTCTCAGTACAATCCATTTCCTGCATCAGTCCCATGATCTTCACTTACTCTCGGCAGGGTCCATCCAAATCTGCCCGGGATCCAGGCCTTGATCTGATGATTCAACTCAAACTGCTCCAGCTGATTTCACCCATAACCATCTTTGGGAACAGACACTACTGTTTTTATTTTTGATATCCCTTTGTTCAAAACTTTCAACATTTTAGTTCTTTAGTTGACTTCCTTGATAGACTCCCTCATTCCATTTAATTCTTTCATTCATCATGACAAGCAGAGCTCCCCCTGAACCAGCATCTTCTCGACGGCCCCTAGCACACCATACAGTGGACAGTCTGCTGATACTGCTACTTCTTCTCAGCTCTCAGACCCAATCTCATCAAGAACTTTTCCCGTCCACCCCTTAAACCTTCTACTCGTTCCATATGGCTGCACTAGAAAACGTTTAACCACCTCCTGTGGCTCTTTGTGATGCACACCAAGTTCCAAAAACCAAACACCTAAGACTGATCGGTTACTTTCCAGAATTCACAATTATATTCTCTGATGAATATTTTTTCTTTACAGTTAAATACACATCAGAAAAAGCAACTTTGTGAGACTTTTCCTTATACAAGGTGCCTCTTAGGAAGCAGCTGCCTATTAGGAAAATTAATTTCTCCTTATCCCAGCTCCTATGTCAATAATTTAATGCTCTAAGAGGAAGAAATGTGATTTTTAGAAACTTCACTTTTCTCAGAAGACCTCATTTCATATTTACCAGACATTCTTTGGAAATGCTCAATCATATCATTTCAAAATCCCAAGATGTGGTATGAATTGATTAACAGAAAATACATCCTGTGGTTTTAAGTAGCAATTATGTTCTTCCATCTTCCTTCAGGAATTTGGTTGAGAATTCTTCTCGAAAAACATGGGTAGGGGATATTTTTAGTTAACACCCCACCTCTGACTTCACATGAAAACAAATAAGGGTACAATTAAGAAAAGTATCCTCATCTGACCTCCATTCTAGTCCCCGAAACACCATGTGGATGTGTTGCCGCTGAGGTGTAGACCATTTGCATAAGTGTCCGGCTGAACATGAGCAAAGTGCCGTTGGTCAAGGCAGAGCTTCTGATGTGTGTTCCCAGCCAAGGTTATGCACAGCCTCCTCTCAAGGATGTTTCCTACTCTGCTCAAGAAAGGTTATTTGTACCAAATATTGCAGCAAGGGAAAAGGCCTTTGACATTCCCAGAGGTCCACCTCTAAAAATAAGTGTTTTGACCTCTTACTTGGCCACCTCAGAATTCACCTTCTTGACTTTAGGGACATAACTCATGTATTCCCAAGAGATTTCAACCATGTCATGTAGCTTTCTACCCTGTTTTAGAAGAAACAATTCATTTCTGAAGCCAGTTTCAGTGGGAGGAAAGAAAATGAAAGACAAATTATTTCCCACAACAAGCTGATTTCTGAGTGTAGAGTAAACCTTGGAAGAATTCTTTGTTAAGGCCACGGAGAAGTTCACCTTAGGAGCATGGAGACCTGATTAAACACAGTACTGACCTCCTCAGGCAGCAGATGCACGACAAGAAGGCTGAGGACTCTTTCTGATACTTCTCTTTGCTACTACATTCCTTCAGGAATTCCTGAAGATCCGTTTCAGGAAACCCATTCTGTTGGTATTTCTGTAAAAAGTACACAATGTTGTTACCTTATTTATAGAACATGAGAAACTGCTCCCTTTGTCAACACATCACACCCACCTTTGCTAAAATAAAACTCTCCCACATTGCTAGCTCAGATGCAAAAACTGATATTAACAGTGATGCATCAATCTGTCAGTCCCAGAAAGCCATGCCAGGGCCACCATGAGAACAAAAACAATCCAAAAATCCCAGAAAGAAAGCCATGGCTGGGCAGGGGAGGGGTGTATTAATAAGGGGAGTGAAGGAAATAGTCAAAAGTCTAAAATTTTAATCCTAATTATAAGACCAGATAAGATCTCCCCTTACCCTCACTGCCAATGTAGAGTCTACAGGGCAGTAAGCCCTATTTCCTCTACTTTTATAGAAGTTGGTCACTTAGTGGGGCAGAAGGCAGTGAGTTCTTCTAGATAGACACAAAGACCCTGAGACCCTGCTCACCCCATGTTTACTGAGGTCACCGAGGCTTGGCCCACCCCCAGGGCCACTGCCTCATCAAAGAGAGGAACCCCCAGGGCAGGAGTGTGCGGCTCCTATCTCCATGCCCAGCCCTGCTACTAGAGCCAACCGCCCATCCCCACGTGAGCACTCATCTCCCCATGGCCAAACAAAGCACTCAGGAGCATTTCCAGTGGATGGTAGTCTTCTTCTTCTTTTTTTTTTTTTTTAAAGATTTTATTAATTGTCAGAGAGAGAGTAAGAGAGAGCACAAGCAGGGGGAGTGGCAGGCAGAGGGAGAGGGAGAAGCGGGCTCCCTGATGAGCAGGGAGCCCAATGTGGGGCTCGATCCCAGGACCCCGGGATCATGACCTGAGCCGAGGGCAGGTGCTTAACCAACTGAGCCACCCAGGTGCCCCTCAATGGATGGTCTTCTGAATTAGTCTGAGAAGGGCTTATGAAGAAGACAAAAGCCCAAGGCGTTGACATAACACCTCTGGCTGTTCCGACATGGCTCCGAAACAGGGTTTTGCACGCACGACCATCTGCTGTGGAGATGCCACCGCATGAGGCGGCGCGGAGCTTCCATCGAGCTACCACACAGTTCAGCAGGTCCAGCCTGAAAGGACCCAGAGTCCATGGGGTGGCTGAGGGAGGCGGGAAGCGAGGCAGCCACGAAAACCTTAGCTTTCACCACTCAGGGAAACCCGCACCACGCAAATGGCTGTCGTGTACAGGTGTGCCCGTGCCTGGTCAGGCCGTCAAGGTGGCACAGACACCCCTTATGGCTGAAGCTTACTAGTCACAGCCTAAGTTCCAAGACGGGCAGTTACAGCTGCCACTGTGCAGACTGACAGCCCAGCTACCTGACTGCCCATGCGCAGCCCATCCGGACCCACGTCCTTTCTCTCTTCCAACGCACTTCCAGACCAGTCCACCCCGGTCTGGATGACAGGGACAATGCCCTGAATGCACACTTAAAATTCACCACCGGGGCGCCTGGGTGGCTCAGTCGTTGAGCGTCTGCCTTCGGCTCAGGTCATGATCTCAGGGTCCTGGGATCGAGCCCCGCATCGGGCTCCCTGCTCCACGGGAAGCCTGCTTCTCCCTCTCCTGCTCCCCCTGCTTGTGTTCCTGCTCTCACTCTCTCTCTCTCTCCCTGTCAAATAAATAAATAAAATTAAAAAAAAAAAAAAAAAGAAAATTCACTACCAGCACCTACAAAGTTTCTTTTCCAAAAAAAAAACCTTGAAATCAAAGTAAAATTGTACTATTTTAAGTAAAAAGGCATAGTATTTTCCTATGTTCCAATCCATACAGAATTGGTTGTCGCTTTTTGGCAGGAAATATGACTTACCTTAATGGTGTCATAGGAGTCTGTAATCAGGGCAATGAACAGGCTGAGGATCATATATATGAAAAGACTGATGAAGGAGTATAAGTACAGGCGACTGAACAGCCACACCAAGACGCTCTTCTGCTGGATGTGAGCAAAGGTTGCAAACATGTCATCGCCATTGACTAGAGAAAACAGACACTCAGCAACTGTGTTCAGATCTTCAAACTGTAGGGGGGAAACCAAAATTAGTTTTTAAGAGGTATGATCCAAAAAAGCAGAGAAGTATCTAGTTAACTTATTTTGTTGTTGTCGTCACCACTATTATTAAATAACAGTCATTTTATTTTTTTTAAAGATTTTATTTATTTGAGAGAGAGAGAGAGCATGAGCAGGTGGGGAGGGGCAGAGGGACAAGTAGACTCCCCCCCTGAGCAGGGAGCCCCATGCTCACCACCGGGGCGCCTGGCTGGCTCCATCGGTTAAGCGTCTGCCTTTGGCTCAGGTCATGATCTCAGGGTCCTGGGATCGAGCCCCAGAGCCCCGCATCAGGTTCCCTGCTCAGCAGGGAGTCTGCCTCTCCCTCTCCTTCTGTCTCCCCCCCACCACCCATTCTCTCTCTCACTTTCTCTCAAATAAATAAATAAAATCTTAAAAAAAAAAAATAAAACATTTAGAATATACCACAATAAGAAAACATTATCCAAAACTCTCCTTGGGGCGCCTGGGTGGCTCATTCCGTTAAGTGTCTGACTCTTGATTTTGGCTCAGGTCTTGATCTCTGGGTCCTGGCATCAAGCCCCTTGTCAGGCACTGTGCTCAGTGGGGAGTTTGCTCGTCTCCCTCTCCCTCTGCCCCTCCCCCTGTGCACACTCTCTCTAATAAATAAATAAATCTTAAAAAAAAAACAAAAACTCTCCTCCATGCTTACAAAGATAATCTCTCGATATTTTCCTCAGTTTTTTTCCTTTACACTTTGTGTATATTTGTGGTCATATCATCTAACAATTTTGGATCCTGATTTTTTTTTCTACTGAACATTGTCTTATGTTACTCACACTTAGAAACCCTTTTTTTTTTTTTTTTTTTTTTAATTAACAGCTCATTCCTTGGATGTCAGATTTAACTATTTCCCTCTGGCTAGAATCCCGATAATGTTCGCAATAATAAAAGACAATGTAATAAACATTTCTCAGCACAGTGTTTTTCCTGTTACTGGGTCTAATCTGCCAGACCGCTTTCTGAAAGAACAGCAGCTGCTGTGTTCTACAACCAGCAGAGAGGGAAATGGCTGAGACATAGCACAGGCTCAAGAAAGTTTTGCTACATGGAGGGTTTTACCTTAGCCTCTCCAACCGCACATTAAAAACTAAAGATTTCCAAGGCTGGGGAAGTGTCAAAAGATGAAGGATCATGGCTCGTACCTTTGAGGGGCTCCCGTGCTGACAGTGGACAGGCCATAACCTAGACACAGAACACCCTGTGGTAGAGCTAGGGTGCGCTGTGGAAGGAAAGTGGCCCAAAGACACAGATGTAGTGAAAAGAAGGGCCATATGCACCCCAATGCTCATAGCAGCAATGTCTGCAATAGCCAAACTATGGAAAGAGCCAAGATGCCCTTCAACAGATGAATGGATAAAGAAGATGTGGCCCATATATACAATGGAATATTACTCAGCCATCAGAAAGGATGAATACCCAACTTTTACATCAACATGGAGGGGACTGGAGGAGATTATGCTAAGTGAAATAAGTCAAGCAGAGAAAGTCAATTATCATATGGTTTCACTTATTTGTGGAACATACGGAATAGCATGGAGGACATTAGGAGAAGGAAGGGAAAAATGAAGGAGGGGAAAGCGGAGGGGGAGACGAACCATGAGAGACTATGGCCTCTGAGAAACAAACTGAGGGTTCTAGAGGGGAGTGGGTGGGGGGATGGGTTAGCCTGGTGATGGGTATTAAAGAGGGCACGTACTGCATGGAGCACCGGGTGTTATACACAAACAATGAATCATGGAACACTACATCAAAAACTAATGATGGATTGTATGGTGACTAACATAACATAATAAAATTAAATTAAAAAAGAAAAAGAAAAAAAAAAAAGAACTGGGGCCCGAAGGCTGAGTGGTTCCCCAGTGAGAGGAGAAAGGGGGGGTTTACTCGGTGAACACAGGAGAAATAGGGCTCTCAGCCTGGGAAGCAGCAGCTGCAGAGGTGTGTCTATGCCATGCTGAAGGGGGTGCGTCTATGAGGTGCCGAAGGGCCCCTGTGGTCTTCTCCACACTTCAGACTAATACAGACCATCACTCGAAACCAGGAAAATGCTTCATGCTGCAGTGACAGGATCTGATCTGTGTTTTATGTTAAAGGGAACCATGGCACTCGGAAGATCTAGAATGAGCAAAGCCTAGGGGCAGGGAGGCCAGGGAGAAGGGAGTGCAGGAGGCTGGGGTTGCAAGGAATCCTGGAGAGACTGGGAGGAGGAGGAGGAAGTGGAGATGAACATAAGTCTGGGAAGGGACAGACACCTAGGGGACTCCGTTTTCGGTGCGGCAAGTCTGAGGTGCCAGGAGAAATGCTGCTGCGCGGCAGTTAGTGGGAGGTTCAGGAGCTGAGTGTGCGCAGTGGGGATCCCACTGGAACCCCACAGGCAGCCGTCCTGGCTTGAAGTGGTTGACAAACTATTGCCACGGCAACTAACAACAAACAGCAGGTGCTTAATAAAGGGACGTCTCCAGGGCCAGAGGGTTAAACATTAGTGGAATGTAAAATCTTCTATCTAAGGAACAATAATGACCTAAGAGGCAAAAGACAATGCAGTTTTCAAACACAGATGGGCCACATTAGTGTAGAGTTTTGAACCCAATTCTGTCCCGAGCACAAGGCGCACATGTCCACGGAGTCCGTGTGGCTCTGGGGATAGCCCCATCCCTGAAGAACGCCTACGGGGTGCCTCCACTCAGAGGTCGTGGTACTATTTCACATGTCACAAGGTAAAACCTCCCACCCCCTGATCCGGAAACTGGCCTTTCCCTCTAAATTCCCTATTGCTGTCAGTGACTTCAGTCTCCTATCAAAAAAAACCCATTTACTCCAAAATAATCAAGTACTGTGCTCACTTCGGCAGCACATATACCAAAATAATCAAGTACTTAAAACTATGTGTCGAATTGATTAGTCTTCCCCTGTCTTCAATCTTCTAAGGTCTGTCGGCTCCTAGGATGTTTTTCTGAACCGCTCCGATGTCAGCACTTACACCCAGATTATTATGGAAACCTCCAAGCGAGTCTACTCCAACCTCTTCATCCTGCAGTCCACACTTCAGGAAAATCTAAACCTCATAGAATATAGCCTTCAGGTCATTTCTCTTGCTTAAGGATGTACAAAGTTAGGATGCAAAGTGAACATCCCAACCAAGAAGGCTGGGATAAATTTCCTCTTCACTTGGCCTCTTCCCCTCTCCTCATTGTCAGTATCAGCATCCTGGGCCTGTCTGCGCCCACACACCAGGCCCACTTCTTTCTCTTTTCCTCATGGATGGGTTCTCATCACCTGACGGGATGTCCTCCTCCCCCTTCTCTTCTCCCTCCCCGTCCCTGTGTCCCATTAAGCCAATGTTGGAGGGCTACTTCAATATCTACTTCAAGCCAGACTGCCCTGGCGGCTCTAGTCCCTTCCCTGTTCTCTGCATCAGTAAGAACCACCAAGGAAACCACTAGTTTGTCTTCTAGTTGGTTTATATACTTCTCCATACCCCAACTAGATAACACACACCATGTCCTCCTTGCTCCATGACTGAATCCACAGGGTAAAGCCTGTAACCGAGGGAGAGTACACAAATGTAGCCCAAACAGAGATCATGCCCATGCCTTTAGCACATCAGCAACAACTCTGAAAAACTCTAAAGTTGGTCTCCACAGAGATCTGGAGGGAACATCCATTTGAGCAAATCACTTAACAATATGCAGATTATTTAACAGTAAGACAGGCAGTTCTCAGAGTAAATATTTTCCATCCCTATCAGCCTTAAGACAATAAAATCAAAGCTGGTTTCTATGGACATGAATTAAAACTCTGCCAGCACCATTAATAATTCTTTTGGAATCTGGTCAAGTCCTTTCTTTAGTTTCAAGAACCCGTAACAGTCTGTACTTCGGGTTCCAAAACTGCAAATAGCCAGTTGGTAAGTACATATCAAATTCATTCCTTAGTCTCTTGTGCAGTTACTTAGGATCATCCTAGATGTAATACCTGCCTCAATGTTAATGTTATTCACAACCATTATACTTCCCTCTCCTCTATGCACATGAGATTTATTTTAACCTATCAGAAATTTAAAAGAGACCCAATAGAATAAGTGGTACACAGCCTGCCATTTTGTACCTCAAGAAGTGGCTGTGAACCACACAATCAGTTTTGGTGGCCAAAATCCATAGTAGAAGTGAACTTTAATAATACCCAAGGTAAGAGGAAGAAGATTCTCATGGGCTTCTGGTCTAAAAGGACTACATTTATAGGGAATTGCTATGGTTCTTATGAGGTTGTAAGCCCCTAAAAAGTGGGTGCTACTGTCTCTCTGTTTTTTGTTCATTAAAAAACTTGCTGAGCCTCTACCACATTCTACACACCATGCTGGACATGGGGAATGCAAAGAGCAAGGAGCCATAGTCACTGTCCTTGAAGAACTCAATCTAGAAGAACCCAACAAGATTTGGTGTACACTTAGTAAACATTAAATGGTTATTTCCATAAAGAGTCCCCCTAGGTTCTATGGGACCAGAGTGAGAATTCGAGTATTTGTTCCACAAACAATCACTTTGTGATTGAGCCACAAAGAACTTTCATTTGGATGAACACATAACCTACAGTGGCTTATTAGGGAGAATGACATAAAGATTTGCTTCAAGAGCTGGTACTGAGAACCTCATGCAACATTCAGGTGAAATATTTTAACTGGCTAACCATTGTTTTGAATAAGAAAGGAGCTTGGCTACAAAGAGAAATCCTAAAAGCATGAGGATGTCATGTGGGTTCTGCTGAACTTCTACCCAGGGCCATCAGCAAAGTCCAACGGTTTTTCAACGGCTTGGACTTCTCGTTTGTAAAATGAGGACAAGGTAAGGCTGATTTATTCTTCACAGTGAAGAAGTCCTCTGGAAATGGAAGAGCCACATTAGAATAATGTTCTTCCAAATCTCATCTTCAATTATTAAACACCAATCACTAGTCCTCTGTGCCCAGACATTTTGAAAGGGCACTGTACCAAAGTCCATTAGTGTTGGGATCAACGTTGGCAGGACACTCGTACCTTTACTCCCTTTCAGCTGAACCACTGAAACCCAATGTCTGACAGGAAAACAGGAAGCTGAAATATGGCAGTCCTGCTGCTGATCAAATTGCAGTGTGAACCTAGTTTTCCCAATACCTCCTCTTAGAGTGTTTTGTTTGTTTAAAGGAAGAGTTCGCTTCCACACCCAAGGTTGCTGTATTTTAGAAATCCTAGAAAATGCTTGCCGTGGTGCCCAGCTTCTCAAGACTTCAGGTAATTCTAAAGATCTTCTGATGCAACAGATGCTGACAGAATCTAAAAATTCTGACGGTTTGGATTAATTTGCAGGGGAAGGGGTGCAGGGGGCAGTCAACATTTTAAACTTCAGATTCAAGGAAGAAAAAGAAAAAGCAAAAGAGAGAAGAAAATCACAGAAGTCCAGAACCAGACTGAAGGTTTTCTCCCTCCATTGACTAATGCATCCACTGGATTAATTCGACTATGCATTTCCCCAATATATCAGTCTGGCTAAAGATGAACGATAGATGCCATAAACATCTGCCATGCAACCCTAGAGACAGCCCTTATCCCTCTGGTCCTCTGGGGGAGAAATGGAAGGCTGGCATTTAGTGGGAGATACAAGTCAAGAGGTGCAAGGTACAATATGACAGCCACTAGCTACATGTGACTACTGAGCCCCTGATGTATACCAGTTAGTCCAAACTGAGCTGCGTTATCAGGATAAAATACCAGATTTCAAAGTACCAAAAAAAAGGGGGGGATGTGGACTATCTCAATGTTTTATATTGAGTACATGCTAAAGTAATATATTAATATTTTAGATATATTGGATTTAACAAATCCATAATTTACATCTATATAAATTATATAATTTAAATCACTTCATCTGTTTCTTTTCTTAATGTGGCTACTAGAAAATGTGAAAGGACACATGAGGCTCTCATTTGTAGCTTTCATATTTTTACTGGACAGTGTTGTCCAGAGCATCCCAATCTCGCCTGGATTCTTAAAAGGACAGAACCCAACATATGAAAACACACTCAGACCCACAAAACAAATAACATCCTTTTCTTCAAGGTTGACACACTGAGGGAAATAAGACTGATTACACAGCTCTCCTCTCACAGTTGATCTACTCATAGATCAAACTAAATGCTCTTTTGTAATGATCTGTTTTAGATAATACCAAGAAAACCCCTGCAGGGTATTGGTCAAAGCATGTGTATTGGGGTCAGACAAACCTGGGTGTGAATCCTATCTCTGCCATTTTCTAGCTGTGTAACCTTGGGAAAACTATCTAACATATTAAGAGCCCTATTTTCTGTAAAAGAAATATAATATTTCCCCACAGGGTTGCTGGGAGGGTTGACACAGCAAGGGGTAGAGAACTTGGGCACTATGTCTATTAGCAGATAATGCTTGAGAATGGTAGCTCTCTTAGTAAAATTCAAGCAACATTATCTGATCACCTTCCAGAATAATGATGGGGTAGGGGAGATGGAGGGCAAAGGAGATAGAAGCACTCATCCTGAGCCCTTGGAGCCAGTCAACTGAAGCAGAAAAGTCAGGCTCAGTATTTATTCCACACGGTGCAACACTGCCCTCTAGTGACAAAAATGTGGAGAAGCAGTCAGAGCAGGAGGCAAGCAAGGAAGAAAAATGGAAATTTTCCTGGGTACTAAGACAGTAAGTTTTCCAGATCAGAGAGATTATATCAAAGAACAACTTTTACTCATGAGTCACCTTTAAAGCAGTGGCATGGAATTGGAAGAGCAATAAGATTATCCAGATTTACTATTAACCCAGGGATTGTCACTTTGTTAATTATACAGTTGCTCAAATAGGAAAACAGTAGTTCTCTTTGGACATGTTAAATGTAACACTTACAGGGGAGAAAACCTGCCTGTGCGTCAAGTTACTAGGATTTATTTTAGTATGAGAACACAGAAAGGTGGAACCTTGTGGACTGCCCACTTTCTGTGATTTGATCATGTTTTGTTTAATGCAACCATCAAGGTCAAAACTTAAGGCTAAGCTGTTCTACAAGCTTCAACACCATCCTTTGTATGTTCACCTCTTTTCTCTCTACAGAGAATCTAAGCCAAGATAACAGTCCCCTGGGCTGTAGAGATGAAATAAGAGAAGACAGCCATGCTTAGCATAGTACCTAACATACAAGCATCGAGTAATAGCTGTTGTTATTGTTCATTGTGTTGTTTCTGTTATTCCAATTGCCAGAGGCCCATGGAAGAAAAACGATAAGATACAATAATTCCTTTCACCTTTTTTGGTTTGAAAACAAGGCCTACAGAATTTCATTTCCTGAGGCATCTATCAATCAAATTTATCGTTTTAAAACAAGAACATCTGAATGTAACTTTGGCGTCCTTGAGATGCTGCCGCTGACCAAAGCCCAGTGATAGTCTAGAATTCAGATACTGATCTTTAATAAGGCACTAAGATGACAGTGTAATCAAAACCACCTGCAAAGACAACATCTGTTATCATTGTAATCATAGACCTAAGATGGTCCTTCTGGGCGGTCTTTGTCCATCTTCATTCTCCTCAATTAATGTGGATGAAAACCCTAATACTTTAAGTGAGAAGGATATTGGAATAATTCTCCTCATTTAATTTTCATTTTTAATATGGCGATCTCGTGTCCAAACAGTTCTCAGCTGGTGATCGGCTGGGTTAGTATGTGCCCCCTGAAGCCGGTCCCAGACAACTAGGAAATGTATCCTCTAGTTACAGTTCTATAGTTCTTGTTTCAATATCCTGAAGTCACTTCAATATCCTGAAAAGGCAAAGAAAACCAATGCAAAGATACGTCTTACTGACATCGATGGTATATGCTAGAGCAAAGTGGGAAGAGGGTAGTTTGGGGCCCCTCTTGGAAGGGCCCCAAGTGCCTAATGTGCAGAAGGAAGAATTAGTGCTACACACCTTGTCATGATATGGTCCTAAGACAATCCAGCCACAGAACGTGTAGCCCAGATAGATCATACCAGCACAAGCACAGAAGCGAAGAACTTTGGGCAGTGAGGCTTGCATCGTTAAAATGAGCACCTGAAATAAAAATCAGCAGAATGAGAGAAATTAAAAAGTGGCTTACTAGGACCCATGGAGAAATGAGTCTCGTGCCCTACCCAATGCCACATCCTTACATTATATGCTTGGAAGTACCCCAGGTATCTGATGACGCCAACCCAGACAAAGAGCGTAGACGTTCCAAGCAAAATGCTGCACAGATCGTAATTTGTGAGATTCTAAGGAATGAAAAAATAGACGTGAGTAAAACATTCCACTCCACTCAGCTTATTGACCTCACTTTAAATTGCAAAGAAGGGACTTGCAAAAGAATGGACTGCCTGCCTTTCTCTAGGTGACACCAAGAACTGTAAACTGAAGAAGAAAATAGCCCAATTCCAAATGCATTTCTCATTTCCTCTTCATATTTGAATTGGTTGAACTGAATTTCTGTTCAAACAATATCCTGGAAGAGAAATTGCCTTGACTACTGACCTAGGCATTAAAGAATATAAAGTAATGGTGCTTGGTAAATACCAAACAATACCACTCAGCTATTTTTGAAAGAAAGCTCCAACATGATTTGCTCACCCAGTTCCCACCCTTGAGGCCTTCCAGTTCTCACTGAGGAGACACACACACACGCAGCTCTAACTTAGTATGCTAAGTTCAACAAGAGCCATGACACCTGGCTTGTCACATAGGGCTTTCCACGGTGTGACTCCAGAATGGAGCTGGGCCCGGAGGACAGGGTGGGAGGGGGCACTGCCGGTCGGCGGACAAAGGCTGAACAAAGGCCCAAGGCCAAGGGCAGGCAAGGTGTCCTAGAGAGGAGTCCTGATGGGTTCGGGAGAGCTAGGGCAGGGAGGGAAGCAGAGCAAGAGGATGAGAGCCCCAGAGGCCACAGTGAAGGGAAGCCACTTCATCCCAATGGGGGCCCTGTGAGGCAGAGAGCGTTTTGATACGTCGAGAAAAATGAGTCCGACAGATGGATCTGAGGCATATAAGGCGGAAGGCAGGAAAGCCAATGAGGACACTGTTGTAGCATCCAGGCCAGAGAGCAAGATAGCCTGAAGGGAGGCAGAGTAGTCAGTGCAGAGAGGAGGGAGGCATGGTAAGCGGCCAGGAGGCAAAGGTGGTGAGACCTGCTGGCTGACAGCACAGAGCGGAAAACAGCCGGATGAAGGAGGAGGCAAGATGTAGTCATGAGATTAAATCAAAGAATAACAACAAGAGAGCATCAGGTGCTTGGAGGTCACTCAATACTCCTGCCCTCACTCCCCTCCGAGATTCTAAGGAAGTGACTGGAGGGTCACTACTGGTTCTTGATATAATTGGTTCTTGGGTCAGCTTCTTCTTCTGCAACTTAAAAAAAAAAATGAAGCCCACCCAAACAGCCAATCTTCTCAAACTTCAGTTCCTATTCTGGAGATGCTGTTGAGTCTCCTGGGGGATACTCATAGGAATATCATCTTCCACAGAACAATGGCTTTCTTATGTTCCCTTGATGAGGAATGAAGTCAGAGGAAGCTTCAGTTATATGCATGTGAGAAAAGAGAAAACATGAGACTCAAGATAGTCTCCATAAGGATTTTATATCTCAAAGTGCCTGGGGTCACCCAGAAGAATGGGAAGAACAGAAGATTAAAATAAAATGAGTTGTCCCTCACCTTTGCTTTAATTTCCATTTTTAATATGGATCCAATTATTGTCATTAGGTCGCTGATAATCACCAGGACATACCATCCATTGATGAACTCCCACTGGTCGGCGTTACACACATGTCGCTTGTACTTCTCAAGGAAGAAACTTAGAAATCTCTGTGGCAAACATTTTAAAAAGTATTTCTTACAAACCACACAGCCCTCTGGAAGGAGAAGACAAGTGCAAAACAGTGCTCTTGCCTGTAAAGTGAAATGGCATTACCTTTCCCAACTGGATAGATCCACTCCAAGGGTGGCGATTATGGCCCCCACTTTCTCCCATAATCTACCGCAGCTATAAATTAAGCCATTCCAGTACCTGCTAAGTTAACTCACACATCAAAGGCTTATGTTCTAACACCAAGAAACTCTTGTCATAATAGCTAACACGCAGTACATTCCCAATATTTTACCTATCATCAACTCATTCAATCCGATAACCCCATGAATCAGGCCTTTCTCCAGAAAAGGGAACTGAGAAACAGAGAGGCTAGGCCATGATTTGGGTCCCGGCAGCCTGGCTCCGAACGTGTGCTCCCAGTGGTGGCTCCTAATTCTGGCGGACCCAGGACCCTGACCTTGGATTCAGAATATCAAGAGGCTTGGGGGACAGGTAAGAGAAGTGGATATTTACAAAATAAGTCAACAAAGGTCAAGAATAAGAAAACTAGAATGTAGACCATTTTCTTGCCCCACAAATGATATCCACAACGGATGATTTCCTATTTCCCCTGACCCCAGTCTGCATTTACTCACATGTTACAAACCAGAATAAAATTTGTGGGAAGCTGAAGTATGTATTCACAAGAACTCTGAGGGTAAAAAGGTAAAATGAAACTCAGGAGAGAATTTTTAAACTATTTTTAAAAATAGAATAAAGTATCTGATGCTGCATTATAACCCATTTACCATGACTCCCTGTCAAAATGAACTCTGATTTGAAGACAGAAGATGTAACCCACACGTGCTATTACTCTGTTCTTAAGATCACTCCTGAATTTAAAAGGGTCTCCTTTATTCTGGGAACATTCAAAAGCGAGAGAGTTCACCACTGTGCACTTGTGCCTAGCAGCTCAGTTCCAAGCAGGATAATTATCTGATCCCACCTGACATGCCAGGAGCCTTTACTCACCCTCTACACCTCAGGTTGATTAATGCCTTGTAGGGAGACAATCATTCAAAGGAATCTAATCTAGTCGAGAGCTCCAGAAAGGGCAGGATGACCCAACATCAAGGGTCCACTGTCTGGACAAACAGGGCAGAGGCCAAGAAGGGAGGGAGAATATTTGAACACACACTTACCTTGCGTAACCTGAGAGCTAGAACAATGGATCTTGTGCACAGAATAAGAGATGCCAAGCAAATCACAATGACAAACGCATCGAACACCAGGACATACTGAGTACTTTTCTGAACTGAGGAACAAAAACAGAATTCAAATGTTAAATTCATATTACTTGGGAATAATTTCCAAGCAAAATGGTAGTCTGAGAAGAAGTTCTACTGATAAATGCTTAAACATCAGAAACAAATCACACTGCATTCATTCAGAAGTCTTTAAATAGGGTAAAACATTCTCTGATGTTATGAGTTGTACATTTAAAAACATATAAACTCTCTGCTAAATGTACTAAAAATATTTTCTATTGAATAGAACTCAACAAAAGGTGGTCCATATGGGCTCTATTCAAAAGAGGCAAAACTGACAAAGTCTTGAGTTCTTTTTCATAAAAACACGAACACCAAGTTCTCCATTAATAAAGGAACAATTTAAAACACCACTCCAGGGGCGCCTGGGTGGCTCAGTCGTTAAGCGACTGCCTTCGGCTCGGGTCATGGTCCCGGGGGTCCTGGGATCAAATCCCACATCGGGCTTCCCTTGCTCAGCGGGGAGCCTGCTTCTCCCTCTTCCTCTGCCTGCTGCTCCCCCTGCTTATGCTCGCTTTTTGTCAAATAAATAAATAAAATCTTAAAAAAAATAAAAATAAAACACCACTCCTCAGAATCCCCACTTCTGCTTCTCAACCTTACTGTGTACTTGACCAGCAAATAGTGCCAATCCAATTAGCTGCTTCTGCACATGGAGCAAAGAGCCTCTTGGAATGGAAGCAAGAACAGTAGTAATCAAATTTTTGTGGTGGAATACACAGTAGCATGGGGGAATGTACTGGAGGAAGATGCACCTGGAACCCCAGCGCCTCTGAGACCTGATGGTAGCATTCCCAACGCCTGGCCCCCTGCCCATTCCTGCAGCTTCATCACCTGCCACTCCTCTCTCCCCACCTTCTCTGCCTTGAGGCCACACTGTTCCTCCTCCATCCCTGCTCCTACCAGGTTTGCTTGCTCTCTTGCCTCAAGGACTTTGCAACTGCTGATCCCTCTGCCTGGAGCAGGGGGCCCTTCCTACCCTCCAAGTTAGATTCTTCTTTTTCAGCCTTGGGTTTCAGATGAAATATTTTCCTCCTCCGAAGAGAATTCCCTAAATTCCCATCTGTATCAGCCCCCTCTTATACTCTTTCATAGCACCCTCCACAAGTATACACACCCAAGGCTCTGTTTATCCCTCTCTATTTGATGGCCGGCCACCGCCCCTGTGATCGTGTCTTCTAAGATGGCACAGCAAGGGACACAGAGACAGGGCAGAACAGGAAAGACACAGTCTCAGGAGCCTAAGGAGCTGGGTCTAAATCTCAGTTCTGCACTCAGGAGCTGTGGAGCCCTTGGGGAAGTTGCCTCAGATTCCTCATCCAAAAAAAAAAAAAAAAGGTGGGGGAAAAAAAACCCTTCATCATAGGGCTGTTGTGAGGATGAAACAAGTTCATATATGAAAGCCCCTGGAACAGCATCTCCAGTGCCTCCTACTGGGTATCACGTGAGGTCTATCTTCCCCACGAAAGGCCTGACCCTAGGAAGCAGGGACTGTATGTGTTTGCTCAGCACGACAGTGTCTGTGCTTTCCTAATGCTTCAGTGTGCTTACAGAGGCATGCAAAGCCTTCAGCACACAAGAAGGCCCCTGAATAATCCAAAAGTTAGAACCCGGGAAGGTCCAGCCAAGAACAACTCTCGGTTTTCTGTCTTGGGTGAACTGAGCTCAGTCTGGACATTCACGACAAGAGAGGGCGACTCGGTGGCAGTTAAAGCCATGGGTGTGGACACGGCCACTGAGAGAGACCACAGAGGGAAACAAGGGCTAGGAAGGGCCCGTAGGAGGGATTATAAAGTGGAGCACTCCACAGCGATACCTCTGCCAAAAAGACCACGTGTCCATGGACTCAGTAACGTAAGGGCGTGAGCAACAGTGGCCGGTCGGTCTGAGGGTGAAAGAGCTCATCCTGTGGGTTACGAGCATAGCCAGCTAGTAGATGTAATTCCCTGAGCCAATTATTTAGTCTTGCGAAGCTTTAGATGCCTCCACTACAAAATAGGGGCAGCAACTGTGCCTATTCATGGGCTGTCGGGAAATCGTGAAATAATCCATGTCAAGTGCTTGTTAGAACAGCGCCTAGCACCTAGCATTTACACTTACTTATAGCCATTTTGCAATTACGAAGTTTAAGTTATCTTGAGATATCATCTGATGGGTAGGTAAGAAAACAACTTAACCAGAACCCAAGACTGACATTCTTTCTTTCTTTCTTCCTTCCTTCCTTTCTTTCCTTCCTTCCTTTCTTTCTTTCTATCTATCTATCTATCTATCTATCTATCTATCTATCTATCTATCGGAGCCATGGAATGGGACAGAGGGAATAGGTACAGTTCTTGGGAAGATGGGACTGAAAACCTTATGAAATGCAAGGACAGCATCTAGTGCTTTCCTTTCTGACATACAAACAGAACAAAACCTCTATGATTACTTGTATTGGGTCTTATTTACAAATGGGGAAATAGAGGCCCATATCTAGAAGGATAAACCGTCCCTCCTAACAGAGAAACCAGTATAATATTCTGGTGTTGTTGTTGTTGTTGTCGTCGTCATATTAGCTTCAGACACCTTTTTATTATTTTTTTTCTTTTAATTCTAGTTAACATACTGTGTAATATTAGTTTCAGGCGTATGATACAGTGATTCAACACTTCTACACAACACCCAGTGCTCATCACGACAAGTGCCCTCCATAATTCCCATCACCTATAGTTAAGAGTCTGTTTCTTGGGGTGCCTGGGTGGCACAGTCGGTTAAATGTTTGACTCTTGGTTTGTCCGAATTTTGATTTCAACTCAGGTCATGATCTCAGGGTCTTGAGATCGAGCCCTGTGTTGGGCTCCACGCTCAGTGTGGAGTCTGTTTAGGACTCTCTCTCCTTCCTCTGCCCCCTCCCCCCCACACTCTCTCTCAAATAAGTAAATCTTAAAAAAAAAAAAAGAGCCCATTTCCTGGTTTGTCTCTCTCTCTCTCATATTCTGTTTTAATTTGATCTATTGAGAAGACTAGCTGGTGTGCTACAAAAAGTAGTTTATGAATGTTGCAATTGCTTTCTTACTCCACTGAATCTATATTACCCCCAGGGGAACATTTCTTAAACTTTGGTTATAAAATACTAATCCAGAGAGATCCCTGTCAACGTGGTTAGGGAAGTCCTACATATCATCCCTCCTCCCAGAGGTCCTGAGGAGTCTCACACGCACTGTTACTGCCCATCTGAGGGACTCTAACCCAGGGCTTCCCCTGCTTGCTAAACCCCCTTTCCCTGTGACACTTGGGAAATCACCCATCAGTGGGGGATCTTGCCCACCAGTCCCTACCACCTTCAGCCCCTCATGTCCAACTTGCTATGTTTATAAAATCCAGTTAAAGTGAAGATTAGTGGCAAACTTGGGGAATAGGTATGAGAAGTCATAAAAGGCAACGTGAGGTTTGTATGTGAAAATGGACAATCCCTCATCATTCTTCCTGAGATAACATAGGTAATGACAAGAGGAAGAGAAAAACCTCAGGGTAAGAGTATGGACTTGAAGGAGCCTCAGAACTTTCTGGAAATAGCACAAAGATCCCACCAGAGGTCACCCTTGCCTTTTTTCCACTTCCCTCAAAGCCAGAGCAATCAATCAACCAGACAGCTTCCATAGACAGAAAAAAAAAAAGATCCACTTCCCAAGCTGGTGTCCAAACTTCAGCTTTTTAAGGTTTTCACGTCACATCATTTAAAATTCATATTCTCCTAGTAACAGAATCTGGTTTCTTAGGACACAGGTCTGGGAGAAACATAAATGTTAGTGTTTCTACTCAGCGGTCTGTGAGGTTTGTGTTTCTCCTCACTGGCCACAGAAGGGAGCCAGAGTTCTTCTCTCCTGAGAACAGGCAAGGAAAACATCCTAGCAGCCCTGTGGGGAGAAAGGAAACCAGGTTTTGGCAACACGTTTGACCCACTAACTCATTCGGTCAGAATGACTGTTCCAAACCACATTTCATCTGTGACAAAGGTTAGCTTTTCTCACATTAAATGGCTGAACCTATACTCGGGCTTGGCAAATACACATGTGATCTGTGTGTTTCTGTGGGAGGGTGGTGTGTCTGCTGGGAAATAGGAACCACTTTCAAACAGAAAGAAACTAAAACTGTGTATGCTGATCAGAGCCTTGAGTAGGTTAATGGAAATACTGACACCAAACCTTCAGAGTCATTAGGATATATTATAGAACTGAACAGCCACAGGCCACACACAAATCTAGATTAAAACAAATCTAAAATAGTTAAAAACCACAGGTATTTTACATTTTACTTGGTTCTGATAATCTGGTCAAAGGCAAATTCACTTCAACAAAACCTGTAAATTAAAAAACATTGCCAAGGGACACCTGGATAGCTCAGTCATTAAGTGTCTGCCTTCGGCTCTCGGGTCATGATCCTGGGGTCCCGGGATCAAGTCCCACACTGGGCTGTCTGCTCAGTGGAGAGTCTACTTCTCCCTCTGCCTGCCGCTCCCCCTGCTTGTGCTCACTCTCTCTCTCTCTCTCTCTTTGATTTAAAAAAAAATTTTTTTTTTTTATTTAAAAAATACTGACAATCCGGGATGCCTGTGTGGTTCAGTCAGGTCGGTGTCCGGCTCTTGATTTCCACCCAGGTCATGATCTCAGGGTCATGGGATCGAGCCCAGCTTGGTGGTCAGCAGGAAGTCTGCCTGAGACTCTCTTCCTCGCCCTCTACCCCTTCCCCCACTCACTCATGCTTTCTCCCTCTCTTTCAAATAAATAAATAAATCTTAAAAAAAAATACTGACTTCTGAAATTAATACATGTTAATTAATTGGATTTAAATTAAAAAAAAATACTGACAATCCATTATTAACACCATCACGACCCCCTCATTGAGAAGTTCTGCATAGCCCATTTAAAACTTTGGATGAAGAGGTGTTTTCTGAGTAACAACTGAGTAAACGACCCAATGTTTGTACAGGCTGCTCTCTGAGCTCAGAGGCCTTGATCTCTGTCCATTGTCAAAGGCTCGGCTCAAAGCATACATTCTCCAAAAACTACTGCTAGATTTTATTTCTCACTCTACCCCAACGTTACATTTGCTTTCTTTATCCGCATCCCTTTCTACCTCCACCACTTAGATTTCACAAGCACGTCAATCTCTCCCACTGAGGCATTTTCTTTCTTTTTCCGTAGTGCCTAGCAATTACTGTGTGCCAACTCTTGTTTTCGGTGCTTTCCTTGACACACTAATTCATTTACTACTCGACATCCTAAAAGGTAGGTACTATTATCACCCTCATTTTATAGAGAAAGGTACTGAGAAATAGAGAGGTTAAGTAATTTGTCCAAGATCACAGGCATAGTGAACAGAACAAAGACCCAAACCCAGGCAGTCTGGCTCCAGAAACTGTGCTCCTAAGGACTGGGAACACTGCCTCTTCTAAGAGGTATGTAATCAACACCTGCTGAAATCGAACAAAAAGGCAAAGCTTTAGGATATGCTGTACAGAGTTGAATGCTCAAGAGTTTTTTGGAGCTCTTTCTTCCCATCACCATTTAAACACCCCAAATCCCAAAATAATGTGTTAAAAACCACCCAAAATCCATAATGGTCAAGCAGGTAACATACTTACTAGATCCAGATATGTTTAAGTCTTTACATTCTTCAATTTTAGCATCACTGTCAAAATAGATCTTGATCTTGCCACTGTGAGCTTTATTGTCAAAGGTAATCTGGAGACACAAATGTATGGAAAGGTTACCGCCCAGCAGAAAGTATGGCACACAAGATGAACTCTGCTTCAAATATCACTGGCATCCAAATAGCATGCTGATTCAAAAATAATTATACTGATGAAAATGTCCTCATCACATGATTCCTTCACAAGTTTCTATTATTAATGAAAAAATATGATCCAAAGGGTGAATATGTGAAGTTCTAATGAATCACATTTGGGTTCAGAGAAATCTTAGAGCATAACAACTAACCGGTCCCAGGAACAAAAACAAGATTCACCAATCTTTGACAAGAGAATACAATGATCTCATTTATTATACTGAATGGAATGTAAAAGCATTTGCTTCAACTTAGTCCTTTGGGTACGAAATTCTAGGTCTTTACTAGGCTAGAAATTATCTTTCTGTTTGCTTCAAATGCTACATATAATGCTTTCAGAAGTGACAAAGACTGCTCCCAGGCTTCAGGCTGAATTTAAGATTTCCAAACAGCCTCGACGTTCCACATTATGTTTCAGTCATGCTGTTTCCAAGTGAAATATGCTGAGTATCTTAAGGCCTGAGAGAAGTATTTTGGGGGCTTTCTTAGGGGAGAATGAGGCCGTGAGTGAGCCAGGGTCAGCGGAGTTGTCCTCATAGTTCATAGGCACTGAAACGAGGCCAACAGGTTTAATTCTCAAGCCTCTGGTTTGGTCAGAGGGATATTCTTGGATTACACCGAGTGTGGCTCATGTGAGGAGATGCTCGGGCACTCACGGATTTAATTACAGATCACCTACACATGCAGCTGGCAAGCTCTTTGCCTGTGAATTTGGGGGGGTTTCGTAATGTGTTTTGTAACATGTAGGTCACCCCAGGGAGGTTAATCATGCTCTTCTGTGCCAGAGACATTCTTCCTCACCACATGTCAAGATTTATAATTACTTCTATTTCTTCGTGTACTTGTTTTCCGCTCTAGCTCGTCTGCTGGGCTATAAGCTTCCTGAGGGCTGCCGCACCCCGACGGTATGGCCGTGTCATTACGTACTGACTGACTGTTGTTGAAGAGGCACTCCTCTGAGTTGTTTCAAAGGGCACTCACACACAACTGTCAGCTCAGCGTTCGGTTTTGCCCCTCCATAAACACGAGGGGTGGAGAGAGGGAAAGCACAGAAGCCCATGGAACAAGAAGGCAGGTTACTCTCCCCACAGAAGTGAACATTCTCCTCTACTGCACGTGCCTCCTCCCAAAATAAAAGAAGCAACACCTAATCCTTTGCAGACTGGCCCTCAGATGTGGGGGGGGGGGGGCAGTTTCTGCCTGGAGGTTTGAAAACATTTGCTACAACAGTTGCAAAGACCTTCCTTTGAAAGTAGGAAAAACATCATAGACACTTAAGACACTTGTCATCAACTTTTTTTCTAATGTATTAGGGGAGTAAGAGGTCAAAGCCAATTTTGAAAATTCCACTTTCCAGCCCAGGAATCCGGTTTTAAAAAGTTGGAAAGGGCTTGCTTCGTTTTCCGAAGTAACGGTCTCTGGACCAACAAGGCTAGAAAGTGTCATTAAGCTGTTTTAAACACAACTGCATCTGACACATCTATATAGGCTTATGAGTTTTACACTTGGCATCTGCAACAGCAGTAGAGAAAAATAATAAAATCCAGCTTTAGTGTGACAAGACACTTGCCGTGTTCTGAAAGACGTAACAGTCCGGTAACTCTCGGGAATGAATCGTCTGTAGGTCAATGCCTTTGAGGTGAAAGGAAATTTCAACTTGTAAGAGCCTGAATAAAAAATATTACAAGGTATAAACTGTCATAGTCTTACTATCCTCCTCTGCTTTCCCCATCCCTGTCTCCTGGGAAATGAGACTTAGAAACTTATTTACCGATAAAATTCCAGTTTGAAGAATGACGAGTTCTTCCAGTCCTGAGGGGACTTGGAGAGGTCTAAGTGAACACAATCTAGGGCAATGAAACAACAAGAAGGATTGTTTCAGACAACAATCAAATGCTGGGACAAGGTGTGCTGAGAAGCAGGACACTTAAAAGTTCCAACATATCTTCCCACAAAATCCGTATTCATTGTAACGAGACCCGTAACTTGACAGGGAAGAACCTGGAGATACCACCCTAACCACAAAATCACAGCTAACATCACCAGTAATGGAACAAAGAGACATCATGCACCTCCTGAAATAATGTACCATTTGTGTGGTGTTCCTGCCCCCAATGCATAACCTCAATCAAGTCATAAAGAAACAGAAAAACCAAGTGAGGAACATTCTACTCTTAAAATGTGAACGTCATTGGGAAAAAAAAAAAAGGCTAAGGAATTTTATTTTGCTCCAGATTAAAGGAGATTAAAGTGACCTGACAACTAAATGCATTATGTGATCCTGGACCGGGGAGGTGGCAGGGGATGGGGGAGGGGGCACATGGAGGGGGTAGTATGGTCAGGCAGTTTTCTTTTTCTATAAAGAACAGGACAATGGGTGAAATGTGAATAGGGTTTGTAGATTACAGTACTGTATCCATGTTCCTTCGTACCTTTGAGCACTGTATGGTGGTTATGTAGGAGAATGTTCTTGTTTGGGGGAAATGCACATTGAAGTATTTAGAGATAAAGAGACATCATGTCTGCACCTTATTCTCATACACTTCAGGAGAAATATTTACACATTGGAAGAATGATAAAACAAATGTGGTAAAACATTAGCCTTTGGGGAAAATCTAGATGAAGAGTACACAAGAAAACCTTTGTGCTATTTTGCAACTTTTCTGTTAAGTCTGATGCTTTTTCAAAACAAAAAAAAATAAAGAGAAAAGAAAGAAACTTAGGTTTTATTCAAGTAAAAACAAATTATGAGCTGTAAACTATAAAAGAATAATTCCAAGAGCCTCACATAAAAATAGTCTCATCATTGTGTAGCTCAACATCTTAGCAGTAAACCAAGGAGGTCTAGAAATGGTGAATGCCTTTCAAGGTCACAGAACCCTGACATGGAACAGGGGGTAAGCCAGCCTGGCTGACTGTCGCCCCAGGCTGTTGTTGCCCCTTCATGCTGCCTTTGAAATGGAAATGTCAGTGCCTAATACCCAGGAGGTGCTCAAGAATTTTACTAGACTTGATGGCGGATTCTTTAAGCGTCTTCTCCCACTGGGCCAGGTGTAGCAATGACCTCCCATCACTAAACAGTCCATGACCTTGGCTTAACCACCTAGCCTGACTGAACTCCAGTTTCCTCAGCTGTAAAGTAAAAGCCAAACTGATGATATTTAAGGTCCTTCCACCTGTCACATTCTCATTTGAAGACAAAGTAAAAGAAAACAAAACATTTAAATTGATTTGAGTAAGTGCTAGATTCTGAAAAGAGAAAGAACATGTTCAAAATCTATGTGCCACGTACTGTCTCAGGTCTCTTTCTTCTATATTTCACTCATTCTATTTCTTTTTTTTCACTTTTAAATACCTCTAAAACAGATGAGTTTTAGGGGCACCTGGGTGGCTCAGTTGGTTAAGCGACTGCCTTCGGCTCAGGTCACAATCCTGGAGTCCCAGGATCGAGTCCCGCATCGGGCTCCCTGCTCAGCAGGGAGTCTGCTTCTCCCTCTGACCCTCCCCCCTCTCATGTGCTCTCTCTCTCACTCTCTCTCTTTCAAATAAATAAATAAATAAAATCTTAAAAAAACCCAAAACTATTAAAAAAAAAAAGATGAGTTTTAAACAATATTGATGGCACCTTAGATTCAGAGAAATATAATAGCATTTGTTAATTTTATACTTTACACAAAATTCGCCTTATAAAACCTATTTGGTTACTCAAGTTTTGTAATTGTAAGTATGGAGTTACACTTTCTCTAAATACACATTCAGGACTCTCTGAAGTCTGGCCAACCTTAGGTTACAGACACTGCTAATGAGGCCACCAAGCACCCGGTGGCAATAACACCTAAGAACTGAGTTTTGGGGTTTTTTTTAAGGATGGCAAAAGCCTTAAGTAAAACATCAAACCTCCGATAGAACAAACTGGTATTAGAGGAGCAGCCTCGTCCCTCAAAGAATCTCATCTACAGGGCAGAATATTCCAGCGAATGGAATAACAAAGCTCTTAGAGATAAAGGGAAGGTAGAGTTTACATGTTCTTAAAACAACAGGGAAAATGATGAAATGCTCGTAACATCTCATGCTGAGAATACGTGGAAAGGAGAACATGAATTCAAAATCTGTTACAGAAAATGAAGCACTACTGTATTAGAATGATAGCCATCTAAATGTTGTACAACATTTATTAAAAACGGGATTTATAACAGACCCCCCAATGAGACTAAACTGTAAAGCTCTAGGTCTAGAGGCATGATATGCCCACAGCCTGATTTAAGGGAAACCCTTAGCTTGAACTACACAATCAGCTGTGCAACTAAACAGAGACCCACAGAGGAACTGGGCATGGAGGGTGACCTCTGCATTTAGCACACCAAAGGATGACTCTCTTCATAATAAAGATGATGCAAAATTCATGAATAGGTAATCTAGAACAGCTTCTGCTAATTCACCTACATAAACTATAATGCCTCACCAATTCCTATTCCTATCATGTGCAGGCTTCCTGCAATATATCTGAGAAAAGAAAGTCTAAGATCCAGTATCAAGCATTCTAAGAATATTCTTTACATCTTTTGAATAGATATGTCAAAGGGTTCTCTTGGACGAGTTACATTTCATAAGTCAAAAATACAATTAACTTGCTAAAGCAGTCTTTCTTAAAATAAAGTCAAATTAATCACCAACTTCTCTAAAACTATTCCATCTTCTGATAGAAGGAAAATGAACAAGGACACCACTGCCCAGGTGTCAGGTAATAAATCCTGCTCTCTGGCACTCTCTGTCCTACCTAACCACTGACACTGACTTGGGCCACATTTCTTTAATCGATTTTCCAAGAAAAATCAGTTGAGGAAAGCAACATAAGAATCACTGGAAAATAGTTGTAAGATGCATCTAATTAAGTCACACGTTTTTAAGAGGACAAGGGGCACTTCAAGGCTGCTGGCCACAGAACCAAGCTGCTGACAACCTAGATGATTTCTGAAAGCACCCTGAGGCCCCTGGTGGTGCTGGCTTATGGGCTGCATCTTTCAGAGTCAGGAGCATGGGACACATTTACTCATGTAGAGATTCTCAACAGGCAGCCTGTGGAAACAGACTCAGAATCTCTATTTTATAGACGTGTCTTTGATTATTTTACCAAAGCGTCTTAAGATGGGATTATAGGAAGTATGGTCAAATGAACTGTGTGATGCTCTCTTCTTAATAAAACCATTCCACGTTTAAACTGCTCCTAGGACCCCCACTCCTAAACTGTTAGCTTCTTGAGGAGTCATGACTGATTAATCTTGGTAGTACATAACCCCAGTACATAAAACAGGAAGTGCCTTAGGCATGATAGGTTCTACACCAGAGATTTGTTGAATGAATGACAAAACCCCTGGAGCCTTAAGTCAACCACTTTGCACTTACATATAATGTGTTTTTAAATTCTTAACAGTGGCACAAAATAATTCTACTTGATTAGATGTTAACTTTTTGCTAAGCAACCTCCTCAAAGAGAAAATGAGTCACTAACCACAATTCATCTTTGAAGAGCATTAATGTAGTTAACATATAATTGCAAGAGTACCCAGCATTTTAACATACATTATTTCATTTATAAATACTTTTTTTTTTTTTCAAAAGCCTAATTGCCTCCTCGTGGAGGGAAAAACCTCAACAAACAGGAAACACCTGTCCATTTACCTCAACCCCCAACAATCTTCAGTTGTACCAAGAAGTTCCACAAATGCTCCCCAGTCCTATCTCAGTAGACCCGCAGTGCCCTGAGGCAAAGCCCTTTGCAGGTGTATGTTCAAGCCTCCAACTAAGTTAGCTGTCACAAAAGCAACATCGTTCCATTTGGGTTGTCAGCACATGAGGGGATGTTTGCTCTTACCACAGAAGATGATAAAGGCATATAATGAAATTATCAGTGCATTACCTATTTCAATATCGCTGTCAATATTCAGTGTCTCATTAGAAGGAAACATGGTCCCTTTCTTGTAATGCTGCTTACAGACTTTTAAGCCAATTGTATTGTCTTCATTTTCTCCATAACCAAGGGTCCCCAGGGATATGTTCTTTAGATGATGATACTGTTAAAAATAGTTTAAAAAAATATATTAGCTTTTAAGAGTTTCATCAGAAGTTACAGCATATGGAATACACTTTTAGCTATTTTAAATTGTTTATATGAGATCCCTCACTAGAACCCCCCTGTGTAAAATACCACAAGGTAATTTTCTCATGGTTGGGCAGGAAATACACGGCCTCACAGAACTCAGAGCTAAAGTAAACCTGCTGACAGATGTTCCCACCTCGCTGACTGCCAAAGCCGAGGTGCTGTGACCTCACAGCAGACTACTGTCCCCTGGCTCCAAGCCCCACCTTCCCAAGCCACACGGGCCTCCAGGCGGTTCCTGGAGCTTGCCAGGCACATTCCTGCCTGGGCCTTTGCTGTTCCCCCTGCCTGGAACCCCGTGTTATCTATCTGCTAGGTTCACTCCTTCAGATCTTGAGTCAAAAATTACCTCTTCAGTGAGGCCTTCCCTTACCATCCAGTGCAAGTGGCAAACATCCATCCCCAGCACACAGGCCCCACCAGGCACCGGCAATCTCCTCCCCTGCTTTATTCCACAGCATCTATCACTTTCTGACACACCACTGAAGACCCAAGCCATCCATACCCCACAGCTCACATTAACACAACTGGCCTTTGCTTACATGAACTTAAAGCAGCTCTCATCACATGACTTTACCATTCGCCTATCTGCACTGAGAGGGTTAAGAGGGCTTTACTAGCTCCCACCTTCATGACTTTATTATTCCAGGAAACTTTTTTTGGCAGGGGTGGAATCTTAAGCAGGGCCCATTTCTGAGTCCCATCGCAGAGCCCATCTGGGGCTGGATCTCAGGACCCTAAGATGAGATCATGACCTGAGCAGAAATCAAGAGTTGGACACCTAACCGACTGAGCCACGCAGACTCCCCTATTCCAGAAAACTTTTGCTCAGAAACATAAGTTACAAATAACTCTATTGTTCATTTCAGGAACATCTAAAACGACTCATTTAGACAGATAATCAATTTGAAGATTTAGTTTAATAAATCCAAGACTCTTTGAAACCATGCCCCTCTCCCCAAAAACCCTCACCTTCTTGTGTCCACCAATACAAAACTATTACATCATATCTTTACCCAATTCTAACTGAGCTCCCCTCACACTGAAAGACCCACCCTACATCAGTCTTCAAAATCTGAATTTGGACTTTGCCCTCTTCACCCAAGGCACTAATGAGAATGATCAAGGGAGCATCTCCCTTACCTCTGTAAGCAATAAGCTCAGTTTTGCTTATCAACATGTTTTCTTGGTGGTGTTTTCAGGGAGCTAGCATTCAGTGCTATACATTTCATTTCTTTTCATTTGTCTGGTTCTCTCCTCTACAATGAACTTCTATAAGACAGGGCTTTTGTCCATTTTATTCATGATGCATTCTCAGTGTCTAGAACAGTACCTCGTATATTGTAGGCACCCAAATATTTATTGAATGAATGAGAAAAGAAAAAATAAGAATAACGATCTCTCTCCCCCTAAATGCTTTCTTCAGGCCTATCAATCTGGTTTCTCAATACCTGCTTAGATACAACTATATCATATCCTACTCTATATTCTCAAGATTCAGCTAGGCTTATTAATGCTAAGACATCAAAGTTGAGACTCTTGAGTCTTAGATTTGGTATCTCATTTAGCAAAACTTCTGAGATTATAAATCCACTCTTGGCAATTCGAACTTGGGTAAAGTAATCTCCCAAAAGTAGTGGGTGTAAAGGGATAAATAAAAAAATACAAATCTTTAAGAAAAAACTTAAATAAGCAAAATCTATCATGTAGAAATGTAGCTAGACAAATAGCAATGAACATTTTTTGGCACACTATGCAAAATTTAAATTAAGATATTTTAATACATGTATAATTTTGTTTTTGCTAAAACAACAAAGTATCAACATATTCTCCAAGTGTAGGTCATTCACAACAAAACACTTGCCTGATTGATAGCAAAAAAGATGCTCTCATAGGTATCCTCCTGAGTATACAAACTGCAACTATAGTCATCTTCATCCGTGCCAGAATATCCTTTTAAAAACAAGTGCTTAAAAGCAACAGTGTTCTCTTCTTTGAAAGCAACCACCATCTGGTTACTTAAACCAAAACGAACAAGCTAGAAAAGAAAATCAAATAGGAAGATGTGAATTTTCCATTTACCAGGGCAGGCAAATGCATTCTTATTATCATCAACCCCCGCCTACAACTTCAGCAAGTGTTTACTAACCACATTAATGTCAAAATACAAGTCCCAAAAAAGAATAGCCTCATCAAACTACATCAGCAAGTCAAAATAGCATAAAATTAGGGGAAATTATCACTCCCAGTGACTACCAACCTTCCTGGTCTTTAATGAAGGAGAAAAAGGAGAAATCCAAATCAGTGAAGTCGGAATTCATTTTTTGTATAGTTGGATTTCAAATTAATTGTTTTAAAAATTGATGTACTCAATAAAGTAGTAAGTCATTTTTTGTTGATTTAACATTTAGAAATTGTGACTATTTTTAAAAATCACAGCTATGTTTTATATATAGCTTTTAAGAATGTTTTTGAAAAGTGGACTATATGATACTTACTCCAGCTAAGAGGTAAGAGTTGTCAAAGAAATTCAGTGATTCCAGCTCTGCAAGAACTCTTATCTAAGATTTACACCTAGGAGTTCCCACTCTAAGATCGATAGCATCAAAGCACCAGAAAGAAGAACAGGGCTTGCTTTACCCCTCTGAGTTCAAACCCATTCACTGGCAGCAAGCACCCACCTTCTTGCAATAAAACTCCTACTTATTCTTCCTTACCCTGTATCCTAGTCCAAGCTTAGGCACCAAGAGCTCTTTTTACCAGGAGGGAATGTATTCTTCCTGCGCATCTTGGAATCCAATAAGTGGGGAAAATTAGCAGGCACTAAATGTGTACCAAAAAACCCCAGGAAATTATACACACACCAACAATCTCTCTCTCTGTCTCTCTCTCTCTCACACACACGCACGCAATGGCAGAAGACAAGTCAGACCTTTATAAGCTCTGTCCCACACAGCCTTCCCCATCTACCTATTTTATCTCCTCATCTGCTTCATAAGACAATAAAAGTCCAAAAATTGTGCCCTAAATCTTCATCCCACTAAGTCTCCAAAGCAATTTGGGATTCTGTTTCTTCATGTGTGAAATCAGCAAGTCCGACTAGATGACGGTGGCATTTCTGCTATGTGCTGTCACTCCACGGTTGGATATGAGAGACCGCATGGCACTGAACCAGACCTCAACTAATGAACCTTTCAGATAAACACACGGTAATCTGCATATGCAAATGTATATACTATTTTTTAGCTTTTAAGTTTTTGTCTGACTTTTTGAAAAGGCTGAATAATTAAAAATCCTAGCTACCATTTTCAGCAACTATTATACTCCAGGTGCTTACTGAACTGCATTACAAGCACTATCTCCGTTACTAACACAACTCTAAGGTGACGTCACTATGGTTAATCCCCACTTTATGCATGTGGAAACTGAGATGTAGCCCCATTAAATTGCCCTAAGTCCTGTAACTAGAATGAAAGTCAGGTCTAACTCCAAAGTCACTCTATTGTGCTATACAATTTACCTCTGTTGAAGAATCTGCCTTTGGGACTCTTCTTATAGAAAAGAATTTAAGGGCTAGCTTTTGAGAATTGCCACTACTGTTTGAGAACGTACTTAGTTGACACTCTTTAGCATCTGAGCCTCACCAGGTCACATTCCTCAAATACCAAGTCAAAGGATTGAGCAATTGTTAAAACCCAGCTAGTCTAAGGAAAATATCAGATAAGAAACCCCACATCCTCCAACCTGTGCTAGAAATCAAGCAACTGGAAGCTAAAGGTTTTTCCAAGCACACAACATCTGTCAATGGTAGCTGTAGGAGATGCCAGAAAAGGTCATGTTGCTTTTTGAAAGCCAAAAGTAAACCAGGGAACCAATACACACATGATTGTTTCAAGGTTTTATTAAATACTGACACACAAATGAAAAAAAAAAACAACTGGTATACACGCACATGAATTAAGTTTTCAGTCAAAGTTTGCTGAGTGCTTATTCTGTCCTGAGTTGGGATATGATGTGGGCAAGATCAAGTTGCATGGTGTTGAATAACAGCTCTTATCTACTGAGTATCAGGGACCATGCCTAAAATGTACAATCTTTAAAAAATTTAATTCGCCAACACCCTATGAGGGGGATATTACACTGGGCTCCACAAGGACAGGCTTTCCCCCCCCCGGCTCAGGAACTGGAATAGTGCCCATCACAATGCCAGGGTCAAATACTGAATCCGTTGATGAATATAATCCCATTTTATACACGTGCAACTGAAGTCAGGGAACTTATTCAGGTTGGAACAGCTAGAAAGTGTCAGAGTGAGGTCTGTTAGGCTTACATATCCCTTCTCTTGACCACCTGGCCACACTACCTCTCAAACAGAGATGTTGCCAACTTAACTCTAGAAGCAGGGATATTTGACCCATTCCTCCCACAGTCAGACTTGAGCTAAAAACAAAACAAAACAAAACAAAACAAAAAAACACACCAAAAAAATCTGAATGGGGAATGGATAACTTGACCAAGAAAGTGGCATACTATTTGCTGATATTTTAAGCTACCACCTTATTTAAACTCAAAGCTCATCAACCCAACTTTGGGAATGAGAGAACATGAAGGTGTAATCTCTGCTTAGAACCACCCCCATCTGGCATCAGGAACAAGAAATTTCCTCCATTCCATTATTCCTAGAATAAGCTAAGATCCACCTATATGGCCCAGCATCAGGTCAGGGTTGGGATTTTCAAAGCATCTGTTAGTAGAGAAGAGAAACCCTCAGGAGGAGATCATAAGTCCCCTTCCTGCTATGGCAGAACCAAATATTCCCTATGGAGCAAGAGTAAGATGATGGATTTGGTCAAATGGTTGACAGAAAAATGCACTCTTGCCCCACTAACTGGATCTTAAGATTTGCCGAGACTATGGTATTAGACAGAAAAATAGTTACACATTAAGTGCAGCCTGGCAAAGATTGTGAAGGTAAGACTGATTATGAAATCAGTGTAGGAGAAAATATTCTGTACCAGATAAAAACAAGATACTGCTCTAATAATATACAAAAAAATATGGGAAGGAACAAGTAGAACTGGCAAAAAAATGTGGACACCTCTCTCAAGATTATAAATTACTGCAGAATGCAGAGTAGGAATGTCTTTTTTTTTAAAAAAGTTTCCTCCCCATCAACCCTGATAAAATGCCACCCATCCCATTAGACTTGAGGATGGAGTGCTAAGAGACAGAAAAAGAGGAGGAGGGACAAGTGGGATCTGAAAGAAGGAAAGGTATTCGAGAAATCTGCCCCAATTAGATATCACCCCTGTAGCAAAACTTATTAGAATGGTCCTCCAGCAGGACAAGAGTTTAATCCCTCCCAACACTGTTAGGGAAGACAAGGTATACCCACACAAAAAGTAAATTATCTTTTCCCAGAAGCAGTCTATTAAAAGCAAAAGCAGCGAGATAGACAGCAACAGGTACTAGTGTCCCCAGGAAAACCATGTGGTGAGTGGTCAGGCAAGACCGGTGGGGGACTTCCAAGGGCACCTGCAAGATGATGGAGAAAAAGAATCACTCTGGACTTGGTGGAGCAAACAGGGCAGGGATGAGAATCCCCGGGTGCATCCAGCTGGCTGGGATTGGGGAGGAAATAGATGAAAACCCATTGGAAAGGCAAGTCGAAGGAGACTGTGGAAATCTGAATTTCAAGCTCCATAATCAAGATTTTCTTCTGTGGGAAAATGGGGACCACAAAAGTTTCTGAGCAGGAGAGTGACCCAATTAAGGCATTCCAAGAAAAATTCATTTGATATTAGCATTGAATGCACTGGTGTGGGTGTGGATAAGGAAGGTAGGCATAAGACAAAGTCTGGAAGCAGCCTCATCAACTTGTCTGTATTCCTAGACTGCAAACTGAGGACAGCACCCACGTTTGGAATAAAACCAATCTGAAGGTAAGAGTGCAGACTCTAGAGCCAGACCACAGGGCTCCAATCCGACTCTACCACTTACCAACTGAATGGCCATAAGCAAATTACTTATTCTCTTTGGCTCCATTTCCTCATCCACAAGAAGGGAGCAATAACTGACCCCGCCTCCCAGGGTTGCCGTGAGGATGAAATGAATGAACATGCAGAGAGCACCTGTGCCTGGCACATGGCTAATGCTATGCCACGTGTTAGGTTACCTCTCAGCAGCAGCGACCTATTCCCAGCTGTATTCCCAGCAAGACACACAGCATGGGAGGTGCTTCATGTATATCTTAAATTAATGAGATAAGAGTCTGTCCTAGAGAGAGAAGATAGTGAGTATGGCAAAGCATAAGTAGACACAGTTTTAAGGAAGAATCCATGAGATTTACTAGACGTCAGGACAAAGAAGTTAAGTCAAAGATCAGGATGTTCTATACCTAGATGAGGTGGAGTTTTAGTAACATTAACAGATCAAGAAGCTGAACTGAAAGCTGGTTTGTCCAGAGAAGAAATTGGGAAACAATTAAAATTAACCAAATGAGAAAGGGGACATTATTTCTCCTCCTTCCAAGTAATACCAGTAATGTACCTACTTCATAGGATGCCAAAATTAAAACTTCAAAACCAAGAATTAAAATGAAAAGATTTTTAAATGGAAAAAGCCAAGCATTCACATTTAACGGGGTCCCTGTATCTCAACTTTGTTGGATTTTTTTCAACTTTGTTGTTTCTTTTAAAGCAACTTGGTTACCCTAAAACTTGGTGGAGTGGAAAGCATGACATACAACGAAAAGACCTCTTTATGATCACAGAATAAAGATGCAACTTCAGTTACAACAGGAACCTCCTCTCATTTCTAAAACTATACGAAGGCATTTTTAGAAAGGTATTCATTTTTGTGTTCCAGAAAGAACATCTTTACATTGATAACAGGATGATGATTTGCCAAAGGAGCCAAATACCCCAAATTGGTAGTGTTTGTAGAAGGGCACACATTTCAAATGTGGTTACCTAGAAAGGAGCCTCCCTGAAACGGGTTCCAAACCACAGTTTCAAAAATTAGATGACAACTCTGATGGCTGGTGTGATCCTGAGAGTAAAGTCTCAACAATATGAAACTCAATAGAAGATCCCAATGTAGCCCTCCTATGCTCCTGACAGGGCCAAGCATAAGCATTTACTTACCAGCTTAGCTACTGATGGGAAGGGAAACAGAATTCTGTCAAGTCTCAAGTCAAAACAGTCAAAAATGCGATTTCAAAAGTGTATTTGAAAGAAGATGAGAAATTTCAAGAACACCCTCACTTGGGATTGAGCAGGTTTCACCAGTCTGTGTGCTTCATTCAGATATAGAACTCCACCCCACCCCACCGCATATTGATCTGCTATTATATAGACCTACTATTCATCTCTATTTACAGAACCTGTGGGAAGATGGCCTCAGAAGCCCTTACTAAAACAACATCATCATCGAAACTGAACTTCAACCTATCATCTGCCCTCCAGAGTCAACATAATTTTATAGTTTTATGAACTTGAGTGTGGACTTTTCAGAACAAAAAAGTCAAGGGCAGAACACATGAAAACAGTTTCATCTTGGGATAAGGTAAAAAAAAACTGATAATATGAATTACCTGTGTGGTGACCATGACTATCTTCAAAATCTGCAATCCCAGCTTCCATGGAATCTGGTGTCTGGCTCGGTATTTTTCACAAGGGTTCATGAAGTAAAACTTCAGGTCTTCCCTCAGACATTCTTCTTTCACCTCAGAATCAAGATGAGCCATTGCATTTCTGCCACGGAAGACCAATTTTTAAAAAAAGAGAACATCTTGTTCATCAGAAAGTTTCTGAGGGGCACGTGGGTGGCTCAATCAGTTAAGCGTCTGACTCTTGGTTTTAGTTCAGGTCATGATCTCAGGATCATGAGATCAAGCCCTGTGTTGGGCTGCATGCTCAGCGTGTAGTCTGCTTGAGATTCTCTCTCTCCCCCCATGCCCCTCCCCCACACACACTTGTTCTCTCTCTCAAATATTTTTTTTAAAAAAGAAAGTTTCTGAATAATATTTTCTGTTCATGTTCTTTACCCATTCTCACAAGCAAAATTCTCCTTTCAACCAGTGACCTCCTCTTCTCTTTAGAAATCCGAAAATTATTCAGGACCCTCTATCACTTGCCTTTCCACACAGTTATCCATCTTGTGCAAAATGGCCATTGTCAAAATTTATAAGAACAGGATTTTATTTGCAAGAGTCATCAATTCCTATATCTTAACATGTAGCATTCACCTGTCACTGGAATATTAACAAAAACTAGATGGGATACTTTCATGATACACCGGGTATGACATCACAGAAATTGAGTACTGACTAATGGAATTAAATTGCTATGAAAACAGAGAATCTTTGTTCTATAACATCGTACTGAATGATTATGCCCTTTTTTTGATAATATAGCAATGAAATAAGGTTCAAAAATGTAAATACCTTTAAAAAGTTAAAATAGTATCTAATTATGCCTATTCAGATATTTGTGTCACTTTACACTAGAAAAGTTTGCTTTTACTATTTTGACAGCTCTGGACTCAGGAATGGGCATGTGACTCAAGCTAGGCCAAAAAGAACTAATGAGCTGTGGTCCCAAGACTGTGATTATATCTGATGGGAGAGATGTCCACTAAGCCGTCTCCAAATTGGGGTATGCAAAACAATCCACTGGCAGTACAGAAAGTATTAGTACTTCTATTTTATTCTTTATCTTTTTTAGAAATTAATTCTATACTTTAATTTTTTATTTTAAGTAAACTCTATGACCAACAAGGCGCTGGAACTCACCACCCCAAGATCAACGGTCATAGCTCTACTGACTGAGCCAGCCAGGTGCCCCTATTTTCTTCTTTATCTTAAAACAAAAGAAACCTGAACTCTACTAATAACTAATGTAACATACAGAATAACAGTGGTATATAATCACATATAATTTATAAGTAAATATACACACATTGAGAACATGTGCTTAACTTTTATCACTGAATACATAATCAACAAAGTTTGGAGATCATAGACTTAAAGCAAAGGCTGTGAGTCTGGAGTTTGTGGAAGTCACCTTGCCATCATAAAAGAGCATGCCAGAGAGTGGAGCTAACACAGAACAGACAAAAGATAGACACTAAGCCTAATGATAATACTTGAGTTCCTGGATCCAGCTGTGCCTGAAGCCATTCATCCCAAGACCTGCAATGTAAGCTAATAAATACTCTTTAGGGCTTATGGTAGTTTGAGTTAGTTTTGTGCTTCATACAACAGGAAGTGTCTTGATGGTAAATTTAAGGATTAAATTTTACTAAGTTCAGCCAATCATTCAAGGTACCCATTTCTAGGGAAGTTTTTATAATTGGGGGTCATCTGGGGACAACTTTTCACCTGAAACATCTAAATGACCTATTTTTATACTGACTTCAGATCTACATTATCTACCTCGACTAACAAGTTTTAAAGAAGACTAAAGCGGAGGGTGCCTGGCTGGCTCATCAGTAGAGCATGTGACACTTGATCTCAGAGTCGTGAGTTCAAGCCCCATGTTGGGTGTGGAGCCTATATAAATAAACAAACAAACAAACAAACAAATAAAAAGAAGACTAAAAGGGAAAGAGTATTTTAAGGCTTATTTTAAGACTATTTAAGACTTACACTCAGTTAATAATTTTCTAACTTTAAATTGATTTTTAGATCTCCTATTTCCAGAATTAGTAGGCTAGGTTATTTAGAATTTTCCTGCTGGGTAGAAGAAAGGAAGGGAAAGAGGGAGGGAGGAAGGGAGGGAAGGAGAGAGGGCGGGAGGGAGGAAGGAAGGAAGGGGAAAAGGGAAAGGAAAGAGAAAGGAAAGGGGAGGAAGAGGGAGGTTAGAAAGGGAAGAAAGGAAAAGAAAAAGAAAAGAGAAAAGACAGGTGCTGGATAAAATGCATACTTCTTTTGGGGGGGTAGGTGGAGGAAGTACCTATAAAAGACTGAGGAGTTAAACGTAGACCAATAAGTCCTAGAGATCTAATGCACAATACAGTGAATATAGACAATAATGTTGTATTATAAACATCAAACTTGCCAAGAGACTAGATCTTAATTATTCCCACCGCAAAAAGGAAATGATAATTCTGTGAGGTGACAGAGGAGCTAACTATTGCTACAGTGGCCATCATATTACAATATATAAATGTATCAAATCAAAATGTTGTACACCTTAAATTTGTACAGTGTTATACATCAAATATATTTCAATTAAAAAAATAATAATAAAGATGTTTCTAAGAACACTTAAAAATTTAAGAGCAAGGAACTCCCAGTCTAGTCTTAGGGGGATCCTGGAGAAGTGGGGGCCCACTGCCATTCATGCCCACTTAGGCTTCAGTCCGTGGCCCCAGGAAAGGGGAATGAGGGAGCCAGGACTCAAGGCCCAAAGCCCATCCAAGATCTGACAGGAGATCCTCCTCAAATTTAGACGGAGGTCCCAAAGAGCCACCCTCTCAGAAAAGTACCTAGCATCACAACGGCCTGTCCCCAAAGTTAAAGGACTACGGAGAAGGCCAGAGTAGTTTCAAATCAAAGAAAAGAAAAAGGAAATTTAAAAAATAGGCTCATCCTGAGAAATGATGCCCACAACACAGCCCTTTGAGCCTCACACCTGGATGAGCCAGAGAACATCAAACCATGAGCTTGCTCGGTTCAGGGGGCTCCAGACTGAGACTGCCCTGTCTCCTAGCAAACTCAGACCTCTCCAGAGGTTCATCCTAAGACTTGGCCACTCTGACATATAACTTGAAAAACTCATTGATCGGCAGGTTGTAAGATATAACCAAGCAACATGAAGAGTCTTACTTAGAAACAGGGAGCAGAAACAGTGCCAAGTCCATAAGAATCAGACACGGGTTGGAAGATGATCATGTTCGGCATATTGAAAGACAAGAACAGGTAAAAATATCTATAAGACCAATTTGGGCAAAACAAAAAATACTTGTAGAAATGAAAAATCAATGACCACATGAGTCTCAATCTCAAAAGAATGAGGAGACCTTTAAAATGTGTTTGTCTGCATCCACTCTAGTCAGCTTTGGATTGGATCGGACCGCCTTACTGAGACTGAGCTGGGTGCTTGGGACTCAACGCTGGAGAGCATCCCTGACTGCAGACGCTCGGCATCCGGTAGCAGAGAGACCCGTGAATGCATATTCCCAAATTACCACATAGCTCAGTGAATGCTGTACGCTAGTGTGAAAAGCACTGTGGAACCAGGCCTAACTCTGACAGAGGGGTTCACAGAGCCAGAGGGGAAATCCCATCAGAACACACAGGGGGTGTGTGTCATGGCGGCCCCCGACAAGGGTGCTTGTCGGAGGGAGGCATTTCCCAGAACAACGTGGTATCTTAACTGTGCCTGACAGCAACATCCTCCGACATGAGCCTTCAGACCCCTGAGAACATGCCAGAAGAAATCTTCGTGGGCATGTTTGAGCAGTACTAAATTTAGAGTTAACCACCATCACTTTAGCGGATCTGTGTTGCTAATGTAGTCATCCTGATGAGTCACGGTATTTTTTCCATTTAATAAAAGGAAAAAGGCATCTGAAAAGTTGTGATAGAACCCTCAGAACACGGCATGGAAACTCCTGTCTTGTTCTCTAATGTGAGAAACGCCATACTGAAGAGATGGTTTTCTCAAAAACAGTGGTGTGAAACACAGGGCACTAGGTCAAATACTTAGTGAACGCCTTGTGAGCCCAGCTCCACCAGAGACATCTTCCTGTCTTCCAGCTCAGTGCAGTGGGAAGGAGAGCTATGAATACGTGAAAGTACAATAAAACACGTTCTGTGTTGTAACTGAAATACGCATTGAGCACCCCAGGCCCAGAGAAGACAGTGCCCAGCTGCTTCAAGTGGCTTCAAATAATTCTTTCAGCTGCTGGTTTCTTTGACTACTTGGCCACTAAATGTTCAAAAAATGGTAACTGATGTTAACATTACCCTAAGAAACCTTATTAAGAAGATAATCCGCAGGGACACCTGGGTGGCTCGGTCGCTAAGCGTCTGCTTTCGGCTCAGGTCATGATCCCAGGGTCCTGGGATTGAGCCCCGCATCAGGCCCCTTGCTCAGCAGAGAGCCTGCTTCTCCCTCTCCCTCTGCCTGCCTGCTGCTCCCCCTGCTTGTGCTCTCTCTGTGTGTCAAATAAATAAATAACATCTTAAAAAAAAAAAAAAGGTAATTCACACACACACACACACATACACAAAGTGAGAGAGAACAAACATCAGCATTTATCGTGTTAAATTATTTACAGAGCTCTGTCCATCCAGAAGTTTTTCACTTACAGAGCAGCTGTAATAGTTCTAGCACGGTGAAGGATGAAAAGAAAAATGGAAAAGACAGCATGAAAAACTTTCCCTCAAGCATACAGAAGCCACCTGGTGAAATAAAGGATAGTACTAGTCAAATATAATCAAAAGAAATACAAAAAAAAATTAATATGAATAATAAAGTTATGAGATGGCTGTTTTTAGTAAGTCCAACTTAAGTTTAGAAATAACATCTGGGGGCGCCCGGGTAGCTCAGTTGGTTGAGCGTTCGGACTCAATTTCGGCTCCAGTCATGATCTCAGGGTTGTGAGATGGAGCCCGGAGTGGGCTCTGTGCTCAGCGGGGAGTCTGCTTGAGATTCTCTCTCCCTCTCCCTCTGCCCCTCCCCCCAAAGTAAATAAATAAATCTTTAACAAAAAAAATAACACCTAAGTTTGGAAGAGAAGGTAATGATATTTTGGTTCAAGAATTCTGGAATCTCAAGGATAACGTAAATGCTTAAGCTTGCTAACCTTTACTTTTCTGAGGGCTCTTTCTTGCCCCAATCTTCCCAATTTGTAGATCTGCCCTATTTCCCTGGTCGGTGAAGGGTATTAAACACACACTCACATACAACTAGACATTTTATAACAAAAATACAATGGTGCAAACAAACAAATGGTGCAAAGTGAAAAAGAAGGAAAACTAAAAAAACAAAAGAGGCAAGAGAGTATCACAGGACTAAAACATGCCTGCATTTGACACATATTCATCCAACACCCTCCTGTGCTGAGCACCAGGCTGGGTGTTTGGTACAGGAGGCTTGAAGCTGCAATCACAACTTTATAAGCAAGAATTAAGTCAGCGGGAGAAACACTGCAAGTTCTATCACAAATGATGAAAATCACCAGCGGATTGAGAAAAGGACAGAGAGCGGAGAACTTGTAACACAATTCAGGAGAAGAGAAACTGCACCATAAAAACAGTTAAGGAAGAGAAATCAATGAAGATCTAAATCTGACGCATCAGCTGCAGCAAGGTCGTGAAATTGAAATTGCACGAAATAAATAAGAACAATCATGACTCATGAATTATTTATGTTTCACTAAACTATAGGATCTGGATTATATAAGCTTAATAAAGAGCACTGTTAAAGACCAAAGTATCAGAGGGAAAAAAGCACAGTACTGGTGAACATAAAAACAAGATCTGGAATAGAATGGAAATTCACCCGCACGATGCGCTAAATAAAAGCGAGAGATGCTAGAATGGCAAAGTAAACAGGACTTGGGAAAGAAAGAAGCCCGAGCCTTAGTACTATGGGGAGAAGTCAGAGAGGAAGCACATCAAAGTTACTGTCTGTTATTCAGAAAACCTACTCTTCCCTCAGATAATCAGGACTGTGTAATGTCAGCTAATTTTAAGGCTATCGTGTGACCAAGGGCAATTCCAGCTTTAATGAATCAATGACTAAGAAAGCCTATGGAAGCTTGAAGTTTTAAAAAACGTAAAAGAAAACAAGTTACCAGCAATTCTTAATCTCACATGGGTCATAACCCCCTATGAGAACCAGTGAAAGCTTTTGACCGTTAACGCAGAAAAATGCACACACCAGTTTCAATGATGGTACCTTGTTCCTATTAGTACAATCAGCTCAGCAAATAAGCTAACCAGCCCAGGCTGCTACCTTTTCAGCTTGCATGACTCAAAAAGAGGTAGAAAATATTGTTTTCTACCGCAGTGGCCTCCAAGGAGGGGTGTGTGCCTACAAGGGAGAATTAAGACCATTCACTGCTATGTGGGAAGAAAGGGTTAGGGCTTCTAACTGGACAACCTAGCAAAGACAGAGGTTTAATACAGGGATCATTGTCTGGCGTATCGAAACTGCCCTCACTTGGTCAGACCGAAGGATGCCCGAGCCTCACATAGGTGGGCAACACATCCTGGGGGAAAGAAAGCGAGTTCCCAAAATAGGGGCTTGCGTTGGTGGCCTCACTGATTTTCAGCACAGTCCTAACACTAAAGGCTTATGTGGGCCCATTTAAGCACTTTTGGAGTATACTATCCAGTTTAGTCAACCCTCACAAGGTGGGCAAGGGACATAAAGATCCTGGCAAAAAAACGAGACTCACTGGGAAACTAATAAGGACCTAAGTTAACAACAAGAAAACTCTCCTCGTGCAAACTTTGTTTGCCATGAGTTTAAAAAAAGATGAAAAGCAGATCTGATCTGAAAAGAATCTGGAAAAAAGAAACAGATTTATCAAGAAAACTCTTTAGGGGCGCCTGGGTGGCTCTGTTGGTTAAGCGTCTGCCTTTGGCTAAGGTCATGATCTCAGGGTTATGAGATCGAGCTCCGAATCAGGCTCCACCCTGGGCATGGAGCCTGCTTAAGATTCTCTCTCTCCCTCTCCCTCTGTCCCTCCCCCCCCAAAAAATGTTCATTTTACCTGTTTTATAGTATATATGATTCTACATACAATATACAAATATACATTCAGAGGGGGTGGATGTTCTTTAAATTGATGGGGTAAGTTATCAAAAATATTTGGGACGACTTCTCTAGTGTTTCAGAGCTTAGATGTGGTTGTTCTTTTGTTATCCCTGCTGATATTATTATAAACTCCTTAGCTTGGGAGAAATTGGTGTGTGTTCCCCCAGCTTCTGACAGACATCACTGCTTAGGTATCTTGTATTCATGCAGTGGTGTTAGAACAGAGTGGTCTTCCTAATTCACAACTCTCTTACTAGTCCCAAAGGATGACACAGCAGAAGCAGGGAACCACTTCCCAAATCTATCCTTCCCGTATCCTTAGCACAGGGAACAGTAAGTACCACCAGCCTTCCAGGAACCTACATCTGGGTAGCTCTGCATCATCTGGTCTCACCTACCCCCCGCAATGTCATCTTTTTTCCCCTCAAACTTAATAGTGTACATAATTTCAAAGGAACTGTAACAAACCCCACCCCCGATTTTCACTCCTTCCGAGGCAACTTCTTTCATGTTTCTCTTCAGTTATTTATTTTAATATTTCTCAATATTGTCCCACTATTTATTAGTCTTTTAGATATCATCAATTTATATCCTCCCATGGAAAAGATGATTTTAGCTCTTATATCTGCTCCCCACCAGCAAATATACACATTCACCTCCCCCACTCATTGTCCCAATAAAATTTTAATAAAACTTTTGGATAAATATTTAAAATTTACAAAGTGAATATGCAAATACTTTTCATAGTTGAGCTACTAGTACACTGTGATTATATATATGTGCGTGTGTGTATATATATATATATATTTAGATAGGCTCCATGCCCAACACGGGGCTTAAACTAACAACCCTGAGATTAAGAGTGGCATGCTCTATGGACTGAGCCAGCCAGGCACCCCCAACCCAACCGCCCTGTTTTTTATTCTTTCTTGTAAAAAGAAGGTTCTGGCATTAATTGCCTTTTTACCCATTTGCTTAGTTTTCAACATACCAATAAGGACTCTATCACCAAACTGGCTGAATCTACCAGCTCCTTTCAATACAGTCAAATAAGTTGGGCAACTTGTCAGTTTGTTTCTTCTCATCATTCCTGGAGCTTCATCCTCCTGCTCCAGCCTACACACTGGTTGCTCCTAATCCCTATTCAGGGCCATCAATTTGGGAATTCTCTTCACCTTCTTCCCAAATTGGAGTCCGCATTTCCTGGACTTCCTTTGCTACCTCATTTTTATGGAGAGTATCCCTCATTCCCTTCCTGTGAAAGGAAACCTGGAAGGTAAATTTTGAGACCTCCCTTGATAGACACTGCTAACTGCCTACCCAGTATCCATTCCTCCCTTCTTCCTGATTTTGTTGAGGGTAGGGAATATATTAACACCCAAGAATAGGGTAATTCGATATAAGAGCTAGACAAAAACACAGAGCCACTGTTTGCCAAATCGGCCACACACAGAGTCACCTGGGGCACTTGAAAACCACTGAAGCCTGGCTTCCAACCACAGAGATTCTGGCATAATTGGTGTGGGTGCAGCCTGGGCATCAGGGCTTTTAAAAAGCTCCCCAAGTTATGCTACTGTGCACCCAGTTTGAAATCCTCTACCTTAGAGATCACCTGTTCCCGTCTCCTTATTTTATGAACGAGGCAACTAAGGGCCCCTAAAGTTGCAACCTGCCCCCAAAGAGTCCAATTTACTGACCCCCTCCAGTATTCCTTCCTGATCCCGGAATTAAATTTTTCTTAAGGAGTCATGGCCTGTAAGATAGTCAGGAATGAAGAAAAAAAAAATGTTATGTTCAAATAAACTAGTATTTCAGATATAATTTCTCTTATTTAGAAATGTGTGGTATTTAGCAGACAATAGCATCCTAATCCATAAATTCAGGAGACTCCTAAAAGGTCATGTTATCAAAATGAGAAGGAAAAAACAGGTAAAGCCATCTGATGGAAGAAATCCAACATTTACTTTGCTCAGGGTCTCTCTGGGCTTCAGATTGTCTAGAGCAAACCCTTGGTTTCCATTTGTTCTACCCCAGTGGATGTGCTCAAGGTGAGCCCTCTCCTGCTGTGGACTCCAGTTGCCACTACTCAGGCTTGCCGCTTAGGGGCTTGGCAGCATTTGACACCGCTGACCACTACATCCCTGGAACAACTTCTTTCTGCTTCTAGGACACTCCACTCCCCTGCTTTTTCTGCCTACCTCACTGGGCATTTCCCAGTCTCCTTTGTTGGCTCCTCTTCCATCTGAGTTCAGCTGCCAGAGTGCCTCAGGACACAGCCCAGGGCTCTTCCATACTCCATCCTCCGTCCTCCCTTCTAGAAGACTTTGCCCAGTCCTGTGGCTTTAAATACTACCCACATGATGTGGACTTTTCACATTTGCCACTCCAGCAAATCTCTCTCTTGAACAGGCTCCCTTATCCAACCTCTTCCTTGAAACTCCACCCATGTGTCTAACAGATTTCTCAACCACCTCCCCACCCCTTTCTCCACCCATCTGCTCAATGCAGTGATCACACACATTTATCCAGATGTTTCAGCTGAAATCACTTCCCCTATCAGTGGTTCTCCCCCTTGGCTATACGGTAGAAGCATCTGGAGACTTTTAAAAGGCTTCAGTGCCTGGCTTCCAGCCCCTAGACATTCTGATTTAACTGGGGCCCAGTTATGAGCTGAGCATCAAGATTTAAGATAAGCTTTTCAGGTGATTCTAATGGGCAGGTAAGTGTAGGAACTTGTGCTCCAGAGCCCTACTTTGACTCCTCCTTTCCCTCAATCCTCACACCCAATTGATCAAGTCTTCCTTCAAAGCATGTCATGGATTGGTCCCCATCTCTCTCTATCCACTGCAGCCTCCCTGGTCCATGCCCTGTCACCTCTTGCCTGACAACTTCAACAGCCTCCCACTTTCCCACATGGTAGCCAGAGGGGTAATGTTAAAAGCCCAAGTCAGTTATCATTTCCCTGCTTAAAACTCCACAGTGGCTTTCCCCTGCTCTCAGACTAAAATCCAACCCCCCTATCATTGCCTAAAAGTCTCCTACCCGCTCCTTCTCATACCCACCCTTCCCCTTCCTCACTATCCCACGGCCTCCTTCTTGGCCCTGGAACAGTCCCTGATCTGGACATTTGCATTTGCTGTTTCACCTATCCTTCTGCTCTGCCCCCAGCTCTCTGCATGTCTGGCTCCGTCTCATCTTTTCCCACTGCCTCTCCCATCACTGAATTTCCTTTATAACTGAGATCACATTCTTTATTGGTCTTCCCTACAAGAGAACTGCATGAAGGCCTGGTCTTGCTCATCACTATATCCCCCAGCATACAGCAGAGCACCTAATACATGATAGGTATTCAATGAACATTTGGTGGGAAGAAATGAGTCAATGAAGGAGACAATAACCCTAACAACATGAACATTTCCTTGGCCGGTACCTGATAAGGTGAATTAATAATAATGCCAGCAACAGCAACAAATATAATAAAAACAATACAACAACAAGAATGCAAAGTCTAAAACACAGGTAGGAAAATTTGAATTAAAAATATACTGAAAAGGCTCACTTAGTCAAGATACATAAGAGAGTTTTAGGTAATTTAGTTGCTTGGTTTGCTGATAGAAACCCTATTTTGTTTCAATTAATATTCCTAAAGTCTTTCCAAAGAATGAATGATTCCATGAATCGTTATCATGAAAATTTGCAATCCACTGGGGAGAAAGAAAATGAGTGTCCTCCTTGAAACCAAACACAAAAGTGAAACTTAGATACATCTAAAAAAATAAAATTGGTTGAAGTATAAAATAGAACTTTTTTTTTTTTAAGATTTTATTTATTTATTTGACAGAGAGAGACACAGCAAGAGAGGGAACACAAGCAGGGGGAGTGGGAGAGGGAGAAGCAGGCCCCCCGTGGAGCAAGGAGCCCAATGTGGGGCTCGATCCCAGGACCCGGGGTCATAACCTGAGCTGAAGGCAGGCGCTTAACGACTGAGCCACCCAGGGGCCCCAAATTTGACATGTCTTTCTAAGGATGACAAAATTCAGAAGCCAATGAAAAAGACTGACAGATCTTAATACAAATATCTACAATTTCAAGAAGTTGAAAGACAGAATGGGGAAAAGGTCTGCAATATATTTAAACAGGCAGAAAAGCTTACGACCTATTATCTGTAGAGAGCTCTGAGTTATTAGTAAGAAAAAGACAACCCAGTGTAATACAGGCTGAGGATCTGAACAGGACAGCGAACATTTAACAATAAAAATGTACTAACAGCAAGATTGGTGAAAATCTATCCTAAGTTTTATTTATCAATAATGACAACAAAACTCTATTGATGGAAATGTAAATTTTTGAAGGGCATTTGGACTCAGTATCTAGGAGAGTAACTGTAATTTAGGAATCAACCTTCTATGGATTTATGCCACAAATGTTTAAAACTTTGTGAACCTCAAGGTATGTTTTCAAAGGGGGTGTGAGTTTTTCAGAACAAGCACCAGTCAGAACAATGGCTACAAAAATGTTCATTGTAACCCTACTGGCAACTTTGTATTGGCCTAAAGATGTCTATGCATATTGTTAATTTTTTTTAAGTTACAAAATAAATATATTGAGGTTCCATCTTTCCAAGAAATGCTGACATTTATATCTGTATGTAGACATCTTAAAAGTCTGAAAGTGCATAAACCAGAAAAAAAAATCCTAGTAATCTCTTGAAGTCATGTTATATGTAATCTTAATTTTCTTAAGTTTTCCACATTTTCTTGATTTTTGGTGACTGACATACGGATTCTTGAGTTATCATTATGAGTTAAAATAAGGTATGTCGAAAAGGATCTAATAATACATACCAGGTAATCCAGCATTTCCCTGCCCAACATTTATATGGGAGGGAGAAAGTGGGGAAGTCATGCAGAGACTGAACTTCAGTGTTGGGGGGGGGTTGTCACAGGGCAATCTGGCAGATGGAAGACTTTAGAACAATCCCAACAACCCACACTGGGTTTTTTCTTCTACTCCAGTTCCTACAATGAACTGATTTTGTTGTGATTTGCTGAGTTGCTGAGAGAGAGACAGAGAGAGGGAGGGGGAGGAAGGAAGGGAGAGGGAGGGAAGAGGAGGGAGAAAGAGAGGGAAAGAGAGAGAAAGAGAGAGATCCAGACAACTGAGGTTCTGGGATAGTTAGGCCCCAATTAAAGGAAGTCAGGAGCCAAAAAAAAAAAAAAGGAAAAGAAAAGAAAGTCAAAGAGAGAAACCTTGGTTACCTTCTAAGCATAGCTCTCAGAACATAAATGATGTGCTCATTCTAAACCTGAGAAGCACTGGGAAGAAAGACTGTAGGGCTTTTCATTTTCCACTAGAGCCACTCATAAAAAATGTGCATGCTACAACTTTCAGGAATTTCCCTAGAGATGACCAACCATGCCACCAAGTTCCTATAAAATCATCTCCATCACCACTTTGCTGCCTCTGGGCAACAGAAAAGCAGAACTAGGGCTGCACATTTTAAAATGCTTGTTCTGGTGCCCGGCTAGCTCAGTCGGTAGAGCATGAGACTCTTAAAAGTGCTTGTTCTGAAAAAGTCACACCCCCTTTGAAAGCACATCCTGACCAATCAGGTTCCTAGGTCAGAGATAAGTAAAGCAAAACTCCATTTCTCAGCAATACAGGATTCCAAAAGCACTTAAAGCTGGAGAAGATGGGGTGCCTGGGTGTTTCAGTCAGTTAAGCCTCTGACTCTTTATTTCGGCTCAGGTCATGATCTCGGGTCGTCAGATCAAGCCCCACATCAGGCTCTGCGCTCAGTATGGAGCCTGCTTAAGATTCTCTCTCCCTCTCCCTCCACCCATCCTCCCTCTCAATCTCTCCCTCTCAAAAAAAAAAAAAAAAAAAAAGCTTGAGAAGATGACTGGAATTACGGCACTCCTTACATTTTGCTTTCTCTAACATATCAATAAGTGCCCAATTTAACAGGGTCATGCTGATGCCTATCCCTAAGGAAAAGTGAAATTAAAAGCCATAAAGCCATAATTAATCCTCTTCTCCTCAAACCATTGAATGAATGTGACCTTATTTTCAGACAAGCTCACCTCAGTGTCAGTTGGGGAATCCCTAGATTCACTCTATCTCTAACAATTCCCTCTAGTCGCCATAGGTGACATGATTTTTTTAAGCCCACCGCTTAAATTATGGGTCTCCTGGAATTATAGCAAGGGCAATATTTCAGAACGTTTAGCTTCACTAGTCACCAACTACAGCCTGACAGATGTTTTAGGCTGAAACACCAGATGTATTCAAGGGGAGATCACAAAAGACAACGTTCAAAGAAAAAGAAAGGGAGCCATCTCCCAACTGAGGGGACAGAAATATTGGCACCCCCCTTCCCCCCAAAGCTGTCTTGTCACCCGGGGTTTGGGAGCTGGGAAGGGGGGAAAGGAGGCAGAGACCCAAGATCAAAACAGAGTAGAAAGCTCAGCTAGGGGTAGGCTAAGGAAAATGAGAAAAAAAAACCCAGATGATTGCCAAAGCAAACAAACAAACCAACTAAAACCTGGCTTTAAACATTTGTCCCTGAAAAGAATATTGCAGTCTGCGTAAAAAAGAATGAAGTCTGGAAATAAAATTTCTTTTCTCTATGAAGCTCACAAGAGGTGATGTAAGAGCTCCCTGAAGGGTGATCTCATTCTTCAGAACTGACACATGGAACCTAGACTCCTGGCCTCTGCTAAGTGCAGCCTTAGGGAAAATCCCACTTCTAACTTTCCTGGCCAAAAGGGTTTCTTTTGGCCACTGATTTTACTTTGAAAGTTGTAGCCACAAGAAGCCACCTGTTTTCCCACTAAATTTTGAGGACTGTCTTATCCTGGGTTTCACTTCACTAATAGAGACCGAGCCTGAAGAGCTCAGCTTGTGAATACGATCATTCCTGACTTTCAGTTCTCTATTCTCTGTCATTCTGTTCGAAATTTGTCTCCCTACTCTTCCTCCTTGCTTCATTAAGAGATTTTATATTTATTATTCTGTTGTTAAAAAACAACACTTTTGATATGCTCCTTTTGATATGTTTTTTTGAGAGAAAAAAACATGGCCTCCTCAAACACTTCATCAGGATTTACTGATTTTTAAGTGCAGGAAATTAAATAAAATTGGCACCATCAGGTTGACCTCTGCATGAGAACAGTCAGGCAAAGAGTGGGACGTGTGTGTTTTTTAAAGGGTCCAGGCCACAGAACCTGGTTTAGGGAAGGTTTGCTACAGGAGAAGGCCAAGTTTACGGTAATGGGAGTTTGACTCAAAGTATGAAGAGGAAGATGAGCTAAAATCTTGAGACTGCTGACTCAAAAGGAAGAAGCTACCGGATTCCCCCAAACTTGGGCGGTTTGGTCAGCACATCACAGAGGTGGTGAGCAGTTCCTGAAAGTGTGAAGCCAACATCCCAGCTCTGCGGAGAACGAGCTAGCTGGTCCCTTCCACATAAAACATCAGAATTCCTATCCTGATGTCTAGACAACTTCTCCCACCTCTCTCTCAATGACCCCTTCTTCCATCCTCAGTTTACAATGATACAATCCTCTTTCCCACTGGCACTGCACAACCAGACCCACACACATATATATGTCAAATCTGAATCCTCACAAAAGCTTCACCGCTGAGTATGTGTCCCATACTGTAAGAATGGGAGCCTCTGGAGATACTCACGGAAAGGATACAAATGGTTAAGCCCTGAAGGAAATAGGCTAAGAAAAATACCGGCGTAAAGATTAAAAAAAAGAGAAGGATTATAGACCACACCCACCGTAAGCACAAGCCTGTTTATCAGTCCAAGCAGAACACAATAAATAAAGCCAGAGTCCATTTTCTCTCCACCTTTCCGGACAGGCTTTTAGAGCTAAGGCAGATGGAAGAAATGTATAATTTCTGCCCATCTGCCCCATTAAAAATAGACATCTAGTCTTAAGAGAGATGGTCATTTTGTTGTAACATTCACAAGTATCCGGTTGTCAAAAAAGTTGTACCAAAGTTATGTCTTCTAATTCAAAACTGGCCAAAAAACCCCACAAAAAAACAAAAACAAAAACTGGCCTTTCAAAAGTCTAAAAAAGTATATGCCACGCTTGCTTGGAATTAGTTAAATACTTATCTGGACAGCCACCAGAGATCAAGTAAATTCTCCTTCTGAATTCTGGCTTTCCTTGCTAGCATTAAGTTCGTTATTGATCCTGTGAATGCCACGCAGGAAAAGCAGGAGAGTCTCTACACTATTTTAAGAAAATTTAACGCCCCACCTCTGTATTTGTTTTGTGAGCAGAGGAGGGGGAGCCAAGGCCTGTTTGTACTCCCCCCCCCCCACACACCCCGCTCCGGGCTCAGCGGCGCAGCTGGGTGGTTGCAGCTCTGACCACGGAGGTGGGGCCCCTTGGCAGCATCATCCGGCTGAACTGTACGCCTTTTCATCAAGGCAGAGGAACCACACTGTAACCCTCCCACCTGAGGAAAAGGCCTGTTTGTTCCGGAAGGCAAAGCCTAGCCTTATTTAACCAACTGCAAGCAGTTAATATAAGCACTCCCAAGGCAGCAAGGAAGCTCTAGTCTACAACAGTAAAGCCGTCCGCTTGATGAGAATTCCTCCAGAATCTGGCATCCTCCAAGAGACAGCTCAGGCGCCTCACCTGACGGTTAGCCTGAAAACCCCTGATCCTCTCTCCGGCTTCCAGGCCTGGGCAAACCGATAAGGCTGCGGGGCCATGCCTCCGCCTTCAAAACTTTCCACAGCTTTCGTTCGGGATTCCGAGCAGGAAAAACCGCTCAGCGCACACGCATCTCGGCCTTCCCGGGCACGCCTCCCCTAAAGTCGGAGCCCTTCCAGGCACGCTCCCTTCTCTTACCCTTCCTGCAGCCGCCCGGGACGCGCAGACCCGGGCCCGGGGGTGGGGACGGCGGGGCGCGGGGGGTGGTGGGACCGCAGGGCTGAAGTGCGCGCCGGGAGCCCAGGGGCGCGTGGCCGGGCGTTCCCGCCCCCCGAGCCACCACCTCCGCCGCGTCGCCTCCCGCCGGGGCAGGGCAGACGGCGGAGCTGGCGGAGAGCTTCTCAGCTTGGGCCCTGGGGCACTTTTTCCACGTGTAAGCCCTCGGGCCTCTCGGAGCCCCGGGGGCGGGAGGCAGCGAAGCGGAGGCCGGCGGGGGAGGTGGGAGATGGCGCGGAGGTGCGGGAGCCAGAAGACCCCAGGAGGAAAGCAGTCCGGGGAGGGGTCGGGGAGGACCGGTGGGGTCCCCGGGGAGGGACCGTGGAATGCAGGGGGGCTGGCGGCCAGGGCGCGCCCAGCGGGGCGGAGCAGAGCGCCTCGGGGGTACTGACCTGCCGCGGGGCCCCCAGGACCGGCCTGAGGCTCCGTTCCACGCCGGCAGGTCCAGTGCCTCCACGCCGGGAGGCATGCGGCCCCCGCGAGTCAGGAGGAGGAGGCCGAGGGTGGGACGGCTGCACCTGCCTCGGCCCCGAGGTGCCGGCCCGAGGCCCCTGCCCTCTGGTCCCCGGTGGTGTCGGGAGCTGCGGCCGGCCGGCTCCGCGTCCTGGGTGTCTGCCCGGAGGTCGGGCTGAGGAGAAGCGCCGTCTAAAGGGAACCGGGCGGGTGCTCGCTTCGGCAGCACGTATGCTAAAGAGAACCGGGCGGTGGAGCGCCGCTGCGGCCCGCGCGCCCTCCACACTGCCCCCCGGCGGCGGGGCGCGCACTCCCTGCCCTCCGAGGCTCCTGCCTTCCTTTGCTCCGGGTTTCTACACCATTCATCACTGTAGAAATAGTCATTTCTATTTTGATGCGTTCGGGACACACTCAGTGCCAAGCCGAGGGCTGGGTACTGTGGACACCGGGATAAGAAAGAGATGGCCCTGTCTTCTAGGACTTTACGTAAACTGGCAAGTTCATTCGGATAAGTCCATTCATTGGACCGTGTATGTATTCCCAAGTGTACGATCACAAAACTCTGACAAGGCTCATGTTTCGGAGATGTTAAGAGCTACGCGCGCAAGAGGAAAAGAGAAACGAATCGCCTTGCGCTCGCGTGGGCAAGCTGGAGCGGACCCCCTGCGCAGGGAGCGCGTGTCCGCGTGACCGTGGGCGGGACGGAGGGGTGGCGCAGACTTGCAGGACCCCAGCGGCGCGATGGGTAAGCCCGCGCTCCCGCTTGCTGCTGCCGCGGCTCTTCCCTCCCAGAACACGAAACGGAGGGCAAGCGGCCTGCTGGAAACCAGGCATGAATCTTAGAGATGAGGGTCTCGGGCACATGCCCCAATGTCATGTTCAGCTGCGGGTGATGTTGACTTGGCAGTTTAGACCCGGCCGACAGCCTCTTTTCCAGGGAGCCCTATTCCTTCTTTCCCGGTGGTAGCGGCAGCAGCGAAGTGCTGAGTTCCAGGCGATCTGGATCAGCAAGTGTTTAAAAGGTTTCTGGGGTTAGCTAGGGCAAAGACTATTCTGCCAGGTAATTATTTTAATATGCGTCTGCAGGTAGACGTAATTGGACAGAATGATGTAAATAGATACACATAATTGACCCTCTTTTGAAAGTCACTTTTAAGGCAAAAATGCCTTATTTTAGAGTCCCTTTCATCAGAGGTGCCCACTGGGTGCAGACAGGCTTGGAAGATCCCGTTTGCGTAGTACCGTCCCCACAGGTGGGCGCAAGGGTGGTTTGGTTAGGTTCCTTTTTAGAAGAGGAGAGGAAACGGTACAGTCTTGTTCTTGTGGAGAGGATGTGGACTCCGCGAAAAAGACAGACTGTGGCTTGACTGGAAAGTGTTGGAGGAAGTATATGGAAAGTAAGACATAGTATGCTTATAGATATTGTGTAAATATGTACACATATATTACATATCATATATATAGTATATGTATACACACAGTTTTTACACTAAGGAATTTTCAATCCTCTTTAATTCAAAGAAAAACCACCACGAAGAACTACCTTATTAACCTCAAAATGCTAGGACTCCACTAGGGACAACAATCCCTTTAGAAGGGGACTGTAAACTGGGATAACTTCCTTTTGTATCAGCCAACTACTCATTATGGGTGTTTTCTAAAACTTCAGTATTTTTACTGAATAACTCATGAGTTATTCTACTGAATAACTTATGAGTGGGTAGTTAAAAAGAAAAGTCATTGTTAACAGTGCATTTATTAAGAACATTTACCATCTGCAAGGGCTGTGTGCTTCAAGGGGCCAGGAGTAACCCTGAGTGCCCACTAGGTATGAAGCCTGATTTACATGTTATCTCATTGAACACTCAGCACTCTGTGTACTGTCATCTCCTTTTGAAATTAAGAAAATGGGTTCAGAGAGGTTTAAGTTACTGCCCTGAGGTCATCCACACAATTTGTAGTAGGTCCAAGATTTCTCTTCAGGTCTTTATTCTCACCACACTGCTACACTGACAGAGACATAATTAACAGTTACTGCCCTTGAATTGTTTTCCTGATCTGGAGAAGTTTCCTTAGTTTCACAAAGTGGAGAAGAGATATATGTACATAAATAGCTGTAATTGGTGATATATACATTATTGATAGGTAAAAAGGTATTGTTTTTAATTTTTATAAAGGTATTATTTTAAAAATAAACAGTAAGTAAATTCTTATCAAACACTGTAGAGGGAGAAATAGTTGCAATGGGGAACTCCAAGTATCTCAAATTTCAATGTGCAAATGAAACACCAGGGAATCCAGAGACTTAGATTTTCCATTTTTTAAAAGCCATAAGTTCTGCAAGAATAGCTTATACTCATTGTAAAACCTCACATTTCAACACCTGGAGTGTTATTGGGATTGTCAGTATGTTAAATAGTAAGACTTCAGAGTCTCAAGGCTATATTCATTTAACCCTTAAAACAAAATTACAAATTAACAAATAGGTTTCCTTTACAAAAAAAAAAAAAAAAAAGAGCTGCTTTGAGAAAACCTTTATTGCACATCATTGAATTCATTTCTACTTGAATAAATAACACTCAAAACAAAGATACACATTGTAAAAATCCCTGAAATTCCAATCAGCAGTATCCAAGGAGTGGAGGCTTTGTTTCTGTGTCTATTTAAGGCATACATTTCCCACTTATTTTTACGTTTTAAGCATAATTGTTTTTCAAAATATGTTTAATGTGAGTTTTAGAACCTCTCCCCCTGAAACCTGAAACCACAGTTCTTGACCCTAAAACACTCTCTTCCATGAGACTGAATGTGCCTGTGAAGGGCAGAGTACATCACACAGTTTGCGCAAGGCCATGCAAGCACTAAACTAATCTTTGCAGGATTGAATATGCATTTGGTATGCACTTTAATTTCTATATATGTATAGGATACTCTTTCAACTATGTACTTTAACACTGATGGAGAGAAAACTTATACATGAATAATAAAAAAACCTGATTCTTTCCAGAACTAAAAGCAGCAACATATAACAGTTGTCCTTCAGAACCAAAATTTAGACTGTTAGCTGGTGACAGTTGTCTCTTTCTTATTCTGCCCTTTAAGAGAAGATTTTAAAATGCAATGATTATTGATATACAGCAACCACAAACCCTCTCTCTCAGGGATGTACCCCAGAGAGTGGTTAAGACCAGGGTTAGTGAGTTGTGTTAAGTCAGACCAGGCGTTATTCTCCACTGATGATACAATCAGCCCAGTCAGAAGAGCTGGAAGCTAAGAGCTAAAGAGGGGGATGGAGAACACATTCTAAAGCTATGGCAAAATAAACAAGAAATAACAAGAATTCAATAGCTTCTCTCATCAAAGTTAGTTTAAAATAAATAAACCCAACATAAAGCTGCAAAAGACATTAAATACTGCTTTTAAAAATATAAATAGTTCTTGATGAATTACAGCTATCAGTTTGCTCAAAGTAATAGTCTTTAAACATATGACACCTGATCTTAAAATATCCATATAGTTTCCCAACTCAGCTACACATTATATTTCCCTCCAGGGCACAGATTAGCCTGATAGCTACTTTTTACAACAGCAGAATATAGATACTGGCGAGTCGTCTTTTAATCTGTATTTTCCAGAACTGGGTAGATCTTTGCATTCTGATATAAATGTACGAAGTTCAGTCTCTGGAAAGCCATCTTGTTGGTAATGCTACACAGAAGAATAAGAAGAAAAAAAAAAAGCTCTCATGAATAAGTACCTTGAAAACAGCTTTATTCCAATTTCAAAATCGATCATTTGTCCAGGGAGGGGGATCTTTCTAGAGGGATAGTTCAGTCACTTCCAAGTATTTCCAGGTAGATGTAGCCTTTAGAGCCATTCTTAAGTCTAGCTAAGGAAAAGCGAGTCTAGAATTCTGCAGTGTCCTCATAGGCTCTTTTGTGGGTCTAGTTCAACCCAAAATGGGCATGTTAAATCTGAGTCTGAGCTGTCTTTCCAGGGAGAGTCCAGCCTGCACACCCTTTTGGAGTCTCCCTTTCAGACAGACAAGTTTATTTAAGGGCCTTGTATTAACATCAGTTTTGGGTCTAAGATCTCGAGAACGTGCCCTGACCAGACAGGATCAGCCATCACTTGCCTACCTGACAGGTGCTCTGAGCTCATGGAAAGAGGTAAACATCTAAACTGTGAGTCTCAGACTTGTATCATCAAGAGTTGTCAACTCATATTACTACTCTTTGAGACCTTGGATATCACCCTTAAATAACATATAGTTCTCTGCATGCAAAGCTAAAGGCAGTGAATTTTTAGAGCACAGTGGGGAGGGATTTGGATAAGTACAACTACACTCTTTCCCAGCGGCCTTGGTGACTCTAAGCACACGTCTGCCAAGCAAGTATTGAGGATAGTAAGTTCTTGAAATCTGATTCAGTAAAAATGAAATCATGGCCCAGGCTTCATAAGCAAGTTATTCATAATTGTCAACTCATAACCCATTAACTCCTGCTAACCTTTGCTTAATCCCTGGGACTATTTGTATGACATCATGTTTCATTACCCCTTTCATACCCAGAAAGTCCCCAAGTGGAAGTGTCTATGTCAATGGTATACCTACTAGTATAAAGTTATTAGAAATTTAAATATATATGGATATTTACCCTGCCTTTCCATTATTTCAAAGGGCTCAGACTGATTTTGAAAATATCCCATGTGAGTGACAATATAAATAACAGCTTTTCAAATCATATTTCTGACATGTATAAAGCATACATGGCTAGTATTTGATATATCAATCCCTTCATTCTTCTGGAGACCACGCCTCTGGGATGGTCCCAGGCAGGGCCTTGTAAAGAGTATGGGTTCAGTCACAGCACACTCCAAACTAAGAGGTCAATTTTTCTTTATGAAAATTGGATTTTAAAAATTCCCCATAAAATTTTGAAACGCCATATGTTTTGCTCAATCAAAGCCCACTGATTTTTAGAAGTCTTTTTTTTTTTTAATTTATTTAAATAATCTCTATACCCAATGTGGGCTTGAACTCATGACCCTGAGATCAAGAGTCACATGCTTTCCTGACTGAGTCAGGATCTTTATAATTCTAATAAAAGTTTAGAAAGCTTGTTGGAAAAAGCTTACTTAGAGATAAAACTTTCAACATTCTACAAATTCTAATTCTTCATTTCTGTGTCTCAGTATCTAATATTGAAGTCTTTCTTTTCTACCCTGAAAAAACTGACATTCTATCAGTTCTCCCCTCTCTTAGGTACCATATTTTACTGCCATTCTAGAAATTCTGGAAAAATGTTGCTACTTACAGCTCTTAATGAACCTACCTTAATTGTTTCATATGTATCAGTGATCAGTGCAATGAAAAGACTTAAAATCATATATATAAAGAGGCTGATGAATGAGTAGAGGTAAATTCTGCTAAATAGCCAGACCAAGTAACTTTTTCGTTGCATTTTTGCAAACGTGGCAAACATATCATCTCCATTTATCAGAGAGAAAAGGCACTCAGAGACCACGTTCAGAGAACGGAACTGGAAAAAGAAAAGAGAAAAGTTCACGTTATTCCATGTTCCTTCCAGTGGAGATTTTGTTCATGACAGCATATTAAAAATAATGGGACCAGATATCCCAAGTTCCTCCTGCAAACTATGTAGTTAATCTGACAAAACTACAAGCATTTGCTGTGTGATATACACAACCTGTAAAACGCCTGGGAATAAGCAGCTCCTTCTCGATGCTCCCCTTAATGGGACAGCCTGAACTGAAGAAGGGGCTGGTCTCCACTCTCAGTGCTTTTCTGAGTCAAGTCTTACCGTCCCCTTTACCTACATAGAAAGAGATCCTAGAAACACTTCTGTAGAGATAGCCAAGTCCTAACCGTGCATGCTCATACTTCTCATCTTAAAGCTCATTCCACTTAGGGTCATGGCATTATAATCAAGACAATAACTCTGGTAACAGAATTTTCAAATATTTCTTCAAGTTTGTCCCCATACTATCTTTTTAATAAAGTCACACTTCCAAAAGTCTTGCCTAAATAGCTTACTCTAATATATACTGATGAGTCAAACCCACTAATCTTGACCTCACAGGTGGTTAAAAAAGAAAAAAAGATGTAATTATCTGATATATTCCACAAAAGGAGGTGAAGTAGTTGAGTGAATCAATCATTCTCTCAAGTTGGTCACACCGTGCCAGTTTATAAACATGACACTAGATATATTCTACCTTCAACATTTTCAGGCTGAGTCACAAAATGGAAGGAGCCCATTTTAAAAGGATAATGAGCCACTGGCACTATTTTAGGAGCTTAACGGTAACAGGAAAGAGTTGTTTATTGGTACCTTATCATGGTACGGGCCCAGCACGATCCATCCACAGAAGCAATAGCCTAAGTAAATCATAGCAGCACAGCAACAGAACCTGATGACATTGGGCAGCGCTGCCTGCAGGGTCAGAATAAGGAGCTGGGAAAGGAAGAGAGGCCATTAGAATCCACTCGTCCCTCAGCCAAAGCAGTGCACTAACTCAGAAAGATAGAAATACCAGCAGCGTGGAGATCCATGGAATCCTTACATTGTACTTCTGAAAGAAGCCGAGGTACCGAATGACTCCAAGCCACACAAGCATGGTGGAAGTCCCAAGAAGTATGCTACAGATATCATAACTTGTTAGACTCTAAAACAGTGTGGGGGGAAAAAACAGATTATTTAGCAGAAATTCATTTGGGCAAAAAAATATTTTGGGGGTTGATATGAATCAGGCACTATTCTAGGTGCTAAGAACAAAGAAATGAACAAAGAGACAAAATGTCCTTCCCTCATGAAGCTTGCTTTCTAGTGTGTATGGGGGGAGAGAGAACAGAAATAAATTAACAAAACCCTCAGTACTGATGGTAAGTGCTGAGGAGAAAATTCAGGGGAGGGGAGAAAGAATGGCTATCCGGGTTGCATTTTAAGTGGGGTGATCAGGAAGGTCTCACTAAGAAGGTGGTATTTGAACAAAGACCTGAGGGCAGTGAGGGAGCAAGCCAAGCAAAAATCTAGGAGAGGAGTGTTCCAGGCACAGAGACAAGCATGTGCAAAGGCCCCACAGCAGGAGGATGCCTGGCAAGATAGAGAGTCAAGCCGGAGGGAGTGAGCAATGGGGGGAGTATGGAGTCACAGAGGTAAGGGAGTAGGCAGTTTAGGGCCTCGTGGGTAATTTAACAACTTTGCATTTTAGTCTGATAGGCTAGGGAGATTGGAAAGCTCTGAACAGGAGTGATATGATCCCATTTGGGTTGCTATGGTTAAGAGCAGACTGTCAGAAGAGTGAGAAGTCTATTGCAATAATATAGGTGAAAGCTGATGGTGGCTGGGACCAGGCTGGTCATGGTGGAGGCGATGAGGTGGTTTTTGAAGGTAGACGGATAGCATTTCCTCTTGGATTAGATGGAGGGGAGAGAGGATTAGTGAAAGAGAAGAGTCAAGGATGCATCTATGGCTTTCGTCTTGAGCAACTGAGAAGAGTTGCCATTAACTGAAGTCAGAAAGGAGAAGCATGTTTGGACTGGGGAGTTCTGTTTTAGGTATGTTAAGTTTGAGAGACCAAGTAGACATCCAAATGAAAATGCGAAATCGACAGTTGGATATTTGAGACTAGAGTTCAGAGAAGAGTTCCAAGCTGGAGATACAGACTTTGAAATCATTGGCAGAGAGTTACTATTTAAAGCCACGGCACAGGGTGAGATCACCAAGACAGTGGCAGAAAAGAGCACATGTCCAAGCACTGCACCTTCAGGCATTCTCACTTTAGTCAGTTAGAGAGATAAGAAGGATCCAGCAAAGGATGTCAGAAGACCAGCTTGTGATTTAGGATGGAAACCAGGTAAGTGATAGCCCAGTGAAGAAGTGCATCAACAAAGAGGGAGTGCTTGCAGTGTTAAAATCTGCTGATAGGTCAAGATGACATCCCCAAATGATTCTGACACAGAGGCTTGTGTATCACCTTTGGAGAGCTCTGCCTGAGAGATTTCCTGAGGAGATTTAAGAAACTTACTGCTATTGATTTTAAGTTTACTCAACGCAATGTTTGAAAGAAATCGTTTACTCTGCAAATGTTCACATTCTGGAAAAATATTAGTGCAAATCTGATACTGATGATGGCATAAATAGGAAAAAAGTTACCTTCGCTTGAATTTCCATTTTCAGAATTGATCCAATAACTGTCAATACGTCACTAATAATAATCATAATGTACCATCCATTGACGAATTCCATTCGATCAGAAACAGAAACTTCCTTCTTATAATGGAGGAGGAAAAAACCAACAAATTCCTTTAGGGAAAAGAGGGGAGGCACCATGAATTTCTCTGTCGATCACAGTGTCCGTAGCATTTCTAGAAAGCAGCAAGCCCTACCTGCTGAAGCTGAAGTCCTCTAATCACAGATCGAAGGCACAGGATTAGTGAGGCCAAGCTTGTCAGAATAACAAAGGCATCAAAGATCATCATGTAGTGAGTGTTCTTCTGAACTGGAAGGAAAAAGTGTTACCTGCTTAACTGCTGCATTGCATACCACGGGATAGATGTATAAGATTTATAAGGACACTCTGATTGTAATCTGTCCTCTCTGTGCACAGGTGCAAGTGATTTAGGCGAATGAATATCTAGAGATGGAACTGTTGGGGTAAGGTATATACATAGTTCTAAAAAGAAATCCTAAGAAATTGCCCTCCAAAAAGATCACGCCAGTTTACATACCTACACATACCTCCACATCTTCTCCAACATTGGAAATTAATAATCTTTTATTTTTGCCAATCAAAAGAGCAAATCTTATTCTCAGTGATTTGAAATGCCATCTTTATCAGTTGCCAAATTAACTGTATGTATTCAAGAACCATCTCTTACCCTTTTGATGTTTGAGTGTATTTTAATGCCTAAGGCAAACACTTCTCATTACTCTTTTTTGGAATTTTTGTTGGCTATTCTTGCTTGTTTATTTTTCCATATATTCTTTAGAGTCAGACTGTTAAATTCCAGTAAAAATCCTACTGGTAATTTTTTTGGGGGGGGATTTATAATTTAAATTAAAATTTATAAATTAAATTTATAAATTAATTTAGGGAGAATTGGAATATATGTAATGTAGAATCTCTTGTCCAAAAGAATATGATGTGCCTTTCCACTGATTCAGGTCTTTTTGCATCCTTCAGAAGCATTTTCAAATTTTATCTGAACCCATTACACTGCTTTTTAGAATAATTTAGAGTATTCAGACATTCTTTCTGCAAAGACAACAGAGAGAAAAGGCCCTGGTAAGTGTCCTTCACATGAGTATTTAAGAAAGTTAAAAGTCCTTCTTTTAAAAATTACTACAGCCATCAATAACAGATCTTTAATTATCAGCCTGTGGTCTTTTGTTCTTAATACAGTGAGCCTTCCTGCACATCCTATTAAAATATACTATCTGGATGTAAAACACTTGTTAAGAACCCACTATGCGTCAGGTGTTTCTCTAGATGCTGAGGATACAAGTGGTGACCAAGATGGGCCCCCGACTTGGGGAATTTCTATTCTACTCAGTGTGACACACAGGGAAGTAAACAAGTAAATGAACAAAATACTTGCAGACAGGAGTAAGTGATATGAAGAAAATGAGCGTAATAGCTAACAGGTATTGCTATGCCACACACAGTCCTGAGCACTTTATACGTATTAACTCATTTGATCCTCACAGCAACCCCAACCAGGGGGCTGTGATTATCCCCACTTGGCAGGTGAGAAAATGCAGCACAAGGAGGTCCCAGAAACTTGCCCAAGGCTACATAGCCAGTCCATGGCAGAGTCAGGATTCAAACCTTTGCAGTCTGTGTCCAGCATCTGTCACTGTGTATGAGTGGTTCTTGGCATCCCTTGGGAACTGGTAGACATGCACACCTTCCAGCCCTACCCTAGACCCACTGAATCAGAAACAGCATTTTCACAAGCTCTCCCAGCTGGCACAGAAGTTCGAGAACCACTGTTCGAAATGAAAGAGACTGGTGTGGGGGCATGGGGAGAAGAGGCTCATTTATGCGGCACAGTAAGGGGCAGCAGGTCTCAGGTGAGACCTGAGTGATAAGACAGAGCCACCCACGCAGAGATTCTGGAGAACTGCAAGCACAGAGTCAGCCAGCGTGAGTGGAGTCAGGTGAAGAGAGGTGAGCAGAGGTCTCAGCCCTCATATGCTGTGCTACAGAGCCTGTCTTTATTTGACAAGGTAGACTGCTCCCCATTGATAAAAAGACAAGCACTTAACACTATAGTTCTGTAGTTCAAAGTTCTGTAATGAAGCATCCTATTAATATTAGCCAAGGGACATCTAATTGTTACCAAAATGTCTGCATCTACTTTAGAAAAACCTAAAAACTAAGAAACAAACATTTGAGAGAAAGCCTGCGTGCCAGGTACTTCCATATGCTCTCATTTTCTCTATTCCAAAGTGTGTGGAGAAGTATTGTAGTGTTTACAGATGACAAATAAAATTTGTGATTCACAAGCCTTAAATATTTGAAGTTACCTCATAATGAAAAGAACGCTAGAATGAAGAAATTTCATTTATCCTTAATATCTCATTACCACTTCTGAACTGTGTGAATCAACCAGTAGGAAGCCCTAAAGCAATGATTTTCCAAGTATGGCATGAATAAGGATGACCTGCATGTTCCTAGGCCTCACCCCAGACCTGCGGACTGCCTTGCAGGGAGCTGGGGAACCTGCATCTAAGCAGGGGCTTGGGGTGATTCTTAGGCTCACCAGAATCTAAGAACCCCTGACCTAATCCAGCACAGCATACCAAAGGGCCTAAAAAATGAGAAAGATCAATTCTTTTCCAGTCAATCTTCTCTAGTTCAGCCCCCAAATTCTCAATCATACTTAGTCTATACCTGAATTTATGTCCATATTTCTAAGAATGTACCCTTTCCTCATTCCTGAATATAAATATAACGTGCAGGATGCTTCAGGGTCCAATCCTACCTGACCTCTCCATGGCTGTATGATCACAGGCACCAAGATTCACTTCTAAGCCTTAGTTTCTTCGTTTGTGTAAATAGGGATGCTGCCTATCTCAAGGATATTTTAAAACTATTAAAATGTAGGTGGAAGTCCTTATGCAGTAAACACTCAAAAAATATTAGTTTGGGCATATGTGATTATTTTTCCTGGGGGATCATGTGCATTTTTTGGTAGGAACTGGGCTAGTGAGGGCACATGTAGAGGTCAGCAAAAGTCATTTCAATTACTAATAACTTATGCGTTGCCTGGAACATCAGACACCCCCAATGAGTTGATCTATTTGCAGAGAATTAGGAACTTGGGAATGCTCTGATTCTTTCATTTGATGCTCCACACATCCCAGTAATTTAATAACCCTTTTATTTTATTTAATAACCATTTTGAAAACTAGTAAAATTCACCACTTACTTGATCCGGATACATGCCAGTCTTTACATTCTCTGATGGAAATGTCATTATCTAAACTTATCTTAATTCTTCCACTATGGGCCTTATTGTCAAGTGTTATCTGTGAAGAACAGGAAAAGGGTCAAAACACACCGATAGTTCTTGAAGCCAAGATGTCTCTAGGCATTAATTAGGAAACAGATCTTCCAAGGTAACAGGATATCCACCCAGATTCTCATTCTAGACTCTCCTCCCCGAGTTGGTGCTAGCTCTGTGTAACTTTGGGAAGCGCCCTTTATTTCTATGTGAAATGAGAAAGTTGGACAAGATCTTCTGCCGAGACCTTTTAGTCTCTAAAACCCTATATTTCTAGGACAGTATTCCAGCCCTGGACAATTTATAAAACAAGAGATCTCTCTCCTTCCCACTATAAGTATCTCTAGATGCCTTCTTGATATGAACAAGAGCTGGTACAAGTGTGCCTTCCCCCCTCCCCGGGACTCAGCTGGGATAGTTTGTTAATGCTGCAGCAATTCTTACTAACACAGAGGTGAATTATCTCAGCCTTGAAACACTTCAGGTGGAGCTTTTCTGATTTTCATTCTGGGCCTAGATTTCTTAGTCACTCTAGTACCATATGTATAAAAAAGGATGTGGTAACAGGGAGTCAACAGCCATGTTTTGCTTCAAGGATCACCATTTCAGACACCAGGCACCAAGCAGGACAAAGCCACCCCAGAACACCTTCCATAGTCCTACTGTCTTCCCTTTCTAGCTCTCTCCACTTGCCCCATGCAGGGACGGGGAAAGCACGGAAATCAGCCGTGGTTTTGTTTGGTTTGCTTTTAGTGCCTCCTCGCTCAAGTCTTAAAGAGAAAACATGCTTTCAAAAGTCTGCTCTTTAGGGGTGCCTGGGTGGCTCCATCAGTTAAGGTGTCTGCCTTCAGCTCAGGTCATGATCCTAGGGTCCTGGGATCAAGACTCACATCGGGCTCCCCACTCAGCAGGGAGTCTGCTTCTCCCTCTCCCTCAGCTGCTCCCCCTGCTTGTGCTCTTTCTCTCTCTCTCTCTCTCTCTCAAAAAGAAAAAAAAAAGTCTGCCATTTAAATGAATTTTATTGAAGCTTCTTCATGTGGGGTAACTAGACATCCCTGCAGATATAAGATTTCAAAGAAATTTAGTGAGTCTGGTCACTTTGTTTCTCCTCACGTTGGACTGTAAGCTTCTTTCCTTGACAAGCAGCTAAAAGTGTTGTCAGTGTCCGCACATCTCCACATCCACTGGAGGACCCAGTCCATGGCCTCACAAAGGAAAGATGCTTCATATTATTTGAATGAGTCAGAAATCTTTGCCGAGGAGAACCCATGCTTTTCCCACACAGACAGTGTCCGGGCCTTATAAATAGTAGGTGCTCACTAAATATCTGCTAAGTAAATATACTTTGGCTCAATGTCAATCACATCTCAGTCGGGCTCGAAGAAGTTGAATTCTTTAAACAAAGAAGAAAAAATAATGGATAGGATTAAGAACAGATTAGATAGCACAGAAAAAAGATTAGTGAATTCGAAGGTAGAGCAATAGAAACTTCCAAAATGAAACACAGAGAAGAAAGATTGGAAAATGAAACAAAAACACGAAACATTAGCGAGCTATGAGACAACTTCAAGTGACCAAACATACATGGAATTAGAATCCTGAAGGGGGAGGAAGGAGAAGAGACAAAACTATTTGAAGAAGTGACGTTTAATAAATGTCAAATATAATGGAAATTATAAACCCACAGAACCAATGCTTAATAAACCTTAAACACAAGAAACTTGAAGAAAATTACACTAAGGCATATCATAATCAAAGAGATAAAGAGAACAATTGAAAAGCAGCAAGAGGGAGGAGGGAATACATCCCCTGCAGAGGAACAAAGATGAAGACCACAGCACATTTCTCATCAGAGCAATGCAAGCTAGAAGAGCAACAACATCTTTAAAGTGCTGGGGGAGAAACAGCCAACCGAGAACCCTATACCCAGTGAAACCATCTTTAAAAATGAAGATGGAGGGGCGCCTGGGTGGCTCAGTCGGTTGGGCATCTGCCTCCAGCTTGGGTCATGATCCCAGGATCCTGGGATTGAGCACTGCGTCGGGCTCCTTGCTCTGTGGGGAGCCTGCTTCTCCCTCTCCCTCTGCCTGCCACTCCCCCTGCTTGTGCTCTGTCTCTCTCTCAAATGGATAAATAAAATCTTTATTTAAAAAATAAAATAAAAATGAAGAAGGAATAAATACTTTTTTAGGCATATAAAAGTCTCTCAGCAGACCTGCACTATAAAAAATGTTAAAGGAAGCCCTTCAGATGGAAGGAAAATGATCCCAGATGAAAGCCTGGAGCTATACTAAAGAATGAAGCGTGCTGGAAATGGTTACTTCATGGGCCAATATACTTTTTTTCTGATTATTTAAATTGCTTTAAAAGATAATTGTTTAAATAAAAACTGCTAACAGTGCATTATATAGTTTGTAACACATCTGGAAGTAAACTGTGTGACGACAACAACATAAAAGCCAAGATAGGAGACACAGAAATAGATTGTTACAAGATTCCTGTGCTCTTCATGCAGCGGTATAATGTCACTTGAAGGCAGGTGATAATAATTTAAATATGTGTACTGTAAACCCTAAAAATAATACAATAAAAAGTTATAGCTAATAAGCTAGCAAATGAGCTAAAATAGTATCCAAAAAATGATTCAGGCAGAAAAAGAGAGAAACTATATTAATAATCACATGTCATTTAAATGGTCTAAGCACCCCAATTAAAAGGTACAGATTATGAGGTTGGGTAAAAAAACAAGACTTAACTCTATGCTGCCTAATAAGAAACCTACTTTAAACATGAGATACAAATAGGTTAGTATCAAAAGGATGGAAAAATATATACCATACTAACACTAATTAAAAGAAAGCTGGAGAGGCGCCTGGGTGGCTCAGTCGTTAAGCGTCTGACTTCGGCTCGGGTCCTGATCCCAGGGTCCCTGGGATCTTCTCCCTCTCCCACTCCCCCTGCTTGTGTTCCCTCTCTCGTTGTCTCTCTCTCTCTCTGTCAAATAAATAAATAAAATCTTAAAAATAAATAAATAAATAAATAAAATAAAGCTGGAGTGGTTATATTAAGATCAAAGTAGATTTTAGAGCAAAGAATATATATTGGGGTAAAAAGTGCCATTTCTTAATGATGTAAGAGTCAGTTCCTCAAGTGAACACAAGAATCCTAGATGTTTGTACACCTAATAAAGAGCTTCAAAATATATGATGCAAGAATATATTAAATTGCTATGGATGAATGTTAATGTACTACTTTTACATTATAAATCCAAATGATAGGCACACACAGGAAGGTTTCATAAACAGTTGTTGCATGAATCAAACATCTGCTATATATCTCATATACATGAAGTATATTAGATAGATGTCTTGACAACAACTTTGTTAGGTAGATGGGCATTAATTCTGTTTTATAAATGAGAAAACTGGAATTCAAACCAATTAACTATTTTACCTAAAGTTACAAGCTACTAACTGGTGAGCTGGAATTCAAATCTAGGCTTGCCTGATTCCAAAACCCTTGCATTTTAAATCAGGCATATATGGCCCCAGTTCATGTTTACTTATAACCATAAAGTTGCGCTAATTGTGTTTATTATTAAACTAGCCTATTGCGGCGCCTGGGTGGCTCAGTTGGTTGGGCGTCTGCCTTCGGCTCAGGTCATGATCCCAGGATCCTGGGATCGAGCCCCGCATCGGGCTCCCTGCTCTGCGGGAAGCCTGCTTCTCTCTTTCCCTCTGCCTGTTACTCCCTCTGCTTGGGCTCTCTCTCTCTCTCTGTCAAATAAATAAATAAAATATTTTAAAAAAATAAAAAATAAAAAAATAAACTACCCTGTAGGGCATCAGTTCCACTACAGTTCTGTGAGACACACCGCTAAATCCACAAGGCACAGGCATAGTTGGGTCAAATCTGCAGTAACAGGAAAAACAGAACATCCACCTGTGGCTAACGGGCCAGGTTGCTCTCACCACTGTACTGAGTCATGGGAAAGGGTCTGCAGTTTACAAATGTTTCATTTATTCATTCCACAAATATTTGAGTCACCTACTATGTTCTTTGAGGGATGCAAAGATTAATAAAATGATCCCTGCCTTCAAGCAGCTTTCAGTCTAGCAGAGTTGATGACAAAAGCCTAGAAAATCCTAAAACAAAAGAGAAGGTGGGTGAGCCCATTAAAATATAAAAACAAAACCAAAAATAAAACCCTGGAGTTCAGAGCACAGAATGTGTTCCTAACTGAAGCATCACAGAGAGGGTCCAGGAAGACGGTGTCAGTTGAGCTGAGCCTTGAGGATTATAAAACTTCTGAAAAGTGCCATTTCTCAGTTCGAGAGTAGTGCAGGGGGTGGTAAGGGAGAGGAGGGAGAAGAGACAAGACTGGATAATAGCTCAATTTTTTTAAAAAAGTCAAGTAATATTGAAAATTCGTAACTTCCCAGTTAATATTAGGATTAAAATTTGTAGCCTAATACAAAATAGTCTTATAGTTTAGTGCTTTTTCCTGTTAAATGATAACGCATAATTCTTAATTACACTATATTTGGAAATTTTTTTAACCTCAACCTCTGAAAACTTGATTTCTCATAGCCAATTAGTTGAATATCAAGGACAGAGCTCTGGTACAAACTGCTGCTGAAGTAACAGCAATCTGGACTGTGTGAAGGCAAGTTGTATCAAATGCTGTTCCACGTATGCCCCACACAGCATTGGATTACTGACCCTGAGCCTCGCGGGCTGATGAGCTCACATGGGAGGCACCTTGTGCTCTCTAGAGAGCATTAATAGCTCCTTTTGCAACTGGAATGTAGAGAACAGAGATGTGGCAGGGTGGGCTGAAGGGGGAGGAACCAGAGCATCCGGAGGTGGCCCAAGGAAGGCCCTGTGAGCAATAACCCAAAGGCGCACACATCTACAGTGAGGAGCCTCAGCAGCCAGAACCCCTGGCAATGACCGTAAGCAGAGAGCCACAGACTGGTATGAGCCAACTACAGAGGACCTACAAGCTCTCTGCTACTTTTGTATTGAACACCTCCCCTGTGCCAGGCACTGGTCCGAGTACTGGAGACCCTGCGCTCAACAAGGCAAGGTCCCCGCCCTCACAGGACTTCCACTGAGGTACAGAGGATAGATAATTAACAAGTAAACAAGTTACCGTAACAAAACAGAGCCAGCTGTACCAATGTTTCCCCTGGGCACATTCAAGTGGGAACATCCTATATATCTGACCACGCTTTAATAGGGGTAGATGAAACATGTAACGAAATCAAACAATTTTTCTTCAGCCCGGGACCAAATTCAGCCCAGCCCACGCTTACAGTCAGAGTAAAGTCGTAACAGTCAGGGAGCTCGTGATGACGAATGGTCTGCAGATTAATGGCCTTCAGTTTAAACTGCAGCTCCACAGTTAGGAGTCTAGGAAACAGAGGAGGCTTTAGTGCAGTGAAAACATACACACCCAGACACACAAGGTTCACTCCCAACTGCTTCCCTCACCTATGAAAGTCCAGCGTTAAGTTGAGTTTATTTCCTTCCACTGTTCCGATGTGAAAAGGTTCGTCTGGCTCTACAAAGAAACATTCTGCCATAGAAAGGAACAAAACATTATGTATATTGCCTAAAATAAATAAGTGAACTGCATCTTGAAGGATAATATATTTAAGACTAGATATTCAGATTCTACCGTTCTTCTGAATTAAGATTTAAAAGCTAAAGGTCAATATCGCTTGGTTACAATGAGTCATTTATTTTTAAGATGCAAGTGGCTACATTTCTGGAGTGAGTGAAGGGTAGGAGACCTGAACCTGAACTCTGTCTCATTAGTCTCCTATAGAATGCTCTCTTCCTTCCTGCCTTTGTGAGCCTAAACTTTGCGTCCCTTCTCCCTTTTTTGTAACCTAAGCATAAGTGTGAAGCACTTATAGTACCTAAGATAAAATTTTCTAAATTTAAAGGATCTATTTTTTAAAATACTATTTTATTTTAAAATTAAAAAAAAAAGGAAGACAGCATTTTAGGAGATTTCACTAATCTACACTGTAATCCTTGACTATCCCTCTCCAAAAACCGTCCCAGTGACCATTGTTAAAAGTATCCGGATACTTAATTTTTAACTCAAAGACTTAAGTAAGTATTTTAGGTACACATTGTAAATAGAACTTTGCTAATAAAAATAAGCCACTCAAGGGCACCTGGGTGGTTTAGTTGGTTAAGTGACCAACCCTTGATTTCAGCTCAGATCTTGATCTCAGGGTTGTGAGTTCAAGCCCTGCACTGGGCTCCACTCTGGGCATGGAGCCTACTTAAAAAAATAAATAAATAAAAATAAAATAAAATAATAATAATAATAAGCCATTCTATTCTAATTCCTGGTTCTGGTTCCTCCCTAAACCCACCATCAAAGATACTAAGTAGAGAAGTGCAGTTGAGGGGAGGGAGTTTTATATACATGATGACTTTGCAAGTACAATGTTTTATAAGGATAGTATAAGTTTATATAACTGGCTTATCCAGTGCAAGAGGAATTGGAATATAGAGGCTAAGAATGTAGTGGCTCAGAGCACAGATAGCCTGGATCAAATTTCAGCACTACCTCTTACCAGCTCCATCTGGACCATATCACTTAACTCTCTGAGCCATACTTTAGTCTTCTCTAAATTGAGGATAATAATATATCTTGCCTTATTGGTTTGTTCTTGCTGTTGTTTTTAAAAATCATGAGTTACAGTAAAGGGCTTGGGACAGTACCTGACACATAATAACTCCTACAAATTTTCTTACTATGACCTAATAGCACAGACCAAATGAACATTTTCAGAGATGAAATTACCGATTTTAAGGATAAATCAAGGAGTTAAAAAAAAATGGAAGCTCCAGTTTCTTGAAGAACCTCACCAGTTTCGATTTCTGGATCAATGTCAAAGGTATCATTTCCAGGACAGATGTTTCCTTGCCTGTAGAAGTGCTGACAGATGGCCAGAGCAGACTGCTCCATGCCCTTGTTCTCGTAAGCATGATTCCCAACCGACGTGTTGCGGAGCTGCAAGTACTTCAAACCGAAAAGAGAAACAGAGAAATGGGAACACCAGCCAGACAGAAATGAAGACATGATTGCCTACCCACCCTGCCTATGAAACGGGCAGGTTCCAACCTGCTTTCTGGGTGGAGACACTCACGTTCACGTTCACGTTCACGTCGATATGCAGAGCACATGACATGCTACTGTGCGCCAGGACAGTAGCCTCCAGAAAGCACTCCCAAATTAGAGTTCTGGGCTCCAGTCTCATTTCTGTGAGCGTGGGCAAGTCACAAATTTTCTGAGCCTCTGGTTCCTTGTCTACAAAATTAAAGGCTTACAGCACATCAACTCTGTGATACTTCCTTCTTTAAAGAACTAAGCGCAGGAATTGATTTTTCGCATTCAGTGTGAATACAAACTTTATCTCTGAACCATTTCTTATTAAGGTCAGAGTTCTGCTTTGCTGTTGTAATATAGGAAGGGGGATACAATTGTTCCAAGCTAACTTGCAAAACTTTTTCAACAAACAAACAAACAAAACTGTTGCATCTTTATCACTGCAAGAATACAGGCTAGTCACTTTCACAGCAATATTCCCTTGTCCTAGGGAGTCCTATAAATAAAATAAAATGTAATTTTACAAATGAGGATCTCATGGTACTTTGGAATAATCATCAATTTAAACTCTGAATGAGGGCGCCTGGGTGGCTCAGTCATTAAGCGCTGCCTTCGGCTCAGGTCATGATCGAGCCCCACATCGGGCTCCCTGCTCCGTGGGAAGCCTGACTCTCCCTCTCCCACTCCCCCTGCTTGTGTTCCCTCTCTCGCTGTGTCTCTCTCTGTCAAATAAATAAATAAAATCTTAAAAAAATAAATAAACTCTGAATGGATTTCTGTAGAAGAAGAAAACGTGCTTCAGAGCTTACTATGAACAATGCTGTTTGGCACAATTAGTGATACAAAGAGAGTGATATGGTATCCGTCCCCTGGAATTAACAATTTAGGGGGATGGACACAGAGCTAAATAATCCTACTAAACAGTGCGTGTGAAACATGCCTAAATTAAATGAAATAAATCATTTATAATCTGAGGCTATGGGATAAATGCTGAACTGGGCCTCGTCCAGGCCACCAAGAGCAGCATTTTACCAGATCTGATACATGGTTCTCAGTTCTCATTTAACTTAGTCTGCCGACGGTGTCTGATGCAGCTGAGTGCTTTCCCTTTCACAGGACACTTCCTTCACTTGACTTCTGAGACACAGGCTCTCCACCTCAGTCTCCTTTGCTGAATTCTGCTCTTGCCAACCTCTACGTCTCAGAGTACCCTTGGATTCAGTCCTTGATTTCTTCAGCTGCATTCTCTCCATAAGTGATCTCAACCAGTCCCATGTTGAAATACTATCTATATGCTGATGACTTCCAAATTTATATCTCCTGACCTCTCCACTGAATTCCATATATGGGTAGCAGTCTGCCCGCATGACACCTCTGGTGTCTAAGACGTATCTCAAACATAAATGTGCAAATAGAAAAACCAACTCCTTCCATGAAAATGCCCTTCTCAATCAGTGACTCCATAAGCCACTCAGCTTCGCGTAGAAGCCACAACTTAGAAATGGTCCTTTAGCCGCTTTCTCTCATACTTCACTTCTGGTCCCTCAGAAAGCCATGCATTACTATCAGATTATATCCCAAATCTGCTGCCTCTCATCGCCTTCAATGCTCTCACCCTTGTCCGTACCACCTCATCTCTCCCCCTGCCAAACTGAATCTCTTCAGTGGTCTTCCTGCTGGCCATCTGCCTCTCACCACAGTCCAGTCCCCATATAGAACTAAGGGGACTGTTACAGGAATAAGTGAATTAATGCATGTAATGCCCTTAGGACAGCAATACCCAAAACACAAATCTATTCTATGCTCTGTTCATGCCCTCCTTTCTCCCTGAAGGGCTCTTCCCTGAACCAGCTACAGACTGCCTCCCCATACTCTGGTCTGCCCTGCCCACCTGTCATTTATCAGAGAGGCCTCTCCTGACCACCTCCATTCATTCCATTCATTCACTCTGCCTGTTGTTGTTGTTGTTGTTGTTGTTGTTGTTTTGTATACTTTTGTATACTTATAACCAACTGACAAATGATATCCTTATTTATTTACTTAATGCTTATCTCTCCCTTTTAGAATATGACTTCCTCGACTTTGTCTATTTGTTCACTGTAGTATCCATGCACCAAAAACAATATCTGAGGGGTACCTGTGTGACTCAGTTGGTTGAGTATCTGACTCTTAATTTTGGCTCAGATCATGATCTAGGGGTCCTGGGATTGAGCCCTGTGTCGGGCTCCCTGTTCAGTGGGGAGTCTGTGTCTACCTCTCCCTCTGCCCCTCCCCCCCCACTCTCTCTCTCTCTCTCTCTCAAATAAATAAATAAATCTTAAAAAAAAAAAAAAACCAGTATCTGATACACAACAGATGCTAAATATTTGAGGGAATAAATATTAACCTTTGCTAATGTATATTACAGTCTCTCCCCTACTGAAAGCCCTCCGATGGATTCCAGTCTCTCTCAGAATAAGTTTCAAAGCTTCTTTCCAGGGCCTATAAAGGCCTGAGAGACCGGACCTAGCCCAGCCATACCCACCTCCTTCATTCCTCAAATATACTAAATGTTTTCGGGCTTTGAGAGCCTTCGCTGTTGCTACTCCTTCAGCCTGGAATATTCTTCCCTAGACTGCAAGTCCTCAGAGAGGCCTTTTTTGACCACCCTGAGGCAACTGTTAATGCTCTTATGTTAACTTAAGTGTTAACTTCTTAGCACTCATCACTATCTGAAACCAAATGATTTTGGTTAAACTTGTTAAAATCCATCTCCTCCATTAGAATATAAATTCCACAGGGCAAGGAATTTATCAAGGCCACTGCTCTAACCCCAGCACTTAAAACAGTAGTAGGCATAGAGTAGGTACTCAGATATTTGTCAAATTTACGATAAGGTCAAAAAATTATTAAAATGCAATAGTTGCTCTTCATTACTAGAGCTAATCTATTCACAGTGAGATGGTAAACCGCTAGGACAGGGTATGTAATTACAGCACTAAACTCTGTTAGCAGCGGGACTGGGGAAAGGGGCTGGAAATCTACGGTAATAAAAAGAAGCTGCAGGGGCGCCTGGGTGGCTGGTCATTAAGTGTCTGCCTTGGGCTCAGGTCATGATCCCAGGGTCCTGGGATCGAGCCCCGCATCGGGCTCCCTGCTCGGCGGGAAGCCTGCTTCTCCCTCTCCCACTCCCCCTGCTTGTGTTCCCTCTCTCGCTGTCTCTCTCTGTCAAATAAATAAATAAAATCTTTAAAAAAAAAAAAAAAAAAAAGAAGCTGCATAAGTTGTTAAGTAGCATTATGTCCTACGTGTAGGGAGCAAATAGTATAACAGTAGAGATACTCGGTTTTGAGGTTTTTGTTCTCTATTCAAGGAAATAAGTGGATTAAGCCTTGCTAAAGCTACTCTGAGCCAAACTGGTAGTTTTATATTGGGGGTGGGAGGGTGTAAGAGGTAAACAGTCCATTAAATGAAAACAAAGGTAAAAGATCTTGAGTGTGGTGAGGTCCCAAACAGACCAGTGCGCCTGCAATGGTGTGTGATGGGAAGTAAAGCTGGAAAGACAAGCAGGGGTCATGAGGTAGAGTCATACAAGTATGGGGTCCTGTAGCCCTCTGAGCACCCACTATTTGTGAAGCAATCCTCACAGGAATTACCTAAAGATCTGAGCCTCCTGACCACAGAAACTTGTGTGTCTTGAACTTTGTAAGATTTTGAAACATAGAAGATCCAAGGTGCAGGGCTGCAGGTAACCTGCTAACATTATAAGATATGCTCTGGCCAAACTTCCTTGCTGTCCTAATAAGACTCTTCGTGGAGGTCTGTGCAAGAGCTCGATGGTCAGGGGCAAGTGCTAGGACTGTGTCCAACCAAGGGAAGCCCTGGAGCTGGAGTCAGAGGACTCTAGGACAGGAATGGGGTGTGTGGGACTAGGGCTGGAAGGCAGGTGACCTATGGGACTGACCGATGGGGCCCCCAAGTGGCTGTGGCCTCTGAGGGCTTTCATCAGACTGGGCATCTGTCCTCACTCGCCTCTGCAGCTCTGCTTTGACAGAGGAATTTTTCACACAGATCCATAATTCTGTTTAGTAACTTATGCAGCTTACTTCCATCACCGTAGATTTCTGACCAATTTACACAGTCCAAGGGTTAACAGAAAGCCTTGATGCCATAAACACATATGTCATCCTAGCACTTTACTATCTCACTGTACATAGATTGTCTCTAGATAATTAAGAACCATAATTGCACTATAGTAATTTTTACTTTCGGGGGGGGGCAGTTAATCAATGTTACAATAAAAGCATTGTCATGTATGACATAAAGGCCTTACTTATTTTTTAAACAAGCTTTCAGGTCTTAGTTGCTATATATGCTCTGCAAAGTTAATATTCTCATTATTTGTTAAGGGCCCCTGAACGTATAAACTCTGAAGACTTAATGACTACTTACAACCAGGGCCATGGTTAATAATTTTAAATTTCTGAGGTACTCATGCCAACCCCTAGCTCTGATTCTTTTAATTAATTCTTTAAAGTTTCTGTCTCTTTGTTACTAAACCAAAGCTTTTCTCAATTTCTTGTTTCATGGAAGTTCGACGGTGATTTTTTTTTAAATAATTTTAAAATGGTTTTATACGTATCATTTATACATATCATCACAAAAATGTTCACCCTTCTACAGTGGAATGTCAGCTTCTATTATGTACATTGCTAACAATTTCCCAGTCTGTTCTTTCTCCCAAGTAAGAACACACATACTTGGATTTACCTGGTTCACTGCAAAGGTGATCTGATCGTATACATCACTTTGTGTGTACACCGCGTATGTGTCATCCATTCGGTCCATATATCCTTTTAAGAAGAGGTGTTTGAATGCTATAGTGTTCTCTTCCTTGAAAGCTACAACCATCTGGTTACTTAGCCCAAAAAAGACCAGCTTAAAAGAAGAAAAAAAAAGGGGTTGAAAAAGCAGGGGAATAAAAGGTCTCCATATAACAATCAATTTATCTATTCAAGTCTAATTTGTCCTGAATATATTCAATATATATTAAACTTTTGGTAGCTGTAAATTAATCTGGCCTTAAAGATAAAGTGGGCTTCTAGTTTTAAAATGAAAGAAAGTGGCTTTGCACATTTTCATGTATGATCTTACTTACATCGTTGTCCCCACCACCACTTTCAGAGAAGTCCTCCTTTAGGAGTTTAGAGAAGCAAGGTCACGCTGGCTAAAGAAATGGGAAGGTTTCCCTTAGAATGAAATAATGATAGAAAACCCTGGAAGCATGTGCATAACTTGGGTGGGGACATTTGAGGAGCACAGGAAAAAGGCTTAGAAGGTAGAGTGGAACTTAGTACTTTGGGGGGGACACTGAAGATCCCAGCACAACCCAACTGAAGGAACAGCAAGACAAAAATGTCGGCAGAAAAACTGGAGGCAGATGGTGCAGGGGCTTAAATGGCAAGTAGATTTTAAAATGAATTGTGCAGGACATCAAGAAGGCTTTGAAGCAGGTGTACAATGCAATATAAGAAGTTCCTTAAATAAGTCTAAGCCTCCAATCAAATGACTATAGTTGTCAGTTTAATTATCAAAACTGTGACAATAAGACCAAAAATAAAAAACACCCTTTCAACTGATCTCTAAATTAAAGAATATTAACATAATATATCCTTACTATTCATGCAGGACTGACCCCAGAGTTTTACATGAAACTCAGTTATTCACGCACAAAAAGTTGTTTAACTGCGCTGCTGTCATATTAACGTAAGCTCTTTCAATCATACCTGAAACTTTACTCCAGGTGTCTCTTTCACCTTCTCTTCCCTATGAAACCATCTCAATCTCTTGCTCTCTTGCTCTTTCTCTTTCTCTCTTGCTCTCACCTTCTCTCTCTCTTTCTCTCTTGCCCTCACTCTCTCTCTCACACACACATAGGCGCACACACACACTGTAAGTTTAGAACATACACTCTGACTTGGATCTCAGAGTGAAACAGGGTGTATTTTATATGGAAAAGGGAAACAACACTGAGCACCTATGTGCCATACCAGGAACTTCCTGCATACTAATCCCACAGTACAGTTCCTAACATACCCATTTTAGAGATGGGTACATAAAGGGAGAAGTTAAATAATTTTTTCAACACATCACTACCAAGTGTATAGTCAAAATCTGAACCCAGGTCTAACAGAAATAATGCTCTAGCCACCCTATCAAGCTACACAAAGTAGTACAGGGTCTTACTGGGGAAAAATTGAGCATGCAAATCTTTTCTTTTCTCACCTCTCCTTGTGATGTATGCCCTGCACCCCACACATGCCAGTGTTCTCCATCTAACTGGACTTTTATTTCCAAAGAGCCTCTCTAAGCCAAGTGTCCTATTTAAATCCCAAGAAGAAGACAGCTTGATATTCCAGGGATTTTACATATAATGAAGCAGATGACTGAAAAGCCTCCAGAGAATTCCTAAAGACCAATTACAAATGAGTACCCCCCACATGCCAGCACCGAGCTGGGTCCCAAGGATGCAATGCAGAAACAACAGTCCCTGCCCTCAAGGGTGTACCCATGGCAGAGAGAAAACCCCTGTAACTCAGAGACTGTACCAGGCCTTGGGGAAAGGGAACACTTAGTAGGGTGCCTATCATCAGACCTGTCTTTCTTTTGCTGCTGCAGACACAAAATCTCCAAATGAACTTCTTTCCCCTGAGAAGAGGGGATCTGTCACCCAGCCACCCTGTTTTGCTCGGTTACAGAGTCTTTATGTAATATTTGCTTGATTGCTCTAATACAGATTAAGGAAACATCACAATTAAGAAAAACCCTCTGGGAGACCTGGGTGGCTCACTTGGTTGAGCGATAGACTCTTGGTTTCAGCTCAGGTCATGATCTTAGGGTCATGGGATCGAGCCCTCTGTTGGGCTCCGTGCTTGGCGGTGAGTCTGCTTAAGATTCTCTCTCTCTCTTTCTGCTCCTCTTCACCCCCCACCCCAATCTCTCTCAAATAAATAAATAAATAAATAAATAAATCTAAAAAAGAAGAAGAAGAAGAAGAAAAGAAAAATCCTCAGATGGAGCCTGGCTGGCTCAGCCAAAGAGCTGAGGGTTGTGAGTTCTCATCCCACATTGAGTACAGAGATTACTTAAAAATAAAATCTTAAACAAAACAAAACAAAACAACCCCTCAGTTCCTTTTAAGAATGCCTTTTATATGCTTATTACTAACAGGCTTAACATCTTAAACCATTGGCCACTTTTCCTCTTAACCACCCTAGGAAACAGAGGATGGTTAAATGAGCTCCCTAAAAAATTTAGGAGTAATTAAGAACACAGGTCTTAGAATAAAATCTGAGTTGAATCTCAGCTCCACTCTTCTAGTTTCCTGACTATGACAGATTATTTTACCTCACTAAGCCGCAATATTCTCATCTGTGAAATGGGGATAATTACTCTCACCAGTAGGAAAATATATCTTCACAAGAGTAAATCATAATCACTATATATAAAGAATTGCAAAATATGATTTCCCCAAGAAATGTCAACAAAGTCAAGGACACGAGATTCAAACTCTCCTAAAATGAAGTCTCGTATTTCACTACCTATGCCACTCCTTTTTAGTTACCTCCACATTTTTCCACTGCAGGGCTATGAGAATCCAAGCACTTGCCTTAACAGAAAACCCTTGAAGTTTCTGAAGAGAGAGAAATTCCTAGGAAACTAGGAAGGAAAAGAATCCTCTGGTAGGGCAACAGCTAGTTTTCACGGCTGATTTAGAAACCTTCAGCTTCTCTATTACAAACCAAATATTAAAATTTTCTTTTCCTAAAAACTGATTCCATTATGTGACTAAAATTGTAATTTAATGAAAGATGAGAAGGAAAAAAAGTAAGGGAAAAAAAACCCCAAAGTCTTCTTTCACAAATATTGAAGAGAGAGGAGTTTAAGATTGTATGTTTCCTTATTTCTTGTTCTCCATCATACATACAGTTGAAAGTTAGAAAAAACCACTGTCCTTACTCCTCCTGTTACTAAGAGAGGCCTCATTAACTCATGATTTGAGACGCTTACCTGTATAGTCACCATTGCAATTTTTAGAATTTGTATGGCAAGCTTCCATGGTTTTCTGCCTCGAGCCCAGAACTTCTCACAGGGATTCATGAAAAAAAATTTGAGTTTTCGCCTCATCTGGTCTTCTAACAGAAGCTCCTCAGAGGGCGATGTATGCTGGTTAAAAGTGCAGCGATTTTCCTCTTCCTGAGAGCTGCAGCTACTTATAACAACCACAGGATTTGCCATCTCTGGGGAGAGGGAAAAAAAGACTGTTTCCATTCTGTAACTAAAGGCACAAATCCATATTCTTCGTGATAGTAGGATAGTTGAAGAAGCCCAAACAAAAGATCTGGTTTCAAATAAGCACCATTGTTCTAAACTGCACTTTAGGTGTTTACAGAATCAACTAGAATGTAACATGTCATGTTTCTTTTTGTTTCAGTTACTAAGTAAATTTTCACCCAGTTGAAAGTTACTGAATTCATGGGCTGCTTCTATTAGTAAGGATTATATGCACATATAGACAGTAATGTATACACTCTGCCTCATTCAGTAACAGATATAGTTAGAGCAGGGTGACCTGAAAGCTTATGGAAGGGTTTTAGAAGGTAGGTGGACCCTGGAATTAGAAGCAAAATTTTATATACATGAAAATATGGCCACTTTCCCTGCAGTGATAAAGTTTTATCAGATTATCAAAATAAGTTTAAAACCACTGAGTTAAAGGTCTCAAGGTGTAAGGTAGAGAACTAAGGCCGGGTTTGGTGTCTAATCCTGGTTCTATGACTTGACACCTCTGTAACCCTAGGCAAGTCACTCAGCCTCTCTGAGCCTCAGTTTTTTCTTCTACAAATTGGTAATAACAATACCTATCCTCATATGATTCTGATTAAATAAAAATGCAGATAAAGCCCGTGCATAGGGTTCAACACTGAGCAAACAGCTTCACTCTCCCTGCAGCCCCAGCAGCCAGGGCAGCTTCCTAAACAGGCACCAAGATTCTTAAGGAGCAGTGGAAGCTCAGGAAACTTAACTGTTCTACAAAGGGGAACGCAGAAGCTCAATTTAAGTCCAAATCCCAATCAGCCACATCACTTGTATTTGATTTTTATTGGAGGCCTTATATTTATGTAGTACATTTTGCTTTTCAAAGTACATCAGATCTATTATTTCTTTTGTCTCTTTGAAAAGGATGGGGCTAGTTTTATTGTCTTTGTAGTCAGCTTTTCCAAACCGCGAAGTTTGGAAAAAGTGACTCTGGAAAAAGTGACTAAGACGTCACTCCAGAAGTGGGGACTTCTCTTGGATTTTCACTCAGATTAATAATACTATGGAAACCCCAAACCACGTGGGAGAGTAGAGTGCTTCCATGTAGACTAGAAAGGCTGGCTCTGTAGTGATATTTTTACAGTGACTTCTCTACTCAGAAGTCAAGGTGGGGGTAGGAGGGAATCAAACTATAGTAATACAACATCTAGCAAGTCGCTGTTTAGGTATCACCCTGCTTTTCAAGTATAGAATCCCACATTTGGTTCTGATTCAAACATTCTTAGCAAATCTGACATCTCCAAGTAATAGATATTGGCTATAAAAACTAGCTATGGGGAAAGTTTTTACAATATTGATTAATGAAAAGATTAACAAGGATAGTGCTGAGTCAGTAAAGCATGAAACATATTTGCAATGGCATAAAAATAGCATATGCAGTATCTTCAAAGTGAAATAATTATGATAGAACTCATTCAGGTATGGTTCTTATGTCTTAAAATCCCTGTCAAAGTATGAGTACAGAAACTCTCAGGTAAAGACATAAGGGAGAGAAAAAAAGTTATTAATCCCTTAGGATTTTCATTCAAGAACATTTTATTTCCTTCTTCAAAAACGAGCATTTAAAGAGACATTATCTATGGGATGTAAAATGAAGGTGATTTTATGTTAATCAAAACTGGCACATGAATACCAACAACAGTAATGAAGCTCGTAATAACAAAACATGTTGGTGAATTATAGATTTGAGGGTATGTTGGTGAATTACAGATTTGAGGACACATTAAGCCCTTTCTATTTTGATACAGGGAAAAGTAAACTTTGAACAAACAACACACGCCGTGTAACAGTAACCCAGAGGAACAAAAAGAAAATGAGCCAACCACAATTAATTTATTCAGCACATGGCATCAAGTTGTCCCCGAAGCAAGGCATTTCATTCACAAGGACTGACCACTACGCTGCAAGCGTTTAGCTTTACCAAGTCACAGAGGTCCTTGGAGGGGTGCACCGTATTTTTTTTAAAGATTTTATTTATTTGTCAGAGATGAGAGAGAGCACGAGCAGAGGGAGCTGCAGAGGCAGAGAGAGAAGCAGGCTTCCGCGGAGCAGGGAGCCCGATGCGGGACTCGATCCTAGGACGCCAGGATCATGACCTGAGCCGAAGGCAGACGCTTAACCGACTAGCCACCCAGGTGTCCGGGGGGTGCGCTTTAAAAACAGCGAAGTGTCCGGACCCCTAGCCGCCGAGGGAGTGCCAACCACCCTTCACACAGCCCCGGAGCTGCGCGCGGGATGCACGGTAGGCGGAGACGCGGGTCAGGAGAGTCCGTCCGAGGGACTAGGCGCGCTCTTAGAATCTACAGACTGACACACACAGGTTATTTATTCACGGCGACGAGAGGCTTTATTGGACTGAGCTGCAGAAAGTTAGAGAAAACCAGGGAATATGTATATTTAGAAAAACCTCACAGTTGATAAAGTAACACAACCTAATTTCTTCAGAAGCGCTTCCTCACTTCACCAGACACGAAACTCCTTTCTTTCCTTCCTTCCCTCCCTCCCTCTTCGTTTCACCGGCGTCGGGACCGACTGCGCGAAGCCCTGCGGCCCGGGGCGGGGAGGAGGTGCAGCGGCTCTCCCGAGAGCGCCGCCGGCCGCAGCGCGCCCCCTCCCCGGCCTCCGCGCCGCGGGCAACTTCCACCGCGGGGCCTGGCTGGAGGCCGCCTTCGCCCAGTCCAGGGACCCTGGCTTTGGCCCCCATTTCCATAGACCCCCCCCCTACACACACACACGCCTCTAATTAAGGCCACTCGCGTCCAGAGAGGCTGGCTGAGCAACTTCAGGACCGTCTCTGAGCCCCCGCCCGGGTCTTCCAGGGCGAGACTCTGCCGCAGGCGGCTCTCTGCTCTCGGGGTCCCTGCCCCAGGCTTCCGGGTGGGCGACGGTCCGGGCGGGGTTGCGCGGCAGAGATGCGGGCTACCCCCAGCCCGAGCGCCCACCCACCCCGCGGGGCCCCCGCCGGAGCCCCGGCCGCCACCAGCCGCCACCAGCCGCCACTGACCTTGCGCGGGCGGCGGAGCGCGCGCCGTGCCGAACCGCTGCAGCTCGCACCCGGCTCCCACCTGTGTCCCCTCCATGGCGCCGACGTCCGGGGGCCTGATCCTCCCTCTTGTGTCAACGACGGCTCGCCCCATCGCCGTCCCTCCCCGCACGCCGCCGGCGCCGCTCCCACGACACATGATGCTCGGGGCGGCGCCGGGCTCGACTCACCTGCGGCTCGGGGGCAGCGTCAGCGGGGCGGGGGCGCCAGGTCTTCGCAGCTGCAGGGGGCGCGGCAGCTCGGCGCGCCGCTCCGGAAGCCCCTGAGACTCCGCTCAACCCCGTCCAACCGGAGCCCGGCGGCCGCGAGTTGCCGCCGGTGGCATCCTCCCCACTTCGGCCGCTTTGACTCGTGACCCGCTTCCCCTTTCCTCCCACTCCTTTCCACGCCCTTTCTGGGTAGGCTTTCAGCCGGCCAGGTGGGGCAAAGGAGGCCTCCGATTGAGCCCGGCGCTGTCCGCGTCTCTGGACACCCCTTCACGCCCCTCCCTGTTCCCATAAACAACCCGCATAGCCCTGTAGCCCTACTCGCGTTTCTCCGGTGCTCCGAGGTGACGCGCTGTGCGGTGCAAGTGCGTGGGCTGTGCGCTTCCGACCGCAAAGGGGCCACCCTCGCGGCCCAGGCCTCTCCCTTGCTTGCGGGGGGTGGACACGAGGATGGAGCCTGGAAGGAGCCTGGCTGCGGGGGGTGCTCAGTCCTCTCCAGCGGCAGTCCGTTCTGATGTCTGCCTACAGGGGAAATCATCAAGTGTAAGACTTTGCAGGCCCGAGCCTTGTACCTCCTCTAGGCCTTCAGGCTTTGCAGAATTGCCTGTAGACCGTTAACTAGACTCCTCTAGACCTGGTGCTGGGGACAGAAAGCCCTGGAAAGCTCTTAGGAGAAATGTGACTGGATATACTTGAGGTAGTGACAAAGATTCTTTGCTTGACCAAACATTAGCCATGCTGCTAAACCTCCTAGGCTCATCTCTGCATTTTCTTGTAAAATCCAGTTTTAGCAAGAACCCTGCTAAGTCAGTTTGACCAAAACACTCCCCCCCATACACCCCTCAATATCTGATCATCTTCAATATGTATTTAGGTTCCCTATCCTTCACCACCCCCGGGTGAAGTCTGATCACCCTGGGCTGTTTTCAGCAAGAATCCTGTTAGGTGGGTTTAGTCAAAACAACCTTGTTCTTTGCTCTTAGTAATTTTCCATTCACTGACCCCTACACTGCTCCTGGGCTATCTATTTCCACTTGCCCATGCTGTATTATGAGTTGACCCTCATCTCTCTCCCCCACGGTAAAATCCCATTGCAGGCGTTCCTATAACTATTTGGATTGTCCTAAATAAACTCTGCCTTACCATCTTTTTTTTTCTGCCTTACCATCTTAATCGTGTCATCCACTCTTTTTTTTTTCCTTAAGAGTAGCTCTTCAATTATAACCTTTCTCTTCATGAATTCTTTTTAAAAATTAAACCTAAGCTTACTTCTTATCAGGAATAGGTCAGGAACCTTGATTAATTTTAATTACAACCACTTCAGGTTTGTTTTAATTGATTCTTTTTTTTACTATTTTGGGGGCCACAGATAAGTTTGTAAAGGTCACCGAATATCCATAAAAGGTAATTCCCCCAAATTATATCAGAGCTGTCAGATCTTTTATAAAAACTTTTTAAAATCCTAAACCAGGGGCGCCTGGGTGGCTCAGTCGTTAAGCGTCTGTCTTCGGCTCAGGTCATGATCCCAGGGTCCTGGGATCGAGCCCCGCATCGGGCTCCCTGCTCAGCGGGAAGCCTGCTTCTCCCTCTCCCACTCCCCCTGCTTGTGTTCCTGCTCTCGCTATCTCTCTCTCTGTCAAATAAAGAAATAAAGATCTTTAAAAAAAAAAAAAAAGATAAAAGCCTAAACCAGTTTGCATGGATAATTTATAAATAGAAATATATTTTCTTGCATTGGGGCAAGAAATGAATCCCAGGTGCTGTGAACATGGTAGATATTAAAAAGCATGCAATTGGCACACTTGATTCTCAAGTGTAATTTGGAAAATATAATTTAATCTCTAATGCCTGTATGCCGCCAATGATTTAACACTATTTCCTTACCATAACAGTGAAGTCCTCACGACAGTGGGAGTTTGAAATGCTTGATTGTTCAGGAACAATCTAAGCTTTGAAGAGGTTCACAAGCATAATTGATGGCCCACACTTAACCCTCGTTGGAACGGAGTTAAGTAAACTGAAGAATACAAAATTGAGTCTGACAAATGGGGCCTACATTCCCTTTAATTCCATTTCCTGAGTGCAGAATGACTGAGCCTTTCCGCCTCCCTGTTTCTTTCTGTGTTTAATCTGTCTAATGAAAGGAATGACAAATTTTAATTAATAGTATACATGTAAAGCACCCAATACTGTGCCTGGAATACTTTATGTGCTTGTAAATATTGGTCTTTTTAAAAATTTTTTATTTTTGGCAGATCTAAATTAATGAAAAGAGCAACCATGTTCACAGATTATAAGACTCAATATTGTTAATATATCAATTCTCACCAAATTCATTTACAGTTTCAACCCAATCTCAATCAAAATTCCAGAAATCGTTGCTCCTGAATCCCAAAGGTTAATATCTGTTGGGAATTGGGAAACATTACCACAATAACCAATGAATCCTGATAGCAGTCTTTGTATCTGATGGATAAAAGAGAGCTTTTTCTCATCTTTATCTTCTTACTTTCTTAGAAATCCTGTTTCAGAGTAACATAGCCAAGCTGAAAGTCTCAGGTAGCATGAGTGTTAAGTCACACATATGTCAACCCCAAATATTTTTCACCTTTCTCTTTATATCTATACCACTTATCTTCTTTCCCCCTTAATTCCTTCTCTCTCTTTTTTTAAATTAAAATGTTTACTTATAGGGCACCTGGGTGGCACATTTGGTTGAGCGTCTGACTCCTGGTTTCGGCTCAGGTCATGATCTTAGGGTTGTGAGATCAAGCCCCATGTTGGGCTCTGTGCTCAGCATGGAGTCTGCTTGGGATTCTCTCTCCTTGTCCCTCTGTTCCTCTCCCTCTGCCCCTCCAGCTCATGCTCGCTCTCTCTCTAAAATAAATAAATGAATCTTCAAAATGTTTACTTATCAATACATACATATTCAACAATCTTCTATATTCTAGTAAGAATATTAGGTCCTATGGATAGAAATATGAATAAAACATAGCTCCTGCTTTTAAAGATTTTATAGTCTAGAAGACAATTTTTTTAATTTTATGAAAATTTCAAATACCAAAAAGCACAAAAAAATCACAAAAATACTCACAGTCCCCAAATTCAACAGATTTTACACATCATTTGATTTATTTCCAGTCTTTTTATTTTACAAATAAAACTTTATAAAGTTAACCATCCCTCCCCAAAAGTAACCTTCTGTCATAAATTGGTATAAATCATTGCAGTAGTTCATTTGTGATATTTTCTCACATACATGTACCCATAATAAGTAGAAATAATTTGTGCATGTTTTTGTTCACAACGATGGCATTGCTCTGTTTACCTCACTGTTTTGGTTCTGAGCTATATCCATGCAAGTTTGTTTATTTTGGAAGCTTTATGGTAATTTATTGACTAAAGCAAAACACTATCCATTTTCCTACTGAGGGATATTTAGGTTATTTCTATCTTTTGCCATTACAAAGAAATTCTGCTGTAAACATCTATGAAGCATTCCCTCACACACGTATGTAAGAGTTCCTCTAAGGTATATATCCAGGAGTAGAATTGCTGGATTGTAGGATATGTACATTTTCAGTTTTAATAGGTACTTCCAAATTACTGTCCAAAGCGGTTGTTCCAAATCATTTATTGAATATTATAGGGTGTATCATCTATATGCCAGGCAGAGATTTGGGCATTGGGGATGGAGCAGTAAAAAAAGACAAAAATTTCTGCCCTTGCAGAGTTATATTTTCGTGGACAAAAACAGTCAATGACCATACTAAGTAAATTATAGAGTATGTTAGAAGGCGATCAATGCTGTGGGGAAAAAAATAACTCAGGAGAACCTGGGTGGCTCAGTCCGTTAAGCCCTTGACTCTTGGTTTCAGCTCAGGTCTTGATCTCAGGGCCATGAGATGTCACTCCCCCATACCCCCCACCATGGTCTCCACACTCAGTGCAGGAGTCTGCTTGAGATTCTCTCCCTCTCCCTCTGCCCCTCCCCTCACTTGCACACACACTCTCTCAAATAAATAAATAAAATCTTTAAAAAAATAAAAATAAAAACAGATCAGAGAAAGGAGAATGAGGAATGTTGAGAAGATGCCATTTTAAATAGCATGGAGATAGACCTCACTGAGAAGTTAACATTTTAGCAAAAACTTGAAAGCTATCTGCTTTAAGTATTCCAGCAGCGGGAGTGGGCCCGGTCTGTTTGAGCAACCCCAAGGAGGCCAGCGTGTCTGCAGCAGCGGGAGCCCCAGAGATGACTAGTAGGAAACGAGGTTAACCATAGGGACCAGGTTATGCTGGACCACATTCGTAGGCCGTTGTGAGGACTTTGGCTTTCACGTAGCATGAAGTGGGAGCCATTGGAGGGTTTTAAGCAGAGGACTGGCATGATTTGTCTTATGTTTTAAAAGTGTATCCTTCTGGCTGCAGTGTTAAAAATATGTCCTAAAAGGGTGAAAGATGAAAGCAAAGGAGTCAAGGATGACTCACAGATGTTGGCATGAGCAGCCATAAAGACGGAATTGCCATCCGTGGAGGGGAAGCCAACTGCAGGACCAGCACGTTGGTGGGGGGAATCAGGAGTTGGTTTCGAGTGTGTGTTTGAGATGTCTACTCAGTGCTTCTCAGACTGCTGGAGGCTACTTAATTTGCTTTTGTTTCCATTTCTCTCACAGGCTGATACTTCCAGAATACACAGCACAAATAAGTTGCTAGAAAATGAAATAAAGACATTTAAAATATAAACTTCAATTTTGTTCGTATGTAACATAAGTAGTTACTCCATCAAATTGCTCTAAAGTTTTTAAGTGCTTTTAATCTCTGTACTTTTATTGCAGAAAATTTTTGTTGGTGAAAATTTTTCATGGACTAGTGGACTAGCAACAAGTATTTCCTGGCCGGCTGTAATCTGAGGGGCCACACTTTAGATAACCCTGTATTAGACATTCAAGTAGAAATGTCTAGCAGATTGTTGAATATTCAAATCTACCTTTAATCATCACCAAAGGGCAGAGGCAATGTCTATAAATTGAATGGAATTTAAGATTAATTCTGATTCAACAACTATTCGTTGAGGATGCACCACATTTGAGTCCCTATGCTAGCCTTTTTATGGCAGTGCCAAAGGGAAGGGACAGATTAAGATCTGTGGGCAATCTGGACAGGCATCCCTTCATACTAATAATATTCTTTAAAAATTTATTCACCGTATATCTAATGGAAATAGGAAAAAACTGATTTCTGTTAACAAACATATATACTTTTTCTTTACATTAGAAATAACTTACTAAACACAATTTTCCAAGCTAAACAACTTCTGGAGAGCATATTATACTGTTCAAATTTTAAACATTCAAACCGGCTGAACTCAGAGATGGGAACATTACCTTTTGGTCAAACCTTGTGATTTGTACCAAGTGACAAAAATATTCCACACAGATTTTATTTCAAATCTAAAGCTGTCTTCTTGGCGGATGGAAGAAACAATTTTCTCCCTCTCCTGGTAGGGAAGAAGTCCCTTGTGGGAAGCTGAACTAACTGACAACCTATTTCTAATTCACTACTGTGAAGTTTCATCTCTTGAGAAATGCCCCACTATGGCAGCAATGTAGGTGCTCTCAACCTTTATCTGGCTTGGCTCTGAAGAAAGCATTGTCATCCCAGATTTTGCAGAGGTACCAACTGAGATATAGAGTTTAATAGCTTGTCTGATGTCACTCATCCAGAAAGTGCCAAATTTAGTCTCCAACATAATTTTCTAACTTTAAAGACAGTATTATTTGAATGATTCTACTTTTAAAAATGTTTAAAGTGCTTAATAATAATAATCATTACACATCTAGAGCTGATATTTCACTGGCTCTTGATACCCATTGATATTGTAGGACTATCACCACCAAAGACTCCCCCACCACCAACTCTTTCTGGGTGTAGAGAATGGAGTCGCATCTATACCTACAAATAAGACCACTCTGTTACCACATGGCCCCATATTTTCCTTCTCAGCTCCTGCATTGGTTCTTCCAGGAATATCTGCTGCCCGCAGCCTACCAGCAATTCTGATGGGGGCGGTGGTGGGGGGAGGGGGTGGTAATCCTCTTCAGTCCCCGTTAGACTCAAGCTATTCTGTGTAGAAGTCATCAGAAATGCTTATCTCCTCATTTTAGTGTTGCATATATTCCAATTTCTTATTGAAGTTTTAGCTCATTTTTTTGAAAATTGCCACAATTGGTCCTCTCCTTCAAAAGCTAAAGCTTTGTCTCCAGATCAGATTGTTCTGTTTTCTCATTTTGGAAGCTGAGTATTCTACTAGGGTGCTCCTCAGTTCCTCATGCAATAGGTTGTGATAGTTTTCTCAAGCACTTTTTGAACATGTCGAATCCCAGCAGTTTAGGGTTCAAACAAGGACCCTTCCTTCCCTGCCACTCTCTCCCTCCCAGGCATACTGATGCAGGCAAAAAAAAAAGGCATAATGACTCCTAGGGTCCTCAGCCCCTGGTCTCTGAGCTAACTTAACTCTTTTTTAAAAAAAATTCTTAAAAGGGGTGGGGGAGTCATTCACTAAAATAATAATTAGTAAAGAGCCACCTCATATCTAATTTGTCAGATTACCCTTCTATAAATCCAATCTGAAACTTATCAAGATGTCCTTAAATAATCAGAGAAGTATTTTCAACTACAAATTCTTGACTCATTACATTTTCACTCAACTAGTAAAACTGAAACTAATTTTAAAGTATCTTCAAATTTTAAGCAAATTTAATTCAGCATCCCCTGGAAGAGCATGTAAGTGTTCACTAGCCACTATGCGGATGTTTCATTTCTGGCCACTCCCATGAGAAAACAGATGTTCAGTCAATCATTTGTAACTTAAATTTGTAACATGAAGAAATTACTAAGCATTTTCCATTTCATTTTTAACTTTCTCGGTATCATGACTTATGACTCATTCCTCCAATGGTCATCCCCTTATGGTGTCTCTAAAGAAAAGATGACAAGAAGTCTTGATGTCTCATCCAAATCACAAGGTCATAGTCTTTACTTCCTTAAATCTGACTGCAAAGGATTATGAATTTTTTTTTAAGAAAAGGAAATTCTTTGGAAGAATGCAAAGACACTTTTGTTAGGTAGCTTTTTCTAGATGGGTTCTCAAGAGTAGTCAATCAATTAAATAATTCCACATCTATTTTACTAAATACCCATGTCAGATACTGTGCTAAACAATGGAGATAGGAAAGAAAGAGACACCATCTCCACCCTGAAGTCCATTGGGGGAGATATCAGTGTAAACAAGTCATTGCAACATAGTGTCATACTTGCTATAATGGAAAAACAGAGAAAAGAGTGACTAATTCTGTTGGGTGCCTGAATGGCTTTGCAGAGAAGGTGATATTTGAGCTGGGTGTTGAAAAATAAACAGGAGTTTACCAGGTAATGAAGATGAAGAAAGGCACCACAGATTGAGGTAGAGCTAGAAGTAGAGGTGTGGGATGAACAGATGCCCACTTATTAAAGGGGATGGCAGATCGGGGGAGCAGCAGAGAGTTCTGCAGGGCTCTGCCTCTCATCCTGGGACAAGTCCCTGGGCCTTGTCCCACCACGGGACAAGCATGTCCCAGCTGCCTGGGGCTTCTTTGCGTTGATTCAACTTCATGTCAATTTTAATAAATAGTGATTTTAGACATTTTCCCCAGTTTTATTGGAATATGGTTGACATACAACATTGAGTAGGGATTTTAGACATTTTAAAAATGAAAATAAACATGAATACATCTGTGAAGAAGAATGTAAAAACTTCATGAATTCTTTATATGAAACGAATATGCCTGAGTTTCAGAAGTCTGTTTTAAGCTGTAACTCTCTTACCATCAGCCTATCATCACCAACCCCTGTGTCGTTATGCCCCTCGGCTCTTAGGGGCTTTACTTGAGAAGCACTGGACTAACACATGGGTTGAATGGGGGAAAATGAGGAACAGGAAATGAGGTTAGAAAAATAACTCATTATCTCCTAGATATCCTTAAGGCATCTTTCAGAACCCTATTTGTACTGGGTTTCATATGCCAGATTGAAAATATTTAAGCAAGCTGATGTCCAGATTGAATCTCTGTTGTAGAACCCTCTGTAGCAACATGGAAAATAAATGAGAGAGGAGGAAACAGAACAAGTCAAGAGACTATTACCACCATCTAGGTGAGAAATGAGGCCTTCCTGAGATAAGGCAGAGGCAGTGAGGATGGCTAAGAAGAGATTAACTATTTGAGAGATAATTTAGGAAAGGAAAATGACAAGACTTAGTGACCTGTTCACTGTGAGCAGTAGGAGTCAGGGATGACTCTCAGATTTCTAGCTTTGCAGACCAATGGACAGTGGATATTATCACCTAAGGTAGAAAATAAAGGAAGAAAAAAGTTTCCAAAAAATATTTGAAAGATATCTGAAATACAATGAATTGACTTTTGCCTCTGCTAAGCTGCAATGTCTGTGGTACAGTAATTATTCATTCAATATCTTTATCTGGCAACTATTAAACACCATGAACTAAGTGAGACATGCATTTGGAAGTATCCAGTAGGTAGTGGAAATTCAGGTCTGAATGAAATGTAAGAGATGTATGAGACTGAAAATATACAAATGGAAGTCACTGATGTGCTTTGCAGGATGGCTAAAGCTAAAGGGACTGAATATGCCACCAGCAAGGTGCAGAGTAAGAAAAGAAGACTCAGCACTGAGCCCAGGGAAAACTAACCTTTCAGTGTCAGGGAGTAGAAGAGCCTGGGAAAAGGTTGCCAAAATATCAGAATGGTAAGTCCTCCTTACAATTTTTTTTTTTAATGATTTCTTCAGTAAAATTTATTTGCATTTTGCAAACACAAATTCTTCAGAAATTTTGAAGAATGTATGTGATCTTTCTGCACACCATGTCAAGTCATGCTATTTAGGACCATATCTTAAATATGCCATGAATCTGTAAGCCTCTTCTCAATTAAATATTTTCTTTCAAATTGGGTGTAAAAAATTAATTTGGACCACTTACAGCAGTCAGTTGCATACTTTATTAAATTCTGCCAGCTTACAAATTAGGCAGTTTTAATTATTTTTTAAAGGAAAGGGAGAAACAGTGTTCAGGGAGATGAGCTTCACTGTATGAATCCCATAGGACCCATAACCACAGATAAAATGAACCACAGAGTTACTAAGGGATTTAATCCTCCTCCCCCGAGACTTCCAGTATGAGTCAAACTATACAAAAATTACTTTGGCAAGAGGAAAATGTAACACACCAGAATTCCAGGACACCCACGACACCCAGTCAAGCCAGATTTTATCTCCTTCACACTGGAATCTAGGACAGGTTCCTGGGACGGCCCCCAGACGGCAAATGGGGTAAGCACAGCTGTCCTAAGGGGTTTCAAGGCCTCGATCGTCCTTTCATCCTTCACTCCCTGCTGCTAGAGACCACACCCTAGAAGGATTCATCTTTGGGTACTGTTGCACTGTCGCATCTTTGGGTGCGAGGCATGGCTGTCGGTCCCGGGGTCAAGCCAAGCCACCGCCCTCTTACACACGAATGTGAAGCGCATAACTCCTTTCTGGCTAGCGGAAAACAGGACCTCGCCGCTGCTCACGTTGCGTGACGTCAGCATCACGGCAGCCAATCATAAGTGCGTTCTTGAAGGGGCGGCTAGAGAGTGGACACTGTATTGGTGGTGGTGTTTTGTCACTCTCAGCAGAGGAGCCGCCTCTTTCCTCTTAGCAACGGATGTGTCATAGCAACAGCTTGCCGGGGAGGGGCCGTTTGAGCTCTTGGGACCTGTTTTTCTGAGTGGAGAGTCAAACTTCCATCTCCAGCTCCCAGAGGAGCTTTCCCCAGGGTACGGCAAAGAGGCTTCTTTTCCCTTCAGCTTAGCAGTATCAGGTAAGGGGAGGTCTGAATGGGAAAGGAGGCTTGGAAAACAAATATTTTACTTCTTCCAACGGCATTTGGAACACGCCCTGGGCCAGCGATGTGCTTGACACAGTGAAGACTGCAAAAAACTACAAAACTTTCCCTGATTTCAAAGAATGTCCAGCCTAGCCAGGAAACAAAAATAGCAAGGAGAGAGAGCAGTTAACGACAGTCTAAGAACTGTGAGGGCCGGTACTGTGACTCGTTCACAGGTTGTACGGAGCATTGTCTAGCTCATTGCGGTGCAATGGTAGGAGCTCGGTAAATGATGGAGGGAGGGAGGGAGGGAGGGGGGATGAGAAGGGAAACAGCATGATTCTGCCACAGAGGATGGAAGAAGAAAAGATTAGCATGGGCTAACGTAGCTGGGGAGGTGACTTCAGGACTGTTACAAAAGGGCTGGAGTAGTTGAAGAGTGAAGATGAATGGGAGAACATGACATCTTTGGAAGTAAGGGCCTTGTCTGATTCCTGAGGCCGCCAGTGCCGAACTGCTGCTCAGTAATTTCTCTCTCCTTCTCCACGGTGTATGCTGCATGCTGAATGAATTCACAGCAATCGTTCAGGAAACTCTTGAGTTTGAGGCCTTCTGCCTTTGCACAGGCCTGGTATAATTACATAGAACTTGATTAGAAAGTGTCAGGGTGAACTAAGATTGTTTCCGCCTGAGTGAGAAAGTTGGGGAGGCTTCAGAGAGAAGGTCATATTGGAGATGAGCCTTGAGGAATGAGTAGGATTTAAGCAAGCAGAGAAATGTGTGCGAGGTGGGGGACAGGGGGGACCGGACTCCAGAGAGGGAGATGGGAAGGTATGTGGACTGTTTGGAGAATGATAGTAATCCTGTGAGGCTGGACTAGAACTGGAAGGGAGGATGTGGTGAGGCAGACTGTGAAGGGTGTTCAAGGTGACACTTACACATTTGGACTCTATCCTGTTTGCCAAAGTCTCATCTGCAGACCACTAGTACCAGACTGCCTTGTAGTGATTTTTAACATGCAGCGTCCCAGGCTCACCCCAACATGCAGAATCACAGTAGGTCCGGAAAGTTTGCTTTTCAGATGAGCTCCATTTCTACACTACTGGAGGAGAATGCCACTGTGGACAATCAGGACCCACATTATATTCCACAGTATACAGGGAAGTGACTTGTTAGGATCTGCATTTTAGAAAGAGAGCTCTGAAGGCCTGCCCTGTGGGTGACCGTTCTGGCTGGAACAGAGGCAGGGAGGCAAGTTAAATGTTCATAACCTAGTCAGGGGGTGGGAGGAGGAGAATCCATGGATAGAAAAAAAATTACCTGTTTCTTTTTCCAAACCCCTAATTGAGATGTATGCATTTGGTAACAAACCGCAGCAGTATTTGCAGGGCATGTGACTATCCCCAAAAGAAATTATGGTTCTTTTCATATACATTATGGATATTATAGATGTATTATTTATGCTCATCACTTCTTCAAACTCAAGGTAGTAATTAGAACCACTGCTAGGCCTTGTTACTTATGTGTTAATAAACAAGCACATGAATTATATCATGATTTAAAAAACAGCTTGAGGTGCGCCTGGGTGGCTCAGTTGATTGAGCGGCTGCCTTCAGCTCAGGTCATGATCCCAGGGTCCTGGGATCGAGCCCCGCATCGGGTTCCCTGCTCAGCAGAGAGCCTGCTTCTCCCTCTCTCTCTTTCTCTGCCTTCCTCTCTACTTACTTGTGCTCTCTATCTCTCTGTCAGATAAATAAATAAAATCTTAAAAAAAAAAACAGCTTGATAACTGTCCCCCTTATAAGCTCATGTTTTTTATTTGATGCATGGGCTTCACCAAGCTGCCAAAGGGGTTCATGGCACAAAATAGTTAGGCGCTACTGGTATGTGAGGACGTGTTGAAGGCCTGAACCAGAGGAGGCTATGGAGGGGAGGGCATGGAATTCAGGAGAAATTTCAAAGGCAGAGTGATGGGAGAGCATGGACTTAAGTAAGTAAATATCCAATCTTGGGAAGAGGTAAAAGTAGTTTGGAAGGGGAGAAACCAGAGTAGTAGACTAATGGGAAGCACTGTGGGAACAGTGCATCTCTGGAGGTGCATGCTGTGAACTTGTCAGAAGGCTGAAGCACCTAGGAGAATCTTAAAGCTTAGTCAGGGTCTTGGGGGAGATCGACCAGGAAGCAGCAGTTCTTGGAGACACATCTACCAGACTCCCAAGATGTTAGTCCTGGATCTTATTCTAAATGTCTTTTTTTAAAAAAATGGGACACAAGCATGATGAGCTTACAAATACCTGAGGAAGAGAAGAGAGGATTCTGACCACCCAGACAAGGTCAGCTAATTGAAGTACACTGGAGAAGTAATACTTTCTAAGGAAGACCCTAGGCAAAGAGAAAGTGCCAGTGCCACAGGTCTTCTCAGAATTAAAAATCTCGTGGCTGGGCGTAAGCCACACATCCACACAGGAAACAAATGAGAATGTGTAAACAGGTGTCGTGGATTACAGTGGAATAGAGTGAAGAGAGGGAGCTTAATAACCGTTTAAATCGCTGCATTATGTCAGTTATCACTGGTCACTATCCCTTCACCTGTAGTAGTTACCCTCCTGAATAATAGGAGCATCATAAAAAGATACAGTCATGAACAAGTCTTGGAAGTTAGTTTGGAACCAGGTCAGAGACAGCTCTGAATGCAGTGTCCTCAGAATCAGTGGCGTGCCGTCACAGGTTTTGGACTGTTACATGGAGGACTTACTCAGCACTTGCTTCTCTTATCACTCCTTACTGCCTTTGCTCCTAACAAGGAAGGTGAAAAATGTGTCCTTTGGTACACTGGTAGTAAAAAGATATTCTGGAATGGGTGGATTAATTTACAAAGAATATAAGTGGTTTTAATATCAAAAATATTTAAATGGAATGCTTAAATATTTATCAGTATTATAGTTCACACATTCTGTTTTGAAATTCAATCAGTTATAGTGGCTTTGAAAACCAAATGTCATACAAGCTACTGGAGGAGACTAACCCTTCTCTAGGGATAGATGAAGCATCTCTTCTGCTCTTAATAATAAGAGTTGAGAACAGGAAAAATGTGAGTATTTCAGAGACATCTTAATAAAGTGATGTCTGGGGGCGCCTGGGTGGCTCAGTCAGTTAAGCATCTACCTCTTGATTTCAGCTCCAGTCATGATCTCAGGGTGGTGGGATTGAGCCCTGTGTCCGGCTCCATGCTGGGCATAGAGCCTACTTGGGATTCTCTCCCTCTGCACCTCTCCTCCCTCCCCCCACACTCTCGCTCTCAAATAAATCTTTAAAAAAAAAAAAAATAGGGGCGCCTGGGTGGCTCAGTTGGTTAAGCGACTGCCTTCAGCTCAGGTCATGATCCTGGAGTCCCGGGATCGAGTCCCACATCGGGCTCCCTGCTCAGCAGGGAGTCTGCTTCTCCCTCTGACCCTCCCCCCTCTCATGCTCTCTGTATCTCATTCTCTCTCTCAAATAAATAAATAAAATCTTTAAAAAATAAATAAATAAATAAATAAATAAATAAATAAAATAAAATAAATAATAAATAAATAAATAAATAAATAAAGTGGTGTCTGTACTGAAAAATTCGTATGACCTTTTAGTAGGGAAAAGATTTGGAAAATATAATATAGCACATTCATTGCATGAAATATGCAATTGATTTTATGAAAAAAATCTTAGTAAGACCTGCTGTAATTTTAAAGCAACATCTTTTATTTGGGATTTGCTTTTTCAAAGAAAATCAGCGTAAAAAATAAACGGTGAATAAGTAAGTGGGTTTATTGAAATTCCATAGAGTACATTATCCATTTGATCTAGATATCTTCAATTAAAAGTGATTTATTTTCTAGACACAGGATATTGGTAGGGTTTCTATTATTTGAAGTTACTAAAATAAACTATGAAATTTTGCCTGAAACACAAATACAATGTAAAGTAGCTACTCCCAAAGTAATCATTTTCTGTTCAGTTTAGACTATATTCACCAGGCTGACCTCAGCTAATGACTTTTTATATCTATGATGCCTAGCAACTTAAATACTGTGCTTTCAATCAAGAATAATTGGGACCTCTAAAAGCCTGTAGAACAACCTGGTCTTCCTTTTTCCTTGGTCACTAGTCAACATCTTAGACACAGGGATTAATATTTGTGAAAATAGTAAGTGAGCTATTCTGGTAAGGAAGCACACGTTTAATGTTTATTCCAATTTTGTTTTCTAAAGTACTGGTGGAAAATGGACTTTGTTTTCCCCTGAATTTTGGAAATGGAACCAGATTACCCACAAATCATTTTATAGCAGCCTTTGAAAAGAACTGGGCACATGTGATTACTTTGACTATTTCTTGGGGTGACTGTGTTAGATTGATACCTATATATTCAAACTGAACACCAATGCAGCACCTCCTAATCTTTGGAAACTGTGAATATGTTAAAATATATAGCAAACAGGAATTAAGGTTGCAGATGAAATTAAAATTGCTAATCAGCTGACCATAAATAAAATAGGGAGTGTATCCTATATTATCTCGGTGGGCCCCAGTGTAATCTCAAGGGTCCTTAAAAAGTGGAAGTGGGAATAAGAAGAGAAGGTCAGAGTATATTCTGTGAGAAAGATCTAACCCACTGTTGTTGGGTTGTTTGAAGACGGAGGAAGAGGGCCCACAAGCCAAGAAATATTGGTGGCCTCGAGTACGAAAAGGCAAGGAAACAGATTCTCCCTTAGAACTCTAGAAAGAATGGAACACAGCCTTGTTGACACCTTGCTGACAGCTTGATTTTTAGCCCAGTGAGAGCCATGTCAGACTTCTGAACTACAGAACCATTAGAGAATGAATTTGTGTTAAGACACTGATTTCTGGTAATTTGTTGGAGCAGCAATAGAAAATGAAAACAAAAGACTTTGGTCAGACTGGAAATGCATAAGCTAAGAATGGCAGAAGGAAAGGGGACACCAAGGAGTCATTAATTCATTTTTTTTTTTTAGCACGTACACTGTGCCAGTTCCGGAGTTTACTGCCTACTGTATGGTCTAACTTCACATGCCTTCAATTGAATTTTTGACTTTCCCTTTCAAGTCTGCTCTTTCCCTGGGATCCCCATCTCAATAAATAGCAACCCCATGCTTTCAAGTCCTTAGGTAAAACCTGTTGAAGTCCTCCTTGGTCCTGTTTTTTCTGTCAGACCCTACATCCAAGTCGTCAGCAAATCCTATCACCTGGGCTTAAACAGCATATGCAGACTCCAGCCACTTTTTCCGTTCCACACTCACCTCCCCCTTGGACTACTGAATGTCTCCCAGCTGGATTCCCTGCTTCAGCTCTTTCCTCGCTGCAGCCTTCACTACACTAGCCATAGGGAGTCAGATCAAGTCAAGTAACTCCTCAGCTCAAAACCATCCAATGGCTCCCCCCTCCTTCAGAGTAAAAGCCCACGTCCTTACACGTGACCTAGCCCCCTTGTGGCATATTATATGCTCATCCGCAAACGATTTTATTCCCAACTCTTACCTCCCTTCCCTGCACAAGGATCATACATTCCCAACCACTGCCAAGGAAGCAGACGTTCCTCCCCCATTAGCAGGACTGACCAAGTGATTTGCTTGGGCCTATGGAATATAAGCAGAAAGGACAGGATGCCCGAGCCACGGAGAAGACAGAGGAGGCATTACACAGTTCTGGTAGCTCTCTCGCTTTTTACTCCGCCACGAAAGTGGGGGCTGTCAAATAGGGGCTGCTTCTCCAGCCTGAGTCCCAGAATAAGGCCTGAAGCAGCAGCCCACTCACAATCACAATACAGAACATAAGAAGAAATAAACATTGGTTGTTGTATGTTACTGAGATCTGCGGGACATTTATTACCCTAGCAGAGCTGACTAATATATGCCCTCATCAGCTCTCTGACCAACTTCATCTCCTAGTCCCCCATTCACTCTGCTCCAGCCATCATGACCTTCCTGCTGTTCTCTTAAATGTGCCAAGCATATTCCTGCCCCGGAACTGTCTGCCTCCCCTCTAGAATGTAAGCTCTAGCAGGGCAAGGCTTTTGCCTGTTTTGTTCACTGCTGTATTCCTAACAGCTAGGACAGCCTCTGGTGCCTCAAAATTGCTCAGTAAATATTTGTGGAATGACTAGTGGTGGTGGTGGTGGTGAAGGTACGTGTGTATATGGGGGTAGGGCGAGTCCAGCTGGTGCCCAGAGTGTTTTGAGTGTTTTAAGTCAAATGCAGCTGAAATAGAATATGGAGAGGGGTACATTGATAACGAATTTTCTGAGAAAAGGACTAGGTCCAAGATTTGAAATTATACTAAGGCTGAGAGGAGGGCTGGAGGATGCTTGACAGGCAGGAAAGTTGGGTCAGAGTCATTCATTGCAGGATATTTAAAAAGGAGAAATTCCCAAATGTCAGAATCATAAAATGCTGAATAAATCATAAAATCCTACCTTTCTAGGTAAAGACAATGATTTTAAATAATTTCATTTGTAATGAAACACAGTGAACAGTTACCACTGAAAGCCAAGGGACAGTCTTGTACAAAGATTACAAGTGTGAGCACTAGGGCCAGACTGGGTGGGCTCACACCCTGACTCTACCACTCACACTTTGTGTATCCCCTCATGCAAGGTTCCTGGCCTCTGTTTTCACCATATAAAATGGGGATGAGGATAAAAATATTCATAAAATGCTTATCTAAAAGGGTAGCTCCAATTAAATAAAAAATACATGTGAAGTACTTAGGACTGTGTCTGGCACATAGTAAACACTCGACAAACATGAGCTATCATTATTACCTTTGGAAAAAATACATGTGAAAAATCTGAAGTAAAAAATGTAGATCACAAATACACCCCCCACACACTTTGGTCCAGATTTAGTAATCAAGGGATGAAGCATAAAATGAAAGTCAGGATATTCTGACTGTGGACTATGAAATAATTTTCAATCTATATTGGGTTATTAAAATGAGGCAACCAGGGGCGTCTGGGTGGCACAATCGTTTGAGCGTCTGACTCTTGGTTTTGGCTCAGGTCGTGATCTCAGGGTGGTGAGATCGAGCCCCACATCAGGCTCTGCACTCAGTGCAGAGTCTGCTTGAGATTCTGTCTCTCCCTCTCCCTCTGTCCCTACCCTCGTGCTTTCTCTCTCTCAAATAAATAAATCTTTTTAAAAAAATGAGGCAACCAGTCTGTCATGACTGAGTTGAGGACGATACTTTATTTCATGAAATCATCACAACCATCTTGTGAGGTAGGTTTGATTATTATCGTCCCCCTTAAACATGAATAAACTGAGACTCCGAAGGTATATAATTTGCCAAGCATCACTCAGCTGGTAAAAGGCAGAGTCTATTTTTCAACCTTGCTGCTCAGACGCCTGAAATCACACTCCTAACCCTCTAACAAGATGAGAGAGGGGTGACCATGGAGATGACAAGGACTCGATGTGATAGCAAATGACCTCAGCCAAAACCGATGAACAGTTCCACAGAAAACTTTTGGAGGCACTCTCTGACAGCACAAATAAGGACACAGTGGTTACATGTACACATGCTAGGACACAAGTACTATTTAAATTATGTTAACTTTAAAAATTATGTACGTATATGCATGTTCTGGGCCTGTGCCTGCCTGTGGACGTCCAGCCTGTCTTTGTTGCCGGAGCAGCTACTGGGGAGCTGGGCATGGGGCAGCAGACAGCAACTCCCTGGGATGGGAACAGCCCCAAGAGGCTGGGGATCCAGTGTCCTCTGGCCTGCTTCCACGGCGGGCCCTATGGCTGAAACCTCAAAGGGTTGGCAGGTGGCTTCTGTGTGCTTCAGCTGAAAGGCTCCACCGAAATGGTAAGATCTTATCAGTACAATTGTTGTTGGGATAAACCTTTGGTCACAGAACACCCATTCTATGAAGACACATGTCGCCGTAACCAAAGGCACGGCTTAGAAAACATATTCTTATGTTTTGCTAAATGATAATGCTTATTATTTGAAACTGTAACACAGAATTTACTAATGACATTCTCTCTTTATGCAGCCTAAGTCAGAACCATGGCTCCAAAATCTCAAAAACAAAAGAGCTCAGCTGGCCAAAAAAAACCAAAATGGGGCAAAACCAAACAAACGTTACCTGGTAGGATTGTCTTTTCATTAACGGGATTTTTATGGATCTAGTATTTGTATCTATATTAGCCACCAAAATGACTGTGGTTTAATGTATCAAATAATGAAATAGTTTTGATGTCATAAAGTCAACCACATGTGGAATTTAAAGTATGGAGATTTATTCTTATTTTTGATTCATTTCATTATAATACCTGTTAAATGTCATATAATGAATGCCATAGCAAATGTATCACTAAGAGAGAATTGTGTGAAAAAAGGTAATTATTCAAATTCTATTTAATCATGCATAAAATAGTTTAAATCTTCATTGTATATTTGTTTATGTTTTGTGCTTTGAGGCTGGTAAAAGACTGTAATAAACTATAATGCTTATTTGATTCAAAAATGTAAATGTGACATCATTTTATTATATTCTAGATAGGGAAGAAACAGAACCTATAAATATGGAGAGCATGGGTAAGTGGAAATGTAATTTAGAATTTATGACCCCAGTTTTATAATATTTTAATATGCAATAAGCAAACAAAAATACAAATTGAAGTGATTGATCAAGATGTACATGGGCTAAAATTACATTATATCATTTAGAATATAAAGTGAAAAATTTTGAAAAAAGAATAAAAAGAGTGGAAGAGAGAATTTCAAACTGAGAAATAGACTTGAACCAAGCAGTCTCTCACAAATCTAACAGGGTATGGTTATGAAAGAGACTAGAAAGTTAGTCTGCAAGTTATTACTTTCATTAGAATAATATTTTTAAGACTCTGGCTTGTGGGCAATATTTATCTGTACCTCATGGTAAGATTCAAGTATTTCAAGTAAAGAGGCTAATTTTTAAGCAAATAAACTAGAACTTAGACAACCAAGTTAATGTTGCTCCTACTTTTAGAGGCTAAATAATCTTATGCCAACAGGATCTTTTGTTTTGGTTGTTGAAACTTTCCTCTTAGATTGGACTTAAGTGATGCCCTTCATGTTTAGAGACAGAGGGGAAACAGTGAGGGTTGGGGAAGAGGAAGATCTAAAAGCCTTGTAGGCTGTTGTAAGGGCTCTGACTTTGAGTCATGTAGGATGGAGGTTACTCAAGTGGTATTTAAGCAGAGGAGTGATGGGATCTGACTTGGTTTGAAAGTGTCACCCTGGCTACCTAGCTGAGAACATCAGGGACAGAAGTAGAGACCAGGCAGAAAGCTGTTGCAGGAACCTAGGAAAGAGAAGGTGGTGGCTTGGGCCAGGGTGGTAGAGGGGTAGTGGGGATGGCAGGAGGATGTCAGCTGACAGTAAATGGCACTGGACAGGGCACACTGCCCAATAAATACTTTATTGAATTAATGAATATACCACTCAAAAACTTGAAAGTCCTCTTTCACACCTTTCTCCCTTCAACACCTCCCCATCCCCAATGAAACCATTCCACCTCTAAAATATATCCCATCCACTTCACCTTATGTCCACATCTGCAACCTTAGTCCAGACCTCCACACCTCTCATCTGGGTTGGTTCCTTAGCCCCCAGCTGGTATCACTGCTTCCACTCACTCTCCTTCAATCTATTCTGCATACCACCTGGTCATGTGTCTTTCCTGCTTAAACTCTCTCAGGGCTTTACTTTGCCATTATACCAGTCCTGGTTCTGCCTTCCTTTCTTTCTCTCTCTCTGTCTCTGTCTCTCACCTCTCTCCCCGCCCCCCCCACCCCAACCTAGAGCCCACTGGCCTTGCTTAACACAGAGCACATCAAAGTTATTCCTGCCTCAGGGCCTTTGCTCTTGCTACTCCTGATACCTGGATAGAGCTTCCCCCAGATCTTTATGTATCTATCTCTTTTTCAACATTCAGATCTAGACTCCAATCCCACCTCTGCAAGAGGACTTCCTTGACCTCTCCTTCACCTAGTATCATTTTATTGCCTTCATAGCACTTACCCTAATTCTGAAATTAAAGTACAGTCAATTCTTGTTTTTCTTGGAAGTTCTATACAGTTGCAGCAAACACTGAATTAGCAAATATTGAGCTATTTTTCCTAGGGTAAATACAGAGTTAGGTTCCTTTGAGCCTCTGGTCACAACATTTTCATTAGCCAATCAATACATAAACTTGTTTTATGTGTGTTTCTGTTTAAAGACACCTTATTTAATATATATTGTTAATTCATTAACATTGAACTCATGGCCAATGGCACTATAACTCATGTCTAAACGATGCTTTTCTAAGACCCGTATTTTCTCCATAAGGCACATCCCAGCCTTCTTGCATTTAGGAATGCTAGATAGCACTTCGGCACTATGCTTGGGGGCCATTTTAACTGGCAAAATCACCAACGGATAAAGTACAAAAATGTGAAAACTGTGGCACTAAATAGTGGGAAGGACACTTGTTTACAGTTTGAGGGCTGATACAAGATGGAGAGCATCACCTTGTTTGACCTCAGCTGGGAACGTGCCCATTGGGCACCTCAAACTTTTTGCCACCGTAAGCATGGCCACTGATGATGGTAAAAGCACCGTGACTACTGATGTTGGGGTTATACATTTTTGTATTGTTTTGTTTTTTAAATATGGAATGCTTCACAAATCTGTGTGTCACCCTTGCACAGGGGGGGCATGCTAATCTTCTCTGTATCGTCCCAATCTTCGTATATGTGCTGCCAAAGCGAGCACAGGGTTACAAATAAGTTTTAGCAAGTGAATCTGCAAATACAAAATCCATGAATAATGAAGATTGTATTTATTTCTTTATGCATTTATAATCTATTTTCACACACACCTGGCTGGCCGTTGTGCACACTCACTCTCACTCACACACGCACATGCACACGTGTACTCCCGGAGAACAGAAACTCCCTTGTACACCACTGTACTCCAATGCCTAGAAGAGATCTTGACACATAATAAGCACTCAGCAAATATTTGTTGATTGATTTGTTGAATAAATGAATGAAAAAATGGCTTTCCCTATTCTTCTCGTCTAAAGAGACCACCACCACTCCCACTCTCCTTAGTTCTAAGTTCTACCTTTCACCCTGTTTTCTCCAAGTAGCACTTGTGATGATTTGTACTTCTGTATTTCTGAGTATATTTGTCTGTTTAATGTCTGTCTCCCCACTCTAGATAATCTAACCCTAGTACCAGCGCCATGATTTTACATAGTAATTGCTCAATAAGTATGTCTTGACTAAATGTGTTGACTGGCAAGAAAATCCATGAACCTGAGAATGGGGCCTGATGGAGATATTTCTGCAGAAAGTAAATGGGATGAAAAATAGATGCCTATTTATTTAAGGAGAAAAAAACCCAAAGCCTCAGGATGTTGTAGTGAGACTTGAAAGTAGGTGTTGATTGGGCGCCTGGGTGGCTCAGTTGGTTAAGCAACTGCCTTCGGCTCAGGTCATGATTCTGGAGTCCTGGGATCAAGTCCCACATCGGGTTCCCTGCTCAGCAGGGAGTCTGCTTCTCCCTCTGGCCCTCCCCCCTCTCATGTGCTCTCTCTCTCTCTCATTCTCATTCTCTCAAATAAATAAATAAAACTTTAAAAAAAAAAAAAAAAGAAAGTAGGTGTTGATTTACCTAATACTAGAACATCTCTCCTCTACCCCCCAGACCTTCCAGGGCAACATTAGGACCCCTCTGACTTCCTTGCTGTGGGGTCCTGACATTGTCAACTGTTACTCAGGGCTTGTGGCTCATGCCCCAGAGAACTGGGATTCCCTTTCCTTCCAAGAACCAAGGGAACGACAAACTAACTAAGAAACTGTTGCTTAAGGGTCTAAAGGGCAATGTCTAGAGGTTTCTAGAAAATAGATGTAATTTTTACATTTAGCTAACATACATGGAGCAACACCTTTGTGCCAGGCACACTTCTCTCATCTGTTTATCTCTGTGAAGTAGGCAGTATTATGGCCATGACATAGATGGAGGTTCTGTGACTCCCAAAATTAAATAATTTACCCAAATTCTAAGTCATGTTTTAATACAGGTTAGAGTATCCGTGGTGTATTAATTGCCTATTGCTGCAAATTACCACACACTTCGTGGCTTAAAACACTTAAAAATTAAATGGTTTATTATCTTGCAATTTTGGAAACCAGGAGTCTGACATTACTTTCATTGGGTCAAAGTCAAGGTATTAACAGGGCTGGTTCCTTCTGGAGGCTTTAAGGGGAGGATCCACTTCCTTACCTTTTTCAGCTAAAGGCTCTCTGCATTCATGGACTCTTGGCACTTTCCTCTATTTTCAAGGCCAGCAGTGTAGTATTTTCTAATCTTTCTCTCTTTGACTTCTGCCACTTTGTCACATCTCCTTCCTTGACTTCGGCCCTCCTGCCTTCCTCTTACAAGGACCATTGTGGTTACCTTGGGCCCTGATCTCGCCATCTCAAGTTCCCTAACTTTGTCACATCTGCAAGTCTCTTTTGTCATATAAGGTAACTTATTCACAGGTTTCAGGGATTAGGACATGGACACCTTCAGGGGGACTCTATTCTGTTTACCACAAGTGATTAGCAGCACAGGCTTGGGAATTAGACCTGGCTCAATTCATAATTCTGCCACTTAATGACAGTGTGGTCACAAATGACTTCACCTCTCTGAGCCTCTGCTTCCTCGTCTGAAAAACAAGGTAGCGAGACTACCTCATGAGATTATTGCAGGTTAAGTTAGATAGTACGCGCACACTTCCTTACATGGAGCCATCACAAAGACGGTTCACGCTAACTGTTGTTACTATTTTTAAAAGATATTATAAAGACATAGACCAATGAGTGAGAATGAAGAATCCCAAAGTAGGCTCACATATATATGGTCAATGGATTTTCAAAAAAGTGCAAAGGCAGTTCAGTGGAGAAAGGACAGTCTTTTCAACAAATGATGCTGGAACAATTTTATATCTATATGCAAAAAAAAAATGAATTTCAATCTATACTTCACATCATATACAAAAATTAACTCAAAATGATCATAAACCTTAATATAAAACCAACTATTATAAAACTTCTGGAAGAAAACATAGGAAAAAATCTTTTTGACCTTGGATTAGGCAAAGATTTCCTAGATACAATACCCAAAGTCATAAATCTTAAGAAATCTTTGCTTAATCGATCTTTTCTTTTATGGAATACCAGTCAGAAATGTAAAGGAATGAACCATGTGTTACATGCAACAACATGAATGAATCTCAAAATAATTATGCTGAGTGAAAGAAGACAAACAAACAGAAAGAATACAAACTGTGTAATTGCATTTATAAATAGTCCATAAAAGGTGAACTAAGCTATAGTAATAGAAAGCAGATCAGTGGTTGCCTAGGGGTGCGGGAGGGGTTCAGGGAGGAAGGGACAGGAGGAAACTTTGGGGGATTATGGGTGTGTTCTTTACCTCAATTGTGGTGATGGCTTCATGGGTATATGCATATATTTATCAAATTGTACACTTTAAATATATACAGTTTATTGTTTGCCAATTATATCTCAATAAAACTGCTTTAAAAAAGGAAATAGCAACCAAAATGTAAAAAAAAAAAAAAAAAAAGGTACAGATGAAATACATAGGAGTTATTTAAATTAGCTCTGTTTCAAAATGCAGGGCAATCAGGGCACCTGGGTGGCTCAGTCGGTTAAGCGTCTGCCTTCGGCTCAGGTCATGATCCCAGGGTCCTGGGATCGAATCCCACATCGGGCTTCCCTTGCTCAGCAGAGAGCCTGCTTCTCCCTCTCCCTCTGCCTGCCGCTTCCCCTGCTAGTGCTTGCGCTCTCTCGCTCTCTCTCTCTGTCAAATAAATAAATAAATAAAATCTTCTAAAAAATTATTTTAAAAAATGCAGGGCAACTGATGTATATTGAGGGCTCTGGTCTGTAGGGCACGGGACTCTTCCTTGTACACACAGTAAGATTGTGAGGAGTGAGTTATGTACAGCTTGAGTCTGTCTGTGGCTCCTGCTCTATCAGCTGCCAGGTCAGTAACTGCCACTGACTGCATCCTGTGGAGTGTAATCTGTCACCTCCCGACCACGTGTGAGGAAGGAGCAGGACCCTCTCCTGTGCTCTGCTGTGTCCACACATTAGAAGGAAAGTATAGCATGGTAGTAAGAGTGCAGGGATCTTAGTTTGGATCCTAGCTCCCCCATTTCCAACTCCCAAGGAGAGAAAAATGGCAGTTTGTCCCTAATTTATGAACAACTTGTATTCCAAATGTTTATTATGCCAACTGACTGCAATTTGGAATATATTTCCACATATACTCAGCGTTATGCATATGGTCATTAACCCTGCCCCCAAATTACCTGAATAATTGTGTCATAGAGCCACTAGGGTGGGGGGGGCGTAAATATTTCTGTAGGAAAATAAGCCCCAAATTCCACTCTGAGAGGCCACATGCACTTCTCCACTTGCTAGCACATCTGTTGAGCAGTAAGAGAAAAGATGTCAGGACGTCTAGGCGTATAGGGTCTGGAGAAGAAGAGAGTGGACTCCGGGACCTTGGGAGGGAGAGTTGCGGGAGGAAGTTTTGGGGGTAGATGCAGAGCTGAGACTGGGACTGTGGAAGCTGGTGGTGATAAAAAGGATAAGAAAATGAGAAGACAGCTTGAGATAGAGGAAATAGAGCACCCTCTTAATAGAGGCTCTCTCTTGAGAGGTAGTATTACAGATAATTGTTATTTTCTTCCTTTTTCCTTTTTTTGACATTTTCTGTAATGGATATACTTACTTTAAAAATAAGAACAATGATTTTTAAAGCCTTTTAAAATTTTAACCAAGACAATTATTTAAAGCGAACAATTGCCTGTTTCCTCTTAATATTTTAAGTGGTTTTATTTAATGTCCAAATTCTACTTTGCCTTCCCCAGGTCATCCAGAAATTTATCCTTTAGTATTAACTACCCAGACCCAGGAAATATTTAACTGCCGAATAGACGAAGATATCACAGATGAACAACCTTATAAACTTATCAAAAAAGAAGATATTTTTGCAGACTTTCAGAACAGAGCTGCAGTATCTGATTTCTATCCAGTCAAAAAAGTTATCCAGGTAAGTATAACATCCCTCTTTATTTTTTAGTCCTGCCTCAAGAGGTTTCTGGTACATAATAACAAAGGCAGAGAGACTGTTGAGTTCAAATCTGTGGCATTCCCCCCACCCCCGACCCCCGGCCCCAGTTACGTTGGACAAATGCTAGCTTGCCCACACCTCCTTTGGAATCCTGCTTGATAATCCTCTGTGAAAAGTCACCTATCAGTGACTGATTCTTACTTCACACCCAGAAAAGCTTATCCTTGCCCACTTTCAATTAGAATAGGAATCTACTCTTATTTTCCCATAATGCTTTAATTTTTTAATTCATAATTTTGGTCTGATTTGTCTCCAAACATGCTACTGAGCACCAACATCAAATAAAAGGAATGCTTCTTTTTTTCCTGTTAGAAATAAAACTGCGTAGTAAATTTCCCTAGACCTACTGAATTTTAAGAGCTTTGTTAATAGAACAATTTTACAACCTGGGATTATGAGCCATAGATTAGCACTATGGTGGTTATCTTTTATGATTGATTAGAAAAATATCAATTTTGTATCTGAATAAACTGAAAGAAAACTGACCTTCTCTTTTGATTATATTCCTATAGGAATATCCTGGAGATGAGCTTCTGGTTGTTTATGACAAAGACTTCAAATATGGACTTAACTTTTATCTTATTGGAACTGAAGAGGGCAAAGAAAACTATTTAAATGTAAGCAGATGGCAAGTCCTTGCATTTTGTTGATTGTCGGAGGGAAGGAATACCTCTGGGGGAGACCTATACATGGTTTTGATTATTCTTGTTCAGTTCTCTTTCCCTGGGACCTAGACCAGGTTCTGGCACTTAGAGTAGGTAAGAGATGAGCTAAATCAAACACCTCAGAGTAACAGATACTCTACTTATTTGCCTTTTATTGTCCCAATGAGAGTAGAAACAATAAATCAGGAGTAGTATTGCTCTTGGCCACTCTTTGTCCCATACTCCTGGTTCTCCTCTTGCCATCTCCATGACTTTGGGTAAGTTACTGAACCACTTGTCTGCAAAATGGTGGCACCAATAGTATCTATTTCTGGGGCTGTTGTAAAAATTAAATGGGCTTTTTTTTTTTTTTCATTTTGCTTAGTTTCCTTCTCCTAGTTGAAAAACATGAACCAAGAATAAAGAAAATAGGAAGTGCTTAATTTATACAAACATAAAGTTTATTGCGAAATATTCACATGCAGCTATAACTTACTTTTGGTCATATATTTTAGAGTGCTATTTATTTTACTCTAGTCCCCAGAAGTACCAGAAGAACAGGAAGAATATAAAGAGCATATTCCAGAAGATGTATACATTTATAAGCCACCTATCTCTAAACCATGGGTTTCTTTGGGCAGTGAAAAAGAAATTGCAGAAGAATTGGTTAAGGAATCTACAAAGCAGGTCAGAGGCGTGGATATGATCTTCATTGTGCTTACCTCTCTATAATGCTGAACAACACTGATTCCTGAGGGATCTGTAAGGTTTGCTGTTTGCCAATGGGGATGTGGTATTTCCTTTGATAGAAGAATGGTCATTGTTTGGGGTATTTGAGTATTAAGGGTAGAACTGTATTCCCCAAAAGAGATATGTTGAAGTCCTAATACCCAGTATCTCAGAAGGTGACCCTATTAGGAAATGGGTGTCACTAATCCAATATGACTGGTGTCCTTATAAAAAGATGGCCATGCAAAGACACACAGACATAGGGAGAACACCATGTGAAGAAGGAAGCAGAAATAGGAGTGATGGATCTACAAGCCAGGGAACAGCAAGGATTGCTGGCTGTCACCAGAAGCTAGGAGAGAGGCAAGGAACGGATTCTCCCTGAGAGCCCTTACAAGGAACAAACCCTTCAACACCTTGATCTCAGACTTCATTCCTGTTGTTTTAAGCCACCCAGGCTGTGGCCCTTGGTTACAGCAGCCAGAGGAACCTGACACAGTGGCATCCCAAGAGCAGCCCCTGAGAAGAAGATTTGTATGTGAGTGATTTATTATGAAAGTGCACCATAGAAGAGTAGGAAAAGCAGCAGGACAGGGACATAGCAGAAGTCCTACAAGGATGCAATCTCAGGCAAAAGGCCAGTAGAGAAAAGGCTTTAGCTTGAACCCCTAGGAGAACTCTGGAGTGTAAATGACACCTGCGTTGTCCCAAAGAGAAGCAAAGGAGATGGGCTTACACATATCTCCCACCAGTCCAACACTGGTGAGTGCCAGTCACTTCCTATTCTTTTTACCTTTGTACCAAAGTGCTCCCAGGTAGCTAGAGCAGTGCTCTGCAGAAGAGCAGTGGGGGGTGGCCCTGAAAATGGAAAGCACACAGAGCTGGAGGTATAGTATAGCAAAGTATAGAAAGAGATTTGAGGGCCACCTGGGTGGCTTAGTTGGTTAAGCACCTGCCTTTGGCTCAGGTCATGATCTCAGGGTCCTGGGATAGAGCCCCGCGTCTGGCTCCCTGCCCAGCGGGGAGGCTGTGTCTCCCTCTGCCTCTGCTTGTGCTCTCTCTCATTCTCTCTCTCTCAAATAAATAAATTTTTGAAGGAAGGAAGGAAGGAAGGAAGGAAGGAAGGAAGGAAGGAAGGAAGGAAGGAAGGAAGGAAGGAAGGAAGGAAGGAAAGAAAGAAAGAAAGAAAGAAAGAAAGAAAGAAAGAAAGAAAGAAAGAAAGAAAGAAAGAAAGAAAAGAAAGAAAGATTTGAGAGGATCTGAGCAGAGCACCAGTATTGTCTACCAAACATCCACTTTTCCATGGACTTGATTCTGTTACTTTTACTGCTCACATGTGTTGCAGATTACATATATGATTTCTCGAAAACGAAGTGAGTTTGGAGCGCCAATTAAGTTCAGTGACCAAAATGCTTCCAGTGTAAAAGATGCCTATATTGAATGTACAGCCTACCCAGATAGACAGTTTGCCCTTAAGCAACTTGAGAAAGATGTTGGCATGCAAGTAGTCCCCAAAGTCAAGGACACAAGCACCCAAACAAGATGGTAAGTATGCGATGGGGTTGTATATTTTCAAAGGCAATTACAGTAAAATCTAGCAACATCCATGCTTATTTTGAAAGATCTTTATAATAAATAGAAATGGATTGACAATGACGACATAGATCTTCACAGAGCAATTCAGGCAGATCTAATTATACTCAACAATACCTTTTAAAATCTCAATAGGAAAATAAATAAACATAAATAAATAAAATCTCAATAGGAGAAGGAGAGACGAGCCTGTAAGAGTGTAAACACTATGACGGAGGACAATATTGATGCTGTCAATAAGCACACTCCTGCTTTCAGAGCAGGGGCCCTGCGGTCTCTCGCCTTTGCCTCCTAACCACTCTATTCCACCACCCAAGTGATCATTCTCCCATATCAAAGCAGATTGTGTTAGGCCACTGCCTAAATCTCCTCTTTGGCTCCGCACGGCATCCAGAGCCCTTAGGATGGCATGAGATCCTCCTCCTTCCATGACAAGGCATTGTCTGCCACTCCAGCCTTGGCACCCCGTTCTGAAACAAGCTCTTGTGCTCCAGCCCCATGGGCTGTTTCCAGCTTCCAGAATGTCTGCTTTTCCACATCTTCCTGCCTCTGCCCATGCTGCTCCTCTTACATTAGCCTACAGTTGGGCCACATCATCTAACACAAACCTACTTTATAATAAAGGGTTGAATATCTCATGTAATTTATTAAATACTGAAAGTGAAAAACAGGATGGTTGTGTGGGTACAGGATGATTGTCGTGAATGGATTGTTCACCCTCATGATCGTGTGGCTGCCTGGGAGCTCTGGCCCCCCACTGCCCAGCATCATGAGAGAAGATCATACAGCAGATCACTAGCCCAGGACGATTCCAAATCCAAAATTCAAAGTACAGTTTCTACTGAATGCATATTGCTTTCACTCCGTGCTGAAGTAAAAAAATCGCAAGTGGAAGCATCATCAGTTGGGGGCCATCTATAAAAGCGATAACCCCCGTTGCTATCTACCCCCTTACTCTATTTCTCTTCATGTTATTATCATCACTTGATATGTGTTGGTCATTGTCATTCTTCTCTCACCTCTGCGCCCACCCTGCCTTAAAATTTAAGCTCTATGACACAGGAACTTTGTCTATTTTGTTTATTTCCACATCCTCAACTCCTAGGATATTTCCTGACATACATTTATGAAATGGAGGAAGGAAGGGGGAAGAGATGGTTGGAGTTAAAGAAGAATGCACAGAACAGATGACTGACTTGATTTCACAGTGTCAAGAGAGGGCTATGAAATATGCAGTGACCAGGAGAATCAGGAATCAGCAGTGTGGAGTGAAATATAAAACATGCTTTTCAAATCTATGTAAACCAACAAGTCAAAAACCATAAAAATGCAGTGATAAAGTCAGGGCACATACACATCAATCAATACCAGGGGTCGGAATAAGAAATAGGTCAGAAACAAGGGAGGCAGATGAATAGGCCAGAATTAAGGAAGGTAAAAAAGAAAGACAGGATCAGTAGTCAAGTCTGGACAGAGAATCAGGACACCAGAGATCCACAAATACCAAGAAGTGAGGTTGAGACAGGAGGGAGAGAGGTGAGACATTAGTACCAAAGACACTTAAACTTTGAGACAAATTTCTAAGCCAAGCCAGCCAGAGACTTTTCCTATGTTCCTGCCAGGGTGCGGAAAAGTAACAAGAATGAGTCAGCCAGGATAGACTTGGCAGGTAGACTCAGAAGAGGACAGGGAACTTCCAACAACAGGAACCCAAACCAGAAGACTCTAGATTTAGTAGCTTCTCAATGAATGCTGACTCATACCAAGTGACAGTTGTATCTATATAGATGGAGTGAAAGATGAGAAGTAAGTGAGGGTCTTGACCCAAGAGATGAAAACAAAATATATGAATCAAAAGGTTCAAATCTAGGATGCTGGGAGAACGCTGGTACTCCTTACCAAGATCAGGAAATCAGGAAAGGTAGCTAGTCTGGGGTGGAGAGGCTGACAGATAACAATTGTGGTGGAAGTTAAAAAAAAAAAAAAAAATCAAAGGTGAGGTTCAAAGAGGACGACAGTGAAAGCAAATGTTCACTGTGTTCTTCCCACACACTAGGCATTCTTCTAAGCACTTGGCATGCAGCAACTCAATTCTCACAACTGCCCTCTGAGGTAGGCACTATCCCCATTTTACAAATAAAGAAACTGAGGCAAAGCCAGGTTAAAAATGAAAGCTCAATGTTTGGAACATAATTTAAATCTGAAGCAATAACAAATAGATCTGCTAAGAAATACCAAAACAAATCACATTGAAAAAATAAGAGTGATTTAGTCATGTTGCTTCATGGATGAAACCCATAGGTGCCATGTAATTTCTTACTTAATCCTACCTAGAGGATACTAATGTGTGCTAAAAATTAAGAGGTGAAGCTAAGATTTGAACCCAAGTCTCTCTGGTTCCAATACCAACATTCTTTCTTTCCAGCACTCTGCTTTATGCTACGGATACTGGGCTACTTAGGAGAAAAAAGCATGAATTCTTTATTAAACATAAAACTCTCTTTATGCTTTGTTTCATTACTCTTCACTTAATATATTTGCCTCTCACAGAGACATTTTACTAACATTTATCCAACACAGATTAAATACAACCTAATATTTTTTTGAGCACTTACAGTGGGCTAGGCACTGTTTTAAAAGCTTTGCATGTATTAACGCATTCAATTTACAATGACTCTAGGAGCCAGCTACTTTGAGAATTTCATTTAAAGATGAATAAACAGACACAGAGAGGTTAAATAATTAGCTTGGGGTCACAAGGCTTGTTAGTGATAAAATCAGGCTTCAAAACCAGGCAGTGTGTCACCAGAGTACACACTCTTAATGACTGTGACACATGACCTTTCTATAGCCCCCTACCCTAAGATCAAGGAGCTCACCCGGTCTAGCGGGGGAGAGTGCCAATGCCCAAATGCAACAGGATATATTCAAGGGTGCAGGTGAGCACTGAGGGCAGACTGGATGGAATAAGCTTTCTCTCAGAGATCACGTTGCCATCACTGCTGAAATGTAAATTGTTTTTAGTTTTGTATATAGAGAGCAGAGTTTCTCAGTCTCAACCCTACTGACATTTTGGGCTGGATAATCCTCTTTTATGGAAGGCCGTCTTGTACGTTGTAGGGTATTAAACAGCATCCCTGGATTCTACTCACTATATGCCGGTAGCACATTCCAGTTGTGATAGCCAAAAATGTTCCTGGATGTGGCCAAAAGTTCCCAGGGTGTGGGGGTGGGGTAGGATTGCACTGGTTAAGAAACATTGATTTAATGAAATGAAGAGCAAGAGAATGACGAACAAATGTGGCAAAGTGTTAATAGCGGATGAATCTGGGTGAAGAGTGTATGAGAGTTCCTTAGATCCTTCTTACAAATTTTCTGTAAGTTAAAAATATCTAAATAAAAATTTTAAAAAATAAGAACTTCTTGATTATGTTGGAAACAAATACATAAATACTCAAAGTATTTCAAAAAGGCAGTTAATATCAATTATCTAGGATAAAGAAAAAATTCAATATATAGAATTTAAATAAAAAATAGTATCTTATTACTGTTACAGAAAGAAACCTTTGACCTGTCACAAGCTATATTTACTTTCCTTTGTTCTAATTTTTGGTATTTGATTTTCTTTTAATATATTAGGACATATCCCAAAAATGCCATTACACAATATTATCCAAGAGAATTATCAGAGGAGGAAAAAGAGACATTTGGACAATCAAAGCCTTTGAGTGACTTTCTTAACAACACATGTATAAGGTAAGAACTGTCTATTAAATTTTTAAAATAAAACAAAATGTGTATGTGTACCTATAGTGATAGGTCTTAAAAAGCAACTCGGTCCATGGTGTCTAGTTAGAGAGTATGAAGAGTTATCAGATATGCATGACCATGTGACAACATTCTCAGTCTTTCCTTCTATTGCCAGGCAACATCCTAGACCTCCCAAGCTAGGGCCACACCAGTGTTCACCTGCGAGACGTATGCAGTTGAGTGTGTGAGGATGTTTTCCTAATGGCAAATTAACATCTATTTACCCTGGTTCTTTTATTTAAGTCTTTCTTCTCCACTCCCTACTCCCCTTCTTAGCTTCATTAACTTGTATAAGATTGCAAAGATGAGGATGCAGGGGATGTGGAAGATGATCATGATGATGATGATCTTTGTAAATGATAACCTGAATTCGATTCACATGTACCTTTGTACATCTTATCCCTTGCCACTAATTCCTGTGTTGCTGCCACTCTTACTGAATCTGAGAGTTGTCTTCAGAAACAACCCCCCCCCCCCACACACACACACACACAGACACTGTTAATAGGACCCTGGGGTTTCTAAACCAGAGAAGAGCTTGACAAGGTCTCATCCAGTCAACATCAGAGTTCAGAGAAGTGGAGCCAGTGATGGACAGGTCTGCCAGGTGTACCCTGTAGGTTGGTTTCCATGTCTTTCCAAAATTAAAAATTTTTTGGTCGAATTCATACATAGCCCATATTAAGTTTTTGCATTTTTAAGAAAACACCATTAATTCTTTGAGACTTTTAAATATCCTGAAAATTCCAACAACTCTCGAAAGTTGTTACTCATGTCTGGGGGGAATCTGGTTCAAAAATTCACCAGAGATGCAAAGAGAGTGCATTAAACTAGATAAAATACTTTATGTATGTATAGTTTTGTTTACTCCAGGTCAAGGCTTCTTGTGAAGTTTAGTAAAACGTAGAACAAAGATAGATGTTCCATCAATGCCTGATGACTAACAGCTGTTCAACAGCTGTCCCTTGCTGACTTGTCATACTTTAGCTAGCTTGCCTGCTATTTCCCTGTGCCAGCCACCAGAATGACTATGGAATCAAAGCTTGGAGAGCGGAGGGGACACAGTGGCTGTTAACAAAGAGCCAGAAACCTAGAGGCGGGAACACAGTCTCTCCTCACAGGATTTCCGTACTAGTTGGTCTCTGGAGAAGATATTAAACATGCAGAAAAACTGTATATCTCATGGCAAGGGTAGGGGACACACTACAAGGCAGAATTCCATGAAACCTCCAGAAATTGCCAGAGGTTCAATGTTTTAAAAAGGGGGTTGCAGTTTTGTGGACTCTGCTGGTTGATTAGGGGAAATGAAAATCAGGTGAGTACTTCGGACTTTGAAGCAAGCCTCATTTTTTTTTGTTATTGTATCTTTTTAAAATTTTTTTTATTGTTATGTTAATCACCATACATTACATCATTAGTTTTAGATGTAGTGTTCCATGATTCATTGTTTGTGCATAACACCCAGTGCTCCATGCAGAACATGCCCTCTTTAATACCCATCACCAAGGCCTCATTTTCTTGTCTGTTTGGTGACAAATGTATTTCTGTTTAGGCTACAAAACTAAACAACAAAAACAGAAAAACAGAGTGCATAACTATTTGCCACTCATTTACAGGAAGCATGCTATAGTTTTTCCAGTGGGGCAATGAGAAAGAAACAAGAAAACCTAAGGTTTCTGTTTCCCCATATCAAAATTTAGTCCTTAAAATTTTTCCTGATAAGAATATTAAAAATGAGAAGTCTGTGTACAATCCATTTCAAAGCCATAAATGGCCTATAGCCAATTCTTAATTATCCACATGGTGTATTATCTTTAGACCTGGTTTTTATTCTTCCCTTTCAGTTACCATGCTTACTGAGAGAGGAATAGTAAACAGCTTTATAATTCCCTCTCTGAGATGTGGGAAGAAGAAGCCAGAACTGTAAGAAAGAGGAAAATTGGCACAGGAATTATAATAGCACCGGTCAAGAATAAATAAACCCACAAATATATCACTGCCATGTTTCCCACTCTAAAACTGTTTAAGGTTTATTCAATTTTTTAAAAGTTAATATAAGGCTGGCTTTGATCTGGGAATAGTGCCCTTTTAGAAATGAGTTCTTTCTTAAAGAATTTTATCCATAAAGATCCTAAGGGAAGCAGTATTTGCAAAAGAAGGAAATGATAAGAAAGTAAAGAGAACTTCAAGGGATTCTCAAAGCAACTAAAAAACATTTGGTTTTGAGTTTAAAAAAAAAAAAAAACTTTAAAAAAATACTTACAGGAGCGCCTGGATGGCTCAGTTGGTTAAGCGTCTGACTCTTGATTTCAGCTCAGGTCCTGGGATCGAGCCCCAAGTCAGGCTCCATGCTCAGCTCGGAGTCCGCTTGAGATTCTCTCCCTCTCCCTCTGCCCCCCCCAGCTCTCACTCCCTATCTCTCTTTCTAAAATAATAAATAAATAAAATCTTTAAAAAAAAGTACTTACAGGCTCTAACTCAGACGACGGTTTTGCCAGCCTCCACTTCATCACCCTCAGAAACTGGAGTGCAGGAAAATAAAGAAACAGGAAACCAGAGAAAAGGTGCTGTCTTCACTTCTCCCTTGTGAATTAGTTCCCAGTTCAGGCTGAGAGGGAAGAATCAGGAAATCAGATCAAAGGCCCTGGCTTTAGCTTGTCTCTTGGGAATTTCTTTCTCATTTAGGCTGAAACAGGAAAAAAAAAAAAAACCCCACAAGATTTTGAAAAAGCTAACAAATGCTTCTACTTGAAGCTCCAGGCTGCGAAGCTAGCCCTCGTGGGTGTTTAAACGTGCATGTGAATCACCTGGGTATCTTGTCAACATGTGGACTCTGATTCAGTAAATTCGGGATGGAGTCTGTGACTCCTTTTTTGGCAAACTCTACGTCATGATGGTGCTGGGGGCCCATAGACCACACTTTAAGTAGCAAGGTCCTAGTTTGGAAGGTAAAATACAAGAACAATTTAACCAAGAGTACCCAATTAAGCAGTGGACGGTAGTGTTAATTCTTAACAATAGAGGTATTAAAGGTCACCCTGTTTAATTACATTCTTAGGAGTATCTATTATAATATTTAGAGTTTATATTTAATTGTCTAAGGAGGGTTTTTTTTTTCTTATTTGAGGAGATTCATACTCAAGAACCACTCTTTCAGCTTACCATACCTATTAAAAAACCAAGCTATTTGGACCCTCAGTCATTAGGGTAAAACGTTGGGTGACATCCTAATTGTGGGAAAGCTCCAGAGGCCTTGTGAGTGAGCTGAGCTTTCAAACCAAGCATATACAGGGGCAATAAACATGACAGAAACTTACAGCAATTTTTGTTTTGTTTTGTTTTTTGTTTATGGTACTGCTTCTTTCAAGAATATACCTCATTTTCATATCATAAGCAAGTGACTGACTGAGTAACGGTGAAATACGTTAGTCAAACTCACAGAAAACAGAAAATCTAAAAAACAATATTTATACGCAAACATAGACACAACTACTTGAAGGCTCAGGAGAGTGACCAAAAGTTAGCAGAAACTAGAGGGGAGAAGGATGAGATTTGCAAGTTTGCAGTGCCTTTTCTGTAAGTATTGCCTAATCCATAGGAGGCTCAGGTGACCGGTCTGTGGGTGGTACAATAACCAAATAGTCCGGGGAAAGTCATAGAAGGAAGGGAGCCCCAGATAAGCCAACACCCCAGATCTACCTAAAATATCTAATCAGATCCTAGGCTGTAGACTAAAGTGCTCATTTTTAGGGGAAGCTCTCGGGGAGTCCAGAACAACCAGCATCTAGAAGCTGAAAAAGTGAGCAGAGATTTCAGCTGTTGTTCTATACAAAGAAGATAGAATTTGGAGTTTGAGTCCAGAACAAATTTCACCTTTCAGAGGGAAAAAAGAGAATCCAGGTCTCTACAACATATCATTTATAACAACCACTTTCATTAAATGTGTAAAGTCTCTAACCATGTGAAGAAGCAGGAAAATGGGACTCTCAAGTTCTTCCTGATACCACCTCTGGTACCAAACGAGGGTTTTTCTTCCCCCAACACCAAATAGTATCCTCTCCCACATCAATTCTCTAACTCTCTGGAGTTCTCTATCTGGAGTTAGTGCAGACTCCACAAGGTAAGGGGCCTAGTCCCACAAGCCTGCCCCAACTTCAGACGCCAGTCTCAAGTCCCAGGGGGGCTATGCTTCTGACTGACCAGCTATAAATCAGTTTGATAATTCTCCAGAATGACTCATTTAACTCAGGGAAGTGCTCTCCTTACTCTTACCAGTTCATTGTAAAGGATACAACTCAGGAGCAGCCAAATGAAGAGATGCACAGGACAAGTGATTGGGGGTGGGAGGTTGGGAGAGACGCGCTAGGTTCCCAGCACTTTCGAGTATTCACTGAGTTTGGAGCTCTTATAGTAACTTTTAAAACAGGAGCCAGTCAAGTCAGGGCCCTAGGCTACTAAGAGATGAGCCTAGCACTCAGATTGTTCTTGAAAGGGCAGTATTAGCCTTGTTAGCAGGATAATTCTTGAGGGATTGTATCATGCATTGCAGGTTTAGTAATAGAATTAAACACAGTAGTACCTCCCAGGCACTGTGATAACTAAAACCACCACCACCACTACCACACACCTACACCTACACACACACACACACACACACACATCACACTTCTAACCTCCAAATCTCCCCTTGAGAATCTTTTATTTTAAATTTTATATATACAATATATACATATATATTCTAATCCTGATTAATACATAACCCTAAATATATATATATATAATCCTAATGATATATTTGTATAGTAATTAGTATATATGAACATTCAGTATATGTGAATATGGCTAAGAAAATTGCCTTTTCTGTCTGTTTGGGGTTTTCAGGAAGCGAATGAGACCGAGTTTAAAGTAGAGGTTTACTGAGCGTCCCGCTGTGTAAAATTTTTTTTTAAAGGAATCAGGATTGGGCAAGGAGAGCTAGCAAGGTCTAGGCCAACCCCTGCAGGGAGCTCCAGCGGGAAGACGGCCTGTGGGAGGAGTCCGGCAGGAGGCAGAGCGGGGCAGGCCCCGTGTCCCTGCAGCTGCAAGCTCAGTTATGGGCCTGGGCGAGCACATCCTCAGCCTGGAAGCCCGGGTAGATCACGAAGGTGCTCCAGGCCATCAGCTAACAGCCTCCTGGCACTAGAAGTTCTGAGTAGCACACAGCTATGAGGTTTTTTTCTCTTAAGGAATTTATTTCACATGGGGGTAATCGTCAGTTACCAAATATAATTGAGAACATTTTTTTCTTTCCATATAAATGAAGGAGGATCTGCTGAAAGACCTGTCATTGAATAGTAAAATCCAATGTCTTGGGGTTTTTTTGTTTGCTTTTTTAAACAAAATAGTGTTGAAATAGCCCTGCAGCAAAATGAAATCATGAACACATTTATTGATGACTGGAAGTGCCTGGCAGAAGAAGAAAGCTCCTTTGGAGACAAAACCGATACGCACCTGAAAGAGTACCAGTCCTTTACCGACCTCCATAACCTGACAGAGAAGATGATCACCTCCGTCTCGTGGCATCCGACCATCTATGGTGAGATGAACAGGACAGTGGTTCTCTTTTGTGATGGCACAGAAATAGTCTGGCTTTTCTAGTAAAATGACAAACTAGCTCAGTTTCTCAGTTGCAGTAAGACCACTTCCAGCTGCAAAGTGCACCCGCCGAGCATTTTCGGCACCCCTGCCATCCTGTGTTCTCCCAGCACCTCACTGTGGTCTCTACAAGGACAGCACCAGAGCTCAAGCCAGGGAAGTGACGGCTCAGGCCACCTAGCCGGTGCAGTGCTGAATCTGGATTTGCCTCAGCCTGTTGGGACTCCCAAGGCTAGCTCCTTTTCCCGCCCTCCACCCCTCCCTTCACATGCTCTTCCTATCTGATTAACGGACAAGAGAGGAAACACACCTCCCTTAAATCACTCAGCAGCCAAGGGAGGGGGGACCCAGTGCAGGTGGAACCACATGCAGATGGAACCACGAAGAGAAAAAGGTCTTTTCCCTCTTTTTTCCTCCTCCTCTCCCCCGCAGTGGCCCTTCTCAATCTCTCTCTCTCACACACCCACACCCACACACACACAATTCATACTAAATCTTTGAAGTCCATTGTTTATTTTATATTAACAGTACATCTCAGTTTGGACTGACCACCTTTCAAGTGCTAAATAAGCAACATGTGGCTACTGGCTACCGTATCACCCAGTAGAACTCTAGGAGAACTCTTGGTCTCTTATTGAATGTATTTATTCAAGTTTCATCAAAATGGAAATGAATAGTGACCACGTTGAGCAGCAAAACCTAAAAACATTTCTCTATGTACCGTTGCTGCAGATTTTAACTTCTAATTGTGTTTCAATCAGGCCTGATAGCTGTGTCCGTGGCTGTACGACTCTCCCTTGAAGAGAGAGTCCACTTTTCTGGTAAACTGTTGCTGCAACCATCACTGATTCTTTTCTGGAGTTTCTCGGATCCCATACATCCTCAGGTAATTAAGGAGAGGTGTCCACGTAGTCTAAACATTTCGAAAACTATGTTCACATTTATCTTTAGCAGTTTTAATTGCAAAGTACTTTATAACCAGTTAATATGGTAAGTGCTGGTAAAGTTAAGCTTTCTTCCATTCAGAATTTGTCATCAATTTGAGCAAAACTAAAGTTTACACTTAGTTTATTGAAAAGGTTTATTGAACAAATCAACATGTTATTTTCAGAAACGATTTTAAGAGGACTGTTAAAAAGCAAACACTTTCATGGGCTTTATTTAAATACTATTTGTTCAAATGCAAATAGATTTTAATTTCACATGAATTTCCTCAGTTCTGAGGATCACCAGTAGGTGACAGTGATGAGTACAGATGCCTGTGTGGGAAATAATGGGGAGGGGTGCAGACTATGGCCCTGGAGAGCGGACAGCCCATCTGGGGGATACTACTCTTCAGCTCTCTTGTTGCCAGGTGGTCTTACTTGGTTTAAAGAATCCAGATCAGATTTTTTGAGTGAAATCTCCCAATTTTTAAATAGTTCAACTAAAACCAAACCAAACACACAATTCAAATAAAACAAGTCTGAGGGCTAGGTTTGCCCCACAGGGTTCTATTTCTATCAGCTGCTCAAAAAGAGTTTTGCTTAGGGGAGGGTGCTTTATAGTGTTAGATTAAGTTTTTTTAATGTACTTAAATATTTTGTTTCTATAAAGTATTATATATCCAAGGATTTCCCTAATAAGCCCTAGCCTTTCCTCCTAACTTCTTCCCTAATTTATCTGAATTCAGGCAGTTTTACTATAATAGATTCTAGTATTTTAATTATTATAGACCTAGAGATCAAAATGACAGATCTCTAGTTCTTTCCTATCAGCCTAATTACCACAAAAATGGTAAGTAGGGGTTTTCTAACATTTTCTAGTGGACTAGGATTACTCTCCAGTCCACATCATGGAAGTGTGGCTGAACGCAAATTAGGAAGAGGAAAAAAGGACCCTCTCCTTTATTTTGAAGACTAGCTTTAAAAGACAAGCAAATAATTTCTTAAAGAAATAATGCAAATGATTTCTTTTGTCTTTGTTCTATCAAAACTATAGGACAATATTTTTTTTAATTTATTTTAAAAGTAGAAGTTTCTCTAGAAGCCACAGAGTACCAAATAAACAAAGATGATTCACTCTAATTCCAGTCTGAAACTTTAGCTCAGTGGTGGCAAACCAATGGCCTCTGGGGTCCATATTTTTTTTTTTAAAGATTTTATTTATTTATTCATGAGAGACAGAGAGAGAGAGAGACAGAGGCAGAGGGAGAAGCAGGCTCCCCGCGGAGCAGGGAGCCCGATGCGGGACTCGATCCCAGGACCCTGGGATCATGACCTGAGCTGAAGGCAGATGCTTAACCGACTGAGCCACCCAGGCGTCCCAAGATTTTATTTATTTATTTGAGAGAGCGAGAATGAGAGAGAGAGAGAGCATATGAGAGGGAGGAGGGTCAGAGGGAGAAGCAGACTCCCTGCTGAGCAGGAAGCCCCATGCGGGACTCGATCCCGGGACTCCAGGATCATGACCTGAGCCGAAGGCAGTCGCCTAACCAACTGAGCCACCCAGGCGCCCCCATTGGGGTCCATATTTTTAATGGTCATGTTTAAGGAAGAACAGTAACCATGCACGTATTTTGCCTGGTGCTAACACATTAGCACAGGTGCCAAACATGATTACTATACCTATTCCTTCACACTGGTATATTCCTTGCAGGGCTTCCTTCTTACCTTCCAATACTTGAGCTTGTTCACTTCTCAGTCCTGTATTATTTTAAAATTTGAAATATTATCACTGGCAATACTTCTATCTTTTCTCATTCAACACATTTTCTTTTTGAGTGCTTACTCTGTGCCAGACTAGCTAGACAGCAGGGAACAAAACAGAAAAGTATCTTGTCCTCACAGAGCTTACCTTCACACTTCTCAGAAACACTAAGCTTAGTCTTTTTGTTTTAAAAAATTGTAACACCTCCCAGCAATGACCCATGGAGGGTGGAGGAAGGGGAGACCTGGGCTCCTGGAGAACCTACCTCTCTCATACACATAGCCAACGTTCACAAAACTCAGCAGAGGCAACTTTCCATCCACAGGTGGCATTCTGGGAATGGACTCTATGTCCACGTTTCTTACGGACGGCTATAAAATTCAACTTTCGACTGTCTTAACATTATTTTCTCACTATGATCTTAATAGGTTTTCTCATTCTCTCTTGAATTTGGGGGGGTTTACTTTAGTTAATGCTGGAGAGCCCAGATGACATCTTTTGCTTCAAGTTCTGTCCAAGTGACCCTAATATCATTGCTGGAGGCTGCATAAATGGGCAGGTAATTATAGATTTTTTCCCCCAGCTATTTATTAATTTAGACAACATTCTGTAATATGTTTTGATTGGTAGTTTTTCTTAAACTTAAGGATTCAATTTGGCCGAAGGAAAGTATGCCAATTGTGTGCCAAGAACTGGGGTATATAGATGTGTTAGATGTGGTATCAGGGCTTGAGGTGTCCACAGGATAATCTAGTTATAACTGGAAGAAAACTGAGTCAAATCTGTTTGTATTTGTGGAACAGAACCGCATATTGTACAAGATTCCACAGAAGAACAACAACACAAGCATTAATACTTCTTGGTCGGGAGTCCTCTTCTGACGTTTCTCTAGGAGTAGGAGTTAGGGGATGATCCAGAATTTGAACAGCAATTCACTGGGAAAAACACATATATTACCGAATTTACATATGTATAATTTAATACCATATTTGTTTTCTTCTCTTTTTATCTAATGTATATGAAACTTAGATCCTATCTTCCAATTGCCTATTTCTCCAATAAAGCAAAACAAAAATCTTAAAGCTGTTTTATGATCAGAATTGAAATTCACTGTGACCCAGTGAGTTTGACCATTAACGGTATATGGTCTTTCTGTGTGTGGCTAGGAAAACTTCCTTGTGATTGAAAATTTAAGTGTCTACAGTGCGGATGCCTGGGTGACTCAGTCAGTTGAGTGTCTGACTTTTGGTTTCGGCTCAGGTCATGATCTGAGGGTCATGGGATTGAGCCCCACATCATCAGGCTCCATACTCAGCAGAGAATCTGCTTGAGATCCTCTCCCTCTCCCCCTCCCCCTCCCCCACAAGCCTTCTCTCTCAAATAAATACATCTTTTTTTTTTAAGATTTTATTTATTTATTTGACAGAGAGAGAAAGAGACAGACACAGAGAGAGCACAAGCAGGGGGCGCAGCAGAGGGAGAGGGAGAAGCAGGCTCTCTGCTGAGTAAGAAGCCCGATGTGGGGCTCGATGCCAGGACCCTGAGATCATGACCTGAGCCAAAGGCAGACGCTTAACCATTGAGCCACCCAGGCGCCCCTAAATACATCTTTAAAAAAAATAAATGTCTACAGCATCCATGACCATTTATCCAGAACCAAAACAACCAGGAAAACCATTTTTCCCCCTCAGTTTTGTTCAACAATAACTGGTGGTCATAATGATGACCCAGAGCCCATCCTCCAAGCCCTGCAAATCCTGAAATGCTTTTTGTTACTCATTATGAAGGTGATACAACTCTAAGAATATTTTAGAAAAGGGTGCCTGGCTGGCTCAGTCAAAGAGCATGCGACTCTTGATCTTAGGGCTATGAGTTCAAGCCCCATGTTGGGTGGTAGAGATTACTTTAAGTAAGTAAGTAAGTAAATAAATAAATAAATAAATACTTTTTTAAAAGAATATTTTAGAAAAGCAAATGATGAAAATAAAATCACTCACAATTCTGTAATCCTGACATTTTGTTAACATTTCAATGTGTTGAAATGACTTTTAATCATTGAAAATTAATTTAATTTCGTGTTGCATATTTTAGTTTATTCTCATTTTTCCAAAAATGACCATCATGTATATGCAAACTTGGAGTTGGCTAGAATATTCAATTAAGTAGAAATCATCATTTTCCAGCCTTTTTGGACAACTGAGTATTTGTACTACTTCTGGAGAACAGGCAAAGCTGCTCTCCACACAGTCACAGCACATTCCCAAAGACAGAGGAAGAACTCTTCCCAAAGCAGAGGAAATTGCATACGGTTTATACTGGAGTTTAAAAAAAAAAAAAAAACTAGCTTTTATTAACACAAGCACAAAAATCAAAGTGCTAAAAAATACTTTTATAGAGAAGAAAACATTCTTTGTCATGATTTAAAAGTTGCTGACTTACTAAAGATGTAGGCTAAATTTGATTATCCTTCAAGGTGATTGATTCATCAGAGTGCATGCCAATACCAATAGGTTTTAAAAAATCTTTAAGACCCAATGAGCTATTTCCTGAAAATATGTTGTAATAAGCTTTATTTCTGTTTTAGATTGTCATGTGGGATATTACTGCGCATGCAGATCGCATAGAAAACATCAAGACAGGTGGTAGTAGAAGTAAAAAAGTCACGCTCAAGGTTAGCTTTTTATAACTTTTCACTTGCAAGTTTCTTCAGTTCAGGGGTTTATCAAAAAGTACATAACAGAACTGCCAAGCTACACAAAGACTCAATATAGAGGGGAAAAAAGTATTATTTCCCACACCTTCACATCTGTTTGTGGACATGTTCTGAACCGCTTTTGTGTAGGTCCTTGATTCAAAAATCAATAAAACAAGTCGCATGACCTACCTGAGGACGTTAAGTTATTTTTGTCGTTGTTGTTAAATAAAATAAAGGGCCCAAGTGACTTGCCTAAAGTGATGTCATGGAAAGAGCATGGGACAGTAGGACCATATACGTTGGCTCTGGACTGTAGTCCTGTGAGTTTGGACATGTCTTCTCACCTCAGCAAGCATCAGTTTTCTCATGTGTAGAATGAAGGGGTTACCATCCTTTCTGATAATCATATACTATGATTTTGTGACGCTGTGGTTGCTGCCAAGAGGGTTGAGGCAAGATTCCTGAGCTCCTGACATAGTACTCACCCACAATATTGCAAACCTCTACCCCCAGTTCTTCAATCTGAACACCAATGGGCCTCCACCAAGACACTGTGGGCGTGGCCCTCTGTGCATGCAGGAAACACTCCTTTAAAAATGGGATCTCCTTGATCCTTTAGGGAGTGGGTCAATCACTCCTGTTAAGTTTGGAGACTAAATTGAAGGGAAAGTGCATAATCTTATTACCTAAATACATGATGCATTGAAACACTAGTTTCAATGTTTTTCTTTGAACTAGTATTTCTCCAAGTTATTAATTCTAACTAGAGTAAAGAGTAAAGTATGAATTCACTCATTAGCTCTCTGAAATTAGCACATAACTTTCTTTTCACATTTTTCCAGCCTATGTTTCTCCTTGAACCAGACAGTAATAAAGAAGCAACATATATCAGACATTGTGCAGTCTCCTCAATAGAAAATGGTCATAAGAAAGTAATTACAGATATACATTGGCTGTCTGACACATTTGAGGTGAGTCTTGATGGTTTCATAATTTTCTCCTGCTGGATTGTACATTTCAGAAGATTTTATTCAAAGAGCATATTTCAAGTCAATAATTCATTTACTTTCAAATCATAAAATAACCAGGAACCAGGGCATCAAACAGTTTTGTCAGTGTTGCCTGGCCAATATCTGACTTTGGGATGAGACTAAGGCCAATGTTTCAACTTCAATGGCTTATAAACCACTAAAAACTGTAGGTGGTGTCAACAATGATATAATGTAATAGTGGAGAAGATAAGAGTTTGATATGTAAAGATAGAGTGCAAATATTTTACACCCTCAGGCTTTGTGGATTTAAAATTTTTAATTTCAGCTAGTTGGAGCAGGCAACTCTGAAGATCTGTGACATATAGTAATGTACTATTTTGTCAAGGCAATTTTGAACTGAATGCACCGTGAGGCTGGTGGGTGAAAACTAATCATGCAGTGAATGAGTCCAGCTGAGTGCCTAACCTCTGCGTTGTAGTTTGGTTTTGTAGTTCTGTACCTGACTCAGTAAGTCAGGTGTTAGTGAATTTGGAAACTGGTAAGCTCCCCAAATGTTTCCTTCAAGGACACTAAGGGTCTACTGTGTACTTTGAGAATATCAAAGAATATTATGACAAAGTAGAGTTATAAAAGGTAATTAGCTCTTCAACATATTCAAATGGATGATGCAAAGCAACAATACTTTTAAAAGTTATAATGGATCACAACAAATAGCCCAGACAGTTTCTGTTACCTCTAAGAGTTTAACATAGGGTAACGGAAGGAACTCTCTGTTTCAACTTCATCTCACCTCACACGGTACACACAAATTAATTCAGATGATTATAAATTTAAATAAAAATAACAAATCATAGGAAAAATATAATAAAAATCAAAATAGAATACCATAGAATATCATATTTCTGGATTGGAGATAGTTTTCTAAGGTAATTAATGTTGAAAGAAATTCAAAACATACACATGTAAATTTCTAAATTTAACAAAGAGCAAACAACAAAATGGAGGAAAATATTGGTCTAAAATATGGTTTCCAGTAAATAAAACATATACTGAAAAACAATCAGTAGATAAACATGAAAATCATTCAGGCTTTCTAATATCAAAGAAATTAATAATAAAGCAACAATAATATACTATTTTGGATCATTTAATTTTTAAATAAAAATTTAATAAATAATAATACCCTGTGTTAGAAAGGATGCAGTGGTGAAACCAGTAAACTCTAACACTGCTGGTTCCAACATAAAACTTTTGGAATACAATTAGTGTGATTCTTAAATCATCCAAATTTTCAACTTTTTGAACAGTAATTCAAATTTTGGGAATTCATATTAAGAAATAATCCAATTTGTGCCTCAAGATACACCGTTACATGCACATCTTAACAAATTATGTCAAAATGTATTCATGAAAAAAGACTGGAAAAGAATATAGGTAGAATTATATTTGATATTAAACCTCCTATTTTCCAAATTTCTATAATATTATGTTGTTGTTGTTGTTGTTTAAATCATTAAAACATAAAAGCTCAGAGCAAGCACACTTCTGAGGTCTCGCACTTTATACAGCAGGGAAGGCTCAGTAGAGGGAGAGGCAACACGGACTCTGGATTCCTTATCAGATGAGTAGAAGTTGACAGCATTTGGGAACCAGAGAGTGTTCAGGCTCCTGTGGCCGTGGCCAGGTTTCCAGGGTCTTAGTTCCTGGGACACCTACTGGCCTTAGCAGGGCAGCCCCTGTTTCCCTCCTCCCACCCGCTACTTCCACTGTTTATTTGCTGCTGGAGCCCCTACCTTTGATTACTATTTTGCTCATCAGTCATACCAGGAAGGTAGGGAATTGGGGAAAGTGATGTCTCCCCTACTGTTTCAAGAGTGACACCTTCATAGATTGCCACAAAACCTTTCACCTTATTTCCAAGCTAGCTAGTTGGAACTTGGGACCTTCTAGGACCCTGAGGAGCCATTAACCCTCCTTGGATTCTTGCCTGTGCCGGGTGATTGTTGGTATCTAATGTTACACTAAATGTTATCTAATGTTACACCTTATCTGCCTAACAATGTCATCAAAACGCCTATGTTCTGTTCCACCATTAATAGTAAAAAACAAAAGACCCTACATTTCTAATTATACTGGATAATGAAATTGTGATACACCATTTATATATTATAAAACTGTTAAAATGACTTACGAGTACACAGGTAAGTGTTCAAATTACATCAACTGAAAAATCTAAGATAGAAATTTTTATGCATGCTAGTTAAAACTATGTCAAAATGTTTCTGTGAAAAAGAACTGGAAAAATATATGGCCAAATTACATTTTATTTTAAAATTTATTCTTCAAATTTCGGTGATATTGTTATATTCTTTTAATAAAAATTAAAACAAAGAAGAAAATATTAAAAGAGTAAAACGCTATGAGAAAAGCCATTACATCCTAGGTACAAATAAATTACTTCTTGTGTCTTTAAAAAAACAGATTAACAGATTGGGTGCTGTCTTTGAGAATCGAAATGGAATATGCTGTCAACTTGTTACATGTTCAGCTGATTGGTATGTCTTTGTTAGTGTTTCTGGGTCAATTTCAAAGTCAGAGGGGGTGAGGAGGAAGGTTTCCCCACCCTTCTACCAAGCAGTACTCTGGATACCACCTGGGTGTCTCACAACTCCACTTAACTCTGACACTATCCACCAGGACTCACAGGTTAAGGTTCAGTCCTACCCAACTGCTCTATCGAACACCTCTCCCCTATCACCGCCCACTCCCCTGCTGGCCACCTCAGATGCCAGTCACAAACCCAGGTCGTTACCTGTACTTCTGACTGACTGGCTGTAGACTGGAGGTTCCCAAGATTCCCTCCATCAGGTTGGATTAATTTGCTAGAGCAGCTCACAGAACTCAGAGAAACATTTTACTTACTAGATTACTGGCTTACTATAAAAGGATGTAACTCAGGAACAGCCAGATGGAAGAGAGGCAGAAAGCAAGGTATGGGGAAAGGTTGAGGAGCTTCCATGCGCTCTCTTGGTGCTCAATCTCCCGGAATCTCCACGTGTTCACCAACCAGGAAGCTCTCTGAACCTGGTCCTCCTGGGGCTTTAGGGGGCTTCATTACACAGGTACAATTGATTAAATCTTTGGTCATTGGTGACTGAATTCAATCTCCAGCACCTCTCTCCTCCCTGGAGGTCAGGGGGTGGAACTGAAAATTCCAACTCTAATTGCACGGTTGGCTCCATTGACAACCCACCCCCATCCTTAGGTACTTTCCAAAAGTTGCCTCATTAACATAACAAAAGGAATCTTTACCACTCTCAACTTCTTGGAAATTCCAAAGGTTTTAGAAGCCCTCTTCTAGAATTCTGGAGGAAGAACAGATTTATATATCTTATAATTCACAACATCACAGTCTTATTTTAAACACTACCTAAAATATTTTCATACAATATATTCTTTTTTCTTAGATACTTCTAAAATCATTATCTTTTGTTCCTTAAATAGTCTTTATCGTAGCGATTAAACCTGATATTAACAACAGGGCAGAATATTATAGATTGTTGCTGGTTGAAAAAATATTTTTATAGATACAAATATGTTGTAAAAAGAATACATGTATGTGTACACACCCACCCACACACAACTATATCCTATACTACAGGTAGTACGTAATAAAGTTGCTGAATCAAAGAAAGAGCTGACTCAAGCCTCAGAAACAGCCCCAGGGATCTGGGTAGCAGGAATGAATGGCCAGCCCCTTCCATCTGAATGAATCAGTTCCAACCTGACTTCTGTTACACCACAAACTCACCCCTTTGGCCGAGGAGGGAATGGCCAGGCACCCTGAGTGACAGTTCCAACCTGACTGCATGGAATGGGGAAGGGATAGTTCCCCCCAAAAACAAAACAATTAGAATGCTCTTGCTAAAAAATAAAAGAGCATGAGGGTGGGGGGATTATTGCCCAAAAGGGCCACCAATAGGGCCATATGGAATATTATACAACAAGTAAAATTGTAATGATTTCATGGAGCAATGTTTATGGTATGATGTTGATTATAAACAACAGAATGCAAAGCTATACTCTTCTTCAACAGCCTTGGAAAACATTTAGAAACACTGAACAGACTTAAAATATTACATGTTTTTTTATTTAAGTCACAGGTCCTTGATTGTTGGTTATAATGATGGCCCTTGAATTTAGAAATATTCTAGAATATTCTGGAGATAATTCCTTCAAAAGTTGTTAAAGTAAAAAAAAAAAAAAAAAAGCTTATGCATTTAGAAAAGCTAACTTTTAGTTATTTGGAAAACTTACCAGTTCTAATCTTTATACCTCAGCCATGCCAAAGTTCTTATAATATAGAATAAGGTAAAATAAGGATCCATTAATAAAGAATATGTGACTGAACAATAGAATGTTACTCAGCCATAAAAAAAGAATGAAATCTTGCCATTTACATCAACATGGATGGATCTAGAAGGTATAATGCTAAGTGAAATAAGTCAGTCAGAGAAAGATAAATACCATACAATTTCACTCATATGTGGAATTTAAGAAACAAAAACAAACAAACAAAAAAACGCTCTTAACTATAGAGAACAAACTGGTGGTTACCAGAAGGGAGGTGGATGGGGGGATGAATGAATTAGGTGAAGAGGATTAAGAGTACACTTATCATGATGAGCACTGAGAATGTGTAGAATTGTTGAATCACTATTTTGTACACCTGAAACTAAATATAAGATTATATGCTACTTATACTGGAATTAATAAATTAATTAATTTTTAAAACCCCAAAAAAGAATATGTGATTAATTTATGCAGAAAGTTCAACTGAAGTTATCTGTATTTAGCAAAATCATTTCATTCTTTTTTTCAAAAATTTTTTAAAGATTTTATTTATTTATTTGAGAGACAGAGAGCACAAGCAGGGGAAATGGCAGAGAGCACAAGCTCAGACTCCTCACTGAGCAAGGAGCCCGATGGCGGGCTCAATTCCAGGACCCCAGAATCATGACCTGAGCCAAAGGCAGATGCTCAACCAACTGTGCCACCCAGGGGCCCCTAGCAAAATCATTTCATGAATAATGCAAATTAATGCTATAAATGAGATTCAAGATCTTTCTAATTTGGAAAAACAGTTTTAAATCAACTATAATTGTAGTTTAAAACAGATCTTTTTGTGTCATTTGTGGTGTTCTCTCAAGGATTTATATTTTGACAACATAAAAATGATTAATACTTTCAACAATTCATTAAGATGAATAAATGATTAATATTTATTAAGTCACATAAATGAATAAGAGTTTTGTTAGTCTTACTTGAGCTACTAACCATTTATCTAAATACTTTAACTTACACATCTAAATTCTTTAATAATATCTTAATTTTATTAATCAGGTTACTCATAACCTCAGTGACAGAAATAATAGAGCTAATACAGCATGTCCTTTGCCATCCTCATCATATGTTTTCACATAATTAATACAAAGTCACTTTTATACTAAGATACTATATAAGTATCATTATAAATGTGTTACCAAGTTTATTACACTTAAAATTATACTCTATAGATGTGTGGAGCTTTATAAAGAATTTTCATATACATTATCTCATTTGATTTTTATAGTCAACCTGTAAGGAAGGAAAAATAAGAGGAGAAATAACCTTTATTGGATGCTTACTATGTACAAAGCACATTAAATCCAACATTGCCTGTGTATGTATTGTTTTCCCAATGAATATACATATATTTATGTTATACATATTATATGTTTATATTATATATTATATTTGCATTATATATTTATATATATTTATAATATATAATATGTGGTTATAGATCATGTCTCTTGTATATGACACCAAAAACACAAGCAATAAAAGAAAAAAGTTGAAATTCATCAAAATTTTTGTGTTTCAAAAGGCACTATCAAAAAATTGAAAAGACAGTCCACAGAATGGAAGAAAATATTTGCAAATCATATTTCTGATTAAAAATTTCTATCCAGAATATATAAAACTCTTACAACTCAACAATAAAAAGACAAATAACCCAATGTAAAAAGGAGCAGAGGTTATCAATAGACATTTTCCCCAAAAAAATATACAAATGGCTAATAAGCACATGAAAAGATGTTCAACATTAGCTATGAGGGAAATGCAAATCAAAACCACAATGAGACCTAAAATAGCCAAAGCAATAATCTTGACAAAGAAGAACAAAGTTGGAGGACTCACACTTCCTGATCTCTAAACTTTCTACAAAGTTACAGCTAGAGACAGATGTACTGACACTGGCATGAGGATAATAGACATAGAAATCATACAGCTCAGAAATAAACCCATATGTCTATGGATGACCAATTTTCAACAATTTGTCTTTCTTGTACAAAGACAATTTAATGAAGAAAGACTAGTCTTTTCAACAAATGGTGCTGGGACATCTGGATATATGCAAGCAAAAGAATGAAGTTGGACCCTTACCTCATACTGTATAAAAAAATTAACTGAAAATGGAATAAACACCTAAATGCAAGATCTAAAACTATGCAACTTTTAGAAGAAAACATAAACAAATAAAAGCATAAATGTTCATGACCTTGGATTAGATAGTGATTTCCTACATATTACATCCAAAGCACAACCAAATGCAAATCTAAATCAATTTTGATGAGACTCCACCTCCCCCACTAGGATGGCTATAATAAAAAAGACAAAAAGTAGCAAGTGTTGGCAAGGATATGGAGAAATTGGAATCCTCACACATTGCTGATGGGAATATAAAAATAACACAGTTGCTTTGGAAAACAATCTAGCAGTTCCTCAAAAGATCAACCACAGAAATTACCATATAACCCAGCAATTACACTCTTCAGTGTATACCCAAGAGAAATGAAACCATGCATCCAAACAAAACTTATACACAAATGTTCAAAGCAGCATTATTCATAATAGTCCATCAACTGATGAATGGATAGACTGTGGTATATCCTAAACAACAGAATATTATTTGGCAATACAAAGAAATGATATACTGATATATACTACCACATAGATGAACTCTGAAAATATGCTAAATGAAAGAAGCCAGTCACCAAAAGCCACATATTGTCTGATTCTATTTATATGAAATGTCCAGAATAGACAAAACTATACAGACAGGAAGTAGATTAGTATTGTCTAGGGCTGGTGGGATGGGCTGGGGGACAGTGAGGAGTGACCACCAATCTGTACAAGGTTTCTTTCTGGGGTGATAAAAATCTTCTAAACTTAATTGTGGTGATGGTTGCATAGCTCTGTGACTATATTAAAAACCATTGAATTGTGTACTTTCAGTGGGTGAATTTTGTGCTATATGAGTTATGTCTTAATAAAGTTGTTAAAAAGATGGCGCTAAAAAATGCTGAAAAAATGCTTAAAAAGATGCTAAAGAAAAAGATGGTGTCAATCTCCAAACTCAGTTCTCATATATGATAATATTAGTGTCAATACCAGCAGTCATCAAATAACCCTATAAACTGTATAATTCTCTAAAATATAAAATGCAAAACAATCCCATGTCATAAAAATCTTAGTTTCAGAGATATTAAAATACAGCCATGATCACATTGCTTATGTATAGCAGCATAAAGTATGGTAGTTCTAAGCCTACATCTCTTACTTATACTAAATAAAATGTGAATTTTTTTAAAGCACAATATGTTTTTGGGATATCAGACCACAGAAAGCTTTAACCCCACAATTAATAGAGAAAAAGAAAGAAGAACATATTGAAATTCCTTTGGATGTACCATCCACTTTTTTGCATCTCGATCTCTCCTGGAAACCTCTCACTAAGGTAAGTAACATGCAATTTAGTCCATTCTATTTGCTTGCATATACACTTATAATATATTTGCATATACATACATATATATACACACACTCTAGAAGTAGAGCAGCTCAAATAAACACAGGACTTTATAATTAATGTATTCATTTAACCAATAAATTCTTTTATTGAGAATTATTATGAGGCCTGCCTAGGTCAAGCCAGAAATCACAATTTTTGTGAACTCAAGATTGATATTTTTTCATGTATAAGCATGCCCCAACTTACTAATGGTTAGTATAATAATTATGCATTTGCATAAGCAGTTGCTTGTAAACCAGTAGGCTCTCAGGTTAGCCTGGAAAGCTAATTTTAATCTCTAATATAGGCAAAATTCTGCATATTTTTCATGTAGTAGGAAACAGTATTTTAATATCTATGACCAAACAAAACTGAAAGTAATTGAAAGAGAAATTATTTGTACTTTTCTTGAAAGGCAGAGCTTTGAAGAAAAGCAATTTTAATTTAAGAAAGATATGGCTGTGGATGGAATATGTGTGGAAAGTATGAATGGGTTTCTGACATTGATGACCCTCTTTTTTTTAGAATGTCTAGTTCCAATTCCAAACTTAAGATTTAGTCCCTTATTTTACAAGTATCACTAGAATTATATTACTATGTATTTGCTCCAAATGGAAGAGAGAACACAGAGGGGTGAGAATATTCCAGAAGGAGCTAGGATTAGAAATTAGAAATTAGAAAGAGAGGATGAGGAATTTTCTGGGGTAGGATTTACCAAGCTGTAAACTGTTTAAAAAGAAGTGAGCAAACAGAAACTTACCTGGGAATAATTGTCAGCATGTAGACAAATGTCCTGATGGAGAAATGTGAGGCAGATGTTGTGAGGGAAAGTATAAAGAATGACAGCTTCCCATTCTGGTGCAGATCCAGGGCCACTTCTGGAACTCAGGGGCATGTGTGTCCCCAAGGTGACTCAGCAGTGCCTGGCAGATGAAAAGACCCCACACAACTTTCTGGAGCTTCATTTAAGTGAAAGATGTAGGAACCAGGAGAATAAACCATTATTTTATATTAAAACCAAAAAGGATGTATTATGAACTAGAATACACAATATTTTCAGAAATTAAACAGGATTTGGAAATGAGCCCCTGGACAAGCTCCCTTCGACCGCAGGGTTTTATTTTTATTTATTTATTTATCTTCAAAGATCTTATTTATTTATTTGTCAGAGAGAAAGAGAGAGAGAGCATACACAAGCAGGGAGGAGGGGCAGAGGGAGAAGCAAGAAGCCTGACTCGGGGCTTGATCCCAGGACCCCGGGATCACGACCCAAGCCGAAGGCAGACACCCAACCGACTGAACCACTCAGGTGCCCGGAGTTGCAGGGTTTTAGAAACTGTGGTTTAGGCACTGTCTGTGGGGAAAAGCAACTAGGAATCTGATGGAGAATGGAAAAGAGACAAAGGGAGGGAGGGAGGTGGGAAACAGCCATCTGGGGGCGGAAGGAGAAAGCAAGAATAAGTCACCCACAGGATATATGGAAATAATCTTTCTTCTATGTTCTCCCAAAAGATAAGGCTGTCTAAAGGTGAAACAAGTTTAGACCACTGCCCAACCAAGATCAGCCTGAGTGAAGACAATCTCCTTTACAAAGCACAAGGTAACTGCCTTTGCTTATTAAAATGGCATGTAATAGTTTGAGTACTAGTGATTCCTAATGTCCAGGGTGCATTACTTGCTAAGATAGTCTGATTTGTAAAAAGAATACAGAAAACCAAACCCTCCAATATGGAACTTTATAATGGCTATAATAACTATAAGGGCGCCTGGGTGGCTCAGTAGGTTAAGTATCCATATCTTGATTTGGGCTCAGGTCATGATCTCGGGGTTGTGAGATAGAGTTCCACATCGGGATCCTCACTGGGCATGGAATCTGCTTGAGATTCTCTCTCTCCCCCTCCCCCTCACTCCTCAAAAAACAAATACACACACACAAAACTATAGCCAACACATTAAAACTGCCTATACACACACACACAAAGATTTGACGACAGAATTCAGTTTAGTTTAGTTTCATAAACATTTATTGAGTATATTTTTGAGAACTCATTACATTAAAAAAAATTTTACGAAGCTGTCCTAATAAATATGGATGTGCTCAAAGAATAATTCTATAGAATGGAACATATCTCGAGTCTAACAAAGTAAGTTATGAAGTATAAGAAATAAATTACCATTCCCAGTCAGAATATAATAGAAAAATTAATATTTGTACAGCAACATGATAAAATAGAGAAATAACAATTGCCTTTTACATCTGTCTCAACTCAACCCCTACACCTTTGTTGAAGTAACTGAAGGGTACACATACAAATGTCAAAACTATTAAAATAAAGGTGTTCGTGAATATCCCACCCGAGAGCAATGCACAATGAAAATGTAGAAGAATCACTAGAAACTGAAGTACTTTCCAAATATTTGCCTTGTCAAATGGATTTCCATTTATAAATTGTTGAATGTTAAGTGATAGAATATCTCGTAAAAAACATAATATGTATCTAATACCCTGCTTGGGCAAAACTCACTTTGAAGCTGTGTGTTTCATAGATACAACCCAAGACCTCATGCTAAAAAAAAAGAAAAATGTTTATAGACCTTTTCTAAGCACTATTAAAACATTGCATGTTTTTTATGTATTTGGGCCTGCTTCATTTCAGAAGGAATGGAAGGTGAGTTCTCTCCACTTCTTCGTAGTCAACTGTCAGCTGCAATTTATTGAATTTCGGCCATGAGTTAGGTACTGTGCTAATTAATACTGCACATGCTTTCATTCATTTACCAGGTATTTATAAAGTGCTTATCTTATGCTGGGCCCTGAGGGTGCAATGGTGTGTAAAACAGATGCTAATGGTCATGACAATCCTGCAAACTGGGAATTTTCATTACCATTTTATGATTAAGGAAACCAAGACTGAGAGAGGTTATGTGCGCGTGGGTGGTTCAGTTGGTTGAGCAACTGCCTTTGGCTCAGAGTCCTGGGACTGAGCCCCACGCTGCGCTCTCTGCTCATCGGGGAACCTGTGTCTCCCCCTCCCCCTGCTCCTGCTCTCTCTCTCTCTCTCAAATAAAGTCTTTAAAAAAAAAAAGGGGGGTAACTCATTAAATGCCCTACTCTTTTTAAATTAATGAAAGATGATCATGAGGATCTTACTGCTTTTATCCAGTTGATAGTAAGGATATCACTGTATCTTTTAAAAGTGTGTTTTTTTCCTTATTCACTTTCAACAAGTTTATTGAGGTATAATTGACATACAATAAAATGTAATGTTTTCAACACAGGGCTATTACATATACATATGTGTACATATATACATATGTACATGTACATATACATGCCTTTGTATGGACATGTGCTTTTATTTGCTTGGGTAAATACCTAGGAACGGGATGATTAAATCATGTGGCAGGTGTATGTTTAACTTTTTAAGAAACTGCCAAAGTGTTTTACAAAGTGGTTATACCATTTTACATTCCAACAAGCCATGCAGGAGAGTTCCAGTTTTTCCACATTCTCATGAACAGATGGTATGGCTAGTCTTTTTAACTGAACTATTCTAAAATGGGTGTAGCGATATCTCATTTACATTTACCTAATGACTAAAGATGTTGAGCATATTTGCATGTATTTTTTTTGCCTCTCATATATATATATCTTTTTGGGTGAAGTGTCCATATCTTTTACCCATTTTTTAGTTGTGCTGTTTGTTTTTTTATTATTGAGTTTTCAGAGCCCTTAACATATTCTGCATACTAGTCCTTTATCAGATATGTGATTTGCAAATATTTTCTCCCAGTCTGTGATTTGCACTCTGTTAAAATATTGTGTCAGGGCACCTGGGTGGCTCAGTTGGTTAAGCATCTGCCTTTGGCTCAGGTCATGATCCTGGGGTCCTGGGATTGAGCCCTGCGTTGGGCTCCCTGCTCAGCAGGGAACCTGCTTCTCCCTCTCCCTCTGCCCATTTGTGCTCTCTCTCCATCTGTCAACTAAATAAATAAAATCTTTAAAAAAATTATTAAGTGTCATTCTCCTAACACTGTCTTTTGAAAAGCAGAAGTTTTTAATTATGAGGAAGTCCAGTTTATCAGTTTGTTCTTTCATGGGTCATGATTTTGGTTTTGAATGTAACCGAAGGTTGGTTTTTTTTTTTTTCTAGGAGTTTTATAGTTTTATAACTAAGTTTATGATCTTCATTGAGATGATTTTTTTCTATGCACAAATTATGAATCAGAATTCATTTGTGTGTGATGTTCCAGCACCAGTGGTTGAAAACACTATCCTTTTTCCACCGGATTGTTTTTGCACCTTTGTCAAAAATCACTTGTCCAAATATGTGAGAGTCCATTTCTGAACTCTATTTTGTTCTGTTGATCTGTGTCTGTCTTTACGCCAATACCACACTGTCTTGATTACTGTAGCTTTAGTACTGTAGTACTAAAGGTTTGAAATGAGTGCTAGTCCTTCAACTTTTTTCTTTTTCAAAGTAGTTTTTGACCATTCTAGGTTTTTTGTTTTCCCACGTGAATTTTGTATCTTTTGTCTTGCATAAGCCTGCTCTGACTTTGATTGGTAAATCAGTATTACAAGATCAGTATTAACAAGAATTTGGTGTCTGCAATACAGAGTCTTTCAAGTCATTAGTAAGGTATATCTCCCCATCTACTTAGGTCATTAGTTTCTCAGTGATGTTTTATAGTTTCCAGCGTACAGGTCTTTCACTTCTTTTGACAGATTTGTCTCTAAGTCTTTCACATTTTTTGGTGCTCTAGTAAATGGTACTTCCAAATTTTTAATTTCTCATTGTTCATTACCAGTGTATAAAAATACAATTGATTTTTGAGTATTGATTTTGTATCCTACAATCTTCCTAAAATCACATTGGTTATAGTGGCTTGTTTGTAGATTTATTTGGGTTCTCTATATAGATGATAATGTCATTTGGGTTCTCTATGTAGATGATAATGTCATCTGTAAATAAGGACAGTTTTACTTCTTTTCTGATCTGTATGATTTTTTTTCTTACCTGATTACACAGCTAGAAACCTCAGGATGCAAAGTGGTTAGAGAGCATTCTTGTTTTATTCCAGATCTTAGGGAGAAAGCATTTAGTCTTTCCCCATTAAGTATGATGTTAGGCTCTAGGGTTTTTGTAGAGTCCTTTATCAGGTTGAAGAAGTTCCCTTCTATATACCAATTAATGTTGGATTTTGTCAAAAGATCTCTCTGCATTTTTGGAGATGATCATATGCTTTTTTTTTCCTTTTTAAACTTATTAATATGGTGAATTACTTTGATTAATATCTGAATGTTAAACTAGCCCTGGATTCCTGGGATAAACTCTACTTGGTTGTGATTTAGTAATTGTAATCCCTGAATTTTTTAAGGAACAATTTTTACACTGTTATCTCTATACTTATATCGGCATTTATTCAAGACACGTATTAACTCTTGCAAAGTGCTAGGCTCTGAGGATATAGCTGTGAAAAGATAATTCCCTGCTTCTATGGAGCTTACCTTCCAGTGTGATAGATACACATCTATATCCACTTAAGGAAGGACCTATCTAAAATGAATCTTGAAGCATGACCCAAATGTCATCAAACAGGAATACTCCCCATCAAACGAATGCTCTCTTTCCAGACGAAGACATTTTGTGGATATTTCTTAGAGAAAGGTATACTGGCTAAATCAGTTCATAAAGGGAATGGACATAATTTTTTAGATTCTCAGCTGAGACTGTGGTTGGCTATGTCCCTTTGCGTGTGTTCAGAAGTCTGTGTGCAGGCAATCCCACAAATCCTGGAGAAAATTAAATTTCACTTGGTAATCTCAATGGATCTTGCTAACACATGTCTCTTATCACTAAAGGCAGTTACTGCGGTCATGACCTGCCTCTTGTGTAGATGGCCAACTCTCAGAGCTTTATCTGAAATCTCATTATGGTGTTTTAAATCTCCTTAGGACACACTTCCAGCCATGCACCTACTCTGGCCAGAGTTGAACCTATTGACTAGAATACACTCGTATGTTTCTTGAGCACATTTTGTTTATTGACCCTATATTGGTTCTCCTTCGATCTTCCACTAAGATTCCTAGTTCACGCTATTCCACCATCACACTCTCGAGACCTCTCTCCAGCTGTCTGGTGCTGTGTTGCCACCTAGTGGCTGTAGGCCACGTGGCTCTCACCTGCCATGTTAGATCCGAAATAGCCCGTGCCCTTCTGAGCACTCACTTTCAGATGTTTATTCTGTTGAGGAAGACTTTGCTCTAAATGTTTTTGGAATTCCTATTTTGGAATTGCCTTCAGAGCCTCCGTTACATTCTTCTGAGCACCGTGGCATCGTAGCTAAGGATGTGGATTCTGGAGTTTGGTTTTAAATCCTAAAGCCACATTTACTATTTGACGAGGTCAAATTACTATACCTCTCTGTGCCTTCCTTTTTTTAATAAACCTGTTTGAAAAGAGAGAGGTGAAGATAAAGGAAGTAAATAATGAAGGTAACTACCTCATGGAGTATTGTGAAGATAAAATGAGTTAATACATAGACAGCTCTAACAGCTCTTTGTCATCCTTGAAGGAGAATTAGTGCTTAACCACCTCAGGAGTTACTGTGAGGATTGAGTGAAACGGTGCATGCGGAGCACACAGTTCAGTACCTGGCATGTAGTCACATAGTAAGCATTTAGTAAATGTTAGCTGCTGTTAGTATCCCAGGCCCTCCCTGGTGATGGAAATCCATTGATGGATTCCATGAGGATGATGCTGAATTTAATAAATATGCAGGATATTCCAGTCGAGTCTGAGTAAATACAGTAGATGATCACATTTTTCTCTGGCCTCATTCTCTTTAACTGCACCACAGTAAACTCTATCAACTAAGCCCCTTTTCTCGGAGCTCCTGCCTTGGCTTTTGTGGTTTTCCTGATACCTCTTCAGTTTCCCTCCTCGGTCTCCTTTCCCTGCTGCCTTCTCATCATAAATGTACCTCAGACTCTAACTTCAGCAGTGTGCTTTCCTCTTTTGGTAACTTGGTCCACTCTTACCCTGTTGACAATCCTCCACCTTGCCTCTCGCTATCTCCTGGGTTCCAACCCAATCTATTCCCTCAGTGTCAGTGTGTCCAGAACAGAACTTGGGTCATCCCTGTCTCTCTCCTCAGGTCCCTACATCCAGTCTCTCACTTAGGATAACTAGGTCTTCCTTTACAGCACATCTCACATTTGCCTCTTCCTTTGCATCACCTGTACTGACCCCTGGATCAGGCTCTTGGCTCCCCTTGTTAGACCAGAGGGCTCCAAACTCTTCCATCTTGCTCCCCTCAGGAAACATTTTTAAGCACAGATTTCCAATGAGCATGTATTTATCTACAAATTATATGCATGTTCTACTCTACTAATATATATTCTACTAATACTAATTATTAATGTATATTATTTAAAAAGAGAAAAACAGACATTGAAATGAGAGTGAAGAATTTGACATAAACAATATCTTTTAGTAAGAACAATGTGGGGGCGCCTGGGTGGCTCAGATGGTTAAGCCTTTGCCTTCGGCTCAGGTCATGATCTCCATGTTCTGGGAGTCTGCTTCTCCTTCTCCCTCTGCTTCTCCCCTCTGCTTCTGCTCTGTCTGTCTCTGTCTCACTCACTCTCAAATGAATAAATAAAATCTTTTAAAAAAAAAAAAGAACATTATGATTAAACGTACCTAGTTATTTCTTGAAATGTTGATTGACACTTTGTAATACAGCTATTTAAAAGTCTGGTTTCATGTTTGGCTTATTTCAATACTGATTTTTGATGTCTTACTTATTGGGAAGGGATCTACAGGCCCAAAACATGTAGATCTCTAATAAAGGAAGTGCCGGTTGATTGTACCAACAAAGTCATAATTGTTTTGTTTTGTTTTGTTTTTTAAAGATTTCATGTATCTATTTGACAGAGAGAGAGAGAGAGAGAGAACACAAGCACAGGGAGCGGCAAGCAGAGGGAGAGGGAGAAGCAGGCTCCCCGCTGAGCCTGATGAGGGGCTTGACCCCAGGACCCTGGGATCATGACCTGAGCCAAAGGCAGACGCCTAACTGACTGAGCCATTCAGGTGCCCCCATAATTGTTTTTTACTTTTGTCCATAATTATGCTATATTTTTTTAGATGGAATGTATATCTTTAGTAGACCTGAGGTTTTTTCTTTTTTTTTCTTCAACATTTTTATCATGTTATGTTAATCACCATACATTACATCATTAGTTTTTGATGTAGTGTTTCATGATTCATTGTTTGCATATAACACCCAGTGCTCCATGCAGTACGTGCCCTCTTTAATACCCATCCCCAGGCTAACCCATCCCCTCACCCCTCCCCTCTAGAACCCTCAGTTTGTTTCTCAGTTTTTTTCTATTTTAGTTTTCATTTATATGTTTGTTTGTTGGTTTTTATGTTTGTTTGTTTATTTTCCCATGGGTGATATAACCTAGATGATGATATATTGAAATGTGGTGAGTAGGGTTCCCAGAAATTTAATATCACAGTTTTTTAAAACTAATAAGTGACCTGGGAATATGCCCAAGATAATATTTTTAAGAGAACAGAAAAGCAGGATACAAAGCTAAAAGACCCAATTAAAAGAAAATCTTTATATATTCACAGAATATATATATATACAGAAATGTAATTATAGGGAAATATTTTAATAATAGTTTTCTCTGAGAAATATGATAATGGATGATTTTTGTTATTTTCCTCATGCTTTTCTCTATTTTCCAAAGCTTCAGTAAATAACATTTACTAATTTTAGCTCATAAAAAGACTTTTGTTTTAAAACAAGATGGCATCAGATACTTTTAAAAACAAAGAATTTCCAGATGGTGTTTGAATTTTAGCTCCCATATTTACTATGCTCTGTTTGCATGTATAGTTACAGCTATAATAGAGTACAATCACTGATGTTCTTAAGTAATATACATGAGCTAATCAGAAAACCTTAAATTATGTTCCATACATGTACTGTGCTTATGAAAAACAAATAATACATTTTAGATGGATTTATTTTTTTTAGAAGTTAGATCATTTTTGACACTTAAAAGGCTAATCTTGAATTATTTGAAAAAAATTTCCATATGATGCCAACTGAATAAAAATGACACGAGTTTCTAATTAGAGAGTCTTACTGAGAATATCAAGAGTAATGTAATCCAGAGGATATATTTCATGTCCAATTTTTACTGTAAATAATTCTGATATAAATAATGTAGAACTGGTTTTTAAACTGTGTGCCATAGAACTTTTTAGAGCCCTTGAAAGTAGGTAAAGGGGTCTCCCCCTTCCCACCAGGAAACACTTTAATCACAGCAATGCAGGTTTTGATCAATTTTATATGCAAGGGTTCCTGTATATGCTTTGGTCTGAAAAAAGTGTTCTACTGCTAAATTAGAAGTCTAAAGATATTTATACTTATGCTTACCATGCTGGGGAGGGAATGGGGCAGATGTGTGTAGCAAGGGACAGAAAAAATAAACTAACCGTATTTTAAAAGGTCTTTCACTGTAAATATGTGTTTCTTCTATTCATACTCCTCCAAAAGACAAAATATTAGCCCAGAGCAAAGCAGTGAAGGCGGAAGAGATGAACCCATACCACAATCTGGAAGCTGGGTTGGCCAATCATCTCAAGCCATTAGAAGACTTCTGCACAAAGTTCTTTGTGGGAACAGAGGTGAGTTAGAATTATCTGCTCTTTTACATATACATTATATATATGAAGTCTCTATATATAATGTATATGTATATACATATATAGAAGAGAGTCTTCATTATATATATTCTTAATTTCAGCCTTATTGAGACATAACTGACATAAAATTGCAAGATATGTAAAGTGTACATCATGGTGATTTCATGTATGTATACATTGTGAAAGGCTTCCCCCATATAATTAATTAACACATCCATCACTTCACATACTTATCTTTGTGCCTGTGTGTGTGTGATAACATTTAAGTTATATTCTCTTAGGAAATTTCAATTATACAATATAGTGTTATACTGTAGTCACCATGTTTTACATTATATCCTCAAAACTCACTAATCTTACAACTGAAAGTCTGTACCCTTTTACCAGCCTCTTCCTATTTCTCCCACCCCCCACCCCTACCTGGCAACCACTTTTCTCTATTCTGTTTCATTACAACATTTACTGTACATTTGCTTTATGAAGGTTTATAATATTTATACCATTCCCATATTTTAATATACTTATTTGCATTGAATTTTTTAATCTTGATGCTTCATAGATTCATATTTAAAATGTTCCTGATGAATGTGAAAAAAATCTGTAAAATTCGGTATGATCCTCCTTACTAATGATTTATTGATCAACCTGCAAATATTTATTGAACACCCACACCATATAGAAGAAACCATGCTAAATATTAGAGCCCTACTAAGAAAATATATTGCTTTGTTAGCTAGCAAAATGTAGTAGCAGAACTCACTCAGTTCAAAAGATAAGTAACAACTGGATATAATAATGATAATGGCTGCCATTTTTTGGCACCTACTATAATAACCAAAGTGAGCTTACATTTATTGGACATTTTCTATATAGCAGGGTCTGTGCCAGGTATTTGTTCCAAATTATATCTCATTTAATCCTAATAATCTTGTAGGGATTTCACTTTGCAGATGAAGAAATGAGGCTCAAAACTTTATCTACGGCCATACAGAGACAGAGATGTCTTTTTCATTCATAACTCTATTTCCCTGAAATAAAGGGTTCTCAAGAGCATACTGCCCACCAGGCACAGCACTAGGCCCTGGATCAGACACGAATCAACACACAGTACCTGTCCTCAGGGCACTCACTGCCTAGATAAGGAGCGAAACATTAACGGCATTATCCATGCCAATGCCCATCTAGAAGTCACGGGGACAGGACAGGGGAGGTTGGGGAAGGCAGACTGTTAGCTGGCTGGACTTTGGAGGTTGAGGAGGCATCTGAAAGATCAGAGTACAATTCCCAGCAGAAGTAACAGCCTGAACAATACTTTGGAATTACGGAAGCTTAGGATTTGCCTGGAGATAGTGGAATCATTTGTGCAAGAGGGAATGCTATACCTTGAATGCTAGGTTGGGATCTAACCAAAGAGCCTTTTCTGCCATGTTAGGGAATTTGAATTACATTTGGTGAGCAGTAAGGCATTTACCAAACAGATACTTGTTTTATAATTTGGGCTTTCAATTTTTTATAACTTGGGCTTCTAATTTTTTTTTAATTCTGGAAAAATATAAATAACAAGTTACCATCTTAACAAATTTGAAGTGTATAATTCAGTGTTATTAGATATATCCATATGGTTGAGCAACACTCACAGCCATCTATCTCCAGAACGTTTTCATCATTCCAAACTGAAATTCTGTACCCATTAAAACAATAACTCACCATTCCCTCCTGCCCCCAGCCCATGGCATCCACCATTCTACTTTCTGTCTCTGTGACTTTGACTACTCTAGGTACCTCATGTAAGTAGAATCATATATTTGTCTCTGTGCACACCAGAGTTTTGTTTTTGGGTTTTTTTTTTACAGATTTTTTATTTATTTTTTGACAGAGAGAGAGACAGCGAGAGAGGGAACACAAGCAGGGGGAGTGGGAGAGGGAGAAACAGGCTCTCCGCGGAGCAGGGAGCCCGACACGGGGCTTGATCCCAGGACCCTGAGATCATGACCTGAGCCGAAGGCAGATGTTTAACTGACTAAGCCACCCAGGCGCCCCCACACCAGAGTTTTTAAAGCAGGGGCTGACAGCTTTAGGAAGATGAATGACCACAAGATCTTAAAACAGAAATTAAAGTATGACACCCTGTACCTAAACTCTTCAGTGACAACTCAGTCAAACATGAACAAAATCCAAACTCTTCACACTGTGACCTACAAGATTCTGTGTAATTTGGCTCTTTCCTATCTCTCTACCCCATCTACACCAATCTCCCTCTCTCCTTCCAGCTGCTTTGATTTTTCTCTTTCTTTTTCTACCCCAAACTCTTTCCTGCCTTTCGAGCCCTTGCCCTCCTTAGAGTTAACTTAATCCATCACTCAGCAGATATTGCAGATACTTATTGAGCATGTACTATATGTCAGGCAATGTTCTGAGCCCAGGGAATAGAGCAGTGAACAAACAGACAAAATTCCCTACCCTCATGGGCTGACATTCTGGGGGAATGCTCTGCTACCAACACCTGACACGGCTGATCCGTCTCCTTTGGTTAGAGAGAATAAGGGAGACCTCTCCAGGTTCTAGACTGGCGAGTGCAGGGCTGAAGCAGGAGGGAGTGGAGGCAGGAAGGCGGACAGGCCAGTGAGGCAGTAATTTCAAGGGGGCCAACCCAGAGATAAAGAGGGCATGAGCAGTGGGGCCAAGAATGTCAACACAGGGGAGGAGGAGGAGGAGAATTCTCAGCACCGGGAACTGGATGGAGGAGTAGGACGGGAAGGTTCCCAGCTAGGTGGCTGCCGAGAGAATGGGCACTCGACACGTGGGGATGAACCTGGTTCAAGCTACTCCTCTGTGACTTGGTTCTGTTTGGTGTTGCACGTATCCATTGTGAGACCCAGGAGATATTAGTGACTCTTACAGGACTCTGGTGGAGGCTGGGTCACATACAGAAAGTTCCTAACAGCGGTGGCAAACACCGTGGGCTCACTCATGATAAGGGTGGGTGAGGTGTCACAGCCAACAGGGGAGGTGTGTGCACTGGACGCGGGCTGGTCTGTGCTTCCTCGGCCTCGGCACCACCAGTGGAGAGTGGAGGGAGGGCTTGTCCTCTGACTCTGAATTCCCAACACCAAACACAGTGCTTGTTTGTTACGTGTGTTCATGAATAAAAGCACAGATGAGGGAATGAGTGGGCGCCGGCCAGATGTTTTCCCCTGTCCTCTCCCTCGCCTACACATCCCAAGCCATCCTCCCAGGCCTCTCAACTCCTCTTTTTATACACCCTCCTCTGTGTTTTCCTTTTATCACCCAGAGAGAAAAACACTGAAATTAGGAGCCTGCATCTGGGTGACCCTGAATAAGTCACTTAACCTCTCTGAGTCTCTGTGTTCCCTCTATTAGATGGGTCATGGGACTAAAGGTTTTCTCTAAACCTCTCCCACCTCTGCTGTTCACGGGTTCTGCATCTTTTCCCTGTGTGTGGCTGTTTCTGCCCCTTTACACCAGGTCCCCCTGCCTTCCCGTCTCCTTATAATGGCCATAAGGAGAGTGGGAATATATATTACTAGTTATGTTATTTAAATGGAACTTTGTTTCCTATTCTCAACTTTAAAGGTAATGCTACCATATTATCAATTTACATTCCCCTTTTCTCTCTTACTCCACAAATATTTTTAAGTACTGACTTTGTATCATGCTGAGAACAAATCACTGAAGAAGTAGAACCAGATCCCTTCCCGGAGTTTTTGGTCCATTGGGACAATTTCCTACTAACCAAAACTTTAGAAACCCAGTACATAGATAATCTCCATAAATGCCTGTGTTTTCCATGTCACTATGTGTACATAAAAATTCAACAAATTCATTTTTTTGTTCAATATAAAATCAAGTAATCATTTTGAGCCTCCTCCACACTATATCAAGTTATCATTTGACTGAGTTAACCTGTTGCTTTGTGCTTGTTTGGGTTACAGTCAGTCTTAGTACATGCATATGAGGTCTTTTGTCCCTTAAGTTGTCATTGTACTCATCAGAAACCTGTAATATTTTTAGGAAGGTGGAGTGATATACACAGATTGGAAAATGGAAAGAGACCCTGAAACTGGCCGATTGATGAGTAAGTTTTGATGATTGCTCTGTTATGAGTAAGTTACTCCTTTTTTTTTTTTAAAGATTTTATCTATTTTAGAGAGAGAGAGCGAGAGAGAGAGAGAGGAGAACAAGCAGGGGGGAGGAGCAGAGAGAGAGAGAGAAGCAGACACCCCCACCAAGCAGGGAGGAGCCCACAGGGAGCCTGCAGGGAGCCCAACACGGGGCTCGATCCCAGGACCCAAGATCATGAACTGAGCCGCAGACACTTAAACGACTGAGCCACCCAGGCGCCCCAAAGTTATTCCTTTTTACAAAGTGCTGAGTAACCCTGGCCTTGCTGAGGGGAGGGAAGGCACTTAACGTCCTGTGTCTGCACATACTCAAAGTGAGGGCCTCAAAGAGCAGCACTTGGGAGCCTGTTAGAAATGCAGAACCTTGGACCCTACCCCAGGCCTGCAAATCAGAATATGGATTTTTAATAAGATTTGCCTGGTGATTTGTTTTCACCTCCCCCAAATTTGAGGAGTACTGATCTATTGATGCTTAAATGACTAAGATAGTTGGACAATTAAAAAAAAAAAAAAAACATGTGTTTCAATAATGCAACAACTTGGTAATTCATCTATATGAAAAATATTAATGTGAAATTATAAACTAAATTTACAATGATCTTGGCGACGTCGGAACAGAATGGAGAAGTAGCTGCAGGACCCTCCTCTCGGACTAGCAGTGTGCAGACTCTGGGCAGCTGAGCAGCGGTATGGGGACCACACCCAGCTGGGAGCAGGAATCAAAGAGTTTAGGCTCCCTAATAAGCTAAGCTCCCTGTCAAAGCTTGGAGCCCTGAGGTTCACTACAATTACAGCTGCTTACTTTAAAGCTTTGGATTTGATCATGGCATGAAAATGTATTTGAGCCACATTTCGCAATGTGGAATGACCGGAAGCACAGGAAGAGGTAGCTGCTGGGACTGCTAGCATACCATGGAGCAGTGAGGTGGGGCAGGCAGGCTAGGTTCACAGAAGGGAATCTGATCTTAGAACAAGTGGGCATGGGAGTGACTGAGCGGGGTCAGAGGTCAGAGATACAGCCTGCAGGGGACCGCTGCTGGGTCTCAGGTCTCCGCCTCGAACTTCACCCCCTCCCCTTCTATCTACTGAGTCTGTCTCTGCAGACTGGAGTAGGCCTTAGACCCAGAAAGGCGTGTTTTCTCAGCATTGCCTTCAGGGTAGCCATATTAATCTGGAAACGGAAGCACTCCTAGTTTTCTGACATAGAACCTCTGACCAGAAACCAAAATGTGTGTTATTGATAAGAGTGGGGCATTGAGAGAGAATTAGATGTGATCCAAGGAAAGGTCAAGTGCTTGCCGAACTGAGACTAATTTTCCACTTTCCCTTCATTTCAAATTCCAGGATTTAAAGGTTGAACTCAAAATTATATATTGGATATAATGAATTACATTCAGCTACTTTTATGTTTATTCATGTACCTGTTTATTCAATAATGCATGAGTATTAATTGTGCATGTACTGCATGCACACGGCAGCTGTCTCCACTGTTCTGCTGAGACACCAGTGGAGACCCTGATGCCATGACCTGGTTACACTGGTTCTTCCTGGTCTCAGAGAGTTTCTTGGGGCCTTTACCGTGGTGCCAGCTTCCTAAACTGCTTTTGAGGCAGACTCTGACAAACAGGTTTAGTTATTTATTTTAATTTTTTTTCCATTTATAGAATAACCAATGATAATAAACTTAAAAACCAAGAGCTTTATGTTTGAAATTCACTAATGTTGTTTGTTCTTTTTTTTTTTTTTTTTGAGAGAGAGAGAGAAGAGAGCATGAGCAGGGGGTGGAGATAGGCAGAAGGAAAGGGGGAGAGAGAATCTTAAGCAGACTCCATGCCTAGCATGGAGCCCCACGTGGGACTTGACCTCAAGACCCTGAGATCATGACCTGAGCCAAAATCAAGAGTTGGACTCTTAACTGACTGAGCCACCCAGGCGCCCTTTGTTCTTTCTTTCTTACTTTCATTCATTCGTCAATTCATTATTGAGAATCTATTTTGTGCCAGGCACTGGGGCATATGAAGATGAACAAGATATTATCCTCCCCCAAAGGAGTTCCATGATCTATTAGAAAAATCAAACACATAAACAAATGATGACATTACACTGTCATTAGAGCTGTGGCTAGAAGCAAACACAAAGTGACATGGGAAACCAGGAAGGGACCAACTCTCTTGAGTTACTAAGAAAGGGCCCTACTGAAGAGAGATACATTTGAGCTGGGTCTTGAAGGGTGGATTGTAATTTTCCAATTGGAGAAAGATGTGCCAGATAGAAGGAATAATAAATGCAAAAACATGGAAGACCAAAAGAGCAGTGGACAATTAAGAAACAGGGAGATCTCCTAGCCAAAGCATAGCAATAGAGAGGGCAGCAGGAGAGGTGTCAGGAAGGACAGCTGGGTCCAAATGGCTAAGAGCCTTGACAGCCTACTAAGCTTTGAAACTTATCCTAGTGCCACTGGTATAATCAAAATATCACTCTGGCAGGAGAGCAGGGGCTGGATTAATTTATTGGTGGGACTTACAATGGAAGTAGGATGATCACTTGCAATAGTCTAGATGAGAGATGGAGAGGACTAAGTATAGGCATGGTAACAGGGATGTACAGCAGAGGAAATATAAGAGAGGCTTAGCAGTCAACATGCCAGGATTTTGTGACCAAGGGAATATAGGTTGGTAAAGAAGAAGAAGAGTTGCTTTTAATTTCCTGGCATTTAGTTCATTGCAAAAAAAAAGGGAGAGAAATAACTTTAACTATTTACCAAAAGGATACTTTAAAATCATCATAATACTTTAAAATACTTTAAAATCATCAGTCAAGTATTTTGTAACATGGAAAGCCAAACAACACTTATTCCCATTGGATAATGGCTGAAGTTCAGAGAAAGTCAATGTTTAGACCCTCTAAACTGTGCACTGCTTGCCCTAATTACATCCATAAACTGGCAATGTTTTCCTTGAGAGCAACCAGTCTAATGTTTTTCATAAACACCATGGAGTGTACCTGAGTAAAGATGAGGCGATTACTGGGACGCAGTCCTTCTTGATTTCCTAGGGACCCCATGTTCTTATCAACAAGGCAGGAAGGAGAATTTCCTCTTCTAAGAAAAAGCTTCTGAAAGGCAGTACCCTGAATGAGATATATGTGATAAAGAAGGAAATCAAACAAAATTTCCAGATGATCTAAGTGACAAGCCAAGAAATGCAGGCTGAATGATGACAATTGTCATAATTATTTCATGTACTCTACTCACAAATCGGCACATGCCATGCATCATGCATTCTTCCAAGTACTTTCCATGGATTAGCTCATTTAATCCTCATAGCAACCCTAGGGGGTAGGTACCAGCATTGCCAGGTTTTGAACCTAGGCAGCCTGCACTCTTAATCACATCACTATACTGAATCCTGCATTAGATAATGATTCTGGAAACTACTTCTTTGTTTATTGTAACTTTCTCATAGCAACTTGGCCTGGGGCCTCTGGTACTCCATTAGTAATTTAAGGACAGCTCTATCCATTGCTAGATGGAACTAAATGTCCCTAAAAGGACAAAAGGAAGGAAAAGTTATAGGCTGAGAACATCTAACATGTTATTTTAAAGTATAAATCTTGGTGGTTGTCAATCTTGCTATCACTGGTAATCATTACATTCTGCAGAGAGCTTCCCGACTCATGGATGGCCCTGCTCACCAGAGTGAGGTGGTGTCTAGGGAACCCCCACTATAGGAGGTTAAAAACCAGGCTCTGAAAAACAAGAGCGGCAACAAGAAGAAAGCTGCCGGTGTCCAGGGCTTTCCTGACTTCCCAGGAGTCTTCCAGATTGTTTCAAGATTGCCTTAGAAGTATGTCTCCTATGCTATCTTCAAGACGGAGCTTCAGTTGGAGGAAAATTGGTCTTTTTTTTTAATCCAGGAAAGCTACATTTAAATTTTTTGTTTATTTTTACTTTTTATAAACTTTCTGAATTGTGGTAAAATATACATAAATGTGAAATGTACCATCTTAACCATTTTTAAGTGTATAATTCTGTACTATTAAGTACTTTCATATTGGCATGCAACCCATCTCCAGGACTGTTTGATGTTGCAAAACTGAAACTCTGCACCCATTAAATACTAGCTCCCTGTTCCCCTCTACCCTCAGCATCTGGCAACCACTATTTACTTTCTATCTCTCTGAATGTGACTACTGTAGATACCTCATATAAGTGGAATCATACAGTATTTGTCTTTATGTGATGGACTTCTTTCCCTTAACATCATATCCTCAAGTTTCACCCATGTTGTAACATATGTCTGAATTTCCTTCCTTTCAAAGGATGAATAATATGCCATTGCATGTATATATCATATTTTGTTTATTCCCTCGTCTATTGATAAACACTTGGGTTGCTTCCAAATAATGCTGCTATGAATATGGGTGGACAAATATCTCTTTGAAACTCTATGAGCTATTTGCAAGGTTTAGTAGGTGCAGTTTTTTTTTTTTTTTCCAGCTTAATGTCCCATTGGGGTTCCGAGAGGGGGGAAAAAAAATCCAGCTTTTACATAGCTATCAATATGATGGGATTCACAGTAAGTTCATGGTATGGATATAAGGTAGCTGGACATTATGGTTTGGCCTAAATAGGACATATCTTTATGGCCATTTTGAGGTGGGTGTGGGCAGCAAGGAGTAGGGAGCAGCCAGCCCTGCATCCAGGTCTGGGGGAGAGGAGACCCAAGCAATGATAGGGTACACAGCCTAAAGGAAAGGAGGACCCGTAGGCTGGAGCAGAGAACTCTTGATTTTAACATCCAAACCTGCCTCCCCCTGGTCTTTCCAGTTGCAATAAATGGAAACTCCATGGAGTCAGCTGCTCCTAGCAGAAACCTATCATTCTCAGTCCTCCTATTCAAGCCATCTGTAAGTCTTGTCATTTCCAGCTTGCAAATATTTCTTGCTCATCTACTTTTGTTCATTGTACTTTCAACCAAGCTAACAAGCTCTCTCACCAGAACTACCTCCTATGGTGTCCCCTCTTTCCTTTTACCTCTCTCTAATTCATTCTCTTCATAGCAGTCAGAGAATCTTTAGAAATCAGTCAGATTGTCTTCTGGTCCTAAAGGGCTCAGTGAAACACATCATGTGGAGAATATAATCTAAACTCCTTTCCTACAAGGCCCTGTGTGGTCTGGACCCTCCTGGTCCCCATCTGTTTCATATGTCTCATGCTGGGATTACCAGACTTCAGTCTTACTGCTTTCCTCAAATTTATAAAGGCACTAAGCATTTCTCTCTGCAGGACTTGGGGGTGCGTTGTTCCCTCTGTCTGGAATACTCCTCCACATTAAAATCTTCCCACACCAAAGTGTTACTTAGGACTAAATGACTCATCTTCAGAGAAGACTTCTCTGACCATTCGGTCTAAATTATGGATGTGCCTCATTACTCTTTCTTGCAATTTTTTTCCACCATAACACTTTTAACATTTTTTTATTATATACTTTGGGATTTGTTTATTGGATATTGGATATCATTTATTGAGTATCTGTCTTTTCCATTAGACTATAAGCTCCATGAGGGCAGGATCATGTTCATTTATTAACCATTGTTTACCCAGCCATTTTTAGTACCTATAGATACATATAGGCAATCCACAAATATTTTTTGACCAACCAAGTGGGTTAATGAATGAGTAAATGAATAAGAACATGAAATATTCCTTTGAGCTGGAAAAATGGCCTTGATGGAAACTCCCTAGACTTCACATAAAAAGAGGAAGAGCTGTTCCTTGACAGATTCATTTACCCCAACTGACCTCTTATTGTCTATGCTTGGATCCCATTAATCATGACCTGTCCATCCACTGGAGTTCTGCCTATTCTTCATGCAGGAATATAAACACTATTATTAAAGATGAAGTGGCCTTTTCCATCCCAACAGCAAAGAAGCCAATGAGCCTCTACACTATCCATGATGGATCTGTCCACACTGTTCAGAGGTCACCTTTTTACAAGGACATTATCCTCACCATTGGGGGATGGAACGTGGCCATCTGGAAAGAAGGTGTTATGGTGAGTTGCCTGAAAAATGGAGGAGTGGGTGTGTGGTCCTTTGTTACTGAGAAAGACAATGGGAACAACAGACTGTTCTGACATAACAGTGCCTTAGGGACACATTTTAGAGAAATTACAACAGATGGCTTGGGTTCCAGCTTGTCAGCAGAACCACGTAAGCCTTTTGAAAACACAACCATTTGCCTTTCTTCCCTGAGGGAAGGAAACAATATTTACATCTCTTGCTCTCTAAGACCTAACAGTCTTTTCTTCAAAATATGTATTGTGGGCAGTTGATTTATTTTATGTTTTTTCCTCCCCTTAAAATAAACAATAGGATGCTGGTTACTATGAAGTCCAAGGAGAAGCACTGCGTCTATCAACTTTGCTTCTATACCAGGAATATGTCCACAGGTTCAGAAAGTGGGAGTAAGAAGGCTAAGGGTTCCGTTGCCAAGAGACCAGAGACATGCATGGGCCACAGGGAAACAGCAGCAGGGCTCTGGCAGTCAGGATTAGGAGAGGGCCTGGTTCCAGGCAAATAGAAGCTAAACTGCCAAAAACTGGAAAGACTGATAAAATCCAGTGAAGCAAGGGTGTGAGGAAATCAGCATGACAAGTCCCTTTAGTGTGCAATTTAAGATCATCAAAATCTGAAATATGTATGTATATCTATTTCATAGCTGTAATACATATATTCTTTGAAAAAATGATATATAATGTGTATATTTATATATAACATTTATATGAGTATATATTCTTCGAATAAAATGAATAAAAATATACATATATTCTTCAATAAAGAATATATATATTCTTTAAAGTGATAAAAATATACATATACATATATATATTCTTTGACCTAACACTTTCACTTCTGGGACTCTAACTTACACAAATACTTGTGTGAATTTATGTACGAGTTTGTCATTGAAACAATTGGAAACTACTCAAAGTGCCCACCCACAAAAGGACTTCTACTTTATACCAATGTACTTCGGTACGTCCAATTTTCTTTTTTACAGTGAGTAAGTATCAGTTTTGTTGTTAAAGAAAAAGAAAATTAGGCAAGATTGTCCATAGACTATTCAGGGGCCAAGAACCGGGTTATCCACAGAAATGAAAGGAGCTGGGCAAGGTGGGCAAGAACAGGATAAGGAGTCCATGAATCTGAGATATTCTTCGTTTCCCACAGGGAAGTTTCTTATGCATGTCTCAGAGGGTAGGAAACAGCTTCACAGTTTAGTCTCTGCAGCTATAAGTAGATAAATGAATACACCTGCTTGTCAGGTGGAGTGCGACAGTAAGAGGAAAGCACATTCTGATCTTTTTTCTCTCTGAAAACCTCCCAAAGAGGGCAAATTACCCCATGGTAAAGAAAAGAGAAGCTGATCTTGTACTAATGCTTTGCTGGTCTAAAATCCTCTTCCAAACAATATTTGCAAGCCATTGGATGCAGCTCGCAGCTGGAATTGACTTTTTATTGGCTTTTTTTCCTGGCTGCCAGAGTTGTCTCCATTGGAAATAGACACCCAACAGCAAAATAAAGGTATAAGCAAAATTTCCTTATACTCTTTACTTACCTAACATCCACCAATCTCCAGCTTGACTGGAAGGTTTGATCTTTTCTAAAAGGCAACTAAAATAAGAAAAAAATGTTATAAAAAATGCACAGGAAGTAAAAGAGTTGGCATTATATAAAATCCTATAAGAAAAAGAACTAAGAGTTCAGAGTGGGCATAATTGTGCTGTTCCATGATCATAGCCATCTGAGTTGTACTTAAAGAAAATCATTGTGAATACACTTCAGATAATAACAAAAGTTTTCATGTGTCCTTTTAAAAATTTTTTAAAGACTGGACCCCTCCTTCAGTCATCCTGTGCACCAAAAAGGTATACTGCAGGCCACTGGTCCCTGACAAGGCCTGGAGTTTTCTATATTGGCCGAGAAGATGGATACATTGACATCTGGGACCTTCTGGAGAAAACTCATGAGCCAGCCCTGTCACAAAACATCTGCATAACTATGATCACCTACATCAAACCCTGGACCTTCTCTGGTGTGTTAATTCTAATTAAATGACCTAAGTTATTTTGTTTTTTGGGGGGTAACTCAGGAACATTTTGACATTCATCTGGAAAGTCTCTGATATTTTTTTCTCAAGTTTTACCCATCCCATCCTTTCTCTTCCCTTCCTTCCCCTTCCTTCTTACACTCAAACTCTGCATACAACCTGAGTTTCTCTCGTTGTTTTCTTTATCAACAATTATTTCTGAGGCATGGTTAGTATGACAAGCAGAGGGTGATTTTGAACCAACCACACGATGAAAAGCATCCTTCTCATCTTCTCCAGGTCAGACAGTGTGATCCCTAAATCTTTGGTACCTTTTGCTGCTTCTTTCCCAAATAGAGTAATTCTTGTATCTTTAATTTTTCATTACATCACAAATTTTCAATATTTTATCATTTTTCCTGGCTTTTCCCTGGACAATATCAAGCAATTCTTTTCATGAGATCAAATGACTCTCTGGGGTTATTTACCTATTTAAACTTTTAACTTTTGAACTAATTATGAGGAAAAAAACATCATATAACAAAGCAAGCAGAAATTCAAGGATGTGTCCTCGGAAAAGGAATTTATATCCTTTGTCCCAATTTCTCTGTTTTACCTAAGCACTACTTTCTATATAAACCCAGTATATTTGCCTCTTTTAAAAGAAGTTTCCCTTTGTTTCCAAGGTATGCAGGCATAAAATTGTCTTTCTATCCTTTTCTCTCTCAGAAACATTACGTTTAGAAATTCAGTCTTCAGAATTTCTAGAGTGTCACATTCTGGCTACCACTTAGCCTTACGTGTCACCAAGTGTGGGTTTTTCCCCACCTTTGCTATAAAACATTGCTTTTGTATACATCCAGGGATTATGAGTCTAGGATGTAACAATTTAAACCAAACCTTCTGAAAATAAGAAAAAGAAAAGAAACCCCATATGATAAGGTAGAAAATTAAAATTCTTAAACACATTTGTGTTTTATATCCATTTTCAATGATCAAAAGAAGCGATCTGTTTTTATAATAAGAAAATGGGTTCTGGCTGTGTCTTTGAAATTCATCTGGATAATGGTATCCTTCAGCCCTTACTGAGTCTTTGGTGAAAACTGGCTTCATGATTTTTCTTTGAAAATCTTTCCCTGTGTTATCCTCACTTTCTTCTCAAGTCTGTCCAGTGGCCCAGCCACACAGATAGTCAGCCTCAGCTAGGAGCCACACTCCTTACATGAGCACCAGGAAGACAAGATTTGAGGTGGGCAGGGTGACTGACAAAGGCTTCGGGCCTCGACTTTCATTTCATCAACTGGAAAAAATGATTTTTATGTATCAGTTAATATTGTCCTCAGTCATGAAAGGCTGATGAAGATGCCAAGATTATCATAACCACAGCAGGTCTTTTGGGAGACCAAAAAACAAAAACACATTTCATGTTTAACCTCCAGGATGACTTTCTGTTTTTCCCCCCATTTTTTGGATCTTTCAGCTAAGCAGCAATTTATAGCCATAGCTGATTATTATGGAACACTGCATATATTGGAAATTCCTTGGACGTTAAGTCACCCTTCCACCAATGAGGTTAGTACCTTTTGGCTCTGAGAATTTATGTGACCAGATATTGCTGAGGCATGTTTTAAAAGTGTGTTCAGAAATGACAGCATTTTTGCTCTGTAAGAAAACAAAAGAATCACACAATCCCAAATAAGGGATGTATTTCTGTTGTATGAGTTAAATAACTTGAAACCACAGAAAAACAAATGTGATGAGAGAGAGGGCAAGTAAATGAAGCCCAGATTCAGAAAAGAATTGATTTGGGTATTCATAAAACGTTATTTTCAGACTGTCGAAGGACGGGACTCCTATTTCAGTGATGCCCTTCCCAGAGGCCCAGTTGACATTTTGATACATCTCTCCATCGCCCACCTCCACCCCGTCTTCTCCCAAGTTGGTGTACTGTAGGCAGCATGGCTGAGGGGGCAATTTTCTGCCCTTCCATAGGCACCACCTGCCAGTTTTAAGTAATAGTAATAATGAGGTGATAAAAAGAAAATCAATGAATAGAAATAAGTAACCAACATTATATATATAGACTGCAATCCGCCACAAGTCCCAACATCAGCCTACTTACTGGCAAGCAGAAAGCTTTCCATCCCCTGGCTGCTTTGCCCAAGGTTTCTGCTGACTTTGCTGCTTCTGTTCTTCTGTGCACACACCAAGTCCTCCAGGGAACTCAGCTTCCCTTCCTGTCCCTTTGGGGTTTACGCTGAGCTCCTCATCTGGGTTTTTCAAGTTTGGTTGATGATATGATACTTTCCTCAGGCTTAGAAGTGAGAAGCAAGGAAAGGGAAAAAAGCCATCCCTGAGTATTTCTTTTACAAAACTATAATTTTTTGCTGTTCTCTTCTTCCAACCCCACTCCCTTCATGGAATCCTCCAATTTGCAGGGCCCTGAACCTTAGTACAGTAGCCCCCACACTGAGCTAGCTCCTCTGGTAGTGGGCCTGTGGGTGGTATCCCAAAGCAGGTAAGCCAGCTAATGAATTACAAGCAGCAGGAATTCTTCTAGAGCCTTGTGAAGAATACGGGGGCTTCCACGTGGGCACCCCTCTCATGGGCCTGTGCTTCTAACAGGTATCAAGCATGAATCACTACTTCGAAAGAGAAGTCAAGCATCTGGAATATGTAGAGGAACGGAAGAAAATTCGTGAACAAGAAAAGAAGGAAATGGAGCTGGAACTTGAGAAGACAAAAGTTGTAAGTGAAATTTCAGAAACAAAAGCCGTTGACTTCCTCTAACCCCAGTGGAAATATGTATATTTGGCTTATTCCACAGTTTCAATAGGAAAATTATGCCTTTTCACATTCTTCTCTCTTTCTCATGATAGTCAAGAGGGTATTTCTCTCATTTCCTAGATTACCATGAGTGACAACTATCAATTGGACACCTATCTAGATTCTATCCAACTTAACTTTCTAAAGTTTGCCATAATTTCAAAGTCCTTTAGATACAAAGCCATCTGAATATCATTCATAGATACAACAATTCAAAATCTGGAATCTTTCATTGCATAGAATTTTAACATCCAGTGAATAATACCTTAAAACATGTAGTGCATGGGGCACCTGGCTGACAGTCCACAGAGCATCCGACTCCTGATCTCGGAGAAGTGAGTTTGAACTCCACATTAGGTGTAGAAATTACTTAAAAATTTTTTGTTTAAAGAAAAACAGGTAGTCCAAAAAGAGTGGAATATAGAATGAAGACACATGGGCTCAAATCCCAACTCCACCCATCACTACTAGCTACGAGATCTGGAGCAGGGCTTATGTCACTGCTGAGCTTCAGTTCTTGTCTTTAAAATGGGAATCCTGGGGCACCTGGGTGGCTTAGTCATTAAGTGTCTGCCTTCGGATCAGGTCATGATCCCAGGGTCCTGGGATTGAGCTCCACGTCGGGCTCCATGCTCAGCGGGAAGCCTACTTCTTCCTCTCCCACTCCCCCTGCTTGTGTTCCCTCTCTCACTGTATCTCTCCCTGTCAAATAAATAAATAAAATCTTTATAAATTAATTAATTAATTAATTAATTAATTAAATAAAATGGGAATACTGATAACTACCTTTTAGGATTAGGCTTTTCAGTTCAGTAACCCGACAAATAGTAGACTTTTAGTAAATGGGAACCAGTATACAGACAAATGGATAGGAACTTTACTATAATATAATATATGGGAACTATAAAATTTGAAATAGAGGAGAATTTGGTAGAGGACACATCTTTCTCCCAGAAAGGAACCTAAAGCTCTGAAGGTCCTCACCTTTCTGTTTCCCAGCTTCTGTCACTGTTGGTCTTCCCCTGCCCACTGGGATTGGGACCTTTGGATAGTCTGTGAATTCAGTTCTCTCTCTCTCAGCAGAGGTCCCCTCAGTCCACGTTTCTACTTCTCTCTTGCTCATTCCCTTCCTAGGCTTTTTGTCACCGGCAATTTCACCACTGATCCCATTTATAGATTCTTTTTTTTTTTTAAAGATTTTATTTATTTGACACAGAGAGAGACAGCGAGAGCAAGAACACAAGCAGGGGGAGTGGGGAGGGAGAAGCAGGCTTCCTGCCGAGCAGAGAGCCCGATGTGGGACTCGATCCCAGGACCCTGGGATCATGACCTGAGCTGAAGGCAGACGCTTAACGACTGAGCCACCCAGGCGCCCTATAGATTCTTTATAGGCAAATATATAACCTCCTCCAGCACAATTATTCATGTGAGAGCATGAGCATGTGGAATTCTTAATGTTAACATTATCACTTATTGATAGATACGTATCAGTGTAATAAAAGCAGAAGGCCTCATTTCAAAAGCATTGTTTAGTGGTGGCAAGGTATAAAAGAATACCAATCAATTAACTTTTCATCATTTTCCCTGCTACAAAAGATTTGGTCTCGGTCTGTTCTTTTGCATACTCACAAACACTGGTTGAAATTCTGTGGTGTGAGATAACCGGACACCCTTCCTTTACGCCCACAGTTACCCATGATTACTGCGTGATTAAATACCACAGTGACAGCTCCTAATCATCCACATCAGCTGGAAGCCAGTAGACCTGTGGAAAATCCAAAAATGATTTGCATATGAAATACTTTTAAAACATCTGAATATTATAATAATCATATCTTGAAATTGTATCATGTGTTTGAGTTTCCAAAACGTCTCCAGCTTCTTCCTGTAGCTTCATTTCCATGTGATATAGTACCCTCTTTATTTTTTTTAAGATTTTTTATTTTTTTAGTTGAGAGAGAGAGAGAAAGAGAAAGCTCGAGCAGGGGGAGGGGGATAGGGAGAAGCAGGCTCCCCGCTGAGGGGGGAGCCCCACACGGGGCTTGATCCCAGGACCCCCGGGATCATGACCTGAGCCAAAGGCAGATGCTTAACAACTGAGCCGCCCAGGCGCCCCGACATAGTACCCTCTTTAAAGTAGAGCTACTACTTCTCCCATTTTCTCTGGAACTAGATTGGAGATAAACAAATGGACTTAAATGGGCTCCTCTGTTACATTTAGAACATGGAAGGTGTCACCAAGGAAAAACAAGTAATGTCAGTGAGAAATACGTTCTAACGAGCAACCGCTGATAACAGGGAAAATGGGAACAGCTGTAACAACCTCAGGGGACTGTAGAGGAGATTAAATGAGTTAAAATATTTACAGCACTTAGCCAGTAAGCGGCACATAGAAAATGGTAGGAAGCATCTACTGTTGTGATTACAGAAGGCAGGGGGAGATCGCACATCCATCCAGCACGGCTGGTCTTGACAGGGGCCCTGCCGTTGCCAGGGATGCGGCTGTACACGTCAACCCACAAATCTGAAGGAAACCGTACACCCATCTCTTTGCAAGCACTGAGTCTGGGTACAGCTCACTTCTTGAAAAATAATAGTAATTACAACTCTAACAGCACATGAAATGGGAGTTTTTCTAACTGGAATTTCAGCTGGAGACCCAAAGCTAGAAAAAGTAGCAGTTTCCGTGTGATCCATAAGCCGCTGTGCCATCTAAATAGGACTTAGTAAAGGGAGGAATTCAAAAGAATTCTGTAAGCTCTAGGCAATTATCCACACTTCAGGCTACACGAGGGGGACAAGAATCATGGGAAAAAAGGAAGACTAGAAGAGGGGATTTTTTTTGAGAAAGAGGTGTCAAAGAGCCATGTATTCCCCACTTCCCAGTTCTGCAAAACCAGACTCCATGAGGAGACCTTCAAGGGACCACTGCTAGAAAAGGGTTGCTGGCCAGGATGGACATCTGGCCTCTTCACGTCTGGCAGGAGGCTTCCCAAGCCACAGAGACCTGCACACACTTCTCCACTCTCTCTCTGCCACTGCCCTTCAGAGCCAGCCGCCACTCTCCCTCACTGTGCCAGAGATGCCCTCCTGCCCCTCCTGCCCTCTGCCCTCCCGCAAAACCCTCCCAGAGGGCAGTGGCTAGGCCAACTGCTCAAAACCAGCCCCTTCCTTTCTTTGGTATTTCTAGCTGTCAGTGCTTTATTGGGATGATTTGGCTTTCCCCCCTAGAAAACGTATCAGAAGTCAAAGGAACAGTTGGAGGCTGAATTGAAAATGGACTATGAGAGTTACTTAGAACTGGAAAAGAACACCCTCATCAACCTTGGCTTCATCAAAGTGAAAGAGACGATGTCATTCATGGACTTGTAGAAAAGCTTTCTACAAGGGTGTTTTGGGGATTTTGTAGGACTTTCTTTTCTTTTTATTCATCATTTTTTATGTAAGGTGAACTAGCAAACTAAACATTAAATGGGTTTACTTATAAATAGTAGCCTTTTATGTCACTGCTATTAAAAATTGTTTTATAACAATAAGATCTGTTTTGATTTTTGGATTGAATGTGTACTGAAATTTGTACTGAATATGAAAGTTACCAATAATAGAATTTTCATTTTCCTATAGTAATCCCTTCACCCCCCTGTCCTTGATGTCTATTTAGAGCCCCTAATCCCAGAGAGAAGTGGAAATCAAACTTTGTTCCCAATTACCAGGTTGCTTTTGGTTGCCCCTCCAAACAGTGCTCCCACCCCCTGGGGCCTCTGCACAGATTGTAGTGCTATGTGTTCAATACAGTAGTAGCAAACTGAATCCAGGAATACATGTATAAAGAAAGGATAATACATAAAGATCATGTTGGGTTTACCCAGGGAATACAAGGTTAACTTAACTGTAGAAAATAAATCAATGACTGATTAAAGGAGAGAATTTATGATACCAAACGGATGCAAAAAACCAGTGATAAAATTCAACATCTGTTCATGATAAAACAACAATAAATTTTTATCAATTACAAAAAGAAGGGGACTTCCTTCCTGTGATGTGGGGTATCTAAAACAATCCTACAATAACATCATACTTAATGGTGAAAAATTGAAAGCTTTCTTCTGAGATGTGGAACAACACAGTTCCCCCCAACATGTCTTCTAGTCAATGTTGTACTGGGGGGGTTAACCAATGTGGGCACAGGAAGGAAGAGCATGTGAAACAGTTGCCAAAGAGCTTGGTGTGTCTCAACCAGAGGTTCAATGTCACAGGAAAGTGACTGGCATGGGAGTTGGGGTTGCGGGGAGAGTAGCAGGAGATGAGACTGGAAAAGTAGCTTGGAGCCAGATTGTGAAGGCTCCAGGAAGCCAAGCTAAAAAAGCTGGATTAGAGTTTGCAGATAATGGGGAATTAATAGAAGGGCTAAGCAGGAAGGTGACACAATCAGCTTTATTTTTAGGAAGATAAGGGATGGATTGGAGTCGGAAGAGTCCGAAGGCAGGAAATCCTATTAGGAGGCAGTACTAGTGGTTCAAGTTAAGAGATTAAAACACGCTGTACTGAAGCTTAATGTGAAAATAAACATGAAAGGCTGGTTGGATGGGGAATGCAAGACAAAGGATGATGCCAAGGTTTATAAGTTAAGTTGCTGGAGGACATTAAACTCAGTTATTTACCTCAAAAGTCAGGCAGATAGTAGCACTTACCCAACTGTGTGCCTTTGGACAGATGACTTATCCTGTGAAATAGATTCCTCTACTATCCCATCAGTTGAGAGTATTTACCTTGCAACATTTTACAAGGGGTAAATGAGCACCTGCGTCTAAGGAGGCAGCGCCCCACATATGTTAGTATCATCGTTATTGGATTGTCCCAGCACTCAACCTTGCACTGGAACAAACTTTCCTTCCTTCCTTTCCTTCCTTCCTTTCTTTCCTTTCATTTCCTTCCTTTCTTTCCTTTCCTTTCCTTCTTTCCCTTCCTTCCCTCCCTTCCTTCCTTCCTTATTTCCTTCTTTCTTTTTCTTTCTTTCTTTCTTTCTTTCTTTCTTTCTTTCTTTCTTTCTCCTTCCTTCTTTCATTCTTTCCTCCCTCCATCCATCCTTTCTTTCCCTTTCTTTTCTATTCTTTTCTTTTCTTTCTTTCCTTCTTTCTTTCTCTCTCTTTCCCCACACTTATGACTTATGTAAATACATACAGTCTCATAGCTTTAAATACTACATATATCCCTGGCATGAACTTCTCCCACAAAATCAAGAGCTGTACATACATTTGACTGCTTAATATCTCCACTTGGATATATGGTAGGCATCTCAAATTTAAACATATCCAAAACTGAGTGCCTGGATTTCCCTCCAAACCCATTCTCACTGCAGTCCTCCCAATCACCTTGCTTTCAGTTAGTTGCTCAGGCAAAAACCTGATGTGATCCATCATTTTTCTCTTTCTTTCACAATCCATACCCTCTCTGTGAGCAAATCCTGTTGACTACAGCTTCAAAATACATCCAGGACCTGATCACTTCTCTCCTTCCTCACTGCTACCACCTTGGACCAAGCTACCACCATCACCAGCTTGGACTTTTGCAGTAGCCTCCTAATTGTTCTCTGGGCTTCCGCCTGGCCCCCTTCAGTCTCTCTCTCAGCAGCAGCCAGACAGTACTTTTATATTTTTTTAAATATTTTATTTAGAGACAGGGGAGGGGCAGAGGGAGAGGAAGAATCTCAAGCAGACGCCATGCTGAGCACAGAGCCTGATGCAGGGCTCAATCTCACAACCCTAAGATCATGACCTGAGCTGAAATCCAGAATCCCACGCTCAACTGAGCCACCCAGGTGCCCCCAGACAATGCTTTTAAATGGAAGGCAGAGGCTATCCTTCTTCTCAGAGCTCCTCCTTGGCTTCCCAGCTCACTCAGAGTATGAGCCAAAAATTTTACTGGGACCTGCAAGCCCTCATGTGATCAGGCTGTCATTGTCACTCTGGTTTCATATCTCTCTCCTCCCCCACATCACGCCACCTCAGTCATGTCAGCCTCTTGCAATTCACCAAACATACCAGGCATATTCCTGTCCCAGGACATTTGTGTTTGCTATTCTGCACTTTGTCCAGTAACTTTCCCTATTTTGTCTTCATGTATTCCCCCAAAGGAAAAAAAAATGTTTTGAGTGCCTACACTGTGCCTGGCTCTACAATTTTAAACAGGGTGTTCAGGGTAGGTGTTACCGGGAAGGCGACATTTGAGCAAAGACCTGAAGAGGGTGACCTGTAGTCAGTCTTCTAGGAGAAGCATTTTCATAACTCAGTCTTCCGTTCCCACCTCAACAGACTTCTGCTTAGGTCTCCTGGACAGAACTGCATTGTGTGGACACCTCTTAGTGCAGAAGCAGCTGGGACCATGGAGAACAGGAATGTCATGATTGCGTGACAGAAGCCATCACCTGGGGCTGGCTCATTGTTGTCTCAAACAAAAGCAGGATTCTATTAGCATAGAAGAAGGGAGTAATGGATGTTGGTTATCAAATAAAGAGCTTAATATAGTGCCTGGCATTTAGCAAGCAGTAAGTTTTAGCTTCTATGTTACCTAATTTACAAATACAACACAATTATAATATTCTTGCTATAGAAACTAAACATGGGGTTCCTCTGCCTTATGAGAGCAGTTATTATCAGTTCAGTATGATATTTGTATCGTGTATTTATAATCTTAGTTTTCCTCATCATCTCACCAGCCTATGGCCACCAGTGGGGTCACATAAACAGCCACAGCCCAAGTTTCATGGGATCTTGGCCCACCTGCTTATCTGGTATCTCATCCTTCTGCAAAGCACCCCCAGGTGTGTCCTGTTGCTCCTGGGATGAAGGTTGACTCACATATGTTTAAAAACAAGTCTATAACCATCAGGCCCTCGAGGCTCCTTTCTCTCAATATGCTAGAGCTACCTAATGGCCTGTAACATGGCAGAAGGTGCTGGGACAATGCCTTTGTGTCAGTTTAGGTTCCGCATGAAGCTAACGCCAAGGCAACACTAGATGTACAAGAGATTTATTGGGAGAGAGAGCAGAAGAAGCCAGGGAGGGCCTTTAGACCTCAGTGCAAGTCTGGTGCGTATGGAAGGAGAGAGGGAAGGAAAAAGGTTGGGGTGGGATGATTCAGACCACTCAGAATGCTCACCTTTCTTGGACCCCAAGGCTTTGGAGCTCAGGCAAATGCACTGCGCTGCTTCCCCCTTCTCTGGGATGAGTTCTCTCTGAGGCTCTTCAACTCACACTGGGAGACTCCAGCTGAGAAGCTGACTTCCTATAATGGAAGATGGGGGAATACGGGGCATGAATGAAAATGGAGTCAGCTGGTGTGCCTCCTTCCGGTTCCCATAGCTCCAGCATTTTCTCCCACTGCCCATTCCTTCCCAGCTGCCCCGTGGGCCAATTCAGGCTTCTTTTTCTTCCCTTCAGTCTTTTGATCTGGCATGTAGTGAAAAGAAAGAGGGCTTTGGGATCCAGGCAGACCTGAGTCTGAATCCCAGCTTCATCCCCTTGGGCAAGCTATACTGTCTCCTAGGTCTTAGTTACACCATCTGTATATTGGGGATGATAATTATACCTACCTCACCCGAAGGTAATGCATGTAAAATACGTGGCACTTAGTGGATGCTTAGTAAGTTTTGCCTTCTTGCTTAGCCTCAGGTACTCGCCCCCCACCCCCAGCAACCCACACACACCCCAGAGAAAATATAGTGTTTCCTCTTTGTTCTATGTAATTATCTCTGATTTTAACATTTTTGTTATTATTATCAATAATGCGAATGTCTCTCTCAAATATGACTTAAGCAGTGGCTCTGCACACCTAGTTTAACATTAGCCTTGATCATTTTAATTTGAGACCAGATATGTTGGCCCTAGCATTTAAAATTTAAAGAGTAGCTCTATTTTTTGCAGAACTTAAAATACTATGGCTACCTAGAAAATTAAACATTCTAATAATACTTGATTTATTTAGGTTAAATTTAATTATTCAGCTTTATAAACTTTTTTTTTAACCCAACCAGAAATGTTGCATAATTCAACGAGCCTATTTTCAGGTCCTCAGATAACCATATCATCTGGGTGCACTTCAGATGAAACGGCAATTGACTCCAGTAGATGGTGGTCAGTGGCCTGGGTACACGTCCACAGCTTCACTAATCCACAACTGTCAATGATTAACATTTCCCTGTGCCCTCTACCCCCGAGCATTGCTTGGGGTAGGCGATCTTCCACCCAGTTGCTAGGATGCCATCGCCAGGTCAGATACCATGTAACTGAGTAAGGCTCCCGGGGTGGAAATTAAATATCTCAGTGAAGGGCAAATTAAATCCTGTGTGATGAATCCACTCCTTCCATGGCTGATGAGCTATTTAAGGGTCACAGGCCATGTAAAAACAACTGCACACAATCAAAGTAGAATCCCAAACACCAAAAAACCAACCTCAAAAATGTATTGGGGGAAATGATGGTTAAAAAAAAAAAAAAGTTAAGTGTAATTGCTTCCAAATGCTCTCTGTTCACAAATACGACATTAAAAATATATGCAGAAAGTAAAGTAAATAATTTAGGTTGTGTTTTCCCACAGTTGTGCCCATGTTCTGAACTTCAAAGGACAGAAAATAAGATTTCTCTAAGTCACCTGTACAGGTAATATTCTGGGCTGTTTTTATTCTTTTTCTTTAAAGAGGAGAAGGAAAGAAGATGTAAAATACCGGATTTCACATTCTACCCGTCAACTAAAGATAGTTCTTCCAGCCTGAAGCTGTATTTTTAAGAAGAATAATTCTCTTTAAAAAGTTTTCTAAAAAAAAAGAAAACAACACTAAATCAAATCTAAAATATGGTGAGTTTCTGCTTTATTTTGACCTTAGTAAACAAGCTAAATTAACAATTAAAATTGACAGATTTTTCACTTTTAATGAAGTTTCCAGACTCTATGGATCTAAATCTAACAAAAAACCAGAATGAACTCCCAGTTATACAAAATCTAAGTAGGGGTCATCCTGGTAATGGGGTTGTGTATCCAGAGAGATCTAGTCCTCAGAAATAATACACTATAGACAGAATTTGAAATAAAAAGATTTTGCTTCAGTTCATTATGAGGATCTTAATTTCAATTGATTGAGAGTATCAGAAAATCTGGGCAAGGAAGGAGATGACAGAAACCACCAGTGCTTGTCAAATATCTATGTGCACCCCTACATTTTCCAGCCTCTTTGGCAGCTAGATTGGAGCCTGTGACTGAATTCTAGCCAACAGGATGTGGGTAGAAATGATAGAAGCCACTTCCGGACCTGGCTTTAACTCACCTTGTGATATCCTCCAACTGCTATGTGTTTCAGATGACATGTTTATGAAATAAAGTTTCTCAACCTGTTTCAGACTTTCAGACAGGCAGGAAATAAACCTTTATTGTATTAAACCATGGATACATCAGGGTTTGTCACCACTCCATAGCCTTGCCCATCAGGTGGATTAGAGAATACTCAGTCTCAATAGAACATATGTGCACAACTGTTAGTTGGAAATCAGGAACTGGACTCAAATCTGTGCACATTCACTAAGATACTAGAAATATTTAAAAAGCGATAGCTGAAGATATAAGAAAAAACAACTTTCTCATATTAGAAAATACCTGTATCTTCAGGTTGAAAAGAGTACACTATATTCCAAGCAAATCCTAGCTTATTCAGTAAGTGGGTGAACTGGGGTTGGCATATCACTCCAAATCCCATGCTTTTAAATACTCAACACCGAAGCCAAAGTGATCATTTAAAAATCAAATCTGAACCCCATCACTTCCCTCCTTAAAACCTTTCAGTGGCCCTTGTTGGACTCAGGATAGGGTCTAAGTTCTTCACCTGCTTATGACACAGCCCTGTGTGCTTTTTGAGCCCATTTTGTATAGCTTACCTGCTTCTCCTTCAGATGGTGCAGTCCATGCTGTTCTCCACACCTGCTATGCTCTCCCTCACCTCTGCTTCCTGGAAAATGCTATTCCCTTTGCATGGGTAAAAAGCTACCAAGAATTTTTAAAATGGCCTAAAATGAGTTAATATCTAATGCAGTACAACAGTAGCTACATACATTTAAAAAATGATTCATATTCAGTCCTTCTACGGGAAATGAACAGTGCTCATGAGAATTTGTTTTAGAGGGGCGCCTGGTGGCTCAATCAGTTAAGCATCTGCCTTTGGCTCAGGTCATGATCTCAGGGTCCTGGAATGGAGCCTCACCTCGAGCCCCGTGTCAAACCCAGGTTGAGCCCGGCGTTGGGCTCCCTGCTCAGTGGGGAATCTGCTTCTCCTTCTGCCCCTCCCACCCTGCTCGTGCTCTCTCTCTCTCTCAAATAAATAAAATCTTAAAAAAAAAAAAATTTGTCTTAGAGACTATAACAGGAATTGACAATGTGATATTAACAGTTTTCAAAGTCACAAAGTAAGACAACTATCTGGATCATAATCAGAGCTTTGGAGTCAGAGACGATTCTGAGTACTCAACCACTTACAGGTTTTAGTAATTTAACCATGACAAGTTTCTGCTGTGGCAAAATAAATTCTCAAAAGTGGCCACAGCAGTATTTCCCATCCCACATGCGCTTCAAAACCATTGCCACACCCCCATCCAGAGATAGACTCTATTTCCCCTCTCCTTGAAATGGAGTGTGACTTTGTGGTTGCCTCAAAGCATAGAATGCAGCAGAAATGATACTGAGGCCAGATCATAAAGGGTGATGCAGATACAGGTCCCACCTGGCCCTCTCACTGAAAACTCACCCTGGGAAGCCAGCCGCCATGTTGTGAGGAAGCCCAGGCTACATGGACAGGGCACACGGAGGTGTTCTGGTTGACAAGCCCAAGTAAGATTTCAGCCAGCGACCAGCATCAACCACCATACATGTGGAAGGAACAAGCCTTCAGATAATTCCAGGCCTGAGCTATCGAGCTACCAGAGCCTTTGCTGATTGTAGCCGAGATGATCAATCCCTACCAAGACCTGCCCAAACTCACAAGGTTTGTGAACAAGTGAGCAAAGTAAATCCTATCATTATTTTAAGCCATTAAGTTTTGGTATGGTTTGTTATGTAGCAGTAGATAACTGGGAAAAGCATCTTTTTTGGTTCTTGTGAGGATTAAATGAAATAGAACATAGAAAATTCCTGGTACAGTGTCTGAAACACAGTGAATGTGAGTTATCTGTAATGTGTCCATAACTATGGCAATTGCCTCAAAATAGCATATTTATTTCTATCCCTTCCTTATTTAAGAATTATAAAGAGACATACTATAAGTTTCTGCTTTTAATACATATAATCCAGTAAGACAATCAGCTATGTACTCAAATAATTATAGTAGAAAACAGAAGAAAGTTAGTGCTACGTATCTTAAAATTTGAAAAAGTTCTTTAACAAATATCAAACTATGAATAGTGGAAACCTCTGGGGAGTGGGATTGCATTTAAGTAGGAGATAAGGAAAAGACAAGAGGAGCATAGAAGAATGGGCTTTCAACTACATACTCTTCTGCATTGTTGGAATTACTACAGGAAACATGCATTTCTTTATTATCCTTTTTACTGAACTATTACTTATAAACAGTGAAGTGTACAAATTGTAAGTGTGCGGCTAACTTAATTTTTAATTATGTATTTACCCATGTAACCATCACCCAAGCATACATTAGTTCACAAAGAACTCTATTACTATAGATTAGTTTACATTTTATAGAATTTTATATAAGTGGAATCATATGGTATGTACTTATTTTTGTCTTATTCTTTCACTTTTGAGATCCATTTTTGTTGTGTATATTAATGGTTCATTATTTTTTATTGCTAAGTAGTATTTCATTGCATGGATACACCACAATTTGTTTGATAGACATTTGGGTTCATGGTTTCCAGTTTGGGGTTATTACAAATTACTCTTCCATGATCATTTCTGTGCAAGTTGTTTTATGGGCATATGTTTTCATTTCTCTTGGATAAATATCTAGGAGTAGAATGTCTGACTCATATGGTGTGTATATATTCAACTTTTTAAGATATTGCCAAATATTTCCAAAGTAGGTGTGCTATTTTACATTCCCACCAACGTGTAAGAAAGTTCTAGTTCCTCCATATTCTTGCTAGTATGGTCAGATTTTAAAATTTAGCCATTCTAATTAGTGTGTAGTGGTATCTCATTGCAGTTTTCATTAGCATTTTCCTGATGATTAATGCTGCTGAGCTTATTTTCATGTGTTTACTTTTTATCCACTTCTTCTTTCATGAAGTGTTTATTTACATATTTTGCTCATTATTCTTAGAGGGTTTTTTTTTAATTATTGAGATTTGAGAGTTCCTTATATATTCTGGATACAAGTCTTTTACCAGATATATGCAAATATTTACTTTCAGTCTGTGGTTTATCTTCTCATTCTCTTAACAGTGTCTTTCAAATGGCAGAAAATTTTTAATTTTGATGAAGTTCAATTAATCAATTTGTTTTTTTATAGATTATGTTTTTGTTGACTTAGCTAAGACATCTTTGCATAACCAAGGTTTTCTTCTAGAAGTTTTATACTTTCAGGCTTTACGTTTAGATCTGTGATCTATTTCAAGTTGATTTTTACATATGGTATAAGGTGTAGATCAAAGTGTTCTTTTGGTTTCAGGGGGAGGGGGCTTGCATATAAATATCCAATTATTCCAGCACTATTTATTGAAAAGACTATCCTTTCTCCACTGGATCGCTGTTGTCAAAAATCAGTTGTGCATCAGAGAAAGACAAATATCATATGATTTCACTTATATGTGGAATCTAAAAAATCACAACAAACTAAGAAATAAATGATTCAAATACTGGGAACAAACTGGCGGTTACCAGAGGTGAGGTGGGTGGGCAGGAATGGGCACAACAGAAGACAGGGTTGGAGAGGTACAAACTTTTAGTTATGAAATAAATAAATCACAGAGATGTAAAGTACAGCATAGGAAAATATAGTCAATAATACTGTAATAACATTGGTGACAGATGGTGACTACACTTACTGTGGTGAGTACTGAGTACTTGTCGAATCGGGGCGCCTGGGTGGCTCAGTTGGTTAAGCGTCTGCCTTCGGCTCAGGTCATGGTCCCGGGGTCCTGGGATCGAGCCCTGCATCGGGCTCCCTGCTCAGTGGGGAGTCTGCTTCTCCCTCTGCCTGCCACTCCCCATTTCCCCTGCTTGTGCTCTCTCTCTCTGACAAATAAATAGATAAAATCTTAAAAAAAAAATTGTCAAACCAATATGTTGTACACCTGCAACTAATGTAACACTCCATTTCAATTATACGTCAATAATAAATTTTTTAAAAAGTCAGTTGTCCATATATTAGGGCCTATTTCTGAACTCTATTATGTTCCATATCTATCCTGATACTAATACCATACTGTCTTGATGACTGTCACTTTAAGTCATCTTAAAATCAGATAGTGTTGGTCTTCCATAGTTGTTCTTTTTTTTTTTTTCAAGGTTGTTTTGGCCTTTGTATGTATATTTATGCTAATTTACATATTGCAATTCTGACTTTTGTAAAATTTCCACTCGGTGATTTGCTAGAGGTCCAATCCCACTGAGACTCAGGCCCTGTGTAAATGCACTGAGGATATAGCTGATAATGGCTTAAGTGATCCTATGGGAGGTTCAGATGGCTAATAAAAAAGCTGTCTTTCAGAAGCAAACATGACATGCAACTGTAACAACATCATCCAGGGAGCAGAGAGTTAACAGAAAGAACAGAGAGAAACCAAAAGGAGTTCCTCTGATATTTTCTTATGCATATTCTTTATGAGGTTTAATAAACTCCTATTTTAAAATATATAAATAAACCCTACCATCATTAACACCCTAGCGTTTTACTCAGATGATGGGACTGCATACTTCCAGGTGAGACCACAGACCCGAATGGAAGGTAAGTTTTACTTATAGGCAGAGGAGGAGGCAGACTCTGTGGGGCACAGTGGGGAAAGGGAAGATTGGTTGGGGTATCTGAAGCTCAAGGCAGCAGAACTGGCACATGGCCACAGGGGCTAAAGGAGGAAATATTTTATCAAGAGAGGCAAGAATATGCCCAATTTTGGCCACTTTGCTGGTTAACAGGATGCCCAATGGCAGCAATTACCTGGAAAATCTTTGCATGTTGGTTTTGGCTGCCAGTACACACTTCCATTTCCTGCTCCATTTGATGAAGGGTCCCAAAGTTCATCTTGTGACATTTGGTCACTATAGGAGGAAGCAATAGGAGGTAATTGTTAGGGGATAACATCCTGTACTTCTCATGTTTCCATAAAAAAGCGGGAACTTGACTTCTCAAGAGGAAGGAATATGGGAGGATCACTTCCAGCTTCTCTCTGACGCCCTCACTTAACTGTTCTCCAAGTCACAAAGACTGACTCATCTGACTGGTGAATTGAGCAGGACTTGAGCGTGCTTGCCTGGGAGCCTTCTGTGTTCTTACCTACAGAGCCAGCCTGTCTGTAGTATGCACTTTTTTTTCTTCTTTGTAGCGCTGACAGGCTGTACCCCTGCCAGGAGAGGCCTGTTTTTAACTAAATGTGCCAGTGACTGGGTGGGAATGATCAGATCACAGGGAATGTAGGAAGAAGCCTACTTGGCCATAGACCCTAGCCCTTTTCTTCAGCTTACCTTCATCAGTAGTAAATCTGGTATTTCGATCTCCATATGTCTGGCTCCTAGGTCTTGGTTCTAATTTCAGGAGGGAAAGACAGCTGTGCTGTTAGTCTCCTACCACACCTACATTAACACAGAGGGAGCTTGGAGGAAGATAGGTTGGTAGGAGAGGGTTAAAACTATAAGGGGAGGGACGCCTGGGTGGCTCAGATGGTTAAGCCTCTGCCTTCAGCTCAGGTCATGATCCCAGGGTCCTGGGACTGAGCCCCGCATCGGGCTCCTTGCTCAGCTGGGAGCTTGCTTCTCCCTCTCCCTCTGTCTCTCCCCCTGCTCATGCTCTCTCTCTCTCTCTCTCTCTCTCTCTGTATCTCTGTGTCTCAAATGAATAAAAAAAAAAAGCTATAAGGGGAAACAAAATGAAAAAGATGGAACACTACATCAAAAACTAATGATGTAATGTATGGTGATTAACATAACATAATAAAAAAAAAAACTAATGATGTAAAAAAAAAAAAAAGAAAAAAAAATACGGTCAGAGCCATTGCTCTGAGAGGTCCTCAAACCTCAGGCTGCAAAGGTTGGGCTGCGGCCAGTGTGGAGTCGGCAACTCCAGAGCAGCTGGGGTTGACAAAACAGGGCTCATGAGGAATGTGCCCCACTTGGGACACAACCTCAGACAGGCTGCAGACAGACGCTTTCTCACCCTTCCTCCTCTCTCCATTGCCAGCTCAAGTGAGATTCAGGCAAGTCTGGATGTGGTGCTTTTGTCCCTTAAAACGAGAACAGCCTGGTATCATCTATGTGTCCAACTTCCAATGCAGATTTGACTTTCCTTGTGCCCCAGTGTTTGTGAAAGGAAAACGGGGAAGGATGGAGGATATATAACTCAGTATTTCCCTTAGTATGCATGCCAAGGTATACATTATGAATTTACTTTTGTGTATAGAAAAAAAAATGGTCAACTTATTTATGACAAATGATACCAATTTTCCATTTATGGTGGTGATATAAAGTTGTACTCTAAAAATAAATTTAATTGAAAATAAAATTTTTTAGAGAAAATAAGTAAACAATATTACACATGGTATTTGAATATGGTAGAAATTGTGAAGGTTATCTGTGAATGAGAGAAGTCTGGGAAGCTAAAAGTTATGTGGAAAGGATCACAAGATACCCAAAATATGCATTATTTTTTAGAGGCTATTAATAGCAAAGTTAGATCTTTCTAACTGTGATGAAATCTAGGATTTGTAGTGAATTCACATATTCTGTGACTCTTTTAGGAGTTAATTATAATCGCACAAAGTTCATCTCCAATTCTTTTTTTTTTTTTGACTTCCAAAATGACACTTACTATGAAGTACTGAAGTCTGTGACTTACTTTAAAATGTACCAAAAATTAAGACAGATAATGATGGATATCAAACTAATATAACAAAATGCTTACAATTATAGAATCTAGCTGGTAGATAGATACATGGGTGTTCACTGTATAATTTTCAACTTTTCTTTATATTTGAAAACGTAATGAACTGTCAGTGGAAGAAGATACTAACGTGCCTTCTTTTACGTATAGTTTAGTTGACTTTACAGGTGAATTTTGACATTGAGTACAGAGCAAACATAGATTCATAACCTTGGACAGATGGCCCTTTATTCTCTGACATTTCTTATCAACCAGTTTAGAGGAGCTATTTTCACTTACCTAATGATTCAAATTTGCCCTTAGGTTAAAACGTGAGTTTTACAATGGCTACAGGGGAAAGTCAGTCAAAAAAAGAGAACCAAATGCTGGCAAACTGCATCCCTTTTCTTGAACAAAGGTCAAGAACAAGGGGTCGCTGTTCAATATCTGCAGCTATGAAAAAATGTGAGCTGCAGGCTTGCTGTCTCTTTCACAAAAATGTCTTGAATGCAAGACTTTCCCTTTTCTTGATTTAATATTCACTGTATTTTTCTAAAGTTGGAATTTTAAACTCTCCCTAGAGGAGTTTTTAGTCAAAGAAATATGTAGAATGTTGAGGCCAACACCAAGTTTTCAGTTTATAAATACCTCCAGTAAGCAGAACAACAACAACAAAAAGAAAGATTAACTCAAATGACTTAAAAGCATGCCAGGGGCCTTATCAAACAGATAAGGATTAATTTAACCCAACCCAGGGGCAATATCTAGGCATTTTTCTCCCTTGCTTAAAACAAACACTTGACATTGAGAAAGATTAAAAAACATTAAATGTAGTGCCTGTTCCCCAAAGTGGTCTCTGCTACTCTTTCTAATAGGAGTTCTACTTGTAGGGTTCATTCAACTTTATGAAGATATTTTCTTTTAATAAAATGAAAAATAGGTTTTTTTTTCAGTTCTAGCAAAAAGTGCACACTAGAATGAATCGGGATGTTTTTTGCTCATGATTTCTGTGAAGAAATAAATGCCGCATTTTAACAAAAGCTCCCCCAGAGACTTTCCTTTCTTATGGTGAGAGACACTTTTTCATACACATATTATTTAAATAATTGTTTCCACTGAAACAATTGCTATTCTACAGAAAAAAAAAATACCCAAAATTTATGAACTCACTTTTTAAGTCAAGAATATTCCCAAGGCCGTTCTAGTTCCAAAAGAAACACAAGTCATTAATAAAAATGAGAGAGAGAGAGAACACTTTGTTAACTACAAAGAATTACTACTCAGGAGTAAATTTTTTTTTTTTAAGATTTTATCTATTTATTTGTCAGCAAGAGAGAGAGCATAAGCAGGGGAAACATGGGGAGCAGCGGGCTCCCCACCCAGCAAAGAGCCTGATGTGGGGCTCGATCCCAGGACCCTGGGATCATGACCTGAGCCAAAGGCAGACGCTTAACCGACTGAGCCACCCAGGCGCCCCAGGAGTGAATATTGGAATAATTACATAGACGTTGCTTCTCTTGGTCCTTAGTCTTTTCCTGACAAAAAGATAACCATTCTCTGAGAATACCTTTGCATTCATTCATTTATTAATAATTAACTGAACAGGGGTGGTTGGGTGGCTCAGTCGTTAAGCATCTGCCTTTGGCTCAGGTCATGATCCCAGGGTCCTGGGATCGAGCCCCAAGTCGGGCTCCCTGCTCCACGAGAAGTCTGCTTCTCCCTCTCCCACTCCCCCTGCTTGTGTTCCCTCTCTTGCTGTGTCTCTGTGTCAAATAAATAAATAAAATCTTTAAAAAAAATAATTAACTGAACATCTCCTATATTATCATCCCTAGGCAGATGGCAGTGAAATAGATATATAAAGGTGTGGATATACTTTTTTACATTTTTTAAAAAAGATTTACTTATTTATTTTAGAGAGAGAGAGCTGGGGGGAGGTGTTGATGGTGAGAGTCTTAAGCAGACTCTGAGCTGAGAGCGGAGCCCAAGGTGGGGCTTGATCCCACAACCCTGAGATCAGGATCTGAGCCGAAACCAGAGCTAGACGCTAAACCGGCTGTGCCACCCAGGTGCCCCTTAAAGTTTTTCTTCTTAAATTTGGTTTAAATGTAAACATTTTCTAGTTATAAATGTCCATCATTTAATCAAAAAGTACAGTAACTATCTGGTACTTGTTAGAAGAAACAGAAATCTCCATCTTCTTCCTCCCCCAATTTTCAAAGGTTACTAATTGGGTTTTCAGAGGTAGCCTCTGAAGTGGCATTTGAGCACAGAAGTGAAATGACAAAAAATAGCTACTCAAGGAAAGTCTGGATGAGGTGCATTCCAAGTGCAGAGATCCTAGGACGGGAATGAAGTCCTCCTTGTTGCTAGAGCACAGGGAGCAAGGGAAGAGCCTGAGGAAATGGTACGGTTTATTTTTCTTAAAGATCACTTTGGCTTCTGTGGATAGAATGGATTGTGTGTGTGGACAGAGGAGAGTGAGAGCAAAGAGATGCAACAGGAAGAGATTGAGATGATGGTAGCTTGGTCTAGAGTGCAAGTAGTGACAAACCTATGCATACTGTTTCAGGATATATTGTAGTCAGAACTTTGATAGCTTGGGTAAGGGGGAATGAGAGAAAGACTCCAGTTTGGGGGCAGTAGGGTGAGATGAAGACTAGGGAAGTGTTGTGGATATTTGTTCACTGTCGGGCTGCTTGGCATCTGAAGCCCCTTCTTAAATTCATAGAATTTACCATCATGTAAATTCCAGGGAAAGGACTCTACCTCCCTGACACCTGGAAGCTGGGGCAAAATATGATGCTTCTGTCAAGGACTCTGAATCAGGGATGAAGCAGCAGAGCAGGGGTGTTTTATAACTAATTCTGGTGGTGTGCATGAGCTGTGTTTGGTGGCAGTACCCTAATCAGGCATAGCCTTGGTTGCTGTCATTCTCATCACCTAGCCTTAGTTCTGCTTATTTTCCAAGTCTATTTCTCCAGCTTTCTCATTAAAAAGAAAAAAAAATTGAGGTATGACTTATATAAAGGGCAAAAACCTTAAGTATGGAACTTGGTATGTAAACACCTGTGAAATTTCCACCTAGATCAAGATATAAAACGTTTTCAGCACCCTATATGTCTTCCCTCTGAAACATTATCATTATCATTATTATTTTTTAATGAATTCCATTTCTGCCTTAATTAGCCAGTTTTTGGCTGAGTCAGAAAGCAACCAAGAACTCTGATTTCTGGCACTTCAATGTTTATCAAACATGAGCCTTACTGAATTAAAAATGAGCCTTGGGCTGGGAAAAGAGCAAAAGAGCATTCTTCTTCATACCAAAGTCCTCAAGTCTGTAAGATTCAAAAAGAAACTTATTATTAAACGTAATACAATTTGATCACTTTCCAAGTACCTAAAAGTTGGTGTCTTTAAATTATAAAATCCTAAGCCTCAAAGTCCTTATGTCTGGAAACATTCTTTTCAGAAACCGTACCACTACCCCAACCTGTTTCAAAGCCACACAATCTGAAGTTTTCCAGAGAGTTAGGATGTGAACTTGGCTTTGATATTTATAAATGTCTTCCTGCTTTCTTATTCTTGCAGTGACTACTGGCATCATTACCAGGTACAGAAGCATTAATACTTAAGAGTTAACAGGACATTACAAGTATTTTGATAAATACTACATTGATAATAGCAACTTCCACTACAAGGAGCTCATTTAAAAAATATAATGGAGTCACCTCAATCTCATCTGATGGTAACTCCATCCTTTAGTTGCTCAGGCCTTACCCCTTCCTCTCACAGTCCACTGGTAGATTCTTTTGGCTCCTACTTCCAAAACATATCCAGAATACAACCAGTTCTCACCACCTCTATTGCTTCTTCCCTGGTCCAAACCACCATCTTTCTTGCCTGGGTTACTGCAAAACTGGATGCAGGAAGATAATAGAGAAATGCCATCACAGTTCTAAAGGGAAATGAGTTTGAATCTAGAACTGCAGGTCCAATCAAAATGAAGTACAGGGAAAAAATAAACGCCTTGTCAGAAATGCAAGGACTCAAACCTTTCTCTCTCAAGCACCCTTCTTGTGGGGGGTATGTGTGGGGGGTACAAGGGATGGAAAGAGGTATGTGTGGTGGAAGGAACTACTTATATACTTCAGCAAACAACAAAAAACACCCCTACATTTTAGAAAGGTGAGATATAAAATAAAACAATATAGGAGTGCAAGGAAAATATATCCCAGGATGACAGCTAAAAAACCACATTGTCCACATTTGATTAAGTTAGTTAAAAAGCTTAGGATGATCTCAGGCTTATACTGAAGAAGATATTTTTCTCCTGTCAAAAAAAAAATAAAGGCAAGAATGTACTTCATGAATCCCAGGATGAGAGCTAAAAGCACTCTGAACAAATTTGGTAATTCAATAGCAAGATAAAAGAAAATAAAAATCTGCAAAAGCCATGACCCAATTATGAAGCAAATAACACACAGCATGATTTGGAGAAGTTGATAGCTATACGATAAAATCATCCTTTTGACCTTTAGCTTGGAATATTCTGCTTAAATCAGCATAGACTTCAGGACATAAGACTGGATACGTAGGAGACAAACCACCTGGCTAACCTGTAAACACTTTTGCATAATCCAGCGCATAATGGCTAGTTATTGGTTTGTAGTTTTTAGAATCAACATATAAAGGAAAAGACAAGTCAAATATAGTTCCCCCAAATAATATAATCTATTAATGTTGATTATATCAACTAATTGTGTAACTTAGAGAAATTAAGAGGTAAAGGGCAGTAATGGGCTGAAGGGAAGTATAGCGTTGGTCATCTCCACAATGGTAGCAAGCCAAGAGACACTGTTTAAAACAGATGGATCAAGAAACAAAGATTACTAAAAGTTATAAAAGACACTGAAAGAAGAACTAAAAATATTAAATGGGGAGGAGGAATGGACATTCTTTATCATTCATACTTAAATGACAAATCAAGAAATAGCAGCAGTAAACCTAGACCCAGTGATGGAGGTAGGTAGTACTTACCCGAAGAATAAAAAGCAGCTGTTACCTCTGAGAAGCGGTGTGAATGGCACACTTTTTATTCTCTATCCATCTGAATTGCTTGAAACTTTATTCAGGTACATGCACTAAAATTAAAATTGTTTTTAATCCTAAGAAACATTGGGGCTGGTACACTTAGAAGGGAATGATAGCCGACAGTCTACTAGTGCAGAAAAAGCAGGTATAAAAACTCAAAAAAGGTTTGAAATTAAAGGTCATTTAAAGTAAAGGCATAAACTTAGCACTACTAAATACAGAAGAGTCAATAAAAGAGATTTGTAGTTAGGACTCAGTGATTTAGACAACATAGATGTTTAGTATTTTCTATTTAAGATGGCAGAGATTAAACTATTTCCATCCAAAATTATATAACAAAATACCTCTGGCCTTTAAAGTATTTCAGATTCTGGATAATTCAATTCTGGACCAAAAAATATCGTTACATCTATTTATGGATAACATTTGATTGTCCAATACTCTAACACTTTTGTTTGAGAAGACAAAGAATGACATTAAGTAATCCTTAAAATCATTATGATAATTAATAGCATGACACCAAGGTTTAATACTTTAATAAAACTTTTACATTTCTGAAACAACTTATTCAATTCATACAATATACATGATATAGCAAACAAAAACATTTTTTTAAAAGATTTTATTTATTTATTTTGACAGAGACACAGCGAGAGAGGCAACACAAGCAGAGGGAGTGGGAGAGGGAGAAGCAGGCTTCCCGCTGAGCAGGGAGCCCGATGTGGGGCTTGATCCCAGGACCCTGGGATCATGACCTGAGCCGAAGGCAGATGCTTAACGACTGAGCCACCCAGGCGCCCCAAACAAAAACATTTAAAGCACATTTCTTTTGACTGTTTACTCAATATATATCTCTGTCACATATTCTTTTGGTATTCTTCGGAATTGTTATACAAAGCTTTAAAAAATTAAATTTTCATATAAAAATAGTTATTTATCTGGCTTTTTAACAATTGAGTTTTCAAATTAAATAACAAGGTGTTCTGTTTATCAATGTATATTACGTAGAAATAGTTAAATATTTCAATATTTAGAAAAACATCAAGAAGTCCGTTTTCTAATGGCTGCTACATCTTTAAGTTGTTGATTCAAATTTTATAACTTTAAAATTACATGTTCTGTGGGTATAAAAATTTAAAAAAATACATTCCAATTTAATAAAAAAGTCTTCTAAATTTACATTTTTCAAACACTGCTGTGATTGCTATAGTGACTATTTTGTAGATATACTTAGCCAAAATGAGTTAATTTTTCAAAATCAGTAACATGGAGTATGTTGGCAAGATTTCTTTAGAAACAAATGAGGGTAATTATAAAGTCAACGTTATCAATGTACTACTACAAATAAATACGTTTAAAGTATAATTACTTTGTTTTAGAAAGCAGAACATAAAAATGCATAGAATAGGTGAAGATTTTTTTTTAATGTAAATCACTAGTACAGAAATCTGGGCTCTTAATCCCTTAAGAAATTAGAGGATTTCAATTTAAAAGATGACTTCTCACTAGGGATATTGTGACTTTCTATGAATCAAAAAAAAGTCTATTATTTCTATTCAGATGCTTCTAGTGTTTTGGTTCAAGTGTTTCTACAGAACTCCTTTAACTTAAATGTTCTTTCCCTGAAAAAGACATTTTAAGCTAATTATTTTGGCCTCACGACATATATGCTTTAAAGATACATGTGATTCTGCAGCCAATGCCTCCCCCATTCTAATATCTATCCATATATGCACTTATAAATAGACACATTTTCAGGATTATAAAAATATTTAATTTTTATAAGCTTAAATAATTACTGAATGTTAATACAGAATACATTAATATCTGTATAATTTTACTTTTATTTATAAAAAGGTTTTTTATAGCAGCATTTGCATTGCAAATGAAATATGATCAAATGATGTTGCAGAGTATGTGGACTCACACTGCAAACCGGACAGAGCAGCTGCCACGTTCTTCTGTAAGAAACATCTGTTCCAGCTCCAAAAGAGCAGTTCCTGTAATGTACAAAAACCATGAGGGGCTAATAACTTATCTGAACCTTATAAGTGCATTTAGAAGTTATCTCCATAGAATGGGCCGTATTTGTTAAAAGATCCACAAGTCCAAGTTATCTTTGCCCCAAGAAAAATTTTCTAATGAAGATACGTAAAAACTTAATGAATAGTGTTTTTAATTGAATCACATGAACTTACTAGAAATTAATGGAATTTTCAAGAGTAAAAAAATAAAACCATCACTGTGAGTGGTATAAGAAAGCAAGAAAGACTGATTTGAAATTTAAAACATTACAAAAAAGCAAATTAAAACTCTCAATCTCAAACACTCATATTAAGCTTGTTTTTGTTGAGTTCACGCTCCAGATTTCCAATCAAAGTATCAATGCTTTCTTGTAGGTCTTTAAGATTGACTTTTCGATCCACTGTAGACTCAATTGTCTGCATTGTCAAGTATGTCTGAAATGTGTACTCTTTGGACATGGGTACTGGCTGTTCAATCATTATATCTGGTCCATACATTTTGCTACAATTTTCTCCATTGTCTCTATCTTCTGAGGGGACATCATCATAATCTACATCATTAAAATTTTCTTTTGTCTTTAAAAAGTAGTTTTCTCCACAGCTGCTCCAGTCTCCTGCATAACGATTGCTAACTGGACTGTCTAATCTGGTTTGCCTTGGTCTAAGTATTCTTGATGAATCAGTACCACTCAAATTTAACATGCAAGGTCGTTCTTTCTTCCTCCTCAAATAATTTAGAGAAGACTTCTGCTCTGGAAACAAGTTGTCTGTTGATTCTTTGACAGTTAAACGTTGCACTAGAAACAAACAATAAATTTGCTTAGTCACGGCCATCCAACTGGCCTTAAAAAACCAGAGCAAAGATAAGCCGTTTAATAATCAACTACAAACATGCATTAAAACAAAACATGCACACTATTAAAAAATAAAGCATTCCATAATTACTTTTTTCTATCACCAGAAATAATCAAGATTAGGGACAGAAGCTAGTAGAATGTTCAATGGTGCTAATTCATGCCATATCATAACATCCCCAAACAAATTTCTGATGTTGATTAACTTTCGGTGCAAGTTAATTATTATCTAGCTATAATTCAAAGAGTAGCTAAGCCGGTAGCTTCTTCTAAATTAAAAGCTACAGTAAAAAAGCAGGCAAGGCATGTTGGTGTACAAACAAAACAAAACAAAAAGTTCCTTCTTCTGCAAACGTCTAAATGAGGCAAAGGCATCTAAAGTGCTCACTCTAACCTTTGTGCTTTTTTTGCAATTCTATTAGCAGCAGTGTCATAATTTTTTTTACTAAGCAGCCCAAATTTCACTTTGATAAAATGCACAAATACTAGACTTGGCCACTTGTTACCTGAGTTTGATTACACAGCATTAGCTACTAATAGTCTTCATTTATTGCCTGAAAACAGTACAGATATTTTATTTTCTCATTCTGGTTAGGTATCTAACAATCTCAAATAACAGTCTTCATATTAAGATTAATTTCTTCTAAGAGTATACATTGTGCTGACCATACGGATTACTATGATATACACATCATGACAAACCAAGCTTTACTGCTTACCTTCTTTGTGAATATTGGACAAAACATTTGTCTAAGTTTCCTTCTGTATATAAAATGGACTTAAACGTTGGGGCATAGCTTTTAAAAACTGTCCATAATACCTTTCTCTTTCTGCTTGTTCAGTCTCCATTAATAAATGCCTCTCCATTTACGCTTTCTTTCACTACGATACATATTATCAGTGTGAATATATTATCAGTAGTAACACACCCACTTTTCACACTCCAGCATATAATGAATGCTTGTTTCCTACTATAGAAAATAAGATAATTGAAAAGTAATACAAACATGTATATAGTTCTAGTTTTCCAGACTTACAGTGATCTTAACAACATTTTCCAGATCACATAATTTTTTTTACTTAGATTTTATTAAAATACTTGATAACTATATATAGGTATGTTTTTAACATTTCCATTTGTCCATATTTTTATGATGGCCAGTATATATAATTATGAATAGCTAAAATCTCTTGATCAAAAATTTTCTGGAAAATAAAGGTCTGATATTTACTTTAAATTGGTCTTTTTTTTTTTTTTTAATTTTATTTATTTATTTGACAGAGAGAGACACAGCGAGAGAGGGAACACAAGCACGGGGAGTGGGAGAGGGAGAAGCAGGCTTCCCGCGGAGCAGGGAGCCCGATGCGGGGCTCGATCCCAGGACCCTGGGATCATGACCTGAGCCGAAGGCAGACGCTTAACGACTGAGCCACCCAGGCGCCCCTAAATTGGTTTTTAATAGCAGTATTAATATAGAATGCCCCATGCCATTAATTGATGCAATTACAGAATGAATATCTGAATTTTTTCCACTATTTATTTAATTGATGCAATTACAGAATGAGTATCTGAATTTTTTCCACTGTTTAATTATTCAAACTCCTTTTTCTCCTCTACCTGCTAATACCCAATAAGTCTCCTTGCCTTTCTCCCTCATTTTCTGTGCTATTCCTGTTCTTAGTGCTTAAGTGTCATGACTGTTGTTTTCATTACAGGACTTTGCTAACCTTGAAGTCATCTGGTTTGTGGTCCAAAGTAAAACTTTTTTTTTTTTAAGTAAGCTCTATGCTTGGCAACATGGGACTTAAACTCATAACCCCAAGAGTTGCATGTTTTACCAACTAAGCCAGCCAGGCACCCCAAAGTAAAACATTTCCGACTGTGGGTTGAGCTTATCTTGTTGTGCCCTGACATTCACCTGCAAAACCCAGATTTATTTTGTTGCCAATTACTTAAAGTTGTTTAATTAAATCCCTATTCAAACATGATTTTTGTATATTTTCTTGGAAAATATTTAAGAAAGCAATTATAATATTTTATATCTTTTAGACTAAAAATTCAATTTGTGAAAAATCAACTTCACTGACTTTTTAAACTACTGATGGTGGAGTTGTTTCCTATAAAAAATGCAGAGAAAATGGCTAATTTTAACCCCAAAAGGAAAGTTCTGGTTTTCCGAGCACTATGACTGGCCAACTTCAACAGAATAAAATTTAAAATGCAATCTGTTTGCTGAAAATGTTTCAAAATGTAATGATAAGTACTAAGAAACTGAATTTTCTTATCTTGTTCTACTGATGGATTTATATTTTAATCACCACTTTATTAGTCTTTTATATATAGTACAATTGCCTTATTTAACAGAATATATCAAGTGCCTAGTTAATGCCAAGCACCGTCTTAGAACTTGGGTGCATAAGGGTAAGCAAAATATAATCCCTGACCTCATAAGGCTTAGTCTAGTGAGAAAAATGAAACAAAAAGAAATAAGAAAAAAATTATAGCTTTTCCCCAAGAAATCTGCCCCAAATTTACTCATCATAGAAAATGTGATACAGCAAACAGCTGGTCTAGGAGTTACACTCTCTCTAAAGCTATTTCCCCATCTGTAAAGAGAAAGTAAATTTCAATATTCTTCTTAAAACAGCAAAACCATTTTTAAAAAGCAACAATTTTGTAAAAATCCAATACATAAAAAAGATGAAGACTATTTTGATCAAAGGGAAGTGTGTTGACCTTTTGTTCCCTCACCTGTTGCCAGTCTGGCTCCAAAGCTGCTTCCAAAGAACCTTAGGGCTTGGCAGAGGACAATCTGAAATGCCACTGGCAGGATGATTTTTACCTTCCAGTTCCAATATGCTAGGACTCTAACTGATCACTTTGCAGACACGATTTTTCAAATGGAAAGCTTAAAGCAAATTTTATCATTGCCCCAAATTAAAAAAAACAAAAAAATAATAATACAAAAATTAAAGTAAAAAACAAAGGCGGTAGCGGGAAGGGTGGAACCAAGTCTTTTTACCTCCGGAGTAGGGGAAATTCCACAAAAAGAAAAATAAGTAAGATACGCATATAGCAAGGAGGGTCAAACCCTTCTACCTGATGCACAGAGACGGGCATTCACCAAGTTCATATGCTGTGGCCCGTTCTCTGTATCACTACCAATTTTCTCAGGCATGGTAACTGCACTGCTTCTGCTTGATGTCTGCCTTTCCCTGAATCCAAAAGCAAATGATTTAGAGGGCCAAATTAACTGGTATTTATTCTCCCTATCTTTCTGCCCTTTATCTGAGGTACTATACCTAAAGAAAAATACAGGTTATTAGAAAAGGGGGCAGGTTTTGTTTTTTTTTTGATTGGAGTACAGCTGACATATGGTTGTATCACTTTCAGGTGTAAACATAGTGAATCAACAACTCTGCACATTACACAATGCTCACCACAATAGGCGTAGGTACCATTTGTCACCAACATTATTACAATAACGTTCACTATATTCCCTATGCTGTCCTTTTCATCTCCTGGACTTGATTTGATTTGATAACTGGAAGTCTGTATCTCTTAGTCCTCTCAACCTATTTCACTCCTCCCTCCACCCACCTCCTCTCTGGCAACCACCAGTTTGTTCTCTTGTACTTATGAGTGTATTTCCAGCTTTTGTTTTGGTTCGTTTGGTTTTTTAGATTCCATATGTAAGTAAAATTATATGGTATTTGTCTTTGACTTATTTCACTTAACATGATACCCTCTTGGTCCATCCATGTTGTTGTGAATGGCAAGATCTCCTTTTTTTAAATAGCTGAGTAATATTCCATAGTGTGTGTGTGTGTGTGTGTGTGTGTGTGTGTGTGTGTGTTTCACATCTTCTTTATCCTTTCATCTACTGATGGCCACTTAGGCTGCTTCTACATCTTGGCTACTGTAAAGCTGCAATAAACACAGGGGTACATATATCTTTTCAAATTCATGTGTTCATTTTCTTTGGGTAAATACCCCACAGTAGAATTACTGGATTGTACGCTATTTCTAATTTTTTGAGGATCCTCCATACTGTTTTCCATAGTGGCTACACCATTTACATTCCCACCAACACTGCACAAGGGTTCTCTTTTTCCCACATCTTCGCCAACGCTTGTTATTTCTTATCTTTTTGATATTAGTCATTCTGACAGGTATGAAGTGATCTATCACTGTGATTTTGATTGTATTTCCCTGACGATCAGTGATGTTGAGCATCTTTTCATGTGTCTGTTGGCCATCTGGATGTCTTCTTTGGAAAAATGTCTATTCAGTTCCTCCGGGGCAGTTATTTTTAAGTAACATTAACCTCTGATACAGAATTAATAACAAAGAAATCAAGTACTGGGGTGCCTGGGTGGCTCAGTTGTTAAGCGTCTGCCTTCGGCTCAGGTCGTGATCCCAGGGTCCTGGGATCGAGCCCCGCATCGGGCTCCCTGCTCCGCGGGAAGCCTGCTTCTCCCTCTCCCACTCCCCCTGCTTGTGTTCCCTCTCTCGCTGTGTCTCTCTCTGTCAAATAAATAAATAAAATCTTTAAAAAAAAAAAAAAAGAAAGAAATCAAGTACTGATAGTAAACTCCAGGTAAGCAAGTTTTCATCTGTGATTAGAATGATTAAGATGGTTCCTTTCCCAATTCCTGATGCTTATTAGAATTAAAGCAGTTGTAGGAAAAACTATAGGAAACACACATTTAAAACTTTAACCTGAGAGCTCCCTTATGTTGGGTACCAAATGCAGAAATCAAACCAATTATTAGAGCATCTTGATTCAGGATTTTTAAATAATTAATAATATATACCAATTCAATTAAAATATAAATTAGAAATGGTTTTTAAGCCTGTGTTTGAAAGAAAGCAAAAATTTTTAACTTTATGAATTTAAAAGTTGAAAATTTTATTCACTTTCTATAATTAATTAGATGTAAAAGACTAAATGAAGCATTTCTTTGTACTTTGGTCTATCCTCATATGTATCCTTAAAAGTGTAACAAAGAGTTAACTTTATGCAAAACACTTTGCTCAATGCCTTAGATGCTTTGTCTACAGAATCTTCACAACTCTGAGGTAGGCACTATTTATAGAGAAGCATACTGAGGCTTAGGGGAATTAAATATGTGCCTGGGCCACAATCTGGATCCGAATCCAAGACTGACTCCAGGGCCCAAGCACTTTTACCACTGTGTGCTACACAAAGCTCCTAAGTACTGTCATGTTTGGTATTATGCAGGGTAGGGAAGGGAAGTGGGAGTTACTACAGAATAAGAAAATTTTGAAACTTAAATACAGCATCCTATATAGAACATCTAGTTAAATACATATTCCTTTTAGCTCTGAAACTATATAAGAGAAATATTAGGAAAATAACTGTCAGCTTTTTGTTATTGGCTGGAACAAGGGATGGATAAGTAAGATGGAAAGATCAAAGATGACTGTCAAGTTAAGCCTGGATAATTTGAAGAACAACCATGAATACAGTAAAGATGTCAGGAAGAAGTATTGAATGAAGGCAAAAAATGAATTCTGCTTCATACCAGTTGAACTAAAAATGAGAAGGGTAAAGAAATTAATATTTACAGATTACCTATTATGTGACAAGAGCTGTGCTGAGCACCTTACAAACATAACTTTTTATTTAATTCTCCTGTAAATTCTATAAACATATTATTAAATCCATACGACAAAAGATGATATTGAGGCTCTAAGATGTTAAAGAACTTGCCCAAGATCAGACTGCTAATAAGTAACACAACCAGGATACAAATCCAGATCTGACCAAAATGTGTACATTGATCTATATGTCTACAATATTATCAGCAAAAGCAAAAAATTTAAATGGAGAAATTTAAAGGTATCAGTTCATAACTATTTGAAAAAGCAAAATCTAGAAAAGATTTTCTTGAATCATATATGGGCATATTTAATGATTAGCTAATTCAAACACCCTATCATTGAAAGAGAAAAATACTTCCATAGAATCATTTACCTGGCCAGAGTTGAAGTAAGTAATGAAGAACTTCAATATGTTTTTTAAAATCCAAAGCACTTGCAAGTTCCTCTGAATCAGTAAAGACTCTGTTGTTATGGGTGGAAGTCTCTTGCCTCTGACTTAATAATACTGGTCCAAAGCACACGGCCAAATTCTGGCAAGTCATCTTATTCACTTCATGATAAGAAGCCACCAATTTCAAATGATCCAGCAACATCTTTAGGGTTGCCTAAATTAAATTAAATTACATTTCACTTAATAGAGTTATACACAGGGGCAAATTCAAGGACACAATTTATAGCAGAAAATATAGATAGGCATCCTGTCACTTTTTAAAAAGTAGTTTCAAAGATTTGCTTCCAAGTTGGATATTTGGAACTTTGAAACATATTTTCTTATAAAAACATTACATAGGACACTTAGGTTCCAATGACATAATTTGATCCATTAAATGGTTAAAATATATACTCTTTATAAAAGGCTCATGAATGCATTCCAAATTTCAACTGGAGTCCCTGTGAAAATATACATCAACATTTTCCTCTCTTTCCTCCTCTAAAATGACAACCGCAAAGGCTGTGATGGTAGGTAAGAGTGTTCATAAGCACAGATAAATCCTGTAATCATAAGTAGGGGACTACCATCCTTAAATCTAGGAAGCTAACGATTTCAAACATGACCCGGTCTATCATGATTCAGATTAGGAAAAAGGCCAATGCACTTAACTAATAAATACTTCAAGTAGACAAACGATGAATAGTATGCTAGAAATAACAGAAAAATTTGTTGAAAAAGAATACTTTTTAATACTTGAAGGAACTAATAAGGGGAGTTTGCTCAAGAAGTGGAAGGTTATTTAGGTTCAAGCAATTATGGAAAAAAATGCTTTTGAAGTACTGGTATATGATCATTTAACAAATAAAATGAGTATATAATTTCTTCATAATTAAAGAAATGAATGATAAATAAAACTGTAATTCTAAAAATTAAAAAAAAAATCAAAATGACATATTTCTAGAGCCAAAAGTGACAACTGGATTCAGTGATCAGAAGGTCATTAGAAACCTTGGCAAAAACAAGTCCAGAGAGGCAGGGTGGGAAGCCAGATTACCATGTGCTGAGTAGTCAAGTGTGGTGAAGAAGAAGGACAGCCGAAATAAACATTCCTTCAATGTTTGGCTGTGAAAGAAAGGAATGAAGAGAGAAGGAAAGCCAGAGACTATAATTGATATTTTGAAATTAAAAAATCAAATATATGAATTATAAAAACAATGTAAGTAATAAGTATCTGTCCCTTTTCTCCATTCACTATGCATTTCCTAACATAAGTGGGACCCTACATTCATTGACATCTTAAGGCTAGTTTCAGCATATTGTGCTGTGAAAACACACACACACACACACATAACCACCTCCGATTAAATATTGTAGGTTTAATCTCAATTGCGAGCCAAGAAATACAACTTAAAATAAAAAAATATTTTTTTGTCTACAAAGACGAGCTAAAAAATGTAATTGTTGTGCCCCTCTTGAAAAGTAACATGAAGATGTATTAAGAACCTTTAAATGTTCACATCATTTAAATCAACAATTCCACTCTGAGATTCTATTCTAAATACGTAATTCTAACTGAAAAGAAATCTCTGCATACAAATATATACAAATAGGTTCAAAACCTAAATATTATACAAAAGAGAATAGTGACAAATTATGTCAAGTTCACTCAACGGAATATTATGAAGCCTTTTAAAAAGGACACCAATCGTATGAGCTTTAGGGCCTGAAAGGCCTAAATTCAGATAATAGACTACAACACTCATAAAAAGCTACATAATTTGGATAAGTGTTTAAATACCTGGATACTCATTTCTTCACTTATAAGTAAAATGACACAATTTTACCTTTAATCAAAGAAGGAATATCTCTATCCCTTCACCCCACCCTTCTGCTGCTGCCTACCTCTTTGTAGCTGTTCCCCTCTTCCCACCCAAAGGAGTAGTAATTGCTAATCTAATTGGAGTGAGCACAGGATGTTCAGAAGACTACAGTAAACTGGTGAATGAAGTTTTGGGGCTTAACATTTCTATTTGTTTGGGCGCCTGGGTGGCTCAGTCGTTAAGCGTCTGCCTTTGGCTGAGGTCATGATCCCAGGGTCCCAGGTTCAAGCCCCAAGTTTGGCTCCCTGCTAAGCAGGGAGTCTGCTTCTCTCTCTCTCCCTCTGCCCCTCCCCCACTTGTGCTCTCTCCCTCTCAAATAAAATATTTTTTTAAAAATTTCTATATATGCCCTTTCTACCCTCACATGATAAAAAATACAGGTAAAGTCGGCCTCATCTGGACAAGCCCAGCCATATCACCCTTATTCTCCCTTTTGTCCTAAGGAACAACAGCTAAAGTTAGGCTAAGACTGTTCTGCAGACCCCGCTATCCTACTATCTGCTCTGCAGGCATGCCTGAAGGTACTGATCTCAAGATTTAGACTGTGAGGAGGCGGCAAATGGGAAGAGGCAAGAAGGAAAGAAATGGTGGTGGTGAGGGTTGCTTAAGTCTTGAGGCTAAGCCACACACACTGAAACAGTTACCATATTCTTTAAATACTAAAAGGAAATAAACTAATATGTTAATTGTTGCCTTTGGATATTGATAATTGCAATTTTCCATTCTTTTCTATATCTTCCCAATTTTTCTATAATAAACATGTATTATTTTAATAATAAGGTAATCATACTTTTTAAAAAATGTATGGGAGATACCTGTGCCTAAACTAAAATTATACACAGAAAAGATAAAACTGTTATCTAGATTTATTCTGTTTAAGAAGCAGTTTTTAAATGTATGTTGTTTAAGGAGACTTTAGTAAAGGCAGAGCTTAAAGTCGTAGTGCCACAAATACGAAATACCTGTAAAATTATTTGTAGCACTGGAGCTAAGTATATATTCATTAGCTGGCTTTTAGGGAAAAAGGTATACCACATATGTTTACCTTCTCAACATCAGGAAGACAATCAAGCAGGTCAACAGTGTCCTTAGAGTCACTTGGGTCATTCTCACATCCTCTTGATGACATTTTCAAAGGATTTTTTGCCATTGCGTCTAATACAGCCTCATAAAGCTGCTTTGTTATCAGGGGAGAAGGAAGTTCTCTTAGATAGTCCTTAAGAACGCCTTTAGAAAACAAAGACAGAGAGATAGCAGTTGGTCTTCAGAATAAAATTAAAAAACTGTGAATTTTTTTAAAGTATTGTTATAGCCAAACTTTAATATTCTGAAAATAATAAAAACAACAACAAAAACCTATTAGAACAAAACACTAGCATTTTGTAATCTTATAAATTGCCTCCGTAATTGACTTCTTGTTTTGAAAGCATGCTAAAAATGCACACACATAATTTCCAATGATCATACATATTAGGTTTGTTATTCATAAAGTAAGCAATTCATGGTACATATACTCTGTTGATTCTGGCCCTCCTTAAATACATGTGAAACAAAAGTTGAGAAAACAAGGCACACTAATATTAATTATAAATTATTCCAATTACATGAATCTTGATTTTCTAGACTTTTGAAAGTTAAAGAATACAATGGCCCATGTACAGCATGGTGACTATAATTAAAAATACTGTATTGTATATTTGGAAGTTGTTAAGAGAGCAGACCTTGTTTTGTCATTTGTTTATTTACTGATGAGAAACTGAGTATTCTTCCTTACATTGCTCTGTAGATTTTGGGTGTTGTATCCAAAGAGAAGGCTGGATTAAAATATCTGTTTGAATAAACTAGAATCGCATCTTCCTGCTATGCCATAAGATTTTTAAAAGTGGAGTACATCACAGTATTCCGAAGTATGAATGTTCCAGAATTTTATCTAGGCAGTCACTACAGATGGAATACTTGGGTTGTTTCTAATCTTTTGTTATTCTAAAACATGCTACAATGAATAGCCTTGCACATTATTACTTGTATGTATGCAGGTATGTCTATAGAATAAACTCCCAAAACAGGATCACTAAATCTAAAATGCATTTGTGATTTCGAAGGAAAAGGAGGGGTAAGGATGTTTCCTAGGTTTGGAGCTTGAGCATCTAGGTGGATAGCAGTGCTATACTTTTAAAAGGGGGGAATAGGGGATAGAAAGGAGTTTCATTTTGAATATATTCAGCATAAAGTATCTATGGGACATTCAAGGTTGCTGGATATAAATATCTGAGGCTCAGGAAAGAGATGGCTGGAGACCCTGAGAATGATCAACTTAAAAATGCTTAAAGATGATAATAGAGCTTGGGAATAGCTGAGATGATCAGGGAGGCAGATGATGTGAGAAGGCCCTGAAGAACACCAGCTTTTAAGGGGTCATCAGGAAGAGGACTTTCCAAAGAGGACTAAAGAAGTATGGGTGGTAAGAAGAGGTTGGGATGGGCTAAGGGGAGACTGGCGAGTACACTGCCAAGGAAGTCAAGAAAAGAATGTTTCAAGAAAAGGTTTACAGTATCAACTGATAGCCAACAATAAGCAGGTTAGATAAGAACCATGTTAAGTACTACGGAGCACAGTGTTTCTCAAACTTGGCTGCACACTGAAATAACCTGTAGAACTTAAAAAAAAAAAAAAATACATTCCAGAGCCCCATGCCAGCCCTACTAAATCATAATCCCCAGGGGTCAGGGCTCATGTCCTTGTATTTTTAACAAATTCCTGTTGTGATTCTAAGGTTGCAGTTTTTGTAACTAGGTATAAGAAACATGAGATAATTTAAGACAAGGATCAAAAAATGTCCAGACAAAGAAGTCAGCAACCTTGGTAAGCACAGCTTCAGGGGAATAAAGGACACAGAAGTCAGGTTGCATTTGGTTAGGAAGTAAATGGATGTTAAAGAATTAGAGAAAGAGAAGAAAGATAGGCAATCTGCTTCAGAAATCTGGCTTTGAGAGAAGGTGATAACCATAGATGAGTGGGAAGGGGAGAAGCAGGATCAAAGTAGGGATTTTTTTTTTTAAGATGAAAGAGACTTGAACATTTAAATGCTAATATAAAGAAGATATTAAAATGGTTTTCAAGGTCCAAGAGAGAGGAATAAGTTGAGCAAAATTCCCAAAAAGGAAAGAAGAAGAGACTCCTGAGAACACATGAGGGAATTAAAATTAGTCCAAAATGTGAGGAAGATAATTTCTATACTCTTACAGAAAAGGGAGTGGAAAAGTGGCAAGGATGTATGCCAAAGAAGGCATGTTGGCAGGCTGGGTCACACGTAGAGGAGGTTCCTCTCTGATGGCTTCTATTTCCTCCATGAAGTTAGGAGGCAGGGTCATCTGCTAAGAGTGACACGGGTAAAGTGAGATTTGAGGAGTGAGAAAATAGTAAACAGACACTCTGGAGAATGAGAGAAGGGGGGCTGGAGAGATAAGAACACATATTTATTAGCAGACACCACTGAAAGCCCAGTTAATTCTGAAGTCCATGAATTTATACTAGTATCACGATATACCCTTGTGTGATTTTTTTCTAGTAGCAATCAGGAACTCAGATACAGGCTAGAAAAACAGACCAGTTGTTCCAGCCAACATGGAGTAATGCGGACAAGATTTAACTTCCTGCCTGAAACAACTGGCAACACCAGATAAAATATCTAGAAACAAAACAAAACAAAACTATGTTCAACACACTGGACATCAGGCAACGAAGGATATCCCTAAGGGATGGAAAACTAATGCAGTGTGCCCATAACTGCCTCAGCTTACTGCCTGAAAGCCTTTCTAGGTCACAGTGAGGAGGTGCAAATACAGGTAGCTAGTAAGTCTAGCTAAGTTGAGGAGAGGAAGCTAGAAGTCTAAGGAGAGCAAAGCAGCTAGAGCTTGAAGGACAGTATTAGAGAGTAGACAGCTGTCCAGAAAAAAGGCTGGATACTTCCAAACCCCCCTGAGTTTCTATCTGAGTACTGATCAGCATGTGCAGGTGAGGAAACTAACAAAAGCTGGAGAAAGAACTGCCCAAAAAGATTAGAGGGAACAATTTCAGGAGCTTACATTGGCAGGCAGTAAATCCTGTCCTAAGCAACCACAGTGGAAAAACTTCGTAACTCATGAGATTTGGGTACAGTACTGTTATAGGTTGAATTATGTCTCCCACAAAGAAAATATATTTAAATCTTAAATATATTTAAGTCTTAGTCCCCAGTACCTCAGAATGTGGTCTTGTTTGGATATTTACAGAGATAATTAAATTAAAATGAGGTCATTAGAGTGGGTCCTAATATAATATGACTGGTGTTCTTATAAAAGGAGAATTTGGACACAGGGATAGATATACATAGATGGAAGAGGATGTAAAGAACACCTTGTGAAGACAGAGGATTGCAGTGATGTATCTATAAAGTTAAGGAATGCCAAAGATTGCCAGCAAATCACCAAAAGCTATGATGAAGCAGGGAAGAATTTCTCTACAGGTTTCAGAGGGAGCAGGGCCCTGCTGACATCTTGATTTCAGACTTCCAGCCTCCAGAATCATGAGGCAATAAATTCCTGTTGTTTTAACCATCTAGCTTATGGAACTTTGTTATGGCAGCCATAGGAAACTAATACGAGTACACAGAAGGGTTTTGCTTCAGTAGTGGATCAAAGAAATAGAAGAAGAGACGCCTTGTTTAAAAGCTGCTCTCATTCTACTTAAAAGCACAACTAAAAATAATCAAACTGTTCCCAAGTAACCTAACTGCATACCAGAACAAAGCCCAGAAGTGTCTAAAAGGATAAAAAAAAAAAAAATACCTAGCACCAAAGAAGATAAAATTCACAACATCTGACATCTAACAAAAAGTTACAATGTATATAAAGAAGCAGGCAAATATGATCTATAATGAGGAGGAAAATCAATCGTGAACCAACCCATAAATGACATAGATGATAGGACATTGAAACAGTTATTATATGGTATTTCATATATTCATGAAGCTAGAAGAAAGACTGAACATGCTAGGTAGAGACACAGAAGGTATGAAAAAAAGGTCAAACTTCTAATAGTGAAAACTAAAATATCAGAGATTAAAAATACAATGGATGAAATTAATATTAGCAGAGAAGATTAATGACTTGAAGACACAGCAATAGAAATAATCTAAAATTAAACAAAGAGATTGAAAAAGCCTGGAAAAAACGAACAGAATATAGGTGAGCTGTAAAACAAACACAAGTGACCTAATACATGTGTAACTGAAGTCTTTAAAGGAAAGGGGGAGGTAGAAGATGGGTGAGTCAAAACCACAATCATAGCTGAAGATTTCAACATGCCTCTCTTAACAAGAAGAAAGAATACACATAAAGACATGGAGGATTGAAACATTATTAATCAACCTGAGTGCATTGGTAATTATAGCATATTACATTCCAAAACACCAGAACACATTCTTCTCAAAGGTTCAAATGAAAACATTCACCACAGAAGAGCATGTCCTTGACGTTAAAGTAAGTTTAAATAAATACAAAAAGATGGGGTACCTGGGTGGCTCAGTTGGTTAAGCGTCTGCCTTCGTCTTAGGTCATGATCCCAGGGTCCTGAGATTGAGCCCCACACTGGGCTCCCTGCTCAGCAGGGAGTCTGCTTATCCCTTTCCATCTGCCCCTCCCTGCCCTGTTCGTGCTCTCTCTCTCACTTGCTCACTCTCTCCCTCTCTCTCTCTCATAATAAATAAAATCTTAAAAAAAAAAAAAAACAAGATTCAAGTCACACGAAGTATGTGCTATAATTATAATGGAATTAAATGAGAAATTAATAATTTTAAATATCTGGAAAATTCCCTAAATATTTTGACACAAACCAACATACTTCTAAATAACTCATGAATCAAACAAGAAAAAGGAAAATCAGAACGTGTTTGAATTAAGTGAAAATGAAAACACAACACATCAAAATTTGTGGGATGAGGTTAAAGCAGAGTTTAGAGGGAAATCTATAGGACTTAAGTGTCTACATTAGAAAAGAAGGAAGGTCCCAAATCAATGGCTTGGGTTTTTATCTTAAGAAAATAGAAAATAGAAAAAAAAAAAAAAAGGAGCAAATTATACTCAAAGTGAGTAAAAGAAAGGAAACTATAAAGATCAGAGTAGAAAGGCCAGTATTACCCTGATACCAAAACCAGATAAAGACATCACAAGAAAACTACAGACCAATATCTTTTAGGAATACAGACACAAAATTCCTCAACAAATGCTAGCACACTAAATCCAGCAATAGAAGAAGAAGGAGGAGGAGGAGAAGAAGAAACAACATCATGACTAAGTGGGATTAATCTCAGGAATGCAAGGGTTGGCTTAACATCGAAAACCAATTAATGTAATATACTATATCAATAAAATAAAGAACATAAACCACATGATCATTTCAATAGACTCATAAAAGTCACTGAACACACTCTCATGATAAAAATACCAAACAAACTTGGAATAGGAAGGAACTTCCTCAACTTGCTAAAGGGAATCTATGAAAAATTCAGTTAACATCATAACTAATGGTCAAAACTAAATGCTTTTCTCCTAAAATCAAGAACAAGACAAGGATGTTCACTCTTGCCACTGCTGTTCAACATATATTGGAGGTTCTAGCCAGGGCAACTAGGCAAGAAAAAGAAATAAGAAGGATCCATCTTGGAAAGAGAGAAGTAAAAGTATCTCTATTTGAAGATGACATAATCTTATATATAGAAAATCCTAAGGAATCCACTAAAATAATAGAACTAATAAATGAGTTTAGCAAAGTACAAGATCAATATGTAAGAATCAACTGTATTTCTATATAGTTCAATGGAAAGAGAATTGTTTTTTAACAAATAGATTCTGGATGGGTCATTTGCATAGTAAAATCACTTAGGACAAAGGCAGGACTTCAGTTGGAAATACAACCATTGGTGAGATATCACAGTGTTCACTGAATAAATGGGAATGCCCAAGAGTTCTGCAGATGTTAAATAGAAAAGATAGAGGTGGTGGTGCCATGAGCCTCAAGAGAGCTTGTGGTGGTGCCATGAGCCTTAAGAGAGCTTGATTCCTCAGGAGAGCATAAGTTTCTACTCAACAGTGAAAAGATAATCTGGAAATAGCATTGGTAAACCAAGAGATTACTGACCAAACTTCTTCCTTGACATACATAAAGAAATACGATATATATAAAGAGCTTGGCATATCATAACAATCAATACATGTTAAATGTATACTGATGATAATAAAGCATTTTATACACAGTAGACATGAGAAATTCCCATTTCTTAAGTTATATCATGTGATTTTTTTTTTTTACTACCATCATTAGTTTTGCAGTCTAAACCTATCTACAATGAATAGCAACATTTGGTGTAAAGAGGACCACTGAGTTAGATTTAGAAAGTGAAAATGCAATTTCCTTTAGTTGCCAGATAAAAACACTACCAACCCTCTAGGGCATGATTAAAAAAAAAAAAAAGATTCCATATGTGTTCCTTAACAAAGCACGACTTGTTAGTTCTAACAAAATTTAATATGCCCTGGTAGTTTGAGACTTGCCCTATAAAGCAATTAAATTAAATTAAAACCTAAAAGATCTCCAGAAAAGATAACTTTATAGCTTAGTAAAATACTTATTTCAAATATCATTATCCTTTATATAATTAATATACTAAATAACAATTAATATAAATGGAATTTTATATTAATCCAAGTTCAAGATTACTTACTTCACTATAATTTGAGGGCAAATAAGGGAGAATTATTACTAACAAATACTAAGCACTTAAAGAATGCTCAATGTACATTATGTTCAATGAAGTGAAAGTTATAGCTCCTTTTCCATATGTAGACAAAGAGTTCATTGGAAAAATAATCAAAAGATTTCATAAAATGATACAGAGAAGAGGTATTTATACTATGTTGTGACATATACTATGTTAACTACCCATCAATCTAGACATTAGCTATATGACCTTATCCCAAAAACTTAGTGACAGACTGGAGTATCTTAAGCCATATTGCCTTCTTAACATCTTTCAAACACTCTGAGGACATAAAAACTTTAAGATAAGTTTGTGGTGACAATCTTTCCTGCCACAGGAACTACTAAAGGGAAACTTGGGAAAAACTTACATGGAGAAATTTATTTAGTGCAACACAGTAAATCTTTTATCATGTACTTGAAGAAAATGCAGGCAATTATAGGTAAATAAAGAACTGGTTCTGGCTACATCTCTTAAGCTACTCTGTAATAGATTACTGTGAAACCATATGCCTCTCACCTTCATTCAGGCACAAGGACCAACTACACAGGAAAATTCTACTCATCCCCAGAATAATAGGTATCATCACACTAAAAAAAAAAAAAAAAGGCATTCTAATAACTAAAACTACTTCTACCTCTCAAAGACTGGTTTGTAGTATCTGTATTTTATTAATCTCACTTAGCAAAATCACTCTGTTCTCTCTACCTAGAACTCTGGCCCCAGACCTTCCAATGGTTAACTCTGTACTATACAGATCTTAGCTCAAAAGGCACTTCTCAGATGAACTTTCTTCCCTGACCCCCTAGCCACGGGATTCACCAAGCTGACTACTATTTTCAATCAGTATCCTTCCCAATGTCCTACTTATCCCTCCTAAGTTACTATATCTCACTATTCATTTGATTGATTACTGATTCTCTCTTCCCTCACTAGAATACATACATAAGAACTAAGATACTGTTCATCTTGTTCACTTGTCCCTGGTGCCTAGAAGAATGCCTGGCATATAGTAAATGTTCAATAAATAGTAAATAAACCAATTAATTTCTAGATAGAGAAGGAAAAGTGACTAAGTGGATTCTGGTTATTCCTATGCATAGACTCCCCTTGTCCTCTGGGTTTCTTACTTTGATTTCTACAGCCACCATCACACCAGTACCCCAGGAATGTACAGTGTTAAGTTTAAACCTCTGGTTTTGATTTGGAGAAAAATACCAAAACAAATAATATTTTATTTACCCTTTAGCACTGCAACACAAATGAACAATTTTTTAAGTTTTGTTTTTTGTTAAATACAAGGGAATAATAATTTAAAAAGTCACTATAGAATTACACATATTCACCTCAAGGAGTTAGTAGATCACCATCTCCATACCTTCCTTTTAGCCCTCCTAGCTACCTCTATGTCTGTAATGTGGGAGTGCTATTATAAAACTTAGTACATGGAAACTCATCCAACTAACTTGGAAGGAAGGGAAGGAGGGAGGGAGCGAGGGAAGGGAAAGATAGAAAGAAAGAGAGAGAAAAATGAAAATGATCATGTTCTAACTCTGCTGTTTCCAAATGACCCTCATTGCCAGGTCTGGGTTTCAGTCTGAGAGGGCATTCCAGCTATCTCTCACCATTCACCTGCCTGATGCTTTCCTCTTTAGCAAGTACTGCAAGTCATGTGGCTTGCCATCTCCAAGTTTTTGCTAATAGATTGCTCTCCCTTGCTGGCTAAGTCCAGTTCACCTTTTAAGTTAGCTGAGGAGTCACCTTTCCCACCAAGTTCTCCCTAATTTTCCCACAATTTAAGTTAGGTGTTCCTCCTCATATATTATAATCAGCTGTCTCTTATCTGTCTTCCCCCTTAGACTAGTATTCTTGAGGGCAGAGATTATCTCTTACACATTGTTGTATTCCAAATGCCTTAGCAAAGTGTCTAGTGTATAGTAAGCATTCAGTATATGATGGTTAGATGAATGGATACCATTTTTCTACTAGCAACTGCAGGACTATGAAGATTAATATACTAAATAACCTCATTCTTCAAGTGAGACACTGTCCCCTGGGAAGGTGCCCTTATCCTCTATCAGCACCTACTATAACAAAAAATTAACTCACCAGAACCAGAATACTGAAAATACAACTACAGGACCATGAGAATCATTCCTTCTCAGGTGAAACTTCTATAGATAATAAAGATACATTAGAGTAGATAGATTGAACATAGAATCACTGACATTTCCAGAAGTTAATTCTATAAATTAATTTTTTAAATTTTATTTTATCATATTATGTTAATCACCATACATTACATTATTAGTTTTTGACGTAGTGTTCCACGATTCATTGTTTGCGTATAACACCCAGTGCTCCATTCAATACATGCCCTCTTTAATACCCATCACCAGGTTAACCCATCCCCCCACCCCCTCCCCTCTAGAACCCTGTTTGTTTCTCAGAGTCCATAGTCTCTCATGGTTCGTCTCCCCCTCCGATTTCCCCCCCTTCATTTTTCCCTTCCTACTATCTTTTTTTTTTTAACATATAATGTATTGTTTCAGAGGTACAGGTCTGTGATTCAACAGTCTTACACAATTCACAGCGCTCACCTTAGCACATACCCTCCCCAATGTCCATCACCCAACCACCCCATCCCTCCCACCCCCGACCACTGCAGCAACCCTCAGTTTGTTTCCTGAGGTTAAGAATTCCTCATAATTAATTTTTTAAGTCCATTAACCTACCCCACCCTACCTCACCTACTCTTTCTGAACTTCCTGCTTGCTTTGGTCACACTCCGCAGATGTTACTCAGATCAAATGGCTTTCACTGCCTCAGTATATTTCAATTGCTACATCTATAACCATTCCTCAGTGTTTTGCATTCCTTAGTGTTTATACAGTTTAGATGTCTATGTTCAATCCAGGTAAGGAAAAACAGAAATAATTTGAAAGTTAATGTGCCAGAGATCAGAGAACATACAATACATATGGTAGGGAAAATGTATATTTAATATGCATAAATGAAGAAAATTATTAATGTTTTAAAGATAGTTTTGGGTTTATTTCTGACCAAGTTTTCTTTTGAGGGAAAATAAAAGAATGAATAATTTAAAAAGAATTAAAATCAGAAAAAGTCATGGTCAAATATACGTTTAAGTACTGAACTTAGATGGTTTAATAATGAAATATGAAGTCTATTTTACATAAGGCAGACACATTCAAATTGAATTTTCCTCTGCAGGAGGCTTGTTCTTTTCTAATAATCACTAAATGATAAATATTTTTACTTTTCTCATTTCTTCTTGTTCCTTTGATAAATAAGCTCCATAAACAACTATGAATAGATTTCGTACCTTAAATTTTGCACTTCATTAAAAAATCTGGTTTGTCTGGAGCACTTCATTCTGTGTTCCAGACAAACCAACTACTAAGAACACATTAAACTGTGAGTAAACTCTATTCACTTTATTAATAGCTCATTTTTTAGAACTACTGAACTGTTAATTATATTTCAAAGTATACTTAGAAATGTGAGTTCACATGGAACAAACACATGAGGCAACATCATTACTGGCCAATCCCCCAAATCAATAATATCCTTTCTTTTGAGACATAATGAGGCCTTGCGTATAATTTATTGTAATTTCAATGACATTTCTCAATTTTAAATCATTTCACTTGTTCTTTATCAAGAAAGAAAATAGTTCTAGATTCTTTTAAAAACAACTTTCCTGGGGCGCCTGGGCGGCATAGTTGGTTAAGCATCAGACTCTTGGTTTTGGCTCAGGTAGTGATCTTGGAGTCCTGGGACTGAGCCCTGCATCAGGATCCATGCCCAGTGTGGAGTTGGCTTGGGATTCTCTCTCCCCTTTCTCACTTCCTCTTCACCCCATCTGCACTCTCTCTCTCTAAAATAAATAAATAAATCTTAAACAAAAACAAAACAAGAAAAAAAAACCCCAGCTTTCCTGAAATGGAAGAGTACGAAGAATAGAGCCAAAAACTACCCAATTCATAAATTATGGAAACTCTCAATTTTATTTTTTTAAGATTTTATTTATTTATTTAATTGACAGAGAGAGAGAGAGACAGCGAGAGAGGGAACACAAGCAGGGGGAGTGGGAGAGGGAGAAGCAGGCTCCCCGCTGAACAGGGAGCCCGATGCAGGGCTCGATCCCAGGACCCTGAGATCATGAGCTGAGCTGAAGGCAGTCGCTTAACCAACTGAGCCACCCAGGCGCCCCTGGAAACTCTCAATTTTAGAAAAGAATGCTATAAATTTAATATTCATTCAATGACCTATTATTCATATCATCTGCATATGCTACAAATTTCTAAGGATCTTGTCATAGCAAATAATCAAATTAAACCACATCATTCATCTTTTTAATTTGTACATATTTGACACGATTTTTATTTTTATTTCTTATTTTACTTTTATTTCTAAGATAATGTCCCACCAAGGTAAAATCTCATTTCATTTGGTTATAGAGTGTAATTTCCTGGGAATTGCTATTTATAAAATTTCCTTTTCATGAATTCATAAAATGGGTCCTTTGCTGATTTTAATTACATATTATTAAGGGGAAAATTCTACTTTTTTTGTAGATATGATCATTTTTTTTTTCATAGAAAGGATAAACTTTCTTCCTTTACAAAAATAAAAGTATCCAATATTTCTGATTTGCTAAAATTTATAAGAAAGAAAAAGTGCCTTGGTTTGTTGTCTCTTTTAAAATGGTTGGGATCAAAGTTTTGATGATCTAAGAGTAAATATTAAATACTATGAAAATATAGTCATTCAGAGTTCAGAGATTGAGAACCTCAGCTATATGAAAAGCCTCAATCCTAAAAGTAAGTTTTAAAGGATTCCAACCAACAAAAATCTCTTTAATATGTGCAAGGTGAACCTTCCTCAAATTCTCTCCTAGGCAATTATTTGCATGTAAAATAAAAAATCAAATTAGAGAGATAAATAAACAATATTACAGCATAAAAAAAATGGTAGTTAACAGTAGAGAGAACTAATAAAATAACACAGAAGATCTGGAGATACATACCAAAGCATTTATAGGTGAATGGATATGATATCCAAGATATACTTCAAAATAATCCATGTCTAGGGGAGAATCAAATGAAGGGTATAAAAGAGACAGGTTTGGTCATGTGTTGATTATGGAAGCCGGGTGATGGATAAAGAGGGTTTATCATAGTATTCTCTCTACTTTTGTATATGCTTCAAAACCTTGCTAATAAAAAGTAAAACAACAACAAAAACAAACACAGAATTATAAGCCAACAGTCCCTGAAGATATCCATTAGTTATGAACAATCTTATAATGGCCAAATTCAAAGGCCTTATTTCTGTTCTCATCTTCTATGATCCCTCCATCAAATGACACTGCCTCACACCTTTCCTTAAACTCTGCTGTCTTTTGTTTCCCAAACTTTCTGACTCCTTTCCTCTCAACCTTTTTAGCTGGATCTTTCTTTGCATGCCTCCAAAGTTTGGAGATCCTCAAAGCCCTTGTCTTTTCAAACTTTATGGACAATCGCAAGGCATTAATTACAACTACATGTCAATGACCCTCACATTGCCATTTTCCACCCCCATGTCTCAGGAGTATTAGTGCTATACACTGGATTATATTCACCACTTGGTAAATTTTACTACATCCTCTCCTTAGCTGTACTTTCTACTTTGCCTGATATACTTATATAGATCTCCAACTAGTACCTCAAATTCAATATATGTTTGAAAAGAAACCCAATTCATAATCTTTCTTTACATTTCTCCACCAAAAGCAGTAGCTCTCCTCTCAGCTTTTTAGCTTCTCCAAATGGTACCCAATCAACCAGGTGTCTAAGTCATGCTTATCTGGGCCCTCTCTTTCTTCATATCCTTTCAGTTCTATTCCTTCCTGTTGTTACTGCTACGAGACTCCTTCAGCTGGGACTACTGCCAAGCCTTCCTAACAGGTTTTCTGTCTTCTGATTTCTTCTAATTCCAATCCATCACACAGAGTTGCCAGATTAGAAGATTATCTCTAAAGATTTCACTCCCCTGCTCAAAAATCTTTGATGGGTCCCCTCTGCCTACTAAATAAATCTGAATTCTCTACCCAGATAGTCAATGCCCTTTACATGACCTAAGCTCCAATCAAACTGAACTCTAATGGTGTTTTATTTATCCCTCTACGAAGAAAATGTACTCTGCTACATTTCCCTTCTGCTACCTAGTATAGCTAATTTAATGCAGGTCTTACTCCCACCCCTAACCCCCCCAATATTTGTTGGCTGTTTGAGGGCAGGGACCATATCTTGGTACCTCCCCACAGAAAATAACACAGTAATGTTTGTGAAGGAAGGAAAACAAGACTTCAGAATAAAACCCAATTCAATTTAGGCTACAAAATAGTATTTCAATTCCTTTTCCTACAGATGTAGTCTTTCCAGAATGTGTACATAGAATAAAAAATATTTATTACCTGTTATTACATTTATATCTGGGTACTGGTTTTCACACAGACCAACAGCTTTGCTATCTCTCTCAAAAGCCTCTCGAAGTTCTTTCTTGACTGCTGCCGAACCACATAATCGGTACAGGCCTACCACCTAGAAATAAAATTATGGCCATATTATGGTAAATTTGATAAAGAGAAAATATAATAGCACAAAATGTATAAGTCACATGAAATTGGTAATCAAATATGTTCTGATGACATTTAATTAAAAATACCTCAAACAGCTTTTGAAATCTCACCATAGACTATATTCATCAGTCTTCAGGAATAAAAACATTCTATTCTTTCTTTTAAATTCAAACAATATTCTATGATTTCTGTAGTGCTATCTATCTTATCTTAAGATACCAGCCCTTCACTTTGGTTTATATGGTCAACCACTATGCCCAAGATTGTGCCCTTTCACATCTTTTGCTCTAAACTGAAGAAATGCAGCATAGTGGTTAAATAAGGGTTTTAGATTCCAAAAGCCCCACTCTATTACTCCTTGCTTAGTGAATTTGGGCAAGTTATTTACTCTCTTTAAATCTCAGTTTATTTTTCCATAAAAAAAGTATATAGTTGAAATAAGATTCCAGTATACTATTTGTGTTATCTTTTTAGGAAAAAAAAAAGATTCTAGGGAAGAAATAAAAGTAAACCTGGAATTTTTTTAACTTACTAAATTAATTGATTATTAAGTGATAAAGAAATTCAATTAAAATAATATATTAAAGGTAAAATAAAACCTTTAGTTCAAAATATATATAAGATGCACAGATACCACCCTCCTTCCCCTCAACTTACACTAAAAAGATTTATATTTTAAACATTGTTAGTTCATACAGGAGATAAAATTTAAGTCTTAGGAAGCTCATTATAAATTCACTGAGAGGAAATCAACATGATATCTATAAAAGGAAAACATGTCTGATTAAGCAATCAGTTTTTTTAGAAAAAAATAAACCTTCAAGAAAACCAAGAAAAATAAGTTATTGTTAACTGTACTTCCACATCAAACATGATTTAGGAAGTTGAATTACCTTGAATTGAAGAAAGTTGTAAAGAAATTATTTCAAGACAGAAATAAAGTAAAAACAAACAATGCATATCCCCAAGGATTTGAACTAGGAATCACTTTAAAATCTTATAAACTAGGAGAAGGAGTACACAAATGAAATTTCCAGGTGTACTTAATGACACAAACCTCTCCAAGTCATTAAATAACTGATAGAATATAGAATAGAATATAGAAGGTGGGTCTTGATATAGGAAAAGCGTTACTAATAGATACAGAGAAATGTTATGCAAAATATTAGAGATGATAAGCACTAAATATTAATTGGAAGATAGTAAGAAACCTACAACAATTTCTTTTTTTTTTTTTTTTTTTAGATTTACTTATTTAAGAGAGAGTGCGTGCATGTGAGCAAGGCAAGGGGCAGAGGGAGGGAGAAGGAGAGAAGCAGACTCCCTGCTGAGTGCAGAGCCCAACGTGAAGCTTGATCTCATGACCCTTGAGATTATGACCTGAGCCTAAATCAAAGGTCAGACGCTTAACTGACTGGGCCACCCAGGCACCCCAGGAACCTGCAACTATTTTTAAGAGAAGGTAATGCAAGGATCAACATAATATGGGAAATTAAGGAATGTACTGAGAAGGAAATTTCCTACTCTTATCCACATTCATAGTGCATTCACATTGAGAATAGCATGTCCTATGCTGGTCACATCTCACAAGACATAGGAGACCCATAGATGATCCAGAAAATAAAGCTAAAATATTAAAATGCTATCACATTAGAAGAAACTAACTCGAGTAGACCCTTCTGGTGTAGGCACATTTAAGTGTCACAAAATTCCCTCATAAAGATGTATCCCCTTCAACTTGAGAAGGAGATGAACCTAGAATAAATTAAAGAAAGCAATACTTCAGTAGTAAGTAATAAATTAATGGACCATGCTATCCCAAAAGGTGAATAAAGGAAGACAGAGATCTAATATAGATATTTCAAGGAAAGGACACTTTAGGATATTATCCCTATCTTCAGAGGCTGACTTCTTGAATCAAACACTTGAAGTACATGCTTGATGCCTCTATCAGAGACAAAATCTGTACTGGATTAACCATGAGTATGATTTCCACCATAATTTTTCCCATTGGAAGCAGGGGATAGGTGGTAGTAGCCTTCAAAGCATTTGGAAGATGCGACAAACTACTTTTGTATGACTGTTAAAACCTCATGTTCACAGTAACAAAAACAAGAATAATTACTGACTAAAAAGGTAAACAAAATCCAAGTAGTGTACAAGTCTGTAAAATACAGACACAATAAGCTTCTTTCTCTGGGGGGTGGGGGGGAGGGAAAAGGCAAAAGAAACAAAACCAAAAAAGGTGTTTAAAAACTGCAGTTCCAAATGTACTACTGTAAATTTTACTTTTTAGTTCACAGGAAATAATTCTTTTTTTTTAAATACACCATTTTTTTAAGAGTTTATCTGAGAGAGAGAGAGAGAGCAGAAGCAGGGGGAGGGAGAGGGAGAGGGCGAAGCAGACTCTCCACTGAGCAGGGAGCCAGATGCAGGACTGGATCCCAAGACCCTGAGCTGAAGGAAGATGCTTAATCAACTGAGACACCCAGGCGCCCCATCACAGGAAATAATTCTTTATTAAAATAACTATTTCTAAACTTTAAGTATAGAAATAAAAAGCATTGCTAAAAATGTTTTCTTAGTATTTAAAAAAGTTACATCTTATATATACATTCTTTATAAAATATTTCAGAAAAGAGACTGTAAAAGTACAGTGCTATTTGAGTTACTTATTTTAATATTCAATTGTAAAAGTTTCTGTTTAATAATTAGCTTTACAGTCTGCCTAATCTCTGACCTCTCTACATGTTGCCAAAAAAAAAAGGGGTGGGGGGACAGAGAACCTTAAGAAAAAGTAACCGGACCAAGAGTTACATTGGAAACTAAAGGCTTCAATCTCATATAGACAACATAAAGTCAATCTGAATAATACATCTGAGGTTTCAAAAGTTCAGATGTCCCTCCTACCTCTCACCTTCAGAGAGCTACTTCATCTATTTTTATAGATATCAGCAAATAAGACCCACAGAGATTAAGTGACTAGCCCAACATCACACAGCTAATTAATAATGGAGGAGAAACCAGTACCTGTTTCCTGCATCTTTAATACAAAACCCCACTAACTTACTTAACACCGTTTCCATAGTTTCCTCATCAGGTCCAAGGTGAGTTATTTTAAAATCTTTTCTATATACAAAGAAATCATAGTTCAGACTTGGTGATATTTACCCCTGGTGTTTTTAATCAATGTCATAAATTCTAATAGCACTAAAGCAGAAATACCTCAGAAATACTGATGTTAGACTTAATTTTTAAATTTAAACAATTACTTGTACCTCAGAATAATATCCTCAGTGATACGCTGTTTCTCATTGTCATAGCCCACATGTATTAAAGAAAATAAAGAAAGATAAGGTCTAATAAACTGGTTAATATTACATATCTGATTACATACAAGACCAGGGTTTTTGTTTGTTTTAATGGGCTGCTTTTAACTTCTTATTTATTTATTTAACTTTCTTATTTGAAAGGAAAAAGAATGAGAAATGTTATTAGTAGGACCTCTCTTCATCCTCCATGCTATCCCAAAGTTCAGAGACAAATAAGCTTATGCTTCCTGAAGAGTGGGAGGAGGGAGAGTATGGAATAAGGGCAGGGAGTTAGTTTTAGGAGTAAAGTGGGGTTTTAAGATTCACTGTTGGAATTCTGTGCCATAAGAATGTCAAACCATGCAGAAACATTCCTTAAATGAATTAGTCTCTGCCTATCTTATCAGCTCCGGCTTTTCCTAGGAATGCCATTGTAAAACAATCCTGATATGTAGGTATAATGCCCATGCAGCTCTGCATCACAACATAAATTGTAGAACCATCTAGCATGCTCTCAATTGCTCACTGACAACACAGGTGAAAGTACCCTAAACAGTAATGGAATAAAAATAAAAAATAGGAATGAGAAAATGTCTAAATTGGATTTTTTTTAACCTTACCTTAAATTCCTTCCCCTAAGACTTAACTATAAATTTAGTTAATTAAGGTAGATAAATGTGATAAGGAGGTAGTAGAGAAACAGTGAAATAATACCTGACAGCCTCTCTTTTCAATTTCCATAATACATTTTTGTATCAGGAGTGGCACCATCAGTCCTATATTTTCTTTCTCTACAACTTTTCGAATATCAACACCAAATATTACTGGTTCTCGGTTTATATCCAGTCCATGAAGAGAATTCTCCCACTGTTCCAGAAGAGTCACTTTCACATAAATAAGACCTCTAGGCTCAAGTTTGACAGCCAACTGATGTGTCTTTGTCACTCTGAATAAAGTGGGAAGAACAACAGTTCCGTGACAACACACTCGATTTTTTCTTGGAGTCGGTTCCCAACTGAACACTACTAATTTCAAATGCTGTGCATTTTCAATTTCTATGTTGAAAGTATGATCCATGTCTAAAAATGTTGTCCGACATGTGAGCAAAGCTGTTCTTGCTTTGTTTACTGAATCGACCTGAATCGCACAGAAGACATCTTTTGAGTCTATCCGGGGTGGTTTTAAATCCTCAGCACCATAGAAATGCACACTCATGAGCCCAGATATGTACTGTGAACACTTAGGTTGATCAAAAAAACTGTAATGTCTAAAAGCATCAATGTCTATTTCATTCTTGTTACAACTATTTGGAATTATTTCTTTTCCCTTTCCAAATTTGTTTTCAGATCCATGTTTGCTAGATTTAGTTATAAGTTCAGGTGAATCTCCATCACTGAGGTAACCACCTTTGCACGAATACTTAGAACTCATAAACGTCTTCTTCTGGTAGTTGTGCTGAGAAGATACACTGGTATCCAGATGGTACCGACTTATAACATTCCTCTTAGCAGCTGTGGTTGTGTTCCCAGAAGGTAGAATGTCAGCATGATGCATTTCTTGACAGTTACATTTAGACAAGGAAGGAGTATTATCTGGACTGTTCATATGATTCAAAGTTCCTTTGACGCTCAGCTTTCGGCTAAGTTCTGGCAACCTTTTCATTTTCATGGAAAGTTTCCTCACAGTTCGTGGAGATTTTATTTTATCTGGGAAAGACCAGTTAATTGAGCTACTTTTTTTCACAGGGCTAGGGCTTGGAGAAGATGGTTCTGGCACTCCCAATTCAGTCTTATTTGTAGCAGCTAGGATCCCAGGACCTTAAAAAACAAACAAACAAAAAAGGTATTACAAGGTGGTATGTTCTGATCCCTACTTTATAAATCATCAACTAAACAAACTCTCATGTGGACAGATTTTCTTCTCGTTTCATCTCATTGGGGAGATTTAGTTAGTTACAAGTTTAGGTAAATCTCCATTACCCCCTTCAAATAGAGTATCAAGGATTTCCAGGGGTGCCTGGATGGCTCAGTTGGTTGAGCATGTAACTCTTGATCTCGGTGTTGTTAGGTTTGAGCCCCACGTTGGGTGTAGAGATTACTTAAAAATAAAATCTTAAAAAAAAAGGGGTGGATTTCTAAAGAGCTTACAGAGGAAAAAAGCATTTCCCTCTCCATCCGCTTTTCTATTCTAACGGTTTGGAGGAAGGGTAATATAGGTTCCTTTTAAATCTTTCCCACTGCAGTATAATTCAGGGAGTATGTTATTTTATAACCATAAGCAGTGGATATCAGAGGAAACTAGGAAAGCTTCCTATTTTAATAGGTTTATTTTGGCATATTAATACACATTTGTTTTAACATATTTCCTATTTTAATATGTTTATTCAGAAATCCTACTCTAATTAAAAAAAGAAATCCTACTCTAAGAACATTTCTTCTTTATTTTTAAGATTTTTTAATTTATTTACTTGAGAGAGAGAGAGAGCAAGTGAGCACAAGCAGGGGGAGGGGCAGAAGGAGAGGGAGAAACAGGCTCCCTGCCAAGCAGGGAAGCCAGACACAAAGCTGGCTTGATCCCAGGACCCCAAGATCAAAACCTGAGCGGAAGGCAGCCGCCTAACCGACTGAGCCACCCAGGTGCCCCAAAGGAACATTTCTTCTATTTATAATCCTCTAAAAACTAAATTTTATCATGTAGCAGGACTGGTTTTTTAAAAAAATTAAAAACAAAACAAAATTTATAATTTTGACAACTAAGAGCCCTTCGTCATTCTAATGTTCTATTAGAACATACCATGGAAGATTATATAAAATCGACTCCAGTCAATCAAGAATAACTGAATATCGAGGGGGGCCTGGGTGGCTCAGTTGGTTGAGGGTCCAACTCTTGATTTCGGTTCAGGTTGTGATCTCAGGGTCATAAGATCGAGCTCCACATTGGGCTTAAAGACGCTAGAGCAGGTGTCCAGAAGGACAAGGGATGGGAGTGGAAGTGGGGACCTGGGACAAAAAGTGAGAAATGAACGGAGGGATGAATTACAAGTGCTCTATAGACTTAGCAGTCTGGATGACTCGACTTATATCCCACGATACAACAGTAATGAGTTGAAAGCCCTTAAGACACGAAGGAAGAGTTGCAGGAATGGATTCAAGAGTGTATATACAGGGGCGCCTGGGTGGCTCAGTAGATTAGGTGACTGCCTTTGGCTCAGGTCATGATCTCAGGGTCCTGGGATTGAGCACCATGTTGGGCTCTCCACTCGGCGGCAAGTCTGCTTCTCCCTCTGCCTGTTATTTCTCTCACTTTTGCTCTCTCTCAAATAAATAAATAAGCTTTAAAAAAATAAAGTGTATTCAAAAAAATAAAAAACAAAAAAGTCTGCTTGTCCCTCTCCCTCCCCCCATTTGTGCATGCTATCTCTCTCTCTCAAATAAAATCTTTAAAAAAAATTAAAATAAATTTAAAAAAGAATAACTGAATATTGAATATCATAAAGCTAATTGATTTTAAAAACTATAAAGACATTTCTTATATTATTTATATACAGTAACTCCCTAGAACTTCAAAAGCTAAATTAGGGTCTTTCCTTGCAATTTAAAAGTATTAAATGACAGTACAGAGACATAAATAAGTTTTCTTATAATTCTCAGTTTTCATGAAGAGTAAAGCATTGAAATGTTTCTTAATTCTTCTCCACCCAAAAATAGCTTTATTTTTTTTCTGAATGTGAAAGTAAAAAGTTTTTAAAAGATACAAAGAAATACAAATAAAGTAAATAGCCTGAACTGCACTATCAAGAGATTAGCCATTGTAAATATTGTGGTGAAAAGAATATTAAAAGTTGTTTAATATTAAATTGTTAATATTTATAACACCAGCCAACATTTATTTAGACAAAGTATGAAAAATTAATACTTAAGTATGCAAGGATCCTCATTTAATTCTTGAAATAGCCCTATGAGTTAAGATACCACTAGCATCCCATTCTCCAGGTAAAGACCTCATGCACAGAGCTGTCTGATTTGTTTAAGATCACAAAGCTGGTAAGTGGAAGAAACAGGAATGATTCAAACCTAAGCATACGCCTTCAAAGCCTATATTCTTTTTTTTTTTTAAAAGATTTATTTATTTGAGAGAGTGAGAATGAGAGAGAGAGAGTACATGAGAGGGGGGAGGGTTAGAGGGAGAAGCAGGCTCCTCGCTGAGCAGGGAGTCCAATGCGGGACTCGATCCAGGGACTCCAGGATCATGATCTGAGCTGAAGGCAGTCGCTTAACCAACTGAGCCACTCAGGCGCCCCAAAGCCTATATTCTTAAATACTATACTTTAGAGCCCTTCCATCCTTCTAAACATTTTTCTGTCTATACATACACATTAAATTGATTTTTAATGACCATTTTTCAACTATTAAGAAGTTAAAATATTCTATTTAACCTCAAACTTTCAATCCCCCAGTTAAAAAAAAAATGTCAGGGGCGCCTGGGTGGCTCATTTGGTGAAGAATCTGCCTTTGGCTCAAGTCATGATCTCAGGGTCCTGCTCAGTGGGAAGCCTACTTCTCCCTCTCCCTCTGCCCCTCACCCTGCTCGTGCTCTGTCTCTCTCTCTCTCTCTCTCTCTCAAATAAATAAATAAATAAATAAATTTTTAAAAAAATGTATAGACTGACTAATAAATTTTATTTTAAAACTTGAAACTGTTGGGGCGCCTGGGTGGCTCAGTTGTTAGGCGTCTGCCTTCAGCTCAGGTCATGATCCCAGGGTCCTGGGATCGAGCCCCGCATCGGGCTCCCTGCTCCACGGGAAGCCTGCTTCTCCTTCTCCCACTCCCCTTGCTTGTGTTCCTGCTCTCGCTATCTCTCTCTCTCTGTCAAATAAATAAATAAAATCTTTAAAAAGAAAAAAAAAAAAACTTGAAACTGTTCCTATTTAAGGGTTCAAACTAATAAAGCAAAATGAAAATATCTTCTAAAATCTAATATAAGTTTAAACTGTTCCTTTAAAGAAACAATCTAGGGGTGCCTGGCTGGCTCAATCAGTAGAGCATGTGACTCTTGATCTCAGGGTGGGGCCTAGAGCTTACTTTAAAAAAAAAAAAGAAAAAAGAAAGAATCTATTTTTTAAACTATTTAAAATTTAAATCAATTTTTCACACTTCATCTAACTATTCCTTACAAAGATCTCTAATGACCCTCATATCAGAGGCTACTCTATGTAATACATTTCACAATTAAAATGATCCAAAAAAGTATTAATTCATTTCAAAAATCAATAGATTAAATGACCTTTCTTTAAAGTATTAATATAGTCTCCCTCCACCCCTCTTTGTGTGTCCTAATGACAAAGAAGTAGTTTCTTTTTAGAGAAAGGACTATTTTAAGTATGCCTGCTGGGCTTTTCTGGTAAGTAACTAATAAGAAATGGAGTGTTTGATAAACTAGACAAAGCATTCTCTTGTACTGTAAATTGTAGTACAATTCTACTGGTTTACTGGCCTAAAACATTCTATAGTAATCGGAGTCCTGCTGTAGTCTACAATCTATTTTGTCACGGCTTAAAAAGCTACCCAGTATATTAAATTGCTCTAGGTTTTTTTACATTATTAAGGAGTTAATTTAACATTGACTTTTTCTACACATCATGCATTAAATATTTCTTACTTAAGTCCTTAACTAATTATTAAATTGAGATACTGTAAAAATTAGCAATTTCTAACTGCAGACAAGATAATCTATTAAAATAAAAATGCTTTGTTTTTATAAAATCCAAGAGCTGAAATATTACCAAATTCAATAACTGCTTAAAATTAAACCAAAATCACACTAATCAAATCACAGACTAGCTATAAAGGGAAAGTACAAAATGAAAATCTTTATAAATTCATGGGCCAGGCTAGAATCAAGTGAAACTGGCACATTCCTTCAGCACCTAGAACAGTAACTGGTACACAGCAGAAACTGAGTGTTTACTGAATAAATGAATCAACCAACCAATTGTTGGTTGCCTGTAAGCTGGTAAAACTTTTAGGAAATATAATATAGGAATTACATATAATAGTTACCAGTCATAAAAACCCAGTAATGCTACTAGTTATTAATCCTAATTAAGTAAAATAGAACATGATGAAGATCACTCCAATAGTAGTGGAAACAATCTATTAACACCCAACATAATGAGTCAAATAGATTAGGACACATCAACCCAATTAAATACTATGAAATTGGTAAACAATAACGTTATTCTACAGTATGTAACAATACAAGATGAAAATACCAAGTGAAAATATCCAAAAAGCAGAGTGCTATGATTGCAACTAGATAAAAGATGCATATACACATGGGACTTGAGAGACAAACAAGTCATAATTGTGTTAGGATGATTAAAAAATTGTCATTCATATTAAATATACTCAAGCTTTCCTATTTCTTAATCAGAAAATTATTTTAAAATTCAACCATTCTCTTTGCCTATTTCTCAACAGTTCTCTGTTAATATTGCTAAAGAAAACATCACTTTAGGGGCACCCGGGTGGCTCAGTCGGTTAAGCATCTGCCTTTGGCTCAGGTCATGATCCCAGGGTCCTGGGATCAAGCCCCGCATCAGGCTCCCTGCTCCGTAGGGAGCCTGCCTCTCTCTCTCCCTCTGCCTGCTTCTCCCTCTGCTTGTGCTCTCTCTCTCAAATAAATAAATAAAATATTTTAAAAAAGAAAAGAAAACATCACTTTAGGTGACCTTTCTGATCAAACTAAAACAAAAAATGATGACATGTAAATAAACTGTCTAAATATTTCCTTTGGTGGGTGCCTGGGTGGTTCAGCTGGTTAAGCGTCCAACTCTTGATTTTGGCTCAGGTCATGATCTCAGGGTCCTGGGATCAAGCCCCGTGTTGGGCTCCTTGCTCAGTGGGAAGTCTGCTTGTTGCATGTCTTCCTCTCCCTCTGCCCCTTCCCTCCCACCACCACCGCCCCACCCGAGCATGAGCTCTCTCTCTCTCTAAAATAAATAAATATTTATAAATAAATAAATATTTCCTTTGGTCATATTTAATAGTGCTTATAGTTTAATAATATGTTAAAGAGAAGAATAACAGTGAGAAAGGAGACCTAAATATCAGCCCTACCATACTTTCAAGTTTTGGGGTTGTTGTTTTTTGTTTTTGTAATGTCTGTTAGTCTTTCCAGGTTCACAATTTGCCACAAACATAAAATAATAAAGTTTAAAGACAATAACTTAAATCAAAGTATGTATCACTTTACAGACACTGGCTTTCTAACTTTGCAGTTATTCTTATACCCTCTCGCCTTTTCTGCACCATACCAACCCGCCACTCTGCCATACTCCTTTTAAGCCTTCCCTACCATTCCACCCTAATCACAACCTGCGTTCCTAACTATTATATTATATAGCATTTATTTCTCTCTCCATCCAGATTACAAAAAACCCCACAAATTCATGCTGAAAAGTCAGTCTACAATTAGGAACACACGCACACAAAATTTTTCATTACGTTCAATCCCAACATGGGGGGGGGGGTTACTTAATATTTCCAGCATAACTTCTCAGTGTTTCTTTCAAAAAACTAATATCATATAGTACACACTGTTTTTTAACTCACTTTTTCTCTTATCAATATAACATTCACTCCACCTCCTCATATCCCTGAGGAACGGATTCAAATGCAAGTAGTTTATTTGTAAAGTATAGAAATACTAGCAAGAAGTGAGAAAATTCAGGGGAAAATCCAAAAATTATTAAGCCTGCTACTATGGGCAACTGGTACTTAACCTCAGGAGAAAACTCTGGGAAACAATGTAGAATTATGGCACTCAAGGAGGGAGAGAGCTGAGGTAACCCTACACCAACTCCTGTCAGTCACTGGTTGAGGGGCACTCCCAGACGCCCTGCAGAGAAATTCCCTAACCCTTCTCAGAGTCCTCAAGCAGAGATGTGGATACTGATGTTTGGAAGTAGGCTGCTTCCCTCTAAATAAGTAATAAAATCCAAGGGATATGCACAAGGTACTGATAGCATCTGCTATACCCCACATCTTTGAATATTCTGTATCATTTGAAATTTTTTTTAGATTTTTTTGTGGGGGAAGGGGCAAAGGGAAAGGGAGAGGGACAAGCAGACTCTCTGCTTGTGCAGAACTGGATGTGGGGCTCGATCCCAGGACCCTGAGATCATGACCTGAGCCAAAGTGAGATGCTTAACCAACTAAGCCACCCAGGTGCCCCTCATTTGAAATTTTATAAATTAAAATGACTTGATATGAACCAGAACTGCTTTCTATCCAACATTTGATATCTGCAACTAAATATGCTTTATGCGGTTTCCTGTGTAGTATGTCTGGGACCAAATTTGAAAAGAGGCATATCAAAAAATCAAGGCAATCAAAGAAAAATAAAACCATCAGGCTGAACTGTATGAAATGCTGTGTTCTGCAGATCAGAAACTGTTGAATCTCAGCAATTTCATATGGTTCAACCTAATATGCATCAAACTTCCAATTATTTCCTTTCTAGGTTCCATAACTATTGTAGCACCTATTTCCAAGGTCTTTACTTCTCCCTCTCATTTCTTTTTCTCTTCTTCCTTTCCTTTCATGAGGAAATGTAGGCATGAAACCATAAAGTAATAACTACTGGTACACTGAATATACAACTTTTCAGCTGCACCCAGGCTAGGTGTAAATGAATGAATGAAGTAAAATCAGATTTACATGAAGAATATATCTTTCTCTTCCACGCCTTGTGATTCCATTCTTTCAACTAAGAGAAAAGTAATTACTACCTCAAAGGACAGACATCCTAAGAGTTGGTGTAGGACTACCCCAGTATCTTCACCCCTTACAAAACCAAGTCTGTGATAGGATTAAACCACCATTTATATAAAAAGGTTTGTAATGGTTTTTGAGTTTTATTTTTATGAAAATTCACTCACTCTGTAAGAAAAAGTACATAGCTATAATAGACAACTATATTTAGTTTTAGCTACTGTCAAAGAATTGAACAACGGAAAAAGAAAAGGCAAACATATGATCATCTTTACCTGCAAAAGGAGATTTCAACATGAGACTCTCCTCTACCATGATACCTTCTTGTGTCTTGTGTCCAAGCCTTTGCTTGAACTGCTGCATGAACTCTGGGGAATGGATGGACTCTACAGGATTCGTTTCATTGGACTGTGTGGTTCTGAGTTCTGAAGAGCACAGCAAGTCTTCAGTGTACTGCTCTGTTTTCATTAGGTCACTACCAGACAATACTCTCAAACTAACAGCAGGAAACTTCAGAACAGGAGGGTCTGCCTCACCAAAACTCAAGGCATTTGATAAACCAAAGTCGTCATCCTCAGGAATGGGGTTGTACCATATTTCTCCTTCATCATCTGCATCATTTTCCTCATTAAAGTCTAAAGAACAGTTTCTTGATAATGAAGAATTTGTAGCATCACACACCATATATGTACAGTATTCCTCAGATGACTTGAAGAAAGGCCGTGATAGCTGATATTTGGGTGAGATGGATAAGTGACTTATGTCTTGGCATTTCTTATTTTCCTCTTCCAAATTAAAAGATCGCAGAGTACTCTGATATAGCCAATTGCGTTTCTTTGACACAGTGATGCTATTAAGTGGCTTATGACCTCTGAATCCAATATTATCCTTCAGATCTTCAAGTTCTCTTCTCTTCACTGAAGACCCATAGACGTTTTCAAATAAATCTGTTTCAAAGGGAAAAAAGAAAATAGAATGCAATGATATAACGCCTAGCACACCAGGAAAGACAGGTCACTTGAAATCAGTTATTGAAATATTATTTTTAAAAAGATAGAAAGAAAAATGGTATTACATTTGGAGACTAAAATAAAATAAGAAAAATTTTGGCTTTTTCACCTAAAAATAATTTCTATTAGACTACTAGTATAAGTGACATAAGAACTCTGAGAAAAAGAATAAACAAACTCTGAGATTGCCTTTATAGACATGATAGGGTTAACAAAGACTTAACCCAAGCAAAACATACTTTATAAAAAGCTTACATAGAATGCTTTGTACACAGTATGCCTTTAATTAATATTTTTAATAATTTCCAACTTACTACTACAAGGACCAGAAATCTTTAGAAAACATAAGTAATATTTCTACTTTCTCACACAAAGATTAACTTTGAGTGAATCTTTAAAAATAAGTGTGGCTTACTTATTACTAAATGCTTTCCTGATTACTGAAATTTCAGCATAACATCTATTTCCCAATCACATAGTTATGCAGTTGCACCTTATGCAGGGTTTAAGTTCTAAGTATCTAGGACAAAAATAAAAATAAAAATCCCTTTAGAAGGCTCTAGATTAGAACCAGCTATCTTGTCTCACGGCAAATACAACCAGCTCTTATTACTGGCCAGGCACAAACTTAAGGAGCAAGAACATAAGAATGAACAAAATAGTTTCTACCCTTAAAGAATTCATAGTCCAATGAGGGATATCAAATAGTTGGGATGTGTTTATGTTAATATAATGAGATAAGACTCTGAAAATGTATACATAACATTAATCCCATATAAAGAGGAACACATCCAAAGAATTGCATAAGGCAGGCTTCAATAACAGTCAATAAGCTAAATATATACCATAATACTAATTCACTAGACATAGAAAAATAGACAAAACCACATTTGTAAAAATTTAAGATCATGTCCAGCTTTACAACTTATGGAATTATAGTCTGTGCTACTTTAAGTATGTATATGGTTGATTCATCTTAGTACTACAGCAAATAAAATATAATACCCTAATAACAGAGTGATAAAAACATATTAAACTATGAGGAATTTAATAACAACCAAAAATTTAGGTTCATGCATAATCAAGGCTTTCAGTAACCTCCCTCTACTGAACAAAAATCCCTTAAAAAATGTAAACTTGTCTTTTTTAAATTCTAAATTTAACCCAACCAATTAATTTAAAAATTAAAAAAAAAATTTTTTTAAATTAAAACAACAACCCTCAAACAGCACCTGAGCTTCAAGTTCCACTAGTTCCAGAGGCAGGAATAGACTAGGACACAAAAGGGAAGGAAGCTCCCATGAATGCCTACTATGCATTTATTTATTGAGTGCCTACTGTATATCAGCAATGAGAGATAAAACAGTAAGAAAGCCTTTAACGTCGTTTAAGCCTCCACAAAAATGCTAAGACAGGTATGATTATTTCCATAAGCCAGAAAAAATGAGGAATACGGTCAATGTGCTAGCTATAGTATTCAAATTTAAGCCAGTCTAACCCTAAAATCCATGCTCTCCTATACCTGCTCTCCTATACCATGCTACCCACCAAAAAGTAGGGAAGTAGGCAGCCCTTTCTGAACATGGTGATAATATCAACCCAGTTAACCTTATAGGGTGGCTGCTGGTAAGAATTAAGTGAGATAATGTTGGAAATATTTTGAAAACTGTATAGTACTACTCAGAAAAATAAAGTAACTTGCCCAAGACCACCTAGTTCATAAATGGGAGAGGCAGCACTCAAAATAAACTCTTCTGACTCCAAAGTTTGTTAGCAGTACACCTGGGCTACAACTAAGAGATTACACACCTCTACCCTCCAAGATTTAACATGCAAACATGTAACACATATTCAGTAAGTATCTTGAATTGATTTAGTTTAATTAATGAAAAACGTGAAGATTCAAGAGTCCTCTTGGTTCCGTCTCCTTTAAAATTAAAGAAATTAAAAACTGAAAATCAACACATACTCATGAATCACTGAGGCCTCTGGGTTTTTAGTGGCCACGTCTTTGTCCAAGTGTACTAAAAACTAAATCTATTTCACATTTAAGCCCAAATCCCATATTATTTAATAGCACTTCAGACATTCACGAGATATTATTTATAGTCTTTACACAACTGTAAATTTTAAGCCAAAAGTACAAAATTATACAACTCAGAATGGCTAGGAGTCACATCTTATTGTATCTTTTTCTCAGATGTCTCTCAAAAGATCCAACATTTTATATAGTTAGATAAATTATTTTGAGTCCTATAGAGTTTTTTGACATGCATTTTAAATGAAACAGACATGCTTCTACTTGTACTGCATTCCAAGGAACTGCAATGACAAAAACAAAGCTACTGGCATCCCATACTTATGCAAATTGACACATCTATTGACATGAGTATTTAATGTATATATTTTTTTTAAGATTTTATTTATTTGAGAGAGAGAGACACAGCGAGAGAGGGAACACAAGCGGGGGGCATGGGAGAGGGAGAAGCAGGCTTCCCGCGGAGCAGAGAGCCCAACGCGGGGCTCGATCCCAGGACCCTGGGATCACAACCTGAGCCAAAGGCAGACACTTAACGACTGAGCCACCCGGGCACCCCTAATGTATAATATTAAAAGGAATAATTACACGAGATACTATGCAACTACTTTTCATGAAACTATAAACTACAAGAACTTGAAACCAAACAGTCTGACTGCTATTGCTGAATAATTCAAAATAGTACATGATGCTGAAGGTGAAATTTAGAGATAAATAGGTACATTATTGTGATTTCTGACAAAGGCCAAATTTATTCATTTATTAAAACTGAAATATAAGAAACGCCTACAGGGCACTAAATTTTATTTGAGCAATTATTTATAAAGAATTTAAAACATTTCATTTTTATTTTCATTAACTAAAGGGATGAATATGAATGTTAATTACACAGAAATGGAAAACTATTTGCAATCTTCTATTTACTCCCTTTTATGCTAAAATTAATGTTAAACCCTACTAGCATAAGTTTGAACTACCTTTAGCTTCTGTTAGCTTTACCTACAGCTATATTCATATATAAACACACACACACACTGAAAGAAACAAGTAAAAAAGATATCAAAATAGTATGCAAAGTGGCAAGGCAAAAAAGTCTTTATTCCCTTATAATTATACACATTGTGATATAATTAATTAAATGACTAATTAAAGTCATTTTACGTTGAAAATCTGTAAGAGAATGTAGAAGTGGCAATTAAGTTTTTCACTCAGAAAAATATTCTACATAGTAGTGAACTACTCAAGCCAATTTTGTGTTCTCAATGGTTTCATAATAAATTAAAATGACTTACTAAACATTTAGTATCCCAGCTCAAAATCATCAGCAAACTTTCTGAGAAATTACGTATTTCAACCCTCAATGAAAATGTACCTATATAAGACAACTTTTCATCATTTAAAAAAGTCCTACTGCAGGGGTGCCTGGGTGGCTCAGTCAGTTAAGCATCTGTCTTCGGCTCAGGTCATGATCCCAGGGTCCTGGGATTGAGCCCCACATCGGGCTCCCTGCTCAGGGGGGAGCCTGCTTCTCCCTCTCCCTCTGCCTCTCCCCCTGCTTGTGCTCTCTGTCAAATAAATAAAAACAATCTTTAAAAAAATAAATAAAATAAAAAAGTCCTACTGCAGAAACAAACTCTGTTGCTTTTGCTTACTTCTCTTTTAAAAATCCTAAATAAAAGTATTCTTACAAATACTGTATTAGAGTTTAAATAAATACAAACAGCCCTGCTTAGAGTCAAACCTGGCAGCCCAGAAGAAATGACTAGAATAAACTGAAACCTTAGGTTTATGCATGAGTGTACTTATAAGTGTCTTTCTCTTTTCCAGATAAATCTAAATGAGGAAATGGGTACAATGGAAAGGAAGAAAGTTATTTTTCTATCTTTTATGTTTCCTCCCTTGTGACTAGCAACAAAACCCTTAAGAAAAAAGCTGTGTGCTAGCTTTTGGGACAGTAGAGAAGAAAACCCTGAGACTGTTTTCAGTTCCACAAAAGTAAGGGGGAGGAGCACGACAAAGATGCACAAAAGAAAAGATGACCAGAATAAATAAGTGCCCCTAAAGGGGTGTGTTCCAGCTCAACTCCCAGTGTTCTTCAAGGCAGTACTCCTCAACTTCTGATCATTTCACTCTCCATCCAGAATCCTTATGATCTGGGCAAGGTAGTACTCTCACAAAGCCTGCTTGCCTTTCTCTTGATAACAGCTAACTAAGCATCAAGCATGGTACCAAATGGATTATCTTTTTTCATCCTCACAGCAACCTGAGGACTGAGGCTCTGCAGTGTTGAATAACCTGTTCAAGGTCACAAGCCTGGTAACGTAAGTGGTGGGGTCTAATCAGAAACCCAGAGGCCCTATTCTGTTAACCAGTATACTATATGGCCCCCTCTCTGGCAGATTGCAAAATCTCACATTTATTGGTGCAAGATGAGACCCATATAGAGGGAACTGCTTAAACCTGTCACAGGCAAGTAGTAAATATAAATGTATACATAACAAAATTGAAGCAGAAAGAGCTCAACTGCTTTGTTCTAATAGGGATTAGTTTAAGAATCAGGTATCAGAATAAAGTAGAATGCTTTTTCAAAACTTTAACAAATGTATCAAGATAGGTGATGGCGGCACTGGGAACTCTAGAACCTAACTACTCAAAGTATGTACCAAACAGTAGCATCTACACTGGGTGTTTGTTAAAATGCAGAATCTCAGGTCCCACCTCCCACCTATAAATCTGCATTTTAACAAGATTTTCAGGGAATTCATATGCACATTAACTTTAAAAAGCACTGCTCCATAACCACACTTTGAGTGACAATGGTGTAGAAAATAGCCTTGGAGATTCTCAAAAAATAAACTCCACTTAGAAATGTAGGACTTTCAAATCAACACACTATTTTCTGCTGAATTTGTAATTCTCAGAGTTTTCCTGCCACCAGCAACTCTAGTGTTCTACGGCATTGTCCCCCCCCCCGCCAAAAAAAAAGCAACTGGACTTGCTTCTAGGGCCACAACGGCAGAATTTCTCAGAGGAGGATTTAAAACTAGAAGACAGGGGCGCCTGGGTAGCTCAGTCGGTTAAGCATCTGGCTTCAGCTCAGGTCATGATCCCAGGTTCCTGGGATTGAGCCCCACATTGGGCTCCCTGCTCAGCTGGGAGCCTGCTTCTTCCTCTCCCTCTGCCCCTCCCCCTGCTTGAGCATGCCCACTCTCTCTCTCTCTCTCTCAAATGAATAAAATCTTTAAAAAAAAATAGATAAAATAAATAAAAATAAAACTAGAAGACAGTAAAAAATTATATGCATATTGTTACTAATCGTGAAGAGGGCTAATGCATAAAAGATTTTGTTGAAAAAAATCCATAAAGATCATGTAGCTCATAAAGATAAGAAATCAGAGCTACAAATACTTGAGAAAAGAGAAGAAACAGATGGGACTCCACATGATAAATGTCAACTTCACTTTAAGGTATATTACACAAGATTATACCAGTTAATTATACTATTTTAAAAGAATTGCCTACAATTCTTTTGTATAATATTTTTGTATAATATTTTTAGACAAAAATATTAACAAGTTACATGCCCTAAAGCTTTCCTTTCACAGATAGTGTAGCAGCAAAAGTAGAGTCAAAATAGGCTATTTTTAGGGGCGCCTGGGTGGCTCAGATGGTTAAGCGTCTGTCTTCTGCTCAGGTCATTATGTCAGGGTCCTGGGATAGAGTCCCGCATCGGGTCCCGTGCTCTCTTTCTGTATCTCTTGTCTCAATGAATAAATAAAATCTTTTTAAAAAGGCTATTTTTAAAGCAATAAAAGGCTGAAACAGCTCAACCTAGTGCTTCTGAATTTCCTTCTGAGTACTATATGCTAATTAAACTTATTTATAAAGACTTTTAATGAAGTATAGTTGGCAAATAGATTAAAATTCCTTTGTAATCTTAAGGCTTGCAGAAACTTGACAATATTTACCACGTGTAATGACTTTAGATTTCTTAAATAATCATCTCAATTAAGAACAAATTGGCCAATCTGTGAACACTACATACCCAATGCACCAAATCACTGGCACTATTAAACTATCTCAAGTTTTAGAGGTTCTTAGTAGGAGCCAGAAGTCAAAATAGAAAATCCATTTGTTATATAGTCTCAAAAATTTCCAAAATACCTAGATATTAGGTAAATTAGGTATCTCTATCCCATTATATATTCTATATTATAAATTCTGTATCATTTTTTAAAACAAAATATCCTCATAAATAATACTGTATAGAAAAGTGTGATATTAACCTTTTAATCTATTTAACATCTTTATACAATCTAGAATGTACTGCTTCATTTGGACTGCCCAATTAATTTTTAGAAAACATGACTGTAAAGTAGAATCCGGAAAAAATGTTAAAAAAAAAAAAAGTAGAATCCAAGTAACATCAATCTGAACTAAAGTTATTTAAAGGTAAAGGTTTAAAACATATTGATTAAAAAATTGTCTTAAAATCTATGCGAACTCCTTCATCTTTGCAACTTTGAGGTTGTTACCTACCCTTCTAAACCTTGCTGAAATTCCATTCATCTCCTCAATCCAAGCAACATAATAGAATTTGTTGGATCAGACCTCTAAAGAACTTAGCATCTGTTTAACCTTAAATAAATATAGGTTTTGGAGTCATAGAGACCTAAGTCTGAATCGGTGTAATTGTTTGAATCCATATACCAGTATATACAAATCATATACTAGTTTGAGTGACCTTGGGCAAACTACTTAACCCATTTATTTTGTTGTTGTTGTTAAATGACAAGTGTCATAGGGGGTAAATATGAGAACCACGTAAAGTATCCAGAATTGTTTTAATGAGTTAAACTAACTTCATGAAAAATAGTTAAAAAAACAAGATTAACTCTCCAAATCTATACTAGATATGTAAACATTACACAAAGTATTTTTATCTTTCCTAAAAAATTTGAAAGGAAATAACATCTGATTACAAAACATTAAATAACATCTGAGAAAGGTGTTTAAACCAGAAATTATCCAAGCTTTTGCTTAGATTTCTTGTAAAATATCTAAAATACTACCACACAGTAATTCTAATGTTTCATTTTAATTTCTTTTAAAGTTACTTCCATTTAGTTTCTCAATGAAAAAAAATCAATGAATTCATTCTTAAGCATTACTACATTTATTATTACTTTTAAAATCCTTGAATGTTTATTTACTCTATAACTGAGGGCCTTAAAAGCCATCAGATGGTAAATGTTTAACCTTTGCAACAAAAGGGTAAAAAATATTTGACTAAAGTTTTATGCAGATTTTTGCTATGGCTGAAATTTAACAATCTTACAAAGAGTTAACTGAACCAAGATCATGGGAAATAAAGCTATAGTGGCAATAAAATATGATTACATTTACCCCTGCAAATGCATATTTTAATATGAATTTAGCTTAATAAAGCACACCTCTCTTTACAAAAAAATTTACATCCTGTCATCCTTTTATTCAAGTGAAATGGAATAAATTTGAGGGAAAAAATTGACAGGTATGGATTAGAGATTTATAGATTCAAAAAAACTTTCCAAGTCTGTATAAGCTTTAAATGAATCATTTGATTTGTCTTCACTGTGTGATTAGAAGTTTTGTGAACTTTGTTTCTCCCCACTGTTTTGCATTTATTGATTAAACAAAGTTAATGTGTATAAACCCAGTCCTGGAGGATTTGTAATTCTTTTTTTTTTTTTTTAAGATTTTTTTATTTATCTGTTTGACAGAGAGAGACATAGCGAGAGCAGGAACACAAGCAGGGGGAGTGGGAGAGAGAGAAGCAGGCTTTCCACTGAGCAAGGAGCCAGATGCGGGGCTCGATCCCAGCACCGTGGGATCATGACTTGAGCCAAGGCAGAGAAAATGCCAAGTACTCTGAATACTTTTTACATTTCACCATCTAATATTTTTTAAACAATTAATGACACGTAAGTCTTTATGTTCACTAAAAGTCTTTGTATTTAAGATTGTAGCTCAAAGGATCATGTTGTTTGGACTCAGTTCGAAGGTATTATACTTCTTTCAGGAAGGAATTTTTACTATTTACAACATAATTAAAAGATTTCTAGAATTGGTACTCTAAACCTTCAGTGAAAATTAAAAATCATGTACATACAAAATCGGGAGGAAAATCCTATTTATAAGGGCAAATATAGTTAAGTTTACAAATGACTTTAAAAGTCTGCACTTTCTTAGAAGTACATGAGACATCTTTTTTTGATTAAAATACTAGTGCCCTTGATTTTCCACAATAAAAAGATTACTCACTTTGTTAGTTTTTTATGGGAGGGAGGAGGGAGGAAAGGTGAAGAAAAGTATGTGAAATCCTACGTGACTAAAAAGAAATTTTAGTTGACAGTGGTTTTTTTTGTTTGGTTTGTTTTGGGGTTTTGGTTGTGTGTGTCTGTGTTGTGTGCACGCGCGCCTGGGAGAGAGGGAAAAAAAAAAAAAACGTGTAATGAGTAAAATGAGTTTATGAAGCCCATAAAGTCTTCCTTGGATCAAATTCAAATTCACAAACCCCACCAAGTCTACGGATTTGCCTAGAGCCACAAAGAATAAAAATCAAGGCAGCACCGCCCAACTCTATACTAAAAGCATGTGGTGAACTTAACCTTTACTCACTGTTGTGCTGCAGAGTAGGCACACTGGTTCTGAGAGAAGAAAAAACAAAAACCCCAAGTTCCTCATGCCACTGTCGGAAAGGAAAGAAAAGGAAGGAAGAGAAAGAAAAGAAAAAGGCAAAACAAGTGAATGCATTATACTAAGTAACCCGGTGCATCCAGCTGCCCCTTACGTGACACTGGCACCGGCACGTACCTGTCTGCAGAAACAGACCTTATTCTTCGCTCTTAAGCGAAGCCCAGTTGGTAAACATTAAGACGCAAAGTGTTAGCATTTTGACTGCAAAGGAACCTACCTGTTAGAGTAATTCTTTGATCTGGAGGCACGGAGAGGACTTGGCTCTCACGCATTTTCAAAGGGCCCAGATTTGGAGAGGTTGCCTGCGCTCCCGTGACTTTGGGGGGTGTCCCCCGGGAGCGACCCTTCATTCCCAAGGACAGCAGACGTCCTTTGTACATCCACTTTTGCAGCTTCTTGACTGTCACCGCGGGAGGCTTGAGGAAGGGGAGCCCCTCCTGGCCGTCTCCTTTGCCGCTGCGTACCACAGCGGACCCCGCAGGATCCCTGAAAGGGCTTCCCGAGGAGCGGCCGGGGTCCTTGGAGCCCGGAGTCAGGAGGCCGGAGGGCGCGGCGGCCGGGGCGCTGCCTCCGCTCCAGCCGTCCATCCCGCCTCCACGTGGCGGGGGCTCGCCCAGGTCTCCGCGCGCGCCGCACCTGATCCAGCTGTCGCTCGGCCACCGCTGGAAGGGAGGAGGCTTGGCACCCACCCGGAGGCTCTCGAGACTTCTGCTGCAGGACAGCCGCATCCGAGGAGTCCGCAGGCGGCCTCCCCCCGACTCCCTTGGAGGCGACCGGGGCGGGGACACCTGCTGCCGAGGGCGGCCACCGCCTCCCCGCTGCCAGTCTTGGGGGCAGGCTCGGCGGTCCGCAGCGCCGCAGGGGGAAGGCAGCTGGCCCAGAGCCCGGGCTCCCACAAGGCAGCCGCGATCCGCCCAACCCCTGTCGCCCCGCCGCGCGCCCGAGTCAGGGGGCAGGTCGTGCATGGCCTGGATCAGCAGATAATAGGCCTCTCGCAACTGGGTCTGCAGCCTGCCTGTCTCCAGGCGGCCGCCCTCCGCCCCCGGGGAGGAGCCCGCCGCCGGGGGAGGCGGGGGCCACCGCTCCGCCTCCGCCCCCTCAGGCTTGGGCGCCGACTGGGAGCCGCCGGGCAGGTTCTCGTAGTAGTCGTCGTCGTCCTCACGGTCGTCCTCCTCGTCTCCGCTGCCTTCGGAGCCCGGCGGGGCGTGCAGACAGGGGCGAGTGAGCCCGCGACCCGAGGAGAGGGCCTCCTTCCCGCCGCGCTGACGAGGCCCGAGCGCTCCCCACTGCTCCGGGCGCCCTCCCGGGACCCGCGCCTCGGGACCCCACGCCTGCGGCGACGGCGGGAGCTGCTCCCCGCTCGGCTGGGCTCCGCGGGCGTGCTCGCATGGGCAGGCGTCCGGGGCACGGCCAGCGTCTCCCTCGGCAACCACGGAGGCCGCCACGGTAGCTGCAGCCGCCGCCCGGAGCCCGAGCCCCCCGGCGGCGCGGGGACTCCGCCTCCCCCGGAGCCTGGACAGCGTCCTCCTCAGAGGGTCCGCCATCCCCTCCGCCTCAACAGCCAGGCTCGCCCCTGCTGCGGGAAGAGGACGGAGCCCAGTTCGGGAAAAATCTGCGCTCGCGGAGGCGGCGGCGACGGCGGCGGCTCCCCATGACCGGCGCTGGCCCTCGCGGGCTCCTCACATACTTGGCATAACTCTGCCGCGGGAAGGGGTGGGGGAGGGCGGCGGCGCCGCAGAGCGCATGCCCCGGAGCCTCGGGCCGCGACGGGGCGCGCAGTGTGCCGGCTGCTGAGCTGCGTTCCCCGGGTGGGCGCGCAGCGCGGCGGAGGGTCGGGAAGGGAGGAGGGCGAGAGTGAGCTGAAGTAGGCGCGGGGACGCGAGAGGGAGCGCCCAGAGCGTGGTGAGGAGTGGGGGCCGGGGGAATAGGCGGACCGTGAGAGTTGAGGCAGAGAAAAGAATGAGCGGGAAGGTGTCTCGGCTGGAAGGCTGCGAAGTTTTGGAGAAAGGGAAAGTGCCCTCCTGGCTGCCACCCCGTCACCTTCACCCCCTCCCCGTTGCCACCATTGCACGAGGCGTGTCTAACAAGTCCTAACTTGAGAGAAAACAAAGATCGTTTTGACGGACACAATGTGAGTACAGGTGTATCTCACTTAGTGCAATGTGTTCTAGAAACGTTCCTAATCATTTTAATGACACGGGGAGCTAGCTATGTAAAGGAAATTTGCAACGATTCCTTTTCAGTTAGGAAGAATCCTTTTGCCCAAAAAATCACCACCTTGTCCCCCTAAGTCTATTTTTTTTTTTAATGAATGCATGCTACCACAAAATTCTGATTATCAACCTTGTAAAATGGAGCCGCAGAAATAGTGCCCCCCATCACCCCGCTTACACGTCATTTTAATGAAAACTTGTTTGAGAAACAATTGGGTTAAAATTGGGAAACGGTGTTCTTTGGAAATATCAGCTCTCTCAAAAACATGAAATCCCGTATTCTGTGTTAACAGTTGCCACAGGTGAATGGACCTATCCCTGATTGGTAAGAATCATCGTCACTGTCACCTCTGATTTCAGTTATATTTTTTTAAAGATTTTATTTATTTATTTATTTATTAGAAGAGCACGAGGTGGGTGGGGCAGAGGGAGAGGGAGAAGCCGATTTCCCACTGAGCCCGCAGTCCCGTGCCCTGCAGGACTCCATCCCAGGACCCTGAGATCCTGACCTGAGCCTAAGTCAGACACTTCACTGACTGAGCCACCCAGATGCCCCCAGTTACATTTTTTTTTTAATGTTTACATATTAGGAAGGGCCTTTGTCTGAGTAGCTTATGAATGTACTCCTAACTCCCAGCACAGTACTCGCACATAATAAGAATTCAAGAAATACTTGTTGAATAAATGAATGCTTGCATAACTAAATAAAAGAATTTAGTCCTGGGGCATCTGGCTGGCCCAGTCGGTAGAGCATGCTACTCGACCTCGGGGTGGTAGGTTGGAGTCCCACACGCCCCACCTTGGACAGAAGTTACTTTAAAAAAATTTTTTTTTGGTCCTAACTTATCCAATTTCCAAATATATTTATGGAAGTTTCTTTTTCTTTTTTTTTAAAGATTTTATTTATTTATTTGACAGAGAGAGACACAGCGAGAGCAGGAACACAAGCAGGGGGAGTGGGAGAGGAAGAAGCAGGCTTCTGGCTAAAGTTTTTTTTCCCCACCAGTTAAAGACTCCAATCTCTAAATGTGCTTTGATATATACTACTTTCCTTAGTACTTAGTCCCTGCCTCCTGGAATAATTTTACCTGCATCTCTATTTGCAAAAATCTAACCCATCCTTTAAGACTCGACTCAACCACCTCTCAGAAGTCATCTCTGATGTTCCAGATGGACATGATCTCTCATTCTTCCAAACTCCAGGAGTACTTTATTCATATCCATTCATAGTATATTTATTGGTTTTTGTCTACAAAGCACACCTTATCTCTCCTACAAGAAAAATCATAAATTCCTTAAGGGCAGAGACTATTTATCATTGACTTCTGTATTCTCCACAGAGCATAAGTATAGCATCTTATATATGTACATGATAAATAAATATTCTTGAATTAATGACAGTTTTAATTTAGAGGAAACAAACAGCTTTAATTTCCAGTCTATTGCCTAACTCTCCACTAGACCATATTGTATTGGTGTTGTTTTAAAATTCTTTTAGTTATGAGTAAGAAATACTTTGTTAAATAATCTAAATCCTCATCTAGGAAAATACTGTGAAATGTTAAACTATAATTTGCATGCATTACTATTCATAGTCCTACAGTATTTTTATTCCATGGAGCAAAGGCTATTTAATGAATAATCAAGGCAGACAATTATGTCCCAGTGAAATATTCCCACAGGAAATGACTGACAGTAAATCTGCCAATAATGGTGTCTATAAACACAATTTGATCTCTATCTCAGAAATTGTTTCCATTCCAACTCTTGGTTACAAAATCTGTTTATTCTTTGTAAGTTAACAGTTGTGAAGTATACCATAAGTTGCATATATGTGTAAACATGAATAAAAAAATATAACCTTGAAGGTCTAGGTTGAACTTCTTTAATTCAGCTTGTCAACTTGTTGATTTCAGGAGTTATAAATACATTGGCCAATATCAAATACTACACATTGTTCTACACATTACTCAGAACTAAGTCTGAACACAACGGAACTTAATGACACTTTGAAGGGGAAAATGTTCTATTGCATAAATTCACAATTTTTAAGAAGTGTTTTAAAGGGTCAAAACAGAAATTAATAAGGCGATCAAGGCTATATGACACTAAATAATGACCTTAAAAATGCAAATCCCACTGTATGTGTATTACACTTCAATAAAAAGTTTACAAAAATGTAACTACAAAGAGAGTACCCACAGAATTTACATTACACATATAGTTAAGACAGTGACAAGATATGAACATAAGTTATACTTTGTAAAATCCTTTTTGTGTTAAGTTTTACCCCATTCCCTCAGTTATCTCAATTTTCATATATTTCTAATCAACAGACTCCTATGAAAATTAAGGGGTGGGGATACATTTTCCAGTGTTTGTACTTGTTTCTCACTGACTTGGAAATCATTTTGATGCCCTGTGAATTAACAACTATGTCGGCACAGTCACAAAAGATGAAACAACCATGGGATAATGGGACTCCAGTAAGGCAGGGAGCCAACCTAGGGGTGGGGTAGTACTGACTCAGTCTGGGAGAAGGGGTGGGAAGCAAGACAGGTTGAGACAGAAGGCTAAGTTTAACAGTAATACAAAGCAAATGTCTAGGTATGTTATGGTTATTTTCTAAGCAATTTAGAGTGCATTTCTGTCTCACTGCTGTTCAGTCTTCCACTGCTTAGTGGAACCAAAGACAAGTTTAACTCTGGCATTTGCCCAGTTCTCTCTCTCTCTAAACTGCCTTCTAGGGATCCTCTGGTATAGACCTGCCTGGTCTGCCATGATGCCATTCCATCAATATTGAGTTAAAAGGGTTTTAGCCCAAAACTGACCAGCGTGCCACTGCCCTGATACTCAAAGATGGCACATCCTGATTACAGCATTTTTTACTGTTAATTTTTTTCCATAATTAACAATATCTGGCAATTAGTCATGTTCCTTACCTCATCCCCTACCTTGAACCAAAGGAATAAAAAGGAGGCTTTTGCCAAATACATATGTATTTTCTAATGTTTTAGAAATGTATAATGTTTTAGAATATTCACTATTTCACACCTTCTTGTTGTATATTTAGGGTATGTAGAGTAAGTTCCTCAAAGTCACCATAATAAGTGAAGGGAAATTCAAACCTCATCTATCTGATTCCAAAACCACTACAGCCTACAGCCCTGGGACATTTCCCTGTAGAGAAAAATAGAATATCCATTTGCTATAACCGCACTTGCGCTGACCTGAAACTTTGTTTTCATAAATTATTTAGTTGGTCACCTTTCAGAAGAGTTTAATATTTTATGAGCTTTTGTGAATGCAGCAGATCATTGGAAAGCTGCTTGTTGAAGATTTGAATGCTTTTCTGTGCAGTCCTCTTCAAAGGTGTTAGAACTAAATCCTGTAATATATTCCCCTTTAACTGTAAATATTAAGCCACAATGTGCAACTGCATCCAGTAAAGGTAGTCTAATTTTGAAAGTAGGACAAACTCAATTAAATACTTTAAAGGCAAAATATATGCATCCTTAAAACCACAGGCACTGGCAGATAAGCCTCTTTTAGAAGTAAACTGAGGGTATAGCCTGTCCTTCCTAAGTGATTTGTATCTCTGGGTAACTCACAGTTGATGGAGAGAAGTAGTGTTGTTGTTTTTTTTTCAAAGCTGTTAATCTAATAAAAAGAATTGGTGCAATACCAACATTTTTTGTTCTGATGAAATACTGGATCTAATAATAGAGCTCGACAAAAATCACAAGTGGCTACTCGCATCACCGAGAGAGAGACAGCCTGACATTACATGGCTTCTGGTCAAGTACACACCACCACCTCTTACCAGAAATGAACCTGAGTTTGATCAGCCTTAAGATCTGATTACCAACTTTCAGGAATTGCAAAGAACAGAGGAGCATATTAACACCAGGGGGATGCAATTATAAAATCCAGACTATGGGAAAGTACAAGCCAGAGGATTCAGTTTCTTCAACCTATTAACCAATTGCACGATATGGACTTTTTTTAACAGGAATCCAACTTTCCAAGTGGATCTTGGCAACTATTTAAAGCAACATAATTTTGAGGGTGGCCAAATGGTATACACTGCAGGGATAGCAAGAGAAAATTGAAATCTAGGTCTAAGGACTGCAATTCTAATCCAAATCTGAAGTGGTATAATAGAAATTATTTGAAATCAGATAGAACTAGTTCGCATCCGAATCCTGATCAGTCACATACCCCAAAACCACTGATCGTGGTGAGTGAGCTCTTGCTCACCTTTGCCAATTCCAGATCATTATTCCTCCTTCTTCCTGAAAATCCACATCTCTCTTGAAATACATGGCATTAAACTATACCACCTGCTGCCTCTGCTTTTTATTGTCATCTGCCACCTTCCCCTTCGTTCATTCTAGCATCTGCCTCACTATCTCTCTGCCATTTTTCTTGTCATTATTATTGGTGATTTCGTTATTTACAAGAAGGATCCAATAACCCGGCCTATTGTTTTTTTAAACTTTTCTAATAATCTTGTCCTCCACCCACCTCAGCCACCCAGTCTGAGTCCTACATTAGACTTTGTCATAACCAATACTTGCAAACTCTCCAGACACCACTTCCTATTTTCTAGCTCATTCCTTCCAGCACTCAGGCTCCAACAATATTTTGATCCCACTATCCCTCCAGTCAATCATGCCTCTTCTGTCCTTTCTTCTCCCAGTTTGGACTGCACGCACGGTCCCTGTACCATCACTCCCTTGCATACATCCTCAACTTTCTTGTCCTCTCTCCCACTGTCCTCCTCACTTGGCGAAGCTTCAACCCTGGTTACAACTAACTTTCCCACAAACTTCATGTTGATACTTGGATGACTTTAGTGGCTGGAGAAAAACACATTACAACCTTCCAGTGGTCCCTCAGTGCTGCCAAATGACTCCACTAAAAATCCTTAGTCCATTCATTCTCGTCTCTTTCTCAACTTTTTTTTTTTTAAGATTTTATTTATTCATTTGAGAGGGAGAGACAGAGAGAGCACGAGCAGGGGGAAAAGCAGAGGGAGAGGGAGAAGCAGACTCCCCGCCAAGGAGGGAGTCCGACATGGGGCTCGATCCCAAGACCCTGAGATCTCGACCTGAGCCGAAGGCAGACGCTTAACCATCTAAGCCACCCAGGCGCCCCTCTTTCTCAACTTTTTGGCACCACTCTCCCCTCCTCACTGTCAGTTATCACTTTTCTTTTTTGTTACACTGAAGTAACAGAAACATTCAGGAGAGAACTGCCTCATCCCCCCACCACCAGATCTTCCAGCTAGCATTATTTGCACTCCGATATTCCACCTCGGGGCCCCTTATGACAGATGAGCTGCTGCACCTGTGCCTACCTGAGGTCAACTCTCCGCCCTCCTACCTATCTCTTCCCCTTCCTCCTCTCATTGCCCTCCAGTCACACTGGCTTCCTCGTTCCTCCAACACACCAAACCCACTCCTGTCTCTGAGCCTTTGCATTTGCTGTTCCCTCTGTGCGACTTCCTCCCTCCATTCAAGTCTCACCTCAAATGTTACCGGCTCAGAGAGCCCTTCCCTAACCACTTTACCTAAAATAATACCCCTGACGTTTCCTATCCATTCATTTTGCTTTATTTTTCTTCATTGTACTTATTTCTATTTAATATTACATTAGATGTCTATTGATTTAAGTGACACCACCATCACCACCCCTAAATGCCATAACCCCACTTTGTAGAATATTTCTGGCATGTGTAGATGTTCCATATATATTCGTTGAGTGAATATGTGATTTTCATGTCCAAGAGCAAGTTAACGTATGTTTCCATTTCCTTCATGGTAAAACTGATTGCTATTGTTCTATGAGGTATCTTTAAGAGAATTAAAAGAGGTAACATAAATGAGCCTTGAATACATTATGCTAAGTGAAAGAAGTCAGGCACAGGGGCGCCTGGGTGGCTCAGTCCATTAAACGTCTGCCTTCGGCTCAGGTCCTGATCTCAGGATCCTGGGATCGAGTCCCGTGTTGGGATCCCTGCTCAGTGGGGAGTCTGCTTCTCCCTCTCCCTCTGACCCTCTCCCCTGCTCATGCTCTCTCACTCTCTCTCTCAAATAAATAAATAAAATCTTTATTTTTTTTAAGATTTTATTCATCCATTTGACAGAGAGAGAGAGCACAAGCAGGGGGAACGGCAGGCAGAGGGAGAGGGAGAAACAGGCTCCCCGCAAGGAGCCTGATGCCGGGCTTGATCCCAGGCCCCTGGGATCATGACCTGAGCTGAAGGCAGACATATAACCAACTGAGCCACCCAGGTGCCCCTAAATAAAATCTTAAAAAAAAAAAAAAAAGAAGAAGAAGAAGAAGGCAGCCACAAAAGGCCACATATTGTATGATTCCATTTCTATGAACTGTCCAGAATAAGCAAATCAATAGAGAGAGAAAGTAGATTAGCGGTTGCCTGGGGCTGGGAGAAAGGGGAATGATGAATGATTGCTAAAGGGTGTGAGTTTATTGTTAGGCTGATGAGAATGTTCTTGAATTAGATCGCAGTGATGTTTGCACAACCTTGTAAGTATACTAGAAACCACGGACGTGTACACTTAAAATGGTGCATTTTATGGTAAGCAAATTATGTCTCCATTTTTTAAACAAAGGAGCATTATTTCCCTGCCCTTTTAACTATACTCCCAGCTAATATTCATGGAAAATGTCAGTTCAAAAGAAAATGTTTTAAGGGAAACATTAAAAGAAGATTGTAGATGCAAATAAGAATAGCTTGAAATGTGTTTCATTAGGTATTCGCTGTCAGAAATGTTTTCACGTACCATATCCCAGTTTTTCAATAGAGATTTTAATTCTACATATTTAACAAATAAATACAAATAAAAACTTTCTTACTTAAAGTTTACTTTTCTCTGTCAACTACCAAATGGGTTCAAATCTAGACTTAACAAAATTAAATAAACAACCTCAACCTGCCGCTACCAGTCAGAAAACAAAAACATTTTCAGCAGTTAGAAATAACTTCCTTTCATCTCCTACTGGAAACTCATAGTTCTTTCATGTAAACAAAACGAAAGAGCATTACTTATAGGTAAGAAGCCACTAAGAAAAACCATAATTACACCACAAGAGATAACTAAGTAAACACATATTTAGCCTTTTGTATTCTTTTACTAGAGGATTTTCTCTAAGGCACAAGGTAAGGAGCTACATATTACCTAACATTTTGGACTAGCAGGGAACCAATTTGGGGGAAAAACAAATAAAAAACTGCCTACTAATGTCTCTCCTGATTAAAAATCATCTTCTGATTATTCAGTTATATGTAAAGAGGAAACTTCAGATAAGTGCTTATTTATTAAATATTTCAGGTAATCCAGAAAGTATGCTAGACTCTTTTTATTATATAAAACCAGTTATTTTCCTCCCAAGCCCATTTTCATAAAACACATGTCACTATTAATACCTACATGGTTTTACTTTAGAAAAATACCAATTTTATTTCAGTTTCTAATTTAAATTGTGGCAATGTACGAATTATGACACATACAAGAAAGGGGAGCAGAGTATATACAAGGACAGAAAATGTCCATTCAGTGTAGAAATGATGGATCCCAAGAAATACATTTCAGGTGGTGTCATGGACTGAATAGTTGTGTCTTCCCAAATTGTATATGTTGGCCCCTCAATGTGATGGTATCTGGAGGTAGAGCCTTTGGGAGGTAATTAGGTTGCGAGGGACAGGCCCTCGTTTGATGCAATTTGCATCCTTCTAAGAAGAGACACCAGACAGCTTGATTCCTGTCTGGCAGACAGACCAAAGAAAGTCCATGTGAGCTGTCTTAGTCCATCAGGGCTGCTGTCACAGAAATACCATAGACTGAGCAGCTTATAAACAACGAACATTTATTTCTCACAGTTCTAGAGGCTGGGGAGTCTAAGATCAAGGCGCCAACAGATTTGGTGTCTGGTTAGAGCCCACTTCCTGGTTCATATGGGGCTGGCTTTTCTCCATATCCTCACATGGTGGAAGGGGTAAGGAAGCTCTCTGGAGTCTCTTATGTAAGAACACTAATTCCATTCCACCTTCAGGATCTAATCACCTTCCAAAGGCCCCACCTCCAAATACCATCCAAATACCTTGGGCATTAAGATTTAACATATGAATAGTGGGCACGCAAACATTCAGTCTATAGGATGAGCACACAGTGAGAAGGCAGTCCTCCACAAGCCAAGGAGAGAACCCTTCCAGAAACTGACCATTCTGGCACCCTGACCTCGGACTTGTAGCCTCAAGAATTGTAGGAAAATTAATTTCTGTTGGTTAAATCACCTAGCCTATTGTGTTTTGTCACAGCAGTGTGAGCAGACTAAAACAAGTAGGTTCTTTTAGAATAAAAGAGTTTTTGGGGTGCCTGGGTGGCTCAGTTGGTTAAGTGTCTGCCTTCAGCTCAGGTTGTGATCCCAGGGTCCTGGAATCAAGTCCCATTTCAGGCTCCCTGCTTAGTGGGGAGTCTGCTTCTCCCTCTCCCTCTGTCCCTACTCGTGCTCTGTCTCTCTGTCAAATAAATAAATATATAAAAAAAAAAAGAATTTTTAAAGTAACATATTTTCGGGGTGCCTGGGTGGCTCAGTCAGTTGAGTGGCCAAATCTTGGTTTCTGCTCAAGTCATGATCTCAGGGTCCTGGCATGGAGCCCTGCATTGGGCTCTGTGCTCAGAGGGGAGTCTGCTTGTGGATTCTCTCTCTCCTTCTCCCTCTGCCCCTCACCTAATTCACTCTCTCTCTCTCAAATAAATAAATAATCTTTGAAAAATATAAATAATAAAAAATAAAAATAAAGTAGCATGTTTTCAAAGGGTAAAAGATATATAAATTAAGGCAATAAAAGATTTGGCTTTATGTATATTTGTGATAATACTGATAAATCACACCATGAAGTTAGGACAATTTCTTTGCTCTAAAAAGTTCTGCCTCCGGTTATTATTCCTGACACAGTAACCACCAAAGAAATTCTTTTTGCATTATATTTTCCTTGAAGTCTGGGATCTTGTGTTGTTCTTTGAACCCACAGGGCCCAACACTGCACATCTTTACCTATCTTTTGAAGTCTGGACACCAGTCTCAAGTCACGTTCCTGTTCACAAAACATACCTTCTTACCATTTTTACTAAACAACTTATCCAAGGGTGAATAAAGTTCTTTCTCCCACTAATAATGCATTCAAGATAAAGAATAAGACTTTATATCTTATCACCAGAGTAAACAAAAATCATCATTTTCTATTGATTCGTTTAAAATGAAGCATGCTGACAGTTTTCCTGGATGTACCTAGACATGCAAATAAGAACAGCTTGAAAGCCATTTCACTGAGCAATCACTATCAGAAATGCTTTCCGTATTACATCCTAGTTTTTCAATAGAGCCCTCAATTCTACATATTCAACAAATGCATATAAGTGGCTTCTTAATTAAGATAAGAGCCTACAGAGTCATTATCAATAATGTGATGGTCAATGGAAGGGCCAGTACCCTATGAAAACTTAGTAATTGCTCTGAAAAAACTAAAGAAGAGTTTCATATATAGGGCCCCTGGGTGGCTCAGTCGGTTAAGCATCTGCCTTTGGCTCAAGTCATGATCTCAGGGTCCTGGGATCGAGGCCCGGGTCAGGCTCCCTGCTCAGCAGGGAGCCTGCTTCTCCCTCTCCCTCTGCAACTCCCCTTGCTCATGCTCTCTCTCAAATAAATAAATAAAATTTAAAAAAAAGAGTTTCATGTAAAGACAACTTGACATCACACATCTACAGCAGGGTCCAAACTCAGAGCCCACTGGGATCAGACAGGTGCCTACAATGAGTGGATTAGTCCAGGTATAGCAACCAAAGAACCATGCCTGCCTATTAAAAGGGAACAACTGCTTTCTCAGCTCAGAGAATGAAGAATGACAAAGAACCACTGCCTCATCCATGTCTCCTGTTCTTTCTTTTAACCCTTTGGCTACAGAAGTGAGTTCCACATTTTAAAAAATACTATGGAGGCTAGCTCTGGGTGGGCCACCCAAATACATGTACCAGTTGCCAGCTTTTGACCTCTCACCTTCAGGGAATACTACACAAACATTCCAAAAGAAGGGAAGCTTCATACCATAATTTTAAATGATCTGTTGTCAGCCCCATGACCCAATGGGCCAATGTCTATGGTGATGATGAAACTCCCTTTACTTGCCTTATTTTTCATCATTATAATCTCAGTATCAGTATGAGTATCATGAGTTTTATGAATAGTGAGGTGCTTTTACTTTACCTCCTAGTCAGATGCTCACCAAAAGTCTTTGGGAAGAGGTAGAACAGAAATGGTTATAACCACATTCAGATGAGTAGCTGAAACCCAGAGGGGGGAAGCCATTGAATCATGGTTACTCAGGCCTGAAGAGGATCTAAGCTCAGTGTTCCAAATTTCTAATACAATCCTTTCACCTTTATTTTATTTTAAGATTTTATTTATTTATTTGTTTGTTTGAGAGGGGGGAGAGAGAAAGAGCATGCACAAGCGGGGCGAAGAGCAGAGGGAGAAGGACAAGCAGACTCCATGCTGAGTGTGGAGGCTGACCTGGGGCTCTATCCCATGACCCTGAGATCGTGACCTGAGCCGAAACCAAGAGTTGGAGGCTTAACCGACTGAGCCACCCAGGCACCCCAATCCCTTCACTTTTAAAAGCATTTTTTTTTAATCTGATGAAAGTGATTCTTTCTTTAAAATCATAAATAACTTAGAAAATATAGAAAAGCAAAGATAGCTGAGAAAAGAAACTCATGTAACCACTCCCCCACCCCCAAACACACATATCCACATTTCCACATGAAGGATAGCTACTGCTGGGAAACCATGTTTTTCAATATTTCAACAACCTCATTAGAAGTATTAAAATAATATCCTGGTCATACAGAACAATTATCTTAGAGCATGGTGTTTTATTATAAACACTGACATGGTACTTGCTAGTGTATTTGATCTAACATGTCTGCGGAGGGAAAAAATAAAAACTTATTTTACAATAAGAATTTTAAATGACCCAATAAGAAATATCATTTCTACCAGGATCTTTGTGAAATTACATTGGGGGAAAAATGTCTTCTTTAAATGCAGGAGAAGTTCACTTTCTGAAAACTTTTTTTTTTTTTTAACTATGTGCACCAGTCGGCAACCTCATAATTACATACCCAAAGATTGTTCAAATAAAAAGGGAACAAAGCTCCTAAGCAAAGTTCAATGCATATGTCAAGACTGCCTGAAGGTATAATAAGTTTTATGTCTCTGTTTACCCCAGGAGTAAATTAAATAAATGCATATTTAATATATGAATCACAGTTATAGCTGGTCTACATACTACAGACAGAAACAAAAGAAAGAATTCTTTTGCTTAATAAAATTTATTAATGAAAACTGAACATATTCCCACAGATCTAGATAGTGCCCCTTAGAATGCAGTCATGACAAGTACAGTAAAATAGTTGCAAAGCAAAAAGTCAAACTAGGGTTGTGGATAAAATGTTCACTCTCTCTCTTAATTACAGAACATGGACAGAATGCGTACAGCACCTCTTTAAGGACTCTGAAAACTAAACAGTAGCAGATGGATTGGGAAGACCAGAGGTAAAAGGACCACCAAACTGGGCCAGTATTCCTTGACCTGAATGCAATGCAGCTTCACACTTGGAAATGGCCCTGGGGCCCCAAAGGGAGAGTTTCAGGAGAAGCCCTCTAGTCTCTCACGGAGGTGGAGGAGGGAACTCCTAATTCTCAGAGAAAGTGCAGAAATCCCTCCCTGTTCTCTTGCACTCCACCTCCCAAGCATGCCTGTGGTGGTGATGCGGGAGGTCTAAAGGAGGGAAAACTTTCTCTCTGAATGGTGGAGCTGTGGCCTCAAAGAGGGTGGGGCAGACCCCCATTGCATGTTTCTTTCCATCCTTTTGGTGCTTGGCCCTGAATACAAGCAAAGTAACAGTAGTGTGCAATAGAACGAGGTCACTGAAGCCTCAGTTTGGGGGCCCGATGACCAAAACAGCACCCAGGAAATAAAAGGGGACCGAGAGATTGTACCATAGACTAGATGCTTGTGTCTCCCCACAATTCACTTGTTGACATATAACCCCCATTATGATGGCGTTAGGAGGTGGGGCCTTTGAGAAGTGATTAGGTCATGAGGCTGGAGCCCACATGAATGGGAATGAGTGCCCTTATAAAAGAGATCCCAGATATCTCCCTCATCCCTACCACTTTAGGATACACAGGAGATGACCATCTGTGAACCAGGAAGTGGTTCCTTATGAGACACCAAACTGTTGGTGCCTTGATCTTGGACTTCCCAGGCTCCAGAGTTATGATAAAGAAGCTGTGAAAAATAAATGTTTGTTGTATAAGCCACCCAGTCTATCAGTCTATGGTATTCTTACTGTAGCAGCCTGAGTGGATGGAGACAGAATTCTTATGTATGCCTGGGCTCACCACTGAGCTATATGCATGTGTGGATCTGATCTTCATCAGCCTACTGAAGACATTGAGAACTGAACTAATGGATACACCACCACCCAGATCCCAAAGTGACCGTGAGACAACCCATATGTGGGGCAGATCTGAACCTTGCTGGAAGGCGGGAAGAGCTGAGCTGATCTGGGCTCCATAGCCCACATAAGGTGGGTTGAAACCTACAGACCTAACCTAGCCAGATCAATTGTCTGTTAAAAAAAAAATTGGGGTGCCTGGGTGGCTCAGTTGGTTAAGCGTCTGACTCTTGATTTTGGAGAAGCACCAACAGTTTGGTGTCTCATAATCATGCACAGAGCATGATTTCATGGGTCATGGGCTCGAGCCCCCCATCGGCTCCACACTCAGCGGAGAGTCTGCGTCTCTCCTTCTTCTTCTCCCTCTGCCCCTCTGCACACGTGCGCAATCTCTCTCTCTCCAAAATAAGTAAATCTTAAAAAAAAATCTTCAAAAAAATCAACATTCTTTTTTTTTTTTTAAGATTTTTATTTATGTATTTGAGAGAGAGAGGCATGGGAGAGAGAGCAAAAGCAGGGGGGAGGGATAGAGGGAGAAGCAGACTCCCGGCTGATGCTGGACTCAATCCCAGAACTCTGGGATCATGACCTGAGCCAAAGGCAGATGTTTAACTGACTGAGCCACCCAGGTGCCCCCCAAAATCAACATTCTTTATTGGGTTTAAACAACCATTTAGAACTAGAATTTGACATATTCAATAGGTCCAGGATAGGATATAATCCAAAACTACTCAGGATAAAAGGAACCAGGAAAATCTTAATTTGCATGGGAAAAGACAATGAATAGACATCAATACCATAATGACACAGATGTTGGAATTATCTGACAAAAATTTTAAAACAGCTAATACATAAATGCTTCAGCGGACAATTGCAAACACTCTTAAAACAAAGGGAAAAATAGAAAACCTCAGCAAAGAAGTCAAATGGAAATGTCAGATTAGAAAGACAGTGACGAAACAAAAACTGTCATTGAATGGGATCAAAAGAATAGAGATAACAGAAAAAGAACCAATGGACGTGAAGACATGTCAATAGAAAATTTCCAATCTGAAAAACAGAAAAAAAATATTTTTGGAAAAATGAACAGAGCTTCAGGGATCTGTGGGTTAATAACAAAAGGTCCAACATTCACATCATCAGAGTCCCAGAAGGAGAGGAGTGTAGTGCTGGAAAAAGTATTTGAAGATGTAATGACTGAAAACTCAAATTTGATAAAACATAGACATTTACGAAATTTAACTAATGCCAAACAGGATAAAGCCAAAGAAAGCTAGGCCCAGACATCATAACCAACTTACTGAAAACTACAAAGAAAGAAATCTTAAAAGTATCCAGAGCAAAATGATGCATTACCTTTAGTCAGACAATTATTCAAATGACTGCAGATTTTTCATCAGAGCCATGGAGATCAGAAGAAAGTGGCATGGCATTTTTCAGATGTTGAAAAACTATTAACTCAGAATATATACCCACCTGGGTATCCTTCAAGAATAAAGGTGAAATAAAAACGTTTTCAGATGAAGGAAAACTAAGAGAATTCATTGCCAATAGACCAGCTCAAAAATAATTTTGAAAGAAAGTTCTTCAGGGAGCACCTGGGTGGCTCATTTGGTTGAACATCTGACTCTTGATTTCAGTTCGGGTTGGGTTCTGTGGGGTGTGGAGCCTACTTGGGATTCTCTTTCTCCCTCTGCCTCTGCAGAAAGAAATTTAGGGGGTTCGTTCCATTTACATCTAACAAAATTTCTTACATGTTTGGATTTAGTTCTACCATTTCATTACTTCTTTTTTGTGTATTCCGTTACTCTGTTTTCCATTTTCTCCTCTCTTTCAGGTTTCTTTTTTTTTTTTTTAAAGATTTTATTTATTTGAGAGAGAGAATGAGATAGAGAGAGACAGCATGAGAAGGGGGAGGGTCAGAGGGAGAAGCAGACCCCCCGCTGAGCAGGGAGCCCGATGTGGGACTCGATCCCGGGACTCCAGGATCACGACCTGAGCCGAAGGCAGTGGCTTAACCAACTGAGCCACCCAGGCGCCCATCTTTCAGGTTTCTGAGCACATTTTAGTATTTCATTTTAACTTATGTATGGTGATTTTAACTCTCTGTCTCTGTATAGTTTTTTGTTGTTGTTGTTGTTTCTCTAGAAATACTATATGCATGCTTCCCTTTTCACAGTCACTTACAATCAGTATTTTACCACTTCAAGTGGAATGTAGAAATCTACCAACATATAGGTCCTCTCACTCTCCCTCTTTATATTGTAATTACCTTATCTCTTATATCCACCTTGAAAATCCACCAGAAAATGTAATTTTTACTTTCAACCATCAAATAAATTTTGAAAACCTTAAGAGGAAAAGAATAGTCTGGTATATTTATCTCGATATATATTGTTTTTGTTGCTCCTCCTTCATTCCTTCAGTGAGATTGCCTGGTAGAATGAACTGGATGTTTTCCTCTCAGCAGGGCTGACCTGGTTACTAATTGCTGAGAGTCTATCAAGCTAGTCCACATGGAGTCCTCAGTATGACCACTGTCCAGGGGGGAACTCTCTGACACCTTGGTGGCAGACTGACTATGTTAGACCCCTTCCATCCCATTTTCCCCACTCTAATCACTGCTTAACTATTTATCAAATGATTTCTTGGCTTCTAGTTGTTGTCTTCAGGAAATCTGAACAGGTCATTGCATGGTCTTCGGAAAAATGCCCAGTGAAAAGTCAAACAAAGATTTTTTATTAAAGAGTTCTGAAAAGGCTTGGTGAAGGAGGAAGGAAGCAATTGTTCGTTCACAGAAATGAGGAGAAAGGCATCCCTGCTAGTGGAACAGCATGAGGAAAGGCATAGAGGTAGGAAAGTAAAGAATGTGCTTGAGAATAGCGTAAGGTCGGCTTCAAGAAGAATAGAGGGTTTGCTCCTGAGTCAAAGGAAGAGGGAGAAGAGGTGTAACATCCTGGTGAGAGGAATGTCTGAGACAAGGCTGTGTATGAAAAGAAAAGTAAATGCTTTTCCCCCAAATGGAAATCACAACGAAGTAAGTAGCGGTTACTGCCAAGACCTGTCAAGGCTGAAGGGAAGCAACGATTTCATTCCATAGCATCGTGTTAACAAAAGAATGAGCCAAACTATAAACTAATTCTCTGTGTAAACATTCCAAAACTGCTCTTGGAGAAATACAGGGAGGTTGGTATGCTAAAAGACCTTAAAAGACCTGAGAAAATGCATGAATAAGTCAGTTACAGGCCAAGACAGAAAGGCAAAGAGTAATTAGGAAGACGGGCTATAACTAAAAAGGCAATCAATGAAGACCCCACTAGAAACCTCCCTTTGGGAAGATGCAGAACAGATGTTCATCAACATCAGCGAGATGAGTAACAGCAAGCGCAAGGTTGAAATTGAACTCATAATTAAATGAAAGGTTTTTAGAAAAATGTAATGGGGGGCGCCTGGGTGACTCAGTCGTTAAGCGTCTGCTTTCGGCTCAGGTTGTGATCCCAGGGTCCTGGGATCGAGCCCCACATCAGGCTCCCTGCTCGGCGGGGGGCCTGCCTCTCCCTCTCCCACTCCCCCTGCTTGTGTTCCCTCTCTTGCTGTCTCTCTCTCTGTCAAATAGATGAATAAAATCTTTAAAAAAAAAGAAAAAGAAAAAGAAAAATGTAATGGATTTCTCTCTGAACACTTAAATATCCTAGAAATATAAAATTCCTGCTTAGTAATGCAATTTTGATACATAGAAATGAACACTTTCACCATAAATTTTCTCCTACACCCTTTTGAGAGGCAGACATTTCTGAACCAATAAAAAGTAGAAGGATCACTAAAACTTCTGATTGCCTGTGGCCAGAAAAAAAGGAAGAGAATGATACTGTTCTCTTTTGAAAGATAAGCAATGGATCAAAGTTGGTCTCTTGGTTTGTTTAATATGTGCATGATAAATCAATTTCAACAATACGGGATTGGTTTCATTGGCAGAGTGCAATGTTCCAGGGCTATGGACTTAAGAGGCTTTTCATTTTTGATGAACGACAGAGTTTTGGTGCAGAAAACTGCTTTAGTCATCATATTCATTTCCCTACAAGATTCTTAATGTGGGGCTCTTTCCTGAATTTTAACAATCTTACCACACTTTTTCATATCTCCACATCTTTGCGTGTGACTATCCCTTGACCCTGAACAAGTCTCCCATCCATATTCACCTGACCGTCCCCTGCTTAAGCCCTTCAAGGTCTTATTGCTCATAGAATACATTCCAAACTTCTTTCCTCAGCCTCCAAAGGCCCCATCTTCATCTCACACCGCTCTCCCCCTCCCCCTCCAACCATGCTGGTCACCTTTCTATTTCTCACACCTGCAAAGCACTTCCTCATCAGACTTTGCATAATGATTTCCTCTTTGCAGAGAGTGCATGGGTCATGCTCATCCTTCAGGTCTCAGCTTAAATGTCTCTCTGGTCATAACAGATATCACAGACTGTAGTTATCATTATTTACTGATTACTTTTTATCCCTCTAAGATGTAAGATCTATGGGGGACAGGGACCAAGCTTAGAACCCAAATTATTCTTTAAGTTTCAGCTCAAATACTTCTTCAGCTCAATAGTTGGTGGATGAATGTATGAATGAATGGAAGGAAAAATGGAAAAGGAGTGAGGCAAAAGGCAGTGGTCTTAACATAGAAACATAAATCAGGGAACGTCTGGCTGGCTCAGTCAGAAGAGCATGCGACTCTTGATCCCGGGGTCATGAGTTTGAGCCCCATGTTGGGTATAGAGATTACTTAAATCAATAAAAACTTAAAAAAAAAAAGAGCAGTTAAAAAAAATAAAAACAAATCAGACTGAGACTGAGAAAAAAAGGATTTCTAAAATTGGGATAACACTCTAAGAAATCCATAGTATCCATAATGTGGTATATTTTATAAACCTTGTAGTTATTTGTTGTAGGATAAATAAACAGGGCATCTATTGGTTCAGGTTGTTACAAAATGAACTGCTTCAAAGTTGTTCATTTAATGTTAAAATTGTAGCAACTTTTTAGGGCATCTGGCTGGCTCAGTCCATAGAACATGCCACTCCTGATCTTGGGGTCATGAGTTCAGCCCTACAGTTGGTCGTAGAGATTAATAAAAAAAATAATAAAAATTAAAGAAAAAGTGTAACAACTTTTTTAAAATCTGAAAACCTGATAGTATTTACCACCTCCCTCTATCACAAAGCTAACGATGAGAACAAATGTAAGGTCTTCCAACTTGGATAAAAACCTCTAAATACTATCTTTAAAAAGACTGTCTTTTTCTGGGTGGCGCACTCAGTTAAGTGTCCAACTATTGGTTTTGGCTCAGGTTGTGATCTCAGGGTCGTGAGAATTGACTTTCCAACCATGAATATCAACGATCATTCCAATTTTAGAGAGTTTTTCTCACAAATTAAAAACAGTTCTCTGAATTATCAAAAAAAAAACCCTAAAAATTAAAATATATTTTTTAATGGAAGCATTAAGATCATATCATGGTGGGCAGAGATGGTAAAAACCATCTCGAATGAGTAAAACACAATCCCCAAGAACAGAATACTTGAGCTCAGCCTAAAGGACATCCGTCAAGTGTACAGTGTTGGTTTGTTATTTTAGGGCTGCTCCTAAGAGCTGGGGTCATAAGAAGGGACTTGTTCCCATTGGCTGCTATAAATAAAATGTGATTCATCATACCATCTCTTAAGAGGATTTTATAGAAATACCAGGCATAGCTTCAAGTCTAGCAATTTATGCAAGCCCTTCTCTAAATATCTGTCTTGGGATTGTTGCTAAGCCAGGTAATCAGGGGCATGACCACTTTTGCTAAGGCATATTTGTGTGACAGAGTAGACCCTGTTTAGGCACCTATTTACAGGTCAAAGCCTGCAGGCCTTGGAAGGAGAAAGCAGGGAGCTCACCTAGCCTGGTCTCCAGCTCCCAGGCAGCTGTGCAATCCCACTGAACCTGTTTGGCAGCTCCCTAAACCACTGCGGCCGCTTGCAGATAAGACCCTCTGGGAAAGCCTGATAGCCCATGTCAACAAGGAAACGATAGAGAGCTGCTGGAATGTTCCAAAACCTCAGAACAGACTCTCTGATTTGAGAAAGTGTTGATACCCAGTCATTACAGAGAGCCCTGGCATAAGACTTTTGTTAAGGAGAGATAGATGACAAATCCTTGCTTCTTTAAGTCATATGCAAACCTCCAACTTATCTTGATCGTAGCTTATCTGTTGCATCACTGAAGCAAATGGGTCACAATAGCCATCGAAACAGGGCTAACACTGCGCTTCTGCAGTTCTTTCAGCAAAGGATTGGAAAGTGCCATCAAAACATGGTTTAAGTTTCACAACTTTCCTACTGGGTAGGTATTACAGATCCCATTGTTTTTATTTTAGTATGAGTTTTCTTGCCTCTAGAAAGGCAGAATGGGGCTAGGTCAGGGAGCAAGGGAGTGCCCTACACATCACCCATGGTAAAGTGAGGCTTCTGGCCGGTCTAGCGCTGACCTGACCAGCGTTCCATACTCCTATGTCCCTCTCAAGGACTAGAGAATGTTCCAGAAATTCTGCTGGGTCTATACTTTTTGCTTTTCAAAACCATGGTCACTGAAGAGAGAATACATTTATTAAAACCAGATACCAATATAGCCTCTCATTGTGAAAGGAGTTACTAGAACATAATACTCCAGAAAACCATGAAGATGTTTCAAAGAAAGAAAAGACCGAGTGCTTAGACAATGGTAAACGGGCTGGAATGCAGCAGCCCGAGGGAGCCAGAAAAGAGGAAAATGTGGTATATGTGTCTAGTTAAGCTATTTGAAACAGTGCCCTACCTCACTGCGTCTAATCCCTCATGGGTTTGTTCTGTTAGTGCTTTCACTGCTGACTGTCCTTTCCCTATTATGCCGCCACTTTTTGTGTAAGGGGTAGAGTTCTTTTCAGGGTTTTGATTTAACTTTTCTTTTATAAACAGCTTTTTACTTGTTTAAAAGAAGTTACACATACATATGAATGGACTCACAAGATAATAACTGAAAATACTACGAATTCTTTGTGTTGAGGTCATAACAAAGTGCTCAGCAATAAGTTTGTTGTAGTAATTTGATTACCACAAAGTACAATCAAATTTAAAGAACCAGGGCAGGGGGCAACGACGGGGATGGAACTGGAGGGTATTATGCTGAGTGAAATAAGTCAAAAAGAGAAAGACATGTATCATATGACCTCACTGATATGAGGAATTCTTAATCTCAGGAAACTGAGGGTTGCTGGAGTGGGGGGTGGGGTGGGAGGGATGGGGTGGCTGGGTGATAGACACTGGGGAGGGTATGTGCTCTGGTAAGCGCTGTGAATTGTGCAAGACTGTTGAATCTCAGATCTGTACCTCAAACAAATAATGCAATATATGTTAAGAAAAAAAAAAAAAGAAGAGGATAGCAGGAGGGGAAGAATGAAGGGGGGGAATCAGAGGGGGAGACGAACCATGAGAGACGATGGACTCTGAAAAACAAACTGAGGGTTCTAGAGGGGAGGGGGTGGGAGGATGGGTTAGCCTGGTGATGTGTATTAAAGAGGGCACGTTCTGCATGGAGCACTGGGTGTTATGCACAATGAATCATGGAACACTACATCTAAAACTAATGATGTAATGTATGGTGATTAACATAACAATAAAAATGAAAAAAAAAAAAAAAGAACCAGGGCAGGGGAATAAAACCACTAAGTAGCAGGTCTCCAAATATGAGGTAAATATCAGGGTATATATAAGGATGTGGGCCATTGAAGAAAGATTTTATTGAAAGCATGAAAAGAAAATACATCTTTTAGCTAATATTGTTCTTTTGAATTACAGTGAAAAGTTTCTCTCTCAGTAACAAAATCTCAGGTTAAGTGAATTGAGGTTTTTGCTACATTTTGTTATTTAAGGTAGAAAACTAGAAAAAAATCTTTAGAAGGTACTTAAATATTTTTATTGTTTTAAGTCAAATTTAGATAAACGATGAATTATTCAATATTACCTAAGTCTAGGTAAAATGACAATATTTTAAGTTCCTCCCAAAATTAATATCTACTTACCTAAAAGTTTGTTGAGGATCCTCATTCATATTTCCCACAATGAAAAGTTTAATGTTTTCCTGATTATATAAATAATACATTTTGAAGATTCTAAAAACAATATATGAACATATAAGGAAAAAAATTTAAAATGACTCGAAATCTCCTTACCTTGCTTGAGATAACCACTGTTAACATTTTGGTGCCCATCCTTTTACGTATCTCGTATGTCAAATTTATGTAAACGGAATGTCATGTGTGTTATTTTTATTGTGGCACTTAAACATTTTCTTAAAGATTTTATTTATTTGAGAGAGAGAGAGAGAGAGAGAGAGAGAGAGAGCATGAGTGGGGGGAGGGGCAGAGGGAGAGGAAGAAGCAGGCTCCCTGCTGAGCAGGCAACCCAGCTCGGAGCTGGATCCCAGGACCCCAAGACCATGACCCCAGCTGAAGGTAGATGCTCAACCGACTGAGCCACCCAGGCACCCTGGCACTTAAAACATTTTTTAGGAAGATGTTTATTTTAGAGAAAGAGAGAGTGAGGGGAGGGGTAGAGGGAGAAAATCTTCAAGCCGCTCCTTGCCTAGCGTCAAGCCTGAGGTGGGGCTCCATCCCACCACCCTTGAGATCATGACCTGAGCCAAAACCAAGAGTCCTAGGCTCAACTGCCTGAGCCACCCAGGTGCCCCAAAACATTTAAAAAAAAAAAATATTGCTTGGTTGGTTGCTTTTTCATCCTAGGGAATCAATATAAAATATGTTATGGATATGTGGTTTTCTTTCCCCATACTCATATAATCAGATATATATATATATATATATATATATATATATATATATATATATATACTCTGCGTGTGTGTGTGTGTCTATAATTGACACTTCTCTGCATTTCATCTGTCTCGTCTAAATGGTATTGTGGAGATCCCTTCAAGAAAACTGGTATAGTTCCAAACTCATTCTTTTTGATGACTGCATAATTTTTTCATTGTGTGGATGAACCATAACTTAATTCATAATTTTCTACCTAACGCCTAATTTTTAAGATTTTTTCCAACGGCAAGGGAGGATGCATCCTTGTATGTGTATCCTTTCAAACTGGTGCTCTCATTTAAATGGGAAAATTCTTCCTATGAGTAAGATTGCTAGGAAGAGAATGTGTGTGTATATATTTATATATATATATAAATTATATATAATTCTGCTTTCCAAAATGCTGTACTAATTCGCACTTTCACTAACAAGGTATGAGAGTGACCCTTTCACGTATTTCTGAAAGCAGTAGCGGTTAGTTTTTTTCTTTTTGCCAATCTGATGTCTGTAAAGGGATATCTTGTTACTTTAATTTGCAATTCTCTGACTCCTCGTGAGGCAGGCATCTTGATGTCTTTTTTTGTGTTTAGTGGCAAACACAAATCTTGGATTTGCTCTTATATGAATTGCCTATTTACCTTCTTTGTCCTTTTTCTGTTAGGTTGCTCTTTTTTTTTTTTTTTTTTTAACTTTTTGTGTAGTAGAATACTTAACCCTTCATTTTTTGCATGTGTTGGAGATCATTTGCCCAATCTATCATTGTCTATTGAATTTGTGGTATTTTTTCCACACTATGTTTTTTATATATTTTAAAAATTTTTTAATTTTTTCACACAATTTTATTTTTATATTTGAGTAGTTATCTATCTTTATTTTACAGCTTCTAAATTTCCTGCTAAAAGTCTTCCCAAAGTTTAGGGCCAAATTTCCATTGTTACACTTTTTTTACATTTAAAACTCAAATCCATCTGAAATTTAGGTCTATATAGTATAAGGTAACTGTTTCACTTTATTTACCGCATGTATAGCCAGGTGTTTGTCAGCAATATATGTGAATAAATCATCTTTAACCATTGAACCGAAGCACCACATTTTTTAAAAGATTCATTTATTGGGGCGCCTGGGTGGCTCAGTCAATTAGGCATCTGACTTCAGCTCAGGTCAAGGTCTCAGGGTCCTGGGATGGAGTCCCAGGTCCAGCTCTGCACTCAGTGGGGAGTCTCCTTGTCCTTGTGCCGCTCCCCTCTCCCTGCCTGTTCTCTAATTAATAAATTAAAGAGACAGAGAGAGACACAGAGAGAGAGAGAGAGATTGAGTTGGGGAGGGGCAGAGGGAGAGGGCGGATCCCAAGCAGACTCCCTGCTGAGCACAGAGACTGTTGTGGAGCTGGATCCCAGGACCCTGAGATCATGACCTGAGCCGAAATCAAGAGTCAGATGCTCAACCGACTGAGCCACCCAGGAGCCTTTAGGCACCACATTTTGCATTTACTACATTTCCATGTCCTGGGACCAGGGATACATTCAAAATATAAATAGCAAAAACAGCATGGACACATCAGCCAGAACGGGTACTGGCTGTAAATCACTGCTACAGGGACAACATGCAAACCAAGAAGAGAGCAGTCCTGCCTTGAATCTATTTCTGGGTTCTCTATTCTTTTTTTTTTTTTTTTTTTAAAGATTTTATTTATTTATTTGAGAGAGAGAGAATGAGAGACAGAGAGCATGAGAGGGAGGAGGGTCAGAGGGAGAAGCAGACTCCCTGCTGAGCAGGGAGCCCGATGTGGGACTCGATCCCAGGACTCCAGGATCATGACCTGAGCCGAAGGCAGTCGCTTAACCAACTGAGCCACCCAGGCACCCGGGTTCTCTATTCTGTGTCAATGACTTATCAGTCTATTCTTATGACAGGATCATATGGCATAATTTCTAATTTCAGAAATCATTAGAATTATTAGAAATAATCATCAGTATAATAATAACTAACACTTATATAAGACTATGTGTCATGTACATTCTAAGAACTTTATATATATATTAACTCATTTAATCCTTATAACAACTTTTTAAGTGAGGTGCATGAGGCAACTGAGGGCCAGAGAAATTAAAGAACTTTCTCAAAATAAGAAGTGAAGTCAAGATTCAAATCTAGGCAGTCTGACTTCAGAGTCAGAGTTAGGGTATTCTTAACAACTATGCAATAAATATACATTAAAAAACCATCTGGGAGGGGCACCTGGGTGGCTCAGTTGTTAAGCGTCTGCCTTCGGCTCAGGTCATGATCCCAGGGTCCTGGGATCGAGCCCCGCATAGGGCTCCCTGCTCCGCGGGGAACCTGCTTCTCCCTCTCCCTCTGCCTGCTGCTCCCCCTGCTTGTGTTCTTTCTCTGTCTCTCTCTGTCGAATAAATAAATAAAATCTTTAAAAAAAAATAAGACTATTAAAAAAATCATCTTGAGGTGCCTGGGTAGCTCAGTTGGTTGGTTGGGCAGCTGACTCTGGATTTTGGGTGGGGTCATGATCTCAGGGTGGTGGGATTGAGCTCTGAGCTTCGCGGGGAGTCTGCTTGTCTCTCTCCCTCTGTCCCCCCAGCCCCCACTCTCTCTCTTTTTCTCTCCCTCTCAAACAAATAAATGACCTTTTTAAAAAATCATCTCAATACACTAAGCAAAAAATGATAAGAGCTTTTCTCTATACTACTAGGGGCTCTAATCATAGAACCTCTATATTAATCATTCTTGGAAATTTTATTGGTATGCTTTTGTTAATGAAATAAAAAATTCTATGTTTTAAATCACCTTTAGGTATTTTAATCATGGAAATTTCCAGCAAGGGCCATCACAGTTGGCAAATGGTGGGCACTTTGACCTTTCAATGCAAAGGCTTAAGTATTCTGGATATTATGGCAACTTGATCATTACTCATTATATTAGAAAAAAAATAGGTAATGTGATAGCATGTTCAATGTCAACACAGCAAGGTTTATTTCTTATTCCGCATGTCCAGCGTGAGTTAGTCAGAGGTTGAGGGTGAGAAGGGGACCGTCCCATATAGTCATTCAAGGACCCAGGTTGATGGGGGCTCCATCATTGTATGATGCTATCAGCTCAACCAGTGGCTTTAGGGAAAGAGAGATGAGGAGAATGCACATCCGCTCTGAAATACCTTGCACCAGATGTCATATACAGCACTTTGACTCACTGTCCCTTGACAAGAACTAGTCATGATGTCTTGCATAACTGCAAAATGGCTGGGAAGTATAGTCTCCCATATTCCCAGGAAACAGGAGAACCACACATGGGCAAAGAATAGATGCCTCTACCACATCCATTCACTTTACCCTTCACAGTGATTTTCATCTGTTGTGATGCTTTTTTGTCTACTGATTCTTTAAAATGTTGATATAAAGCAGATAAATCATAATTTGGATAAGATCTGTCTGTGGAAACATTATTATAGTTGAGGTTTATATTCTTAACAAAGTTCATAATCACAATAACATTAACAGCACCAATGATAAAAAACCAACTACAATTTATTGAGCATTTATTATTAGTCAATAACTTCTGCTGGATTACCTCAGGTTGTGAAACAGTTTCTAATGTTATCTGAATTTTGTAAATAAGGAAGTGAGACTCAGACAGCTTAAGCAATTTGCCCAAGGTCACAGGTGGTAAGGAGCAGGGCCAGGAACTGGATTTATGAGGGTTGAACCCAAAGTCCAGGTCTTATCCATTAGGCCAGAGAGTAGCAAATGCATCGCAGCTGTGCATGATGATCTGCTCTATGAACACAGCTATGGTTCAAAGCCTCTATAACCATTTAGAGTGGCAAAATTAGGCTTTGATTCATAAGTTACCACTGGGAAGCTTCTTAGAAATTATCTAATACAACCCTTTCAATTTCCTTGAAAAGAAACTGTGCTGGTTTGAATAAAGTTAATCCATACAATGGCTTGTAAAAGAAGTTTCTTTTTCTCTCATGTAACTGTTTTAGTATGAATGGTCCAGTTCTTCAGGTCAGCTTTGTTCCTCCTGGTCACTCATGACCCAGGTTCCTTCCATGAAATCGCAGTGCCCTGTCTTAGGACCAGTCATCAAAGCAAGGCCACCACATCCAAGGTCCAGCCAGCAACTACAGGGAAGCGACCATGCATGAGGTACATGTAGGCTCAGGCTTCCAGAACATTAATGAAAAGTGAAGGGGAAGGAGAAAGAAGATCCAAAGGGCAGGAATATGTGGAGGAAGAAAAGAGAAAAATGACTTTTTGTTTCTGTGGTAGGAGGAAAGATTATGGGTTCGAACTAGGGAATTTTATCAGCCATGGGTTAAAAAAAAATACATGAAAGGACAGAACCGCTTCCTGCCTTTTCCTTTCTCTCCATATTCTCTCATTACAAGTGTACTTGTAAGGAAGGAAAAGACTGGAAAGGTCAGTGAGCGGTTGCCTCATTGGTCAATAGAGAAAGCTGAAGAGTGGGACATGCTCCTATTCTGAAACAGTAAACTGGGATGCTGGGCCTGAGGTAGTCTAGTTAATGGCACTTTCAAGGTAGCCCCTCGTTTGTCAAAAGTATCTTTGGCTTGTTTCATATTTTAAGTTAAATTAAAAATTTTAAAGGGGGCAAGGCAGACACATGGTTTGAACATCAAAATGATATATAAAGGTTTACTCCAAGAAGTCTTCAACCTCTGGCCCCATGCTTGTTGTGAAAATGCACTGGACAGTTTAAAGAGATAATTGTATTCTGGCTGTTATAATAGGGAGAGTGTTCATTAATGAGGGAGGTCTTAAAGAGAAGGAAGGAGCAGGCCAACAAGGGAGTCATCCACGGGGAGTCTTACGGGAGTCTTATGAAGATGGGTCTTATTTCAGATAGGAGGGGTTTCTTCGCTATTTCCTAGGACACAAAAGGGTTGGGGGATTTCTTAGCCTTCCTGGTTTTCTGAAGCACAGGACTTAGATAAAGTTCGACATTGTCGCTATTTATCCAAACTTCCCCTGTCCTCTGTAGGTGACTACTTTTATTGGTTTCTTCTATGTAGTTGCAGTTTTACCGTATACAAACACAAACAAACATGACTCTCTATATTTTTAAAAGGCTCTTTTTAGAGCAGGTTTAAGTACACAGCAAAATTGAGAGGAACAGATTTTTCCCATATACCTCCTGCCCCCACATACCCACAGCCCTCCCCATTATCGATGTCCCCCACCAGAGTAGTACATTTATTAAAACTGATGAAGCTACATTAACACAACATAATCACCCAATGTCCACAGTTTACATTACAGCTCACTCGGTGTTATACATTCTACGGGTTTGGAGAAATGGATAACATGTATCCAACATCATAGTACCACAGAGAGTATTTTCACTGCCCTAAAATCCCTCTGTGTTCCACCTGTTCACCCCTCCCACTCACTCCAGCTCCTGGCAACCACTATCTTACAGTCCTCATAGTTTTACTTTTTTTAAAAAAATTATTCTATTTATTTATTTGGGAGAGAGAAGGATAGAGAGAGTGCACACAAATGGGGAGGGGGGAGAGAAGCTGGCTCCCCGCCCCAGGTACCCCCCAGTTTTACCCTTTGCCAGAATGGCATACAGATGGAATCCTCCACTATGCAGCCTTTGCAAATTGGCTTCCTTCACTTACGCACTTAATTTTTTCCATGTTTTCATAGCTTGATAGTTCATTTCTTTTTAGCACTGAATAATGTTCCATTGTCTGGTGAATATATTTTTTTATCATCCCCTTTCTTACACAAAAAGTAAACAGTAACATAGTATATATACCTTCTGCAATTTCCTTTTTTCATTTTATAGTATATGCTGGATATCTTTCCATATCCATCCAGAGAACTTCTTTTTTTCCTTATTTTTGGCACTGAATACTATTCCATTGTGTGGATAAACCGTAGTTATTTAACCAGTCCTCTATGTCACTTCAATTCATTCCAGTATTTTGCTATGATAAATAAGGTTTCAATAAATAACTTTTTTACCTATATCATTTTGTACATGCATAGGCAGACCTACAGGATAAATTCCTAGAAGTGAGATTGTTGGGTCAACAGGTAAATATACTTGTAATTCTGTATTTTTTGCCTAATTGTTCTCCATAGATTTAGATCATTTTGCCTTCCTACTTTCATGTATGAGAATGCTGTGTCTCCGTATCCTTACCAGAATGTGTTGTCCAGTGTCAGTTTTCTAATCTACTTAGGGAGAAATAGTATCCCTTAAGAGTATTAATTTGCATTTCTCTTAAAAATATCTTTGATTAAAAAAAGGGGAGGCGGGGCGCCTGGGTGGCTCAGTTGGTTGGGCGACTGCCTTCGGCTCAGGTCATGATCCTGGAGTCCCAGGATCGAGTCCCGCATCGGGTTCCCTGCTCGGCAGGGAGTCTGCTTCTCCCTCTGAACCTCCTCCCTCTCATGCTCTCTGTCTCTCATTCTCTCTCTCTCAAATAAATAAATAAAATCTTTAAAAAAAAAAAGGCGGGGGGGAGGCGCCTGGGTGGCTCAGTCAGTTAAGCGTCTGCCTTTGGCTCAGGTCACGATCCCAAGGTCCTGGGATCTGGCGGCATCGGGCTCGTTGCTCAGAAGGGGGCCTGCTTCTCTCTCTGCCTCTGCCCCCTCCCCCCTTGTGTTCTCGCTCACTCTGCACGCGCTCTCTCTCTCAAATAAATAAATAAATCTTTAAAAAAAAATCTTTGATTCAACAACTATTTTGGAAAAATAATTTAGCAAATAGACTCTACTGAAGATACTCCTTGAATAATCGATGATCAACTCTCCCCGCACCACCCAGCGTAAACCCAAATGAGTATTGTCATTCCACATGGTGGAGAGTAGGGAGTCTGCAAGTGCATTCCACAAATTTTTGCCAGGTGTTCCTCAGAAGAATTGTACTCAGATAAGTTTGAAACACTGGGGCCAAGAAGGTAGAGGCTTCTTTATTGAATGACTCCTCAGAACCCTTGTAACTCTCATGTTTATTGTGAATATCCAGAAGGGAAGAATCCTAGACTTTGTCAATGGAAACCTTTTCTCAGAGCATCTGCAAGAAGTTTTCTTGGAACATATTTCTGGAAACACTGACAGAGAAAGTCAAGGAGACTGAGTTGGATTTTTACCTAGTCCATGGCCAACACCGAGGAAGTAGTTTTACTTGTTTTTTAAGAAATAAAAATCCCTATGGTTTTCTTATAATTTTTTTTCCCTAAAAATTGAGGAAGTGGGGGAGGATCTCAGTTAATTGAGGGTTAATAACAGTTGGATTAACTGAGGGACAGGAATCAGAATTGGACTCGGTTAGCTTTCTTTAAGGCCAGCCAATGGACATTGGTAAACTGCTCTTTCCTGGTCCTCTTTCCCCTGGGTTACTTTGCTCAGTCCCTCATAGAAAATAGACTGAGGGGAAGGACATGAAGACTCATCTGCTCTAAGATGCTAAGTGTTGGTTCACCTGTGCAAATAATTATCGAACAACTTCTAATTTTATCGCTTTGGGCTGGGTCCCAGGGTTTGTTCCACAAGACACATAAGGCCCTGCTGACTCTCCAGCAGCTCCAAATCCAGTTAGGAAGATAAGATATGCCCAGCAGAGAGGTAACAATGTAAGTGCGATTAAGTGACAAGATGAGAGTGGGGATAATGTTACTTCTCCCAGGGAGCTCCTCTCTTGGGAGTCTGCTTTGTAAACCCTCTGGTAAAACTTTCCTGGGAGCTCTGGTTGTGGAATTTCCCCAATTCCACAAACCACGATAAGGAGGCATTTTTTTCCCTTTCCTTTCTTTGAGAGAAGGTGCTCCCTGGCACTCTCCCTTCTTGGCTGGCTGGCTGTGGACCCCTCGGGCAGTGAGGCCAGCCAGGGCTGCGGGGAAACGGGGAGGCCGGGCCTGCGGGAGCGCAGAGGGCCTTTCTCCAGTAGCCTCGGGCTCCACCTAAGGTTCTTCTCTGCTAATTGCAGTTATGTTGTCAATAATGTGGAGGTGGGGTGGGGGGAAAGCCCAGTCTGCTTTGTTATTTTTTTTTTTCCCTCTGTCCACTTTCCACCTTCAAATCTGTCTTTAGTTCAGAGTGGCCACAAATTCCTTTTGCTGAAGGCAAAATAACCAGGTTCTCAATTTGAGCACTGGGGAATGGCTTTTTGGAATCTGAGTAGCTTTTTGGAGCAGTCTAAAAAGAAACATGTTTTTTCAGAGCAGCTAAAAAGAGGACATATTAGAAATACCAGATTGCTGGGGCGCCTGGGTGGCTCAGTCGGTTAGGCGTCTGCCTTCAGCTCAGGTCATGATCCCAGGGTCCTGGGATTGAGTCCCGCATCGGGCTCCCTGCTCAGTGGGGGAGTCTGCTTCTCCCTCTGCCTGCTGCTCCCCCTGCTTGTGCTCTCTCTCTTCTGTCAAATAAATAAAATCTTTAAAAACAGAAATACCAGATTGCTATTATAAAGAGCTGGTTTCTGGAAAGGGACTTAACATGTAGGAGGTCAAAAAGAAGTATGAAAACTTTTAATAAAATAATTGTTTAGTTGTGGCCTCAAGAAGTTAGGAGCATTAAGTCAAGCAAACTAGATCAACTTTACATAGGACTCTGTCTTAAATTCCTACTCACAAAAGCAGTTCTATAATCAAATTCTACAACCGAATACTAAATTACAAGGTGTTCATCTCAGCGTTATTTATAGTGGTGAAAAATGTGGAAATAATTTCAAAGTCTAATAGGTAAATGAAAATTTCAAAAGGTGTTTGAGGAATTCTTAATGGAATTAATAATGCTTAATATGAAGTAAAATATGGACTATCTATGTTGTTCAGAAAATGTACATACATGCATAGGAAAAAAACACTAAAAAAATACTCTGTATCAAAATGTTACCAGTGGATTTCTCTACTAAATGTGATTTCTATTTTCTTATTTCATTTTATTTTTTTCCCAGAACTTCTACAACAAACATGTATCATTCTCACAGTTGGAAATATTTTTTAAGATTTCTGTATTTTAGAGAGCGTGTGCAAGTGGGGGAGGGGCAGAGGCAGAGGGAGAGAGAGTCTCAAGCCAACTTTGCGTTGAGCGCAGAGCCTCCTGACATGGGGCTCAATCCCAAGACCCTGAGATCTTGACCTGAGTTGAAACCAAGAGTTGGCCCCTTCACCGACTGTGCCACCGAGGCATTCCCATAATCAGAAATATTTTTTTCCTTTTTTTAAAGATTTTATTTATTTATTTGAGAGAGCAAGCGAGCATGACGAGCCAAGGGAGGGGCAGAGGGAGAGGGAGAAGCAGGCTCCCCGCTGAGCAGGGAGTCCCCCACGGGGCTCGATCCTAGGACCCTGAGATCATGACCTGAGCCGAAGGCAGATGCTTAGCGGAGTAAGCCACCCAGGTGTCCCCAGAAATATTTTTAAATGAACATCACTATTATAAACAATTTATATAGAACATTAAAGTTATGAGAATTAATTGGAACAATGTGACTTGAAGTAATAAACTACTGTGTTTTTGGAGTAAACTTTGATCCTGTCCTTGAAAAAGACAAAATGTAGTTGTAGTAAAGAAAACATACAAGTGTTTGTTTTCGGCACTTCTGTGACATAGGATTTTTTTTTCTTACTTTTGGCACTTCGGTGAGGCAACTGAAGACCTGTTTCCCATTACTTTTTATCACATTTTCACAAATCTCTGTTGGAAAAATTATTGGAAATCATGGTAATGCTAAGAAACTCGAATCCTTTTTTAACTACCTCTCTTGGGCTTTAAAAAAAAATTCAATGCTAGGCTAAGCGATCTAAAAAAAAACCTTCCAGGGCAAAAAAAAAAAAAAAAAAAAAAATTAAATTAGGAACTCCAATTTAGCTACCCAGTAAGACGGACATAGGATAGTCTTGCTACTGTTACAGGGGACACAAAAGTGGAAAAAGAATAGAAAAACCTAGGTAGTTTATAATTAGCCAAAGTGCCTGGATGAATTTAAGTTAAAAATATACAGGGCCCTGGTCTGTATATTATCTAGAAAAAGCCACTTACTCTTTAAGGTTTTAAGTCAACATCTCCGAGTTGGCCCCAGAGATTACTACCACTAGCTGGCAATCCCACTTCTTTTTAAAAAGTATCAAAATCTTTTTTACACAGTTGAAGCGGCAAGGCCAGGAGGCCCCTCTTTCACACGCGGTAGTGAATTCCAAGGGCTTCAGTTCAGAATTAAGTCACTTACCTCCAGACAGGCTGGACCCCCCCAAAGGAAGCTCTTCTCCTGGGTGGCAGTTTGGTGTTGAGAAAAAATAATAGCTTGAAAGCTCAAAAGCACCCTCCTAATGTAAGAGGCTTGTTATCTTTCTTCGCCAACTATGGAGCAATCGGGAGAAATTAACCCTCTCATTTGTTAACCTCAATAACAGGCTTTAACAGATCGGAGCCACGGGTGGCTCCGATAATTGTTCTAATTAGTTTGGTATGGAGGGATGCAGGGGCCTGCAGGGTTTTGAGCTCAAGTAATTAAGCCTAAATTAAAAGGAAAAAAAAATAGATTTTATGCCTTCCATATTGGACATATGGATTCCAGATGCTATGGAAGAAATGTTACTGCTAAGGCTTTTAGGCCACTTTTTATAGTTGAGGAGAGGATTGGAGGGGACAGCCTGAGGCAGAGCTTGGTAAAAAGAGGAAAGGAATGGGGCGCCTGGGTGGCTCAGTTGGTTAAGCGTCTGCCTTTGGCTCAGGTCATGATCCCGGGGTCCTAGGATCGAGCCCCGCATCGGGCTCCCTGCTCCGCGGGAAGCCTGCTTCTCCCTCTCCCACTCCTCCTGCTTGTGTTCCCTCTCTCGCTGTCTCTCTGTCTCAAATAAAGATAAAATCTTAAAAAAAAAAAAAAAAAGACGAGAGGAAGGTCCTATTGCCTGGCAAATCCTCAGCATGTGTGCGTCTGTGTGTGTCTTCAAACCAAAAACAAGCAAAAGGGTCTTAAGCTCCCCCTGGCACAGGAGCCTCTGAGGAGTTAGTTCTGAGTTGGCTTGCTTGTAACTTTGCTCGCGGGCAAGTCACTTCCTTAGTTGGAAGTGATTGTTTGTTATGCCATTGCTGGTTCTCTCAGGAATTCTAAATTTAAAATGTTAACGCGAACTCCCCAGTGTGCCAGAGAAGGTGGCTAGAATTTTGGTCCCGTGTAGAAACGGAGACAGGTAATTATGCCAGGAATAGAGCTTTTTACTTCAGTAGCCTTTTACTTCAGTAATATGCACCAAGTACTCCGTTTCTCCCTTTTCGGAAAATGGTAAACACAGGGAAAGGAAAAGGAGTTCCAGACCCTGGAAACCAAAATATTACAGACACACAGGAAATGGCTTTTCAAATCCGGCCTGTAAACCTGTCATTTTGTGGGCTCATCTGTGAACCTAGAGAAGAGAGACAAAGATGACAGAGGAGCCGTTCCTCCATTCTGGCAAGGCTGCACCAGAGGACCTCTGGAGGCCTTCCCACGCCCTGGTGCTAGGATTCTACACTTAAGCCATCATTTGAGAGATTAGAAAAAAGCCAATGAAATTTGAGGCCAAATTTATGACTTAAAGCTATTTTACTTTGCTTAAAAAGTTGTAGACTTTGAAAAACAAGTGAAAAGCTAAAATATATTTTTGGAGGGAGGGGGGTATATTCTCAGCCCTATTGCTTTAAGGCTTTCAATGAATTCAAATACTCCAAATATGTGATAAAGAAGGTACTAAATCATTGAAATATGCATTAATCTTCCTAAAACACTTACGTATTGACTATGCTTTCCATAGCGTTAAACAAATACTGTGGCTCTGGTTAGTGAACAGGTTTTAGATTTATTAATTCTCCAAATGTTTGTATTCTGAGTACCTTCTAGGGATAAGACATCCTTTGAAGGAAACACATACAAATTAATAAATCAATCTATGGGTTCATTCGGGCGCTGCTTCCTCCTCTTCAGTGCAGTGTGTGCCCTGGGTCTGGAGCCAGACTGCCTGCCTTCCTGGCTTTACCACTCTCTGTACCTCCGTTTTTTTCCCCGCGGGGAAGTAGGGCTAGTAATAGCACCCACTTCATCAAATTAAATGAGTTAATACATGTAAAGCACCAGGAACAATGCCTGGCACATAGTAACGTAACCAAATCCAAGTTTATCCGCCCGATTCACAGCAAAGACAATCACTGAGACAAGTGTGCAGCCAGGAGAGGGTTTATTCGAGAGGCAGCCGAACAAGGAGACGGGAGGGCAAGCCTCAAATCCACCTCTTGAAGGAGTATCAGGGAAATGTAAAGGCATCTGAAAAAAAAAGTCTAGGTAAAAAGTTGCAGCTGCACTTGTTAGTCTGCAGGGGCGAGTAGCCCCATTAACCGTTTGGTTACTGGTTCCAGTAAGTACTCCGCAAATGTTGGCTATTTAGCACAGGGAAAAGCAATGGACAGGTGCAGATCTAGAGATAAACAGAGCAAGGTGCACAAGAGATGGAATACTTGAGACTCTCATCTGTGAGGATAAGAGGGAGTTCACGAAGTTGAAAGGCCAGGCCAAGCAAACGGTACAAGTGAACACACAACTATGAAACTGGCATATCTGGGGAATTATAAATGGTTCATTAGAGCTGGATTAATAAGTGTGTGAGCATAAGTGGAGAGAACCCTTAGGATTTAGTAACTAAACCCACGTGATGGGAAATGAGGCAGAGGGCAGATTTTGGGGTTGACGGTGATGCAATTAACCAGAAACAAAATACAGGAGGTGGTATGGGTATTGCCACAGTGTTTGGTTTTGCATATCCAGTATGTGAGGGGCTTTTAGACTCAAGCAGAGATGTACAAGTGGATACACAAATCTGGGGTTTTCCGAGAACATTCTGGCAAGCCATACAGTATAGGGAACCATCAGTGTTACTGATTGTGGTAGCCGCGAACTCCGCTGCAATCGTCAAGGCCCAGCGTAGAGAATGAGAAGGCAACAACCCGCTACACTGGCGTTCCAGGGCAGCTGGCAGAGAAGGAGCCAGAGAGGAGAGAACCCGGGCAGCGTGGGGCCTTGCAAGAAACCAAGGGAGTAAAGAGTTTCACATCAGTTAGGATGTTTTTGATGGAAAATGACAGAAAACTGAACTCAAACTGGTTTAAACTGTCAAGATTTATTGGCCCATATAACTGAAAACACAAGCCTCTGGAGGATCACTCCCAAACCAGAGGTGAAAAATTCAGTTCACCATCAACAATCAGTTCTATTGAGTACCTTTTATGTGCCAGGCATGGTTCTAGTCAATGAAGAAAACAGGCAGAGGCCCTCCTCTGTGGACTGTACATACAAATGCTTCTTGGTACCTTTTATTTATTTTGCATTACAATGCAATGCAATGCTTTAAATTGGGAAAACTATGTAAAGGGAAGACAGAAAGCTTTAGAATATAATGACAAGTCCAAAACACTTGCTGGGAATTTAACACCTTTTTTGTAAGAATGTCTGGAACTTCTGTACTAAGTGAACTAGGGAAGCAGTTCCGTATGGACACAAAAGGCTAAAATCCGAAATACCACCAATGACACTAAAGTCCAGCTGTGGTTTTAATTAGTCAGAAATTTGACTTATTCAAAGTTGCTGAGTTCATGCAGATACCTGTAAAAAACAATTACGTTTTAAAAATATCTCTAGTAGGGCTGTGTGTCTAAATGGTGTGGCAACATGTTATATGCAGGTCATGTCCAAACCTGCATTAGGCCATTTACATTTTAATTATATATATATATTATATATATAACATATATATATAGTTTCCAACAAAAGAAAACCTCACTCTCAGCCATTATATCCAACTAAGGACTATTGGTTTTCATGTCCCTGCCCCCTCTCCAATGCCTTAGTTCATGCAGATACTTCACTGCTCTACGAAACTACTGCAACTGGTCTGACTTGGTTCTTTCATGTCCTTTCTCCTTATGGCTACCAATGTGACTTTGCTAAAATAAAGATGGGTCCTTTTTTCCTAACACAGTGCTTTGCACCAATACGTACTCCATAAACTTTATATGGAATGGGATTACAGATTCTAGCCTGAGCTCTGAAGCTAACTCATGTATTTGTGGGTATGTTGTTTATCTGGCTGGGCCTGTTTTCCATTTCTTTAATTTGGAAATGATAAAGCCTACCTCATTAGGTTTTTGGAAACTATGTGATTGAATTTTGTGAACTCAAAAGCACTACACGGCATTTAGCACTTACACAAGGATTTAAACTAGAAAGTTGCAAGTTTGCAAGTTAAGTCCAGGTAATATGAGTATTTTAATGGCTAAAAATCAGTGTCAATTTTCTCAGTAATGTTCTTTGATTCCAGTTAGAATGTTTTCCACAAAACTCCTTAAAGCTATTTACTTAGCTTTTTAAACTTTTTTAAAAATATGGCCCACAGATGCTTAGTTTGTCTCAAATTTTATCCTTGCACAAAAGAAAGTCATTTCTGCCTGATATGGCTTAACTTCTTTAAAGATGAGGAAACAGTCAACTATCAAGTGACTTGACTGTCAGAAAATAAACAACTTGGATAGAGGTCCCTTTCCCCTTTTGTTTTTGGGCCATATTTTGAAAAGAAACCCAATGAGATACAAATGGCAGAATCAGACTGCTCCAAATTATTTAGCCTCCTTCTTCCTAAAGTATCTCTTCCCCCTCCTACATTAGAACTGCTCAAATAGGCATCCATCTCCCAGCAGTGGCATGAGCTCACAAGTGTAGCCACCAACTGTCCTCGACTATCAACCCCCCTTCCAAAAAAGCAGTATTTATTCCTCCCCACCACCCTCATTCTGTTATCTTCTAGAAGGGGGGCTCAAAGCATCACTAGAGACTGATCTAGTGAGCTTTTGTTCTGTCATAAACTTACTGATGTAAGTTGGAAGTTGAACTAATGGGTGATAAAAAGAGGTTAGATTTCCCGACAGTGGCTTGCTGGGTTTTGTTTTTTTGTATGAGGTTTGCCTTCATGCTAATATTTAAATCTTATAATATTTCAGTAACTTCTTGAGATATCTGCTCCTCCAATACATGTATCCAGACAATAGATTTCTCTAGATTTGGGAATCACAGACTCAAAATTATTTCATTGTAGTTTGGTGTCACAGTGGAGTCATGCTTTATCACTTGATGCCACTCCCTAATATGATACTACAGCCCTCCAAATCATTCATATACAAAGGCTTTAAACAAAAAGTTTCTTGTTTTACCGATTACTTCCACTTTGGGAATCATATATCTATAAACACAGAGGATACACAGCTACAGAATTAATCTTTTTAAGTTTGAGATGTACTGGAAGCTATCATACTGTTATATTCCTTCCTCATTCCACAAAACACCATGGCTAGCGTCATCACTTTTATGCCCTTTACAAATTTTAATCTACTTGATCCATGTTCCCAATTAAATTTTATAGTTTTTCAAATATTGGTTCCCAGTATTGAAGAAAAACAACTGGACTGAGGATTTTTTTTTAAAACTCAAAGGCCAATGTCTTTAATTCTTCTTAAACACTAAAGGTGCAGTGTCCTGTAATTAACTCTTGTCCCTGAAAGGTATTAAGGTTCATGGAACAACTGATACAATGTATAGCCTCTCCTTTTTATAGTTCAAAATGCTACAAATAACTGCACTGCATTTTGGACTATAGAAGTAAAACCAAAGATGATTAATTTCCTCACTACCCCTTGCTGATTTTGATTATTACTAAATGCAAAGCATTAAAATAGGAGCCATGTACAAAAACACAACAGAAGTAGTGTTGTCAGATAAAACACAAGAAGCTCAGTTAAATCTGAGTCTCAGATAAACACATTTTTAGTGTATGTCCCAAATATTGCACATACAAAACATTACTTGTTGTTTATCTAAAATTCAAATTTAACTGGGTGTCCTGTATTTTTATTTGCTACATCTGCCAATTCTTTATACAGAATCCTTACCTTCAGCAAACTATTTACCAGGGAAATTAATGAATACCATCACATAAGGCTTACATGATAAAGTGCAGTGATATAATCAGGGAAGATCTCCCTGCTTACCACAGAGAGCACTTGAAGACATGACCACTGCAGTCCCTAGAAGATAAACAAAGTTTGGTGGGCAGGTGGTTCAGGGTGATGATTTTGGAGTTCAAGTATCCTTAGTTAAATCCCCAGATCACTGCTCACTCGCTGTGGAACCTTGGGTAAGTTAATCTCTCTTATTATAAAATGAAGCCCCTAGTACCTGCTTTCCCAGGCTGTTTGAGGATCAGAGAAAAAGTATCCACAAAGCACCTGGAACACAGGAGGCACTCCTAGATGTTAATACCTACTATTAAAACATCACAAGGCAAAAAGGGTACTTGTCACAGACAAATATTCAAATGCTAATGTTATGCAATAATAGTAATACTGAATAAGTAATTTTATTTCCATGATCTATTTACACTGTACAAACACTGTTGAAAAGCACCCTACAAGTTCACAGCACAATATATTTACTTTAAAAATATATTCCTTTATAAAAGGTTCATAGAACATTGGCATGTCGACATGTGACAAAACTCTCAAAGCATGTCACCAATTCTGTGATAGCAAGAATGCTTCCATGTGTTGTCAATTTCACAATCACAAATCACCACTTGAGTTTTAAATAAAGTTTTAAATAAAAAATGAATTCTACAGTGGAAAGTTCCCACAGCAATACTTATTATTAATTAACATGTACTTTCATAGAGATGTTGTTTCATAATAATTTAAATTGTCAACTTAATCTGCCCAAAAAAACCGTTTCAACAAGTTTCGCAGTCCAGAAATTCTTGTCATTTGTTGTTTTCTACTTTTTCTTCTTTGTTGGTTCTCCTGGTTCTACTTTGCGCTTTTTAGAAGTATGCTCATCTTTTTCATCATCTTTAAACAGGAAAGGAAAAGTTTCAATCAGTAATTAAAAAAAAAAGTTAAGTATTAAAATTTCATTGGCTTTAGACCAAAATCATTATCAACTTATGTCTTCCAGTTTCCTAATAAAAACCAAAAATAAACTTTTAGAACTCTAATTTTAAAGTGCAAGTAAAAACAAGAAGTTTTTTTAATTGTAGTGTCATACAAAATTCACAGAGTGACCTTTTAGTGCTATATTAAGGTAGTTTAAAATGAGAAAATCCAACTTGTTCTGAAAAAAAGCTATTCCTATATATTCCACAGTATACACTTTGTGTATATTTAAATAATCTACATGTTGTAAAAATGGAACACATTCTATTCTTTTTACCAAGGAAGAGTATCAATCTAACTATGATATTATTTAAGTATTTAAGTGGCCATTGGCTGTTCTTTCCCTTCCAATCTGCTTTCTCTCCCCGCAAAACAACTCCCTTCCATATTTATAACCCCTGTCCTTTTATTTTGAAATTTAAAAAGCACTCATTGGTAGATGTTTCACCGAAACTGTATTCTCTCTGAACATGTGTGTGGCTTTACGAAGAGAACTCCATATAGATAAACATGTAGAAGTTATAAATTTTAAAATACAAATTTATTTTAAGCATATTACTGGATTCATTGTACTTTTGGCTTTACCTTCTCAATCAACAGATACCCAACGTTCAACATCTATCACGTGGTGATCTATAAAATATTCTCATGTTGAAAGGGGTCTTCATATTAAAAAACTGGGAAGCTGCAGTGCCTGGCTGGCTCAGTCAGGAGTAGAGCACACGACTCTTGATCTTGGGGTTGTGAGTTCAAGCCCCACGCTGGGTATAGAGCTTATTTAATTAAAAAAAATTAATAATAAAAATATAAGATTGGGGAAATGCTGCTTATATCACACCATAAACTCCTTATGGAGGAAATACATTTACAACCTAAGCCTTCAATTCCCTTCTGCTAACTGTACCATACTCAGAATATCTCCTTTGTTGATGTGGAGAATAATTAGAATCAACAGCAGATGATTCATCTTCATTCATCTTTCAAGCATAGTATGGCGATGTTATTCATGTATTTCAGAAAGCACTTATGGATTTATATAGGCAGCAAGATAAAATAAAATTCAGATCAATGAATCATCCTAGGATTTCACAAACCAGAGTTTTAATCAATAGTTTATCATGTATACACAAAAATAATGTACAAACCAACTGATATGGCACACAGCTCAAATAAGCCAAAGCCTTTGTTTTTTAAATGGAGTTTAATTAACATCATTGCTTGACTTTGAAATTGTCTTCATAGAATAAAAATTGAAATTATTTTCTAACTCTGCTATAAAATCCACCATTGACATATTATTAAAAAGATGATTGTGGGTGCCTGGGTGGCTCAGTCAGTTAAGCATCTGCCTTTGGCTCAGGTCATGATCTCAAGGGTCCTAGGATCCAGCCCTGCATTGGGCTCCCTGCTCAGTGGGGAGCCTGCTTCTCCCTCTCTCTCTGCCCCTCCCCCCTGCTGGTGCGTGCTCTCTCTCTCTCAAATAAATAAAATCTTTAAAAAAAAAGATGATTGTGAGACACTTCTGTTAATCTGCTAATTTTAAATAAATTTACTGAATTAACAAAAAACAAATTACTAGGGCTGGAAAAACAATTTCCTATCAGTAATTTGAACCGGAGCTTCTGCCATCTAGTGACACAACAAGGTATTGCCTTAAAAAAACCATAGGAAAAATGAAACAAAACCACCCTGAAATGTTCATTTATCAAGATTATTTAGTCTCTACACTGTACCATATATTACAGAGGCATTAGTAAGGAAAAAATTTTCTATTATGGAATTCATGCCACCTGAGATAAGTAAGTTTACATTGTTAATACGAACTTTCTAAATTCTTACAAAAAAAAAAGAAAAAGCATTACCTACTTTAACTAGGATTTCGTGGTTAAGGACATGTGAATATCTAAGCCTTACTGATTTTCATTTCACAATTACCAAACAAAAAGTGCTGGTAAGTAGCAAGCCTCGATGAGTTTCGAATCTTCCCCAGCTTTTATTTTTTTAAAGATATTATTTATTTATTTATTTGAGAGAGAGAGAGAGACACAGCGAGAGAGGGAACACAAGCAGGGGGAATGGGAGAGGGAGAAGCAGGCTTCCCGCTGAACAAGGAGCCCGATGCGGGGCTCGATCCCAGGACCCTGTGATCATGACCCGAGCTGAAGACTGACGCTTAACGACTGAGCCACCCAGGCGCCTCTCTTTCCCAGCTTTTAAAGAAAAAAAAAATCTGGAAGAAGTTAACTGGCAAAAAAGGCCAAAGTGCAAAAAATGAGTAGAAAAAGTAAAAATAATTTAATAATCTAAAAATTAGATAATTTAAGAATATAGAATTTCTTAAGGTATTTTATTAAGTTAAAAAATACAGGTAAAAATGATCAATTTTATAGTGACTTTGTGAACACGGTACGGGATTCTAAAATGGCAAAAAACCCTTCTAAAAAGGAAAGTATCTAAAAAAGAAGACAGTTATATTTAATAACCAACATTACAGTCCAAATTAAAGATTCCAGGATTATCTTTTAACTTTATGATCCAGCTTTCAACTGTCTGAGCACTGGGTCCTTTTGTTGTTTGATACGGTCTATGTACACTTTCTGATGGAGGACCATCATATAATCAAAAGAACATAAATTAGGAGAATAACAATATTATTTGCCACGTATTTGGAACTTCTTCTATCTGAACTCAATAGACAAGCTGGAAAAAAGATAATTCTTTCTGCTTGTTTGTCCTGGTATAGAATCCTCACATTTTCCATATAGGAACAAAGAGAGAGCACCAGCCTATGGTACCTTAGTTTGAGTATCAACTCTAGTGTTACTTCCTACAGAACAGCTATTTCTCAAGCACTACAGCCTGCAAAACATCAAGAGAATAAACCCCAGCTTACAGAGGCATCATTTCCATGATGAGGCCTGAATCTGAATTCTAATTTCACCTCTTCCTAGCTGTGTGAATTTACTTAGGCCAATTCTTTAATCTGAGATTACTTCCTTGTCTATAAAATTCATTATAATAATGAATTATGTACCACTTCTGTACTAGGTTGCTAAGAACAATAAATTTTAAAAATTGTGTGAAAGTACCTATTTTACAGCTTGGCATTTTCTAGTTTTGTGATCATGGACAAGCCACATTAAGCTCTCATTTCCACATTTCCCCATATGATTTCACAAGGTGTAGGATTAAACATTTATGCAAAAAAATTTTTTTATTAATTACATAATGCTATACAGTATGAGGTATTTGGATTTAGAAGAATGCCATTTACTGAATATATGCCTTCATTAGTGACTTCTAATCCACACTGGAAAACAGTGAAAGAAATGGAAAAGCCAAGTAGAATCAAAACTGAAGAACTCCTATCAGTTCTTCTTTCTCCTAAACAAAACTCTCTGCCTGATTGTAAAAGGAGCTAAGTAAGGAGCCCTGGATTCATGAGAACATCAGAAATTCAACAATTATCCACTGAGTATTTAAAATATACCACAAACTGTAAAAGAACTCATTTTCATAAAGAAGACTTATGAACAAATAATCTCATAAAAGATGACAGGTGCAATCAATAGCATTAGCACATACAAGGTACAGAGGAGCAAATAATTTGAGGGAGGTGCTGACATTTTTTTCTTCTTTGAATTGGATTTTGAAGGATGAATGTGTTTACCAGCCAAAGAGGGATGGACGAACATTCTGGAGTAAGGAGCAACATATGCTGAAAGGCATGGAACCATAAAATAGCATGGTCTATTCAGTTTTCAATTTTAAGATCTTAAAGGGCTAGAAAAAGCACCATTTGAAATCAAGGTGGAGAGAAAGGCAGGGCCTATCAGAAGGCTTTGACTATGCTGTTGGTGAAGGATTTTAAGCAGGTGAGTTACATAATCAGACATTACTTTCAGAAAGTGATCACTAGCTGCTGTGTGAAGGATGGAATGGGGGTTGGGTAAAAGTGTGTAAGCAGAGATTACTGTGGTTACTTATACTCTAAATACAAGACGAAATTATGATATAAACAAGTCAACTAAGTCATTATCTTCCTATTACTATGTAGTACTACTCAATTAACTTCATTTTGTCACGCTAATTTTGGCTTTAAACCACAACTTCTTTAATAGAAAATGAAGCCTCCAGCTCTTCAAAGCTGCAATCACAAGAAAGAATCCATGAATTAACTGGCTCTGTTTTAATAGAGCACCATAAATCATATATATTACTGGTTGAGAGATCAGAGATTTCACTCTAAAGCCTGAATAACTTAAGATGTTTTTCTAAAACACAGTAAATACCACTGGTTGAGCTTTCAGACACTTCACTTCAAAGCCGAATTTACACAATCTTTCTCAAAACTGCAGCAAAAATAATCATACACCATAACTGATTTGTTAAATCGCTAGATTTAAATTTCACTCATTAAATATCTTATTCTTTTTAAACTCATCCCAGGAACCAAAAGGTATTATCAACGGAGTCTGACTCGCCTTACCTGATTCCACTGTCTCCTCCCCTTCCGGTAGAAGCCTAGCTTTCTTAGCATTCTGTGGGGCATCATCACCATTGTCCTCATATATGTTAGACCACTTTATTGCCATATCCAGCTCTGGAGGGGGAGGTTTCTTCTCAGTAGTGTAGGTCTCCGGAGGTGGTACATAGTTTGACTTCCATATTTTGAATTCTTTTGGAGGCTGTTAAGCAAACACATTAAGAAGCACCGTGACGAACCGAGGTTCCCACAATCGGTTATGGGCACATGCACCTCCCTGCCGTTCGCTCATTGTTCAGGTTGACTTTTTTTTTTTTTTAAGGTTTAAAGACATTTTTTTTCCATCAAAATCATAATACTGTTAAGTGAAAAGCCAAAGGGTTCCCTATACGAATAAAGCTAATAACTTTTAGTTACCAAAGAAGAATCCAGTCTCAGAGATACTACGCCAAGGCTGACCCCTTCAGGAGGCTGCAGCAGACACTGTTGGAGGCAGCACCGCAGGCACTTCGGCGTCAAAGGGAAGGGGTCTCGGGGAGAAGCTGCAGCGGGGGGGGGCGGGGGAGTCACCACCGTTAGTCCTCGCAGCGCGGGGTCGGGGCACCGAGCGCGGAGGTTTGGGTCTCCTCACAAGGGGGCGGGGGCTGCGGGCCGGTCTGACACCCACCAAGCTGGGGAAGGGGGCCCGGGCTCCCCAGGGCTGGAGGTGGGAGGGGTGGTGCGGCATCCCGCAGGAGGTGATTGCGTGTGGGGGAACGAACTGCCGGTCCCCAGGAGAGGGCTCAGGAGGAAGGGGGCGGAGGCCGGGGCCACGATCGGGAAACCGGGTCGGGAACCTCACCTCCTCAGGCGCCTTGACAACGTGCCTCTCCCAGTCTATCTGTTTGTTGAGCGGATTGTAGAGAAAGGCCGGGCGAGTCACGCTCCGAAACAGTTCGTCGGGTCCCGGCAGCCGCTTCTCCGCCTTGTTCCCACAGCCGCCCGCCGACTTCGCAGGATCTGGGGTCCTGCGATTTGTTTCCTCTGGCTCGCTATTATCCTCCTCGCCCGACGAACCTGAGCTGCTGCTGCCGTAAGCCGCGAAATAGCTCAGGGGGTCCTTCTCCTCGGCCGCCATAACGGCTGCGCGCGACGACCGTGGGCTCCGCCGGAAGCCGGAAGCTGCTTCAGGGCCCGCCCCGCGGTTGGCTCCGCCCCAAGTCTTGCGGTAGAGCACAGGGCCTGCGCCCCCTGACGGCTGCGCCGAGCTCCTGCAGCCCCTCTCGGCACTGAGGCGGGAGGTGGGGGAGCGCACGTTGCGAAGCAGGGGCTGCTTTAGGCTCCTTCCCGAGGAACCCTGAGAAGAGACAAGTCCTGTACCAGTGGTCCCAACCAAACTTTCAACATTCAATAAGCATTTATTAAAGGCATACAAGAGATAAGAATTTGTTTTTTCACTGCCACTTCACCTTAGCCATCGCCCAGAGACTCCAGGATTTCTTCCCGATCTCACTGCATCTCCTCTTCAAAATGAAAATTACTCTCAGTCTGGTTGCTTCCCACAGTCACCATGGAAGACCTCTATGGGCGGTGGACTTATCAAGTCACAAACTAAATCCTCTCCTGCTCGACCTCATTCCAGTGGGCTCTGAAAACTACCTTTGATGAAATTCCTCTTGGATTGCATCTCACCACTCGGTGGGTTTTCCAAACTCTCTGGCTTCTCATTGTCAGCTTCTTTCCATTCTTGCTTTGCCCTGTATGGCCCTTAAACGCTGGTGTTTCCCAACGTATTACCATCTTTCAGCAATACTTATCCTTTTGTAGAGGGCATTACAAAGTTGCAAGTCAGCCCATCTCTTTCCATGGCATTAACTACCTTATGCTTGTGACTCCCAAATCTGGGTTTCCAACCCCAATCTTTCCATCCAACCTCTGGACCAGAACTCCCCTTGGGTCTTAAGCTTTCCATGTGGACATCCTGCTGGGGCTTCAAACACCCACTTACTATATCAGTAACCTGTCTTTCCATATGACTTGTTTCTGTATGTGTTCCCTCTCTTAGTAATTGATATAACCTAGTCACCAAGAAAACTAGAACTCTTTCACTCCTGGTGATCTAAGAGGGAATGATACTTAAATGAAAGTAAAAAAGTTGGTTGTAGGGCGCCTGGGTGGCTCAGTTGGTTGAGCATCTACCGTCGTCTCAGGTCATGATCCCAGCGTCCTGGGCTAGAGTTCCACATCGGGCTCCCCCTGCTCAGTAGGGAGTCTGCTTCTCCCTCTGCTGCTCCCCCCGCTTGTGCTCTCTCTTTCTCAATAAATAAATAAAATCTTAAAAAAAAACCTGGTCCACTGTTGAGTGCCTTTGGGGTTGGGGATACCCAGTTTGAGTAACATGAATCTCTGTTATCAAAGCCACCAATAGCCTCTGTGTGACCAAGTCCAAGGGCTGCTTCTTCCTTCACCTTTTAACAAGATAGGCCTCCTTTTTTAAGATTTTTTTTTTTATAATTTATCTATTTGTTAGAGATAGGCCTCCTTCTTGAAACACTTTTTTCTCTTGCCTTTCACTAGATCATACACTTTAGTTCTCTTCCTATTTCACAGGGCTCTTTTCAGTTTCCTCTCTTGCCTTCTTCTGTCTCACCTCTAGATGTGAGAGCACCTTAGGCTCAGTCCTGGATCATCCTTCTTTTCTATGAACCTTATGTTTCAAGGTGAATTCATCAAGTCCCATGGTTTAAAATACCATTTTATGCTAATAACTCCCACATTTATATAACCAGTCCAGAAGTATTCCCTGAACACCAAATCCTTGTACCCAATTTCCAACTTCAGTGTCTAACAAGCACTGCAAACTTAACATATTTCTGGTAGATTTTCTACCAAGATGGTGGTCAACAATTCCTGCCATGCCAGTGCTGCATGCCGCTCCTTCCATCATGGGGTCTATTTCCTCTCCCTTTTGGATCTGGGGTAGCTTTGTGCCTTGCTTAGATGACTAGAATGCCTCCACTTTTTTTTTCCTGGGAGCCCTGAGCCACCATGTAAAGAGAGGTCCAGCTACTCTGCTGGAGATACCATGAATAAAGAACCCCAGCCAGCTCCCGGCTAGTGTATCCATCCCAGGTAAGGCACTAGACTTGTGAGTGAATTTATAGAATCCCAGTTGAGCCTTTATAAGAGTGCAGAATGATCCCAAGATAGACCATCATAAGAACTATGAAGCCAAGTCTAGCCCAATTTGCAGAATCATGACAAATAAATAGTCATTATTTTAAACCACTAAGTTTTAGGGTGGTTTGTTATGCAGCGATAGATACCTGGCAAACATGTCCAAAGGAAACTCTTCATTTCCTACCCTCAATACTCCCCACCTCCCATAATTTGCCCCATCTCTTTAAATTGCAGCATTATCATTATTTTTGAGTAATCTCTGCACCCAACATGGGGCTTGAACTCATGACCCTGAGATCAAGAGTCATATGCTCTACAGACTAAGCCAGCCAGGCACCCCAAATTGCAGCATTATTAATCCAGGTGCTCAGGTCAAAAGTCAGCAAATGTTATTTCAAATTTAAAATATAGTCCAAGTCCAAACATTTATTACCAATTCTACCTCTACTACCTTTCTTTTTCCTTGCTTGCTAATTTTCTTAGCATTTAATAATCTTTAAATTGGTTTAGATTTATGCATTACATTTAGTGGCCGTGTCTCTTCATCTCCTTCAACCTGAAATGGTTTCTGTCTTTAACTTTCATGACCTTGGTATTTAGACTATAGACCAGTTATCTTGTAGAAGGTGCCTCAATTTGTCTTAGTGATAAATTCAGGTTACAAATCTTTGTTAAGAACATAATGAAAGTGGTGTTGTGTTCTTCTCATTGCATTCTATCAGGAGGCATGTGATTTCATTTGCTTTGGTACTAATGATTATTTTTTTTAAAGATTTTATTTTTAGGTAATCTCTGTACCCAACGTGGGGCTCAAACTCACAACCCCAAGATCAAGAGTCACATGTTTTACCAGCTGGGCCCAGCCAAGCATCCCTGATTTTTTGTTTAAGGTAGTATCTGGCAGGATTTTCTGCTATCAAGCTACTTTTTTCCTCCTTTGTAATTAATAAGCATTTTGTAGGGAGATATTTGAGGCTATTGTCAATATCCCATTCTTCATCACATTATTTGTCCATTTACATTAGCATTGACTCATGGTTTCTTATTCTATCCAATGATTTATAATCTGTTATTATCATTACTTATTTTGATGTTGAAATTATTCTGGATTTGGCCTGTGGGAGCCCCTTTAAGCTGGTTTCTGTGCCTTTTGGACATGTCTCAGCTCAGCTGTCACCTGCTCTGAGAGGACCTCCCAGATGATGCTATCTATACTCTTTCCCATGTTTTAGCTCACACATGTCCCATTTTATATCCATGGTAACTAGAATTACCTAGGTTTCCATGCTTCTATTTTACCTCCCCCAACTAGAATATGAATTCTTTGAGAACACAGATTTTATCACTGTATCTCCAGCACCTAGAATAAAAGGTACTCAATAATTACTAAATTAATGAGTGAAAAAAATAATCTCCACTCTTAACTTTGCTATTTAAGAAATACTAAGAAGAACATGGAGTTGTGGAAAGAACATTGACTGTGGAGCCAAACAGCCCTGGATTTTTATCCTAAACAGTTGTGCGATGTTGAATCATTTACTTTATTCTGAGTTTGTTTTAGCTCTGCTTTCAGGTAGCCTTCATAAGATTGCACTTAACAACTATAGACAGATTTGCTTCTTGGTTTGCTTTTTTTCCCCAAAGTCAAAAGTGTGTATATTTATCCACTGATGCAAGATAAGACCAGAGCCTGGAACTTTCTGCTCCCATATATATTACTTAGGTAAAAAGACAGTACCTGTAAGACTTGACTTCTACTTTATACCATACACAGAAATCACTTTATAATGAATTATATGGACAATTGTGAAACTAAAGCAACTAAGTTTCCAGAAAAAAAACAGGAGAATATCATCATGACATTGAGATAAGCAAAGATTTCTAAAACAGGAGACAGAAATCACTAACCACAAAAGATTGATAAATTAGATTAATTAAAATAAAAAGACTGTTTATCAAAATAAACAAACCCCGAAACTCCCAAACAGAACCAAAACACTTCTTAAAAATAACTGAAACAAAACAAAAATTTGCCATTATTCTGGCCTGTTCCTAATTTGCCAGTGTTTGACCTTGCACTAAGAGCAACATGCTGACCAAAGATGTGTAATCACCTCATGAAAAGGTGTAATCACCTCATGAAAACGTGTGCTCACCACGAAAAGACTTGGAGAAAACTTAGGCTACATACTACTTAGGCTACATATGATTCCAACTATGTGACATTCCTGAAAAAACAGTACAGAGACAAATAAAAGGATCAATGGTTGCCAGGGTTAGAAGGGGGAGGGAAGAGGAAGAGATGAGTAAGTGGAACAAAGGAAATTTTTAGGGCAGTGAAACTGTCCTGTATGATATTACACTGGTGGATACATGACTTTATGCATCTATCAAAACCTACAGAACCAGGGCGCCTGGGTGGCTCAAGTCGGTTAAGTGTCCAGCTCTTGAGTTCGGCTCAGGTCATGTTCTCAGGGTCATGAGACTGAACCCTGCATCTGGCTACATGCTCAGTGGGGAGTCTGCTGGAGGATTCTCTCCCTCTGCCTCTCTCTCTGCTAGTGCATGCACTCTCTAAATAAATAAATAAAATCTTAAAAAAAAACAAACAAACCTGTAGAACTGCACAGCAGAGTGAATCCTAATGTAAACTACTACCCTTAGTTAATAATGTTTCAAGACTAGTTCATCAATTCTAACAAATGTACCACACTAATGCAAGATGTGAAAATGGAAAACTCTGTACTTTCTGCTCAATTTTTCTATAAATCTAAAACCATGCTAAAAAATAAAGTCTTTTAATTAAGATAAAATTTTAAAAATGAGTTCTGAATTGTTGTTTTTGTGTGAAGTGACAATATGGTATCTGTAAAAAGTAACTTTTTCATTCCTGCCTTTACCAACCTGTCAGTCTGACATTCTAATTTATATATTTTCAGCAATAGGTGGTTTTCAGTGTTTAAAGGAAAAAAAAATTGACTTCATAGGATTCAGAAAACCCAAAAGGCTAAGTTTATTAAAACCTTAATTTTATTGTCTGTATAGTTAACAGTCTGAAAGAAAACTCAGTGTTATAAACTATAAATGTAGGTGATACAGCGTATCTAAATTCTTTTTGATTCTGAGTAAATTCTACTTCAAGTAACCACATATCAAATTTTAATTAATGAAATGAAAAGCCTGCTTCTGCTTTTTAACGAGACTTCTTTAAATGTAATGCCACTATTTTCTTATGCCTCGCTGAAGGTGAAACATGCTTCCCATAATCTTTAGAAAATGTTACACTATAAAAAACATCCAGGCTTGAAAAAAATTTATCTAAAGAATATGTCAATCTTCTTCGTGACTGACAAATGCATCAGTCTATCCAGAAATGCAACTTGATCTCACAACTTGAAGTAATGTTTCTATAAAAATTGGTGCATATAAAAAAAGTATTTTAGGTATTTACTTCCTATTGAAATACCTGAAACTTCCCCCCAAAATAGCACTACGTTGAAAAACTCTTATTGTTAATAGCATACTTCCACCTCTGCTTTTTAAAAGTAATGGAAATATATGAGAATATATCAGGAAATAGGCAGAATTATAACTTAAATAAAAACAACGACAGCATAAAATTTATAAAGGTGTAAAATTAGTCACACTTTGTTATAACAAAAACACAAGTCAGGCTAATGATCCACTGGTTCCAGACAGTATTGAGGACAGAACTGGTACACACACACACATGCAACATTTTGTCCTAGTTATTTCAACTTGTATAGTGGTCCTCATTAAAAGAGAATGAAAAGTACAGAAAAATATTTTTAAAATCTCACCAAATTACACGCAATCGCAGGCTTTGCCGAGATTTTTCTGTAGGAATGAAAATGATAAGCAAAGATTATGAAAATCCTAAGAAAATAGTATTAATTAGTAAGGTTAAGAGGAAATGTATTTTGGCAAATTGAGATCTTAGGTGGCTCAAACTCCCTTAGATGTTCCTCCGCATCAGAAGGGGACTCTGTAAGTGTCTCTAAGCTCGAGAGAGTGGGAGATTCTTTTCAGTACACTGGCAGTTTTCCTGTCAGTGCTTGGCTTTATTACCATATAGATGTAGCTTAATCTGAAAACGTACTGCTGTATGTTGGAAAGGACTATTAGACTGTGAAAATTCCAGTACAAATGCACTGAGACATTATACCCAACCTCAGACTATTCTTAAAGAGAGAAATGTTCCCTATTAAAGTTAGTCTTAGAACATAAAAAATGTGAAAACACTCCATACCTCAAAAATGCAAAGAAAACACTGAAAATTACATGATCAACATGATTTTCTTTAGCTATCTAAAAGTATGCTTCTTTTGTCCTAAAAAAGTCTATTTACAAAGTATGCTTCCATTGCTTTTTAAAAGACATATATCAAATGTTGTCATTATAGCAATTTTATAAAAAGATTGATATCCTTTCAAATATTTTTTGTCATTATTTAAAAAGATTAAAAGGCTGTAAACTGTCATTGATGGGAAACAGCACGTGATCTCAAGGGAAGAAACATCTCACTAGAGTTTCCACAAGTTCCTCCTCCTTCTAACTGCAGCTCCGGTGGCAAAGGAGGAGCCCCGGGGTCCCCAGGTCTGGGAAGCGTAGTTGAAGAGAAGGTCGGATTTTCAGTTCTGCCGACTTCAAGAACAGGCAAATTCAGAGAAGACTCAGTAGAAAAAAAGGGGGCCGTGCTGGATTCTCCTTCGGGATGGTATATGACAGTGGATGCTCTCAGTTTTTCAGAGAAATTACTCTCATTGGAATTTGATCTAGAGAAGTTGTTTGTGGCTCCATCTGGGAAAGGCTCACAGCTGCTACATTTCAGTCCTACAATAAAATTGAATTATTCAGATGTAAATGAAAAAGTAACTTAAAACATTGAACCCATACCCATCCTATAAGCTAGTTACCACACAACAGAGATTTAAATAGCAATTTATAAATTCTGTCATGAATCCATTTCATGTTTCATTTGCTTTTCCCAACAACCATGAAGTATACCATTATTTTTATTTCTTTGATAAGGAAATAGTCTTAAGGAAGCTAAATGACATGCTATAATTCACATTTAGTTTGTATCCTTATATACTTAACCACTGAGAGCCTGGAAAAAATTAAGTAGCCCCTAAAATTTTTCATAAAATAAGAAACAGCTGTCACAACTAATATTCTTTAGCATTCTGGCACAAAACATATTACCCAATAAAAAACAAACTTTAAACAGAGCATATGCTAAAATTCTGAGTTAATTAATACCAATTACAGATTCTTGAATCCCAGGGTGTTAAGACATGTCAGAGGTCCCCTGGGATAGCTGGGATGTCCCCTGGGATAGCTTCTCACTAGTAGAGATGAAAAAATAGAGGCCCCAAACAGTCAAGTCATGCCCAACATTCCAGAACTACTTCATGGGAAAGTAAGAACTATAACCCAGGTCTCCTCTTCACATTAAATAACGTCCCGGTTCTCAACCTAACAGTTCACTTAAATGACAGTGGTTGCTCAGATCAAAGAATTTTACCATATCCAATGGGTACAGCTAACAATTAGCCTCAGGGTGAAAGAATAAACACACACAAATTTTATCTTTCTGTTAGTCTTAGCAAATATTTAACCTAACTGTCTAAAGGCACAGAACCTCCTGAGCTGACAAATTTTATGTAAAATCTGAGAAGTCTATAAAGTACATTTATATGTCATTTTTTTCCCACTAGCTTTTCAACTTCACAATACATTCAGCATTTCTGTTCCATGCTATAGAAACTACTTTCTTAAATATGGCTCAGGAGGGGAGACTTCCAATGTTTCCCAGTATGGACCGACAGAGTTTAAGGGCAGAGCCCTAAATTACTCTTTTCTGTATCCCCAGTGCCTAGAACACCTGGGGTAGAGCTACATCATATGCATCTTAAGTGCTCTAGAGAAAGGCACAGGGAGAGAGAGATGGGGTTTGTGGGGAGAGGAGGATTTAAACAGTGCAGGCAATTCTCTGTAGTATTTCTTTTTTTTTTAAAGATTTTATTTATTTATTTGACACAGAGAGAAACAGAGCGAGAGGGAACACAAGCAGGGGCAGAGGGAGAGGGAGAAGCAGGCTCCCTGCTGAGCAGGGAGCCCGATGCGGGGCTCGATCCCAGGACCCTGGGATCATGACCTGAGCCAAAGGCAGACGCTTAACGACTGAGCCACCCAGGCGCCCCTCTCTGTAGTATTTCAATTAGTGAGTGTGTGCTCCAGGGTGAGGGTGAAACACAGGAAGTGAATTTGCTATGCCATTAATCAACTTCCATTCCCACGCCTCTCTCATCATGCCAGACCGAGTGTGACTCTAGTGTTTAAAGTTATGGATAACTTATATAACATGATTATTACAAGCATATGCCAACCACTTCATTCTGTGATCAACTGGTGGAAGAAGAACCATCAGAATTGGACTTACTAAAAAGACTCTGCCTACATATTGTTCTTCATGTGTGATGTGTATTTTCAGGGGTTACTTCTGAATAGATTGATCTTATGCACACTTCAGAAACAAACTCATGTGTATACCGGGATTTCATTAAAGTTTTGTATAAACGGTATTGTTAAATAAATACAAATACAGAACACTGAGTGATATTCCACTTTCCCAATGAAATGACATAAGGTAAAAAAAAAAAGTAAATCAAATGTAATTCTGAAGCTGAAACTTTTTGAATAAAAACAAAATGATCATTTCTGAGTTTTTTGTTTTGTATTCTACTTTTTTTTTTTTTTAAGATTTTATTTATTTATTTGACAGAGAGAGACACAGCGAGAAAGGGAACACAAGCAGGGGGAGTGGAAGAGGGAGAAGCAGGCTTCCCGCCAAGCAGGGAGCCAGATGTGGGACTTGATCCCAGTACCCTGGGATCATGATCTGAGCCGAAGGCAGACGCCTAACGACTGAGCCACCCAGGCGTCCCTTGTATTTTACTTTTAAAAGCACTGTCACATGTAAATGAATTCTTGGACACCAAACTATCTTACCTTTCAGATGTTCTAGTTTTATATTTCTAAGTTTCAGCACTTCATCTGTAATCTTCTGAATCAGGAAGTTCTGTGTTTTTTCTCGCCGAATAGATTCAACCAGTGTATCTAGTCCTTTGGGGTTTTCTTGTAAGTAGTCTAACAATTTTCCAGCCCTTTTTCTACTTGATGTTCGGCAAGAAATTTCTTCAGTGTCTTCTCTACTGAGTATTTTTTTTGCACGTAGATGATCAAAATGTCTTTCAGCTATGATTTTTTCACACAGGTATACACGCAGATTTTCTAAAGCCTAAAAGACATAAAACTGTGCTTCAGGGCTTTTTTTTTTTTTTAACCCTTGAGGAAATCACACAGGTGACTGATTATTAGTTAGGAATCTTAACTGGTGGGAGAAAACGTACTCAAGTCAGGAGGCTCAGGCCTACTAATATCCATATTATTAAGACGAAGGGCCAAGTAGACAGAAGTCGGTCCTAGACTAAACATTCCTCGCAGCTTCTGTCCCTGCTTTAATCTCCTCTTCACACCAATAAACCAAGACCAGGTTATTGTGAGGAGGAAGCTGGTCAAATCTAAAGGGCCTGGGTCCGTGGAAATAGGGAGGTATGCTCAGGGCCTCCACCTTCAGGGGTAAAGATGAGAGCAGAGGCTTCTATACATTTTAGTTACCATTAACAAGGAATCCAGGATTAGTCAGGACCAAAGAGGATAACTTAGTGAGGCCTTGTAATTTGTAACTTTCTCATGTTTGTTAGTTTTCCATTCTCCTCGAGTAAAACCATGGAGTGTCTTTCCTAGAGTAAAACCATAACAGTCCGTAATGTATTTATCTTTGTAGTTAGTTGGAAAGACTATACCCTAACTCAGCGAGTCAGATGGTAGAAGGGAGGTGGGCGTGGGACAGGGGGAGTACGCTAAAGAAATAGTGAATGTTGGAAGAAATGAAAGAAATGAAGAAAAGGAAATCACAGAAAACAGGCTTAGATCTGAGAAATGCCCCAGGGAGCTTATTTGGCAGAAAGCTGATCTGGGTCCCAATAAACAGCATTAATAATTTGATGCCAGTGACTGTATTCTAGCTCTTCCATTTACTAGATATTTGATCTTGGGTAAGTAACTTAACTCCTCGGTGCCTCAGTTTCCTCATCTGAGTATTATGAGGAACAAAATAATGTATGTAAAGTACTTGGAAAAGTGCCTGGTAAATAGTAAGTCATCAACAAATGTTAGTGATGAAGACGACGATGACTAATTTGACTTACATTTATCATGATGAGCTAAAGGCAATGGAAGACCTTAGAAGTATCCAAGTATGTGGTGGCAGGAAAGTAGGCTGGGTGAAGGGTTCCTACAGTTCTCAGTCCACTGAACTCCCACATTCATTTATTTATTCACAAAACAAACATTTCATATATCTAAATACCTAATATGCCAAGTGCTGAGCATACAAAGATGAACAAAACTTGACTCCTGTACACAAAGGGCACATGGTCTAGTTGGAGAGCACATATAAGACACAAGCCAATAATTTTAAGACAATGTGATATGACCCAGAAAAAAAACAAAACAAAACAAACAGAAACACAAGTACTGGGGAAGCACAGAGGAAAAACTAACTGTACCTCCATGACCTGGGAAATTTACAGAGGCTACACTTGTAGCATGAAGGTGCACAGAGGGAAATACTAACAAGTCTGGGGTAGCTGGGATGCAGGGTGCATGTGAAACAGTGGTAAGAAATGAAGTTGAAAGGGAAACAGTTTGGATTATGGAAGAATTTTTTTAACATGTTGAGGAACATACATGTCCCTGTAGCCAAAAGAGTCATCAAAGGTTTATAAATAAGAAGCAATTAAAAAGCTTTTGGAGAGGACTGGGGGAGCAAAAACTGGGAGAACCATAAGGAGATTGCTGCAATATTTTACATAAGCTATGCTGAGTGCGTGAATTTAAGCTGTGGGGATGGAGAGAATAGATTTCAAAGCTGAACTCCTTGAAATACCTCATCCGTTGTCATCTCTACCACTTATATGCTGATGATCCCCAAGTTTGTGTATGTGATCGAGACTTTCTCCACTTAGAAATCCCAAACGTACTTCAAATTCAACTTGTCCAAAACCAAATTTGTTATCTTTGCCTGTCCTTTTCCTCTGATATTCTTAACTCATTTGGGAGTACCACCATCCATCCGATTGTGCAATAAACCTACAACTCATCCTCCACTTCGTCTCTTTTGCTCACTTGCCACATCTGATCACCCACCCACCAAGTCCTGCCAACCTACCCCTTATGTTTATCTAATCTGCACCTTCACTTCATTTCTATTATTAGCATTGCCTTAGCTCAGGTCTTCATCATATGTTGCATGGACTATTAACAAACAAGATACCTAGCTGTACTTAGTATTTCTTTCCTCCTGTTCAAATTTCTCCTTCACACATCTATCAAATCTTCCAATTTTTCAAGAGAAAATGGAAATCTGGAGTGTTATGTGAATTCTACTAATACTGAAATGTTGTTAATTTTGTAAAAATTTAAAACTTGGTGTGTTCCACCAACTTAAAAGATAAAGTTCCTTAACTTTGGCAGAATAGTAGAGAGGTCAGAAGTGTGGCTCTGAATCAGGCCACCTTCAGTTCAGATCTTAAATCTGCCATATACTCTTGTAAGAGCTGGGGCAAGTAACTTAACCTCTCTAAGCTTTGGGTTATTTATAAAATAGTGATAAATACTTACCCTGCAGGACCGCTAGAAGGACTAAGTAGGACAGTGAATATGAGGACTTGACACAGTCTCTGATACACAGTAAGTACTCAATAAATAATAGCTGTTTGATAATGGCAGATAGGGTACTTTATAATATGGATCCTACCTACCTCTGGAGCTTAATCTATCACCACCTCTACCCGTCCCGGTACTTTATGTTCTACCTAAAAACTGCTGTTTGTCACTCTATAGTTCTCTGTGTTGTTACTTTGTCTGGTTTTCTCTTCTCATACCCTAAGTCCCTATTTTTCATTTACAATGCATCACAGCGGTCATCTACTTCAGGAAGCTTTGCTTAAACTCCCCAGAAGGAGTTAGGCACCCCTCTCCTCTGTCCTTATAGCACCCTGTGCGTTTATTTCACTTGTCTATATACCGGGACTCCACTTTTATCTCCCAATTCATTTCCACTCTGTGTCACTACTATTTTCAGCCACCAATAACCTCCTCACCGTCAAATCTCATACTTGTCAGTCTTCATCTTACCTCTCAGCAGCATGGACGCAGCTGACCACTCCCTCCCTCCTTGAAATACTGGTTTCTTGTCTTATATGAATACCACACTCCCCTGGCTTTAGTCCCACCTCTGTGGCTATAACCTTTCACTTTTTAAAACTCCTCTATGATCAGAATATAAAAGTGGATTTCCTGTAGATATTTGGAAATAAGGACCTAGAGCTGACAAAGAAGGAAGTCCAAATATGTGTATGATAATTTTAAAGCTTTAAAAATCCTAGCACTTTATTACCATCTGTAAGACCCTTCATGAACGGGCTCTAGCCCACCTTTGTAACTTCACCTCAGGGCACCCTCTGCCTGTGTTTCCAATTTCTCCAAGTCACCAAGGTCTTGTCTGTTTTAGGTCCTCTGCAAATTCTCTTCTGCCTAGAATATTATTCCCCCCCAGAATAAAGTTCTGTCATATTCTTCAGCAACCAGTTTAAATGTAACCTTCCCTGACCATCCTATGTCAAGCAAAATCCCCCTGCTACTGTCTCAATACCTGTTTGTCTCCTTCATAGTACTTACCATAATTTGTAATCATTTCTTTGTTTTCAACAAATATATGTTTGAAGCAGGCAAAAACCAGGCATGTTTTGTCCAACTCTGTATACCCTGCACTTAGCAGAGTGTCAAGTAGACAGTGTTTCAGATGAATGGAAAATTCATTGCACTTATATTGTAATTTGAAATTATTAATTTATGTCTGTCTACCTCCTCCCAAGAAATCAAGCTCTTTTCAAACGGGGATTGTGTCTTAGTCTTTAATTTTTGAACTGTTAGACTCATGCATGCCTCAGAGAACTAAAGTCAACCCAAAAGATGAGGTAAACAACTAGAGAGGTAGGGGAGAGGGGGAGGAGGGTGGAACATAGTGAAAAAGTGGGACTTTCCAGGGGGATGGGTGGTGGTATACTACCCATCAAGACAGGATACTGCAGGGGACAGCAAGCAGCTTTGGGGAAGGGATGATAAAAAGTTCAATTTCTGACAAGATGAGGAGTGTGCAGAATATAAAAGTGGATTTTCTATAGATATTTGGAAATAAGGACCTAAAGTTGACAAAGAAGGAAGTCCAAATATGTGTATGATAATTTTAAAGCTTTCTGAGGTCATCAACCATTTTGAAAATAGCACGAAAAAAATTTCTAAGAAAAAAAATGTGCACGTACTTTTTTTCCATAGACCTCCTGAAAACCCATTCATGATTCCCCATGGTTATGAATTTCTGATATAGCTGTAAATTGAAATCATGGAGATGGTAATATCAATGAACTGATAGGAAAAAAATGAATAAAAACCTGGAAGACACTCTTCACAACTGTGTTTGTGTACAGGTTTTATATTTATGCTCACTTGTAACCTCTCACAGTCTTTTGTTATCAGTTGTAAAATGGGAATGACAATTATTTCCCTTAGAGGCTGCTGTAAAGGTTAAATGGCAACACTGCAAATTGTGTGACAAAGAATCTGGAACACCACAGGCCTAGCTTTTAAAGTTCATGGTTCCACTGGCACAAATCTTATATAAGACAACACTCATTTATTCTATGGTAGTTATCAATGTCCCAGTCTCATCTCTAATAGAATATAAAGCAGAGGCCTGATTGTCCTTTTTTTTTGTATCTTTCTAGGCCCAAGAACAGTACTTTCCATATACTAAGTGCTCCATAAAAATCTGCTGAATGAGGAAACTAAGGCACAAATCCAGGTCATATCCAGTTTCCTTCTGCTAATGAGTCATGCCAACTGTAATTATGTAATTATGAGTACAATGTAATAAACCTTTCAAGGGAGGGAAAGGGGAAGCATTTAAGGTAGATGAACATTTAAAAACCTGCTGTCTTGTCCAGTTCACAAATATGATTCTGTGTAAGTACTAAGGTGTTAAACCGGAACTCATTTTCTGTTGAGTTTCTGTGTTTAATTTGAAATTACATAAAGTTATTTCAGTGGTACTCATATAGATCTCAGATGGCAAAACAAGTAAAACCTTAACAAGTATTAAGTATGAAGATTTGGGCAGTTCTGCAGCGTCCAAGCAAAAGACCGTAATTTAGGTGCTGAATATTTTCAGCATTTACCTGTAAATTAATCTTCGGCTACACCCCCTCTCAATTTAAATATGTGGGCGTTTGCTTACTAGGGGAATTCCAGGTTGTGCTTTCAGCTGTTGAGCTTCCCCCAACCCCCCTTATAAAAGTTTCACGTATTTGCTCCACTGCTTGGGATCCTTTAACTGGTCCAGCTTTCGCTCCAGGTTGAGCCAGCAGCCTAAGGATTCTGACTCAAGGATGAACCTGGGCAGTCGATTCCCAACAACGAACGCAGCTCCAAAGCGCAGCGGGGGTAAAAATCACCAGTGAAGAGCGGGCAAGAAGCTGACTGCGAAGAAACGCTCCACTGGACAAGGTTTCAGGAACCCAAGCCCCGCTTTTAGCGATTTTAAACGTGGATTAACAGGTCACGAGGGGTCACTTCCACCAAGGTCCCCCGGGTGCAGTCCTGCGGTGCCTGGACCTTCCGCTTCTTCACCCGAAGGCTCCTCTTCCGACTCGGACTCCCACTCCGGGTTTCCGCTTTCCACGCCCGCCGGGCCGCAGCCTGCCCCTGCCCACCCTCGACCCCCGGCCCTGGGCGGCGCCCAGGCAAGGTTGTGCTACTCACGTCCTTCTTCACTTCTGTCAGGTCCTCCTCGGTGAGGGACGGCGCGGTGGGCTCCATGGCGGAGGGAGTAAGTGCTTCTTCCGGGTCCGGGAGCTCCGGCAGCACCGCCCTGCCGGGCTGGGGACTTCGGCCTCCGGGTGAAGAGGGAGAAGGGCAGGCGGAACGGGTCGAGAGGAAGAGAACTGCCCCTTCGACAACAGAGGGGCTCAGGGATGAAACCGTAGAGCTTCCGGCTCCGCCTCTGGGGCCGAAGGCGCTGCAGACCTAGGCGTCCCCAAAGGGGTTCCGTGTCGCGCTCCTTCCTCTCCGGGAGACTTAGGCGCAGGCCGCCCCCCCCCTCGACGAATCTGGGCGAGCCTTAGAACCCGCCCCATCTCAGAGGGAGCCAATCGGTGCCGGCCCATGGGTCCCTGCCCCCCGGCCGAATCCTCTCAGGAGTGGCTCCGCCCACAGCCCCCGCACGTCATTTGCGAGGAGCAGCAGGTTGGCCTCCGGGTAAGGACTGGTTTCCGTGGGTGGGGCCCGTTGCCCCTCCCGCCGCACGCCCCGCCTTCGCAGACTGCTCACCGCTTGTCAGTACCTCTGGGTTCTGCCCCTTTTCCCAGACCTTGCCCTACAACTTCCGGGTGCTGCGTTAGCCCACTGAAGTTGTTAGCTTATTCGCTCACGTGCAGATACTGGCGCATGCTCATACACAACACACACGCAGCTTAACTATAATAGTAAAGAAATTTTTTGGAAAGAGAAAAACCGCCTATGATCCCCTCGTTTTTTGTTTTTTTTTTTTTTAAAGATTTTTATTTATTTATTTGACAGAGAGAGATACAGCGAGAGAGGGGAACACAAGCAGGGGGAGCAGGAGAGGGAGAAGCAGGCTTCCCGCTGAGCAGGGAGCCCGATGCGGGACCTGGGATCATGACCTGAGCCGAAGGCAGATGCTTAACTACTGAGCCACCCAGGCGCCCCGATCCCCTCGTTTTAATACCTAATTTAACGTCTGCATACTTTTTGGTCACTGTTTTTTACAGTCCTATTTCCTTTTTCATCTGTGTGAAGGTACGTCTAGCTTAAACCTCTCACAGGGCTGCTGTGAGAATTAAATGATACTATATATGTAAGGTTCTTAGAGGTACTTGGCACACAGTATGAACTCTATTATCATCTGGTATTACTCAAACATTTATTGAGTCCTTATGTCCCAGTCATCTTATATCCTGGAAGAGTTCTATTTTTATGCGGGAGACTGATAAACAGCCAACTATTCCCAGAATGGTATCTAGCTACTAATAGACGTGTATACAAAACAATATGAATAATGACTAATGTGGGTGAGAAGTTCAAAACACAGCCTGGGCACAAGACATGTTTGGACAACATGATAAACTGGATGGTATTTGAAGTGGTGAGGGTAGATAGAAATGACAAGAAGAACAAAGACAAACTTGGGAACTCCAGAATTTTTTTAAAAGTAAACTCTACACCCAACAGGCGGCTCAAACTCACAACCCAATATCAAGAGTTGCATGCTCTGCCCACTGAGCAGCCAGTCAGACACCTCTTGGGAACTCTAACATTTAAGGGAAGGGAAAGCAAAAGAACCAGAAAAGAACAATGTTGCCAAAGCCACACCAATGTAGTTTTGATCAAGTTGCATCATAAGCTTCTAACATTTACATTGCATCATATGACTTTTCCTAAGTTGATACATAGTACAAGTCCAGTTTTTTCTGATTGCTTAATCTTCCCTCATCTTGGTATAGCCCAATTTACTTAACCATTTGTGCTTTCATTTCACATATATTTACTGAATGTCAACTATGTACCAGACATTGTTCTAGGTGCTGGGGAAACAGCTATGAACAAAATAGATAAAAATTCCTTTCTTCCTGGAGTTTAAATTCTAGCATACATGTGTTTTGGAGCAGGGCAGATAGACATTTGGAAAATGATATGTAAAGTTATTATGTTAGAAGATGATAAATACTAAGAGAAAATACAAAACAGGAAAGTAGGATGAGGGTATATGGAATGTCAACAAAAAATTTTTTTATTCAACTATAATTAACATATAGTGTTATATTAGTTTCAGGTGTACAATATAATGATTCAACAATTCTGTACATTACTCAGCACTCAGTGCTGGAGTGGTAACATTTAAAATAGGGTGGTTAGTGAAGATCTCACTGAGAAGGGGAGATATAAGTTACCACTTGAAGGAAGTGAGGGAATGAGTCATGTGGACATATAGAAAAAGAACATTAGTAGAGGGAACAGCCAACGAAAAGTATCCAGGGGGACTGGGAAGGAGATGAGGTCCTTATGTGCCACTGTAAATGTGTACTCTGACTTTACTCTGAGTCATATGGGTGTACTCTGAGTCAAACAGGAAGCCACTGGAGAGTTCTGAGCAGGGGAGTGACAGAATCCGATTTATGATTTGAAAAAGGAACACTTTCACTGTTGCCTTGGGGGGAAAGAAGATGGAAAAGGGGAGACCAGTTAGGGTGCTGTTCCTGAAATCCAGGCCCAGGAGATGGTGGCTCAGGTCAGGGTTAGTAGCAGCGAGGGTGGTGGGAACCTTTGGAAGAGAAGTGGGGATGCGATTTCATTTCCTTTTAAAAGGGTTACTCTGGCTGCTGAGAGCGGATTGTAGGTGTAAGGGTGGGTGCAGAGACAGCTGGAGGCTACCACAGTGATCTAAGGGAGAAGGAGGGTGGTGTGACTGAGTGGGAGCAGTGGTGAACACTCCCCCATGGTTACCTTAAGTTATTCCCAATTTGTCATTGTTGTAAACAATTTTGTCCCCCAATTTTTCATCTACATATTCTCCATCCTTTTTTCTTTGGAATTATCATTTCCTTTGCATAAATTCTCAGGAGCACAGAGCCCAAGGCAATGTCTTTTCCTATATATTTCCACAGGTTGTCTCCAAAGTATTGGTCCATCTGTGTGTGGAAATGAACTGTTTTGCCACAACTATACAAGCTCTGCTGATGAAGGAGAGGATTCAGCATCCATCAAAGTAAATGATATGAACGATGCCAGTTTGACACATCCATTTTGATATAGCCATTAGGAGGTGGTTGTTGTTCTGTTTTCTTTTATTATTATTTATTTATATTTTATTTTATTTTTTTCTAAAGAGAGAGTGCATGTGCACACATACCTGTGAGTGGGGGAGGGGTGGGGGTGAGGGGGAGGGGCAGAGGGAGAGGGAGAGAGAGAATCTTAAGCAGGCTCCACACCCAGCACGGAGCCCAACATGGGGCTCAGTCTCACTGAGATCATGAACTGAGCCGAAATCAAGAGTTGGATGCTTAACCGACTGAGCCACCCAGGCACCCCATTGTTCTTTTTTTAAACAAAACATTTAAGACACACCAAACTATAAAGAAAAATATTACAAACATCTATATTTACTACCAAGATTTGACAAATATTGATATTTTGCCACATTGCCTTGTGTTACCACTATTGATTACCCAATGTTAGTGGCAGACATCTCTGATTCTTGAGGCTTCTTTCATGACTCTTCCTATACATCTGACTTTTTCCTAGTTGTTGACCATTATCTCATTTCTGACACCTCCAACTTCCTTCTATCCTCAGTATGCAGTTCTTTATTCATTTACTCAGCTAAAAAGTTAAATGTCTGCTATGTGTCAGAAGTGGGAGTTATGATCAGGGATTGAGAGGGACTGAGTGAGGAGTTTAGGAATTTTTTTAAAGCCGAGAGGTTACTATTTTGTTTTTGAGGCCATGTCTCAATGTTCCCATGTCGATAGTCTGTGTCAAAGCAGCCACATCTGAACATCATGTGCCTAATCATAGGGCTGGCTCATGGCAGGCCTTACAGTTCCCAGTCCTGCTTTCCTTCTGCACCCTACTTCCTTCATAAGCAGACACATTTCCTCTTCTCGGTCAGACTGTAATGAGGATTGGGCACCTTTTCAAGAAATAGCGCTTTTCAAGAAATAGTCCATTCTCTACCTTGCAATAATTCGACCTTTCCCCACCCTCTCCATCCCCGCCTTAAGTTCTCGGTGCACCATCTGTCTCCTACTGTGAAATACAAGGCATCTGATAAATGTACCATGAAAGATAGAATTTAGGCGCTACAAACACAAGAGAGCATATCATAGTGGCTAAATATGAAGATGTTTGGCATCTGACAGGCTTAGGCTGGTGTATTAGTTTCCTAGGGCTGCTGTAGCGAATTACCACAAACCGGGTGACTTAAAACAACAGAAATGTGTATTCTCTCACAGTGCTGGAGGCCGAAAGTTCAAAATTGACAGGGCCGTGTCCCCTCTGAAGACTCTGGGGAGGACTGTTTCCTTGCCTCTTTGTAGCTTCTAGTGGTTGCCAGAAATCCTTGGCATCCCTTGGCTTTGGCAACATGACTCTAATCTCTGCCTCCATGTTTACCTGGCCTTCTCTGTTTTCCTACTGTCTCTTCTCCAAATTTCCCTCTTCTTATAACAACACTAATCATTGGATTTAAGCCCACTCTAATCTAGTATGACATTCTCTTAATTTGAATGCATCTGTGAAGACATTATTTTCACATAAGATCATGTTCCCATGTTCCAATGGACATGGAATTTTGGGAAGACACTATTTAACTCAGTACAGTCAGATTCTAGATTTGCCAATTATCAGATATATGACCTGGGAACAATTAATAAGCATTCAGTAAAGAGAGCTGTTATAGGGATGCAGAGGGAGAGAAGAGGAAACCATTTATGATTGACAAGACAACATGAAAAGGGTGTATTTAGATTTTTTAAAAAAGATTTTATTTATTTATTTGAGAGAGAGCACAAGCAGGGGGCAGAGGGAAAGGGAGAAGCAGGCTCCCTGCTGAACAGGGAGCCCGACGCAGGGCTCGATCCCAGGACCCCAGGATCACGACCCAAGCTGAAGGCAGTTGCTTAACCGACTGAACCACCCAGGCACCCTGAAAGAGGTGTATTTAAATTGGACCAGAGGACTTTAATAGGTGGTACTTGAACTGCTATTTAATGATTTATTTCCAAAACTTCCTACCAGATATCAGGTGCTGTGTTGAGCAATGAATTCTACTCCAAGTGATTGTCAATTATGAATTTCCTGTAAATAGTTGGAGGGAAAAAGTGGCCAGTTCTGAGCCAGACACTCCTGGGTTTTCATGACCAGACAAGATGGGTGGAATTCAGACAGTTCCACTCAGGAACTTCGTGAATTTTCCAAGTAGTCTATCCCAGGAGCGGCTCCCAGTTCAGGAAGGAAAGACCAGGGGGGTGCAGGTGGTAAGCACATGCCTGAACAAATACTCAGAGGACATTCACAAGTATACTCCAAGACTAGGACATTGTTGGGGGTGTTGAGGAAACTTGAGGGAAGGGATCAGTCCCTCTGCCTTGTTCCTAGGAGGTTTGTTTGGGGAGTGAAGACTGGAATTTGGTATTAGAGGCTTGCATGATATGGGACAAAGTACCTTAAATATAGTTGAGGAGAGGTGCTATCGGGACATCTTGATGGAGGGGTTAGATCTCCCAGTCATACAAATGCCTGGGAAGAAATGATCGCTAGCAATTTATTTTGTAGCCACTCTGAACCAAGCACAATACCTCTGCTGTTACAATTTAATACCTATAACAGTTCTTCCAGGTAGGCTTTGTTATACTTCATTATACTTTATTATACTCACTTCACAATGAGAAGTCTGAGGCTTAGAAAATATTATTTACCCAAGGCCACTCCTCTACCAACTAGCAGAATCAGGATTCGAACTCAGCACGTCTGATTACAAGGCCAGTGTTCTGAACTACTAGCTGTACACTGAGCTAACTGCTTTAGGATGCGGTGTGGTTCAGAGGAGCTAAGAACATTCCCTGCGGCAAGGGCAAAGATATAATGCATTCAGGTCTGTTCTCTGTGCCTGAGGTAGGAAAAAGAAAAGCTAGGAAACTTACCATGGGATTGTCCAACTCCCTCAATGCAACAGAGAACATCCCAAGATTAACAGGAAAGAGAGCGCTCTGGTTTTGGAAAGACCCTGAATTGCTGCCTTCCAAGAGCATCCTGCCAAGGCGAGGAAGCTAATGAATGGGCCCTACATCAAGACCTACTGAGGTAAGTGATGGAGCAGGACTCCAGAAGGTGGCATCAGCATAATTAAGCAGAAGCCGAAGCTCAGGAAAATCTAGTAAGAGGACTTTTTAGTCTATAGCAAGTTTCTACACATGGACTCTCCTCTGGTGAATGAAGAGATGGTAACAAAACAGCTTCACATGAATTCAGAGGTCGTGGCTCTGTCAGATGGCCCCTTGGAGTATATAGAAGGAATCTTGTAAACAAGAGTGCCTGATCCTGCTGAAGATCCATGAGGCATGAAGATCCGTGTGCAACAGTGAGGGGACTTAAATACAGGTCGCAGAAGGAGAAAGAAGGCAGCACTTGCCAACTCCAAGCGGGGCTCTATCGCAGGCATAATTTGGGAAGGAATATTGAAGGCGTAGCTTATGAGTGCCCAGAGTGGAACAATACCCAGGACTTCCCAGAGCACTGTGTGAAAAACAGTGATCCAGGAGGCATTTAAAAAAAAATTAATTTGTGGATAATCCAAAACGGAAAACATAAAATACTTTTAACGACGGACTCAGGGTTAACATGAACTCTAATGGGGATCAGTATAAGGTAAACAAAACAAAACAAAACAAAACAAAAAAATGGAACGTCTCTGGAGTGGATTGAGTTGAGAAACACTAAGTTTTCTTTCCTGCAAGGTATTCAAGCATATCCCAGATAACTTTTTCTGTGAGGGAATTCACAAACTGGAAGGCAGAAGGCAAGGCCTAAGTGATTTTGACAGTGCTTCCAACCCTAAGCCTAAGACCATGTTCAGATCGCCGGAGCCACCGGAACCTTGAGAATCTTTGCTAAACAGGGGAAGGGGGTTGGCCTGCAGCATAGGAAGTTGTTGTTTTCTTTATATTACCCCTAATTTTTTAATTCAGTTCCACCAGGATTTTTCCTTGGAAAGAGCTGGTTGTGATAGCACAACACAGCAGATTTACTGTTTTTATTGTTTAATATTTAATCTATTGTTATTCAGCTAAATTGTAACTTCAGTAAGGCCAGCATTGTATCTACTTTTTCGGTGTTGCTTCTGTAAAAGTGCCTGGTATAGAGTAGGTTTTTGCAATGAATGTGTCTCCCCCAAACTCACCTGTTGAAATCCTAACCGTCGGTATGAGTATGAGGAGGTGAAGCCTATGAGAGGTGCTTAGGGCTCCACCCTCATGAATGGGATTAGTGCCCTTGTGAAAGAGAAGCCTGAGAACTCCCATGCTCTTTCTGCCGAGTGGAGACGTAACAAGAAGTTGGCAGTCTGCCACCTGGAAGAGGGCTCTCACCAGAACTGGACCATGTTGGCACCCTGATCTCAGTCTTACATCTTCTAGAACTGTGAGAAATAAATTTCCAGTGTGTTTACAAGCCACTCGGTCAATGGTAATTTGTTACAGCAGCCTCAGTGGACCGAGTCAGTAGGTGTTCAATAAATACATGTTGAATGACTGGCTAACTAAAAGCTATTCAATGCATATAAAGTCTCAGTTATGGAGGTGCCTGGGTGGTGTAGTCCGTTAAACATCCGACTCTTGGTTTCAGCTCAGGTCATGATCTCAGCAGGGTCATGAGATTGAGCCCCGCATCAGGCTCCACTCTCAGTGAGGAGTCTGCTTGAGATTCTCTTTCCCTTTCCCTGCGCCTCCCGCTTGTGCTCTCTCTCTCTCTCTAAAAGAAACAAATCTTTAAAAAAAAGTTTCAGTTAATCAAGATGAGTATGTTCTGGAGACCTACTGTACAACCCTGTGCCTAGAGTTAACAATACTGTATTGTGCACCTAAAATTTTCTTTGGAGGGTAGATGCCATGTTAAGTGTTCTTATTACAACAGAATAAAAGAAAGCAAAATAATCATTCTTCTTTACGTCGGCATGCTTTTTCCATTATCCCCATCTAGTCCTGCGTGGCTCCGCTCAGCAGCCATTTTCACTTCTATGACACACCAGGATGCAGCTAAGGGAGAATTCAGTGTTCTGTAACTCGTCCTGACCTTAGCTCTAACACACTTGCCTCGACCCATCCCTTGCCTGTCCTCCATCCTGACCTTCATCTTGTGGTCTCTGACTCATATCTCACTGTCTGGTTTTCAGCATTACTTCACTTGGCCTTGAGTCATTCCTTAACCACTTACTGTTCAAGTTCAGGCAAGTTTCCTAACTGCTCTATGCCCGAGGTTTCTCATCCACCCAGGATAATTTTAAATATGTGAAGAGAGGAGGAATAAAGGTGGAATGTTGGGAAATGCTAACATATAAAGGATAAGAAATAGCAACCTCTCATCTCATAGATTGAATGCATGTAATGTGCTTAGTTTCTCATGTATACCACCTGGGCTGTAGATGTTAGCAATTATCGCTTTTGTTATTCTTGATACTTATAGTCCTTATTAAGTCATCCTTCAGATCTGATGCTTGTCAGCACCTTCTTCTTGATGATGACCTTGATTCTCCTCAGTCACAATGCTGTTTCTCCCCCAACTATGCTGTCTTGAGGAAACTCAGCCCCTAGGCTCCCTCTCCAGGTGCTGGTTCTTCCTGGGCAGCACCCACACCCTCTGGACCTACTTTCAGAGCAGAAGCAAAACTTGATCCCTTCTTTCTGATTGGACATTGTACATCTACTCGGCTTTCAGTCACCTCAAGCTGCTGGATGTGAGGATTAACCAGCAGCTCCTAAACGTCCAGGCAATGAACTAGTTTCACAGGCTTTAAACTGCTTGCTGTCAGCTCTCCAAACCCCCAAACAACCATTTGTGATTATCTGGGTTGCTGTCAAGATTAGCTTAGCTCTATCAAACATCCACAGTTCCTCAGAATCTTTGCTGTTTATGTCAACTTCAGATAGTTCCTACAGCAGTGAAAAGCGTGTCAACCCTCTTTAAATGGGAAGAGCATTTCACTCTTGTTTTGAGAGGAAAGAAAAATTACTCCATTGTGCTTTTTCCAAGTATGATTCTATTGACAAATGAACCTGTGTCTCTCAGTGTATATTGTATCAAGGGATCTTTGGTAAGCATAATACCAATTTCAGAAGGCTTGATTCAGGAAAAAGGCAGTGACAGGATTTGATTTGTATTTTGGGGAATGATCTCTCAGGCAGCAACATGGGGGCTGGGGTAGAGAAGAGTAAGACTAGAGCTCGGAGGGAGAGCAGCTTGAAGGTTGAGGCCCCAAACTCATAAAATGGTGCCAGGAGTGGGAGAGAGGGTGTGGGTTTGAGAGAACCAGTGGAGTCGCCAGGCCCAGATTTAAGCAACACCCCAGCTCCATTTTCCATAAGAAATCCAATTACACTTGGCATCTAGTGATGCTTAGGAATTTACTGACTGTTTGGGGATACTTTAGGTGAAAATCACACATCACCCCACAGCTTTCTCTCATCTTCCAGCCTCTGACTCATATTCTCCAGCCTCCAAAGCCTAAGACCTTTCCTTGCTTGTTCAGAAAGGACATTTTGGTGTCCGACTTCTAAAAACTATCAGTAACTAGGCCTATGGTTTAATGAAGTTTGCCCGTACTATAACGTGAGCTCCAGAAGGGCATAGGTCTTTGTCTTATTTTCTGATGTATCTGAAGGTTCTTATAACAGTGTTATAGTGATAAGTAAATACTCGTTGAAATGGAATAAGCAAATAGTGTTGTTCAATATGTTGAATGCTGCAGAAAAAATTCAAGAAGAATGAGAATGTAGAGAATATCCTTGGTTAGGTTTATTAGGACAGGAGCTCAACGGCTGACCTTAGGGAGAGTAATTTCAAGAGAGTGTGTTGTGGAAGCCAAAATAAAATATTGCCATTGTCATTTTAAATTCACTTTTTGGAAAAGGTAGTGAAGGCACATGGTTTTAGGAGGTAAGGATATAAAGCTTCAGGTTTGGACTAGTCTTCTGTAAGATATTTTGTTCATTTCTAATGTCTGGCTCATGGAAGTTAAAATATATTGGCCTATATTTGGTGAAGATGATGGCCTGAGGAAAAAAAATATGCCTGGAAAAACAGCTAGTTCCATTCTGCTTAAGAGAGTTGGAGATGGAGTACATATAAGCAGGAAGGGATTTTCCATTTTCATTAGGTAAATACAAAACAAAGTATTTTGTTAATACATGTGGACATCTGGGGTCAGGTTTCTTCTAAGGATACTTTAGTGCTTGCTGACATAAAATCACTCTCTCATCTTTGCTCCATACCCTGATAGAACTGTTCTTTTTTTTTTTTTTTTTTTAAGATTTCATTTATTTATTTGACAGAGGGAGAGAGAGCACAAGCAGGGGGAGCGGCATGCAGAGGGAGAGGGAGAAGCAGGCTTCCCGCTAAGCAGGGAGCCCGATGCGGGACTCGATCCCAGGACCCTGGGATCATGACCTAAGCCGAAGGCAGACGCTTAACGACTGAGCCACCCAGGTGTGCCTCTGATAGAGCTGTTCTATGTGTTCAGTGTTGTTTGACATAATTATAAGTCATGCTCTAAGTCCTAGAAGCATGCACCTGTTCTAGAAGGAAGCACCTCTTCTGGAGGAATTTATAAACAGTGCTGGGATCAATCTGCATCTCAACCTGCCATTGTTTTTCTTTCCGAGGTATGGATGGAGGATTCTCTGAAGTCATCCTGACTGAGGCAGCAAATCAAGACTTAACTAACAAGCCACTCAAGTGTCCAGGCTTTACCACCCTTGCCTACAGAAATTTAAATTTCCTTTTAAATATAAAATTGTAAGAGCTGGTACACCCTCCCCTTGGTTTGGGGGGCTAGAAACCGTCCTCTGGCCTGTCTGAGGGTCCCCAACACCATCTTGTGTGAAAGCAAAGAGTCCCTTGTGGTCTTCTGCCCCAACCTCCTTGTCACTCAGCTACATTGCTGCCGGTGACCCTCGTGGAGTTGCCCCTCTGCTGGGCATGGCTATCTCCATGGCCACTGCTACCGCTACCTCTGCTTTGGCCTCCGGGGAGGGGACATTGTTCTGTCCTTTGCTATCGAGACTCAAGAACAAACCCTTCCCTCAGGTTGTCACGGCATAGAACATACCTTGCTGTAACTTTTAGCAAGTATTTACCCCGAGGAAAGTTCAAAATTGAGAACAACTTAACAACTAATACGAGATGTGGCTACCCTTAGAGCTTAGAGGCTTAGAGCCATCGTGTCTCAGGTTGTGGTCCCCAGAAGCTGACTCAGAGGCACGGATATGGACGCAAGTGGTTCATTTGGCAGATGACCTCAGGCAGCACTGGTAAAAGACTGCAGAAGTCATTCGGGGAAGGGAAGGAAGTCTAAGTAGGGTGTATCTATACAAAGATTTACCACCGTAGGCAACTGGGGCTCAATCGCACTGGGAAACTGAGAGAGTATAGAACTGGCCTGGCCAGTATGAGAATCACTAGTTACATGTGGCTGCTGAGCATTTAAAATGTGTCTAATCAGAATTGAGCTGTCCTCTAAATGTAAAATACACATTGGATTTCTAACATACAAAAAAAAAAGTACCAAAAAAGTAAGATATCTCATTGATGATTTTTATATCGATTATATATTGACATGATAATATTTTAGATATATGGGTTAAATAAAATATTTTATTAAAATTCATTTCACCTGCCTCATATTACCTTTCTAAATGTGTCCACAAAAAAATGTAAAATTACATGAGGATTACATGAGGATTACAATGATTTACATTATATTTCTGTTGGACAGTAATGGTGTAGACCATGCCTCAGAATTGTCCTGAGGATTGAAGAAATTGGGTACATTTATCCAATTGTTCCAAACCATCCCTGACTGACACTTCCCTGGGGGTGTTAACTCCCTGGTACTTCTAGCTGCCATATGCAGAGCAGAGTGTGTTTCTAAACTTCCAGGTAGGGGGCCAGTAAGACATGGTGGGTGCTGAGGCATCCTGTGGGGGTGCACTCCCTCATTTTTCTACCTCCCATAGGAAAGGCCATCCTGACCAACAAATCCCACCTCCCCAGACAGGAGGGTTTCACTCATGCTCAACCTCAGAATTTAAGTCTGACTCACCCCAGGGAAAAGGAGAAGCTATTTGCTTCTTGCTTATTTTCTCCCCTTCACTCAGCTCTAGGTGAGCTTACCCAAGAAATGATTGAAAGGACACCCCTTTAAGGGAAAAACATACCTTCATTGCTGGCCGTGAGGTCTGGCGTTATGGTCTTCAAAAAACAAAAGGAAGTAAAGTCTAATATCAGTGTATTTCTCGAGATCTGCTCCCTGCAGCCAGACATCCACGGTTCAGTCTGCGCTGTGCTGCACCAAGTCAAATCCAGCCCATTTTCCTGCTTTCTCCTCTGGGTAAAGTCCCCTTGTCTGTCGTGTAGCCCTGCAGGAAACCACGTAAACAAGAACACAAAACTCATAGTAACAAGCATTATATTATGGGCACAATGCCTAATCCATATAGAATGGGATGATATTTTAAGGAATCATTTCTGTGTTCTTACCTACCCTTCAACACCCATAATCCTCCCAACTCTGCATTCTGGTTTTCTTGCACCCTGAAGATCTTCCTCCCAGCCCAGAAAGCTAGATATGAGTCATCCAGTGCTTCTAGGGGAAGGATGTTCCTCTTGAGGCAGAGAATAAAGGAGGTGAAATAGTAATGTTTAAGTTCAAAAGTCACTGGTACGGGTGTGAGACAGAAGGAGCTGGATGCATCACTGCACAAGAATAAATAGAGCTCCGCCCCCAGATTAAAGATTCCACGGACTGGGGGAGTGGGGGAGGGGGGGTGGGGAGAGAGGAAGGACCTCAAGGACAGAAAGAGAGAGAGCTGTGCTGCACTGGAACATGGCCCATGGCCCAGTAGCCCACACCTGTGGAGACCTCCACCTGTCCTGAGAACCTAGATTAGGTGTTCTAGTCACCTGTGGTGAGGAACACTCATTGCCTGCAGCACAGCGATGATTAGCTAGGTCTGAAAGCAAGCACCTGTGCCCCAGGATTTCCTTCAGCTGCTCCCCTTCCAATAGTTCAGAACATTTAAAGTCTCCGGGATCGAAGTCTTGATCACCTAGAGGGTCTTCATGGAGTCGTACCTGGGCAAGCAGTACCATGGAACCCAACAGAACAGGCTCCAAACCTCTCCACAAGCCAGGACAGTGGTGGACACACACCTGCATTACATTTTTCTGGGCAGGAATATTTCTCCAAAGGAGTCATCATCTTTGGAACTCTGTCTCTCTCACAGGGATGACAGATCTTACATTCATGTGCCCAGCAGCTTCCCTGCTTCCAGCCACCTTGTTTTACCCTCCCCACCAACCCCATCTGTCGAATAGACTTTCCACCACAAAGGAACACTTTGCTCAAAGGTAAATCAGTTGAAAAATACCAAGTTTTCAAAAAACCCAAGGTATGAGCTCACCTGGTGTCATCCTGTATCACATACACCTGGGTCACTAGCCAGCAAACCATCTGAATGAGTCAGAAGTAGTCAGCGAGAGAGGCGTAAGGCCGTGTGCTGGACTCATAACTACCCATGGAAAAGTGTGTTTTTGGTGCATTCAGGACACACTATCTTGCTCTGTTGAGGTGGTTGGACTCAGTGGGTACATTCCAGGAGTTATTTTCTCAGGCGCCAGAATCAATGAAAGAGAAAGGTGGAAAGTTGCCCACAGGATTTCTGTCACATTTGGCTTCTTTAGGCTAACTTAGGGCGGTAAACATTTCTCTGTCATTGACTCATGATTGTGGCTTTAGATCCACGAGCCCTGGAAACAAGTGTTTAATGCCCTAGTGACCCAGCAAACATTTCACAGGGCAGCGTTTTCTACTTCATGCTCCCAGTGCTAGGTGATGGGGGGTTAATGACAGAGAAAACAAATGGAAAATATCTGGACACTTGAAAAGAAAGGACAATAAACTTTCTCAGATGTTATCAGTCTGGAGTACATACACCACCTGTTGACGAAGGTAAAGATGGTAAATGTCCTTTGGGGTGATTATCAGCCACATACCCAGTTCCCGGATCCCTACTGGCTGCCACCCCCCGTACAAAGTGACCCCAACCCACAGCTGATGAGAAGGGGTGTGGACACTTGCCGCATGCTGGTCCCATCAGATTCTCCCCCTTGGAACCGGGAAATGGGCCTGCGGGACTCCCGAGCAGCCGGATTTGGCTCCCGTGCAGAGGTCTGCAGGGAGAGACGGAAGCCGATGCACGCACGGAGCTAAGTGGAGATGACGATGTAGCCAGCCGAGAAGCAAAGTTGCAGCCTCTGGCTCCTGGGCCCTCCGGGCCCTTCTGAGGCCTCACTAGGTGCCGTGATGTATCGAAACTGCCTGTGGAAGTCTGTGCAAACCGTGTTCCCCATTTTCTGGAGCTCAGCCCGTCCTTCACTGCACGCGGGCGGTGTGGAAAGAACAGTCTCCGGGACAGCTCAGTCTCTGGTCCACCCCATTCCTTACAGCATTCTTCTTTTGCATCTTGAAGGATGCGTGGCTTGAGACATTTCCCACTTCCCTCGCCTGTTCTCCCACCACAGATGTTTTCTGGACCCTGCTGTCTACATTGAAGAGCCAGGGGGCAGGTCAGCAAAGGGCAGAAGAACAGTTTCCTTTTTCTCCCTGGAGGTTCTCACTGCTCTACATTTAAAACAAGTTGATTGAATAGGGCATGGGAGGAGAGGAGACATTTCTTTCCTTCCTCCCCCTCTTTCTCCATTTATTCCAACAACACTTTATACTTCCTTCGGCTATGTACACACCACTGAAACTCTTTAAGGCACTTACCACATGCCAGGCACTATTTAAGATACTGCAGCTAAGGTACTCCTGGAGCTTACGTTATAATGGATGGAGACAGACAATAACTAAACACACAGCTAAAATAATTTCAGATAGCAAAGAGTCAGAAATAGAGAAATCAGGGAAGGAAGATAGAAGGTTACTGTGTGTGTGTGTGTGTGTGTGTGTGTGTCCATGTGTGCCCATTTGGTGGTTCCTTTAGGAAGGATGCAGACACTCAGAAGGGGTGACACTGAACGGATATGGGGGTGACAGACGGGAAGGAGCTGGCCACGAGAAAGTGTGTGGGGACAGCTTTCTGGAGAGGGCTCCTAGCATACACATGGGTGCTGCGGGCCCCGGCCCCTCTTGAGCTCCTCGCTTCTTTCTTTTCCTTTCCCTTTCCTCAAATAGTAACTGAGCCCCCACTAGGAGTCAGGAGCTAGTTGCAGGAGATCCAAAAAATAAGACAGAGTTTTGCCTTGGTGGATTCCCCGAGTAGGTAAAGAGAAAGACAGAGGAGCAAGTTATGAAAATAACAGATGGTGTGTACATAGCCGAAGGAAGTATAAAGTGTTGTTGGAAGATAACGGAACCACAGGGGAGGATGCAACTACCTGCCAAGTTCCCTTAGACACCTGCCCAGCTGCTGGGGCCCCCAGGGAGGAGGCTCTGAACTCAGAACGTTCAATTCCTTTCCAGCGTATTGCTCTTTACCTTAGATGCCTTTGAAACAGAGTGGGAAGCTTATTGGAACAATCCAGCAAAACATGCACATGGAACACTAACAGGGAAGCCCAGAAGAAAATTGGAATTGATTCAATTTGCTGAAAAAACAGGAAAGGTGGCTTTTATTTGCAGGACTAGGACATTGACATGAAAATACACACACACAATGCTCAGAGGAGGGCAGAAGAGAAAGGAGGAATTGGCAGTCGTCCCTGAAAATGTGTAATCCAAGAACGAAAGTTTTACAGAACAAGGAAAAAAACCGTAACACAACACAGGGTCAGAGTGAACTCTTTGGTACTTGTGTAACTGATTAAGCACTTAAAGGAAACTGTGTATTTACTTAATGGTATGACTCATTTGAATGGAACAGACTTAAACAAAAACCCCCACAATGATTAGGTTTTTCACTTATTGTTGTTGTGGGTTCATGTAACACTAACGACACTGGAATCCAAAAATATGGAAACCACCAACAGAATGTGCCTATGTAAGGACAAAAGAGGGACAGGTTGTATCATTTAAACGGCTCAAGAGGAGACGCTAACTCGGGCCACTGTGTCATGCGTGCCTTCAGATTACAGCTGGCGGTGAGTAGGTGTTGGGTGTTAGGTAAATGGAAGAAGTGACTGCAGTGGTGGGAGGTGTGAATGCCAGACACAACTGGGGTTTGTGGTAAACACCAGAAAGAGCATGCAATGGAGGTGTGTTAATGACTATGTCAGAAGAGAATAGATCATAGGGTAACCAGATGTCCCTCTTGAAGGAAATTGTCATTCTGTAAACACTTGCCTCAAGGAGACTTTGCAAGCAAAGAATAGCCCTTGGCTAGGATTAGTCTAGGGCAGAGTTCCTTCTCCTCGGTGAACTTGGGAAGAAAACCGGGAGCTCGGCTCAGTGCCTCATTTTTTCCCGTTGGGAGCAGGCTCCTGTGCTGTGAGCACATGCTCTGCTCAGCTCTTCCAGGTGGGGCTTGGCCCCACTCCTGGGGGTGGGGGGGTTGGGGGGGATGGGAGGGGGAGGCTTGCTCTGGCCCAGCACTCCCTTAACAGGGTCCAGCCTAAAGCTGAGGTTCTACTTGCTAACAGATACGAATTAGATTTTCCAACCTAACCTGTATCAGCAAAAAATGAGACATTTTGGTCTCTGTTGGGTCTTTTGCCTTACTTCTCAATGGTTCAGAACTCAGGCTGGGAAGTAAAGCATTGTTACTGAGCCCCCAACAGGGTCTTGCAGGGCACCTCAAAGGGTCCTCTGGAGCTGCTGCATTTGACAGTCAGAAGCCCGAGCACCTGCCAATTTGGAGAGAGACAAGTCTTATACGTTAGGACAAAGGAAACTTACTGTGGTTTCTGATCCAATCCCCAAATCAAAAGTCACAAGGACAGACACTCGGAGAGCCAGGTGTGAGTTTGGAGTTGAGCCACTTCTCACCTGAGCAAGTTTATGTAGCAAGCTGCAGGGTGAGAATTCTTTCTCCAGAGAATCATGTCTCTATCTCAGCCACGCTGGGAGGCCAGCTGGGTTTTCAAAATGCCACTAAATTCCCTTATGAACTGGAATGTTCAGAAACCAGAACTAAAAAACAAGAAAACAAAAAAGCCATAGACCCTAAAACTAAACAAACATTCCCTCCCCCCACCCCAAATAAAATCAGCCCTTTTAACTGATGGTATGTGACACACAGAGAGGAGTTTCTGTGCTGAAAAATAAAACAATGAAACATACGTTCTGTACGGCACCGTACAGTTAACAAAGCACTTTCAGACACATCTCCTTTGATGTACTTAACAACCTCATTGTATTAATACGATCTCCATTTACAGGAAAGGATGACAAGAGGAAGAAGAATAGAAAAAATAAAGGGGCTGGAGAGATGGAGGTAGCAGGTGAATTAGATCAAGGTCAGGGAGGGGAGATGCCCGGGACCCCCTCCCCCACCCCACCCCGTGCCAAGTGTGCTTGGCTATGTAACCGAAAGTCATGTTTAGTGGTCTCAGAGTATCTGCCACATTGAAAGATCATAGAGGTGTGAGATTATCGTCTTTTCTGTCTCCAACTGCATCAGATTCCAACAATCACTTCCGCTGCTGAGTGAGGCAACACACTGCCTCGCAGCAGATCACATGACCCAGGGCTCAGGTCTTGGGCCTTGAAAGTCTTGCTGTGCTGGTGCTGAGGGGGCTTCTCCTTGAATCTGGGCTGGCACACCAGAGCTAGATTTTTTCCACGTATGTCCTTTTGGGGTTTTCTGGGGCAGGCCTGACAAGGGTGGAAGAAAAGTCCCATTTATTGAGGACCTCCAATGTATTACAAATGCACAGAAGAGGAACACGAATGATATCCTCTAAAATTCTCCTAATGACCTACGTGGGAGGTGTAATGCAGTTTTATAACAGAAGTATTTGAGCCTTTGGGAAGCTGAATGACTTGTCCAATCCAACTCTAGTGTCAGATAATATCTGAAATCTCTGGGAGGAGCTGGGCAAACATTAGGATCAATGAAAGGAGTTAGCAAAAGAAAAAGGAGACTACTTGCTGAAGACAGGGGTAAAATAGGTAGAGAAGTGCAGACTCATGGTGCGTGATGATTTACTTTGAAATACCGGGAACAAAGTTATATGAAGTTTTGCCAATAATTAATTGAGTTTGCAGCACTTCAGTGAAGAGGAGTCTGTCTGAGACGAAAGCTGCTCAAGAGGGAAGGGGCCCTGACAAAAAGCCACTGAGAAGAGAGTGACATCCAGATTGGGAACCCAAAGGCAGTCACCCCCCAGATATTGAGAATGGGATACACTTCGGCTTTTGACGTCATCGATGGCAAATGACCAGTTTTCACAGGGTGCAGAATGAAATTAGAGTAATCTGGGAACGGGGTATTTTATGAGGCAGAGTAACTGAGATAAGCAAGTAACTTTTTAACTTTCACTCCAACCCCAAGAGGTGGGCATTATTATCTCTATCATACAACTTGAGAAACTGAGGCACATAGAGGAAAGGCCTGACTTTATACTGTTGTCGTAAGGATTAAATAAGAAAAATCACATAAAAATTGTTTGCTCAGTGCCCGGAAAACAGAAAGTACTCAATAACTCTATCAACTTTTATTGTCTTAATAGAGGAGGAAACTGAGTCTTACTGAAAGCAAATGCTTTGCCAGGGTTGGCTCCAGAATTTAACTATAGGAGGGGCTTAGGGTAGTGAACTGGTTTGGAATGTTGTGGGGACTGATAGAGGGTTGGTCTTGAATCTGTGTTTGTATAAAAAGCATGCCATGTTAACTTAGTTCATGTATAACAAAAACCCCCCAACATTTTCTAATATGATTATAGTCACATAAGATTGAGAATATTTCCAACTGTTCGTTACAATGTATTGTCTTTGTTTGGAACAGCTTGAGGTCTGATGGAGATCATGGGTGGATAAGCGACCTTTTGGTGTCACCACTGTAATGGCCCAAGCCAGCAGATGATAGAGCCTCCATTGGAGGGCAGTTCTGATTCCAGAGCTCACGTCTTCACTACCACCCCATCGCACTTCTGTGAGTGGTCCGAAGTGGCGACTAACTGGCGGTTTGATTTTCCTTGAGCCCGACCTCCTCCCTGAGGAGGGAGTATGTCAACCCATACTTCTGTGACTCTCTGGGATAACCGTCACTGTTTTCCACAGGCAAAACTAAGACACGGAAGTCCCAAAGGTAGATCTCTCTTCCTTGCTTTTCCTGAAGAGCAGAGACTTCCAGCAAGGAAGATGAACTTGGACTGGATCTCTTTACACTTTTCCAAATTGTTCTGGAAACCTGTCTCATAGCGTTAGGGCAACTCTCCTATAGCTCAGCAGGCTCCCGGGCTGTGACCAGCTCTATTTAATCAGGATTTTCCTTCTCCCCTGGAAGGGCCCATGGAGCTTTTGCAGGCCGCTCGCAGACAGCACTAATTGTACAACCTTCCTGGCTTTCCCCCACGGGGTCCGATGGCACTCTGACGGTTTCTCCTCGCTGTGGTGACAGCAGGCAAGGAGATTTTGCAAACAAAGCCTTCTGAAATCTGAAGCGAATGTAAAAGATACCAATTCATAAAAGCCTGTTCTCAGACTCGGACGAGAAGCGGGAGTAGTTTTCAGTCAGCTCCAAGGGAAACGCAAGGCCAGCCCCATCTCTAAGAAGGGAATCACTCAATGGTCCCTGGGTCATCAAACATTTATTGAGCACCTTGTGTGTGTCAAACACCATATTAAGCTCTGAGAATTGATGACATGCACAGCCCGGAACTCAGAGCTTACCGTCCTCTACTCTGTAATGAGACCAGTACTGTATATTCTTTATAGTGGGCACAAATCTGTGAGTTTGTTCATTTGTCTGTTTTTATACTTTCCAAACATCTTGAGCACTTACTGTGTCAGATGCTGGGGCTGTGGTGCTACAAAAGGCTGTTTCTGCCCTTAGCTCTACTGTCTAGGGTGAGAAGAGCCTGGACACAAACAACCAAAAAGTGGTGTGCCACCAGGGGCTGTTGCCAAGTGGGATAGCTAACTTTATGTGTGAACCTGACTGAGCCAGAGGGTGCCCAGATATTCGGTTGAATATTATTTCAGGGTGTGTCTGGGAGCATGTTTCTGGATGAGGTTAACATTCGAATCCGTAGAGTAAGTGAAGCAGATGGCCCTGCCCAGTGTGGGTGAACCTCGTCCCACCGAGGGCTTGAAAAGAATAAAAAGCCGACTAAGAGAATTCTCTCTCTCTCTGCCTCTTTGATCTGGGACACCAGTCTTCCTCGCCTTCAGACTTGGACTCAGACTGAAACTTGCACCACCCAGGGTCCTGGTTCTGGGGCCCTTGGCCTTGAACTGGCACTATATCACGGGGCTGTGCTGAGTCTCCAGCTCACTGGCTGTGGATCATGAGTTCTTAGGCCCCCAAATCTCATGAGCCAATTCCTTACAGTAAATCTATCTACCTGCCTACCTCTCTGACCTGTTCATTCTGCTTCTCTGGAGAGCCCAGACTATACACGAAGCCACCACAATGGGAGCCCAGTGGGGAGCTATTGGAATGTCTTTTGTATTGAACACACTGCCTTTGCAGGTTCTTTCTGCTTCTGAAGCCTGGGGCAATGAGGACTGATTCAGACTGCAGAGGGGACTGGGCTACACCCCTCTCCTCTCTTCTTGGGCCCTTCCCGGGGGGCCCTTTTCCCTCTCCCTCCCCCTTCTCTCTCTCTTTGATTCCTCTTCCTTTCTCTAGTTCTTGCCTCCCCCACTGCTCCTGGCTCTCATCATCCCTACGTTCTTCTCTTTCCCTTGAAACACTTGTTATCAGGGATGGACCAGATGGACATATTTCACATGAAGATGTGAATAATTAATTACTGAGGACTAAAGTGTTGCCGCTCTCACCCCTCCCCCAGGGTTGGTGATTTTTTTCTCCAGCAAGGAAACAAAGCTTTAGCTAGAGCTGGTGCTCCATGGGAGGAGATGCAGGTGTGGGCCGAGGAGTGGGTGGCAGGAGGCACTTTCCTGGCCACGAAGCCTTCAGATTTCCTATGGGTCTGCTTGGATCTTCAACACCTCTCTTGGGACTTTGACTGCACTTCTGGTTTCAGTCACGGTGGGATAGTCCAGGCCTGAAATCTGCCCACGTCCACAGCCAGGTCCTCGGGGGTCACACACACGTACCACGAAGGCCACCAGGTCAGCAGTGGCAGCTTTCTTCTTCCCACTTCTCGCCTAAAGGCCACATGAGAAAATGCACATGACCACCTGGGAGCGCTGTTACTCCACACTTTCTCTATAAAAACTGCTGTCCGCCACCGAGGATGTCCAGGCTTCCTTTGTTTTTGAGGCTCAACCAAGGGATGCCTCTGGGAGAGAGGGGCAGTACAGACTCCCAGATCCAGGTTAATGTGGAAAAGCAGAGGTAGGAAAACTTCACACGTTCTGAAAATGCCTTGATGTGTAACAATTTGGAGACTGTAAGAGGGCACTAGTTTTCAGTGCGCAGCACAGAACAATGATGAAGAGCATGGGCTCCGCTGTTCAAACAGAATCAGGGTTTGAGCCCTGGTGCCACATCCACCAGCTGTGTGACTTTGTCCAGTGACTAAGTTTCTCTGGGACTTGTTTTGCCATCTGCCTCATAAAGCATTCGTGAGGAGGCACATAATACCTCTTGGCACCATACCAGGTACATAGAGCTTTACAAAAAAGCTCTTATCATTAGATACTATTTGCAAAATGTAAAAAAGAGATCAAGAGGGCATCGGCTGCTTGCAAGCCAAATGAAATGTGGCTGGGGTCCAAGGCTGTATAATTGGATGAAAAAGCTAGGGTTATTTAGACCGCCGATTGGCCAGGTCAGCCAAGTAAAGAAAATGCCACCGGAAAGGGTCACTTGATTTCTCCCTCCTTCTCCTATCTAAAAATGTGCGGTGCGCTGGTGCTGCATTCATAGGCTCACCTGGCCAAAAACCAGATTCTTTCAATATTGTTCTCAACCTCACCACTTTGAGCAAATATCTTTCTCATCTCCTTTTGCTTATTCAGACTACTGTTCACCACAGCTCAGAAGAGCATAGCGATGGCCAAAATATAATGAGGGGTTTGGGAACTTGAGAGGAAAGGAATGATTACCAGTTAGCACATTATTATACAAACCATGCGGACTTCATGGTTGATGCAGCGAGGAACTTGGTATGTGTGGTAATTATGCACACTTGAGCTGAATTTTAGAAAAACATATAAAAGAAACGTTATTTCCTCTTTTAAAAAAAGGCTGTGATGGTAAGAAGCATTCCACAAGCAACTATTATGCAAAGCTATTTCAAGGGTGAAATGAATGAATTTGTCAATGAATTTTAACTACTGAAGAAAAGGAAATCTAATTGGGGGCTAAGGTAGTTTCAGGAATGACAGCTTATGAGTTCTGCACTGACAGGTGCTGGTGGAAAAGCTGATTGGTCCCATTCAGGAATATAATAGGCTACATTTTATAGCACGGCATAGGGTACCAAGTACTTTCACATAAATTCTTTCATTCAAAGTTCCCAACCACCCTTTGAGATATGAATAGGACAAAGAGTATTATTACGGTTATTTAAAAAACAGTTTTATTGAGATATCATTCATGTCCCAAACAGTCCACCCATTTAAGGTATACAACTCGAGGGTTTTAAGCATATATGCAGATACCACCACAGTTGATTTTAGAACACTTTCATTCTGTCTAAGAGAAACCTTCTATTCCCAAGCTGTTACTCCCTCTATTTCTCCGCCTGAGCAACCAGTAATCTTTCTGTCTCCACTGATTTGCCTATTCTGGAATTTCACATACGTGGAGTCATACAATAAGTGGTCTTTGGTGACTGGCTTCTTTCCCTTTGTATAATGTTTTCAAGGTTCCTTCATGTTGTAGCATGTATCAATACTCCATTCTTTTTTATGGCTCAATACTACTCCATTGTGTGGAGCTAACACATTTTGTTTATCCACTCATCACTTGGTGTACATTGGGGTTGTTCCCACCCTTCAGTTATTTTGAATAATGCTGCAACAAGCGTTCACGTACAGGTTTTTTCGTGGACATAGGCATTCATTTCTCTTAGGTATATACCTAGGAGGGTAACTGCTGGGTCATATGGTAACTGAATGTTGACATGTTAAGGAACTGCCGGACTGTTTTCCAAAGCGGCTGCATTTTACATTCCCGGTAGCAGTGTATGAGGGTTCTGATTCTCCACATCCTTGCCAATATTTTTATTATCCGACTTTTTAATTCTCCTCATTCTAATGGGTATGAAGTGGTATCTCCTGGTGATGTTGATTTGCATCAGAGATGTTGATCCCTGATAACTAATGATGTTTCATATGTTTATTGGTCATCAGTGTAACTTCTCTGGAGAGATGCTTCTTCAGATCCTTTCACCATGTTAAAATTGGGTTATTTGTCTTTTTTTATTATTGAGTTATGAGAGTTCTTTATATATTCTAAATGTAATACCTTATCAGATATATGATTTGTATATATTTTCTCTCATTTGGTGAATTGTCTTTTAACTTTCTTGGATGGTATCCTTTGAAACACATAGTTTTCAATTTTGAGGAAGTCCAATTCATCTCTTTTTTTTTCTTTTGTTGCTTGTGCTTTTGGGGTCATATCGAAGAATCCATTGCCAAATTCAAGGTCATGAAGATTTGTTCCTGTTTTCTTCTAAGAACTTTTATGTTTTTCCTCTTCATTTAGATATCTGACCCGTTTTGAGTTCATTTTTTAAATTAATTGATTAATTTATTTTTAAAAGATTTTATTTATTTATTTGAGAGAGAGAGAGCATGAGAAGGGGGAGTGGCAGAGGGAGAAGCAGGCTCCCCACTGAGCAGAAGCCCAGACGTGGGGCTCAATCCCAGGACCCTGAGATCATGACCTGAGCCGAAGGCAGACGCTTAACCAACTGAGCCACCTAGGTGACCCTTGAGTCAATTTTTGTATGTGGTGTGAGGGAAGAGTCTGACTTCATTCTTTTGAGGTGGGTATCCAGTTGTCCCAGCAGCATTTATTGAGAAAACTATCCTTTCCCCTCATTATATATTCTTTCACACCCTAGCTGAAAATCGGTTGACTATAAAAACATAGATTTATTTCTGGACTCTCAGTTCTATTCTATTGATCTATATGTCTATCCTTATGTCAGTACCACGCTATTTTAATTATTGTTGCTTTTGAAGTTTGCAATTGGGAAGTGTCAGTCCTCCAACTTTGTTTCTCTTTTTCGGTATTTTGGATACTGGGGGATCCTTGTAATTCCATATGAATTTTAGAATCAGTTCGTCAATTTCTACAAAGAAGTCAGCTGAGATTCTAATAGATTTTGCATTGAATCTGTAGATCAATTTGGGAAGTATCACCATTTTAATACTATTAAGTCTTCTAATCAATGAACATGAGAGATTTTTCCATTTATTTAGCTCTTAATTTCAACAATGTTTTGTCATTTTCAGAGCATTAGCTTTGCACTTCTATTAAATTTATTCCTAAATATTCTTTCTGATGTTATTGTAAGTGGAATTGTTTTTCTTAATTTCACTTTCAGATTGTTCATTGCAAGTATATAGAAATGCAATTGATTTTTTGATATTGGTCTTGTATCCTAAAACCTTGTGAACTCTTTTTATTAGGCTTAATTATTTTTTTAGTGGATTCCTCAGGATTTTATATATATAAGATCATGTTAGGTGTCAACAGGGGTAGTTTTACTTCTTCCTTTTTCAAGCTGGCTGCCTAAAGTTTAGCTTAATCTACCAATCTTTTCCTAACTGCTTTTCATTACAACCTCCACTGTTTTTGAGAGCACTTTTAGACTTGAACTTCTTTACACTACAGTTGCAAATGAAGTCAATTCTTCGGTGAGGAATTTGAAGCTCTTTGTTCTGTAGCCTGCTTCTCCTCCGGGGCAAAATCTGAGGCTTGGTTCTGTAGCTGGGGGCAGGGAAAATGGTGAGCTCCTCCTAAAGTGATGTCTTTGCTTTAGCTGGTGAATGTTAGTTGAAGGGGAGACTGTAGCCTCAGGTCCTTTTGGCTTGCCTCTTCTGGCTAGAACCCCCATCCCAGGAGCTAGGGGAAGGGTGTTCAGGGCCCCATATTCTTCTTGGTGCAGTGTTCAAAGTGTCTCAAAGAGCCTCTGTCCCATACAAGTGAGGCTGGGTGGAAGAGGGGAGCCCCACTTTTCAGACACACTTGCCCAGAATTCAGTCTCAGCAACAGGTGGCTGGGGGCGGAATGAACAATGGAGAGGTCTCTCCTCTCACCTGTGGGGAGAGAGGGCTCTGTGTTCTCAGCTCTCAGTCTGGAGTGGAGGTCTCTCTCACCGAGCTGAGAGGGAAGGAAGAAGGGTGCAAATACCACAGGTTCTCACTGATCTTAACAAGTTCAGAAGATCTTCTTGACTGTTTCTTCGCTTGATGCATGCGCATACAACCAATTCCAGAGGCTCTAAATGTTTCTTTAAAAAAATAATCTGCGTCAACTGTACTTCAAAAAAAAAAAAAAACGAGTGTACAGATTGGGGACTGTAGCTGATAATACTGTATTGTATACTAGATACTGGCTAAAAGGGCTGACCTTGAGTATTTCACTAAAAAATATTATCTATGTATATCCAGTTACCATGCTGTGCAGTGCAAATACACTACAATTTTGGCACTTACACCTGAATAAACCTGGAAAAAATGACTCATCAGAAAAAATGTTCATCAGTGTTGCTGGAGAGTCAGTCCACAGATCTCTTCCTGTGATCATGCTAGAAGTGGAACTCTTATTATTGTTATTTACTAGATGAGAACAATGTTCATATAGAGCCTGGGGCGGTGGGGCCCAGAGTGGGAAGGAAATCCCCTGCGAATCAGAACAGCACAAATACCTAATCATAGAATTGCAGGGTGGTAAAGGACATTAGATGTCATCTAGATCAGATTTTACCCCCTACAGCAATCTCCACAACCACTCTTGCTTGTGGTCCTTGAGTCTCTGCTTGAACACCTCCAGGAATGGAGAACTAACCGGATGAGTTCAGACTGAATATTATCCCCATGAACAACATAACCATATAAAACCAGACTCAGCTTTTGCCTAGCGGGATCGGCTGCGTGTACAAACAAAAGGGGAAACAGAGAAAATAGGTTCTGTGGAATCCTAAACAACTTTATGTCACCAGCAGGTCATGAGCATGCTGTAAAAAGGCACTTAGCTGTTTTTGAACACCAGGTGCCCCAGAGATTGGTCTAATTTTAGAATTAACATAGTGCTTACTAAAGAGGTCCAGGACTCATGGGTCTGGAATGTGATGTTCTCTTACCGCCGGCACTGCCGACTCATGTCCTACTGTTGATTCTGCTCCAGTCATTTTCTGATATTCAGAGAGGGAGAACCAGACCACGGAACTGGCATGTGCCTAAGGAGTTCGCCAAGAAATATGATTTAAAGGCCAACCTTGAGAGACAGAGTTGGCGACAGCCACTCCCTGGAGGGCTAAGAGCTCATTTTCATAGTGGCATTGTGCTGATTATCCTCTACCCCCTCCAGCTCCTTTCTCTGCCCTTCTCTGCCAGCTCCATGGCTCAGGAGGTTCCCCTCTGAAGAAGGCATTGCCTGGGCTCCCCCACTAGCCATCTGGCCGTTGTGTTCAGTCAATGGGGAGCACCAGCAGATCAGAGAGTGGGAAGAGAGAGGCTGAGGTGTATTTCCCTGTTCTGGAATCTGGTCTCGGCCTGGAGCTGTGGTCCTTTCTCTGTATCAGATGCAGTAGCATGATTTCCTGTCCTTGTACTGCTGGGCCTAGGGGTGCGGCTGACAGCTGGTTTTGGGGTATCACCACCCTTGTTTGTACCCTGAACATGCATATCTTTGACACAGACCATCATTAAAATCTCTTTATTTGATCTAAAGCGGGGGGGGGGGGGTGAATTCTATTTCCTATCAGATAAACTCCTTGTTACCATCCTTCCATGATAATAATGTTCCTTCAGTCTCTCCCAATTATAATCAAGCCTAGAAAGGAAGCAAGCCCCATGTTGCTGTCCTAGCATTAACTCTAGGGGACCTCATATGCTCACATGGGTCCCACGTAAACAAAACAGATGATTTTGTTCATATCCTGCCCTGGAATTTGAAGCCTCTGTTGGATCCATGAATCTGTTTATTCCACAAGCTCTTTCCAGAGGTAGAAGAGGTAACATTTCTACATAGCTTGGCTGTTGCTTAGAATCAGAATTTGTTTGTTTCCTGAACCTTTTCTGCCTCAATATGAAATATGTAGTCTTTGTACCCTTGAGGGATAGTGGGGAATTTCAACACATAGCACATGGTTTCCTAATTTAATTTGAAGCCGTTATCCTCTGAGTTCTGTCCCAAAGTCCTTCCTAGCTAATCAATAAGTTTCCTTGTCCATGAGCAGGAACTTAAAAAATTATTTTTAAAGTTTAACTGTAGGAAAAAGCAAGCTACCTTCTTAGGTTTTTGTTAATTCACTCAAGCTCTTTCTTTGTATTCATAGCCAGATGACTAAACTTTCTATTTATAAATAGAGGGGGCTTCCCAAGACCTAGAGACCAATCATTACTTGTAGGCATTCATGTCACAAGCCAGTCCAAGCTATATTTTACCAAGAGGTTAGCTGGCATACTGGTTTGAATCTTTTATTTATTTATAGTGACAGTAACATATTTGGCTCTTACACATTCTCCTAAAAGCCTGATAACCCCAGTTATCTTGTGCTATAAGTGACCAGCTTTCACTGAGTTAGAAATGAGTGTTTGGAGGGGGAAGGGAGTTGGGGAAAATTCCGACTTACCAACAGTTCCCTAATGCAAGTATGTCTTCGGAACAGCCGTGTCGGCTACCAAGGAAACCTGTGAATTCATCTTGGAAGCTGTCAGGCTAGCTTAGAGGCATCAATGATGAAAATCTTGAGTTATTTCTGGAGTGGTGATTGATGTTTCAAATAGAAGATGACATTTTGATGGGATCCTGACTTGCTGTGATAGGAGTTAATGAGGATAATGATGATGATAATGATATTTACATTATACCTTTCTTCCAAAGAAGTCTTCAGTCCTTTCATCTCATTCGTGTTGAAAATGTCCCTTTGGAGTTGGGAGGGAAAGGTGTTATTAATTTGTTTTTCAGGAAAGAGAGAGAGAGAGAAAAAAAAAAAATATATATATATAGAGAGAGAGAGAGAGAGAGAGAGATAATTGCCCAGCTTTCAGGCTCCATTTTGGAGATAAGAAGAGATGTTTAAATGACAAATCAAACTAGGGGAAATTAAACTTAGAGAAACGCCAGTCTCAGTTCCCATCATCCTATACAATGCTGCCATATCAAGCTCCAGTAATTTCACTCCCTGACCCCAAAGTCTTCAGGAGATCCTCACAGACTGCTGAATTCAGTCCTAATATCCTATCTTAGCAGGCCAGACTGTTGACATCCCAACCTACATGGTCTCGCTGTGCTCTTATATTTCCCCATGTGTCAGCCAAACAAACCCACTTGCTTGCCCCTGTCATCTGCTCTGAGCACCCCATTCTCCTCCCAAATGTTCACTGCACATGCCATAGCTTGTTTAATGTCTATCTTCCTCTGTGGATGTAAATTCCAGGAAAGCAGGTCCTGTCACCATTGTACCCCCAGAGTCTAGTAGCGTTAACTGGTCCATGATGGACACTTCTGAAGTGTTCGCTATGCTCTACCACCTTCATGCTATGCTCATGCTGTTTCCTCCGCCTCAAAGGCCTGACCTCCTATCTTGGCCTACTGAAGCCAGGGCTGTTCTTCCAAGGCAATCAAGCCCAGGTTCCTCCATCAGGTTTCCCCTTCTTGGGAACCACCACAGTGCTGTTCTTTTAAGTTCTTACCTTACCTTCTCTTGTGTTGTAATCATTTGTAATCTTGTGTAGTCTACCTTCCAAGCCCCTCCCAGACTGCTAGCTCTGGAAAGACAGGAGCAGTACCCTAGAGCCTGTTAAACATGTGCTCACCTGTCTAAAACTATTGTTGACCAGCATTATTCATTCAGCAAAAGTCCCATTTCCAGAATCTGCACTTTGTCACGAGAGGGGATTTTTCTCCTTCTTACCTTCCGCCATCCTTCTGGAAGGCTGGGAGAAAGATCAGTCAGGGGAACCCTGCCAACTCTTCCTTCAAAAAGTGTCTCCATTCTCTTCTGTGAGGAGTAAATACTCTGGCACTTAGGTGGAGGGTTCCATTGCCTAAGGGGGCCCAGGGCAGGTGTGCAGGGGTGGTAGTTGGCTTTTTTTTTTTTTTTTTTTTTAGCTTCTGTGCCCCTTTCAGTGCTGGCTTGAATAAGGGAGAACTAATTAATGCAACATCAACTGAGAAGGTATGAATACATCAACGACCTCTTTAAGGAATTTTAATACTAGTCTGTGCTTCTAGTGAGCATTTGCACGTACCATTCAGTTTCCATAAGAAGACACCAGATTGAACTAACTCTGGGTATGTGTGAAACCTCATAATCAGCACATTTTTGACAGCTTGAAGACCCCAGGCTACTAGCAACATGGGCATACTGAACATCTCTGATATAACACTCCATATAAATCAGAAAGAGCTGCTTTGACAACCGTATTATGGAATATTCAGGGTTGTTAAAATTGATGATGTAGATCTCTATTTATTGACATGGAGAGATGCCTGCAATCTATTGCTAAGTAAAGGAAGCAAGCTATAGAACAGCATGATGATGTAAAATTATTCCACATTTATATCTCTATCTACTCATAGATGGGTGGATAGTCTTCAAAATGTTAACAATGGCATCTCTTTGTGATGAAATTTGGGGTAATTTTTTTTCTTTACTTTTGTTTTTATAGTTGCTTCTGTATTATTTGAATTTTATTTTTATGGTGAGCAATTATTTTTACAATCAGAAAAGGAAAACAATAAAGCTGCTTTCAGCTAGAAAAAAATGGTTGGAAATAAAAAAAGACTCATTAAAAAAATCTTCAAATGTCCTAACAGATCCTTACTGTAAAACAAACAAACAAAAACCACAACCAAACTCTTGCATGAATGAGAGAAAACCTGTTCCACTGCTTCCACGACTGAGCCATATAATGTGCTGACCACAGTTAGGAGCAAAAAGGAAAAAAGAAGCCTCCAAGGAGGAGCACAGGTGAAATCAAGACCTCTTGACCTCTCATGGGTGTCATGCACGCTTTTTAAGTGCTTGCAGTATGAAGCATCACTTCAGGTATCATTTTAATCCAAGCTTTTGATGGCAGTTGATTTACAGGCACAGTATTTCTAATTATGGGACAACAGAGAAAACTTCCCATCTCTGACAGCAAAGCAATGGTGACTGCATTTCCTACAGCAGTTTCTGTTGCAAAAAAAGAGACATGTGCTGTTGGTCATAGTATAATTCACACTTTATTCCATCATGATCAGGACAGCAAGAGACTAAAATCAGTGCAGAACTTCTCTGGACTAGAGGGCCGTGAAAGGCAAGACTGGTTTTGGTACACAGAGTGGATAACCGTACATTGGCTGGGATGTGATGATCAGTAAAACAAAATGCACAAGTCTAACACCATGTTGAGACCAAGTCTGAGTTCTGTAGAATGTTAAAGAGTAAATAATTACGAATTTTAACATGCAACTCTATATAAGTCACATTATTCATCTATAGACTATTTCCCCTTTAGAGATGAAGAGATAGCCTTAGTAATCTGTTCACAGTAGCTTAAAGAGCAATCAATACACATTATAGATCTGCCTGCTGATTTCTATAGCAATCTATTATAGTTGAAGAGATAATGCTAAATAATGTACTTTCTCTATATTGCCCCTGTTAGATTGAATCTTACTACCCCAGTAATTCAGACTCAACTTTTCCTTACTTTAATACCATTCCTAATGTCTTTATAATGTCAAAGAGCAGCTTGTGTTAGTTTATTTATCCTTATAAATCATAATGGACTCGAGGGGAACCTATGTAACGGGTCATCGTTCCTCTGCAAAGATAACGTTATGCTGATGAGAACATCAAAAAATACTACTACTATGCTGCAGATATTTTGGCTTTTCACACCGTCATATCACAGGGAGTACAAAGAAGACAGTCTTAGTGACATAGCAGACAAAACAATTCTGTGGAAGAGGCACATAGATTCTAAGTGATTTCTTGAGACAGAGGAGCAAAGAGGGAAAGAAGCAAAGGAAAGAAAAAGTGAAAAAGAGCCTTCTATAGGACAAATTGTTCAAAAGAAAAATTGATTCACTTGCAATTGACTAAATACAGTTCTTCAATTTGGGATGACAGAAGTAAATATATTGAAAATTATATGCTACTTAGCTTTAATAGTAATCCTAAGGTGGCTGACTGTGTTAACTTTCCCGAGGCTGTCTTTGAGATGTTGGACTCTCCCAGGGAGAAGTTCTGCTTTTGCCAGCACAGGGCCAGATTTAACCCAAAAGGGCAACCATAATCGTAGAGGACAATTTTTCCTTATTGACTAGACCATGTGGGTAACAATCGTTTTCTCTCTGGTAAAAACACACTCTTCACCCATGATGAGACACTTCGAAATAAGACCGTGACCAAGATATGGTTCATTCATAGGATGCTGTAACTAAGATATCTGCATTTTGCAGTTAAGCAAAAAGGAGGAGCAGGAATTTCTTCAAATTCTGGCATAAAATCATCAAATAAATGAAAAAGATAGGTGGTGGCTAAGGATGTCTTGGTTTTCTCAAAGGTTTATCACTTCCATTTGCTAAGGAGAGATATGAATGGAGGGAATTCTATCTTGGTCACCAAACATAAGAAATGTTTGGTTAGAAATACATAGGTAAGGCGCGCCTGGGTGGCTCAGTCGGTTAAGCGTCTGACTCTTGATTTCGGCTGAGGTCATGATCTCAGGGTCATGACATCAAGCCCCGGGTCAGGCTCCACACTCAGCGGGGAGTCTGCTTGAGATTCTCTCTCTACCCCTCCCCCCCCCACACCTATGCACTCTCTCTCAGATAAATAAATCTTCAAAAAAAAAGAAAAAAAGAAAAAAAGAAACACATAGGTAAGCAGAGCAAGCCTTGAAGTCATACTTCTTAATCTCCCTGATTGTTAATCTTGAACAACAAGCTATAGGCAATACAGGAAAGGTGGAGATGACTAGGAAGTTTGATAACATGCCTGGATCAGTCACCATTCCTTGGAAAGTACCATTTCCCTGGCCTGCTAAAAGGCTGATTCCTCCAGGTTTAAGTAAAAGACAATGATCTCTCCCTTCACTGTGGCATTGTTCTTTGTAAGAGACCAACATTAGTGTCAGGTTGTGTAATTCAAAAGCTAGAGAGGAAAGAAATTTTAATTGAATTCCACAGTATATATTCACAGATATTTCAAAGTGGAATTGTCCTTTGTCTGCGGTTTCAAGCACCAAGCTGATCACTTCCTGAACATGCTTCATCTGGCTCTCACTAGACCATCAATAATCATTTGTAGATGCACTGTGTCTTTTGAAAGAAGTAACTTTGCTAGACCAGGATAATTGCAGGGGGTAGAAGGCTGGAAGTAGGGTGAGTCACGATGAGTGGGGGTGGGAAGAGAAATGAGCTGAAGGAAAAAATAAGACTATTTCCCAAGGTCTATAAATGGTCAGTAATAAAGCAAAAATTCATGGAATGTGACTTAAAGACTTTCTGAGATGTACCCAAGGGGTGTTTCCAAGCTTCTTGATCTATGATCTCTAGTAACCCTCTGGAGCTGAATTTACCTTCCTAGGTGTGGTACCCTACTTCTTCTGGAATTTAGATCTCTGGGACAAACCCCATCAGGATATGCCTCTGCCTGGTTAACTCTCCCCCAAATAGCCGTTCTGATTTTGGTCACAGTTCTGTTGAGGGACCCGTTTGCCCTTCCTGGGGAGAGTGAGGGTGGTGGCTGAAGATGTAGCCATGGGCCAGAGGAGGCTAATGTGGCAGACAGGAGGGACCTGCAGGAAGGTATCCAGAAGGCAAGACTGGATTTTACCCAAGGTAATAGAAGTGAGAAAGGCAAAAGAAAGTAACTGGCAACGAAATTTCCAGAGTTCAGATGAAAAAAAGGAAGGAAAAGGAGGGAAGCCAGGGACCAGGGAATTTCACAGGAACCAAAGATGATTACTGATACAGAGAGGAAAAAAACAAAAAAACAAAAAAACAACCCTGGCCTATCTGACTGATCAAGAAGACATTCTTTAGCATATATTGGCAACTAAGCAGCATATATATATTCACACTGATAATACAAACACTGAAATGAGTGTTTCTTTACTATAATTAATCACAGTTCAATAATTCATTAGCTCTATATTTTCTAGATTGCTTAATTCATTTAGCAAAACCCACAGTATAGGTACCACCGCAAGGGGAGGAAGGGGAGGGTGCAGAGCGAAGCAAACTTAGGAGACTTTCGTAAATCAGTGTTAATAGCACAGTGGCGCAGTAGATTGTCACTGAACACGACAGGAGCGGGACAGTCATCGGCCTTGTGAGTGTGGTATTGCCGGCTACGGGGGGGGGGGGTGCGGGGGGGGGTACTTCGACTCAGGAGTCTACCTTCTTGTTAATTAAAATTGAGCTGCATGTGAGCAGCCCGTCCACCTTTTCCAGTTCAGAATGGCTCACGGGGATCAGCATATGGTCCTTCAGCTTTTCATAAACCTGCAGCAGGAATCAAGGAAAGGTAAAGCAGAAGGATTATGTTTCCGCCTCTGTCTTATCCCTGCCCCTCCCCCCCACCTCCTCGCCTAGTGTGAAAATGCATTTGGCTTTCGAGTTCAGGCTTCTCAGCTGTTGAACCCCAAGACGTGCATGCAGTCTAGACCACACGTGCCCCCAGCCATACCAACGGAGCGGGCGGCACTGGTTAACCACGAGCTCTATGCTTTAACCTCAAAGCCAGAGATGTGTCAAAAATGTGGTTGTCACGAGAGATGACTTCACTCTGCCGTTGTCACAGGAACGTTGAGTGATATGGGAGAGCTAGTGGTGGTGTTTTCAGTCTGAAAATCCTTCCTTGCCACACTTTAAAACCCTCTCAACTGTACTGTAAGGTCTCTTTCCTTCCAACACCACTGGAAGAACTTGACAAAATAGACTTTAAGTGAAGCATTTCAGGTCAAACTGCTTTTAAATTACAGGTGTGAATTTTATAGCATCTTTTGACACTAATAGAAAGCATGTGTCCAAACTTCGAATTAACAGGCCACAGACGTTTCTCTGATGATCAAATAAAGCACATTTTTTTAAAAATACAAAATCACTTGAAACACACTGTCTAAAAAACAATCTACCATGCTTCTTTAGGAAGCACTTTGTTCCTTAAAATTCACTACAGTGGCTAATTAAGAGTGCTGGAGCCAGAGTTGGGCTCCAAACCTAGTTCTGTCAACTCACCACCTAAAATGTGACTTCAGCCAAGTGCCAGATGCCCTCTTAGCCTTGGATTACTATTTGGTAAAATTAGAGTTAACAAGAGCGCCCCCACAGGGCTGCTGTGGGGTATAACTAAGATAATGCACACACTGGGCTTGGCCCAGTGCCTGGCGCAGGGGAAGTCTCGGTGAACATGGATGTTATCATCGTTACTGTGGATAGACACAGGGCTGAATCCAAAGCAGTTAATCATCATCTGGTCGTCAGATGATCAATGTGGCTGGAGAATGATGAACGGTCCAGAGCTGTGTTTCTCCAAGTGAGTTCTGTGACCCGGGTGCTTGTTGAAATTGCAGATTCTAGGGTGGGGGTCTAGGAAGCTGCATTTTTAACAAACCTAATGCACAGTAACGTATGAGACCCTCTATTCATCTGAGAGCTGGTTAAGCCCCATTCTGGGGTCAAGGGTCCTCTATTTTCCTCAGGTTCACACTTTCAGCCATGGAAACAGAGAAATCATCTATGTATCTCCCCACCCTTTTCTTTTTATCTGCTAAGAAGATGACTGATTCAGAAGATAAGCATAGTGCTTACACAATATCACATATCTGAAAGGTGGCCAAAATATTTTCTAAAATTTTTAAAGATAAAAATTTTTAAGATATATAAACAAAAAAAATCAGTGGCTATTAAAGGCTCTTCTGTAATGCTGAGTGTAAGCATATGATTCCTCTGGGCAGAGATGAAGATGCTGAAATGTCTAAAACAGATATGGACACTTGGAGGGTCTATGGATGAGCGCTGCTATGTCTGCGTGTGCAGAAGAGACTGGCAGAATGCCCGGAAGGACAAGGAACATCTTCTCAGACCAGGAAAGAGTTCCATATCTGGGGACAATTCCTGTGTTGGGGCACAAATGCAGAAGCTCTTAGAGGGACAGGTGCCTGATGGCAAGTATATCATCTTTTTGCTCTTTCTGATCCTTCACTACCTGGGATGCACAGCCAAAAGCCCCCTTTCTGCAGCCCTGACAATGAGCACCCACCTCTTTGCGTCATTCACACTTCTCTGTCGTTAAAAAACAAATGCCCTTCTGACGAAGGGCAGCTCAGATTTGTCAGAAAACAATGACACAGTTGACCATCTAATTGTAGGTCTCTATGCCTAGTGAGTATCTAAGTGTGGGGAGATACATGTAATCAGAACTGCAGCATAGACTTGGGAGATCTAAGTACTTATTTGAAAAGTTTTGAATACCAGGCATGGTCACCTCAATTATTGTGCATGCATTCGTGATCAGTGACATGAATGAGAAGAGTGAGTTAAATTAACTTTCCTTGTGCCCTAAAATCATAGTATCCTCTCTGCTTTCATAATGATTTGACCTGTATAGAGGAAAAGGAAGTCCCTGTTATTTGTCAGCCCATCATGAAAAAAATCCCCAGGCAGGAAGACTGTCACGGAGAGGACTACGCAGCTGCAGTGGCCAGGAAGGATGTTTTTTTACCTTTGCACTTTCTGGATATTCTTCTGGGGTGCGGTGTAGCAAGACGTGGCCTTTGCTGGGGATATTTAGGTATATACAGTTGGCGGCCACATCATCAGGCACAGTGAGTTTGTCATAGCGGTGGTCACTCATCTGTTGCATGATCTATAAAGAGAAACAAAGCAGGCTTAAGCAGAGCATTTCCCCACACTTTCAAACAGAAGGAAGGCAGCGTGTGGGTATAAGCTTGCAATGGATGCCTAAGAATGTTCCTGTGAAGTTCCTGCCTATTTCCTCTAGTCATTTAGACTCCCAAGAGGAAAACTCCATGAAGCTAGGATTCTTTGGAAGAACTGCAAATGTTCTTCTTGTTTTTTTTTTTGAAAGTGTGTGTTTGTCTGTAAATTTATTTTATTTTTTTAAAGATTTTATTTATTTTTTGACAGAGAGAGACACAGCGAGAGAGGGACCACAAGCAGGGGGAGTGGGAGAGGGAGAAGCAGGCTTCCCACTGAGCAGGGAGCCCGATGCGGGGCTCGATCCCAGGACCCTGGGATCATGACCTGAGCCGAAGGCAGACGCTTAATGACTGAGCCACCCAGGTGCCCTGTCTGTAAATTTAAAAAGGTTGTAAAACTGTCTATAATTTTTCTAGTTTTTGTTCATAAGACCTCTCAGTGAGACGTGAAATGGACATATACAAAAGGCCCAGCTGGGTTTTGATGACATCCTTGGCTGAGTAAGCAGGACTGACCTGGTCTACAGGGAAAAGGGACTATAGTGGTAATCATTCTGGTCAATAATCTGATTTAGCAATAACCACACACACACACACACACACACACACACAATTTCCTCTTGTAGATACACTTAAATTGAATTAGCCTGTCTGTTGGCAGGTGATGCCCTTAATACAATAAGCATAAAAATCACTTGAGGAGAATGTTAAACTCATATTCCTAGGCCTCAACCCCAAGGATTCTGATCAGGCAGATCTGAAGTGAGGCATAGAAATTTGTATTCTAAAGTTCTCCAGGTATTTCTGAGGCAGATGGTCCCAGACCACACTTGGTTAAAAAAAAAAACAAACAAGAAAACGGGGGTACCTGGGTGGCTCAGTCATTAAGCGTCTGCCTTCAGCTCGGGTCATGATCCCAGAGTCCTGGGATCGAGCCCTGCATTGGGCTCCCTGCTCAGAAGGAAGCCTGTTTCTCCCTCTCCCACTCCCCCTGCTTGTGTTCCCTCTCTTGCTGTCTCTCTCTCTAGCTCTGTCAAATAAATAAAAATTAAAAAAACCCCACCTAATTTAACAGGTCTATTCATCAAATGATGGGTTTATTAATGCCTTCATATATAATAATTTTTAAAAAAACCCAAAAGTGAACTCTGTACAAAATTTTAAAAAATTGACACCTTATCCTCATCTCCTCAACACAATCAAAACAAAACCCCCCAAATCAACCACCCATCCCTCACTATAAAAATATCCAAACACCAAAAACAGACAAACAAACAAACAAAAGCCCAAATATATTTTGGGCTTAGTTATGTAGACTCTTTCCATTCTTTATCAATATCCATACATTTTAAGGAATTTGCTGAAATGCCATGCCATAAAGTTATAACAAGATCTTTTCCATAATCTCGTTTGAATCTACCTTTCCAACCAGGTCTCCCTGTACTCTTCAGTATCTGTATGGAAATGTGCTTTATATTACTAAACCTCAGAAATAGGTAGGCTTGCCCACTCAGTGGTGGCAGCACTGGACAGTAAGATTCCCAGTATAGAAGAGTGCAAAAGACTGTATGCTCCTGTAGAAAATTCATTCCAAAGAGAACATGGAGAGTGGCATAGAGTGAGCTCTTCCTGACTCACCAGTCAAGTAAACCATTCACTTCTCCTCCAGTCAAGTAATCGATTCACTTCTCCTCATGTGGACTATGTAAAAGCCCGGAGAGGGCAGGAGTAATCTGATAATGGAATATCCTTCGCACAGAAAGAAACATCAGGCATGGGGATGAGCTTAAACACTGTACCAAAGGCTGAGAGACACAAAGATGAGCAGGACACAGATCCAGTTTTTGAGGAGGTTACAGTCTAATGGAGGAGACTGGCAAACAATTATACAATAAGAAGAAACAGGGCACCGTGGGAAACATTTAAAATTTATTATCTAATCTCAAAATTCCCATTTTACAGATCTCTGAGAGAGATCAAATAACTTACTTGATCAAAGTCATATGGGTAGATTTAAAACCATATCTGGACAACTCAAAACCTTCTTTATTAATCATCTTACTTTGCCCTCTTTCTTGACCTCCAGAGCTGCGGCAGATCTTGCTCTCCTATAAACTACTATAACATCTACTTTTTTGCACTCATTTGGTACTTATAATTTATTCTCTTGTGGTATCATTCACTCTTCTTTCATATGTAATCCTATTATGACATGCTACATTTTGGTGTAGCTACAGGACTTGGCTGGACATCTGTCTTGTACTTCTTAAATTGTTCCCTAAAGGGATAGGCCCGTAGAGGGTATCACCTGCAGTGGTGGTTCTTCTTTAGAGCCCTGATGGAGAAACCTTAGATCTACTTGAATATGTGGACATTTAAGAAGTGAAAGACATTCCTAAAGAGTAGCTGCTCTAAGAAAATTAAAAACACATTCAACTTAGCCCTCTTTATAAAATGGATATGCCCAGAAATACTATGGAGAGGCTTACGAGAAAAAAAAATCCATATCCAAGTAGCTTTCTTCTATTATGAATTGCTATATAAATACATCTTATGCAGACTTTCTTTTTGGCTGCTTTTAAAACATATTAATAGTAGCTTCTATTGTGTGGAAGGGGGCACATTAGACCATTAACTCTGGAGTAAGACCTGGGTTTGAGTCACAGCTCTAGCCTTTATTAGTTATGTAAATTTAAGCTTTTTTTGTTTTTTTTTTTGACTTCTTGGTTTTCTCACTATAAAACTGGGATAATAATAGTCTTTCATATACTTATTGTGAAAGTTATATGAAGATAATGTATATAATAAGACACAGAAATACACCCTTAATAAGCTATTAGTATTTTATGGCAGCATGACCAGACAAATAAGGGTTTCTATCTGCAATCAGAAAGAGCTAGGTCTGAAACCTTGCTCTGTTATACACTGTGTGACCTTGAGCAAGCTCTCCAAGCCTCAATTTCCTCAGCTATAGAATGGGATGACAGTGTCATACCTATTTCTCATAGAGTAACTCTGAAGATTATTTTATTTTATTTTTTAAAGTAGGCTCCATGCCCAGCATGGAGCCCAAAGCGGGGCTTGAACTCACGACCCTGAGATCAAGACCTGAGCTGAATTCAAGAGTCAGACGTTTAACCGATTGAACCACCCAGGTGCCCGTGAAGATTATTTAAAAAAAAAAAGCAAAACAGATTATGTCTGTGCAGTGCTTAGCACAAGTTCCTAGTACTTATTAAATATATAATAAATGTGCACCCTTCCCTCTTTGTTTCTTGCAAATCATTTGGCATCTAGCAGGTAATTAAAATATGCTTGCAACTAATTGATTCATTTCTTCACTCCTTTCTTCTTCTTTTTTTTAAAAGATTTTATTTATTTGAGAGAAAGAGCATGAGCAGGGGGAAGAGCAAAGGGAGAGGGAGAAGCAGACTGTGGGCTGAGCAGGGAGCCCGATGCGGAGCTCCATCCCAGGACCCTTGGATCATGACCCGAGCCAAAAGCAGACGCTTAACTGACTGAGCCACCCAGGCACCCCTTCTTCACTCCTTTCAAAGGATATAGCAAACATCAAGAGTACACTGAGATGTTCACAATTTATATATGTGAACAACTGCATATATAAAAACAAGGTATGGTCTTCGTCCGGAAAAAGAAATACAATTCATTAATTAATATGAATGGGGCTAAATCAGTGAGGCCAATGTTTGGCTTTTTCCTTATGCTGTACAATAGGACACTACACTCTGTGGTTCTCACTCAACTGATTTTGGATGTAACATAATAGGGAGTGGTGGACCTGGGGCAAACTAGACAGTTTGTAGCACCTGAAAGCATTGAAACAAAGAAAGAAAAGAAAAAACTTTGTGTATATCGAACTGAACATACATATGTCTCTGTCAGTCTGTGAACTGTGATTTAGTAAAATGGTCCAGAAACCCAATGAGCAGATGGATTTCTTCAAGATATAAGTGGAACTGTCTCTAAATGCAACATGCAAGTTAGGATTTATGAAACTTTTCAGCAATCACTCTTGGTCAGTCTGGCCAGCATGTTTCTTTCTGGGTGCATGGAATAGGATTCCAATATGTCTGAATCTCTACTTATTATGTGTTATTGAAGGTGGGCCAAGATGGCTAGTCTGCTCATTTACAGTTAGAACTGACTGTCATCCTTCATGTGGATTAGATTGGGTTTACCCGAGAAATTCAAGATTTGTTCCCGACCACCAGGAGACAGTTCCCTGGGCCAGGGGCTTACTAAGTAGGACCTCAGTAGGCTTACTAAGTAGGACAAAGATCCTTAAAACATGGTATGTACAGCCATTGTTACCTGGTCAAGCTTAGACACAAAGAAAACAAAACCCAGAAAACTGAATTTTTCCATTGACCTAATTTTCTAAGCCACTGGGAGAATTGTGGGCAGCATATTTTGGTCCATCACATTCAGACTAGTTGCTCCCACCATTCATAAGCACTAGATAATTGCCAGTTGGTTTTCCAGTTTAATTCATGGTCTACAGATGATTCACTACATTCTTTATCCAAAGATAAAGAAATCACCTATCACTCCTAGTATATGATGAGTTGAAAGAGAAAGAAGCACGGCAAGATCACATCTATGGGCCTGACTGTACCTTCAGTGGTCCCATGAGCAGCCTGGCAATTTCCCCACCTCTCAGTCTGACTCATGCCTGTCCGGTAGTGACTAAGGAGCAGAAACATGGAATGTTGTACATTCCAGAGGAAGTATTATCAAGGAGCGTTATCAGTGCTGACTTCTTGTTTATTAGTGAGGGAACAAATTAAAATCTCCAAGGTTGTCCTACTTCGGCAAGTGCCCAGTTCTTCTGAGTAATGGAGACTGCATATTTCCGTTCCTGGGGTGCTTTATTTACTTGGGCTCCATCCCTTCCATCCCCCACCCTCAGCTCCTTCAGTGAACAATCCTGCCCCTTTGGTTCCTCTGTGTTTTCCCTGTTCTTCAGTTAATGACATTTATTTGAAATTGTAATCATTGCTTTTCCTCACTCATTGGTATTTCTCTCTTTTCCGGATCTGATATTTATAATTTATAGCTTCTGGTGGGAGTATTCTTAAAATTACTAACATCAGAGCTAGTACCAACCTAGCACTGTTTGAGGATACTTACATTTTTTTTCATCGTTAACAGGAAAGGAATTATCATACCCTTGGCGGGGAAATAATTTAACACTGGGACTAGATAAAGTAATTCACAGATAAATTCTACTGAGAGTTATTCTTAAAATAAATGTCTTAACAAAGCCACCTTAGGAGATGTCTTTCAATCAATTTATTAAGGCCCCATGGTTATCATTTTAAGACAGGTTAAAAAATGTGCCCAGAGAAATGACTTTTAATAATAGAACAGGCCCCATTTGGAGCAGTGAGGGGTTCTGTGTAACTGTGGAAAGGAGAAAATACAAAAGCTATGTCAGGCGTAGTCTTTCTAAATGAAAAGGATTTAGGAAGTGGTAACTATAAGTAATAAACAAAAAATATATTGTTTTTTCTTGAAAAAGCCAAAGGTGCTTATTCTAAACACAAAGAGTTTCTGTGTTCTCCAACAAAGAACAGGTTTCTCTTTTCCTGTGAGAGTGATCATTTTCCTTTCTTGTATATGTTGCTATTGTCTAAATAAGACAGCTTGCCATTTATTTATAGCTGGGTTCAGGAAATACACGGATATCCACAAGGCAGGGTGCTCACCATTCGGAGAGGAACACATAGAAAAAATTCAGAAGACTGTATCTCTAACATCTTTCCTCTGTTGTTGGAACCGATGACGTGAGGATGTGCTCATGGGCCTGCCTGGCAGGGCATTGCCTCAAAGAGCTGAGGCTCCTGAGGACGAAGATGCAGCCATAGTGAGGGGAGGAGCAGGTTTTGTTTGCTCTTTGTGGATGCACAGAAGCCTTTGTTAAAAGATGAGCATCATTTCAAGTATCTTGAGAATGTGGCTGTTGGCTGTTCAGTTCTATGTGCCAGCATTTTTTCCTAAAAAAGGGTGGAGGTGGTGTATTGCTCCAGAGCTCTGTGTAAAGTGTTCCTTTAACCCCAGGGGATCAAATTCCTGCTTCTCACTGTGCCCCAAGTCCGAATGGAAAGGAGAAAGCACCTAAACTCTCTATGGACACTCTAAATTCCTGATAGGCCCTAGACTCCGGATAATATGCATGAGTTCAACACAGCTTTAGAGAAAGATCTGAGAAGTCAAGTCCTTGCTTTAAATGCCATTTCTGACTTGTGCCATTTCCCAAAGGAATTATTCCACTTTATGTAAAACAAAGTATTATCGGGATTGGACATAACTAGTATTTGGTTCAATCCAACAGTTCTCTATGGAGGGCCCCCCTGGGGCTAGGCACGATGACAGCGAGAGGTGGGAAAGAGAAAGAAACCCAAAGATAATTTAGTTGCAAGCTCTTCCTTCAGGAGATGACAATCTATAATTTAAGGCAGGACAGGCACACAAAGGGGATGCTAGCAGGAAAAAGAAAGTCAACCTCACTTCCATTACAGGCACCCCCTTAATGAAGAAGGCACACAGCAGAGTGGAAATGGCTCTGAGAACCATGTTGGCCCAATCATCGTGGTCTGTTACACAGCTGCTGGTTTGGAGGAATCTGCCTTGCTCCCCAGAGTGGAGCTGTCACAAAATAGAGTGGGAAACGTCTGGCTTTCAGCCCAAGAGAATTTGCATGGCTAGTTGCATTAACAACCAAGCATTTCCGGCAGTTCCCAGCATTTCTGGGAATTTTCTCATTCAAAGGGCTGGAAGGCAGCTACATTCTCCCACTTGTTACTCATTGTTTCTTTGTATTACATCAATTATTAAAAAACAAAAATTCTTGGGCTATGTTGTTTCACAGAACAGTTTAGGACTTTTATGGGTCAAATACTGAAAGGTGCATAGAAGGTATTTAGAGATGGTTAGGAAATATTCAGAGCATGTTTGGCTCTCTCATAATTGATCACTTATGAAATATACATATGTACCAATGTCAACATATCAAAACAGCCAATATTAAAAGGGACAGATTATAGATTCTATTGAGATATATGGTATGTGATTCTCAAGCACACTTTTTGTTGCTACTGTATATCTAAAATTACTCATTCATTTATTTATCTGTCCATCAAGAGTTTATTGAGAGCTGACAATTTACCAGGCATTAAGCCCAGACAGTCTTTTTAAGGCTGAGTCAATACAGCTATGGATAATATTCTAGAACTACTGTGTTTTCATTTTTTATGGATCTTTCCATGGATCGGCTCAAAATGAACAGAACCTGAGAGAGGTTGTCTGTTAAACACCCTCCCTGAATTGATGGGCTATACAGATCCTAAGAATGAAGTAACATGGTTCCTTTTAGTTAAATCTGGGCCAACTTTCAATGCCAAATATTCCCTTCGAAGCTAACTGCCATTTCCTCCACAAATTCTCTCTCATATTTGGAGTTGCTGCTTTTGTTCAGATCATAAAGCCCACCTGAATATGGGGACGAAAGACTTCTGTCCTTCAAACTACAACCACAAAGCACATGAACCATTTCTGGAAGGGATCCTCAAAAAAAAAAAAAAGTTTCTGTGGAAGGCTGGGAAAAACTCTCACCCTCTCACTAGAGGACCACTCTGAGCTCTGTGGAGGGCTGGGGAGCAGGGCGTAGGCAGGAGGAACAAGGGAGACTCTCTGGGTGAGTCATAGTCTTCACTTTCTAATTTCAGGGGTGTAGAGGAAAGAAATTCAGACCAAAGCACCCCTTCCAAAATGCAAAATCTGGGATCCTACTTCCCTTCTAACCCCTGCCCACGCATTCTCTAAGACAAGCTCTGTGGCAGAAACAGATCTCCCACAGTCTTGTTTATATATTTTGTATGCAAGATATATATCTAGTTGCCTACTTAGATATTGAAGTCATGCCCTGGCTATGCTTCCCCAGATACTTGCACCCTAATCCCACCTTCAAAAATTAATTCCCTTGGGTACTGGGGGCTTGGGGATCTTCTAGGTTCCCTGTGTCATTTGATAGCAAGAAACAACTGGAGCTTTTATTGAGCTATCTTCTATTTATTGCATTCATTTCTCACACTTATTCATTTTTACAAATGAGAAAACCAAAGTTCAGAGAAATTCAGTAATTTGTCCAAGGTCACATGTTAAGACAGTAAACCCAGGATTCAAGTTCAGGTACATCAACCTCCAAATGCCTATTTTTTTCCTGTCACACCAACTACCACCTCTGCAATATCCCTTGAAAGACTAGACTCTGAGCTCACTAACTTGCAGCCTTTGGGCTGATTTTTCCTGTAGATACAACTTATTTGACATGCATATATATTTATTTTTTTAAAGATTTTATTTATTTATTCGAGAGAGAGAGGGCATGAGCAGGCGGAGAGGTGAAGAGGGAGAGGGAGAAGCAGACTCCCTGCTTAGCAGGGACCCCGATGTGGGGCTCGATCCCAGGACCCTGGGATCACGACCTGAGCTGAAGGCAGACGCTTAACAGACTGAGCCACCCAGGTGCCTGACATGCATATATTTTTAAGTTTGCCTTTAAATGCTTTTAGATGGAGAAGAAGAGGAGCAGGCTCCAGAGTGAGAGAGGAGAAATGGCCAAACACACACACTTTGCAATGATGTCCAGGATCAGTCCTGTTCAGTCTGACCCTATCATTGGTGGATTAGTGCTTATTTTCTGTATGAGCAAATATTCCTTGGCTATCTCATCAGTAGGGCATGCATTTACATTTTCTTTTACGATAACTGTGATTGCTTTGCTTTAGAGTCATTCAAAATCTTCTGCCCAGCGTACTTGGCCACTGCGAAAGGGTTGCCTTGGGGTTAGAGAAGAATCTGTCCTCATGAAAGAGAGCACTTTCCCTCACCCCCCGGAACGAGATGAAGAAAATCATCACTGGGGCCTCCAATTATATCTTAGCCTAGGTGTTAAAAAAAAAAAAATCTTTAATGTATGTTCAGTACTCTGAGATTTTTAGCTCCAGGCAGTAGTGTGCTGGTAAATGTAGGGGAAAATATATGCATAATACACCCACATAAATTTATTACAAATTTTACCTATATGAAGGATGGGTAGCACACAGTTTATAAATAATAATAAAATGGTCAATACTCTTGAATGTAAATTTCATATTGCCAATCGATTCTCACAACAGAATGCTTCTGTGGATTTTTGTTGAGCAGGAAGCCTGACGTGGGGCTCGATCCCAGGACCCTGGGGTCATGACCTGAGCTGAAGGCAGTCAATATAGCTATTGACTGAGCCACCCAGGCACCCCAAAATACCTGGAAATTTAACAATCAGCCCTCGTAAGCTGGTAGGAGCTGACTCCAGCAAACCACAGTCCTATACAGGAGACTTCATGATTTTATAAGACTTAGTTCCCAGATGTTAGTGTAAGTTGGCTCTTCACAGAAAGTTACTTTAACTAGCCCTACAGCCTCTTAGTTAATGCCATGGATAACTTTAGCTTTAAAATTTGGCTCATATAACTTTTGTGTCCTCATGGGCAAATAATAACTGGGGATTAACCTTCAATGGTTTTATGAAACCCATGGACTCTTGGAAGGAAGGGTGGCAAACTGGGTTTGCTCAATAGGAGCTTAACTTCATTGAAGCTCTCAAACACACAAAAGAAGGTGAAAAGGGTTTCCCTTTTCACACTGACTAACTGGAAGCTTAAACTCTGATTGTCCTATGTGTAAAGAATGAAATGAGAATCCATGGTCTGCATTCTTAAACTTGGCTCCAATTAATCTTTTTTTTTTTTAAAGTAGGCTCCATATCTAGTGTGGAGCCAAACATGGGGCTTGAACTCATGACCCTGAGATCAAGACCTGAGCTGAGATCAAGAGTTGGATGCTTAACTGACTGAACTACCCCGGGACCCCTTGGCTTCAAGTTAAAGCATTGTTTTACTTTTAAATCATCTTACCCTTTTATTTCTGGTTATTTTGATATCCTTCATGCATCTTTGTAAGCAGCTTTTACAAAATGAGGTGAGGTAGGAGTATATAATTTCAGACAATTCTTCTAAAACATGTTTTTAATTATAAACAAAAAAACTAATTATAAACAAAATTATGAAACATAAGCTTCTTATAAGATTCAACTATGAAAAGTTAAAGTTCTATTGGACTTAAAACAACCATATACCATTGTCAAAACTCATTGAATTGTACATCTAGAGTGTGAATTGTATGGAAATAAAGTGTTATTATATGGAAATTATATTTAAATAAAGCTGATTTAAAAAAATTGAAGTCTTCTTTCTCCCCTCTCTGCCCCATCTTATTCTTCTCTCTTCCCCCTTTTCCTATGGTAACCACTATTAAAAGTTTGATATGAGTTCTTCAGATCTTTTTTTAAAATATACACACTCAAAACAAAATCCGTTTACCCCCACTGAATTTGTCAGTAAAGGAGCCTGAATATCGCAGTTCAGAGGCCCCAACTCCACTTCCCTCAAAGGCTGGTAATAAAAGGCAATTACAAATGGCCTTGTTACTCAATTTCTGTGATCATCTCATATTTATTTAATTTTTGTCCATGTATACTAAGTAGTTCCAATACCTGAAAATAATGTTACACAAAAATCTAATAAACATTGGGACTGTATATAGCTATTTAATTCCTGGCTCCTGAAAACACATGCTGGCATGTTCAGGAGTCACTGAACTGACGTTCAGGAGTCACTGCTGTCCCTAATCAGGGGTAAGCACCTTAATTGTGATATGCTCAGAAATTAAAATTTCTGTGAAACAGGGCTGACAAATCTCATTCATATTTTAGGACTGGGTTTCTTAACCTCAGCACTATTGATATTTTCGGCTAGATCGTTCTTTGTTATGGGGGCTATGTTGTGCATTGTAGGATGTTTAGCAGCATCCCTGTCTCTATGTACTACATGCCAGGAGCATCCACTCTCCCACCCACCATGTTGTAACAAAAATATCTCCAGACATTGCCAAATGTCCCCTGGGGGGCAAAGTTGCCTCTGGTTGAAAACCACTGTTTTTAGGAGAAAGTCATCAAATTTATTTATATTTTAGGAGAAGAGCAGATATTCATGGGAAGGAGAAGGGAAAACAACCATAAAAAGAAAGAAATCAAATTTCCAAATAAGTATTCTATTTACTCTTCTAGTCTTCCTCTGAATTAACAAGAGCCCTGAAAAGAAAGGGCTAAGTGTTTAAAAAAACAGCTGTTGTCCCCATATATCTTTTCCCAGAAACCAAAATACCCTGTAAATGACTACAACCAAACCATGGTTAAAGAAGAAAACAGCCATCCCCACCTTGCCTACTCTTGTGTGGGGTTACCTTGGGGTTGGGGAGAAACCTTGGTTTCCTTCTGGATGTGGTCTTTGCTAGCGTCAGACAGTGAATGTTGATAAAGCACTCTGAGCAGCTAAGGAAGTGATGTCATATTCTTAGTATTCTATAACTAGGAATCATAAGTTTGAGAACTAGGCACGAATTTGGAAATTATCAAGTCCACTTCTCTTTTACAGAGATTCACAGATGAAAAATTAATTGACTTAGCTAAAAGCAAACAAAGTTAGTAAACTGCAAAGTAAGGACTAGATCCTAGCTCTCCTGACTCAGTCCAGGCTTTTCTATTGGTTTTAGTTGGTGGAGAGAATTTAAGTAGGACAAGAAGGCACCATGTCAACTCCTCCCTGATCCCTTCCTCTACCTCCACTTTAAGGGGTCTCTCTTCTCTTCAAGATCTAAATAAGAATGTCTTGTACCTCTATTCTTTGATTTGTATAATACCCTAGGCCAGTGGTTCTCCACCATGGCTACAGACTAAAATCATCTGGGGAGATTTTTAAAAAGTACAGATTTCTGGGTCCCAACCATAGAGATTTTTTTTATTTATTTGGTCTGGAGTAAGACAAAACATCAGTATTTCTTTTTAAACATTCCCCCCCAGGTGACTCTAATATGTAGACAGGATCGAGAACCACTATTCTGTGCCCTCTCCATAATTTCTACCTGTCTTGGGGGTAAAGGGTGGGAGGGGGGGGAAGGAGGGAGCTTATATTCTCATGTTATCTCTGGCCCCAGCTTCCAGAGATTTAGATCCATTCAGAGATAGTTATTTTACAGGTGCTATCCTTTTCAACCATGTCAACATAGGCAAGGACTCCAGTCTTTCTTTGATTCCCTCAAAAAACCCTATTCACATAGGGTAATAGGTTTTTCTCAGGTTTGGCAGGTTGGAGTATTGCAGTAATATGAACACTTAAAATCTAATACCGAATGCTGGTGTTCTTCAAAGACTTGACAACCCTGTCTTGTGGCTGAGGCCTCTTCTCACTCCCTTTTTTACATCTAGAGTGTGAATTGTATGGAAATAAAGTGTTATTATATGGAAATTATATTTCCCTGTCTCCCCATTCCTAGTGCTTCTAACAAAGGACATTTTTGCGTTCTCTTTTGCTGTATTGTCTACTGACCCCAAGCCTTCAAGGATTGCACCTTTCACCCCAAAGGACCTGTTGTATTTTCCTAAACAAAGATAATTCCCTCCCTAAGAGCAAGTCGGGGATTAGCTCTTCTGAAGGTCTGGTGAACATTGTGGTTGCTTCCCCCACATCTATTCTCTGTTTTCTTAGTAACTACCCCACTTTTCATTTGTATTATCTACACTGCCCCGTGTAGCCCACATAATTGGGGGACGTTAACCCTACCCGACTCTGGGCCAGAGGTTCCTTTCTTGGTTCACAAAACCTGTGGTGTCTCAGTAATATTTTCATGGTGCCTTGAGGCCAACCAAACCAAACCAAAACCAAAATAAACAAACAAAATACAACTCTCCTCCTCCCTCCCGCCCCACAAAAAACCCCTAACACTTTTGTTTATTAAGTATATAGATCCAAGCAGCCTAACAGTGAAATTGCGTGTGTTATCTGACAGGTATATCTGCGCTATTTTTGAAATGTTAAAATAGGCCACGGTGCTCCTGAGAGTTTGCTGCGATGCCCCAGCACGTCTCCATGCAATCAGGAAAGGGTAGCTCCAGTGTAAGTCAGCCCTTGTTTATAGTCAGTGTTTCAAAGATGGGCAGATGACCAATTCAGAATAATAAGAATAGACAAGATCCAAAAAAGTTTCCTTACTTTTCTGAGAAGATGAATGCCCCCCTCCCTGAATATAGGTGTGCAAGCATGTAATCAGAAGTGCTGGCAGTCACTGTGCTGTCCTGGACAGGGGCCTGCTTTATGATGAAGTACATGTGTGTTAGGTGGAGAAGAGACACAAGAGATTCTGGTTCTTGGATGGCATCATCGAGCAGATCAATCAAACCCACTGTAAAGTCTGCATTACTTTAGAACTACATGGACCAATAAACCTCCCTTGTTTTGGCAGCTTGAATTGAGTTTTCTCTTAATGTCTAAGGCAGACAAACAGCCTTTATCTCAATTTGGCTAAAATAGACTAAATTTGGCTATAATAGAAACGACCTGCCCCCCAAATGACTTTAAAAAAAGTTTATTTCTCTCTCTTTGAGGTCATAGTGTAGCATAGTCACCTGAGAGTTATCATGAGTTCAGGGTCCTTCTAGCTTTTTGCTCTTCCAGACCTAGGGCAGAGCATACCCCTGTCCTCATAGTATAAAATGGTATAAAATAGCTCTGGTGCTCCAACCATCACATCCTTTTTTTTCAAGCAGCAAATTCAGGAAGGGGAAAAAGGTACAACTCCTTCCTTTCAGTCCAGGGCCTGGATTTCATACCCAGCACTTCTTCTTTTCTCTCATTGGCAATACTTAGTCTCACTGTTATACCTAGCACAAAGGAAGCTGAGAAATGTGGACTTTCTTCCAAGTGGCAATGTGCTCATTTATTTATTTATTTATTTTTTAAAGATTTTATTTATTCATTTGAGACACAGAGAGAGAGAGAGCATGAGCAGTGGGAGAGGCAGAAGCAGGCTTCCCGCTGAGCCAGGAGCCCGATGTGGGGCTCGATCCCAGGACCCCAGGATCATGACCCGAGCTGAAGGCAGACGCCCAACCATCTGAGCCACCCAGGCACCCCGGCAATGTGTTCATTTAAAACTCAAGGTTCAATTAATAAAAAGGAAGGGTGGAATAAGAAGTTGGGAAAGGCAACTAGCTGGCAGTCATCAACTGAATCAGAAAGTAATATATTTTTACATCACCATTATATATATTTTGATCCCTTCGGTGATTGACATACTGTTTGAATCCAATTAAGTCAAGGTATCCAAGTCATCCCAGAAGGACAGATTATTTAAAAGCTTCCAGGGAGACAGAGTCACACCACTGACCCCTTGTGCGGGGCTTTGCAGCAATGCTTGGCATGTGGTAGATGCTCAATACATGTTTGTTGAATGTTGAGTGAATGAATCATTTTTAGCACTGCATTTCAGCATTTCAATAACTCTTAAAATCCTCCTAAAATCTCCTAATGCAATTTCCTGCAAGACACGATCAGAGCTCAACCTTTACTGAACAGCAAAGAGGAGTTGCCCATCAACATTTGTGCCCTACCCTTCTGTGTAATCAACACTGGTCACCAAATCTCGGACTTTGACTAGCTTTGGTTGCCCTCCAGAGGCCCTTCTCAGATTCTCCCTAACAAGCTCAAGGATGGGACCACACAAACTTCTTACCCAAATAGAGATCTGGGTTTCCTTCCTCCTTCCTCTATTCCTACTTGAAGAATTCATTCATTCATTCATTAAGATTTTATTTATTTATTTGAGAGAGAGAATGTGTGCATACCAATGGGTGGGGGAGGGGCCACGGGCAAGGGAGAAGCAGACTGCTTGCTGCGATGTGGGGCTTGATCCCAGGACCCCGAGATCATGACCTGAGCCGAAGGCAGATGCTTAACTGACTGAGGCACCCAGGTGCCCTGTCCTACCTGATGAATTTAGTATCATGTTCATTTTCAAGCCACAGGACTTCAGAGCTCAGAAGAAATGTAGACTTTTCTATTCAAGTCTGATGGCCTATGTGCCTAATGAGAATTAGAGCAATAACTCACTTCAGATACATTGTTTTTAACATGCAAGTGTTATCAACAGAGAGAGATAGAACACATGATATGTATCGTTTACTCTGTAAGAATTTCCCCCTAAAAAGACACAGGATTTTTAGAGAACAGTGAGCTCTTCCTAAGCAGTTGTATTTCAATAATCTAGTGGAGTTCTGCATTGTTTTCTTTCACATGAGAGCTATTTCTCTGAAGTGCCAGTTATTTTACTCAGTATGATATTATTCTGAATGAGAGTTGGTAGCATTTTCTGTTCAAGGACATAGCAATTTACTTCTAGAATGAATTTTCTCCCCCTGCCTTCATATGCCAATACATGTAGGAACTGATATCTGGTGAATTCCAGATAGAGCCAATGTTTCTCACAGTGTGATCTATGGATTACCTACATCCAAATCATGCAGTGGTTTCTGGGTTCCATCCCAGCCTTGTCGAATCAGAATTTCTCCTGGTCAATCTGACGAATGTGATGTGCATTTCAAATGTGCACTTCATGTGATTCTTGAGTACACTAAAACTTGAAAACCACTAACTTAGACTTCTCAAATTAAATTAACATGATTTTTATACCTAAAAGGTATTATTACTGCTACTGATATTACAACTACTAGTAGTTGCATATTGAGCAATATTGAGCTCTTATCACTTGCCAGAGTGTGGATGGAAAAACAAATGAGGCAAACAATGAATCATGGAACACTATATCAAAAACTAATGATGTAATGTATGGTGATTAACATAATAAAATGAAAAAAAAAAAGACAAACAAATGAGTGATGAGAAAATGTGCACAAAATGCAATAGATTCAACACCTTTCATTTAGTTTCCAATTGGCTTTTTTTTTGGTTGAAACTATATGATGAGTCACCTCTGGATATGTGGTCACAGCTTTGAACTTAATCCCACTTCAGAAAGAAATTAAAGGGAATGGCTGTTGTAACATATCTGGAAATCTTCCTTTTTTTTTTTTTTTTTTTTTAATCTGTAGACAGGTAGTGTTTGAGTAACAGTGGGCCCCAACCACAGCATCCAGTGATCATCTATGAAAAGTAGATTTAGAAGTATTCTTAAAGATTGCTGGACTAATATGACATTGTGAAAGATAAAAATAAGGAAAGATACTGATTATTTTTTTAAAAGATTTATTTGTTTGAGAGAGAGAGAGAGTGAGTGAGCAGGGGAAGGAGCAGACGGAGAGAATATCCAAGCAGACTCCCGCTGAGCACGGAGCCCGACGTGGGGCTTGCTCTCAAAGGCCAGGAGATCAGGACCTGAGCCAAATCCAAAAGTCAGATGCTTAACCAATTGAGCCACCCAGACGCCCCAGTCAGTGATTATTAATAGCAGGGTAATAATACTAGTGGAATGGTTTTACAGGAAGGTGGTGGCAAATTGAATTTCTTTTGTATGTCATTATTTCTAAGGATGGTCCAAATTCTGGTATTGTATGAGGTAGTATGGATGGTTTCCCTAGAGGCTGGAGAATAATTCATGGTTAAAATGTCACTTCTAATTTAGTGTCTACGTTTTACCATATGCTTTATTAACCTTCAGCCAAGCAATAGGATACTCATCAACACCTAAGGCATTTAATACATGTGATTTCCAGAGAAACAGTAACCCAAAACTCAACCATCCTCCCTCTAGCTCAACTGATACATTCCCTAATCCCTTCAACATCAAGGGTACTGGTGTTGGCATGGCTGAGAGTGTCACATAGGTCATGCTATGATGTACAATTTCAGTCCACGACACAATAATTATCCTGGGTTTTTTTGTGGGGGGGCAGTTTTTGCCAACTCAATTCAGCCAGAGAACAATAGGACACTGCTGGAGATGGAGGGCATGTAAATGTTTAAGTGATTTTTTGGTATGCCTTCAGGGTGAGTAAAGATAAAAAATAAACGGAAAAGAGTAAAGGACAGAGACTCCAAATTTGGATGAGCCACTGACTGCTGCCAATGGAAACTGAAATGAGAGCCAACCCCGTTAGTGTCTTACAAGCTTAGACATGGGATGTCTACCCGAGCCACTGTCAGTTGAATATGTCTGAGCATAGCTCATTCCCAAAATGTGAATCTAGGTCAGTGAAATCCCGCAACATACTTTTGCCCACCAATTTTCTATGGTTTATTCCTGTGTAGATGGGGAGGACTGAGTTCATGGTGACAGGGAGAGTTGGAACTCTTTTCCAAAAATTCCACCAAAGTCACCCCATCTGGTAGTCATTTCTGAAATCATTTTGTTCCTCACTGTCCCCTAGGACCTAGTACAAGGCCTGGTACAGCACAGGAGTTCTATAAATATCTGTCAAAGTGCTGATCTGCTCCTTTTTTCTCCTGTGCCCCTTAAATCCCTCAGTCACAGTGTTCTGTTACTTCTCTAAATGGAACTCAGCTTCTGCATGGCCCTTTCTATTTTCACAGCTACTTCTCTAGTCCAGACTCTCCTCTTCTTTATTTCTGGACTATGTGATGGCACCTAATTTTATTACTCCTAATCTTTATGCCTGTTAAATCATTACAGGCAGGGCGCCTGGGTAGCTTAGTCGTTAAGCATCTGCCTTCGGCTCAGGTCATGGTCCCCGGGTCCTGGGATCGAGCCCCGCATCGGGCTCCCTGCTCAGCAGGAAGCCTGCTTCTCCCTCTCCCTCTCCCCCTGCTTGTGCTCCCTCTCTCGCTGTGTCTCTCTCTGTCAAATAAATAAATAAAATCTTTGAAAAAAAAAATCATTACAGGCACACTGCCAGATAGATTTTTTTTTCTAAAATACCACCTTCAGCTTTTACACCTCTGCTAAAAAATTTTGAGTGCCTCCCCACAGCCTGCAGACAAGAAAACCCTCATTTATTGGCCTTTGGATCAGGCCCAACTTACATCTAGAAACTGAACTTTTTTTCCCCTTGCTCCAGCCATTGTCTGTTGATTATAAAATAGATATTCCCCCCAGCTATCCTGTTTGTAATCACCACTCCTCCTCTATGACAGGCTTGCTGTTCATTCTGGTCCACTTGGACTTTGACTCCCACCTCCTGTGATCACACCTTCCTTAGAACTCCTATCCCTTCCAGGAGAACCCCACACCTACTAGTCATTTATCTTGTGTTATAATGTGACAGTATTTATCTTTTAATGTCCTGTCCTGTTTCTTCAATTAAGCCAGAGGGGCCTTGAGGGAGAGACTGTTTCTCACTCATCTCAGTGTCCCCTGTGCTTGGGACAGAATCTTCGTCTGTTGCTGCTCAGTAAGAGTATTGCTGGATGGTGCTCAGGAAGCTCAAGCTTTAAGCTCATCTGTGACTCTTTTCAATTGCCCGCTGCTTTATTTTTTTCTACTGCCTTTTAAAAAGCCTTTCTGCAAAAGGAACAGTAATGAGAGGTTTTAGAAGCTTCACCCCCCCTCTTTTTTTAGAGGAGAGAGAGAGAGAGAGAGAGACAGAGAGCGCAAGCATGTGGGGAGGGGGAGGGGCAGAGGGAGATGGAGGGAATGAGAATCTTAAGCTGGGCAAGGAGCCAGAGGCAGGTCTCAATCTCAAGACCGTGAGATCATGACCTGAGCTGAAATCAAGAGCCAGATGCTTAACTGACTGAGCCACCCAGGTGCCCCGAAGCATCACCTTTTTTTCCTATTGGATTTTTATGTATAAATTAGAAAATGATATTGTTTGTTAGATATCCAATTTGATAGTTATATTCAACTGGTGCCTCCTCAAAGAAAAATGGAATTAGGTTGGAGTCTTCTGTGGTTTTCTATCCTCAAACAGGCATGAAGATATTCAGCTAAGCACAAGTCTCCCATCACCTACAGCCATTGAAAGAACAATGTCACAGTGGTCAAGAGTCTATGGTCAACCCACTTTGGAACTATCCCTATGGCTGGTGCTCTAAAATTAAGTGGTTGCTACTTTTTGCCAGGTGCTTGCACATCCACATGTTCAAGACACAGTCCTTCACCTTAACTGCCCATCCTGAAGCTTCTGATGGGAAGGAATGAAGCTCTCATTCCCCAGGGAGGCTGATTTAACTTTGCTTGTTCAGGATGAGACTGAGTACAGGAGAGAGGGGTCACAGAGGGAGAAATGGTGGCAAAGCCAGAAGGACAACCCATGAACTGGGATTCTAAGTTACCTGCTTAGCCCTTGTTGCCATTTTGGCTCTTTAGACAACTATGCTTCTTTACTAATCAACATGATTATTTTTAAAGGTAAGTTCTTCTTTAATATCAGTAATGGTGGGAAGTTTAACCTTTTTGTCTCTTTGGCACAAATCTTCACACCTGGAGATCAGGTCCTGTTAGATTTTTCTGTGTGTGTGTGTGTCTCTGTGTGTGTGTGTTGGGGGAGGGGGTATGGAAACATGAGTCAAAGGCAAATATCCTGTCCTCAGAAAATGATAACAGCAATTTTTTGGTGATTTGGAGTATTTTAATAAGGAATTTTAGCATGCCAAATGGAGTAGATGATGGCATTCAAGTTATTATCCAGTTAGGTATTATATTTTAAGTTATACAATGTTGAAATCTAGGCAGCAAAAAGGTAAGGAGCTTCTAGCTTTTGATAGCTTTAATCATGACACTTTCTCTACTTTTACTGCAACTTGGAATACATACTTTTGTACCTATGATGCATAGTGGTTGGCTTCTTCAGGTGTGTATTACTCAGGATTCTAAGTAGGTGCTTTTAGAAGTTGCAGAAATCCTTGAAGGCAGTGGCTCTCAATTAATCTGTGTTCCAGAATCACCTGTGGAACTTTTTAAAAATGCAGATGTGATCCAGACCCAGAACATTAGGATTTTCTGAGGCAGGTCCAGGGCAGTGTGTCTTCAGAAAGTTCCTCAGGTGGTTTTAAGCCACACCTCTCATTAAAAACCACTAATTTAAGGTCACTTAGGCTTTTTCTCTTTTAAGTAAAAGTCTTGGACTCAAAGGCTACCCAACAGAGGCTTGAATTCCCCCTATAACATCCCACAAAGTCTGCTGAATATTTATCAATGTCCCATCATATAATGGACAGAATAAGCAGCACTTTAAATGTAATTTCTTCCTCTTTTTTCTCTCTGAAATTATTCTTGAAAGCTCAAGAGGATAAAAGCCCTATTATTATTCCCTTTCTCCTACTTGGCCAATTTTGCCTTCTTCCTGCCTTGGAACTGGTGCTGAAATTCAGCATGGCTGTTTTGGTTCCACAGCTTCAGATTATTTATGGCCCTACCGTGCCAAGTATTTTATTTTGGCCACCCCAGCCTTGTTGGCATACAGCTCTGGGAATATCGTCAGATAAGACAACTGTAGCCAGGAAAAGAAGCATCAACAGTTGTTACAAACTCAGAGGCTATTTGGTTTTCTGTTAATTTCTTAATTCAGGCATGGTAGATTTAAAAAAAAAAATTATTGTTTTGTGGATCTGGTGAATACAACTGGAACAGACAACCAAATAATAAGACTAAATTAAACCCACAATAGGATTGTCAGCATGCGTTTCACAGTAAAGACCCAAAGTGGGAAATCTTGTGGCTACACATTGTAATTCCCTGTGACAACAACAACTTGAAATGCAGAGTCTTTATTTTTCCATTTCAACCACCCCGCTGATACTAGTTAGCTCTCATTCTGTCTTTTGGTTTTTGCTATTTGTTGTTCCACTTGTCATCAAAGGAAATTCCAGGCAATAAAAAAACATACAAAATCCAAACACATTAAGGGTTTTTCCATCTTCTTTCTTTATATGACCATCTATAAAATAACATGGACATTTTTGGACATAAAATCAATGCTGAAGCTGAGTCAAAAATGAGAGGAAATACTGTCTGAGTGACCTCTATTATATAGTTAGTCATTCAAAAGAAAAAACATGCTTCGTGCTATGCAATTTAAATTAGCTGCAAAGCAGCCCATGTGCTCATTCAAGGAATCTTACAAATGCAGCTAGTTATTTCAGGAAGTAGATAAGAAACCCAAAGACATTTCCATCAAGATACATCATGAGCGTCATAATTTAAAATTACAAGTCTACTGGAATTGCACTTACTAGATTTCAGCTCCATTTACATGACAAAGACAAAAAAAAGGAGTGGTGATCTCATAATTCTTTTCTTACACATCCTTTCAGTACTTCTATCGAAAGCATTTTAAAATAATAATTCATCGTGATACAAAAGAATAGAATTATTAATCTAAAAAAAGGCCAATAAACAAAATTGCAGATGCCAAAAGAGGAAAAGAACTGGTTTCTGCAAGGGGTTAGGAAGGTGAGGGTGCTCTCCTTGCTGTCTGGCCGGCAGATGGCACAGCCCCCCAGCCTGTCAGCACCGCGGCCCCTCCAGCTTGGAGCTGCCTCCTCTGATTAGTTTGGGGAAAGTTTTAGCTAAATGTCACTTCCCCACCTCTTCCCACCTTCTCTGCCTCTCTCTCTTTGTCCACCTTCCTTCCTTTCTTTTTTTCCCCCCTAATTGACTGGAAGACTGAATGCTACCAAGGAGACTGAGTTAAAAATCAATACAGTGAGTCCCTCCAGAGGGCAGGAATTACAGTTTGTCCTCTTATGACAGAAAGCATGTAATTAATCCAGGTTCCTGGAAAGGAAGTCGATTTTGGAATGGATCTAGGAAAAAATGGATAGGGTGTGGTGCAAATCTACTCTTTGCCGTGCCTTTGCCTCCCCAACTTTACTGAGGTATAACTGACAATTAAAACTTGTATATATTTAAGGTATAAGGGCTAGGGAGAGGGAAAATGGGGAGATGTTGCTCAAGGGGTACAAAGTTTGTCTTTTTTTTCCTTAGTTAATAAAATAAAAAACAGCCTAGTCTGCAGTAAAGACAGGAATCATGTAGAAGGTAAAGCAGGGGTTTGAGAGTTAGACCCTGTTATTGGAAAATTATTTATGTAAGTTAATCCCAGCCCACTTCCAATAATACATTATATACATATTTTTGTAAACTTTAAGAATTAAACATACAAAGCAGCCCCCTGGACCATGACTCCCTCACTCCTTAAAGTACCACTATTCTGACTGCTGATACCATAGTTTTGTCTCCTGTTTAAATGAATGAAATAACAGAGTATGTATTTCTTTATTTTTTACTTTTTAAGTTTTTTTAAAAAGATTTTATTTATTTATTTGAGAGAGAGAGAAATCGAGAGACAGAGCAGGAGTGGAGGGGGCGGGGCAGAGGGAGAGGGAGAAGCAGACTCCCCACTGAGCAGGGAGCCCGCTGAGATGAGGGGGTGGGGATGGATCCCACTTCCCTGAGATCGTGACCTGAGCTGAAGGCAGGTGACCTGAGCTGAAGGCAGATGCTTAACCGACTGAGCCACCCAGGCGCCCAAGAATATGTATTTCTTGGTGATTGACTTCTTTTGCTCAAATTATGTTTGTGACCAGCAGTTGCAGATGTGTAGCAACTGGAGTTCTTACCATCTTTGAGAAGGCAAACATTCCTTCTGCAAGAGTACTAGTAGGTCTAGTGCCTGTGTAAGAATTAATTAATCCTACACTGTTTTCTTTAATAGCCAGAAGGGCAGGATGAAGGTATGCTTAGAGGCATGTGCAGAATGATGGAAAGTGTGGGGGGAAAACTATAGAATGGACAGATTGCTCTGAAGATGGATTTTGCTTAGATAATAGTATTTCTAGGATAAGACTTGATGTTAAATGTCTTTAGGTATTTGTTCAAATCAACCTAACCTCCAGTACCTTGGCCATATCAACAGTAAAATGCAGGAATAATATGTCCTCTTTTCTTCCTTCCCTTCATTAAATATACTCTGTATTAAATGTGTATTAAATGTGCCCTGTATTAAATGTGTTCTGGGCTTTTCAGCAGAGAGTCGCTAAAGTCTTCCTTGATTGATGATTTCATTTAAATATACAATGCACACACTACTAAATCTACTACAACCTAGACAGGTATGATGACTATCTCCATAAGATCCCACTTCATTAACCAAGAATCGATTGCAACCCATTACAAAGTGTTTCAAATGCAGTAAGACTATCCAGAAACCCTTGGGCTCTCAGCTTTGCATGAATATATAAGAAGTAGTTTTCTGGTTCTGAAGGAGGCAAGTATCCAGCAAGTAGTGACAGATGTGGGAAGTATTCAAGCTCTCAGTGTGTGGCACAGGAAGGCACAATTCACCTCCATTTAAATGCTATGCCCTTCAAAAAGATGCCCAAGTGGCTGCGGGCTTCTCTACAGAGACACCAAGATTTGCAAGGGAAGAACAGGCATCTGGGACAAACTCACATCTTTCCTCACAGGTCAGATCCTGGACACCATAGCAAAAAATGGGAAGAGGGGGTGGATAGTTGGAGAGAGGGGAGGAGAAAGAGGAAGCTCAGATGAAACAAATGTATAGCAAAATAACTGGGAAAATCTTTCCAACTGAAAAAGAATGAGTATGGAGTGAGGCGGGCAATTGGGGAGAGGAAAATTAAGGACCAGGACATCTGATTCCAGAAGATCGTATTCAAAATGTTTTGTTTCATCAGATCTCAGTATTTTCATCTATAAAATGGAAAAAATAAAACCGATATATGTTCACTATGTGCAAGTGATCTGTCTCTATCCATTTGTCTTCCTGCCTACCTATATCAGTTTTATTATCTCCAAATTAGTAGTAGGACTTACCACACTACCAATTTTAATGACTTTTCTAATACAAGAGCCAAAACTGTTCTCAAATACATAAACAGTTCAGCTCACTAAATGTGAATTTCAGCAAACCACCTAGTTCTGACCTGAGAACATGACTGCATGGAGTTCTCATTATTCTTCCATTCAGTTTATTCCTCGGCTTTCACTACAAAGAGAAGTTTTTGATGCTAGAAACATGGTAGGTGGGCATTTGCCAACTCTACGGGCCCATAGTTTAGGAAGCACATTTGCTGATGGAAAATATGATCTCCAAAGAGTGAATACTGTTCCAGTAAGTGAAGATTATTTATAGCTTCTGACACAGAAGGTTTCAAGTATAGAGTGAACATCATTAATTACACTAACTCAAATAAACTCTACAGGAAAGAGGACTATAAAGTCCACACAGGATGCCCTTAAATGATGTGATCTTAGAGGACTAGACTTGATGATGAGATGGGAAATGAATGGAGAAATGGTAGTGAGTCCAAGGCATACAATGGGACTTGGGGCTTGGCTTTTTTTCCCTAGGTTATCAGTGGTCCTCTTTTCTGATTGCAGCATCTTCCCCCTTCTTTCTTTCTTTCTTTTTTTTTTCCAAAAGGAATGGTGGTCCAACATCTCTAAAGCAATACAGACCTCTCTGTTCAGAAGCCCAGACTCCTGCTTCATGGAGATAAACTCATCTTCTTCCTCACTTTTAAGTTGCTATCTCTTCAGACTTCACCTGCTCCATCCCTCCAACCAGCCATATCTCCAGGAGCCCATGGGAAAACTCCTTATTGGTTGGACTAGTTTGCTCAAATCTCATGTATTATCTGGTTCAGTCTTTGTCTATACTGTGTTCCCACCTGGAACACGGTCTCACTGAATCCCGCCTTGCCAAACCCTTTAAGACCCATGTCTAGCCCCATTTTTGTCCACAAGGTTCTCTCTGAATATCTAGCCCTCAAGGAGCTCCATCTTATCCTGTGAATAGCAGTCAGGGCTACTTCACATAATGTTTTGCTAGTTAACCATATTGTATTATCTCTTAGTTTGTTACATGTTCGTTTCTCCAGACTATTTAAGTTAGGGACCTATCTGAATTAGGGACCAAGCTCTTTGAGTTAGGGATCTAGTCTACCCAGAATGGCAGATGGAGCTACTTTTTGTAATTCGTCTACCCAGAGGATGTTCCATCTGCTAATTAACACAAGAGCACAGTATAGGCCAGCTTCAGCCCTCTCCTTCCCTTAAACTCAATTTCAGACATGTGCTGACCAACCCAGCTAACACGGATAGATACCACAGTTAGTCCCCGAGGAGAAAAATAATCCTTCTAGATCCTTTCAGTGATACCATCCATCAAATGTTTTCTTTCAAGACACCACCTTTCCTATATGTGGAAAGCAACACAGCCTTCCCGATGCAGCAGAACAAAAGACATTCTCTAAAGGAAATATAGAAAAAACCACCAATTTCAAATTCTGAGGCAGCCTGTTCAGCAACAATTGTTAAAAGTCCTAGAAATACAATCAAAGATACAGTAGGAGGAAAGGAAGATGGAAAGGCCAGGAGAGCTGGGTGAAGTTGCAGGCAGGGTGGGGGAACTCAGCAATTGGCAGGCAATGATTTCTTCTGAGACAAAAGGCACCAAGTCTAGCACTGAGGTAGACGAGTAAAGACCTAAAAGGGCAAAAAAATTAATTGTGCACCCCGGAACACACAGATTTCTTCTTTTTGCCTGAGAGGAGCTTCTGTCTTTGGTCACAATGGTGTTGATCTGAGAAGGCTTGAGTACCAGCCTGTTCTCATCCTGCCACTCCTGCTTGCTGCCCACCCAGTAGACAGAATTAGAAAAACCATGTGGCAGGCATTGCCTGCTGCATTTCTTTTTTTTTTTTTTTTAAGATTTTATTTATTTATATGACAGAGAGAGACACAGTGAGAGAGGGAACACAAGCAGGCGGAGCGGGAGAGGGAGAAGCAGGCTTCCCGCCGAGCAGGGAGCCCGATGCGGGGCTCGATCCCAGGACCCTGGGATCATGACCTGAGCCGAAGGCAGACGCTTAACGACTGAGCCACCCAGGCGCCCCTGCCTGCTGCATTTCAAAGGAGCATAGTTTTGTATCTACCTTTAGGGCCTTCTGTGCAGATTCGCTGGATCCAATTGCGATTAGATTAGGCCCAGCCATGCTGCAGAAACTCTTCAAATGCAAAGCATCAGCCACCGGGACTGTGGAGACCGCATAGTCCTATGTGTATAATAGAAACAAGCAGTTTGGCATTGCAGAATAATTCTAAAACTGATTTAAACCTGCCTGAAACATGGCTATTTCTAGGTCCTGAATATTTGGAAGAAAAACTGGGACCTGTAGGTTTTGATATTGCCAGTTAAATAAAGACTACTTTTTTTTTTTTTTTTTTTTTTTTAAGAGAGAGTGAGCACTGCATAGGGTGGAGAGGGAGGGGTAGAGGGAGAGAATCTTAAGCAGGCTCCCTGCCCAGCTCCATCTCAGGACCTTGAGATCATGACCTGAGCCAAAATCAAGAGTTGGACACTTAACTGACCGAGCTACCCAGGCACCCCAATAAAGACTACTTTTAAGAAGAAAGTGCAGAGCCTCCTTCCAGATGTGTGATTGTGTCAATGGCTAGCTTTGCTGGTTGATCCATGGAGTAGGCTACTCTGGAAGGCCATGTCTGAGTATCCTGTGCAAAATAGAGCCTCACGTCCTCAAGGGGAAAAGAGCTTCCTAAGCAATCTGGTGAGCCAATCTATTAATAATCAGTGGAGTAAAGGGACCTTGAGAGGATGTATGTGCAATATCTAGCCCAGTTTCCAGTACATAGTAGGTACTAAGTACAAGTGATCCTTGATTCCATTGTGAAAAATCCATGTTTCATGTTTGAGTCAGTTGGGTCTCCAGATTTTTTTGAAAGTCATTTATTTTGCAGGAAATCTGCCAGGTGGCTATATGATTATACACTGGGAGAACAAAGAAGATGTCTACAACCTTGTCTTTTGCGGCTATGGTCGCCCAATGCAGCCTATTTATTGAGAAATTTGAATATGATAGCTCTTAAAACTTTTAGCAAATGTACAAATATTAGGAATTATTTTGCAGAGCTGGTGACATATAGATACCATTATTCATGACATGCTGATTTAATGTGTTTATGAATATTTATTAATTACTGCATGCCAGACATCAATGATCTAACTTTACCTACCTTAAAAGTATCGGCCAAGATTTCAGCACCTCGTTGATTTGTCCTTTTGGAAAGGCCCACAAAAAATTCTCTGCCTATAATAAATGTCATGGAACACAGTGAGTACAAGGCACCAGGGACGGCACGCTGTTTCTTTATATTATATACTGACCTTGAAGCCCCACACAGTTCTTTCCTACCACACAAGGCAGCTCTGCTTGTACTCTGACCTCTGCTCTCTTTACACAGATCTGATTTCAAGCTATTGTCCTTAGAAATAAACTTGTTCAAATACACAGAGGCAGAAAGTAGAATAGTGGCTACCAGGGTCTGAGGGGAGGAGGAACTGGGAAGTCAGTCTAGTGGGTATGAAGTTTCAGCATGAGAAGGTGAAAACATGCTGGACATGGATGGTGGTGATGGTTGCACACTGAACTACACACTTAAAAATAGTTAAATGGTAAGTTTTATGTTATATAGATTTTAGCACAATAAAAGAAAAAACGTTCCACTTAGGAAATAACAGAATTAAACACCTTCTTGTGTAATAAAAAATTAAGTAATAGCAATGACAAGTTAGTAATTCTTCCTTTTTTTTCCCTAAAAGAATGATACTAGACATTCATGATAAAGTCAGATTCCTTTTCTTATAACGACGATGTAAAGGCTGAAGAAACTATCTGCATAAAGGGAGTTAAGGGCTGATTGGTCTTCAGGCCTGACCTCTAAAGAGATATCCTTAAAACTCTTATTTGTTGTTTCAAGTCAAAACATCAGAGATGCCTATTTGCAAAGTACTAAAGTTTAGGAGGATGGAAATTTCTAGTCATTTGGCTTTTCTGAAATTCCATAAATTTTCTTCTCAGAAGGCAAAACACCAAATAAAAATGGCCCCTCAGTGAGAGGCAAACAATTATAGTAGATAGTATTAAGCAATATATAATTGTGAAGATTCTTAACTTCCCTTAATTCTTTGAGAAGAATTCTACATGAAATGTGAAAAAATATTCAAAGAGAAATCAGTATATATTTTGATCCAGAACATTAGGATAAAGTATAAGAAGAAAACCCAGGTACAAAGAATTGCTTGATAGACTTTACAAATGTTACAAACTTAATCCTCACAATGTCTTTAAAAAAGAGGTAAATGACCTAGGTCAAATGATGTTATGATAAGTTCCAGTGGTGTATGCTCTTCCAGGCAGAGGACTCTTTGGTGGCACACTGACAGGTTTTTTTATTTTTGTTTTTATTTTTGTTTGGTAATGGTATGTCTCTGTTGTCACTTGAGAAAACTCACTACATACAAATCAAAACTTAACTAAGAGAAAGATCTTTTATTTGGCAAAATTATTACTCACTTTATTAAAAAAGCTGAAATTAAAAAAAATTCCTTAATTCTTCTAAGATAAAAATAGATTTATAAATTAGATTTATACATAATTTTTAGGAAAAATATTTAATGGATTAAGCAAATTTAAACAAATTTATAATGGGGTGTGCACACTATTTCTATTTTAAAAGACTAAGGTAGCAAAGCACAAAGAAAAGCAAACTGCTTATCTCTTTAAAAAGTCAGTTGGACTTCTGTTTCTGGCAGTATGGGGGACTAGATCCCCTAAATGGTCTTTCTTTTTTTTTTTTTTTTTAAGATTTTACTTATTTATTTGACGGAGAGAGAGAGAGAGAGAGAGCACAAGCAGGGGGAGAGGGAGAGGGAGAAGCAGGCTCCCTGCTGAGGGAGCCCGATGCGGGCTCAATCCCAAGGTCCTGGGATCATGACCTGAGCTGAAGGCAGACGCTTAACCGACTGAGCCACCCAGGCACCCTGAAATTCCTAAATTTCACCCTGAAATTCTGATGAAAATAACTGAACTTCTGGAACTGAAATATTAAAAAACATGTTTGTTGTTGTTATGTCTCTTATGTCATCTTTTTCTGTTATCAATCCACCCTTTCATCTCATTCATTTATAGGAGAAGCCAGGTCATTTATCCTATTGATGATCCTACGTTCTGGATTTGACTGGTTGTTTCCCTGTGTATTATGTAACATGAAATTGTTCCTTTATCCTCTGTATTTTCAGTAAACTGATAGTTTCATGTAGATATTTAACTAGATTCTTGTTAAAAAAAATTTTTTTTTGATAGGACTACTTCAGAGGTGGGGCCATAGTACTGTATCACAACATGAGGCACAGGACTGAGAGCCACATTGTCAGTGATACTAGAATATCTGTGCGTTCAAGTGGTATCAGACTGACCCCTCCGTTATAAAGTTCCCCATCAAGCTTTCATATAAACGTTTTAACAGCCTTGGATGATCATTACACAGATCCATTATTTTATTAGAAATCTAAATTTATTGGCTAGAATTCTTTAAAAAAAAAAACCAAAACTTTCTCAATCAAGTATTTGGTCTACTTGAAATAGAATTCATATAGGAAAGATAGCTAAATGCCCGAATCTTTCCTTCACTTATTAACTATCAGAGTAGCAAGATGGTGTCCCCAGCAACTTACAATAATGACCGATATGTTTTTTAAATAATATTATTATCCACGAATGAGTCAAAGAATAAATCATAATGGAAATCAGAAAACATTTAAAACTAATGATAACAAATATATATCAAAACACAAAGGATTCAGCTAAAGCAGTACTTGAAGGGAAAGTTATATAGCTTTAACTGCTTGCCTTAAGATGAGAAAGGTTCCACATTAAATAGACAAAGTTCCAACTTGAAATGTAAGAAAAAAAGAACAGAATAAAAACAAAGAAATTTGAGGGAAAGAATTAAAGATAGAAACAGGAAAAGGAAAGGAAATATACAAGAGAAAGAGAATTCAACAAAGCCCAGAATTGGTTCTTTGAAAAGATGAATAAAATTGACAGATCTCTGGCACAAAAGAAAAAAGAGAAGGCACAAATAAACATTACGAATGAAAAGGGGACGTAACTATAATGCTATGAAGCTTAAAACAGATATTAAGAAGATATGAAGTAGTTTATACCCAACATTTCAAAAACTTAGATAAAATATTAGAAAACAGAACTCACAAAAACTGACTCAGAAAACACTCAATAGTCATGCAACCATTAAAGGGATTGAATCAGTTTAAAATCTCCCCACAGAGAAAGTACCTGGCCCACAGAGCCTGTTTTTAGGTAAGTTCTACCAAAGTTCAAGGAATGCACAATTCAAATAGTACCGATTCTAGAGAACAGAAACGTAGGAAATATTCCCTAATACATGTTATGAGGTTAACATAATTCTTTTATCAAAGCCAGAGAAGGAAAGCAAGCAAGAAAAATTACTGGTCACAAAAACAAAAGTCTTAAGAAAAAAATTAACAAACTAAATCTAGCACTGTAGTAAAAAGAAAGTATATCAAAATGGAGTTTGACTTCATCCCAGGGATGCAAGACTGATCAAATATCAGAAAGATCAATTACTGCAATTAACCACATCAACAGATTCAATAAGAAAATCATATACATTTCACTGGAGCAAAAAGAGTTTATCACCTGAAACTCCATTTCTAGCTGTTTACTTTAGAGAAACTCTTATACACATTCCCAGGAGACACAAGAATGTCCACAGCAGCACTGAAGATAATTGAAAAAAAAAACTGGAAAACACTCAAATATCCAACAGCAGTAGAATGAATAAATGCACTGTGGTAATTCTTAACCATGGAATACCACACAGTAGTGAAGACAAAAAAACTATAGCTACACTTATCAAGTTAGATCAAAAGCAGACAAATCACAGAATAGTTCATATAGTATGATCCTAATCATATAAAGTTATAAGACAAGCAAAACTAAACAATTTTTTTTTTTTTTTAGGAATTTATAGTTTAGGAATACATAGATTGAGGTAAAACTCAAAGAAAGACAAGGCAGTGATTAATACAAAATGCAGGACAGTGGTTACCTCAGGCTGAGAGGAGAGAGAGGTTGGGAGTGGGGCTCCTATGGTCCTGGCAATATTCTGTTTCTTAAAGCCAGGTGGAGGCACCAGGTGCTCATTTTATCCTTGGTCTTTAAACTGTACATAGACATTGATAATTCTTTTTTTATTTGTTCCATATTTCACAAAAATAAAAAAAATGAAAGTAGAGGTATGCTGATGCCTATTTGGATTGAAATAATTTCTGCCAGGAGCTGCTTGCCTGACTCACAAGATTCCCAGGGGAACTGGAGTTGGATAGCTGCTTTCCTGCCCATTTCCCGATCAACTGCTAATGAAGCAGTTGAAAAGCACTACAAAAGCTGTGGAAAGTGCTACAGATTTTGTTTCTTCCCCAACTCTGCTGAATCAAAAAATTGAGTGGTGTTGGTGGCATAATACGGTGAATGTGGTTAGTGCCACTTGAACTGTATACTTGAAAATGGTTAAGATGGCAAATTTCATGTTATATGTATTTTACCAGAATTAAAAAAAAAAAAAAAAGAGAAAAAAATTGAGAAGTAGGAAATAGAAGGCAGGACCAGGCATCAGGCACGGATGAGGTGCCAAGCAGATATCCCAACACAATCTCAGTTTTGAATAAAATAACTTTCAAGATATTAACTTAAGGATGGAATATTACCAAAATAAGCTTGCAGATAGTGTCAATGGCAAGCCTCGGTACTTAGGTACCTAATAAGGACTTGGGGCAAGAACATCAGGATTGAAATGCTATGCAAAGATCTCTGACCAAAGGAAGAGGTTCCTATAGTTTCTATAGCGAAAGCTGTGCCGTAACATGAGAAGATTTTAGGGAATCTGTTCAGCTCAGCTGTTAAGATAGCTAAAGGGCTGTGAACACAGCTTGTTTTATTTTTATTTATTTATTTTTTTTTTTAGATTTTATTTATTTATTTGAGAGAGAGAGAATGAGAGAGAGCACATGAGAGGGGGTAGGGTCAGAGGGAGAAGCAGACTCCCCGCCGAGCAGGGAGCCCGATGCGGGACTTGATCCAGGCACTCCAGGATCATGACCTGAGCCGAAGGCAGTCGCTTAACCAACTGAGCCACCCAGGCGCCCAACACAGCTTGTTTTAAATCATACTTCAGGGGCGCCTGGGTGGCTCAGTCGTTAAGTGTCTGCCTCTGGCTCGGGCCATGATCCCAGGGTCCTGGGATCGAGCCCTGCATCAGGGAGTCTGCTTCTCCCTCTCCCACTCCCCCCGCTTGTGTTCCCTCTCTTGCTGTCTCTCTCTGTCAAATAAATAAATAAAATCTTAAAAAAAAAATAAACCATACTTCAAATATTATCAGTACCTGCTTATAAGAAGTGATTTATTATATAGCTATGTTCGGTAAAAAAGAGTTTTATTGTAAGGAAGCATGATTAACACATCTAGTTTTTCACAAAAGCCTATTTTCTAAGAGAAACAGGCTGTTGTTCTGTGCTGCCCAAGGAATGAAGTGCCATCATTGGGAGACACAGAGAATATTCTAGGGGGAACTTACTAGGCAGATTCGAAAGAATGCCTGAGCCTGCGTGGACACAGCCAGAGCGGAGAATGCAGCGTAGGCCTCCTTGACCCCTTGTTCTGTGTTCTTAGGGCTCAATGGGTGTGCACCCCGTAGCCCAGGTTGTGCAGTGCACAACCCCAGGGGGTATTATTCATGAGCTTGTGATAAGAATGGCGTTGCCTAGAGCTCAGCAACACAGTGGCCCCACCCATAGATATGTGACACTGAGCCAGGAACTACTCAAACGTCACAGGATAAACACCTTTCCTTCTCTAAGAACATTAATGATAGCAAAATGTAAGTAATACAAAACATTATGTTTATATTAAAATGAAGATGGCTATATTTTCTCTATATACAAGGGATTCAATCTAAAATTCATATCAGCTAAAATATTAGACTTCTAAGAAGCTTCATGTTTTCAGGGGGCCATGTGGGCTACATTCCCAAATCCCTGGTAACCAGCCCTTGCTGGTAGGGCTACATCTATGAAACAGGTATTTTTTCTCTGACATTTAGGGGAAAATAAACTCTCACTATAAATTAAAAATTGTTATCGATTTTCTTGCTTATCAGTATAACTAGAGTGAATCTGGGGATCCAAATTTTGGCACATGACTTTTGCAAAACAATAATCCGATCATAAAGAGCTGGAAAGGTTAAATGCTACAATTACTGTTCCTTTAGCAGCAATATTATGCCCACTATAAAAACTGATTCTAGTTAGATCCATAATACCAGCTTTTTGTATTTGGTTGAGTTCTGATGTTATTCATCTGGCATTGAAGCCAAATCAATTTGCATTGAAAATTATTTAAACTCACCTTGCTGTCTGGGCAAGAAAATTATTTGTAAATGACACCTCTTGAATTAAGAGTCTTTTAAACACAAACCAGATACAATAACATACAATGCAAAACTATACAACCCACAAGCTCACATTGTAGAATATAGTAGATGCAACCTACAAAATGATAGGTACACGCTGATAACATTTTTGTAAAAAATACACAAATATGGCATGCATACAAAAGTACTAAAAGGACATATACCCAAATGTTGAATGAAAGGTCATTTTCATTTTATTCTCTTTTGTGCTTTCCAGTATTTTCCAAATTCCCTGCAGTTAGCATTTTTACTTTGGTAATTAAAAAAAAAAAAAACAAAACCTTACAGTTAAGTGAATACAAGCCAGGTATTAGAAATAGTTTTGGATAGGAGAAAGTGAGGATGAAGATACCTGTGAATAAGACGTCTCCGCCATCTAAAGTTGCGTTTTCATCTTTCATCTCTACTAGATTGAGCTGAAGTTTTTCTAATGCTTCTTTCATCATGTCAACCTGGTGAAAATAAAATTATTCAGATTGACACCTCACCATTTTCTAACAACAAAACTAATCATCTAAAACTTCTGAACACTGATTCATGCTCTTACGTACACTAGTGCGCACACACACACACACACACACACCCTTGTGACTATATGAATATACGTAGTGTAGTTTGGACTTGCAATGACCACTTGTAAGAGAGTAAATTATCCATTAGAAATTGTCCATTATGTCTCTGTCTAGTCTATGCTAAAGTCAATATTATAGTCCCTTTTTCTGTTGGAGTCTGACTGGTTAGGACACTGTTGGAAGACTGGCTAGTTAGGGCATATGGGTCAAGAAAGGTGGAAAGCAGAACAAATCTTCCTATTCTTGCCAGAAAGTACAAGATTTAATTTTAAACCTTAAGTCAGTCAGTAAGTCAGTCATAATTGCATACATTGAGTAATATATGGAAGAAATATCAATGACAATAACCAGTTACTTGAAATCTCAGCCCACAGGACATTGTTTTCTGTTCAAATATTTTCTAAGATGTCAGAACATCTAAGGCTTCTCTGTAAGTCTGAACTGCTAATTAAATTTAACCTAGTCCCCTAGGGGTGATTAACAAATACCATAATTGCAATCACACCAAAGAATACTTGAAAAATGAATTTCAGGGGCTTTCTAGGATTGCAGGGTATAGTCTAAAGCACAGAGATATTCTGGGCTGAATTAGGGAATACTTCTAGTGAGGTTTATTTTTAATGCAAGAAAAAGATTTAAGGCATAACAAATGCCCTTTGAAATTCAGAGTTTAATTCAAATCCTTCCAGCAGCTCAACAATTTAAATATTTGTGAAGGTCTGTATAACCTCTGACATGGTGAAGACATACATTGAGCAAACATGAACAGGGGCGAAAGGAAAAACAAGAGATCACATGATACTGAGAAAAGGAGGTAGTTCTGCCTAACTACAGCATGCCCAGGACACATACAGAACTGTCAATGAAGAATTTAGGAGACACAACTACAGCAGAGTAACTTCTAAAGTAATAAAAATATGGAAATATTCTGACAACAAGCCCGACATTCATGCAGTCAAGAAAAAAAAGAGGATACAAATTAAAATAAATATATCATCTCATCCTTGTCCTGGAACATGTAAAAATTCCACAAACCAGAGTGACTCAGAACAATAAAAAATTATTTCCATGGACAAAATGGTCTTCATGTTGTAATAAATATATCTAGTGTTCTCTTTTAACAGCAGAATAGGTTTTTCTATGTAACAGGAAGGAGAATCATTACTGTTGCATAAAAAAAGAAACAAAATACCATTCACCATGGCTTGTTGGGCTACAGTGAACCCAAGAAAACACAACTGTTTCCTTCTGGCATCTGCCTCTGGGTCTATGGAAAATTCTCTGAGCTTGGAGAGAGATCTTTAGAATGCAGCTACTGTACCTTTTGTCTCTCTTATGATGCTACTGCTTCTACTGTAACTTAACATTTCAAAGATTACCAGGAATATAGCAATAACATGTATTTTGGTCTGAAAAATGTATATGTAACTTTGTTTGATTCTTGAGAGTTTCAAGAGGAACTTTATTCGATTCTCAGGAGTTCAAAGAGAACAGAAGTAGGGAGGCTAATATATACCAGTTTCAGAAACACTGTATTTCTTTAAAAGTCCTGTGTCTTTCAAATTAAAGTTTTAGAGGATAAAATGCTTGTGGCTTCTTAAAAGTTAAAACAGCTGCATCAATATGAAAAAACTGGCTTTTGCGCAAGGCCCGTTAATTATTTTTCTCCTTAAATATTCAGTCACATCTATATAAACAAAGTCATCAGGATAGGTCCATAACACAAACATTGATGATACCATATTACTTTCAGAGTTAAGGGTATGGACAAGTTTAAAAATTTGTTAAATGTCAAGTAAATAGTTCTGAGAATTGTAGAACCATATGGCATCAAATCGGCAATGTTAACTCCAGGGAAATTTCTGGAGAAGAAACAAGAGAGGCTGAACCCGGAGGCTGTCCACTGAGAACCACAAACTCTTGGCATAGTGGTTCCATGAAGCAGACAAACAGCTGCAAACAAGGCCCAGTATTGCCCTGACACACGGACCCGGAGCAAGTCAGTTATCCTGGCAGTTAGAACACTAAATATAACTATAGAAGTGGGAATTTTTGCAGGAAAAGATCCAAACCATGAGCCCTCAAAGAAACTGCCCATTCTGCGGTTACATAGCCATGGTTAATGTTGACTTAATTAACTTTCAAGAGGAAAAAAAAAAAAGACCAAACAACACACCCCCACCTTTCACTGAGACACTAATGTTGCAGAGTAGAACTTAGCATTACTCAGGGTGGGGAGAAACTGCCAGACAAACAGCATTAGTTCTAAAGGTTGAGTTGAATAGTCCACTTTAGCTCATGAAATTAGAAATAAAAGGGTAAATTAGAGAAACAACCTTAATTAATTTAAAACCTACTGATATTATTTTCATACTCTAAAGATTGGCAAGGCCTTTCTTCCTCCCCTTTGCACTCTGCATACACTTTGTCTCATTCCTTTACTTTGTACTCCCATTTCTTTTTGCCTCCTCTTTGCTCCTCCCACCCTTTGCTAAAGATTCCTTCCCTGACCACAGTGGGTTCAGACCACCTCTGCGGCTTCCAACCATCCAACCCACATGTCTTTCTCAAGAGCTGGTACTAGTTTTGAAGTCATTATCTTTTCCTTTTCTTCTTCCTTCCCTCCCCACCTCCTTTTCCTTCCTTCTTTTTTTTCCCCCTGGAGTACTATTGTCAAAAACTAGAGCTCTTGGGGCTACACAGGCAGAGGCACTGCCCTGGGAATATCTGCATAGTGTACTGTTATCCTCAAGGGCCTGGAATTTAAATCCCGCTCGGCTGCTTATTAACCAGTGACAGCTTGTTTAACTTTCTGGGCCTCAGTTTTCTCATCTTTAAAATGGGTGGTTAGTTATAGTAGTACCAACTTCCTTGGCTCCCCCTGATGATGAAATACATGTAAAGCACTTAGCACATTATTATTCTCAATAAATATTAGATAGGACTTCTATCATTTTGATGAATATCAGCTTATGTGGACCCAATGATAAATACTTGTGCTATGAAACTGATCCACAAAAGAAAGCTATTGCTTTTTCTTACATTTGGACAAGTTTCTTATGTTTTACCCCTATGACAGATCCCATCTGCTTTCCAGTGAATTAAAATTACAGTCTTTTCTGCAAAGCCAATGTAAAGTTAGAGCACATACATTGAAGACACATTGAAATTTAAACCATGCCAGTTTGATTTCCTGCCAGCTCCTGGAATCTGTCAGGCTATGTTGTAGATTCCTTGTATAATCTCTGCTTTAAAACAGCCCCCTGGACGTACTATGTAAGGTGGGAAGTGGGCCTGTCTGGTAAGATGTCCCACAGGACTCAAAGGAGCGTCAGCCAAGATGATACAGAATGATTACAGTTCCTGAAGATAGGACCACTCTAAAGGACTCAGTCTAAAGAATTCCCTCTCTTTTTCAATGCCTGGTCCCTTTTCCTATATTTTCTGTTCCTCTCTCTTCTCACCTTCTTTCACAGCCCTCATTTCTATTCCCTCATTTGTCCTTCATGTTTACATCATCACCCTGTCTTCTCATTTCACTCCTTTTGGGTTCTCACGGTGAATGGAAGAATTGAGGATTTGAACTATTAGGTATGTTACTTGGGATGAGTTACACTTTCTGAGCCTCGATTTCCTAATCCACAAATGGGATAGTGTTTTCTCTCTAACAGGGATTATGTAACAAATAAGCTAGTACATAGTGCCTGGTACATTGTACTCAAAACCAGTGGTTGCTGATGTTATTGTTTTGCCCTAAATTAACTCAGTGCTTGGTTTGGATTCTGGCTACCTTTCAAAAAGAAATAAAAGACAAAAATATACCATTTGATTCCAACTCTTCTTTTCTTCTTACAAAATTTCCCCCAAACACAAAATACTAGAATAAGTATAAAACCTTACACATTTTTATTGGGAAGTTATATTCATGGTAGCTTGCAAGAGCACTGTAATTAGTTCAATATTCTTTGCTTAGATGCCAACATTTTCCAGTTGACCCTGTCCAAAGTTGCCTTTGCTGCCTATTTTCAACTACGTCCACTTTGAATGTTTCACATCCTCACTATGGATGTCATGAATGTGCTCACAAGTGCTGATGAACAGTTTTGTGGTGTGGTTCCATTAAGAGTCTGCACCAACTTGTTTGCCAAGCTGCTTTCCTTTAGCTGCTTCTGCTCAGTGGGGTGCCAGATGTTATGACTACAGATGAGGACCTTGGCATCGGCTTGTCTGTGGCTGATATGTCTCTGTCCCCCACAGACCTGCCATGTGTTGGGAGCTGTGCTATCAACACTATCGCCACTAGGTTTTCAAAGCCCATTTCAATGTTCCAAGTCCCTTTATTACTCATCATATTATAAGAGCTTTGAAATTATACCGTCATCCTATTCATACTCCATCTAGCTCTTAAAAGCTGAATAGCAGCAACATGGCTTTGTTGGTCGTCAAATAGATTCATTTTCTCAATTTGTTGATTTTGTTTTTGCCTTTTAATGTTAATTATCTTGTAGATAATGCTGAGGAAGCCACTCAAGAAGCTGATGTGATGTCTATCACGTCAAGGCACAGCTGGCTTGAAACTTGTGGGTACATCAAAGTTACGCTGGGTTGTCCCTGGTCACACTCAAAAGTCCACATTTCATTGGTACCACTTCAATGTTCTTTGTTAATCAGCACATCTTTGATCCTGTGGCCACTTGGAATAGTGTACGTTTAGCTGATTTTATAACAATACTTAATGTCTCTATCATGCTTTTATATATCTTTTCTCCCTTAATCAACATTTCAGTTCAACAAACATTTAGTAGATGCCAATTTTTTAAAAAAAATTCAGGCTACAAATATTTAGAAAAACACAAAAGCACAGTCTCTGTTCCTGGGAAGATAGCAAGTCAGTGGGGCAGATATACTTTATGGATATATAGTGATAATAAAATGAAATACTTGTGATGGTAGTAAGGGTAAGCACTAGTATACCCATTTTACATATGAGTAAACTGAGGCTAGAGGAGGTTGACTGATTTGCTGAGTCAAGCCTCCTGAGCCCATGCTCATGCTCGTGTTCCTATTCACTGCACTGTGTGATTATGATTTTCCTGAAGTCTCATCACAAAGCAAAGCCCACATCAGAATTGAAGCTCATGCCTTCTGTTTTCCAACTCTGTACATTTAAGTCCACTTGGTATTACAAGATCCTTTTCCAGGTGACTCAGATTCCATGATCTCTTCATTTCAGAGATGAGTGACATTTTTATATACTAGGGCCTTAGGATGCTAAGGTATAGTATAATTAAAATGCTAAGTAATATGAACAGAACATATAAACCACATCAGGAATGCTCACCAATGACAGCCTGCATATGAATTACCCTCCTTCAACTTTGGGATGCCTGAGGTTTGTTCAGTGGTTTATTCCTTAACTTTACCGCATGTGCTAATTAGATTACTAAAACTAACCAGACCTACCAAAAAAAAAAAAAAAAAAAAAAAGATCAAGGAGAGGCTTAACATACTAAATGACACAGTCTTAAAAATTCCTAAGTAAAAGCATATTGGAATCCTCTTCTATTGTAAGGACAAAACTCTTAGGAGGAATTTAATTAGCAATGGTAACAGTAAACATTTATGTAGTCTTCCTATGTGCCAGACACTCTCTTAAGAACTCATATTTAACTAATCTAACCCTCATAATCCAATGAAACAGTACAAGCATTATTTCTGTTTTAGAGATGAGGAAGCTGAGGCACAATATGTGACTCGCGCAAGGTCTTACAGCAGCAGAGCTGAGATTTGAACTCCGAGAACTTTACTCTGCAGTTTGTGTTCTTTCCTATACAACTTGTCACTAACAACAAGATAATTTATATGTCTATTATGTCGTCAAATGAAAATAAATATTAGAAAAGATTGTGAGCGTCTATAATACTCTTAAAAACAGGTTATGTTCACTTTATTTGAACAAAAATGTATATTCAGACATTCTGGAGGAACGGGAGTTGGGGGGGGAGAGGCTATAAACTGTGGCAATGTGAACTTACATTTGGTTTCTAAAGATCCTAAATTTTGTTTTCCTAAGCATATACAAACTAATGAATTTTGGGAGCCACTACTTTATCCTTCCAATTTCTAGATCAGATTATGAGAAGGAGTTATTTGCAGAGAAATCTTCAGACAGTCAACAAATGTATCTTAATTACGGTTAAGATTATAAAAGCACATGGACATAAAGACACACACCAAACCATGTCACCATACACCAATTCAATCAATTGGGAAAGATTCTGAGAATCTACCACATTGGGAAGTATGGAGGAAGAATTCTAAGATGCTCAAGACTGCCACCACTTGATGCATACGCCATGGACAAATCTCTCCCTTTGGGTGTCGAAAGAACATATAAATGTGATGAGATATCACTCCTGTGATTAGGCATGTTTTATGCCACAAGTAAAGATATTTTGCAGATGCAGTTAAGTCTCTAATCAGTTGACTTGAGTTAATCAAAAGGGAAATTATCTTGGGTAGGCCTGACCTAATCAAGTGAGCCCTTAAAAAGAGATGGAAGAAGTCAGAGAGATGTTGTCCTATTAGTCTGGAAAAAAGCAAACAGCCATGGTGGGAACTGCCTATAGAGGGATGCCTACAGAGCATCCTCTAGGAACTGAGAGCAACTCCTAGTCAATAGCCAGCAAAAAAACAGGGACCTAATCCTATAACCACAAGGAACTGAATTCAGCCTATGACCTGAATGAGCTTGGAAGAAGGTCTAAGCTCCAGATCAGAACAGAGCCCAGCCAATAACCAGGCATGCCATGCCCGGACTTCCAATCTGCGAAAGCTGTGAGATAATAAGTAGGTGTTCTTTTAAGTTCTATGTTATGGTAAGTGGTTACACAGCAATAGAAAACTAATACAGAAAGCCCCAAATTTAAACATATTTTATTTTACAAATTTATTTATAAAGGCCTTTGCTCAGAAGCAAAATGTTGAGCTAAATGCTTATTTCCAAGTTGTTTGTTCAGAATATGGTGCAAAAGTTCTTAAGATGTTCCTAAGAAATTTCCAAGAAAACAATGTTTTACTTGAGTTTAAAGTCCCAGATCCACTAACTTCCTTAATCTATTATTTACTGAAATGTTGTACAGTTATATTTTAAAATACGGAAAACAAGTTGCAATACTGTTTTTTTTAGTTACAAATCTAATACACTGCTCATAGAAGTGAAAATGATAAAAGTATATACTTTTATATACTTGAGCCACCTCAATCCTATTCTCAGTTTCATTCCTTCAGTAAATATCAAGTGTCTGTTCTGAGCTCTTACCATGATAGACAGTGATCAGTGGTCATCAAAAAATAGGCATGACCCCTGCTATATAGTGCCTTTAGGGTAACAGATTCACCCAAGTCAACAAAAAGTTATACATTATGATAAGGACTATGCAAGAAAACAACAGTGTGCTTTGAGAACTAAGAAGGGTGTCAAGGGGGTCAAGGAAGGTCACTTTGAGGAAGTAACATTTAAATTAAGAAATAAAAATGTTAATAATGGTTATCTATTCCTGCTGGTGGGTCATCTGCAAGTCTTCCTTAGAAATAAAACAGGTTTCTGGATGATTCTCAGATCAGAAACAGCTCCCCTTAATACATGAAAAATCAATTAAGGGCTTACTGTGTTAGGAAAATGGTCAATAGAACTGGAAATTATTTATTACATTAAAATCTTCAAAAGTTATCAGACAGAGTCAAGTAAATGTCATTAATCCTGCAATTATTCTGGGAACTCATGATATTCACAATGGCCAACATGTATGAAAGTTTTATAACTACCTCATTCATTTTCCTTTTATTGAGCTTTAATAATAATAACTGTTGCATGAATAAGATCTCTGAAACATTTCCCACACACTGTTAAATATCCATTGCATTTTCCCCATTGATTTCTTAGATTTCTAAACTTATTAGTTTATCTCTAGTGATACGGATTTCTAAATGTATTAGTTTATCTCTAGTGACAAGTTCTAAAAATTAACCAGGATGTTTAGCATCTTGGTTTCCATATTTGTAAAATGAGGGGGTAGAGCTTAAAAAGGAAGTCATTTCCAGCTCTAGATTTCAAAGAGTTGTGGTTTCAAAATGGTTTTTGGCATTCATAAATGTGACTCTAACTGTAATTCTATTTCCCTCCAAGAGAGTTTACTGAAAACATCCCAGATGGTTATTCATGCGTAAAGTATTCTGATGTTTAATGAAATTCAGTCAGAAGCAAGAAGCTGAATATATGGATGGGAGGGGGAAGAGATGGCAAACCCAAAAGTAGATTAAAAAATCCGAGTAGGATTAAACCCTCAGAAACCAACAGAAGGATTCTGTTGTAGTGGGAGAAACTGTATCTAGAAAACAAGGTGTGTGAGTGTCAACACTAACTTATGATACTTTGTGTGTGTGTGTGTGTGTGTGTTTAGTGCTGCTAATTACCTGCCAACAGTGATAATAATTACACTATGTAGAGCATCAATAATTTTCTTATGAGAAAACAGCTATCAGGCCCTGCTTAGCTGCTAACCTCTGCATACTTTCTCATATCCACATGTAGTAGAGGAGACTTCATCAACTTTGGGTTCATCTCTCCACAGTTCCCAGGATCAATCACCATCTGAAAAAGGAGGGTCTAACAAGCTCCATGCCAATCCTCCTGAGACTCAGCATTAAGTCATTCTTTATGCTTTGTTCCACTTTAGACCATATACCTAGGTGTTACGTTGGTTCCTTTTCCTGGGAGTCCTGTTCTAGTAGCTTATCCCAATCTCTTCCTATGAGTAGGAGCCCTCTCTGTGCTCTCTCTAAAGATCTGAGCCTTTATCCTACAACCCTGCAACTACATGCAAGTGGGGCTTGTCATCTGTCTCCATCTCCTCAACATAGAATCAGTAACCCCCAGGGCTGAGGAATCTGCCTCTAACTACTTATAACTCTGGCCCTCTTTTACTATATTAATACTACAGACTTAATGTATCATCATTAATAACATGTAAAATTTATTAAGCTCTTCTAAGTGCTCAGCATTGTGCTAAGTGATTTTACATGGGTTACCTCATTTAATAATACCATATCCCTTCAGGTACCTCCTAGTCTGAATCAGTCATGGCAGTTCCATCCCTCTTACCAGGGATTGGCACAAATAACCTAATTTTGGCCACTGAGGGGAAGTCCATTGAGAGGTTCCTGGAGGTATAGAAAGAAATGTAATCCCACCTCTTCTTTTGAACATTGTCCTGTCTGGATATGGTAGCTGGAACTGATTCTGGTCTGAGAACACAACCATTATCAAGGATGACGGGGCAGAAAGATGGAAAGAACTGGGTCCTTGATGATACTGTTGAGCTGATGAATCAATCCTGGAATCCTGAAGTTCTTGGCATACGAGATTTTTCATTTCCTTAACCAATCTGAATTGAGTTTCTGTTAGTTGCAGCTAAAAGCAACTCATTTACTTATATAACAAAACTGAGAAGCAGTATCCAAAGAGTCCATAACAATAGACCACATTACTAAAACTCATTAAGTTCTGATGTAGAAACAACTATTAAATGGAGGCTTTTCTTTCTCTAGAAATATACCATGACTTGCCATTCAACAAATTAACACAATATGTAAGGTGTTATTTTAACTGATAATACCTGGTATCATGGCTGATAAGAATGTTGATCAAAGGCCCCTGGTGATACTAAAACCATCCTGTCTATAGAAAACAGATTGTAAATAATAATTTGTAAAGCCAAAAGGAAGTATTATATGTCTCAATTCTGTAGATAAAGCACAATTGTTACAGCTCCATATGTCAGAGTTGGAAGTTAATGTTCCAATACTCTCATCTCTGAACTAGTACTCAGATCTGGAGGACATGCCAATAGAAAGATCTGACAGAAATTCAGAAGGAAAACCAATGGGGCCAAAGTACCCAGGAGAGATAAAAACAGCTCAGAAGAAAACTGGGAAAGATCCCTCTCATTACCTAGAAATTTCTAGATATTCAAGGGTCCCTCCAGGAAACTGGACAGCTGCATGTAAATGAATGAAACTAGACTACTTTCTAACACCATACACAAAAATAAACTCAAAATGGATTAAAGACCTAAACATGAGATCTGAAACCATAAAAATCCTAGAAGATAACATAGCCAGTAATTTCTTTGACATCAGTCATAGTAACATTTTTCTAGATATGTCTCCTAAGGCAAGGGAAACAAAAGCAAAAACTATTGGTACTACACCAAAATAAAAAGCTTTTGCACATCAAAGGAAACCATTAATAAAACAAAAAGATAACCTACTGAATGGGAGAAGATATTTGCAAATGATATATCTCATAAGGGGTTAATATCCAAAATATATAAATAACTTATACAACTTAACACTAAAAAACCCAACAATTCAATTAAAAAATGGGCAAAGGAAACTGGTACAGCCACTCTGGAAAACAGTATGAGGTTCCTCAAAAAGTTAAAAATAGAACTCTAAGATCCAGTAAGCGCACTACTAGGTATTTACCCAAAGAATGCAAAAATACTAATTCAAAGGGATCCATGCAGCATTTTCTACGATAGCCAAATTATGGAAACAGCAAGTATCCACTGATTGATGAATGAATAAAGAAGATGTGGTGTGTGTGTGTGTGTGTGTGTGTGTGTGTATGTGTGTGTGTGTATAATAAAATATTACTTAGCCATAAAAAAGAATGAAATCTTGCCATTTGCAATGACATGATGGAGCTAGAGAGTATAATGTTAAGCAAAATAAGTCATTCAGAGAAAGACAAATTCCATACAATTTCACTCATATATGGAATTTAAGAAACAAAATAAATTAACAAAGGGGAAAAAAAAGAGAGAGAGAGGCCAACCAAGAAACAGACTCTTAACTATAGAGTACAAACTGATGGTTACCAGAGGGAAGGTGGGTTAAATAGGTGATGGGGATTAAGGAGTGCACTTGTGAGGGGCACTGGGTGATGTATTTCTAGGGCCTACAATAGTGCCAGGTGTGTTAAAGTGTTGAATCACTATATAGTACACTTGGAACTAATATTACACTGTATGTTAACTAACTGGAATTTAAGTAAAAACTTAAATTAAAAAAAAATAAATAAAAAATGGGCAGAGGATCTGAATAGATATTCTTCCAAAGAAGACATACAGATGGCTAACAGATGCATTAAAAGATGCTTAACATCACTCATCATCAGGGAAATGCAAGTCAAAATCACAATGAGATATCACCTCACACTTGTTAGAATGGCTAAAATCAAGAAGACAAGAAATAACAGTGTTGGTGAAGATGTGGAGAAAAAGGGACCTTGTGCACTGTTGGTGGGAATGCAAACTGATGCAGTTACTGTGGAAAATAAGATGTATGTTCCTCAAAAAATTAAAAATAGAACTTCCATATGATCCAATAATTTCACTATTGGGTATTTACCCAGGGAAAATTAAAACTTAACTCAAAAAGATACATGCACCCCTACGTTTACTGTAGGACTATTTACACTAGCCGAGGCATGGAAGCAGCCTAAGTGTCCATCAGTAGACTACTGGATAAGGAAAATGTGGTACACACACACACACACACACACACACACACACACACACACACACTGGAATATTACACAGCCATAAAAAAGGATGAGATTGTGCTCAGACAACATGGATGGACCCAGAGAGAATTGTGCTAAGTGAAATAAGTCAGACTGAAAAAGACAAATACCTATGATTCCACTCATAAATGGAATCTAAAAATATGAATTGAAAAAAAGCAGAATCAGAACTATAAATACAGAGAACAAACTGATGGTTGCAGACCAGAGGGGAATAGGGAATTGGGCAAAATGGGTGAAAGGAAGAGGGAAATATAGGCCTCCAGTTATGGAACAAGTAAATCACGGGAATAAAAAGCAGAGCGTAAGGAATATAGTCAGTGATATACTGTAACAGTGACGTAATGGGACAGATGGTAGCTATACTAGTGGTAAACATAGTATAATGTATAAACTTGTCAAATCACTAAGTGGTACACATGAAACCAATGCAACATTGTGTGTCAACTATACTTAAAAAACAAAAAAACAAACATAAAACAGACAAAAGTCTAGAGGCCCCTCCATAAAGATGTCACAACAAGACAGTTCCCAGGAAGAAGACTGAAAGTAACATTTAGCTTTCTAAATGAAAAACAAGGCAGGAGCTCTGCTGGTCTTGTCACTCTCCTGACAGATAATGTACTAATTCAAGTGGCCCATTTCCTTGTTGACAATAATGACACAATACATGTACTGAGTGTCTAAGAGCCACTGACATTCTGTCTGCAGAGAACAAGTAGAAATATGCTTTGTCACCAAATACCAAATAAAAATAAATGTCAGCTGCTAAATTTGCAAAATTTAGTATGTTAAAAACTAGGGAACTGACAAGGTTCTAAAATTTTAAAGTAATTTTCCCAGAAGTCAAAAGCATAAAAATTAGCAGCACACACCACCCAAAATAAGCAGCAGACATAGAACTTGAAGTGCTCATAATTTTCTGTAAATTCAGAGAAGCTGTATGCTGCCATTTATAAAGGCAAACAGGTGTAAAGTATAACAAATATTTTGTATGTCCAGTATACAATTAATACCTTGTAGACATTAAGCTGCCTTAAAAGCCTTCCAAGAGACCCCTGGGCGCACCCAATTGCAGGCTCTGGCTGGGTGAGATACGCCTTCTGTGCACTCCCATGTTTCCCAGGGCATTCTGCTAACAAAAGATCTGGCCACAACAGACTCTCCATATGCTTACTGAATGAATAGCTGAAAAATTCTGCACGTTACACAAAACTTCTAGAAATGTTATAATAAACTTATGCCTCACTTACAAATCTCTACTTTGTCTAGCCAAGGCATAGTTACAAGGTCGGGTGATCTCGTCCAGACAGCTCTTAACAGCATTTCAATGGTAAGCAGATTCATCTTTACTTCTAAAGACCTTCAAGGGAGAAAACTATCCTTGTCTATTTGTCACAATAATCATTAACTGCCAGTCTTATCTTTACCATCCTTAATAATTTCATTCATTTATCCAGTTATTCAATATCTATTCAACATTCTTTTTTTAATTTTATTTTATTATGTTATGTTAATCACCATACATTACGTCATTAGTTTTTGATGTAGTTAGTGTTCCATGATTCATTGTTTGCATATAACACCCAGTGCTCCATGCAGAACGTGCCCTCTTTAATACCCATCACCAGGTTAACCCATCCCCCTGCCCCCCCTCCCCTCTAGGACCCTCAGTTTGTTTCTCAGAGTCCACAGTCTTTCGTGGTTCGTCTATTCAACATTCTTAACACACCTGGCACTACTGTGGGCCCTAGAAATACATCAGTGAAGAGAGAAGATCCTCGTGTATATTCTTGTGGGGAAATGGAGAGATAGACAGTAAATAATAGAAAAATATTAGGTAGTAGTAGGTACCATATAGAGAGTTAATTCAGGGGATGTGACATACAGGCATACCTCATTTTATGGTACTTTATTGCGCTTCGCATCTACTCCATTTTTTTTTTTAAATAAATTGAAGGCTTGTATCAACTCTGCATTAAGCAAGGTTATTAATGCCATTTTACCAATAGCATGTGTTCATTTTGTGTCTCAGGGTCACATTTTTGTAATTCCTGCAATACTTCAAACTTTTTCATTCTTTGTTATGGTGATCTGTGATCAGTGATCTTTGATGTCACTACTCTAACTGTTTTGGGGAGCCACGAACCACACTATATAAGATGACAAACTTAATCGATAAATGCTGTATGTATTCTGACTGTTCCACTGACCAGCTGTTTACCCATCTTTCCCCCTCTCCTCAGGCATCCCTACTTTCTGAGACACAATATTGAAATTAGACCAATTAATAACCCTACAAGGGCCTCTAAGTGTTCAAGTGAATGGCAGAGCCTCACTTTAAATCAAAAGCCAGAAATGATTAAGCTCAGTGAAGAAGGCATGTCAAAAGCCAAGTTAGGCAGAAAGCTAGGCATTTTGCACCAAACTGCTAAGTTGTAAACGCAAAGAAAAAGTTCTTGAAGGAAATTAAAAGTGTTACTCCAGTGAACACAAATATGAAAAGAAAGCAGAACAGCTTTATTGCTGATATGGAGAAAGTGTTAGTGGCCTGGAAAGAAGACCAAACCAGCCACTACATTCCCTTAAGCCAAAGCCTAATTCAGAGCAAGGCCCTAGCTCTCTTCAATTCTATGAAGGCTGAGAGGGGTGAGGAAGCTGCAGAAGAAAATTTTGAAGCAGCAGATGTTGGTTCATGAAGTTTAAGGAAAGAGGCCATCTCTAAAACATAGTAGTGCAAGGTGAAGCAGCAAGTGCTGATGGAGAAGCTGCAGCAAGTTCTCCAGAAGACCTAGCTATGAGAATTAATGAAGGTGGCTACACTAAACAACAGATTTTTCAATGTAGATTCAACAGCCTTCTACTTGAAGAAGATGCTATCTAGGACTTTCTTAGCTAGAGAGGATTAGTCAATGCCTGGCTTCAAAGCTTCAAAGGACAGCCAGACTCTGTTGTTAGGGGCTAATGCAGTACCCCCTTAAAACCATCATTTTAAGTCAAAGCCAATGCTTATGCACCATTCTGAAAATCCTAGGGTTCTTAAGAATTATGATAAATCTATTAATGCTTTATTAATGTAACAATAAAACCTGGATGAGGGCATATCTGTTTAACACAAGGTTTACTGATTATTTTAAGCCCACTATTGAGACCTACAGCTCAGAAAAAAAGATTCCTTTAAAAAATTATTGCTTATGGACAATGCACCTGGTCATCCAAGAGCTCTAATGGAGGAGATGGACAATGAGATTAATATTGTTTACATGCCTGCTAATACATCCACTCTGTAGCCCATGGACCTACACGTAACTTTGACTTTCAGGTCTTATTATTTAAGAAATACATATATGTATCAAAGATAGTGAAATACATATATGTGCCAAAGATAGTGATCCCTCTGATGGATCTGGGCAAAGTTTATTGAAAACCTTTGGGAAAAGATTCACTATTTTAAATGTCATTAAGAACATTTGTGATTCATGGAAAGAGATCAAAATATCAACAGAAACACGAATTTGGAAGACGTTGGTTCTAACTCTCATGGATTGACTTTGAGAGGTTCAAGATGTCAGTAAAGGAAGTAACCACAGATGTGGTGGAAACAGCAAGTGAACTAGAATTAGAAGTGAAGCCTGAACATGTGACTGAATGGCTGAAATTTCATGATAAAACTTGTATGGATGAGGAATTGCTTCTTATGAGAGAGCAAAGAAAGTGGTTTCTTGAGATGGAATCTACTCCTGGTGTAGGTGTTCTGAAGATTGTTGAAATGACAACAAAGGATATACAATGTTACACAAACTTAATTGATAAAGCAGTGGCAGGGTTTGCGAGGACTGACTCCAATTTTGAATGAAGTTCTGTCGGTAAAAGGCTATCAAACAGTATGACATGCTACAGAGAAATCACTGATGAAAGGAAGAGTCAATCAATGTGGAAAACGTCACTGTTGTCTTATTTTAAGAAATTACCACAGCCACCTCAACCTTCAGCAACCACCACCCTCATCAGTCAGCAGCCATCAACATTGAGGCAAGACGCTCCCCCAGCAAAAGGACTCATTGAAAGTTCAGAAGATGGTTAGCATTATTTTCTTAGCAATACTGTATTTTTCAATTACAGCATACATACTGTTTTTTACACATAATGCTATTGTGCACTTAATAGACTACAGTATAGTATAAACATAACTTTTATATGTTCTGGGAAACCAAAAAATTCAGTTGGCTCACTTCATTGTTGTAATGTGGAACTGAACATGCCGAACCGTATCTCTGAGGTGTGCCTCGAAAATGAGGGCTCGAATGGGAGGTCAGGAATAGCCTTTTGGAACACGTCACATATGTATGAGTCGACTGAAAGAACCAATCGTGTTGCCATCAGGGAGAAGAATGTTCAACAAGAGCCAGTGCAAATGTCTTAAGGTGGGAACAAGATTAATTTGTTCAAGGAACAGAAAGACAGCCAGTATGGGGCTAAACAAACAGGGCAAGTGTTATGAGATGAATTGTCTCCCCTCCAAATTCATATGTTGAAGTCCTAACCCCCTGTATTTTGGAATGTGATTGAATTTGGAGATAAGGCCTTTAAAGAGGTAATTAAGTTAAAATGAGGCCATTAGCATGGGTCCTAATCCAATATGACTGGTATCCTTATGAAAAGAGATTAGGACAGAGACAGGTACTAAGGGAAGACCATGTAAAAACATAAGGGGAAGGTGGCCATCTGCAAACCAGAGGGAGGCTTCAGGAGAAACAACCCAGTCCACACCTTGATCTCAGATGTCTGGGCTCCAGAATTATAAGAAAATAAATTTCTATAGTTCAAGCCACCCAGGGTGTGGTACCTTGCTATGGCAGTTCTAGAAAATGAATACAGCAAGGTACTAGATAAAGCTGGGGATATAGGCAGAGGACAGACCATAAAAAACTTAGTAAACTAGCATCAGGGGTTTGAGTTTTAAGTGTTATCAGAAGCCACTGGGAATTTGAAGGAGGAGAATGACATAATCTAATTTACAAAGATAATTTTGGCTAGCTGCTTTGTGGAAAATGGACTGGAAGGCAAGAATGGAAGCAGAGAATTTAGCTAAGAGGCATTTGCAATAGTCCAAGCAAAAGATAATGGTGGCTTAGACAAAGGTGATGATAGTGGAGACAAAGAAAAAAAAAACTGGCAAAATTTGGGATGTGTTTTGAAGGAGAGTTGGCAGGACGTGGTGGTGGATTAGATGTGGGAGTGAAGGAAAGAAAACAATCAAGAATGACTTAGATTTTTGACTTGAGCAATTGGGTGGATGATAGCACTAATTCCTGATACAGAAAAGGCAGAGGAAAGGAACAAGTCTAGGGAGAAAATTCAAGAGTTCTGTTTTAGTCAAACAATGTGAAATGCCTTCTAGATATTCTCGATATGGAGAGATCACCACATTTGAATATATTAACCTAGCCTTCTGGGGGTGTAATCAGAACTGGAAGTAAGACATAAAACCAAGGGAAATTAGAACTATCTCAAACTGTGTTTTGCAGGAAGTGATGTGAGAAATCTGGCCTTGACAATTCCTCTTAACAACTGTATTCCAAGAAATAGATTCCTGGAGACATTTTTGAGGCATTCCTGTTGCACAGTATGGTGGCTGGTTGCAACAATGGAAGGAATAATCCCCCTTTGGCAGGAAAAGACTACTTAATGCACATGCATTATGATTGCACAGATACCACCAGGATAAAAGGTCTGGAAAAAAATAAATGGATTGTAATGAACTTTCTGGATGTAATAGGTACGTTAAGGCTTTAAGCGCTACTTACTGTCAAATGCCTGTGTGTTTTCTTGTTAGATTCAGTTTTGTGGAAGCTATAAAACATAGCAGTAGTATAAGATTTCATTCTTTCATAAACCATACATTTTGAAATTGTGATCACTTTGAACAGGAGACAGGGTGAAGTTCATTAAGCAGAGTTAGCAAGGCTATAGGAAGAACAACTTTCAAACACATTTTAGATCAATTAGTCCAAAATAATTTGTACCAAAGCACCATAGGACTAAATGGATGCTTGCTGTGCTAATTAAAACATTCTTACTCACTTACTCAAGTAGGTTTGCTAAGATCTCAATTTAGAAACCCTTCATTAGTACATCCTAAATGACTGTTCTGTGTGCTAAAAATGAATAAGGCTGCATATCTTTTAAAAATATTATACTTACTAATTTTTTACCAATTGAGACTTTCTTCACAACTGGTACAAGCTGGTACTTTTTAAACTGTACCACATCGCCCAGTGTTTGAACACAATATTTAGGATGGTTTCTGAAATGCTGGGATTATTTTTGGGGGGAATACTCCTTTTTTTTTTTTTCTCTCTAGTCCTAGACTTTTTTGTGTGTTGTGACTGCAGCCTTCATTAGAGATGGTTGTGACAGGCTGTGGTCACTGTTATTAGAGGATATAGTATTTCATTCTGAGAAGTTGCCTTCTGATTCCAGGCTGCAGCATGGCAAGTGATTTTGTAAATATTCACCCTTTGTCATATGTTCAAGCCTTTGCTTCTCCTAAAGCTTATTTAAAATATGGTAGTGAAAAACCACCAGCTGAATATTTGTATGCTTATAAATATTAAATACAGGCTCATTTCCAACTATAGTTGTATAAAATGGATAGTTTCAAGAAATTGTTCTTGTTTTTGACAGCTGTTCAAATTCTAACATAGTGGTAACAAAAATAGTGAGTAATTTCTCTTCTCTGTTATCGAATCTGGGTATCCTCAGCTGGACAGAGACTGGAACAGTTCGATAATATTTTCCTAATAGAAACATTCCAGTCAACGTTTTACCAAGGAAAACTAATTATTGTCTAGCTGGTGAGTTTTGCCTTTCCCAAATAGTTTTAGAAAAATATGGTAACATTCTTGTCCTTACAGTTTTCTCTCCCTCTCTTTTTTTTTTAAAGTTTATTTCTGTTTCCAATTTATCACTAAGTATTAACTAACTTTCAACTAAAACATTTATCTGAGGAAGCAACTAGTCCCTTCTATAACATGGAAGACACTTTGTAGCTGGCTTTGAGTAATTCTCAAAGTACAATAACCTTAATGTCATCTAGATTCTCTTCTTATGAGGCAGTGCATGATGAAATTAGATTCTCCTAAATGTCATTGCCCCTATTTGTTGTCTTTTTCCTTGAACCAGGACTGGGCTGGCTAAGTTCCATTGTCTCTCAACCAGATTTACTATGGATCAGACGCATTCCATTTCACAACAGGAATGTGCTTATTATAAAATGTACAAAGCTTATAGTCTAACAAAGCACACAATCTGTTGGCAAAAGCCACTTCGTTTAACAGTGGGTATAGTTTGTAAAATTTCTGAATGTATCTGAACTAAATTTAGTATCATATAAGTTAACACTCAAATCTTGAAATAAATATCAAGTGAACACAGTAATGTTTATGCTAAACACAGAGCTGAATGCATTTTAGTATTACACAAATATACTTCCTAAGTATTTCCTATTAACATATAGTTAGCCAGATTTTCTTTGCTTCAGTTTCTCTTGGATAGTACCTCAGGAACTTTGAAAAGTAGATTAACTCAGGTCTTCAGAGCACAATTTAACATACTGTCTCTTTAGTGATTAATGTCATTTAGTTTTTGTGCAGTGAAATGAAGTGTATCCTTATAAATACCCAGGGAGAAACTAAGAGGTATCTTTAAGAATAAGAAGAATATGGATAAATTTAGCTGTTAAAAAACTAGATTGCAACATTTTTAAAAAAGTATGACTGTTGGGGCACCTGGGTGGCTCAGATGGTTAAGCGTCTGCCTTCGGCTCAGGTCATGATCTCAGGGTCCTGGGATCGAGTCCCGCATCGGGCTCCCTGCTTGGCGGGGAGCCTGCTTCTCCCTCTCCCTCTACTGTTCTCCCTGCTTGTGCTCTCTCGCTCTCTCTGTCAAATAAATAAATAAAAATCTTTAAAAAAATAAAAATAAAAATAAAAAGTATGACTGTTAACAAAGATTCAAAGGAAATGTGCACAAATGAAAAGAGCTATGGTTGGTCAGTGGATAGTAACTGTTGTGTCACTGATGGAAAAAGTTGAGAAATACCTGAACATTTAAAACTTCATCTACTACCTACGACTATAGTAACCACTCCCAAGGCAGATCTATGCACAGAAGACATGGCTTGTTAATGCATGCTTTCTACTATTCTAAACATTCAAATACTGATGTGTCTCTGGGTAAGGAAGAATGGACCACTTGTGGCCACATTGTAAGAGTCTTTTTCACTTCAGTTACCAGCCTCTGGTTCACCTGTGTTCACTCCATTCAGGCTTTCACTGTGGGGATCCCCTTGCTTCTGTGGGCTATACCCTTGGACTGGACTTGAAACAGCCCCAGCCCAGCTTTTGCTCCTGCATTTCTAGTCCACGCAAATACTTCCACAAACTCTGGCAGTGTGTCTGTCCCCAACAAAGTGGCACTCTTCTGGCTCTGTATCTAAGCCATTAGTCACCCAGTTTCTTGCTCTTCAGATCTCCTAGACTAGTGCCCAGGGCACTTCCCAACTGCAGGGAATATTTATCAACTCTCTGAGAGGTCTCTGTATAACCCACTCTCCCTAGACTTGAGATGAAAAAGGCAGCACATCCCATTCCATACATTCAATGCAGAAAAATTAGAAAGTACAGATCAGTAAAAATAAAACCATTAAAACCTTTGTAATCCCAATACCATTTTATAGACCACTACTAATAATCTGTCACATAAACTTCCAAAATTTCCTACTGTGTTTATGGAAATGTTCTTCTGCTCATGCTGTTATTAATTTACACTGTAAGTACCCACATTCCATATTTAAATAAAATATGGGGCACTGTTATAAGGTAATTTAAGAATGAATTCACACTTTAAATGGAGATTGCTTTACAATGGATTTCTTGAAAAATTATCTTCTGAAAACAGTCTTTTGTTGTGAGATAGTGCCAGATATAATTAGTAAAGCTCCTTGTATTGAATTTCAGAATACTTCAATAATTTTATCCCCAAGCAAAGATTCAGATTTTTATAGTGGTAACACAGCTTTATAAAACATTTAAATATTTAAGGAAATACTTCAGGACTGATCAGATATGTGTTAAAATTTGAGGATACAAATCTATGTCACAATTCATAGAGGTTTTCTTCTCTAAATATACATGAATCAGATAGGAGAAAGGAAAAAAAAAGGAAATATTTAGCTGCCAAAAAATAATCTGTCCTGAGACATTCGTAAAGATTTTCTTCTGCGATGACATGAGGTTTAAGTCTTGACCCAATTGCTGGGAAAGTAACTGTACAACTGCAAAATCATTATTAAATTTTAGACCAGAAAGAGGTCCTCTGTTCTTTGTGGATATGCAGAGCAGACCAGAATGCACCTAGTGAATCCAGGTCCTCAGTATGTTGAAGACACCTGATATCCCATAACACCCGGCGAGGCTGCCGACTACTTGTTCACACGGACTACATGCCATGGAACCCATTTTATGTCTCAAAAGGATTTAAAATTCATGAAGCTTGTTGAAAGCTCAACTGTCACATTCAACTCATTCCAAAGTGTATGGGAAAAAGAGCAGAGCAGACATTTCAACTGAAGCTATTATTGTGCTTGAATAACCATATTCCATTAAATTGCTAATAAACCTACTAGAAGATGTTGATCACATCAACCATACAGTTGCATTCCTTTCCTTTATACCAACTTGCTCAATTTCGTTTTATGCAGTATTACTCTTTCTGTGCCCTTTATTCCAAGGTTGCCCAGGATTCAAAGCACTTATTCAGTAAGTTTGTAATCCAGTTTAGTGTGCTATTAACAGAATTCTTTAGAGAAGATCATGGAAAAAGAAAAACTTATTTTTGGGTCAGTGACCAATTTTAAAGGAAACACATACTAAACCAGTTTAAAGGAAAAGGTCAGGATCCATGAGGTATTAAGGAAAGAAGAAAAAGAAAAAACATTCATTTCCACAATTTTCCGACATTCCTTAAAAATAAAAACAAGCCTAAGTATGGAATGGCAAGACCTGGTTCCCCGTGCTGTGGTGAACAATACTGCCATTCATAGGAAGTTAGAAAGCAGGGGTTTTTCCTCAACACCAGGGAAGTTTTGGCTTCCCTTCCCTTTATTTATTCCGAGGTTCAAAATTGAACCCTATAAATCTTGAGGTAGTCTCTCAGAACAAATAATAATATAAAATGTATTAAATGCTTCCAAGTTTGCTTCTTACTAGCATAACGAATTAACTCTCTCTCCATTACAAATAGCATATTAAGCCACTGTGGTGTTAGTGTTAAATACTGAAAACAGACAAAGCTGAATATAGATCCTATAGAATTAGGCATTTTTAAAGAACTAATACAACGATCTCAGTAAGTCTATCTGATGACTGGGTTAGATAGTTTTGCCCTCACTTAAAGATTAATTGAAAATATATGATGGAAAAAAATCAAAGTTAAGGGAACAAATGTTATAATTTTAAAATTCTTTTATTAAACAGGAAACAATTTGTTTTCCTGTAATTTTTTTTCTATTCATTATATACATCTAAGAGCCTTAGAAGAAAGGATATGTATCCCCAAGCACAGGGTACCTAATATTTGTCCCTAACTAGTTATCCAATGGATAGAGTTGGGGTATCATTTCTTTCCATAAGGCAACCGGCCAGTATCAGAATGTTTGGGCTTTTTTCACTAGTAAAGTCAAGCTGAATAAAAGTAAAATTTATTTTCTGGATTATTTTATGATTATGAAAATATTTGTATCTTTTTACCTTTTTTTTTTTTTAAAGATTTATTTATTTATTGGAGAGAGAGAGTGCTTGCAAGAGCAGGGGCAGGCAGAGGGAGGGAGAGAATCTTGAAGCCGACTCCCCACTGAGTGCAGAGCCCAGACATGTTGAGGGGCTCCCAGGGCTGGATGCCAGGACCCAGAGATCATGACCTAAGCTGAAATCAAGAGTCGGCCACTTAAACCTACTGAGCCACCCTCTATCTTTTTAGAGTGACCAAGATTAGGTGAAGTGAAAGAGTTTTTCCTGCAGATTCCTCTCTCAAACACCTTAGTGAGAACACATAAAAACCAATTCTACATCATGCACAAAGCTGTGGTAGAGAGGAATTAAATGTTAAAGCAGCAATATCATTCAACAAAAATAAAGATGAGTAACAGCTCAATATAAAAAGCTGTGAAATTACAGTAATTTCACAACCCATCAGAAACAGCAAAACACACCATTACTTTAACAAATATTTATTGATCACCTAATAGATGTCAAAGCTAGATGCAGATATATGTGTGATAAATTTCTCAACTGGAGAATTAAATGAAAAGAAACTAGCACATGATATAACTCACAGAATCATGGAATATTAAAATCAGAAGAGATCGGGACTCCTGGGTGGCTCAGTCGATTAGGTGTCTGCCTTCCACTCAGGTCATGATCCCAGGGTCCTGGGATCGAGTCCCATATCGGGCTCCTTGCTTGGCGGGGAGCCTGCTTCTTCTGCCTGCCGCTCCCCCTGCTGTGCTCTGTCCCTTTCCCTAAGTAAATAAATAAAATCTTAAAAAAAAATCAGAAGAGACCTTAGCAGTCATAGAGATCAGGGAACCAAGTCCCATTAGCTTTAAGTAACTTTGCTCAGTCACAGGGGCTAAAGCAGGACTTAGAACCCAAGGCCCATATTTACACTATAACAAGATTCCTGAGTCAGTAAAAATATATATTTTTTACAGATTTTATTTATTTATTTGCCAGAGAGAAAGAGAGAGCATAAGCAGAGGGAGCGGCAGGCAGAGGGAGAGGCAGACTCCCTGCTGAGCAGGGAACCTGATGTGGGACTCGATCCCAGGACCCTGGGATCATGACCCGAGCCGAAGGCAGACGCTTAACTGACTGAGCCACCCAGGCGTCCCAGTCAAATGTTTTTAAAACAAAAAACCAATGTTAAGACTACTAATATAAAATCATTTCTACTTAAACAGCTTTAAAATAATATATAATTATATATACATAAAAACTTAAATTACCTTCTTGGACTCAAGTACAAATTATCAGATTTCATTTATAAAGTTTTCATATTAGCTGGAATTTCAGTTTTCATAGCATGAAATGAGGAAGCATCTGCCATCTGATGAAACCAAAGATCACAGAATAGATGTGGCTTGGCACTGGAAGACAAGAGTGAGGACCATGGCCCTCTGTGACATTATCCAGGCAGGCACATTTTTGGACGTTTCCACACAATGCACAGTTAGTGGCCCAGGTGTCTTTCAACTGTTTTTCAACTGATAAGAAAAAATTTTAAATCAAAGCTATTCACAATGTTTGCCAGATTTTCCCTAAATGGTTCCTTTGCAAGGCAAAACATAATTCCCTCTCTGCCAATATACACCCACAATACATACACACCCATGTACAATAAGGCTTTTGAGTAATCTGAGAATTGAAGATTTGGCTTCCTAAATAAGTTGAAAACCTCACTTCCTCTTCATTAATATCTAAAGCCCTATCCACATGAAAAATTGGAAAATATATAGTATAAACTGCGACACAGTTATTGTATTTGATTCCTCATCTGATAGCTGAACACTTTGAAAATATATCTAAAGTGAATAATAAACATGTGTCATATGAAAAAAGTTTTTGACGTGAAGATGAGATAATAAAGTAATTTGGGCTGATTTTTACAGGTGACTTATTGGACTCCATCCTATTATTTCAGCCATATTCCACATACTGCATTTTACAAAGGACATAAGTGAAAAATGATTTTGTTCAATACATACGGGTGGGTGTCAAATTTTGCAAAGCAGAAAGGGATAGAAGAAGTTAACTAGGGTGAAGAAAATCTCCCCTCTTAAAGGCAAGATTGTAGAGGAGGTATAAGCTATTAAGAGGGAGTCCTTTGGTATCTTCTCCTTCAAGCTCCTCCTTCATAAGCCTTCCCCCAAATGTGCCACATGCAAAACTTAGCTTTGTTTAGGTGCTTAGCATGTTTCTATTGATAAAAATTTCTTTTTTTTTTTTTTTAAAGATTTTATTTATTTATTTGAGAGAGAATGAGAGAGAGCACATGAGAGGGGGTAGGGTCAGAGGGAGAAGCAGACTCCCTGCCGAGCAGGGAGCCCGATGTGGGACTCGATCCAGGGACTCCAGGATCATGACCTGAGCCGAAGGCAGTCGCTTAACGAACTGAGCCACCCAGGCGCCCCATTGATAAAAATTTCTAGTAACCTAATGGGAAGAGGATTGCATTCTGCTCTAGAAGGCTTATCAAAAAACAGCAAATTAACACCCTGCCTACGGAGACTGGGATTCTTTTTAACAAGTGAAAATCCTGGCAAATGAAATACCCTATTCTTACAGATGAAGTAAGCATCCAGACAGTTGTTCTGTGACATCACTAAGCCCAGCATAACAGGAGAAGGCTCCACACATTTACCAGAAACCCTGCAGAAAATTTACGGTGACAGGTAAATAGGAAAGACACTAGACTAATGCACAGTTGAAATTCTAAATTAAAAAAAAACTTCCAGGGGTGCTTGGGTGGCTCAGTCGGTTAAGCGTCTGCCTTCGGCTCAGGTCATGATCCCAGGGTCCTGGGATTGAGCCCTGCATCGGGCTCCCTGCTCAGCGGGGAGTCTGCTTCTCCCTCTCCTTCCGCCTGCCGCTCCCCCTGCTTGTGGTCTCTATCTAATAAAGAAATAAAGTCTTAAAAAAAAATCTCCAGAGGCAAATTTCAAAAAGCTTTTTACCTTTACCATGTCTAAATTTCTAATGTGCTTTAAATGCAAAAATATGTCTTAGGGACACACAGGTACTTAAAAATATGATGAACATCATTGATTGCTCCATTATCTGTGAATAAATTATTTCCCTTATGGTTTTATCTGTGACAAATTTTACTTTTAGTCTCAACACAATCATTCAATGGTAAGAGCTATAAGGGGCCTTATAGAGAATTACCTAATAATCCCTTGTTTTCACAGATGAAAAACTGAGGTCCGGTTGAATCCCTTGTTCAAAGTTACTGGCTGGTTAAGTGTTCAGAGCTATATCTCCTGTCACCCAGATCAATGGGCAGTGCTCTTTCCTCACGTCCTTGGTAACATCCTCCCACCAATAATGGTCACAATAGCTATATTCAAAGATGGTGCCATTCTAATGTTCCTCCTGGATGACTTCCTATTCAAGCTTCCTAACCAATCCATGACGTATGTACTATTTTCACCACCATTCTCCACAAAAGGAACCTGAGGCACTGAGAGCTTAAGTAACTTTGGCAAGAGTCTGCCTCCAGAACCACACCACACCCTCATTCTTAACCATTACATTACAGTTGACTTTTCTCGTTGGAGAGCATTTTTGTACTCTATATTCAACATGCTTTAAGTTGAACTCATCTTTCTCTAAAACCTGCTGACATCCTTACTTTTGAACTCTGTTAAAGTCATCCTTGTCCTCTTAGTCATAAAGCCTGAAAACTTGGAGTATTCCTTGACCCCTCCCTAATTCCTCCCCCTTCTCCACATTTCTACCGTTGGAAAGGCTCTTGAACCCACATACATTGCAACTTCCTAAAGGTGGCCTCATTCCCTGCACATTTTGAGATCTCTCCATTCTGGCTGGTAGGAATACAAACTATTCCCATCTATTTTAAGTTCGAGGATTTTTTGGGCCTATTTTCTACTGGTTCTCTCTCCAGTCTTAAGTAGTTGCTTTTATGCATGCACAGACAAATAAATTTATAGCCAAAGACTGAAGGAACAATTCTGCATATGTCTAGAATGCTCTCTTCATGAAGCACCCTCATCTCCTGTATTCTGTCCTGAAATTCTTGACCTCCCCAAACTCTCATTTTTGTCCTCTGAACTCAGCAAGACCACTGAGCTCTGTTCTGTTCCCCTTCTCTCCTATGTGAAAGAAACGGAGAGCCTGGAAACAGACTCCAGACAGTGAGTTGAGGCAAGTATAGATCACACTTCATTTGTGTCCTTTCCCTCAGGGATCACAGTCCCATACTTCCTCTTCTACACTGTCTGAAAACCAGGGTTTCACATAATTGGTCCCGTTTTCTAACTGTTCACAACAAAAGGGAATTTCCTGTAGGCTTTCATGGCTAGAAGTAAAAGGCTCAAGCCTGTACACTCAAACATTGTAACTTTATTGTCCTAACGACCTCTGTGACAACATTCTTCAATTTCTCCTAATTCAAGTGATTGTTTTTTCTCATTAAAACAGTGAGGGCCAACATACTCCCCTTTAACAAATAAATGGATGGTCTAGAAAATACTTCCATAAGAACAAGTATGATTCTTTTTTTTTTTTTTAAAGATTTTATTTATTTATTTGAGAGAGAGAGAGAGAATGAGAGAGAGAGCATGAGGGGGGGAGGGTCAGAGGGAGAAGCAGACTCCCCGCTGAGCAGGGAGCCCGATGTGGGACTCGATCCCGGGACTCCAGGATCATGATCTGAGCCGAAGGCAGTTGCTTAACCAACTGAGCCACCCAGGCGCCCCGAACAAGTATGATTCTTGATGATTTTGGTGACAATGGTATGAAAGGGAGCAGACAGTAAGTGTGTTAAAAACTCCCTGAGGATTTATTTAAATGTTATTTAAAATGCTATGCCCTGATACAGCTATTAACTCTAATAGAGCCTGGAAGCTAATTAAGAAGGCCATTTGTAACTACACAGCACTGTGCTTCTGGACTGTGTTTAGGAGATGAACCTGCAGCAAAGAGATTAATAAGAAAATTTAGCCATTATATTAAAATTAACAGAGATCCAGAAGCACAATTCATAATTGCTGCTGATTCTTCTCCTCTGCAATATCTATTTAAGCTGCTGTGTAAGAGAGCCTCGGCAGACCAGAGTGCCTCTGCTGAAGGAGTCAAAACCATTGGCATAGAGCAGGGCAGCTGAAAACATTGATCCACAGCTATACCCAGGGAGCTTTCCTAACTTGAAGCAAAAACAAATTCAGAATGGCCTGGGAAAAAATACTGAATTTTAGGCCTGGTGAAGAAAACCAGGAACATCTTAGAAGAAAATAAATAATAAATAGGTATTAAATATAATTTTAATGATGGGTATTCTTTAATAATTTGCTTAGGAGGACTATCTCATTTTAAAACACACTTTAAAAAAAAGATTTTATTTATTTATTTATTTTATAGAGAGAGAGAGAGAGCACGAGCAGGGGGAGGGGCAGAGGGAGATGGAGAGAGAGGATCTCCAGCAGACTCCCAGCTGAGCACGGAGCCTGGCATGGAGCTTGATCTCAGGACTCTGAGATCATGACCTGAGCTGAAATCAAGAGTCAGACACTTAATCTACTGAGCCACCCAGATGCCCCTTAAGACATACTTTAAAAGAATATTATCAAGTTTGGAAAATGTGCCATTTTCTTCTTCAAATCATTTTACGCTGGGAAACTCATATGTTTGGATTGCAAGGCCTTACCTGATACAGTTTAGCCAGCAGTCAGGCCAGCCTCTCAAGGAGGTGGGCCAGGAGAGTCACTGAATCCATAGACACTGGAATCTGCCAGACTTCATTTTGAGCATAAAATCAGCCATTTAATAGGAGTGTGACCCTGAGATAATCCTCAACCTCTCCAAATCTTGGTCCCTTAACTTAACCTGTCCAACTTTTGGATCTTTTTTAAGTGTAGACTATAATAGTAACTATCTCCTAGGGTTGAGTGGATGATCAAATGAAATAATGCATGTAAAAGCTTTAGGACAAAGCCTGGAACATAGCAAACAATTTTAGCTATTGTTACTGTTGCTACTATTGTTAAGAAAAAAAAACCCCAAACTGCCTCTTGAACATTAGCTTTGTAAATACAAGTTTTATAAAGAGTAAATGTCATAAACTATGAGGCTATAGAAATAATCTGAATGGTTGAATGAAAAGTAATTATCTAATTTTACCCCATCTTTACTGTTTTCCCTAAGAAATGAAATTGGAAGGATGGTGGAAGGGGATAACATATTTAATTTGTCTCACTTTCCCCCTCCCCGCCCCCCCCATTTCTAAATGTGTTGTCCAGAATCATTTGGTCCCTTAGTAAACTATAAAATTACATTTTATATTAAAACTCATGAAAATCTCACTCTAAGAATCCGTAGGCATCTCCTCTTTAACTTAGCTGGATGTGGCATTCAGGAAGGTCCTGCTTAGACATACTACCATTCTAGGACAATCAATGGCTCTCTGAAAAAAATGACAAAAAACAAGAAAGTGTCACCTTCGTTGTGCTCCTGATGAAGCTATTTTTATCTGCTTTCAATGTGGAATATTTGGTCTCCTGACTGATAGATGGCTTCTCTGTTAAGGTCCCAGGATTCACTAAAAAGAGTTGAGATAACCCCTGAGAGGTTGTACAGAAAAATGCTTAAGTTCACAAGCTTTGGAATTGAACAACTCCATTCAAATCCTTGTTCTGATAGTTGCTGATTGATTGATCAAGTTACTTATACTCTGAGCCTTGGTTTGTTACTTATACTCTGAGCTTCGTTTTCCTCATTTATAAAATGGACATTAGAAGTGGCTTTTACCGGACAGGGTTGTTGTGAAGAATAAAATGGTATATGTAAAGCACTTAGCATGGTGCCCTACTCACAGTAAATATTCACTGAATATTACTTATTTACTATCTGTTAAATTTTAGCCTGGGAATCCAGATAATCCACACAAAAAACTCAGGACATGGACTACATGCCACTTGCCTCACTACCGATTAATTCATCCACTGAACAGACGTGTGCTGAGTGGCTGATGCTGTGAGGCCCTGTGCTCAATGCTTTCCTTCACTGAAATCCTTTGTCATGAGGGGCTTTCCCGGAGACTGTGAGGGCAGCATCTCTGCTCTCGTGCTAATGGCTACATCACCCTGGGACCTGGCGCAAGACCTACCACATAGGAAATGCTAACAAGTTAGGTTGTTTTTTCTTTTTGAATGAATATATAAGTAAAGGATGAATGAATGAATGAATGACATGATACAAGGATGATTAAAATGAACTCTCTGATCTCAGAGAACTTGTGTTCTAGCTGAAGTTGGAATTAGCCCTCCAAAAGGAAAATGAAAGCAGGAAGGACTTAAGGAGGGTATTTCAGGTAGTAGGATCACCATGAGTAAAATACTGAAAATTTCTTTATTTTTTAAGATTTTTATTAATTTATTTGAGAGAGAGAGCACAAGCGGCGGTAGAGGGAGGAGAGGGAAAAGCAGAGGGAGAGGGAGAAGCAGACCCTCTGCTGAGCAGGGAGCCCAACATGGGGCTTGATCCCAAGACCCTGAGATCATGACCTGAGCCTTAGGCAGACCCTCTGCTGAGCAGGGAGCCCAACATGGGGCTTGATCCCAAGACCCTGAGATCATGACCTGAGCCTTAGGCAACTGAGCCACCTAGGCGCCCCCCCCCTTTTCTTAAATACTGAAAATTTCTATTATAGTTATGCTAGTATAGTCCAGCAATAATGGCAAAAGAATGTGTAATCAAACTTGACATTTCTAGAAGACCTGTTAACTTTCAACAAAAAAACCCCACAGAAATATATTTATTACTTATCATAGAAAAAAGAAACTCTAGTCAATTTTATATCTGAAGTCAAAGGAGAAAAGAGAATATACTGTCACATACTCTTCTATGTCCAGTCAAGCCTAATCCTGTCTCAGTGTCCTTGCCTTATTTGCCAGTGGTTAGGAGTACCAATTACTACCCACTCCTCTTCTCCATTCTACAGCTAATTAGGAAGAGACAAAGGCAGAATGGGGATCAGATATCAGCTTTATCCAGGGTCCCCTGGTAAGGATCTAATTGGAGAACTGGCAAGGTCTCCTACCTACCTTCCAGTCAGAACTGAACACAACCTGATCCATGAGCTGGGCTGATGTCATTTTAAAACCCAATCACACCATTCTTCACCCCACCCACCTGTCCCAAGGCATTCCACAAGGAAATAGGAAACACAGGGGAATGCTTGGCTGAGCAAAGAGATAAAGGGGGAACCCACTTCCTACTTTAAGCAAAATGACCTGTGAATCTACTAAAATATGTGGCTGACCAACATGACTAGCAACTTACTACCATGGATCAGAGGACCAGAATGTTTCAGTGCAATGGACTCCTTTAAGAAAACATGAGGAAAAGAAATAAAGAGTCCCTGCATCCCCTACTCCACGTGCAACTTTTTATTTGGGAGAGAGAGGATGTTATACCGTATTTGGATGAAATAGATTCTTGTTCTTCTGCTACAGATAGCAGAAAGCCAAGCTTCCTGATTTGGTTTATTTTATCTCTAACTAAGAATGGCCTGATACGACAAACTTACAGCCTATAATAACTAAAAAAGCAAAAAACCAAACCAAACCAAACCAAAAAAAAAAACCCCCAAAACAAAACAAAACAAAAAACTCCAGAAACAAAACCAAAAACAAAACAAAAAACTCCAGAAACAAAACCAAAAACAAAACAAAACAAAAGTACTATAACTCAAATATCCTAAAACCAAACTGATTCCATTGTTTATATATCTTATAAGTATAATCTGGGAGGAATTAAATCATTTAGTTGCCTGAGTGTGCAGTTTTCATCTTGGAGACAATGCAAGAAAACAGTATTACCCAAGTTCAATACATGTTTAATCCATGTTTTTTTGAGATGTCATAAGGAGTGCAGATAGAGGACCTCACATTTTTTTGAGATTGCATCTATGTCAGCCCTGTTAAAGAAACAAAACTGTGGAGTTGTGAAGGTCCACTTTTGTTTGTTATTTTTGTTGTTGTGGTGGTGGTGGTTGTTTTTTGGTCCATGTACCTCAGTAGACCCGCAAATTTTTGCTTAGGAAAATCTTGGCTTTGTTTTGCTATGTCTGCTACTTTTTCATAACAAAATCGTGAGCTCATTGGCACAATTTATTAAAAACAATCAGGGAAAACTGTCTGAAGAACACACAGTCTACTCTTCCAGAAATTCTAAAATGTACACCTGAATTAAAAGAGTTCATCTACTGTAATACTGAATTCAATGAGTTGCACCTACTATAGAAATGTGATAGATGATGCTATTTATATCATCACACTACGGCCACATGGGGCCCCAAGAAGAACTTCTGAGCTTAGTGGTAAGAATACTGTTCCTTCTTAGTAACTGATTTGCCTGTATCTTTGGGTCGTCACAGACTGAAACACCTACCAGGTCCACCTCTTACTGTTGGCAGTAGAAAGCTTAGAGTGGAATTTGTGACCCATCTGTAACAGTGGCTAGATCATGCCTATCATTAACCGCATTCCTGGCTCTTCCTGATGGTAATTATTCTTATTTTCTTCCTTTCTCCATATTTTGATTGATTCTGCCTTGTATTTTATATACCCTACTAAGCTGTCTTCTCTCCCTTCTGCAGCATGATGATGCATAAATGGAAAACATATAAAAATGTAAGCAGAGATATCATCCACACTCACAATGTGATTACACTCTTCAAAGACCTGGTAAGCAAATATCCGAGATTTCTAAAGCTTTATCTATACAATTCTAGAACAATGGGCTGAAAAGTGAACACTTCTAAGTACACTAGCTTGACACTCTTTCATCAGTAAATTCTGATGCTATGTAGAAACTGCCTTTGAATATTAAGAGTAGCTATGATAATATACCATGTTGATACAGTTTAACAATAAAAAGACAGAAATGTTCCCTTTTTCCATGAGCCTAGAGCTCCTAAGGGAAGGGAGACTACTGTGAAAACTCGGAATTCATTAAAAGTGAAATCTTCCATTCCTGACAACTTCTTTTTATTTGGATTTATTCACTTTCCAGGGGGCAGAAAAGAACAACTAAATATAACCAAAATATTAAAGACAGTTTTAACAGCATATACCAGAAGAGCATGGTTCATATTTACCTTAAGGAAAAAGGTTGCAATGAGGCTGAAATATAATTTTACTTTGAATTTTAAGAGAAGCAGCTTTTGAGCTATTTTAAAATTCCTTTCATTTAAGCATAGAATCAGATATTATTATATATAAAATTTTTAAAAGCACTATTACTATCTTATTTGAAAGAAAACATTTTTTATAAACTGTTTTGCACCTAGTTCTTTTTTAATGTGCTCTGAAATTGTGGTTTTTAAAAAATTCACCTCCTGTTTCTTTTCCAGCCAGGGTTCAAGAGTGAATATTTTTCTCTCCTCAATTAGTCTTACACCTAATAACAAATGAGACTGCTTTCCGAGTTTTTTAGTGACAAAATATTTTAAAAAGACAGTATATATCTGAATTTCCCCCACACCGTTTCAGACTCAAATTTGTTATTTTCTTCTGAAATCTGTAATTTGTTACAAATACCAAGATATAAAAAAAGCACTCTTCTGGATTTTCTGGTAAATACAGCTGACCTAAAGTTTCATTTCTAGAAAACACAATTAACCAATTAAAAATCTTAGAATTTTTGTTTTTGTTCCAAAAATATTAGTTTAACCTCAACAGATATCTGTTCTCTTAAGACAGCGGTGTGTGCGCCCATAGAAGAGTATCTGTTCCAAGAGATAAGAAGGGAATCTGTGTGTGTTGGCAGTGGGCTGGGACCCTCCCTAGGGCCTGCTAGGGTTTGATCTGGAGAGGAATGATAGCAAGTTTGAGGAAATTTTTCCCTTGAACATGGAAACTCCTGGGTTTACCAAATAGAATTACAGAAAAGAAGCAAAACAAAATGAAACAGTTATATCCAAGAAAAATCTGAGAAGAACCATTCAAAACGTGCGAGACACACTGTACTTAAAATGTACTTGAAGGCTCATTTCTGTAAGGGCCGCCTAAACATCCCCAAGCTCTACTATTCAGGAATCTTATTTCCAGGCACAGTGTCCTGGAGCATTTGCAATTTTTCAGTTGGAACTCTCAGCACTTTAAAAATAGTCTAAAGTCAGAAATTGAAATACTGATCTATTTTTCAACCCCCAAGTCGCTCCTTAGTCAATATAACACTGAACGTTTCTGAACAAAGGGATTCTTAAGGCTGGCTGTGGTTCAGGCATGTCCTAAACTTATTAAGGGGAAAATAAGTTATTCACAAAAGAAAAAAAAATTATGTCTATCCTCGGTTGGAAAAAGATCTATTTTCCCCTTAATGCTGAATTATGTATTCAATCAGTTCAGATTTTATTTTGGACCATTAATCTGTAATTTAACAGAGCTGTTAAAATAAATGGATGTTTCGGTCTATTTTATGTCAGGTTGTTTACTAGAAAAATAATTCAATGGGCTGAACACATAAAATATAGTTTCCCTTGTGTGACTTCTTACAAGTGGATACATATACCCTTGGAAAAATTTACATGTTACATTTTAACAATGTAATTGCTGACAGTAAAACACTCCAGGTAATACAAAACAATTTCTATATCTTAAATCATAACTATATTCCTCCTGCGACCTTTAATAGGATAAGAAATCTTTCTATAACTAGTTTTTAACAGTAAATTTCTAGAATATTTTCAAGCCCACACAAAAGGTTTATGTAATTTTCCTTTAAGAATTGCATATTATATTTCGCAAATAAAGCTAGTCAGAGAAATGCAGAACAACATTACAATTCACAAATATTAAGAGAATTCAATGACCTCCATTTCTAGGATCCACTCCTTAGAGAATGCCACCTGGTCCTAAAGATCCATTTTACATGAAACTTCCGCCTAAGGACTGCAGGTGACAAACCTTGCAAGACCACATTCTAGAAGGTACTGCTAGGCTTCATTTGTCCTTACCATAGCTGACTGCCATCAAACTGCCATCCAAAACTGCTTTAGGGAAGCAGTTCCTCCGCAATCTTTTCAACAGATTCCCTGTTTTAACATCCACCTGTGTTACTGCAGAACAGTCTGACCCGGATTGTGCCATGGAGCAAATAATAACACTAACTGCAACTCCAGACAGAAAAAAATAGAAGTTAATTTTCCAGACTCTTGTGGGAATACAGAGCATGTCTGCTGAAACTGAATCCAGGAGTTCAATGATATTGTAGACTCAAGTATTTCTTTATATTCCACGTAATGGCTTTTCCGTTCTTGGTGTTTTATAACACACTACTGAGCCATGATTTAGAAAGTGAGGGAAATTCTCCCTCTCTCTCCCTCCCTCTCTCTCTCTCAAGTTGAATTGTATGAAAATTATAATTGCAAAGTGAAACTCTAACAGAAAAGCCACAAGAGTTGTTCCATGTAGTGCTTACTGAATGCCACTGCTGCAATTTAAGTTAGTTTATGCCGATTTTCTTTATTTCTGGGGAACATCATTTTCTTTATACATTAAACCTAAACTTCTTTCCTTTGGGTTTTGTTTTGCTTTATTTTTGCCAGGGAATAACCAACTCTACAATCTGTCCTTAGGAGACAGCCTGAGCATTATATCCTCACTCTCTGTCATTTACCTCTGTTTATCTTCTCCTGGCAAGGATGGACATGTTCTTTGGCTGATACTACTGTTAAGCTACATTAGGCTTTCTCTTTTTACGCAGGGGCTACCAGATTCTCTATTAGTTCTATACAGCTGCCACTTTATATTATTCTGAGAGCAGAGATGCTAGCAATTCTCTTCAGTATAACTGAATAATAAGCCAAATGGGTTCATTTCCATTTGGTGTATGATCAAGCGTAATAACAAAGATTACCTAAAAGAAATAGGGTTAAAACTGTATCTAAGACTACAGAGGGAAATACTCAAACACCTGAGGAAAAGATATTGTTTTCCCCTGACATTAAAAAACTTACTGTAAAAATAATGTACTTGGTTCTATAAAGGGTGTACGTCATCAAATTGTTAGTACAGACATTGAGTGATTTCCTCTAAACAAACACAGGTGTCAGGAAGCTTAAGCATATAAATAGGGTCAGTCTTTATTTTTCTGTAAACTTGCTTTAAAGTCTTAAAAAGTAATGTTCTGGATCAACAGAACAGGGCTGGTACCAAGGTGCAGTTCATTCCCTGCTCTGCATTTGGCTGGGGAAATACTTGGTCCATGGCTGAAACTAAAGTGCCCTTAATGAAGTCCTGCTTTATAGCAGTGAATAGTAAACTGGAGATGGCATGTTGGAAAGGAAGTCTTGAAAGAAGGTGGGGTCCATAACAAGAGGACCTCACAGAGAGAAGGGAGGCAAGAAGCCACGAATCACAAATGTTTTGTTTCTTTGCAAGAAAGAAGGCCAAGGTGTAAGACGCTTCATGTGCTCTTATCCCAAGCTCCCCAACATGAGATGTTCTTACCCACTCATCCGAATACCTCTCTGTTGAAATTAGAAGTAAAACAAATAGTAATGTTGCCAGCTGAAAACAAACAAGGCTTGGTTGTGAGCATTTAAGAGCATATTGGAATTAGCCTCCCACAGTTTTAGAGAAGCCGAGAACTGAGGACCTACTACGTGACAGGGCTATGATATTTCCTTGTTTGAGTACCATAACAACCTTGTGTGGTGTACATTGTTATGTTATTTTACAGGTGTGGAAGTGGGGGCCCAAAGAAGGCAACTTGCTCAAAGTCACACCACCTAGAACATCAAGCAGCCAGGATCATAACTCAGGCCTGTCCAACTTCAAAACCCACATACTTATGTCAAAAGCTTCATCTTTATGAGAGATTTATGGAATAGAATTTTATCCTGGGAAACTAAGGAATAGACTCAAATCCAATAAAACATCTTGCTTTTAAGTTTAGATTTGTTATGCCCTTTTTCTTTTTAGATCTATAGCCCAAACATCCTTTTCCTCTCATCAAATGAATCATTAACCTCTATGATAAATTATGGGATTCTCAATAATGTGAAATTATCACCAAGTCCAAAAAGAACATAAATAAAACTATTATATATTTTAAAACTTGAAATATCAGTAAAGATACATATAAAACATAATAAACTTAACACATTCATAAATAGTAAGCTGAAAAAAACTATATTCTGAGAGCACAAGCTGCAGTGGTTGGGGGGGTAGGCAGAGGGAGAGGGAGAAGCAGACTCCCCACTGAGCAGGGAGCCTGATGCAGGACCCTGAGGTTATGACCAAGGCGAAGGCAGACGCTCAACCGACTGAGCCACCCAGGTGCCCCACTATATTCCATTTTTATGGTATTTTTACATTTCTATATTAAAAAAATATTATATCAAAGCTTTATAATTACATGGTGAATTACAAAGTAATGTATGACTCAGAGAAATGAGGAAAACTCAAGTATATTTAATAAAAATGAAAGAAAATCTTCATTTGAAACATAGTAACACACTCACATTAGTTTTCATTAGAAGAGTTTAGACCTTCCTAGTTGAGTGTTTGTTTTTGGTGTCTGCACCCACTTTTTAAATATTTCCATTTCCTCCACACACATAGCTCTGAAGAGTTATGAACAGGAAGTTTTCTCCTGTATTTTCCCCAGTAGAAAGTTCTCCGGCTGCATACTGACTTACCCATTGCCCCAAATGTTAAAGTCCAGGACAAAGTTTTAATTACTGATTTAGGAAAGATGAGACATTTACAAATTTAATACATTTTGTCCTTTTTTTCAGACCATGTAGAATGAAGCCTCAGTATGCTTGAAAAATCTCTTAGCAACTGAGAGCAGGGCCGGCCAACAATGGATGATTCATTGATTTAGCTTGAGTGTGCAGGAATGTCTGCCAAAGGTCTGCACAGACTCACATTGCTAGACACTATGGTAAAACGTACTCTGACCTCTTTTAAAACTCTATCAGAGCGGAAAGCTAAACTTGCAGCTTTCCAGCAATTCACTGGCATCTGGAAATATGCTTGAATTACAATATCTTGCTTTGAAAACAATCAATAGACTTTCTTAGATTATAATTTTCACCTAATTTAGACAATAGCTACCATAATTAGGGATTTCCAAGGGGACGCCACTGTGTTTTTAAGCACTAAAAATAATGGTTGCCCATTCAATTTAAATCTGAAAGGAGGCTTTTTTGAAATCTGAAACTGAAAGAACTGATTGTTAGCTTTTTGTAATATTGACCCAAGGATTATGCAAGATTACCTTAAACAATAACTTGCACATTTAAAATTGGTAAACAGTATGCAACAGATACCCAGTTTCTGTCAGTAGATGTATATAGGTGGAGATTATACCGAAACATCCTATCTTATGCTTACATAAAATTCAAAAGACCTAAATTCTTTTGCTTACATCTGTCATTTCTCTCCTCCAACATCCTTTTTAGGGGTAAGTATTATTTCTCCTGCTTTAGAGTTGGAAGACGATGCACATGGAATTGAAATTGTTTGCTTGAGTTCATAGCTATTCAAAGGCAGGTCCCAATTTACAATATGGATTTTTATAGTTTAAAATTCAGTATTAGATTCACCGTACTACTTCAGCCATCACAACTTCAGCAGCAATAATAAAAATCATTCATCCAGGGGCGCCAGGGTGGCTCAGTCAGTTAGGCGTCTGATTCTTTGTTTTGGCTCAGGTCATGATCTCAGAGTCGTGAGATGGAGCCCCATGTGGGGCTCTGAGCTGGGCGTGGACTCTGCTTGAGGATTCTCTCTCTCTCCCTCTGCCCCCTCCACCTTCTCTAAATAATAATAATAATAACAATAATAATAATAATTCATGAAATCAAATTCCTTTTTCCCCAGTGTTGGACAAAGACATACTTTCTAGTTTCTTTTGCTCCTGACAAACATAAGCACAGAACAAGGAATTTTCTGCCTTGAAAGACTTCTGTTTTTGGCTACCTTACTTCATCCTTCTCCTTCTTCTTTTCCTCCTCCTTCTCTCCTTCTCCCTCTCTTTTCCTTGCATTTCTTTTTTTTGTAGGGGGGTGTGTGGTAAAATATTCAGACAATAAAGATTAACTGAAAGATTCCACCCACCCTCCCTTCTGGTCCCTCCCTCAGAAGTAACCACTGTTATCAATTTGGAGTATTTTTTTCATACTTTTGTCTGGGTATCTGCATAATTACACAATGCATATAAAATAAGACATATAATTTTGATTTATGGTTTATTTTCTCTGTTTAATATATTATCACATTGTTCTATAAATTACTTTTTTTAAAAGCACTTCTTGGAAATGTTTCCATATTTGTACATCTACTTCATTTTATTTATTTTTAATTTTTTTTATTTAAAGATTTTATTTATTTGACAGAGAGACAGAGAGAGAGCACAAGTAGGCAGAGGGAGAGGGAGAAGCAGGCTCTTGCTGAGCAGAGAGCCTGACGCAGGGCTCGATCCCAGGACCCTGGGATCATGACCTGAGCTGAAGGCAGACGCTTAACCGACTGAGCCACCCAGGCGCCCCCATCTACTTCATTTTAAAAATTGCTAAAAAGTATCTCATAATATATACCTTCCCTTTCTGAATGGGGTGAATTACACACCTCCACTAAAAATGTAGCTGTTCTTCCAGCATAAGCTAGATGGACAAACAGAATGAAAGAGAAATATATGAAAAAGTACAAACAAGTAAGGATATTTAATTTTTTACTTAATTCACTGATGACAATTCTATACATCTGACAGCAGCAGAAGCAATGAATGGGCTTACTACACTGAACAATTTGAACTAACCAGTAAAAATTGAGTAGTAAAGTGGAAAGGATGGGGGATCTTGCAAGAAAGGGGCCATGTCAACTTGGGGATCACACAACAGGTGTAGAGAGCTTTATGGGGCAAACTTCAATAAAATATGCATGGTCCCTGCCCTCCCAGGGCTAATAACCTAACTTTTATTACTTTCCAACTTCATCTCCTGTTCTGCATTCCCATAGTCACTGTGAGTCCAGACTCTCAACATGTCCAGCATCAACTACTATAGGAGCCCTAAGAGGTTTCCCTGAATCCGGTGTTTTAAACGTCTAATCTACACAGAGATACTGCCAAACAGCAAGATCTGATCACATCACTGCCCCAATGAAACACCTTCATTATTTGCCACTGAACTACAATATAGGATGAAGCATGACATCTCAGCTTGGCATCCATAGCGTTAAGTTCTCAGTGTTTCTCCTGCCACTTAAAGTTCTAGTTACGTCAAACTTCCTACTGGTGCATAGAGATCCTCTGTCATACCTTTATGCTTTTTCACATACTGCCTAAACTACCCTCCACCTTTCCCCTTCTGGAACGCCAACTCATCATTCTAGAGTCAGCTCAAACATTGTTATCTTTTGTGAAAGGGCTACTGAATTCCACAGCAGGTATTTAGTTCTGTGCTCCCAGAGCAGTTTGCATTCACCTCTACAATGGCATTTCATGCTGTAACAGCATTATTGGAATGCACGGATGAGCCTTCAATCCTGTTTATAGGAAATGCTACTTATTGGTTAAAACAAATTTTGAGGATCCTATGCTAAAGTTTTTACCAAAACTCAAGCTATCAGTCATAACTCATTGCTTCACTAGTCTTCATTCCCTACTTGAATTGTTGCGCTAAAAGTTAACTAGGGAGTTTCAATGCCTATTTAATCATAATGATTCTCCTTACATATATACCAGCAGAGACTATGAAAAGATAGATCTGAAAAAAATTCCTTAAAATTAATGTTTATCTCCTTTTAAGAAAAGGGAAAGTGAGATTAATATTGAATATTTTTAGTTTAGGTACTAAATATGATTTAGTTTAGAATGCATAAGTTGAATATATTTTAAAAGATAACTTTGCAGTGATAGGCATAGCTTAGTCCCAAGAATATTTTGATTATCAACTTTACTTAACTTTATCTCACAAATAATTAAGTCTTTGCTTCTCTGATGGAACATCAAAGCAAGTAAAGCAATGAGAAATATCCCCCTGCTTCAGGTGTAACAACCTTGGGGAATATGGACCAAAGCCATGAGCAGACATTCTGATGAGTGAGGGAGATATTATAACAGTGTAGAGTCACCATCAAAGTGGGATTAGGCTGTTGTAGACATCACCTATGGGGCTGAGATGATAGCTTAAGATCCAACTCTATCCAACTATGTTTTTCATAGGTCTTCTGACTGAGTGTCTGGCCAGGACCAGTGCCAGGCCAGTCTTGGTCCAGCCCACAAGTTATTACAACATCACAAAAAACACTGCATTGCTTGGGAAAATATTCAGCCACCGCCATCCATGAAACAGAACAATAGCAGTTTGACAGAGAGGCAGAAGTCTAAGAAAGAGCAATCAATTGTTATAAATTATCTGAATTAAATTTTCACACAAGTGCTTTTAGAATAGAATTATTGCTTAAAGAAAGGTAGGCTTGTAGGCTTCAGTTTTTGTTATTTTGGCGTGGCTTTAAAAATAGTTAACTTTCACAAAGAAGAGGAGCTAAAACAAAGAATCGTGAATTAAACATCTGGCACAATTGCAATAAGTAGCCGAGAATAAGATTTTAAAAACAAACTACAAGTATTGAGGTCAAATAGGACAAAGAAAAGACTTGACATCACTGGAAAAGCAATTAGAAAGATAATGGACCTGCCTTAAGTAAAATGCTCCTTTGTCTGACAAAATAAATGTGGACCCCAATAGGGAGGGATTGGTGTGGTGCTGATTACCACATCGTGCTATCACTGATCTTTCATTTCTGGATCCCAGCCTTTAGCAAAATGGCTGCTCGGTGTACATCTGTCTAGATCCAGATGCCAAGACAGCAGACAATTAATTCTATTGGGCCCTAAACATAAAGAGTGTGAAAGAGACATCTGCAGTTCTTGATATCTGCCATGATGACAACTGCTGAGCCATTTGAGGGTAAATGCTGTGTTTCACTCATTTCGAGGCTCCCCATGGAGATGGCTGCTGAGGACTTCTTAGAAGTCTTATTCTGGTCATGCTGGCTTCTGCTCTGAAAGGGAGGAATCTTAAGAAATCAGAGAAAGATCAGCTGACACCTCTGTCCTCAGCACTGTAGAAGCCAATCAATAGCTGGAAAAGGAATTAGAAAGGGATGAAAGCAGAACTTCTACCCCACCCAGGCCTGGAGGAATGTTCTGCACTGATACCATCAGGGCTTCCTTCTAAATTAGGCCAATGTAGAACACACTTGTGGAATTTGGGAGAGAAAGAGGCATTGGACTGATTTTTTAATTCCTACATGTACCAAATTCTAGGCATAGTGTCAGTGGTAGGAAATAGAATATATATATTTTTAAAAAGCAATTTAAAACATTTTGTTTTAGGCCTAGGATAGACTCTCATTTATTATAGACTGTCTTTATAATTCAACTTTATCTGATGACAATAATTTACTGAGTGTGGAATCTACTATACCATGCTAGATACTCCAATGCTATTTGTTAAATGATACAAAAGAACACAAAGGTCATCGGTCTGCTGTTGGAACACAATTATGAGATGTAGCTCAACATCCCACTTTGGTTTTCTCCCAAACTCCCTCTCCCACCTTTGTCATGTTCAGGCATCTACTGATGATCCCTCTGCCATCAGATGGAGGGAGAGGAGGTGAATGGGGAGGACTTTCTCTCCATTCTTGGATTGGTTCCCTAGGGAATGATGAAACAAGCCTCTTAAGAAGAACACAAATAGTGAATATGTATAAAACAATTTGAGGAAAGGTGACCTTATAAATGCATTCTGGAATATACAGCTGGAGTAAGATGTAAAATAAGCTCATCACTGTGAATGCTTTGGTAGAAAAATAAAATTAAAGATTTTTTAAAAAACCTATAATATTACATAATGGAATCCACATATCACCTTGCTGAATGATTATTATTACCACTACTGAGCTACAATTATTTTTTATAGGATCAAGGAAATTTAGTGCCTTTTAAACAACTGACCCGAATCTCTGATAACCAGGAAGTAAAGGAAATTCACTTATAGTTTTACCATATAAGGACATCGGACCTCAGGCCTATGAACCTGTGCCTTCGCACATATTTTTTTGCAGCTGCTGATACACTTCAGAGCCAAAGCTGAGCTTTGAAAGTTTGGATTCCTGTGTGTTGTGATAATCAGCTGGGGTTTGGAAATGCTTTCAAAAATCTATTGCTCTGGCACTTTAACAAGACTTCTGAAAAAACAATTTAACATCTGGAATCAAGTATTTTGTGGAAGTCCAAGACCAACAGAACAAAGAACATTTCTTTCAGTAACAGTTAAAATGTGGCACTTCCCTCCCCTTCATCAAATAAATGGGTTTATTTTATAAAGATTCTGAGTTGGTTTATAATAAGTCAAATATGGAATAGAAGCAAGATGTAGAAAATTGGATGCTCTAGATATCACTGGAAGTCTTTCCTCAATGTGCTTCTATGTCATTTCATATCATTTCCTCTTCCAAAACTCAATTCTGAAAAATAAACAAACTATATAGTAAAGCCTCCTTCATTTAGCCTTACAAGAGACTCTGAGTGAGGATCAGTGGAGAATCTAGAGAATTCATCTTTCACCTTTTCCTACGTGCTTCAGAAGAAGGCAAAGACAATGACTGAGCATGTGTATTTCTTAAGTCTCTGGACAGCCAGGTAACTCAGATCAAATGCAAAAAGGATTAGTTATTTCTACTGAACGTTCACTAAATTTCTACAGAATTTCAGATATTGTTTAAAACACAATTAAAATGTGCCCCCCAAAATGTGTTCCCTACTAAAATAATAATAGATGACAACTATTGAGTGCTTCACATGTGACAGCAGACCCTTGAATAACATGGCAGTTAGGCGCGCTGACCCACTCACTGCACAGCTGAAAACCTGCACACAATTTTTGACTCCCCCAAAACTTAACTACTATTAGCTTACTGTTAACCAGAAGCCTTACAGATAATATAAACCGTTGGCTGATTAACACATATTTTGTATGTTGTAGTATATACTGTATTCTGACAATAAAGTAAGCTAGAGAAAAGAAAATGTTATTAAGAAAATCATAAGGAAGATAAAAACATTTACAGTGCTGTACTGTAAATAATCCATGTACAAGTGGGCAAGCACAGTTCAAACCCATGTTGTTCAAGGATCAACTGTATTATCCTTTTCCTTTTATGATGAGTAATGAATACAGTGATACAGTGGAACTGGCATAGAGAAAAACAAATAGAACAATGAAATGGAAGGGTGCATCCAGGAAAAGACCCACACATATACATAAGGACAAGACTCATGACAAAGAGGACATTATAAGATTAGTAGGTAAAGGAGAAACCATTCATTAATAATGTCACAATGACTTAGTTCTCCATATGGGGAAAAAATAGAAAGAAACTGGATCACTTCCTCATATTACGTATAAGAATACATCTTAAATGGAAGTAAGGTCTTAAATTTGAAAGGCAAAACTCTTTTAAACGCTTTTAAAAACAATGTAAGAAAAAGGATCTGACTACATTAAAATTAAGAGCTTCTGTTCATCAAAAAATACCATAGAGTAAAAAGGCAAGACAGAAATTTAGAGGCAATATTTGCAAAACATGTATCCAACAAAGGATGTTTCTAGAGCATAGAAAGAATTCTTTTGAAAAAGGAAAACAAAAGTGGAAAAAATGGGCAATCAATAAGTACAGAAATTTCAAAGAAGTGGAAGAGACCCTAACAGTGCCTGGCATATGGGCAGTACTCAAACAGTATTTGTTGAATGCATGAAAACACAATTAGCCCATAAACATATGAAAAGATATCCTACCTCACTGGTGATCAGGGAAATAAAAATGAAAATGACAATGGGATACCATTTCATACTCACTATACTAGAAAAAATTAAAGTCAAATAATAGTAAGTGTTGGAGGACATGTGATGAAGGCAATAGCACTTTCATCCATTGCTCATCCATTGCTCATCCATAAATAGGAGCAATCACTTTGGGAAACATTTTGGTATTACTTAGTATATATATTGTGTGTGTATATATATATATATATATATATGTATATATATATATACAATATATATATACTATATATTGTACCTTACAATCCACATCTACCTGAGAGAATCTCTCACACTTGTGGCCTAGGAGGCATGTTTAAGACTAACTACAGGATGGGGCACCTGGGTGGCTCAGTCGGTTAAGCGTCTGCCTTCGGCTCGGGTCGTGATCTCAGGGTCCTGGGATCGAGCCCCACATTGGGCTCCCTGCTCAGTGGGAAGCCTGCTTCTCCCTCTCCTGCTCCCCCTGCTTGTGTTCCCTCTCTCGCTGTCTCTGTCAAATAAATTAAAAAAAAAAAAAAAAAAGACTAACTACAGGATTGTTCATTATAACACCAAGAAACTAGAAACAACTCAAATGTAAATCAGCAGTAAAAATGGATAAATTTGGTATATTCATATACTAGAATATAGTACATAGTAATGTTAAGCAAAAGAAATCACCCCCAAAATACAAAGTTGTGATTCTATTTATGTAAAGTTCAAAAAAAAAGACAAAAGTAAACACTATATTATTTTGAAGGAAAATACATAGGTGATTATAAAGAAAAACAAGGGAATAGGTTAACATAAAATTCAGATGAGTAGTTAGTTACCTCTGTGGGGAAGATTATGATTGAGGAGGGGTATCCAGGGGCCATCTAACTTTTGGTTTTTTAATCTGTATAATAAATATACAACTGTTCATTTCCTTGTTTTTCTTTAAGTTGTTCAGTTATAACACCCTTCTGAATGTATAATGTAGTTTTCAATAATTTAAAAAAATCATATGTGAGCTGCATTTAAAAAAATTTTTTTTGAGCTTCATATTTAAATAAATCAAATTCTACCTGAATCTTACCATAGGAATTACCTACTTAGATAAATTATAACATGAAAGACTTAGTACAGAAAAGAAAATAATTCCCCAATGTCTCTATGTTGATGTTCATACTTTTGAATTTTGAGTTTACTTATATTAGGACACATTTGTATAAAATTTACCTCAAGGTATGAAGAAACAATAGATCTTTTCTGAATTTTTTATTTTAAGAAAGTTACTCATTTTATCATGGTCTTTGTATGACCATGACTTTGTTTTCCTTCTACAAATAGTATCTGGTTAGCTTGATTATCTGCAGGGAAATGCTCATGAAGTTAATAACATATTTCCACATGATATTTATTTTAAAAACTGGTATTTCTCATTTCTGCAAAAGAAATTCAAGTTTAGAATGGCATGGTCAGATCTGGATGGATCAGACAAACTGGCGTTTTTAAGTTTTTCTTTTTTAAGTAATTTTTCGACACCCAACATGGGGCTCGAACTCACAACCCTGAGATCAAGAGTCGCATGCTCTACTGACAGAGCCAGCCAGGCACCCCTAAACTACTGTTTTAAACCAAGGTTCTCTCAGAAGCTTTCACTGGGTAGTGTTCCTACATGTAAGACCACGCAAGATAACACTGGATTTTATTTTATTTTCTAGAAGATAATTTTTGTGGATGAAATCTACCAACTGAGAAATGATCAAATTACCAGGTGAGAAAATCTGATTTTAGTGTACAAACTGTCTGCACTTGGGGATGAAATCGGAGGCCTCTCTAGCCAAGCTGGCTGGGCTGGAAGGCTAAGTGGAGCACAGCGTGCTAGCTAGCTAGCCAAGGACAGCTGCCTTCTGGCAGGGATGGGTCAGTCCTCTGCTGGGTGAGTTGGGAGTGGAGGCGAGGGGAGCCAGGCCTGTGGTCAAGAGCCCCATTCACAGAGAGGCAAGTGGGCTCAACATGCTTGCGTTCTAGGAATTTTAGTCCCCATCCCTACATCATGCCAGTCTGATCCCCAACATCACCACCTCAGACACTCCAAATGTTGACAGGCCTTCTCCTGAACACTTTTACAATTTAGGTGACTGACGAGTACAATCATATTTTCTGAGAGTTTAAGCCAACAGGGTCCTTAGAAGAAAACCAAGGTTAGACTGTGAATCACATCTCATTCTAGAGCTCTTACAGCCTTAAAACTGTTCCTCTTTATCAACATAACTTCTTGTAACTGATAGCATCTTCCCGCAGAATTATCCAGCACAAAAAGAATGAAACAATCTGTCATCTATTTACCCAAATGGCATCTATTTAACTTATTTGCACTATAAAAACCATAACTCTCATGAACTGAAGAACAACCTTAGGAGACCAACTGCAATGTGTGCAAAATAACTGCAAAATACTCCAATTTGAAAACTAAAACTAAAAAAAAAAAAAAAAATTCATGCCAAGCTAAGATTCTTCCAAAGATGGTCTCAAACAATAGTCTTAGAAATTTAATTATTAAGTGTATTTACAGACCACATGCCAATCTACTAATGATTGCATATAATGGTTGCTTTGCGGAAAGACTGTAGGAAATGGTGGCCGAAGATAAGCTTTCAAAGAGTTTGATTAGAATGAGCATAATGACCAAATCTACAGAACTCTTTGAAAACACTGGTGTAAGAGGCTGAAACAGCGGCTTCACCTCTTTGAACCTCATTTGTTATGAAGCTTGCTGGTGCTGTAGGCAGATAAGATCCAAGACCAAACACAAAAACATACAGTTGATTCAGCGAGGCTTATCTCAGCAACTGGACCTACTCTGTCAAAAAAATTGGCCCAAGTAAAGTATTTTCCCTTTTTTGCCCAAACAGTTCAAGGTCTCCCCTTCAGTGTGCAAAAAAGGGAAAACATGAAAGGTTAATTTTTCTTCTGTTCCTTAAAAAAGGACCAATAAACCTCAGTAAAACAAGAAATTTATGAAGTTCTTTAAAAATCAAATTTCTTTTTAGATGGTTTTCATTACACAATGTGACACATCTGGGGTTTATAATTTACAGAAACAGAAAGTGAAAGACCATTAGCTTGGTCTAGAATGGGGGAACTTGATGCTGTAAAAGCTGGTGGAACACAACTTATGAACTAAATACCAGGGGAAGCCCTCACATTTCATAGGGATTGAATATCTCATTTACATATTTCAGTTAAATCCCTGAGTTTTCCGAGGAGTCAACAAAAATTTTTATCTTTCAGGTTCTTACTCAAGCAGGCTGGAAAATGCAGCATTTTTTTTTGGATGTTGGAAAAGCCCTTCTCCGTTCAGAAATGTTCCTGCTGCCACTTTCAACACAATTCCTACATTCCCTAGGCTTTCCTGGCCCATTTGGGGTGCTTCCTGGTTCAGGAAGTCAAAGCACCAGCATTGATGTATCATGCTGTGCTTCCTACCCCATAACCAAGGTCAGAGGTGGGTAAAAGTGTGGAGTATACATCACAGGCCAGGATAGGAGAAGCCAATAAGATCTCCCCAACTTGGCTACGTCTTCCCTGACTGCTCACATGTAGCTGGGTCAATGCCTGCTTAAACAAGAGGGAAAGTGGCTTGGCTACCTCTGTCTGAAATAGGTTGGTCACTGATCCAGCCCAACCTTCCCCTCTGGAGGAAACCAGTAAGGCAGGATCTATAATCAACTGATGGAAAATTTTACTTGGAAGACATAAACTGACACATGGCAAACATGATACATTTTCTTAGGAAAAAGCCATTAAAGTTTGCAGCCTACCACAACTCCAGGGAAAACCATTCACACTGAATTTTATATAAATGGTGTTTCCTGGAGTTATGCAATGTAGTGACCCATTGGACAGCAGCAAGCAAGAAATCTGGGAAACATTTAAAAAAAACAAACTTTGTTTTTAGGTCGATTTTAGATTTACAGAAAAAAAAAATTGTGAAGCGAATACAGACATTTCACATATATCCCTGCAACCAGTTTCCCCTATAATTAACATCTTACATTAGTGTGGTACATTTGTTACCATAGATTGGTACATTGCTAAGGAACCAATACTGAGAGTTTTATTTACTAAAGTCTGTACTTTATTCCGATGATCTTAGTTTTAGCCTAAAACCTTTTTTCTGTTTCAGCATCCCATCCAGTATACCACATTGCAACGGTCACCATGTCTTCCTTGGCAACTCTTGGCTGTGATAGTTTTTTAGACTTTCCTTATCTTTGATGACTTTTATGTTTTTAAAGAGTGCTGGTCAGGTATTTTGTAGAATGTCCCTCAACTTGGATTTGTCTGATGCTTTTTTCATGATTAGACTGGGTTTATGGTTCTGGGGGAGGAAGACTGCTGAGGTAAAGTGCTACATTATATCAAGAGTACACACTATCAACATGACTTATCACTGTTGGTGTGTGTTGACCTTGATCACCTGGCTCAGGGTTTGTCAGGCCTCTCCCCTGTTAGAGTTACTTTTTTCTCCCCTTTGCAGATTGTACCTTTGGAAGAAAGTCAGTTTGTGCAGTACACTTAAGGAATGGGGAGTTTTGCTCTATCTCCTGGAGGGCAGAGTATCTACATAAATTATTTGGAATTCTTCTGCCTGGGAGATTTGTCTTTTCTCCCACAAGTATTTATTCAATCACTTATTTACTTCAGTATGGACTCAAGGATATTTATTTTATACTTTGGGCTATAATCCCACAGTGCTTTATTTTGTTGCTCAAATTGTTCCATCTTTAGCCATTGGGAGCTCTTTCAACTGTCTTCTGTGTCCCTTTGACATACTCTATCATCATGTGCGTTTTTAAAAGTAATTCCTTACTTTCTGGCACTAAGAGACGCTCCAGATTCATCTTGTATATTTCCTGATCTGGTGCTAAAATCAGATCTTTCTCCAAGGAGACCTGGTTCCTTTTTTTGGAGAATAGCATAAGAAACCGAGATCTGGGCACTAAGTATGCTTGTTACTGCTGGGGTGTTGCTATTTCCTGGCCCTCTCAGCTAAAGAGCAAAAAATGTATTTGCATATATTAACCCCTGTACATACACACATCTATAAATATTTCTATGTGCAACCATCTGTATTTCTATTAAGCTAAACATGAATTCAAACTGACATCTCCAACTCTAATATACTGCCACAGGGATCATTCTAGCTTTTGCTTACCAATAAACTCTCACTCCAACAATGAGAAACCCAGCTTCTACCATCTGCCATCCATTTACTTAATTGCTCAATTCCAGTACAGAAATATCTGAATTGTTAACCCATGTCTCCAAGGGAAACAATATTGTCTGCTATGTTTCGGTGCCTATGTACTATTTCTTTTGCTTTTAATCTTACAGATTCCAATCACTTCCAAAGTTATGCAGGTCAGCAGCAGCTCTCCCCCACCCCCTTCAGTGAGGTTGTTTCATACCTTGTAAGAGATATATATTTTTTTAAATCATGTTCTGTTTTCCATCCTGGGACTCCCAATCTCCTAAATGATTTTTTAAAAAGTCTGCACACATTAAAGTTTACTTTTTATGTTGCAATGTTCTAAGGGTTCATAGTGTATGTGTCCATAATTACAGTGTCATACAGAATGGTTTCACTGCCCCACAAAATGCCCGTGTGTGTCATGGATTCAACCCTCCCCCTCTCTTCCTGAACCCCTGGCAACCACATCTTTTCACTGTCGTGGCTTCACCTTTTCCAGAATGTCATATAATTGGAATCATACAGTAGTATTATGTAGCCCTTTCAGACTGGCTTCTTTCACTTACCAATATAGCCTGAAGATTCATCCAAGTCTTTTCATGGCTTGATAGCTCATGTCTTCTTATTGTGGATTTACGTTCCTTTATATGAATCCATCATATAAAGGTCTTAATAAGGACAAATTGGTTGCTTCGACTTTGGGGTGATTATGAATAAAGCTGTGATGAACATTTACATGCAGGTTTTTGTGTGGACATACGTGTTTTCAAGTCAGTTGGGTAAATACTAGGAATCTGACTGCTGAATTATATGGTAAAATTATGTTTAGATTTGAAAGAAACTGCCAAAGTGGCTGTGCTATTTTACAATCTTATTAGCAATACATAAATGTTTCTGTTGTTCTATATTCTTGGCAGCAATTGGTATTGTCAGTTGTTTGGACTTTAGCCATTCTAATAGGTGGGTAGTGGTATCTCATTTTAATTTATAATTCCTAATGACAAATGATATTGAACATCTTTTCATATGTTTATTTGCCATCTGTAATCTTCTTTAGTATGGAGTCTTTTCAGACATTTTGCCCACTTTTTAGCTGGGTTGTTTGTATTCTTATTGTTGAGTTTTAAGAGTTCTTTGTATATTTTGGACACAAGTCCTTTATCAGGTATGTTTTGCAAATATTTTCTCCCACCTGTGGCTTATCTTTCATTTTCTTAATAGTTTCCTTCACAAAGCAAAAGTTTTTAATTTTAATAAAGTGTATTTATCACATTTTTCTTTCATGAATCATGCTTGCGGTGTCGTATTTAACAACTTGTCGCCACTTATATTTTCTCCTATATTTTCCTCAAGAAGTTTTATAGTTTTACATTTTATATTTTGAGTTAATATTTATGAAAAATGTAAGGCCTATGTCTAGGTTCATTTTTTTTGCTTGTGGACGTCCAATTGTTCCTATACCATTTATTGAAAAAATTATCCTTTCTCCATTAAATAGTGCTATGTACTGAATTGCATCTCCCCAAAATTCATACATTGAAGCTCTAACCCCCAATGCGGTAGTATCTGGAGGTGGGGTTTTTGAGAGATACTTAGTTGTAAGTGAGATTATTGGGGGTTAGGGCCCTCATGTTGGGAATTAGTGCCCTCATCAGAAGAGATACCAGAGACCTCACATTCTCTCTCTCTCCACACATGCACTCCAACGAAAGGCCATGTGAGCACAGTGAGAAGGTGGCCATCTGCAAGCCAGAAAGAAAGCCCTCACCGGAACTACCCAAGTTGGCACCCTGATCTCAGACTTACAGTTCTAGAACTGTAAGAAAATAGATGTCTGTTGTTTAAACCACCTAATCTATGGTGGCTGGAAATGAACTGTAAAGAAATGCTTAATTTAAAAATTATATTGTATGATCTCCACAATTGAAATATTAAAAACTTTTTAGCAGAGCATGGCCCATTAAGACAAATTAAGACAAATAACTTTTGCTCTTTTGTCAAAGATCAGTGGACCACATTTGTGTGGGCCTATTTCCAGGCTTCCTACTTGGTTCTATTGATCTATGTGTCTATTCTTTCATGAATACCATGCTGTACTGATTACTATAGCTTTATAATAAGTCTGGAAATCAGGTATTGTGAGTCCTCCAACTTTGTTCTTCTTATTCAGTATTCTGTTGCTTATTCTAGGTTTCTTGCCTTTCCATTCATTCTTTAGAATTAGTTTGTTGATACCTATAAAATAGTTTGCTGGGATTTTGATTGGGACTGCATCAAGTATTTAGGTCAAGTAGGGAAAAATTAATATCTTAACAATATTGGGTCTTCCAATCCATGAACATGGAATCTCTCATTTAGGTCTTCTTTCATCAGAATTTTGTAGTTTTCTACATATAGATCCTGCACATATTTTGTTAGATTTATATGTAGGTTTATCTTCCTTCCTTTCATTGTTTTCTTTCTTTTTTTGGTTATTATAATTTTTTTTTTTTAATTTCAAATTCAAATTGTTCATTACTGGTATTTGGGCAAGCAATTAACTTCTGTGCTTTCACATTATGACCAAGATTTTGCTATACTTTATTAGTTCCAGGAGTTTTATTTTTTTGTTTCAGTCAATTCTTTGGGATTTTCCTATGTATGCCAATTTTTTTGAGTTCCTAAAGGACTTAACATAGACATAAATACCACCTCCTTAAAGGAAATTTCTAAACTCTGATATTAAAGCATTTAAATTTTTCTATATTTTCCAAATTTTCTCCAATGAATATGAATTAATTAGTTTTACAATTAGAAAAAAATTACAAAATAAAGAGAAATCCATCTTTGGCTATCATTTCTAGTTTATCAATGTAAAACAAGAAGCAAGTGTAAATACACAAGAAAGAGGTAAGAACTGCATTAGTTATACAAACAATAATGAAAATTATCACATTCAGTCTATTGTCACAGGCTATTTGTAAGGAAAGAGTATACTTTTTTACTGAAACATTTACTTATGCTCTGCTAAAAAGTTTTTAATATTTCAATTATGGAGATCATACAATATAATTTTTAAATTAAGCATTTCTTTACAGTTCATTTCCAGGTGAGCTGTCAGGTCACATTAAGTACTGGATGAAGTTAGGCATTACATTTCACACTGCAATTCTTTCACTGTGAAGCCAAAATCTCACAATGGGATTATATGTTTTAAATTTGTTCTTTTCAAAGGTAATGTATCATTTCTTTCCCTGTCTTATTTTTTCTTTCTAGATTTTCACTGGTTCATCCTTGCAACCTGGCAACCTTCTAATAATTCAGTTTTTCCTAAGTATTTTACTCTGACTAACCTGAATTTGCAATCCTGCCTACCACCCCATCCCCCACCAACAACCTTCCACTTTAAGCTTCTATGGCTAGCCACACCATCTCTCAGACATTTATATTTCTTTGATGGATAAACCAGAGCTAGACTTTCCTAGTTTGTAATGAGTGCCTTGGCCAACACAAACAAAACAAACAAAACAAAACAAAAAATTTAATTAGAGAGTGCATTTTCAAGCAGAAGTATCAGAATACTCAGTTAAACAACTGTTTTCCAAGCCTGATCACCATCAAAAAATACATAACAGTTATATACCAAATCTAGGATTTTACATCAATTAAATGCTTCTTTGCAAGAACCTAAATCCAAGGATAAGAAAAGTTATTATGATTTTCCAAGTTTAAAACTCCCCCCCTAACGCACATACACTTAATATAGTTGGTGGGTTGTTTCAATACAAGGATAGCTTATGGTCTTAAAGAACTCTGGATAAAGCTAAATTCAAATCTTGCATCCACCTTGTTTTAGCTGAGTGATCTTAGTCAAGAACAATTACCCAATTATCCTAAGCTCAGTTTCTCTACTGGAAAAACAGAGATTCATTCATTCTAAACATTCAGAAACTTTCATTCATTCAAAAAATATTTATGGAGTGTCCATTTCATGTTAGGCACTCTTCTGACTGCTAGGGATATAAGAGTGAACAAAACAGATTAAGAGAAATCTTGCCCTAGTTGATTTTACATTATATTCATCACTAGTAGGAATAATTTCAGTACCTCTGTCATAGGATTGCTGTGAGAATTAAATTAGTTACTACAGATATAACAGTGTCTGGCACACAGCAAGAGCTCATTAAATGTTAACTGCCATCATCATCATCATCATTAACATCATCAGAGGTTACTTATTTTTCATAAAAAGTTTTCCTTTTATATTTTTCCCATCCTTTGTCTCCTCAGATCCCAGGAATAATAAATTGAAATTAGGATTCCATGTGATATCAGTGAGCCTCAGTTTCCTCATCTGTAAAATGGTGATAATACTTGCCCTCTCTGCTCCACAGTGTTGGTATAAAAATCAAATCAGACAATTCATAGGAAAGGGCTTCATAAACTATCAAGTGCTATGCCAATTAAAGATGTCATTATGCAGCTCCTGGAATAAGTCCATGCAATCAGAAGTCCCTGAATACATGTTTACTGAATTAAATGTCAATTTATTGCCTAAGCAATTGCATAGCCACTGTTCAAGCAATCCCCAAAATGCTTGAGACCCAAGATACTAAACATTTACAAGTTGGTAACTAGCTACTGGTTTACTCAAACAGCTTCTGCTAAGTTAATACTGGCTATCAATAAGTTACCTGATATCTCAAAGGTGTTGAAGAACATTACATTTTCTTTGCACACCCACTCAGGCTAAAACTTCTAAACCTTCCTATTAGCTTATGGATGATCTTAGTTCAATTTCCTTATCTTACAGCTGAGGCAAATAAGGCTCAGAGAAGTTAAGTAACTTTCTCAGGATCATTGCTAGTTAGTGTGAGCACCAGTTTCCATTTCACACTTAACCAAAAACAAGTACATGCTAGGTGTGTTCACAAATAAAACAGAATACAGGTCTCTGATTCTTATTTAAACCCTACACTGTTCTGTAGTGTGTAAAGAGTTCATCATTCTTGTGGTTTTGTTTTTCTTTTTTAAAGTGGAAGAGACAATGGGAAGAAAGTTAGGGAAGAGGGTATTCTGTATTATGGCATGTTAGAAAATCTGATCATTTTCTGAAATTTTTTATGTGAAGCTTCAGATTTCTAGCTATCAAGGAGTCTGCTCAGAAGAAACAAGCTAGTTGTGGAACTTTGTTTGGGGTTTTTATTCCAATTGGTTCATATGGTAACTTGGATTCAAAGATGACTTTTACAGCTGTGAGACCTCTATATAGAAATGGCATGTGTAAAATGTTTGTGTCTTGCCAGCCCATGCAGGGCCAGCTCAAAGGGACAGACAGGAATAGTCATCTATTTCCTTACATGATCGTTAAACTGGGCGTGCCTACATGACTGTCTGTTATCAACTGCTCTTGGAAAACAAACAAATAAACACGGTGAAATATCTTGTTTCTCTCTAAGGATGTTATGGAAGTGAGAGTGAGAAAAAGTGGAAGGGATAGAAAAGGTCATAACAGGGGTGGGTCCCTGATATTTGAGCATATTTTTTTTCTCCTTTTGCACCCTTCCCACCTCATAAACATTTATGTATTTCCTAATGAACTGTCCTCCCAAATATCCTAGGCGAGGGAGGGGGTTGGAAAGGCTCTCCTTCAGGTGTCATATGTCTCCCCCAACACTGAGATCTGAACACGAGTCCAAGAAGTATAATCCGAGGTACTGAGGCCCAACCCTTACAACATTTCTTGGCACCAACCCCTATATCAGTCTCATTTGTTATGGAAGGTTATAGACTACTTGGCAGTCACGTGTTAACCAGCTGAGTCCCATATTGTCTACCCATATTGAGAACCCAAGTCGTTTGTGTCACCCAAGACTCTTCAAGGTATCCATGTGCCTTTCCAGACTTTTGAGAATCAAAGCTCAGGAGAGGGATATTATTGCCTGTGCAGAGGTTTGCTCGGAGACAAACACTATTCAAGAAGGGTAAGGCTGTTGCCAGGTCAGTGAACGGATATCTGAGAAGGCAGTGGGAATGGTCTGTTCCCCACGAGCTTCCTGCAGCAAACTCAAGACAAGTAACCCCAGACAACACAAACAGCCGGCAGCGTGCCTGTTTACTCCTGCTTGCCTGGATAGCAAAGAAAATGGTGCTTTATTCAGAATGCTGGAGCAGAGGCTCAAGATAGCCAGACTGAGTACCACCAAACAGGGAACTCCTTGACAGCATGACCTCTCCTCCATCTCCCATTTTCTTTTCCCTAGGGGCTAACACAGTGCAGCATATAAAGCAGACCCTCAGCTAACTTATACTAAACCAGTGAGAAGACTCCCCAGTATCCCTCTCAAAGCTAGGATTCTGAGATGTCTAAGAAACACTAGAACACAGAGATAATGTAAATTCTGTTGGTATAGTGGCTTCTAAATATAGTCAAATCTATTTTATTTTTGCATGGATTACTCGTGGGCCAATTTTTATTGCCAGTGGATTCTACCCTGACTGGAATGATAAAAGAACACCATATCCCTTAATGGCACAATTGAATTATATTCAGGAAATGTGGTTATTTTAATATTATTGTAAACCAAACATAATTAAGAATGTGAATCTTCCCTGGAAAATATCACATGATGCACTCCAGAAGCAAATACAAATGAATTTTAGTTTACTTGATGATTTGGTTTACCTCTTCCACCTTCTATTAGTTAATTCAAATGGTTAGTATTTAAGGCATCTATAAAACCAACAGAATTTTTCACTTTTCATTCTGGTATTTTAGCATCTTGAAGGCACAGTGTGGTGAAAGCAAATTAGGGGCATGAACTCATCAAGACTTGGGCTGATTCCCACAAACCCAAACCAGCAATACAAACAATACTTCAGACCTTATAATTCCCCATTCGGTTTTGGCTTAAACTTATTGGTTCAGAGAATATGACTGCAAACCATGGAATCCACTCTGCAAACCATGGAATCCACTCTGCAAACTATGGAATCCACTCAAATCCAATCCAATCCTGGCCAGGCTGCCAGGCTGTGTGTGTGTGTGTGTGTGTGTGTGTGTGTGTGTATGTACAGGATTCAATTTTGTTTTTATTTTTAAGTTCGGATATGTGCCACTTAGTGATTTTCATGGAATGGCTGAGGTACCAAGAAGAGTTGCAATTAGGAGGTAAAACATCGAAGACCTGGCAGGGGACCTGAGCTAACAGAGGAGCAATGTGGGTTTGAGCTTGGCTGAGGGGATGAGAGAGGGCTTTCTTCTTTACCTCTGCATATGAAACTACCTCCCTTCAATGACTTCTGAAAAACGCATTAGGTATTTGGTTGACATTTGTAGAGATTCCTGTCCTTAAGGCTAAACAACAATGATAACTGCAACAATACATCTAGCGTTCAGACTGCGAACATAATTAGAATTTTAATTAATTAATTAATTAACTAATTAATACACAGAATTATAAGGAGTTTCACAGGTATTGTCAATTCAACAACTAGGAAAGCAAATAATATGCATAAAACTTGTACTAAATTCTTAAGCTAAAAAAATTGAGCAAATTTTTAAAAATCTCATTCTTCTATATTTTATACCATTCTTTCATAAAAATACCATTAAAATCACCCATGTTCTTTCATTAAAACAAGAAAGAAGAGAAGAAAGAAAGGAAGAAAGAAAGAAAGAAAGAAGGAAAGAAGGAAGAAAAGAAAATGAAGAAAGGAGGAAGGCAGGGAGGAAAGAAAGAAAAGCATATCGTTTAGAGAGGAAGAAGTAAAACTGTTTTTTCAGATGACATGATCACGTACATAGAAAGTCCACAAAAAAATCCTAATAAGTGAATTTAGCAAGGTTGCAGATACAAGGTGTAAGATTGCAGAATGCAATTAATCAACCGTATTTCTATATACAGCAGTCCCCCTTAATCCATGGGGGATATGTTCCAAGACCCCTAGTGGATGTCTGAAACCTTGGATATATTGAACCCTACATATGTTATGTTTTTTCCTATACACACATACCTATAATAAAGTTTAACTTATAAATTAGGCACTGTACAGTACAGTACAATATACTGTAATAAAAGTTATGTGAATATGGTCTCTGCCTCTCAAAAATCTCAAAATTCCCCTCTTTCTCTCTCAAAATATCTTATGCTAGGGGCGCCTGGGTGGCTCAGTCGTTAAGCGTCTGCCTTCGGCTCGGGTCCTGATCCCAGGGTCCTGGGATCGAGCCCCGCATCAGGCTCCCTGCTCCGCGGGAAGCCTGCTTCTCCCTCTCCCACTCCCCCTGCTTGTGTTCCCTCTCTGGCTGTCTTTCTCTCTGTCAAATAAATAAAACCTTAAAAAAAAAATATCTTATGCTATGCTTATTCTTCTTGTGATGATGTGAGATGAGAAAATGCTTATATGATGAGATGAAGTGAGGTGAATGATGCAGGCAGTGTGCTATAGCATTAGGTTACTACTGACCTTCTGATGATATGTCAGAAGGAGGATCATCTGCTTCTGAACCATGGTTGACTGTGGGTAACTGAAACCATGCAAAGCAAAACCACGGATAAAGAGGTGACTACTGTATTGGCAATAAACAAATGGAAAATAAATTTTAAAAAACAATACCACTTATAATAGCACCAAAAAAAATCAACTAGTTAAGGAGACTATAAAACTACAAAATATTGCAGAAAGGCATTAAATAAGACCTAAATATACATTGGGTCTTCTTTGTATGATTTAATATTGTTAAGATGTCATTTCTCCCAAAATTGATTTACAGTTTTAATATCATAAACACATTGTGTAAAAGGTAAATGAAAAAAAATTGTGAAATTTTTTCAAGGGTACTCAGGCATACTATGAATATAATGGAATATTATTCAGAAATAAAAATGAACGACCTACTAATACTGGCACCAACATTAAGGAATTTCTAAAGGTTATGTTGAGCAAAATAAGCCAATACAAAACCTCCTACCCAGCAGTAATTAAGTAGTGCCCTCATCCTTCCCTTACCAGAGTAATGTCAGAGGAAGTCAGCTAAAATAGAAGATTTAATAAAATCTAATAAAATAAAATCAGAGTCTCATAATATAATACCTAAAAGGTTCAGGTTTCAATTCAAAATCACCCATCATCCCCAGAACAAGGAAAAGCACAATATGAATTAAGTTCAACAGATACCAACAATCAACAGATACCAACACTGAGATGACAGAGATCTTAGAATTATATGGCAAAGATTTTAAAGCAGCCATCACAAAATACTTCAATGAGAAATTACAAACATGCTGGAAACAAATGAAAAAATTGAAAGTTGCAGCAAAGAGCAGAAGATACAAAGAAGAACCAACTGAACCTGTGGGACTATAAAAAAAGTTATAATATTCATGTCATCAGAATCCCAGATGGAGAGAAGGAAGAAGGTAAGGTTGACAAAGCACTCAAAGAAATAATGGCTGAAAACTTCCCAAAGGTGGCAAAAGTATAAACCCACAGATTTAAAAAGCTGAATGAATTCCAAACAAGATAAACTGAAAAAAAAAAAAAAAAATCCACACCAAGACGCATCACAGTCAAACTTCTGAAAACTACAGAGAAATGACAAGTTATCTATAGAGGGAAAACAATTTGAAAGAGTGGATTTTTTATCAGAAACTATGGAGACTGGAAGAAAATGGCACAATATTTTTCAAGTGCTGAATAAAAAATTGTCAATCCAGAGCCCAAATTTGATGAATTTTCCATGAAAATGTCCCTCAGGAATGGAGAGAAATTAAGACATTCCCAGATGAATGAAAAATAAGAGTATTTGTCACCAGCAGAACTACCCTAAAAAATAGTTAAACCAAGTTCTCTAAGTTTTTAAAAGGAAATAATAAAAGAAGGAATCTTGAAACATTAGGAAAGAAGAAAGAGCAACAGATAATACAAATATGAGTAAATTCAATACCATTCTTTTCTCGAGTATTCTAAATAACGTTTGACATTTGAAGTAAAACATAATGTGATTTGATGTGATTCTAAATGTATGTAGAGGAAGTACTTAAGACAATTATAAATGCAGGAAGGTAAAAGGAAGTAAAGGAAGATAAAGTTTCTATACCTCACTCAAACTGATAAAATGTAAAAACCAATAGACTGTGGTAAGTTATGTATATGTAATATACTACCTAGAGGACTCACTATAAAAGCTATACAAAGAGACATACTCAAAAACACTAAACATAAACTAAAAATTCTAACAACTGTTTGAGTAATCCACAGGAAGGCAGGAAAAAGAACACAGAGAAATGAAAAACAGAACAAACAGAAAACAAAAAATAAAATGGCTGACACATCTCTAAAATATCAATAATTACACTGACCACAACTGGTCTAAATATACTAATTAAAAGTCAAAGATTGGCAAAGTGGATTAAAAATGTAACACAACTATATGCTGTCCACTAAAAGCTCACTTCAAACATAATGGTATAGGTAGGTTCAAAATGAAAGGGAGGAAAAAGATATATCATGCAAACCTTAGTCAAAAGAAAATAGGAGTAGCTGTATTAATGTCAGATAAAGTAGACTTCAGACCAAAGAAAACTACCAGAGACAGAGAGAAAGAGATACTAAAAAATGGTAGAAAGGTCCATCCAGAAGACATGGCAATCTAAATGGCCATGCACCAAACCACAGAGCGGCAAAACATGTGAAACAAAAACTGATAGAACTGAAAAGGGAAATTGACAAATCAACAGTTATAGTTGGAAACTCAGCATCTCCCTCTCAGGAACTGATAGAACAACTAGACATAAAATAGCAAGGATATAGAAGAACACACCACCATCAACCAACAGCATCTAATTGACATTTATAGAATACCCAACAATGGCAGAATACCCATTCTTCTCAAGTGCCCACAGAACACATACTAAGACACGTTTAACTTAGTATACTGTGGACCAAAAAGCAAGCCTCATCAAATTTAAAAGAACTGAAAATACATAGTGTGTTCTCTGACCACAATGGACTCAAAACTAAAACTAACAACAGAAAGATAACAGGAAAAGTTTCAGGCCCTTGGAAACTAAACGGCACACTTCTGAACAGTCAATGGGTCAAAGAGGAAGTCTCAGGAGAAAGTGAAAAATACACTGAAATAGAACAAAAATGAAAATACAAAATATTGAAAGTTGTAGGATAGAGCTAAAGCAGTGCTAAAGAATGCTTTTCTTTCTTAGATCAGGAACAAAGCAAGGATATTCACTGTCACCACTCACTTTTATTTAACACAGTACTATAGAAGTTTTTAAAGTTTTCATTTATCTGGGATAAATGCATACAAACATACACAACACAGACACACACCACTATAAGTAATAAAATTATCTTAAAAAGCAAATAAATGTTCATCTTGTCTCAGAGTCAACACTTCTAGTAAGTCTTCCTGGATCCACCAATTTTAGACAGTATTTCTCTTAGTCATTATTCTTACCACTGTTACATTTGTCTGTTTATTTTTTTCCTACCCTTAGTCCCAGTAGACTATGGTGGAGTGTCTAGCACACTGACCTCATGTAGGTCCTTTATCATAAGAGTTGGCTGGATAACACAAGCTAAAATCAAAAGGGAATTGTCATCAGAACCTCAATTACCATGAACTTTTTGGAGCAAATCCATCTCACTGCCACTGATTTCAGAGTCAGTGGATACACTTTGAATCTTGATTTTCACTGTTTCTACCTGGGTACCAATCTGGGAATCTCTGCTCCCTCCTTTCTTTCTTTGGTAGCTTTTGTGTGAGGTGGTAGCAGTGCCCTTCACCCTCCAGGTTCCTAATTTTTAAATGCATTTCTTGCTTAATGTTATGAGAGAGAATTGGTCATGAGAGTTGGTCTTTCCGTTTCTCATAGTTTATCATCTCACTGAGTTCTACACAAGCCCCTACCGCCCCCCCCACAAACAGGCTTGCTCATAAAATAGACTGTTGAACACAAGAAAATGGGAGGCAGCCTGGTTCCTTCCTCCTGCTCCACAGTCTCAATTCAGGGCTGGCCATCAATCCCAATGCTTCCCGTGAGTTCAATTCAATTATAAAAAGATATTCATTATGTGGCAATACAATGTCACTGAGCCCTACGAGGTTTATTTGACCCATATGCAAACCGAAACTCTACAAGCTCTCAGATGTCTATTTGGATTCTCTTCTTACTATATACATGGTGCTTTGCTGTGCATGAAAGAAATGATTTATCTCATTGCCATACCACTGGAAAGAAAAAGCATCCTCTGGTAATGGAGAATTTTCTGAATTTCAATAAGGTAATGGGAAGGGATAAAAGAATAGCAAACAATGGTTGTAGTAAAGTATTAGGCTAAAAGCTAGAGCTGCAGGGTCAAAAAGCCCAGTTTAGGGGCCCGGGTGGCTCAGTCATGTCTGACTCTTGGTTTCAGCTCAGGTCATGATCTCAAGGTCGTGAGATCGAGCCCCACGTCAGGCTCTGCACTCAGCACAGAGTCTGCTTCAGATTCCTTTTTTTTTTTTTTTTTTTAAGATTTTTATATATTTATTTGACACAGAGAGAGAGAGAGAGAGAGAGAGTACAAGCAGGGGGAGCAGCAGGCTTCCCGATGAGCAAAGAGCCTGACGTGGGACTCCATCCCAGGACCCTGGGATCATGACCCGAGCCGAAGGCAGACGCCTAACTGACTGAGCCACCCAGGCACCCCTCTGCTTAAGAGTCTTTCTCCCTTTCCCTCCAGCTCTCTCTCTCTCAAATAAATAAATAAATAAAATCTTAAAAAAAAAAAAAAAGCCCAGTTTGGAATCAAGTTTTCACCATGTACTAGTGTGCAATCTCGGGCAAATTACTTAATCTCTTGAAGCACTGGTTTAGCTGCTTGTAAAATGTGAATATTAACAACTGTCTCCAAGGATTGAGATAAAACCTCTCAAGTCACTGGCATATAGTAAACATTCCCTAGATGGCATTAGTGATTGTCATAGTCAACTGTCTGAACTTCGCCTTATAAGCTGGCATTGTAGTAATGTACCAGGATCCCTGGTGCAGGTTACTGCATCCTTCTGGAGAGCAAAGATTGGAAACAGCTACTTATGGAAGTAAGATTAAGTAGCATAAGACCCCGCTGCTCATGTATGATGAAGTAAACTCAAAATTAGGAATTAAGGGCCATGTCTATACTCCCCAAATCTAGTGCCATATTTTAAAATCAGAAAATGTACTTGGCTAGTGCCTTTATAGACCACTATGCAATATATAAGATGATTAGCAACAAGGTACAGAGTCTTTGGCCTTCCCACTGTAAATCCTGCAGATTATTTTAGCTTCAAGAACACAATGAAAATATGAGATTTGGGAAATAAGGCAGAGGACATTCCAGACAAAACTATAATAATTTATTTTACTAGCACATAAAATAATATTCCCTATTACCTTTCAAAGATGTATTTTAGTATTTAAATTTTATTTTCTAAAGTGCATTTTCATAAACTTGAGAAAAATATGCAAGATTTTTAAAAATACCAAGGTGCTATATTTTATTTTCGAGCACATGAAAATCACCAAGACAGCCAAAGTAGAAAAATCCTGCTTTGTCCTTACCACAACCGTACTCTTCCTAGGAAGGTGAACCCACCTCTTTTCTGTGCCATCAAACAGGTATTTGCCATACCAGATAATGTCTTTCATGTGGATTTAGTATTTCAGAGAACACAAGAGCACAGTATACTCAAGTGGATAATGAAGGTTTGGGCAGACACATCTTGGGAAAGCTATGCTCTATCATTAATAGAAATGATGAGAAAGTGACCACGTATGGTTGGTGCTGGGAAAACAGGTGCCATGGCAACAATGGCACACTGTGAACCTCGGTGAGAGCTGGCTCAGGCACCTGCTGGTGCTGACACTGTAGGAGTTCTGCTGCCGGTGTTGGTAATGGTGCCGAGCATCTCACCGGGCTGCACTGTCTCATGGGTGAACCGATCATCTAGGTAAGTATTACGATGGAGATGAGGAAGGGTGTGGAGTGGGAGAACTGGAAAATTCTGGGCTTGGGAGAGCAAGCATGGAAGCTCTCCAGCCATACAGGGCTATTACTGGTAAGAAGAGAGGCTCTTGCCATTTGCAACGACGTGGATGGAACTGGAGGGTATTATGCTAAGCGAAATAAGTCAATCAGAGAAAGACATGTATCAAATGACCTCACTGATAGGAGGAATTCTTAATCTCAGGAAACAAACTGAGGGTTGCTGGAGTGGTGGGGGGTGGGAGGGATGGGGTGGCTGGGTGATAGACATTGGGGATGGTATGTGCTATGGTGAGCACTGTGAATTGTGTAAGACTGTTGAATCACAGACCTGTACCTCTGAAACAAATAATACATTATATGTTAAAAAAAAAAAAAAAGAAGAAGATAGTAGGGAGGGAGAAATGGAGGGGGGAAAATCGGAGGGGGAGATGAACCATGACAGACTTTGGACTCTGAAAAACAAACTGAGGGCTCTAGAGGGGAGGGGGGGTTGGAGGATGGGTTAGCCTGGTGATGGGTATTAAAGAGGGCATGTTCTGCATGGAGCACTGGGTGTTATGCACAAACAATGAATCATGGAGCACTACATCAAAAACTAATGATGTAATGTATGGTGATTAACATAATAAAAAAAGAATAAAAAAAAAAGAGAGACTCTGAAAAGGGATGAAGATCACAACTGTGGAGTGATGGATGTTGCTGACAGCTTGTACAGAAGCACATGTGTGCCCAGGGAGAGCCCTGTTGCCTGAAGCTGAGACAGGAGTAGACCTACTCAAAAGAAGCTCATGGTACCATGATAAACAAGTGCACAAATTCTTTGACATTCCTCCAGCAAAAGGTAAAATCTAATTCCCCTTCCCTTGACTATGGGCCAGCCTTAGTGGCTTGCTTCTCATTAAAAAATGGTGGTATTGCATGATTTCTGAGATTTGATTAGAAAAGTCAATACAGCTTCCATCTGGCTTTCTCTCTCCTTTTCTCTCTCTCTGACCCTGTCTCTTAGGTGTCCTGAGCCAACATATAGGAACCCCAGCAACTCTGACACCACCATACTGGACAGACCACAAGCAAATCCACATAGCGATGGGGAGAGAGGCCTGTGGAGCCTCAGCTGTGGCAGTCTCCAGCTATTTGAGTCTTTCCAGTACCAACTGCCAGAATTGTAAATAATTATTTTTTGAGCCACACCAGCTGACACCAAGCAGAGCAGCGACAAGCTATCCCCACTAAGTTCTGCCCAAATTGCAGATTCATGAGCAAATTAAATTCTGTCATTGCTTTAAGCCTCTAAGTTTTGGAATAATTTGTTATGCAGCATGAAATAACCAGAACAAGGATTGGGATGATGGCAGAAGGTTTTCAAAAGGCCCTTAGCTTTTGAGGTATGTCATATAATATCCAGAGAGCTCTGTTGAGCAGCCAAGGGTAGGCCAAAATATAACTTCTTACGAGAAACTAGTGGAGAAGGTGAGTAACAAGTTCTAGAATAGGATGATAATGAAAAGGGTGGGTTTTTTTTTTGTTGTTGTTGTTGTTTTTAAGTAGGCTCCACGCCCAGCATGGAACCCAACTTGGGGCTTGAACTCATCATCCTGAGATTCAAGACCTGAGCTGAGGTAAAGAGTTGGGTGCTTCGCCAACTGTGCCACCCAGGCACCCCAAAAAGGATAGGTTTTGGATTCAAGACAGACCAAATCTGAATCTAAACAACTCCAGTCTTCATTAATTTTGTGATCTTGGTCAAGTTACTTAACTTTAACTTGTCCATCTGGAGAACTATGATGACAGAATCAAATTCATAGAGTTGTTGGAAGGATTAATTGAACTGACAGTAAGTACATAATGGTGACTGTTATCACCATTAATTAATGGTGACTATTATTATTATTATTTATGCAGTTTTCCAATCATTGCATTCAACCATAATTAGCAGTGGTGGAATATTAATATTCTAGCTGATGCTGGTTATCAATGCATTCTAAACAGACAATTCCACCAATTAATTGAGAATTTTCCACTGTGTCCTCTATATTCTCATCACTGTGCCAGAACCATGGAAACTGTAGAAGGTGTAGACTTTCACCCTGGGAAGCCAGCAATCTAAACATCCCAGACTGGAGTTGCAAGTTTTGAACAAGTGACTTCAGCTTCCCAAGTGTCTGATGCAGTTATGACCTCCAAGCCTTCCTGCCAACGGGCTGCAAGGTTGTGGAAAAGGCTTTTATCACAATCACCGGCTGCTACAGAGATTTCTTCATATTATACATATCATCAATACGTAGCAATCAATACATTATATATTATGCTCTTTTCTATTATATCTAATATTTAACATCTAATATTAATATATAATTTCTGAAACTATCTGCTCTTTAAAACAAATTTTAATTGCCTAATTACTACACACTAAAAAGTGCTTTCCATGTAAAATTTAGAAGCAATTCAATATACAGTTCAACTAACACTCATTGATTGACTATTAGGACCTGGTATAATCTGGTGAAAATGATTAAACTGAAATTTAAATCTAGTGGAGTAATCTAGGATCTGATAAGAATAATAAGATAATTTTTTGTTAATGAATGAAGTTCAATAATTAATTTTCCTATTTTAAATAATATTAAACAATGATCGAAAAGCAAATTCTAGTATTAATTCATAATACTAATAAGACTACAGCATTTTAAATGCATGTGTTCTAAAATGGTTCAGAGAGCAGCCGCTGATATGATGTCTCATAGCTCTACATAGAGCAGTTTATACTTTACTGAAAAAACTGCAGAGTTTTAATTAAAGAACTGGATAATTGGAGCACCTGGGTGACTCAGTCGGTTAAGCGGCTGCCTTCGGCTCAGGTCATGATCCCAGGGTCCTGGGATCGAGCCCCACATCGGGCTCCCTGCTCAGTGGAAGCCTGCTTCTCCCTCTCCTACTCCCCCTGCTTGTGTTCCCTCTCTTGCTGTGTCTCTCTCTGTCAAATAAATAAAATCTTAAAAAAAAAAAAAAAGAGCTGGATAATTATCTAGGTTGAAACAAAACAAAAGCTATCATGGGCTTTAAAAACCTTTAGTTTCACATAAATTTTGCCTAGATTAAGATTTTTTCTTTCCATTACTTTTGACAGTATTGAATATTGATATCTGATGTTTATGAGCATTAAGTAACCTGAAAAGAAACACAAAATATTGTGGATTTGAGGTATTTTAAATATCTAATAATTTTTTTCTAATCAAGAGCATGCTTTTTCTTTAAGGCAAAGTTTGATTTTTTTTTTTTAATCCTTGAAAATCTGCAATTTTCTTTACAGGTCCAAACAACTCCATCCTCTTTGGCTATTAGCCTCTCTCTTCTCCAACTTTCCCATATCCTTCTAAAATTGATGTGCAATACCTAAATTGCACTGTGAGCTTATAAAGGGGTCCAACCAGTGGTGAGGAGCAGCGAAGGATCACTATACAGTCCTACGAATCATATTCTGGAACTTGGAAGTTTCTTTTTCATCTTTGGCCTTACACAGTGATACTCTCAATAACTCTTGTCTTTGAAGGGGCTGAAGAATGTTATGTAAAACTATTCAAGCTTCAACTTTTCATAGGTCAGAAATACCCAGGGGCTTTGGTTTTTAATGTAACTTCCTTAGATAAAAACCAGTTTCCTTTTTCCAATCCGGGAAGTGGATGTCTGTAATACAACATAAATTACACAGTTTCTGATTTTACTGTCTAGACACCATCAACCCCGTTAACACTACCTTCTCTGTCAGAAGTCTGGGCAGGGCCCAAAAAAAACTGATATCCAACTAAGCTCGGAAATATATTCCTTCCAACTAAAGCTGGCAGGACTCTGGTGAGCACATTTGAAGCCAACAAAAAAGTAGGGTTGGAAAATTAAGAATGGTTTAAAAAAAAAAAAAGAGGGCAAGTACAAAACCCTTTCACAAATTAACAAGGCTCAATGGCATCAAGTACTTGAAAGGTTTCCATCTCCACCTCAACTTCCAAATAAAGCAGAATATCAGCTTTGCAGATAAATGCAGACGTTTTTATAGTCTCCCCATTCTCAACAGAGGTTCTGCTATCTGACAAACAGATAATGAGAGAATTAAAGTGCCTGCTCAAGAGGATAGCTATGCTCACCTGAATTTTTACAGTTCCTCTTCTCTGAGCTCAAAGTTATCCTACAGTACACACATGAATATTAGAGTTTGGAAAGAGAAGGCAAGAAATCAGATGCTTGTTCAGGGATAGAGAGTTACAGAACTGTGTGAGGACTGAAGATTCATTACCCTTCTTGGATCACCCAACTGCTTTCCTCTGAACGAGCTGAGGAAATGCTATATTATCCTAATAATAACAGGAGTGAAAAACAGTAATGACAGCTATCATTCACTAAATAACTACTATATGTTAGGCACCACACCAGATGTTTCATATTTACTATCCTCACAATAACATAGCTTTCAACTCTATGACATGTTTGCTACAGAGCAGAAAGGAGACGGTCTGTCTTGAATCAAATATCCAGGGGGATTATTTTCCGAATTTTCAGAAGGTTGATTTTGATGATATGTTTATATATAGCACTTTAACAATAAAAAGATTTTTCACATTTTTAAAAATTTCATCTTCACAAAAGCTTTAAGCAGCAGGAATCATTATCCCTATTTTATATATGAGAAGACCAAAGTTCAGGGAGACTGTGACCAAAGCCACACATTCATAAAGAACAAGGCAAGGGCTTAAACACAGGTGCCTTGATTCCAACTCCTGCGTTCTTCCCACTACATCCAAGCTGCCACCTATTATATGGCCCCACAGAATGGGTTCAAAGAATATTGCACATGTTAAGCTGTATAGAACATTGTCTACTCAATGCAATGAACATTCATTGAGCCCCTACTGTGTACCACTTACTGTGCTCAGGGCTGGAGGCTCAGAAGTGAAAAAAAGAGAAAGTGGTGATGTAGGAAAGAGTTCATAGATTAGTGAGGGAGAGCATCATGAGTGTATGTGCTAGCCAAAGTACAGGGGCCACAGAGTCTGTGAAAGCTTCAAGGAAGGAGGACATCTGAGCCAGCTTTAGTAGAATGAGTTCAGAAGTTCAGGAGGCACTCTTTTTTAATCATCAAGATAGAAAGTTAAGGGGCACCTGGGGGGCTCAGTTGGTTAAGCATCTGTCTGCCTTTGGCCCAGGCTGGGCTCCCTGCTCAGGGGGAGTCTGCTGCTCCTTCTCCCTCTCCCTCTGCCCCTCCTCCGGCTCATGCTCACTCTCTCTTTCTCTCTCTCTCTCAAATAAATAAATAAATAATCTTTAAAAAAAGAAAGAAAGGTAAAAGATTACTGATTTGTGCAATGTAAGTGCTGTGCCCAAGACCAAATATTTAGGAAGCTTGATATATGTGGCTTTGCAGGCCAAACCACAGGACATCAAATTAGGAGAGATGGTTAATGTTAGAAGCAAGTGAAGATGCACAAAAGAATAAAAAGGGTTCTTCCCTCTTCCTTCCCTCCCTCCTTCCTGAAGGGTATGTATTCAGTGAAAAGATCAGGTTACATTTTAAAGCCAAATAAATCATTCTGAACAGTTAAATGTCATCTGCAACTCTGACCATTTGTTACAATGGCAAACCAAAATATTATAGCCCAGTAAAGATGTCTGGAATGTCCAGATGCTTGTTGTCTGGTGCATCTCTAATTGGGGCTGGTTAGAAGTTGAGACACTCATGCTGAGCTCTATTGCCCCAGAGACTGCTCATGAACTTTCCTACTGGAGTGCTTTCAGATTTATTTTTTTTTAAAGATTTTATTTATTTATTTGAGAGAGAGAGAGAGAGAGTGCGCATGAGAGAGCATGAGTGGGGGGAGGGGCAGAAGGAGAGGGAGAAACAGACTCCCCACTGAGCAGCGAGCCCAAAGTGGGGCTCGATCCCAGGACCCCGAAATCATGACCTGAGCTAGACACTTAATGGACTGAGCCACCGAGGCGCCCCCTACTAAAGTGCTTTCAGAAAGAGGGAAAGCCTGAAAACCGGGCTTGTTCAGTGGTTCAACTCCATTTTGAGTCCACCTTTTGTCCTATTCTTTGGCAATCTCACTTCAAAGACATCAAGGTGGAACTCCCTCCTATGGGAGGCCCAATCTCCCTCTCCCTACATCTCCTTCAAACCTCCCAACACCACCCCCAATCATCTGGTTTATGGCCTAGCATCATGGAGATGTATTGTTTCTGGGTGCAAAGTGAAGATCTCATTTCTAGCCAGTTCTTCCCCCTTTTTCTTCCTTCTTCTCTCTTCTCATTTGCTCTTTTCCTTCTCAGTCACCACTCTCCTTGCAGCAATAGCTTTTTATGTCTTAGTTTTCACCTGGAGGTAGGACAGAAGGGTTATAGGATAGGCCACCTTTCGTCAGGAGAGAAAAGGAGGTCATCATCACTGAACTTCAAAACTCGAAGGGAAAAAAGACCACACTGTGGTCTCCTCACCCAGAGCTTTTTTTTTTTTTTCTTTCACTACAGTTCAGTATTCAGATTCACTTAAAGCAGGAGGTAGCTAGTCAGATGTGAGACACCAACCGCTGCCTGTCTCTCTATGCTGGAATCTGTCCTGTCCACAGACTCTGCTGCTCTAAGCAAACCTACACTGGTCTTTCTGAAACACAGCTGAATGAACCATTACTGGGCGCCTGACACAAATCCAGTCTATTCACAGGCTGGCCAACTACCTATGACTTGGTTGCCTGGCTCAAAAAATTAGTATGGGCCCATGAGACTCCCCATTTGGGAGTTGGAAACAGGGAAAATGGAAGTCTGAGTCACATTGATATGGTAAGTTAAGGAGATATGAGGTAAATTCTAGACCACAGGGAAGCCGAAGTTATTCGGAAACAGAGTAAGATAAAGCAGATCCACAGAGAAAAGAGAGAGCATGAGGAAAAGAGAGATTCCATGTTCCAAACGATTTTCTGGTTTCCATTTGAGTATATTCTTACAATTTCCTTTTCTTTCTTGCAGCATACATGGATAGGTCTCTGTTGTTTTTCCACAATCTACAATAATCTGACTAGAATGCAAAATCATTGACCCTGTAATATGATTGCTAGTCTTAGCCTGGAGGTAGATCTGATAGCTCCCTATCTAGTTCCAAAGCTTGCCAAAGATTCAAATTGAGTTACCAGGAATTGTAAGTTTAGTCAGTCTGAGTTACGCAAAATGTTAACCAAAAGTTACACTGGCCTTTGCTGTCTGAATTTTGACAGGCTAATCCTCAATGGAAACACTGGACAGATTTCTCTTCTGCAAAACTACCCTCTTCCTTCACAGTCAATCATCAAAACAAGCCAGCTCTGTCCCTGTATTTACCATTTTCTCTAACCCAAGGAAGTCATGGAGACCTTGTGCAGTGCTGTGTTCGGCAGTAAATATCAACCAATGACGATTGGGAGCCAGAATCTTCATCATCCTTTCTTGTGAGAACATCAAGATCTATTAGTTTGAAGTTGTTATCCTGGATCATCAATCAGAGTTCATGTTTTTAGCAATGCTAATCCTGCTTTTTAATTCTCTCTATCACCTCTTTTCTAAAACATAAAGAATGTCAGGAATTATTAAGAGTGAGACATTCTGAGGATCTGGTTTATTTCAGAGTTCTACAAAGGATTCACTTCCTCCTCACACCACCACCTTTGCTTACAAGTGAATGTCTATCGCTCTCCTTCAGGGCCAATATTCACATGAAAAACATCTACATAAATGAGTGGTGTCATAATCTGAAGAAATGTGCTGTGCATAAACAGTGGCTCTAAGTTCCCACTATGGTTCAGGACACTCCAATGACTCAAATGACCTTTCTGCTAAAGGATTTGCATCACTTCCTTTGTTCTAGTTTTGCACTATATGGAATTACAATAATGTGAATAATTTTTCTTCTACAGAAAACAACAAAAAACACAGGAAATCTACAAAAACAGTTTGACAGTTGAGATAATCACAGTTTAATCTGCTTAAAGATTAAACATTAAGATTACTTTTCTACCAGCAAATACCGTTTTACTAAATCGTACTAAAGTCAGTTTAGTGAGAGTTCCGAGAACAGACTGATTTATTAAACTGAGACAGAAAAATAGCATTTAATTGATAGCTAATTACTACAGGAGGTGGGAAGGGAGAAGGAAAATTAAGGGTGTGCCCTAGTCAAGTCATTTTACTCCAAACTTCCTAATAGGTTGAACCTAACAGATACTTTAAAACATAAGAGCATGTGTTGGATTTGAGGTCCAATCAGCAGAATGGTCCACCAGGGCAAGGCCAGTGACCAGGGAAGGTTCTAACTGTGGGCAGAAGGAAGATGAAGAGTCAGAATTGGCAGTGGCATCAGCGACTCCAGCAAAAGGGAACAGGCTGATGGGTCCATCCCAGCATAAGGCAGGCTAGTGTTTGGCCTGACATTTACCAGGCAGATATACGAGAAGGCTGGCACAACATGGCACCAGAGAGTTTGGTGGTAAGCTTAAGGAAGTCTCCCATACATACAGGACACTAGAGGTCAGTCTTGAGTTCTTCCACTGGGGATCCAGGCAGGTAATCAGCAAAGGAGATCAAGATATAAATGCAGTTAATGGAACCAGGGCACAATTTGAGCATCTGAAATGAACAAGGGTCATGTCAGAACAAGGCCAACAGCAGAAATGATGAGGCTGACCCACTACTGACTATTGACTATTGACCTATTCACTAAGGGGTCTTCTAAATTCCTCTGCTAATAGCCAGGCTGCTCCAAGAGCTCAGAACAGCATCAAGGCAGCTGATGAGAATGATGGATTTAAAGTGCTAACATACAATAAATACATGATAAACGATATTATGCTGTGGTTTGTTGTAGGGGACAGAATTAACCAGGAGAAGATAGGTTGCCCTGGAAGGGGGTCTATAAACCTGAAAACTAGACTCAGGCACACAGGGACAGGTAGGTAGAAATCCAAGCAGGTAGACAGAATGAACAGCCAGAAAGCGTGATGGCAGAAACAAGTGGGAGGTGAGGTTGAGGGTTAGGAAAGAGGTGTGGTGGTGGTGGTGGAGAGATGAACACTGCAGGGTTCAGAAGTCAGAGCAGACCAGAGACGAGTCCCCATGGGGCTAGAGTACAGGGGCAGGACTCTAGTCCTCTACAGAAGGGAGAAAGAATATTCATAAGAACAAAATCAGAGCTGTCCAAAGAGGATCAACAGTGTGGGAAATGTATTCATTCTCTTGAATATGGATAACACTGGTCCCAAATACAAAACCAAAGAGAGAGGAAGGGTAAGGAGCCAATGGCATAACCAAGCCATCACAGAAGTTAAGTGTCTTAGTTATGGGGTTAAGGGACGCGGGAACCTAAAGCCAGACATGTCATCCTACCCTCCCTCCTCTAAGGTACAAAGACAGTAAGATCCAGGCATGCTTCTATGTGTATCCGGCTCCCTCAACCAAAACTCTGGTGTACAGGAATTAGGTTTGCAGCTTGCTAGTATTATGGTTTGTATTATGGCTTGTATTATAGTTTATACTGTTGGCCTGTGTTACCAAATGAGACACATAGAGTTAGGGTAACATCTATTTCGAAAATAGTGACAATTTATTTCTTTCATGTATTACTCACATAATTTTTCCTTTGATTTGGCTCCGGGAAGACTGAGCAAGAGTTAGTGTGGGTGTATGGATGGAATTAACCCTTGTTTTTCACTCCAGAGAGCCAGGGGAGTTTCCTTCCTTGAGCTGGAGCCATCCTAGGATTCCTGTTCGGACTCTTACTCAGCATGCCCTTCTGTGTTTATAAGTTAAGGTCAAGGTTCTCCATGGGTTGCTTAACTAATTGGCAAGGAACCCTGCCAACAAATACCAAGCTCAGACTAAATGCATGGCTGGAGATGCTTGCCAGCTTCTCTGTGATTCTCCTTTTTATGGAAGGTTTTTGGGCTAACCTCAGGGATGAGGGGTAGAGAGATGGGTAGCTGCTGAGTTGAAACCATGTCTTCAGCAAGAGAAGCCTTTGTCTTCTCAATGTCCTCGTTAATGTATTAGACAGCTGCCCGTTGGGGGCATCAAGCCTGTGACTTTGGTGTTTGCTTCAATAGGGTCTTGCTAACCCAAATTCTCTAATGGTTGGCATGGCTGTTTGTGCCTTTTCTGTGGTTTAGTGGCTAAATGCCCAGGTCTTGGAGTCAGAAAGACCAGGCTGTCCATCTCAGTCCTACTACTTAATAACTACTTAACCTTAAACAAGTCATGTAAACTCTCCTCAGTTTCCCCATTTGTAAAATGGGTGGGGGGGCTATATGGCTGAGATGAAGTAGGGTAAACAAAGCAGCAAACATAGTACAAAATAAGTGGTAGTCACATGTGCTCTTGAAGCATACCTAGCTCCCAAACTCTTTTATAGGGTGCATATTGATATAATTGGTCTCCTGGGTCTAACTAAAGGGCTCTCCCCAGAAGTCCCATAAAATAGCTAATCCTTTAACATGCGGCAAAAAGTTAGCCACACTCAGTGCCACTGCTTTAGGTCCTGCTATCAAAGGTCTGACAACCAACTGAGATAGGCCGGGGTACTGCAAGAGCTGGTTCTAAGACTTCTATAGAGGACTGCGGGACTGGGGACCCATCCCTAGGTATTGTGATGTTGTGGCAGGGAAGGCTGTGGTCCAATTCCTATAGGTGCTGAGTTTAGAGTTCACAGGTAGCCACTACGTAATACCTACAACCCTGATTCACATTCATTTTTTTCATTTAAACCTCAACACAACAGAGGCTGACCAAGAGCAGCATTATCCCTAGTTTACAGACGGGAATCCTGAAGCCCACAGCAATCACCTGCCAGCCCTGAGCTACACTGCTTTTAAGTAAAGATTTTAGGACTTCCTAGTCTGGGTCCCCCTCAATGCCAACCTACCTCTTTACTGCCTGGGGGAGTATCTCTGGTAACATCATATTAGACCAGTTATCTATCATTTGATCAATGAACATTTACTGCCGACTTTTTCTTGCCTTTTTATTTTTATTTTATTATGTTATGTTAGTCACCATACAGTACTACTTCCTACTTTTTAATAAGAGGTCTACCTAAGAACTGATACTCAGGGCCCTTTCCAGCAAAGGTCTCTTATTTTTACAACCTTATGAAGTAAATCATCTTTTTCCCTTGCAGCACTTACTATTTTTAAATAGTGTATTAATAGTATTTTAAATATTATATTTGTGATTATTTTATGTTTGTCTCCCCAGTTAGACTCCCCAGTTAGATTCCATCAGGGCAGCCATCATATTTGTTTACTTTATCAGTTTTACATACAGCAGGCACTCAAGAATAATTACATGAATAAAAGTCATGCTATCTTTTCTTACAGAATGACAAAACTGTACCCAAAGTTTATTTGCCCAAGTTCATCTTGCTAATAAGTACTAGATCTGGGTCTGTAGAGGTGACTGAAGCTTTAACAGCAACCTCTATCAGGGCTCCTCCCAAAGGGTCGTCAGGGCTTAGTGGCCACAGTGCAAGTGGCACTGGTCAGATCTCATCAGTCAAAGACATCTTCAAGAAAAGCCCATCATCTCTAGTCCACAAATATTAAAGTTGCTATTACCATTATGTACAATCCATCATTTACCATAACAATGTTACAGTGTAATCACATTTGTATAAGGCATCACAGTACTCAGAACACTTTGATCTTCAGCATCCTTGGGAATAAGGAAGAAAGATATTTTACTGGAAACCAAACCTTGTGAAATGCCCACTATGATATAACTGAAAAGTGAAACTAAGACTCAATTCCAGGTGTAATTTTACCTTGCAATGTAAGAAGAATTTTTAAAGTTAATTCTTAAAGAAAAAAAGAGAGGACTCAAATAAATAAAATAAAAACGGGAGAGGAGAAGTAATAATTGACATCACAGAAATACAAAAGATTATAAGAGACTATTACAAAAAATTATATACCATTAAATTAGACAACCTAGCAGAAATGCATAAATCTCTAGAAACGTACACTCTTCTAAAACTGAATCAGAAAGAAATAGAAAATATGAACATATCAATTACTAGTACAACAATTAAATTGGTAATAAAAAAACTCCCAACAAACAGAAGTCCAGGACCCAATGGATTCACAAGTGAATTTTACCAAACATCTAAAGAAGAGTTAATACCAGTTTTCCTCTAATTATTCCAAAAAATGGAAGAGGAAGGAAAGCTTCTAAATATATTCTATGAGGCCAGCGTTACCCTGATACCAAACCAGATGAAGATGCTACACAAAAAGAAAACTACAGGCCAATATCCCTAAAGAACATGGATGTAAAAATCCTCAAGAAAATATTAAGAAACCACACTCAACAATACATTAAAAAAATCATTCACCATGATCAAGTGGGTGTTATTCCAGGGATGCAAGGATGGTTTAATATTTGCAAGTCAATCAACATAGTACATCACATCCACAAAATGAGGAATAATGATCACATGATCATCTCAATAGATGCAGATAAAGCATTTGACAAAATTCAACATCCATTCATGATAAAAACTCTCAAAAAAAGTGGTGGATTTAGAGGAAACACACCTCAACATAATTAAGGCCATATACAAAAAACCCACAGATAACATCATGTTCAATGGTGAAAAACTGAGAGCTTTTCTTCCAAGATCAGGAACAAGACAAAGATGTCCACTCTCACCATAGTACTAGAAGTACTGGAAGTCCTAGCTTCAGCAATCAGACAAGAAATAAAAGGCATCCAAATTGGTAAGGAAGAATTTAAACTATCACTATTTGCAGCTGACATGATAATACACATAGAAAACCCTAAAGACTCCATGAAAAAACTATCAGAAGTAATACATGAATTGAGTAAAGTTGCAGGAGACAAAATTAACACACAGAAATCAGTTGCATTTCTATACACTAACAACAAAGTAGCAGAAAGAGAAATTAAGAAAACAATTCCATTTACAATGGTATCGAAAAAAGTAAAATATCTAGGAATAAACTTAACCAAGGAGGTGAAAGACCTATATTATGAAAACTATAAAACACTGAGGAAAGAGACTGCAGATGACACAAACAAATGGAAAGATATTCCATGCTCATGGATTGGAAGAATTAATACAGTTAAAATGGCCATGCTACCCAAAGCAGTCTACTGACTCAATGAAATCCCTCTCAAAACACTAACAGCATTTTTAACAGAACTAGAATAAATAATCCTAAAATTTGCATGGACCACAAAAGTAGCCAAATAGCCAAGGCAATCTTGAGAAAGAAGAACAAAGCTGCAGGTATCACAATCCCAGATTTCAAGATCTAATACAAAGCTATAGTATTCAAAACACTGGCACAAAAATAGACATATACACAAAGGAACAGAATACAGAGCCCAGAAATAAACCTATGATTGTATAGTCAATTAATCTATGACAAAAGAGGCAAGAAAATTCAATGGTGAAAAGACAGTCTCTTCAACAAATGCTGCTGGAAAAATTGGACAGCTACATGCAAAATAATAAAACTGGACCACTTTCTTACACCATACACAAAACCAAATTCAATATGGATTAAAGACCTAAATGCAAGACCTGAAACATTAAACTCCTAGAAGAAAACATAGGCAGTAATTTCTTTAACATCAGCCTTAACAACATTTTTATAGATATGTCTCCTGAGGTAAGGGGAAAAAAGCAAAAATAAACTATTGCAGCTACACCAAAATAAAAGGTTTTGTATAGCAAAGGAAACCATCAACAACAACAAAAAAGGAACCTACTGAATGGGAAAAGACATTTGCAAATGATATATCTGATAAGGAATTAATATCCAAAATATAAAGAACTTATACAAATCAATACCATAAAAACAAATAATCTGATAAAAAAAAAAAGGGCAGAGGACCCAAACAGACATTTTTCCAAAGAAGACATATAGATGGCCAACAGATACATGAAAAGATGCTCAACATCACTAATCAGGGAAATGCATATCAAAACCACAATGAGATATTGCCTTATACTTGTCAGAATGGTAGTTGAAAAAAGGCCAAAAAATAACAAGTATTGGCAGGGATATGGAGAAAAAGGAACCCTTGTTGCATAGTTGGTAGGAATGTAAATTGGTGCAGCCACTGTGAAAAGTAGTATGGAGGTTCCTCAAAAAATTAAAAATAGAATTAGCATATAATCCAGTAATTCCACTACTGGCTATTTACCCAAAGAGAATGAAAATGATAATTCAAACATATGCACTCCTATGTTTATTGCAGGTTTACAACAGCCAAGACATAGAAGCAACCCAAGTGTCCATCAATATATGGATAAAAAAGATGTGGTGCGTGTGTGTATACATGTATATATGTACATACATATATGTACACATACACACACACACATATAATGGAGTATTAGTCTGCCATAAAAAAGAATAAGATCTTGCCATTTATGAGAACACAGATCGTCCTAGAGGGTATTATGCTAAGTGAAATAAGTCAGACAAAGACAAATACCACATTATTTCACTTATATGTGGCATCTAAAAAACCAAAACAAACAATAATAATAATAAAAAAAAAACCCAAAGCAGAAAGAGACCATAAATACAGAGAACAAACTGATGGTTGCCAGAAGGGGGAGAGTAGAGAGAGATAGGCAAAATGGGTAAAAGGGAGTGGGAGATACAGGCTTCCACTCATGGAATGCATAAGTCATGGGGATAAAAGGTACAGTATAGGGAATATAGTCAATAGAATCACAACACTATATGGTGACAGATGGGTGCTATACTTGTGGTGAGCATAGCATAACATATAGACTTGTTGAATCACTATGTTTTATACCTGACACTAGTGTAACATTGTGTACAACTATATTAAAATAAAAATAATAACAATATTGTAATAATGTTGTATCATGACTACACTTATTGTGGTGAGCACTGTATAATGGATAGAATTTGTTGATTCATTATGTTGTATTACCTAAAACTAATATAATATTGTATGTTAACTATACTTCAATAAAAAATCGTAATAATAAAGAAAAAATTAAATAAAATAAAAAATTTAAAGTTCTTAAAATTTGAAAACATATTAAATATATAAAGATATTAGAAACATGAATTCAAATCTAAACAGCCATAAATGACTGGTTCAAGATCAAATGGTAAATTTAAAGGGAGGGATTCTCTAAGTATTCATTACTCAGAAGATCAGAGAATGAAAAAGAATTATAGAAAGAATAGTATCTTTTGATTCATTTGAGGATGACTTACTCCTAAAAAAGTGAGGTGGAGAAAGCCAGTGCCCCCACAAGACCTGCTTGTACAGGAACACACACAGGTGCTGGGGGACTGGCCCAGGCGCCCACTGAGGCTCAAGCAGATGTTCTAATGGTGTACCCAACCTCCTGGTATGTTTCAGGTGGAGCCAGCATAGGAGTGCAAAATACAAGAGCCACAGATCCCAATTCCTAGGCAAAGTCTTAATGTCTGGGCAGGCTATAGGCAGCAAGCCCGAAGCCGAAGGGATGGAGATCTTTAGTTTCCAGGGTGAGAAGTAGCAAGAGAAAAGCAGTCTCAACCTTAAGGGCTTGAATGACTGCTCTCTAGAAATACAAAAAGCAGATAACAACAGAATAGGAGGGATTGATCACTGACAGAAGAGCTACTCTGTGCACAGTACTACTAGGCACTTTAACATGTTAATGCATCTAGCCACATAACAAAGTTATAGATGGTCAAAACCACCCCAGTTTTTAGAGATGATGAAACTGAAGCTCAACTTGCTCAAGGCTACACAGCTAATAAGTAGTGGAACCATAATTTGAATTCATAGCTGTCCTTTTCCACTCCTGAAGGCAATGGAAAGGAAGAGAAAGCCCAGCTCAAGGAATGTCACAGGAATCGGTCTGCCTCCTGAGGCAGTTTAAAAGTATGTGTCTCTAGGTACCAGACTTTGTGTGAGAGCTATGCGTGCTGGGAATGACAATGATTGAGGCACCTGAGATGATCTGGCACTTCAAGTGATGACAGATTTAGGGAGTGGGGCAAGCTGAAGATACAGGTGGGCAGATGAGTCGGGAGCAGGGGAGAGCAGAATCAGTGGAAATGAGGCTGGGGTCAACAAAACATAAAAATGTATCAGGATCTAATGTGGCCCTTTTAATAACAGGTGTGCATTGTGAATACCTGTCATCCTGGCCTATCATAACATATCATCATAATTTGGTTTACAAATGAAGATATCATGTCTAAGTGTATGCAAATACTCTACAGCATTTATGTGAGGGAGTCCTTGATATTTGAAAATGCCTACTTACTGAGAAGAACCCCAAACCTACCACCTACACTGCTTTTCTTCTCTTCCTTTCCATCTCCTGCATTTTGCTGCATTTAGACAAGTGGCTCTACCTTCCTACTAGATAATAAAATGAGACAAACTGTCCATTTGCTCAATGAAAGTCAGTGCCTTTGACACATGTCAAAATTCTATTGTTTCTGCAAACAGCAAAGACTATCAATAAAAGCTAATGTTAGTACTTAGTTTAAGTTTTATCTTGGTTTCCTAGGTAAGTAGATTTCAACGACAATGACCCACAGCAAGAAATACACCTTACATCACAATTCACAACACAGAAGGAACATGTATATGTGTGCATGGATATAAATGACCTGGCTATCTCATGGGTAATGCGGGCGCTCAGATATTTTCAATTCTACTTCATTTACAAGAAAGCGAACAAAAATTAGAGTGACCCACTAGGTGGACTTTATGATCTACTTATGAGTTGAAACTTGTAATCTGAAAATCACTATCCAGACCAGAATATGAGGAAAAATTCATGGTATTATGGGAACTCCTCAGCAGGAGGAAAATAAAGAAGGGTAAGAAAGCTCCAGGAACTGTATATACCCTTTCTCCTCCATTGACAGCTCCAAAACAGGGTGAAATCAAGAGGAAGGAAGGGTGACATGGAGGTGATTACAGGCTGAAAGAGCCCAGTGAAAAAGCAGAATTCATTAAAAAAAATATTTCTCCTGGCTAGTGGTCCACCAAAATAATGTAATTCAAGAATCCCTCTAATTAGTTTTGATGATCTGCATTACTACCAAGCATTATTCACAAGGAAGACATTGTTAGAAAACTGATTTTATCCAAACTTGATGCTGAATGTATATAAACTCTGTGTGTGTGTGTGTGTGTGTGTGTGTGTGTGTGTTTAAAACAGTCCAAGGGACAGTAGCTGTTACATTTGCAGAATTTCCAGTCATTAGGCTGACCTCAGGGCAGGCGAGTGTTTCAGGGAGCTTGAATCGAATCATAATTGAGCCCTCAGCCATGTTAAGGCCAGTGGGCTATATCTTGTATGTTTTTCTGCACTTACTTTCAAAAAAATGTTCTAACCTAAATCCCTATTCCTTCTCCCCCTCACCAAGAAGCTTCTCTCTGGGGACTAGTTTAGAAGCAATATTCGTCCTTAGTTTTCTTGCAAACCACTCAGAGGCTTCAGTTATCTGGTTCAGTGCTCACAAAGAAAAATGCTGTCATGGACATGACAAATGCATTACCCATTTTTTTCTCATGTAACATAGCTCCAAGATACACAATTCCAAGCCCCTTTCCTACAAACACACAATTTCTCCAGTCACAGCCACACTGTTTGCCTCTATTAATTATTCCCTTACCAAAATCTTCAAAGCACTCCTTTAGAGGGGGACAAAAGAGCAGGTGTGAGAGTACACTCCACTCTTAGTACTAGGTTGCTCAGCTGTGCAAAGGGGGGTTACCACTGAAAATCGGATGCTCTGTTTCCCTGTAATCAGAGACTAACTTGCTACTAACCAGTCAAATACACTTTGTCAGAATGAACCCCAACCTACATGTTAGTTCAAATGACTCATACTTAGTGAGCACTAACACTAACAAATATTGCTGGAATGGGTTACTTGGGGAAGAAAATTAAATTTCCTTTGGGCATTCTTCTGGAAAGGCTGGAGTTATACCTATTTAGTGTTGCAGAGTGTGAAGGAAAAATGGTGAAACCAGTGATTTTCAAGGTCCCTTCTAGGCCTTTAGGCAGTGGTCTGAGAATGACATGAACATTATAATTATATTTTAGGACATTCTGTGTTTTGACACATTCTGGGGTTCTTTGAAGAAAAAAAAGTGTTCTGAGTTTCCATCCCCAAATGCGACGGAAATCCTAACATTGGACACTGAGGCTTCCTGGGGTCATTGCAGATCTCAGTGTCCGTCTGGAGGCTGCTGGTAGGAAAATGTAGGAATCAACCCCTCTGGATGCAATTTGTCAGTGGTTCATTTCTGTACTGCCACCACAGAATCTACTTGCAAAAAAATGAAAAAGATGCCAGTTCAAATGGAAACTATGCTTGCCTGTCTTAATCAATGTAACTTTCCCTCAATTGGTTTAGAACATCACCAAAGGAAAGGTAGAATCAACTTCTAGCAAATGGTGGATTTGACAGTCTTTCTCCTCCTCATGTTCCTCAATTAAGTTTCGCCACCCCACCCCTGATGGACAGGGTTCCAAATAGCCAGAAGGTTCCAATTCCAACCTAGGCAAATGGAAATCAAGCATGACTTGATATACATAGAGAAACGCTTAGGATTTTGGCCAGGATTCCCAGATCCCAACTGGACAACAGGCATGCTCCTCCAGAATTTTCATAAAGAAGCTGAGAGGTACAATCCAGTTGAAAGGAGATACAATGGGTTTTCACACTTTTTTTTTGGCAGTGACTATAGTAAGAAACATATTTTATATACGTAATTAGTATACATAGAAACACAAATGTATAGAAGTGAAAAAAGTCTCATGACACTATATTTTTCTTACCATGTTGCAGTTCACTCTGACATTTTCTATTGATTCTGTTACATTAAAAATAAAAGGGCTCGTCATGACCCGCTAAATTGATTTCATGACCCCTCTCTGGTAAGTGGAGGGCAGCAGTTTGAAAACATGCACACACACAACTGTACAAAAAGCCTTGTCTTTTTTCATTTTTATTTTTAAAGATTTTATTTATTTATTTGACAGAGAGAGACACAGCAAGAGAGGGAACACAAGCAGGGGGAGTGGGAGAGGGAGAAGCAAGCTTCCCACGGAGCAGGGAGCCCGATGCGGGGCTCGATCCCAGGACCCTGGGATCATGACCTGAGCCAAAGGCAGACGCTTAATGACTGAGCCACCCAGGTGCCCCCAAAAAGCCTTGTCTTGAAGCTGTGCTCTATTCATTGTTAAACTACTCACATATTTGGGGTGGCCTGGGAAAGCCTGGAGACTAGGGGAGGCCTAAAGCTTCAGAGATGTTTAGTTTGAGAATAACATGAAAATGAAGAAATCACTACCCTTTGCGACTAGGGTCTCTCTGTCTCCTAACACTGTATTTTTTGCAGAAAGGGGAGGTGGAAAACCTGGGCCCCTGATGAAGGACTAAGAGGGCCTAAAGAAAGTTAGAAGAATACCAAAAGCAAGAGCAAAATGGTTTGAGTACCTCAAAATAAAGCACCAGATTTAAATTTCTCCATATAAAACTCTGGAATTGGAAAACATGTTTATATCAAAGTGACCTAAAATATGACCCAAAGGCAAACCGTAGTGATATTATTCTTTCTTTGTAAAATGATGGTTCCCTATGACCCCCCGAAATAATAATAATTAAGAGAATAAAATGGATGTGTTTTTCTTCCATTACTATCTTTTAACTGTACCAAGAGCATTAAATTAGCTAATTTCAGCTCTTTGAATAATTTCAGACAAAAAATGTCTAGGTTTGCCACAAGCCTATTTCCAAACTTTAAAAATAATTACATCAATATCCTACTGTTAACAATCTTAAATTGTACATAGCTAACTACAGAAAGGCTACATTTAAGTGGGTATCCTTTTTTTTTTCTCTATTCAGAAAAATAACTATGCAGTTTTGGAAGACAAAAGTCAAAATTTTGAAAACAAAACTCAAATTTTAGCACCAGGAATGGAAATCAACACATACGTACGGAGGGCTTATAAGAAAGAACTGCCATGGGCAAGTCAAGACTTTCAGTCCTAACAAAAAACACAACTTCCAGTATATACTTCACATTCACTTGCTCTCCATTTCTTCAAGCCATTGATTTACATTTACCACAGAGACATCAACTGGCAAACACTGATGAAAGTCATGTGATGATAGACAGTATGTGGGTCTAGGGACGTTATACTCTTCCAATGGCTTTTATCTAAGTTTTCTAAAAAAAAGAAAAAATTACTTAAATATGCTATAAATGGTTGAGTAAGCTGAGCTTTTGAAATCAAGTTAGGAAATTCAGCTTTATCTCATAATGGATTATCATTAGCAAGGCATGAGCTCATATGATTGGTTAGTTAAGTAGGACAAGCATAATGTTTCAAATTGAATAAAATCCAGTATTTTTTATTCATCAAACCCTAATCCCATCTCACAAATGTAAGTTATCATCATTGCCCCATCATTTTTTCCACATCTCCTTACCCTTTTTTCCCCCACCCTCCATGTCCCATCCCAACATGACCTGAGATCCAGAAAGAAAGCACAGCATCTCCAAGCTGGAAAGAATATTAGATATTCATATCACTGCAAAAAATCAAAACCAGTGTCCCCTGACCTCTAGAATAGTGTTATACCCCTACCATGTTGCTTTTTGCAGCATGTACAAAATTTAACCCATGAGTACAGATGTACGCTTACTTTAGGCTACACTTGATTGATATTAGTGTGAGATTCACTAATGTCTACTGCCAAGATGGAAAGATTTGTGAATAAACACACATTTCAACAGCAAAGAGGAAATTGTTTTCTCTTACTTGCCATTGACATGGATAATGTTATATATAACTATATATTATGGGATGCCAGGTTTACCTGATACATCCTAATGTAGCAAATTTGGGGTCAAAGAAGAAAAATTACTGCCCCTGCCAAATGGCATTCTAGCAACCTCAAGAAATAAGTCTCAGACTTAGAGTGGACAATTAGGAATAGGGTGTGATAGGGGGTCAAATCACTTTAGGCTCCAAACAGGAAATACAGTTAAGGATGTAGTTCTCTTGGTGAACCTGGAACTAGGGAACCAAAATCTCAGAGCTCTGAGGGGGCATAGGCAGGCTTTTTTCAATTCTGCATCCTTTTCAACGTTAATGAAATTACTTTTACTGGACTATCACCCTCATCCTATTTCATAGTGCTGTCTGTGGAAGGCTGGCTCTCTTCCTTTCCTGGTTACTTCTAGCTCAATATTCTCTTCTTCTGAGAAGTCCTGATGTGGGTCAGACACACCTCCTGGATCTTCCATAGCACTAGACAGAACCCTGTCATGAAACCTGGCCCCTTTGTTTGCAAGCATCTGCCACCAGTCTGCCTTCCTAGTGAATTGTGAGATCCTGAGGGCAGCAGTGTTATCTAATTCAACTATGTCTCCCTAGCACCAAACACTGGGTCTGGTATGTCGTAGACAGTTGCTGAATGCACAAACATATAGGAGTGATACAATTACTATTCTTTTATCTTCTAAAGAACAGTCATTTTAATGTAATCATGGCACTCATAATTAGTCCCATAAGCAAATTAGAAAACTTTAATGTTTCTTAAAACAAGAACAAAGAAATCAAGGCAAAATATTTTTAATTAAGGCAAAGGTTCATTTACTTACACATTCAAAAAGGGCAAAATGTTGATGTATTCATCTTCACAATAATGACAATTTAACCCTATTTAAGCCCATCCAGTTGCAAAAGCAGCTTAAAAGTTGTATTCTCTTTAACTTGCTAACATAAACTAAGTCAGGTTTGTTCACATTGATTTGTTGGGCAAAATTAAACCAACCCTGTAATAATGTGTACTTTCATCTTTGTACTCTGCTGTGCTGTTTTCTCTGATCATACTTGCTTGGATGACCTAAACATTTAGAAACAGGAGTCTAAAGTCTGGTTATTTATTCTCTCCGTGTGATGTTACTGCTCCTTTAGCACTCAGCTTCAGGAAGACAATGTACATTATTAAATTGTTTGACAATGATGAAGGGAACTAGGATGGCATCACAGGCACACATTTTTAAATGGGATTTGTTGTTTGAGATTACTCCTGCTTGTCCATTTGGATGAAAAGTGCCTGCTTATGAAATGAGCCTCAGGACACTAACAGATATAATACCTAATACCAGTTTAGGGAAAGCAGTACAAGCTAACTTCAAAGGTCAGAGGAGCATTTTGATGGAACATCGGGGATTTAGCTTTGGTAAATAAATATTTATTGACTATCTGGGATGAACAACACACTGTGTTCTGTATAAGATACGAATGAAACTTTTCTTTCATTAAAATTTCAGTTATTTTACCTTTAATTGTGATACCCCTTGAGAGGGGAATGAACTCTACAATGTGTCCAAGTCTCCAGTTAGAAAATGAGGCTTTCTCAAGTGGTTACAGATTTTAATAGCAAATGCCCATAAAACAAACAATAACCAGCATCTCCAAATTCATACTGAGATTCCTAAGAGGCCATGAATAATTTATGTATGATTCAAAAACAATAGAAGGTAAATCTGTTTGTTCAAAAGTCTTAAGTAGACTTTTCTGTGTTGAGGTTTATATTAATGGATGGATAACTACCATTACTATAATAAAACTAATTTTGAAGAAATCTGAGCTCAACAAGAATTTAAATACATGCAAAAGCAATTTTCCAGCATATCTGAATTATAAGGGATCTATCTCTGCCTTCTTAGTCTTATAATGATTCTCTAATGATCCTAGGAATCTCTGCAGAAAGCTCATTTTCAGCTAATAGTATCTAATAGAAGTCACTCCCTACTCATCATTATGTTCTTTATTTTCAAGTCTTTCAAGATCAACTGCATGGGAATAGATCGCATTATATAATAGATGCACTCCAGTTTCCAAGACACATCAATTTCCAAACATTTTTTGCCAAGGCCAAGTAGAGTAAAAAAGAAACATCCTGAAAGGGAGCAGTTGTTCTAACCAGTTGGAGGTGACGATTTATCAAGAACCGTTAATCCGCTGCCATGTAAAGAGCCTCCAGCACATTTACTTTCCATCTTTGTGAGAGTAAGAGTAAGTTCTAATTATGGCTTAGGGCAGTTTTCTCACCTGATGTTAAAAAGAAGTTTGAGGAAATGTATGCATTTTAAAAAGCAATCATCCAGTCTGCTGGTAAAGAAGATACAATTCTGCACAAATTGTGCCTACACAATTCTGGGGTTTCATATAAATGATCAGATTATTTTTATTTAACTAAAATGAAAACAATCTACTCTCATTTATGAGAGGAGGGAAGTAAAACATTCACTTTGTTAATATCCAACTGAGATTTGCATATTGTTAGCTGTATAAAAAAGATTCGGGTAGTTATTTGGTATGGATTTAATGTTCTGTTATGATTAACTGCAACTGGCTACAAGCAAGTCAAGGAAAAATGACCTTCACGTTTTCATGAAAACCTCAGTTCTGTCACTTATTAGCTGTGTGTCATTGGACAGCTTAACTCTGGTTACCTGAACTTCAGCTTCCTTCTTTTAAATAGAGCTGATAATGATACCATCTTTTGCAATTCACACACACATAACTTGGCACATGTTAGCTAGTCATTAGACATGGTCTTTATGCTCACCTTGCCTCTGGGATCAACAGGGTTATGCTTTTAGCCTAACCAAAGAACAAACCCAGGGCCAAAATATGTAGGTTCAAATAGTTAAGTGCCCTAATAAAAGGGGAATTTCTATCTAAATATGTATTGCTCATGCCTTCCATTTATGCCTCCATGTCCCTACCCAATGTCCAATTCCACTTTTCAGATTTGTTACCTTGTGCTATGCATTGCCTTCTTCCTCAAGAGGTCCCTAAAAATACAAATGGTCCAGGAAAGGATAATTAAGGCCATTATCACCTTGTGAGAATGAGTATGTGTGTTTTTTCTCCCAGACAGAATATCCCATATACTAATCCTTGGTACCTGGGAAAGGATAAAATGACTCTGAAAGAGGGGCAAAAGGACACAGGATATACTTCACAATTTTGCTTGAGTAACCTTCAACAGTTAATCATTTATTAGGTACTAAAAACCTTCTGGAAGGAAAATCAGGAAAATGGTTTTAGTAGTTGCCTCTTCATTGCCTATCTATCCTCTTGTACCTTTTGAATATGGTACTGCAGAAATGTATAACCTATCCAAAAATTTTAATTTTTTTAAAACCCAATCCTCACACTCTGTCACTTGTCTTACTTTAGCTCTTAGATATTTGATTACAGGATGTTGACATTTATAAGTTGACTTTTTTTTCTTCTAAAATTAAGCTTACTTCATTTAAAATATGACTGGTTCTCAAAGCTAATTTGTCTTTAAAGTATTAAACATTAAAATATTCCTATTCGTGAAGACACAGAGTTATGAGACAACATTATTTGCTGACCCTGTACACACAGTTTTCTTCACTAAAACTTAAGCTTCCTGCAGACAGCACCTGTGTTTTATTAATCTCGGGAGGCCCCATTGTGGCTTTCACAGAAGGGTTACTTTCTTGAGTTCAGTTCTCAGTCCTTTCGTCCAAGGAAGAAAAATCATTAAATATAACATGATGTTTTGATAAAGGAATTTTTCAGGATTTTTATAAAAACAAGCAAAATAACAAGAGACAAGTAAAAGGAGAGGAAGAGGAAAAACAAAACAGTTATAAATCACCTGCACTTGTAATGAAACTTTTGGGAATCTATTGAGAATGCCTGCAAAACACCAAATATTTCATAAGCAGGGAAAACTAAGGTTGATCTAAGGTCATGGACACGTTTGTTCAACAAAACATTTGCTGCATGATTCTTGTGTGCAAGGTCCTGGGAATAAAATGTTAAGAAATGCAGATGTGATCCTTGTCCTGACAGTTTTCATAATAGTGGGGGCATACAGAAAGGTAAAACAGGCCATTATCATATGGTATGAAAGATATCATGGAAGGAAGTACAGAGAGTTACAAGTGCTCATAAAAGGAGGACCAATCCCATGCTTGGCTGTTTAGTATCACAGTGATTGGGACTAGAGATTTAGAGTTCTACAAACCTGAGTTCAAGTCCTGGTTCCACTGGTTCCACTCTATCACCTTGGCCAAGGTATTTAATCTCTCTAAGCCTCAGTTCCATCAACTTTAAAATAAGAATAATGATAGTACTGAGCTTGAAGAGTTGATGTGGGTATTCAATGAAATCCATGTCATAAATCTGACACTATGTTGTTGTTGTTTTTAAAGATTTTATTTATTTATTTGACAGAGAGAGACACAGCAAGAGAGGGAACACAAGCAGGGGGAGTGGGAGAGGGAGAAGCAGACTTCCCGCTGAGCAGGGAGCCCGATGTGGGGCTCGATCCCAGGACCCTGGGATCATGACCTGAGCCTAAGGCAGACGCTTAATAACTGAGCCACCCAGGCGCCCTCTGACACTATGTTTTGCAAATGGCAAGCACCCAAGAGAGATTAGCTAATAATATTAATGATAATAGTAAGCTGGGAAATGATGCATGAATAGAACAGGTAGGTAAAATGGAGACGAAGAAAGAGGAAGAATGTCCCATACAAAGGAGAAATATATGCCTAGAAAAGAATAGCACAGTGAGCTTTAGTGAAAGAACCTGGCTTGAGCCAAAGGGTTGGGAGGCACCCAGGGTAGAGTCAGAGATGCAACTGAAGCTGGAAAGGCAAGCAAAGTCCAGCTCGATGGGTTTATCAAGCTTAATGGAGGTTCTTCAAGAAGTTTCACCAGAGCAGGGACAGGATCAGATTTGAGTTTTAGAAAGACCAGCTTAGAGACTTGGACTCCACAGCATGGAGAATGGAATGGAGACTAAGGAGACAGAAGGCAAGGAGATCAGTGGCAATAATCTTAAGATAATGCCTTCGCTGTTGTGGAATTTCAGTTAGGGAGGCAGGTGTCACATGAAAAGTATATACAACAGTCCAAAGAGGACCTTGAAGTAATTATTATCAGCTTGTTAATATTAGCTAGTTAGCATTTCATTCATTCATTTATTCACCCAACAACTAAGCCAGTGAACTGGTATTGTGAGAGATTTCAAAGAGTGTTAGTTACCCTGCTTAGCCCTGCTTTCTGGAAGTAACCCCATCCAACACAACTGCCCATATTTCTCTCTCTGGCTGAAAGATCTGTTAACTCTGCTGATTCAGATCATGTGTAATGGCAAAGGCATTTTTGGGAGACAACATGCACCTGTAGGAAACTCAAGCTGGGAGGAAGTGCTACATAGCAGATTAGGATGGATCCTAAGGGGTGAAGATGATTCCCCTTCACCATGGGAAGGGGAAATTTCACTGTAACTACCTTAGTATATAGTAGACTTCTTACTGCTCAAAAAGAAGTAAGTCTTCCATGACCCACTGTTAAGTAAATAATAACAACCATCACTCATGAAATGTCTTATCCTATAAATTTCAGATGGATTAATAAATTTAGTACAACAACTTTATGAAATAGGTATTATGTCCACTTTTCAGGTGAGAAAGATGAGGCAAGAAACACTCCCCAAGGTCACAGAATTAGATGCAGTCTGGTATTCCTATTCACTACACTATGTGGCCCTCTAGCAGAGAGCCACCAGATTGATATAAGAGTGAAGCCAAATTAAAAGGTACGCCTCAAAATCTGACAGGGGAGAATCAGGAAGGCCAAATTTGGAAGGTTTTATTATAGGAATAAAATGAAATAGATGATTAAACATGCAACAGTCTCTTGACAGGAAATTGGACAACCCTCATCAAAGGAGTACCATGTTGAAAGGGTTTCTGAAATCCCTTTTACACTTTAAAGCACAAACCACGGTTGTGCCATATGGCCTAGGACACACTAGAAAGTATTTAAATGGTTTAAATGCTTATCAGTTTAAAATAGAGTGGGCCATCTCAACAACTCAAAGGTGTGGCAAAGGAAATAAAAAGCAAAGAGAATGAGAACCTGTTACTCTTTTTATTTTCTGCTAAGGTAGGGTGAACAAAAGCTGAATTAATTGTCTCAGTAAGAAATAAAAGCAATATGCTTATTCTGCCCATGTATGGTTCTATCAACTAAGTAGTGGAGCATGTGTAGAATAAGCATATTTTAACTATAAGCTCTATGAGGCATTTCTAATGCCCACTGTATAAAGACAAAATAGGGGGGAAAATCCCTAACTGTCCAGATATGAAAGAAACCACCGGCTTTTTGCAATGCCACTTGGTGCCAATAGAAACGGAGAGTCCTGAGCCTGGGCTTTTAGCCTGGTGATAAGGGGAACCCAGGCCAGATGGCATTTTAAAATCCATTCTCACTCTCTCTCTCCCCACTCACCTACCTTGGGTTTAAAGCCATCACACCCATTTTCACAAGCTGCAATATTTTAAAGTAGTCACTTTCCCTTGAGAACACAAAAAGCTCTAATTGCTATAAGTTTAAAAACAGAGTAAAAATCATGGAATTTGTCAAACAACCATTTTTAATTAAACGCACAGACACACACACCCAAACCCAACACCCTAGACCGAGGACAGCTTTTCACACCCAGCCTATTCACGAGCACGTATTCACAGCTCACCAACAAACCACTCCCCTGACACTCGTCCCTTTCTGCCGGACTCACTCGCCACCACTAAAAAGTAACTCGGGACGCCCTAGATCTGTGGGCACCGACGCCCGGTTAATTCATCTGGCCCGCGCTGCTCTGAGCCCTAGGCAGGACTTGGGGGCTTCAATGTCACCAACCAGCGCTGCCCACCCCGCCCCCCTCCCCCAGAGTCCTCGCCCGGCCAGGAGCGGCAAACCTTCCCTGGCCCCGCTCCCGGGGAAACACTCAGAGTTGCATTGTCTTTACCACTGTTTAATCTTTACAAATAAAAATGCCTGTGAGATGGATTCCCCACCCCACCCACCTGCGGGAGTCCGCACAACCACACTCAGTCGGGTTGTCTAGGAGGCACCCAAGCTGCGCCGACAACCAGGAGGCGTGAACAATGAACTTCTCTCTTTCTCTCTCTGACTCTCTCTCACACACACACCCTCTCCCCCAAATGAGAAGTTTTGAACTAGCCGGGGGCCAATTCCGCCCGCAAGTCGGGCGCGGGCGGCGGGGGAGGGCCCGGTGCGCGTCCCCGGCCGCGCCCCTCGCGTCGCCGGGCCGGCAGTTACCTCCTTCCTCCGGCTCGGCGCCCCGGGTCGGGTGATGAGGGCCGTCTCCTCGCACACCACGGCCACGTCTTCCACGAACACGCAGTCGGGGAGGCTCTCGTCGGCTGGCAGCTTCACCACCTGCAGCCCCAGCTTACTGCCCAGCACGCCCACGTAGAGCTGATGCTGCCGCTCGGCACGGGCGAAATCCACCTCGTCGCCCTTGGCGCGTCTCAGCGCGTGCTGGCAGAGGGACTCGGGCAGCGCCCGCACCACGGCATGGGTGGCCCGGCCGAAGGCGGCGGGGTGGCCGAGCGCTGCCATGGCTCCGGGAGGCGGCGGGGGCGCGGCGGCCAGGTCCTCCCGCGGGCAGCGCGCGCCGAGCCTGCGAGCGCCCGGCGGCTCCCCTTGGCAGCAGATGAATGTGGTGCAGAAGGAGCCCCGCTCGCGCCCGGAGCCCTGCCCGAGCGACTGAGCATGCCCAGAGCTCCCGGCGCCGGCCCGCGCGCAACCCGCGCGTCCACCCCGGCGCTTTCGGGTTTGCTGCGGCCGAGACGGGAGTTGTAGTGGCGAGCACCGCGCGAGGAGTGGGCCGAGGAAGCGAGGAGCGTCAGAGTTGTGTGCAGGTGGGGGACCTCGGTGGACCCGGACCTGAGGTTACCTGTATTCCGCGGCAGGTGCACGTGAAGAGCGTGCAATGGTTTGAGCCGAGTGACTGGAGGGCTTCTTGGTGGTCAAGAGGCAAAGGATGGGATGATTCCTTTGTGGATAAATACTTTGACCTCTCTCCCTCCTCTCTTGGTCCCAGGTTGCCCAGCACGTGGTACCACCCCCAGTTCCTAGCGTACGAATCTGTTTTCCTACCCAGGTCTGCAAATGACCTCTCACCCCAGGTGAGACGAGATTATAAAAAGAATGTGTTTCTTTCCGTCTGTGAGAAAGAGCAAGAGTCCAAAAACACACGTAGAGAGAAGAATAGAGGTATAGAAACACAGTATTTCAAGGACAATCAGTCGTCATGAACACTGTGATTCTGGTGTGTTTGTCTCTAGGGCCCGCAGATGTAGGGAGGCAAAGACCCAGCGTGTTTTACCCACTCTAGACAAGCGCTCCCTTGCCCAGTGCCAGACAAACACAGCATCACAACTTCTCCTCACTAGGAAAGAAGGTTTCCAACCTTCTCCCTGGCATTCCCTTCACGCCTCTACAGACTCGGTGCAATTCCCGTGGTATTTGTTGAACGTTTCTTTTTCCATACACCTCAGGGAGTGCCTTTCCCTCCTTAATGGCACTATTTTTCTCCCTTCACATATCGCAGATTAAATAATCCTTGGATTCTGTTTCTTTTGAGGAGAAAATCCACTTCAAAAACCAAACCATAACTCCAAAATAATCTCAGGTAATAATCTTCTTTCCTCAGATTCTAGAGCACATTTCTAAGTTAAAGATTGATTAGATCATGAAACCTTAGATTTGAATGAGACCTTAGAAGTCCTCTAACTTCCCATCCAAAAGTCCTGAATTCCAGCTAAAACAAATACGACAGTCATAAGATCTTTACTTGAACATTTTAAACCTCTCTTACTTAAAAAGCATATTCTACTCTTGAAGAGCTATAATGGTTAAAATCTTCATTTTGGGCTTAAAACCCACTGGTCCAAATTCTGTCTTCTAGCATTACCTAACAAGCTCATACTCTTTCACAAGATTGCATTCATGCTATCTGAAGACAGTTCTCATATCTCTGCTGCCTGACACCACCCTCCCACCCACCATCTTGACCCCTTCTAGGCCTTGAGCCTGAACCATCAAAAAGTAACTAGTGATTTGGTTTCCAACATTCTGATCATCTTCCTTTTGACATACACCAGTTTGCCTGTATCCCTTTAAATCATGGTATCCAGAATAGAAACAATTCTTCCTGTGTGTTACGACCAGCACAGACTGACAGCAGGACCCTTGTTCCAGATGCTAGGCTTCTATTCACACCGCCTAAGACTGTATGCACTTTTTTGATGATCCAGTGCCAAGGCCTAGGCCACAGGCTTCTTGCCAGAATTCTGATCCCAGTTTTTAGGAAATGTGGGTTTCTAGGAGCAGATCTATCTGAGGATCCTGGAATGATTGTCCCAACTGAGCCAGAGAAAATGTGATTTCCGCCCTCCCCCACCGCCCCTCTGCCTCGGTCTCAAAGGTAACTTGAATGTAAATGCCAGATGACATGGCATTTCTCAGCTTCAAAAGTGAGGGGTCTTAAGTGAAGGACAGTTCTGACCCTGACACAGGAGAGTGGGGCCAAAATTAAAATAACAAACCTTTAAGACCTACTTTGTTCTACTTCTGAGGCAAAACTCTCAGGGGACCCAGGCTGCCCTATCAGTACTAAGGTAGTGTCAGAAATCACTTAATGGTGGCCTCGGACAGGGATTCCCACTAATGCTACAGCTGAAAGCCAACCCATGTGCTGAGCTTGACCTGGCTAAAATATGGGACTTTGTTCCCCCCCTTTACCCAATATTGAGGTTCCATCCACCTCCAATTGGCCTAGCGACCTTAATTCATGCTGGTACCCTTTTAGAGCCTAAATATTTTGCCTGCCACTCAGTGTCCTGAGCCTAACTTTGAGTGGGGTCCTGTACCACTCTGGGCTCATGTCAGCCCAGCAGCCAATTAAAACTTGAAAGTTTTTTCTTAAAATTTCCATACTGAAATTGGGCCATTGGTTTTTAAAAATTTAATCTTGTAGTTATCCTTATTAAATGCTATCTGCTTCATTCCCACTTGCCTAGTTTTGATTCTGTTGTCTTGTGCATTATTTATTACCTCTAGTTTTGTGTCATCTGAAATTTGATAAGCATGCCTTCTGTCTCCTCTAAGCAGTTGTCAAAAAGCATTAGAATGTATATGTCAGTGAAAAGAATAATAAGAACACCAACTCCAGTAAATTATAGTTTACATGCCTTCCTGCTTGAGTTCTGAAGGACTGTTTTTAGGAAAATAGATTTTATTGAGCCCAACATTTATAAATTCATTTTTCCCGCAAATATTTATTGAAAATTCCCAAGGCACAATACCATATTACATACTTCAGAGACATACAAGAAGCATAAAAACATGATCTTTAACCTTCAAGAGCTTACAACCTCCCTGGGAAAACAAGACATCCAAAATTGAAGCTATGACAAGGGCACATGAAAGGCATAGACAAGAAAGTGCTATAGGAATTGGGGGAAAGAGATATCACTGTGGCTGATGGGTGTGGAAGAGAGCTGCTTGGAGGTGAATGGACTTGGTTTAGGCCTTGAATAATTTTTAGGATGTGAATAATTGGAAGGAGAGAATGAGAATTCTAAGGAAAAGTACGTGCAGAAGCCAGACACATGTTCCAGGGATAATAGATCAATTCAATGCACACACATATTGGTTAAGATAACTCGAGCTGCTACCACAAACAACCCCAACAAATATAGTGGCATGAAATTGGTATAAGTTTATCTCTTGTTCGCTTAAAGTCTAACACAGATGGTCCTGATTGGTTCCTGACTCTTCTCCCAGAAATCTGCAGGGATCCAGCCTTCTTCCATTTTGTGGCTCCAACACTTCAAAATATGGCACCCAAGCTCACCATGCTCACCTTCCTAAAGCTGAAAGAAAGGGAAAGAACATACAGCACCATGTGTGAGAGGCTTAATGGGCCAGGCCAGGAAGTGATGCATGTCATCCCTGCTCACATTCCTCTGGCTGGAACTCAGTCACACAGCTACAATAATCACAGGGAAGAGTTGAGAAATACAGTCTTCTGTGGGCCCAGGAAGAAGAGGCAACAGGTCACAGAAACAGCCAACAGGGTTCTGCCCTAGAGTACAATGGGAAAAATGGGAAATAAAGGTAGAAAGGTAGGTTAAGCTTTCCTCACTTGAACAATGAAGAGACAAATGGTGTGGAGAGGGAGTGTAGTCTCTAGAGCCAAACTGTGGGTGGAAGCATGGCTCTGCTGTTTTCTCGTATGATCTTAGACCTGTTTCTGAAAAGCTCTTTGCCTCAGTTTCATCCTCATCTGTAAAACGGGAAACGATGAATCCATTATCATAGGGTTACTATGAAGGTTAAGTTAGCAATACAAGGTGCTTAGAAAAGTGCCCAGAATAGTACCTAGCAACTAGTTCAATAAATATTATCCATTGACAGTTTGTGAATAGAAGGCTCTGAATGTGACTTCCTACCAAAGGTCAAACCACATATCCACATTCACCGAATTATCAGACTCATACAGGTATCCTAATGCTTTCCAACAGAACCTATGGCTTTCCTAGACTGACAGACCAAATCTCACCCACAGATGTAATCATAGATTCAATACATATTTGTTAAACCCTTGCTACATGCTACGTACTGTGCTAGGCACTGGGGATGCAGTCATGAATGACAACGTAGGGTTTATTTATTTATTTATGTAGAGCACACATGCATGGGGGTGGGGCAGAGAGAGAGGGAGAAGAATCTCAAGCAGGCTCCATGCTCAGCAGGGAGGCCAATGCGGGGTTCGATTTCATGACCTAGAGATCATGACCTGAGCCAAAATCAAGAGTTGGATGCTTAATCAACTGAGCCACCCAGGTGCCCCAATAATGTAGGGTTTATTATGGTCAAATTGCTCTTTTGCTCTTCCGCACATTTTAAGATCTTTATAACCAATTCCCTGTTTAAATTTCCTCCTTTTGAAAGACCTAGAGCTGTTTCTATTCTCCTGGGTGGACACTGATACAAAGGCAACTTTTCTTTTCCATTGATAATATTGCTGGTACTTACATTTGGAGTCAATTTCAGATAGCAATTATTTCAGGATTAAAATAGACATTCCTGCCTTAGTCCTTTCTTACTCTATTTTTAGAAGATTAAAGATTTACTTTCATTGGGGAATGGGTGTTTAGGGGTGGGGGTGGGAATCCTAAAAGAGAATGAGGGGGTCAAGTGTGTCCTCATCCATCTCAGTGCTAGAAATACTGGATCAAGTAAGTACCATAAGTATGCATTCTGACAATAAGTCCTGAGTGTTTCCACATAACAATCATTAAATTTGATGCAAAAACAATTTATAGTGGAAGACACCCATTGTTACAGAGTTTCATTGACATCCAAGGAGTAAATGATGTTTCGTTGAATGGGCAGGCAGTAGGTTATAGACTAGAAGATGGTTTCGGGGTAGTCAGGGCTCTGGTTTCTAAAGTCAAGATGTGTAGCCTCCTAACTTCAGTTTCTTCAAATTTCATCTGGGAATTCATTCACTAAACAAATATTTATCAAGAACCTACAATGTATATGGTAGAGGAATATATATAAGCAGTAACTAAGGCATGATAAACCTGACTTTGGCTCCTGGCCTTCCTGCATTCTAGTTGTGTAACCTTGGTGTGCCCTAGACCCATGCTTCACCATTTTCTGTCTTGCTCGAAGTCCAGGAGGACTGATCTTCATGGACTGCACCACCTGGGATCCCATTATTGTTGACTTTGGCCAATGGGAGGCAATTACCAGAGACTGGAGGGTAAGAGGGGAGAAAGAGGTCAACATATTTATTCCTCTCACTCCTTTTCTACTTTTTCATGGTTCTACAACATCCACACCCTTCTATAGTCATAGCTTCTGTCTGGTGGCCCCTTTTGGGTGATTCCGGCTTCTGGCTGGGTTCTGATAACTATTTACATGGAAGTAATAAACAGCACACATTCCAAAACCCAGTTTTAAATACATGACATTGAATATTTTTTAAAAAGCAAGCTGCCAAAGGGGTGCCTGGGTGGCTCAGTCAGTTAAGCGATTGTCTTCGGCTCAGCATTGGCCACTCCCCCTGCTTGTGTTCCCTCTCACGCTGTGTCTCTCTCTGTCAAATAAATAAATAAAATCTTTAAAAAAAAGATGCCAAAAAAAGGTCAATTCAGCATTTTCAGAAAGAGTGTTTAGCAATATTCAATGTATAAGGAGGCTGTGTTTAGGGTCATCCACTTTCTTCGGTTTCTCAAAGTGTTTCCTGGCATTGGAATGTTATCAGAGTAGCTGTAGAAGGTCCTGGCAGAGCCAACATAATAACCATCACAGGTGTGTTTAATGTAAAGATGTCAATGAAAGCAGCAAAGTTAGAATTCCTAACCCCCATGTTCTGGAAGGAAGCAGCTGATTTGCTGTAGGTCAGCTGAACTGCTTAATGGTGTTCCTCAAATTATCTACATCTGGGGGTGGCAATGGCTTCCTGTTTTTGCTAGTCTCTGGGTACCTCCACATCCCTTGCTCATTGTCTTTACCCTGCCCATACCTCTAAAAACATTCTCTTCAAAATTCGTAGTTGAGCATGCCATTTGTTTTTTCACCAGGGAGCTTACTTGGGTGACCCACTTAAATTTATATGTAAATGAGAGCTATATGGAAAGTGGGAGTTATAATACCTTAATCTCTAGGTTGTTTTGAGGCTGAAATGTGATAGCATGGACAAAGGTTCTTATTGTGCCCAGCACCATGAAGTCTTCAATTAATGATAACCCCTAATATTAATAGTGTTGTGCTCTTGTACCAGGCACTGTGATGAATACCAAAGTTTCCATCTGCCTTTGTGTAAAATGCCCATTTCCACCATGCAGCACACCCAAGTCCTTCAAATGAGATAACATACAAAGTCTTACCTCAGTAACGGGGATGCCATAAGCGCTCAATAAGTGCTCTTGGCTCTTCAAAGCTCAGCTTTTTCTTCTCCCTACCCCCACCCATACAAGGAACATTTCCCCTTTCTAGACCTCTATACCCCCTTCTGTTCCCCTTTATGCTGCTTATTATTTTCTCCTAGCAGTGTAATAACCCATTGATGCCAGTGTCATCTACTTCATTACAACCACATTAGTGGCTAATGAGATAATCAAAGTATCCTGAACAGTACAGAATACTACATAAATGTATCGAGTCTGAACAAGTTGTGAAGTTCTATGATGATCTGCAAAGTTTACTGTGGCCCTGACATTTTAGAATTGTTTTTATTTTCAGTTTCTTAGAGCTTTTCGCAACACTGTCTTTCCAGAACTATTTTGTATGGTTCTTTCTTACTTAAAGGTATGTTTGTGGGGCAGAAATAGATTGTGGGAAAAACCTTTTCAAATTTTAGGTAATCTAAGTGTTGAAGAAAAGAAAAACCTTTCTCTGTAGTTGAAACTGGTGTGTGTGTGTGTGTGTGTGTGTGTGTGTGTGTACATGCTCCTGGGCTTTTATAAGCCCCCTTCATTTCTTTATGAAATGAAGTTGCTTCATTTCCTTATGAAAAACAATGAACTGCCAGGGTTGTCATTCCAGGAAATTGTCATGTTTGCTCTTGTGGTAACAGTCCACACGGTTTTAGCCTGGCGTCAGAGCACGCATGTCCTGGGAATCCTCCTGCCTGCTTCCCCCTCTGCATCAGTGGTGCTGCTCTCCTCGAGCTGCTGCTGCTTCTTCTTCCCCTTCTCCTCCTCTGCTCCTCTTCCCCCTTCCCTTCCTCCATCCCACTGCTTTTATAGATTTTATTTATTTGAGAGAGAGCGTGAGAGCGCATGATCGGGGGAGGGGGCAGTGGGAGAGGGAGAAGCAGGCTTCCCGCGGAGCAAGCAGCCTGACGCGGGACTCGACCCCAGGACCCCGGGACCATGACCTGAGCCGAAGGCAGACGCTTAACCGACTGAGCCACCCAGGCGCCCCTTATCCCACTGCTTTTAAAATGTTAGTGTTTCCCAGAGCTATCTAGCCTCATTCTCTTTTCCTCCAACTTTACATGTTTCCTCCTGTGGGTGAACTAATCTAGGCCCATGACTCAAATACCTTCTCAATGCCCACGATGCCCAGACTTTCATTTCTGGTCTGGCAATCTCCCCAGTGCATCAGAGCTGCCTAGAAGACACCCCTGTTTGGCTGTCCCACAGAAACTCCAAAGTCAACATGCCCACAGGAACACATCCTGTTCCTCCCAGGATCCTTTTCCCCTTCCATTCACTCCCAGGATCCTTCTCTCCTTCCATTCCATTGAGAGCTGCTCAAGCCAGTAATCTGAACATTATCTTTAGCTTAGCTTTCTCCTTTGCGTCTGCATTTAATCAATCATCATTTCCTGACAGATAATCTTCCTACAAAAGCTCAAATCCATCCATGTCTCTCCAACTACTCTGCCACTACCTAGTCCAGAATATAATTACTGGTCTCCTGGATTATTGCAACAGCCCTCCTATCCAGAGTGGTATTTCTAAACTGCAAATCTGACCATGACACTCTCTTGCTTAAATCCTCCAGTGGCTTCTCCTATGCTCAGAATGCAGTCCAAATGTCTTATCATGGCCTGCAAGACACCCCTTCACATCCTCATTCTGGTCACTTCCCCATCGTTTGTCTTACATGGACCTCTGCACATGGTGTTCTATCACCTGGAATGTGCTTGATCCCATCCCTGCTTGGGTAACTCCTAGGACTCCTTTAAGACTCAGTGAAAGCATCACCCCTTCTAAGAAGACTTCCCCAAGTCCCTTAAGCTGGATGTGGTGGACCTGTATCCATTTTCACTCCCATCACAGTGCTGTATTACTTGCTAGTTGAGGAGCTCTTGGCAGACAGACATATCTTTTTATCACTGAATCGTCAATTCAGGTGTTTAGAGAATAACTTAATTAAAGCAATGGATAGCATGCACCTTTCTATACTCTCATCAGCCCACCTTCATAAGAATGGGTTTCAGTTCTTATAAAATAAGAGGATTATAGTAGGCCAAGAGTCTATGATTCTATTGCTCCAAATGCCTGTTAATTGCCGTGCAGTAGTAAGAGTTCAGGGTCTGGGTTTGAATCCTGACTCTGTCGCAGGTGTGTGATCTTGTACAATTTGCCTAACCTTTCTGACCCTAAGACCTTTGTATGCAAAACAGGAATAGTAATACCCACCTAAGATGGGCATTAAAAGGATTAAATAAAATTATCTTGAACAAATATGACACATGTGGGGCCTGTTCTCTCACTGGTTTAGTCAGTATTCAGATAGCCCTTCATTCAAATCTTGGCTTCTATACAATCCTGATCATCAACTTAATACACAGAGCTTTGAGTTTTTCATTTGTAAAATGAATATGACACCTACCTTATGGTGTTATAAAGACTGATATGATCCATGTAAATAAAGTTTTATAGCATATAGAGTAAGCACTCAACAAATGTTATCAGCTTCTGTGACGATGATGATGATGAAGAAGAACAAGGAGGGGAAGGAGAAGGAGAAGAAGAAAATATGCAAATCCTGACAGTAACAGGCTTTCAATGAAAGTTACTCCCTTTTCTTTTTCTCATTCCCTTCATCATTGGGTAAAGCTTTACATACCCGTTCTAGGCCAAATCTCATTACAACAAAATTGTCGCCCAACTTCCCCCACCAAATGGGAACCTTCTTGTACTGAGTATTGGGTGAAAAATCTACTGCATCTTAAATAAATTCCATTTGCTTGACAATGTACAGGGACGACTCTTATAAATAAAGTCATGTAAAAAAATGGTGTCAGGTTATTTCCCCACACTTTTTTTCTTGCCAGCACCATTGTAAAATTATAGTGGACGGTCCTTTAAACTGGGACCAGGATTATGCATAAATGGGTAGCTTGCAAACTTCTAGTGGTTTTTATGGAGAAAGCCTCACCATCTCTATTACCTGTACTCTTACCTCTGAGGTGCTTGTCACCCTTTCTGTATTTTCTCCTCTGAATCATCTTTCCTCAGCTCCTCATCATTATGAATTTACTTTTCTTGCTCTTTGTTCCAGTTATCTATCGCTGCATGACAAATTACCCCAAAACCTAGTGGCTTAAAACAATCATTTTATTTTGCCAGTTATTTGTAAATCCCTCTGAATTCCCAAATGGAATTTGGGAAGGGCTTGTCTAGGTGGTTCATGTCTGATCCATGTGGAATTGGTTGAGCCAGTTGGAGCTGGAGGATGTACTTTCAAGATGGCTTCCTCACTCACATCTTCAGTGCTTCAGTGTTCCTTGGCCTCTCCCTCCACTGAGTCTCTTCCTCCAGGGCCTCTCCCTGTGGCCTGGGCTTCTCACAGAATGGTGGTCTCAGAGTAGTCTCAATTCTTAATTGTTGGTTGCTTTCCTAGAGGTGAGAAGTGGAGACTGCTGAGCCATTTAAGGGCTACACATGGAACTAGCATGGCCTCATTTCTGTCATCCTGTATTGGTCAAAGCTGTCACCGGCCTGTCCAGATCAAAGAGAGCAGAAACAGACACGACCTCTTCCTGGAAGGAGTGCCCATCATTAATCAGCCATGCTTTTATTCTCCAAGCTCCGTTATTCCAGCAAAGTATTTATATAACTTTTTCAGAGAATTTGCCTTCAATTTCCTGAAGTTTTGCTAACTTCCTGAATTAAAATCAGGGGCCGTACATATAGATTTATTTACACAACTAGCACTATTTACTGACTAGTGCTGGGCACTAGTATTGTCTAGCAGGGAAGGCAGCTATTAATCATATAATTAAATACTTATAAACTAAGTGCTATACAGGAAGAGGACTGGGTACCCTGAACATATAATGGTAGAAATCCCATATGTCTGGGGGATCAAGGAAGACTTCCCTAAGGAGGTGACTTTTGTTTTTTTTTTGAAGATTGTATTTATTTATTTGACAGAGAGAGACACACAGCGAGAGAGGGAACACAAGCAGGGGAGCGGGAGAGGGAGAAGCAGGCTTCCCAAAGAACACTTCCTGCATAGCAGGGAGCCTGATACGGGGCTCGATCCCAGGACCCTGGGATCATGACCTGAGCCAAAGGCAGATGCTTAATGACAGAGCCACCCAGGCGCCCCTGAGGAGGTGACTTTTGAGCTGAGACTTGAAGGATGGGTAAGTACTAACTAAGATTGGAGAGAACATTCCAAACTAAGGGAGCATATTAGCAAAGACAAAAAGTGAGAGGGAGCTTAATGTGTCTGAAGAAAGGAAAGAGAAATCCATGTACTACAGCTGGAATGTGGGTGATATTGCTGACTCATTTTAAAAGTGAGGAAACTGAGTGTCAGTGCCCATCTGAGAGCCTCATATAAGGTAAGGGCTCCACCAAGTGTGTTTCCCCAATGATGGGGAGTTTGCCAATGATTGGCCGCCTGCCTGCAGGCCTCTTTTGTAGCTTTTTACAACTAGAAAAGCGTCCCCTACAAACCGAATGATGTCCTACATGAGAGTCACCTAGACTCAGAGAAATCAACATGAAAAACTACCTTAAGAAAACATTATCTGCAGAAAATATAATACTTCTTGGTGGTATCACAGATATGAGTATAGTTTAAATGTAAATCAAGACTAACCATGCCAAGATTATCTAACTCTTTAAATGTGATTTATGATTCACATTACTATCTCCATTATATATATATATATTTCAACTTCTTTGTGAAAGCTGGAGAAAAATGGAAATTTGTGTTCATACAGGTCATATATGTAGCTACTTATTAAATTTTCCTGATAATTTATTTAAACATCCCAGCAAATCAATATGCATCAGTATAAAATGCTGCACAGATTATCAATAATTTACTAGTCTAGGGTATTTTATGCTTTTATATCCTAACATATGGGCTTCAATTTTCCATTCATTTTTTAAATTACTTTTAATGTATTTATTATAACTGAGAAAAAATTAACTATGTCATCTGCCAACTCAAAAGCAGAAAAAATTAGAAAGGCCTTTAGAGAAAGATTTTCTTCAAAAATACAGAAAGAAAAACAAAAACAGGAAGATTACCTTGGAAAGCAATTTTTCCACCCTGTGGGCAATCTGTGATAGCTACATCATTTTAGGGGGAAAAGGGATAAGAATATTATGTAGAAAAACCAGAATTGCACTTTTATGCATTTGTAAGAAGAAAAGAAAGATGTTTCAACTCTAATTTACTTTTTGCCAAGAACTCTTTCTCACATCCTAATTAATTTTAGGGATTATCCTTTCAGTTATATCCTCCCTTTCAACTTGTTAATATTTCTTTTTTTTTCTTTTTAATAATAGCCATCCTAACAGATGTGAGATGATAATTCATTGTGTTTTTTTTAAATTTTTTATTGTCATGTTAATCACCATACATTACATCATTAGTTTTTGATGTAGTGTTCCATGATTCATTGTTTGTGTATAACACCCAGTGCTCCATGCAGAACATGCCCTCTTTAATACCCATCATCAGGCTAACCCATCCTCTCACCCCCCTACCCTCTAGAACCCTCAGTTTGTTGTTCAGAGTCCATCGTCTCTCATGGTTCGTCTCCCCCTCCGATTCCACCCCTTCATTCTTCCCCTCCTGCTGTCTTCTTCGTCTTTTTTTTTTTTTTTTTTAACATATATTGTCTTATTTGTTTCAGAGGTACAGATCTGTGATTCAACAGTCTTGCACAATTTTCTTGAGCTTTGCAACATTGTCTGCCTCATTGTAATATTCTGGTGATCATCAGAAATGGTCATTGGTAAGAAGGAGATCAGGAGAAGAGGCTGGGCATTGTCAGGAAACACTGATGAATATCAACTGATGAAGAATGGGCTAACATTTTGGGGAATAGTCTTCAGGATTTATATCACTCTATAATATTGTATTCTATATAATTTTATATTACTTTATAATATTTATTCTAAGGAATATGGTGAAAGTAATATACCCTTTAATTGGAATTATATTTCCATTGCCTTTTGAAAGTTTAAAACATAATTTTTATTTTACTTTAAATTGTGTTTTGCTTTTAAAAGACTCACGGTTTGCTATAGCCCAAGAGGTAGTAACTGTAAAGCTGAAAGAAGTTAATAACTGAGATTATTTTTCCTCCCTCTTGTTTTTCTTTTATAAAAAACACCAGAAGGAAATTAAATGCTTAATTAAATTAAACAAATATGCTGAACTCTAATATTACCGTGACTAGTGTTTGCATCATTAACTGCTTATTTGAGTATTATGAGAATTTTCACATAGTCTGAAAGTGGAATAGGTTTGGCCCTAAATCAAAACAGGCAGTGTTAGTTCTACATGGTCTGGGAACAGGCATTCTGGAGGAGCCCATGTGAATATCATCAAAACACCAGACAATTAAATATTGCTAGCTCAGTTTGCTGGGCCTTGTCTTAATCCTGTTAGGGTGAAAATGGTGCTTCCAGCTTGCATCTGCTTGTCTCTGCTTGGGCGAGAGTCCTGTTGGGCTGGCCTAGTCACATTTCCTGGAAGAGTTCACATAGATCTGATTTTGAAATTTCCAGAAATGACTATACCCATCTTAACACATACTGGATTCTAAGAATATGATATTTCCTCGTCACATTAGTCTAAATCAGACATTCAAGTAAATTCAAAGAGCACATGTCTGCTCTCAAAGGAAGGGCCGCAAGCAATTAAAAGAGAAAACAGAATCACGTGACAAAAGAGCTACTTCTTCAGAAGCATGGGAGAATGAAGCTGTTGTCCCTGAAACACTTCCCTCAGTAGGTCAAACTGTGACATAGTCAAAATTCATCTTAGAAGTTCTTCAAAGCTCCCTCTCCCCACCCCACACACTGTTAGCAGCTCCATCCCCACTGCCTCTCTCAGCCTACCTTAAACTGCCCCCTTCATAATCAAGATATATATAATGTTTTTTTAAGGTAGTTCATTCTTTCAGATTCCTCCTAAGTGTCTAAGTAAACCTAGTAAACCTATTTGTGCTAGGATCTTAGTAGATGAAAATAACTTCAACCAATTCTATACTTTTTTATTGAGTGACCAAGTGCTAGGCACTGTGGCTGACCATCTGCTTAGGAAACTGTTCATTTAAAAAATTGGGAACAACTAGAAAGCTCTACAATAAAGCAGTAGTTAAATAAATCATGGTACTCCATACCTGTGGGATACCCTGTAGCCACTAGAAATAAAGCTTTTGAAAATAATGCTTCCATCCATTGCGGACGTTAACTAAACATATTGCGGTAATCACTCCATGATCTGTACGTACGTCATTATGTCGTACGACTTAAACCTATGCAGTGTTGTGTGTCAATTATATTAATGAAACTGGAGGAAAAAGGAAAATAATGCTTTAGTATAATCCCAGTTTTATTTTAAAAATGTGCATAGGAAAAAAACTTTTTTTTGCGTAGGAACTTTGGTTGTCTTTAATATGTAGAATTATGTCATTTTTATTTTCTGCACATTTTTATGTACTTCCCAAATTTTATTCCAGGTGCATGTACTTGTGTTATAATGAGAAAATCAACAATAAACATTTTTTTTGGAAGGCAGTTTCTCTCTGGAAGAGTTGTCGGTCTAGTCCAGAAAATACTAGATTGAAAACAAACTATTTATATGTTATGATAAGTGTTACAGTTTTGTATAAGGTGTTATGAGAACAACTCATCATCCATATACATAGGTGATGGAAGATTTAACAGCTACTGTCCACAATGATTCTGTGTTAAAGTCTTTAGCCCAAACAATTCCTTATACAAATCTTTAGTGCCAGATGTATTTCAAAACTTAAGACTTTTTTGGTTTTGGGGACGGTTTTAGAAAGGTAATATGGTGAGTATATGTATTTACAGAACACCCCCAATAGGCCTGGGCCAGCATCCCATAATCTAACATATTAATATTCCCATGTAGTGAGATGGGACTATTAGAATAAGGACTATAAAACTTCTCATCAGTCTAGGCCACCAAATCTGCTACTAAAAAGTCCTGCTTTGCAGAGCCATTTGGATTTCTGCATTATAGGCTGTGGACCTGGTTGGGTAATGTGGGGACTCAGCCCTAAAGCCTGTGCAGGGTGGCATTCATTATCTGCTTCTCAGCTTCTGGTTCATTAAGCCCAACACTTGCTCTAATTGTAGGGTCATAAAACTGATTTTGATTCACGTTAGAGCATGTGATCGTATTTGATCATAGATATATGTGCTCCAGGAGTGAAAATGCTCTAAGTGTGTCCTGAAGACACATGTGCTTAAGGGGTCTGGGGTTGCTTGAAAGGTGAAAGAAATGTTATCGTAAGCACACTTTACAAACATTTAAAAAATGTGAAGAAATGTGATGTTCTAAGTAGAAGTAATATTAATAGAGGTGGCAAAAAGCATTTCTCGGTATTTTTTAAAGGGTGTCTCTAAGCCAAACATTTCCTAATCTCTCTTGGAAGAACACTGACGGCTAAGTGACAAAGTGGCGTGGTTTCAGACCTTAACTCTAAAACTGCTGAGTTTATTGATACATAGCCAGTTCAAGCGAAATTTTATTTATTTATTTAATACATTTAATATTTATATATGTAAATAATGTGGGTTTTTTTCCAGCTTCTGCGGTATAATGAGTTGTGTGCAATGTCTGAGCTAGTACTGCAAACCATCGAGGACAAGTAGCAATTTCTGTGAAGTGACAGATAAGCAGTTTTAGGGTGAAAAAATGCCAAGGATGATTCATTTGAAATCAGCCTCGACAGTTTTCTTGCTGACAAAAGGGAGGACTAGAACAAAGGTTAAATTCTTCAGTTCTAGGAAACTGCTTTGTCTTTGGCTTGCTCCTCCAAGCTCTGCTAGTTCATCAAGATGTGCAGTTTGATTTTCTCCTGTGGATACAAGATCTTCCATAGTCAGACTTGCCATACAGAGCTCCTGACAGAAAAAGGAATTTCTCCGTGTTTCTACCAACCATGCACTCAATGAATGTTGCTTTATTAATGCAAGTTGACCAGCAAGATCTAAATTCTACAATAATCCCTCAAAATAATGATTCAGCAATCATTACCACCTTCTCTCTGGTAACCTTATTATCAGAAATATCAATATTTAGAAAACTCATTTATTTGACCTCCTGTGTGCCTTCTCGGCTCTGGCTGGAGTCACAAAAATGGAAACATGGCTGTAGGGCAACTTAAGGGACATGTATCCTATGAATTATTGGGAGTTAGCTATTTTGAACATTTTCATCACTGTTTTCAGCAGCTGATAGACTACTGTGTGCTATAAATAGCACTAAAGCTTCACTAAATTTGTTTTCATGATAAATTCACATTTTATCAGCCTACTTTAGATTCCTGTCTTCATTGTCATCACACTAAAAATAATTATTACCTGTTTAATATCATATAGTGCTGTTTAGGCCCCACAGAAAATAAATTAAGGATAGTCAGGTCTTATTTTCTGGGACCTTACAATTTTGAACAGATGATGACAACAGAGAAAGACACATGAGTTACAGAATAAACAATTGCATGAATTAGGTAGGTAAATGTTATATTGAGAACAAGTTAAACAGTTAACTTAGGCAGACCTTTAGCTGGTGAGTGTAGAGGCAATTATAAAAGCAACCCACAGGGAACTGCTGGTTTTTTAAAGGGCTTAATTAATTCTTTAATTTAGACACTCTTTCCTGGAGGACGGAAAATCTGGAGATTTTGCAGATTTGGTGAGTGCAAAATAACTAAAATTCTGGAGTGGGAGAAATATTCCAAGATTCCTGTCATTTTTATATTCAAACCTTGCAAGAAATGGCATCAGAACTAAGGTCCAGCAAATTCTGTTGGATTTAAGTTTTGCCTTCAGCCACATGTCACTAAGAACAGATGTGCTATTTATACTGAGAAAAGTATAAGGATTGTGCTCAAATGTGCATCAAACTCTGGCTTTGATGGTGCTCATTACATAGAAAATGTTTTGGATTTTTTTAGGTGAAGACAAATAATATATTTTTATGAAAAAAATAACCATAATCTCCAAAACAAAAATATGTACTGAGTGGCATTATCTTACATTTTTGCAAAATGGAGGACAGCTGGATTCTCATATCTTCTGCATTCAATCTATTGCAAATCTTGTTTTTTTAAAAGAATAATGATTATATACATTTAAAGAGTACAACATGATGTTCGATACACATATACATAGTGAAATAATGATTACAGTCAAGCTGATTAACAACATATCCATCTCCAAACACATTTTCTTTTGTGTGTGGCAAGAATCTACTCTCTTAGCAAATGTCCAGTATACAATATAGTTTTATTAACTACACTCATTATGCTGTACATTAGGTCTCAAGATACTATAAAAAATAAACGTTAGAGGGAGGCAAAATGGAAGAGTAAGGGACCCCGTTTCATCTGGTCCCTTGAATTTAGCTAGATATCTATCAAATCATTTTGAACACCTATGAATTCAACTTGAGATGTAAGAAAAGAATTGGAATTCTACAAATAGAAAAATTACCACTTTTTGCAAGGTAGGAGGTGCAGAGAAGTGAATCAGAGGGGATATATTGGAAGATAAATGGTGGGGGGGTGGGGAGGGAGCCTCTTTAAGCTGGCTACTGGAAAGTGATATAGCCCCGGAGCACAAAATCAGAATTTTTATTAGTCTGTTCCAGTGAGAGACGTCCCTGCCTGAAAGGTGCTCATGTGGTGAAGCGGGCAGAATCCTAGGTGGGACAGTGTGGTTTCAGGATCCCCAGAATCACAGAAAGAACGGGGGTGCCTGGGCCGGCAGAGTTCCCATGCATTGGAGTGGGGAACCTGGTGAGGGTCGGTGAGCCTGGGAGTGGCTCTCTGCTCAGTTTGCCATAAACCGTGAACTGCAGCAGGATCTGGAGACTGCTCTCTGTGCAGGTGCCCTGCAAAGGGCAGAAACAGGGTGATCCTCCTCCTTTCCCTGGGAGGATGGGTGTGGACAGCAGGAGTCTGCAGAGTTTGGCTTACACAAAAGTGGAGACTGCTTTTCCCTGAGAGTTTACTGAAGAGAGGGGGCTGGGATTTTTCAGCTCCAGGGCTGGAGATTGGGGCGCTGCTATTTTTATTTTCATCCTCTAAAGTGGTGGGGAAAGCCTTCAGGGAACAAAAGCCACATAGAGCAACCAGAAGCAGCTTACACTGAGCCCTGCCCCCTGGCAAGGAGCGGTGCAACTCCATCCAGGCAAAAACACCTGAGAATCAGCACAGCAGGCTCCTCCCCCAGAAGACCAGCTGGAACATCAGGAAAATACCAAGTTTACTGAGCACACAGACCTGCAAAACTCCAATGCTAGGGGAAAATAGTATGTAGAATTCAAGGTTTTTTTCTCATGATTCATTTATCTTTCAGTTTAAAATTTCCCTTTTCTTTTTTCTTTTTTTTTCCTTTTCAACTAGTTTCTTATTTTATCAACTCTTTTTTTTAAGTCTTTTTTTAACTTTCATTTTTACATTTACATTTTATAGATGTATTCTTCATTTTTGGCTTCCTTTCACTGTATTCAATTTTATTTTTGTATATATATATAAGTTTTGCTTTCTTTACAATTTTGGGATTTAGTGTCTTCTAACAAACAGACCAAAATACACCTAGGACCAAGTGGATTACCCTGTTTTGTCTACCTGGGAGATTATATTCTCTCCTTTTATCATTTTTTTTTTCTTTTTCTTCTTTTTTGGTTTCTGACCTCTTCAGATTTGTCTAGTGTGTATTTCACTGGGGTTGTGATTGATGTTTTTAATTTTGTTCTCTCATTCATCCATTTATCTCTGGGCAAAATGACTAGAAGGAGAAATTCACAACAAAAGAAAGAACCAGAGGTAATACTGTCTGCCACAGATCTAATCGATACGGATATAAGTAAAATGTCAGAGGCGGAATTCAGGATAATGATTATAAAGTTACTAGCTGGGCTTGAAGAAAAGCATCAAAGACACTAGAGAATCTCTTAGTGCAGAAATAAAATCTAATCAGGCTGAAATAAAAAATGCTTTAACTGAGATGCAGTCAAAATGGATGCTCTAACAGCTAGGGTAAATGAGGCAGAAGAGAGAGTCAGTGTCAGAGAAGACAAGATGATAGAAAGAAAGGAAGCTGAGGAAAAGAGAGAAAAACAACTAATGGACCATAAGGGGAGGCTTTGAGAAATCAGTGATACCATAAAGCAAAACAATATTAGAATTATTGGGGTCCCAGAGGAAGAAGAAAGAGAGGGACAGAAGGTATATTTGAGCAAATCATAGCTGAGAACTTCCCTAATCTGGGAAAGGAAACAGGCATTCAAGTCCAGCAGGGTAGAGAGAACCCCTCTCAAAATCACTAAAAATAGATCAACACCCTAACATATAATAGTGAAGCTTGCAAATTTCAGAGATAAAGAGAAAATCCTGAAAGCAGCTCAAGACAAGAACTCCTTAAACTACAGGGGTAGGAACATTAGACTGGCAGCAGACCTATCCACGGAGACCTAAATGAGAAAAATATGTGGCCAAGAATACTTTATCCAGTAAGGCTGTCAATCAGAATGGAAGGAGAGATACAGAGCTTCCACGACAAAGAGAAACTAAAAGAATTTGTGATCACTAAACCAGCTCTGCAAGAAATATTAAAGGGGATCTTGTAAGAGAAGAGAGAGCCCAAAAGTAACATAGACCAGAAAGAAACAGAGACAATCTACAGGAAGAGGGACTTTACAGGAAATACAATAGCACTAAACTCATATCTTTCAATAGTTACTCTGAATGTGAATTGGCTAAATGCTCCAATCAAAAGACACAGAATATCAGATTGGATAAAAAAGCAAGAGCCATCCATATGCTGTCTACAAGAGATTCATTTAGACCAGATTGAAAGTGAGGCAGTGGAGAACCATTTATCATGCTAATGGACATCAAAAGAAAGCTGGGTAGCGATCCTCTTATCAGACAAATTAGATTTTAAACCAAAGACTGTAGTAAGGGATGAAGAGGAACACTATATATCATACTTAAAGGGTCTATCCAACAAGAAGATCTAACAATTGTAAATATTTGTGCTACTAACTTGGGAGCAGCCAATTATATAAACCAATTAATAACCAAATTAAAGTAACACATTGATAATAATACAATAATTGTAGGGAACTTCAACACCCCCACTCACAGCAATGGACAAATCATCTAAGCAGAAGATCAACAAGGAAACAAGGGCTTTGAATGACACACTGGACCAGATGAACTTCACAGATATATACAGAGCATCCATCCTAAAGCAACACAATACACATTCTTCTTGAGTGCACAAGGAACATTCTCCAGAATAGATCACATACTGGGTCACAATCAGGTCTCAACTGGTACCAAGAGATTGGGATTATTTCCTGCATATTTTCAGAACTCCATCACAAGAGGAAATTTGGAAGGAACCCAAACACTTGGAGGTTAAAGAGCAGGCTTCTAAAGAATAAATGGGTCAACCAGGAAATTAAAGAAGAATTAAAAAAATTCATGGAAACAAATGAAAATGAAAACACAACTGTTCAAAACGTTTGGGATACAGCAAAGGTGGTCCTAAGAGGGAAGTACATAGCAATACAAGCCTTTCTCAAAAAATTAGAAAAGTCTCAAATACACAAGGTAACCTTACACCTAAAGGAGCTGGAGAGAGAACAGCAAATAAAGCCTAAACCAAGCAGGAGAAGAGAAATAATATAGAGCAGAAATCAATGAAATAGAAACCAAAAATAACAAACAAACAAACAAACAAAAAACCCAGTAGAACAGATCAATGAAACTAGAAACTGGTTCTTTGAAAGAATTAATAAGATTGATAAACCCCCAGCCAGATTTATCAAAAAGAAAAGAGAAAGGACCCAAATTAATAAAATCATGAATGAAAGAGGAGAGACCACAACCAATACCAAAGAAATACAAATAATTATAAGAACATATTATGAGCAACTATATGCTGACAAATTAGGCAATCTGGAAGAAATAGATGCATTCCTAGAGACATAAACTACCGAAACCAAACCAGGAAGAAATAGAAAACCTTAACAGACCCATAACCAGCAAGGAATTTGAAACAGTAATAAAAAACCTCCCAATAAACAAGAGTCCAGGGCCAGATGGCTTCCCAGGGGAATTCTACCAAACATTTAAAGAAGAATTAATACCTATTCTTCTGAAGCTGTTTCAAAAAATCGAAATCTAAGGCAAACTTCCAAACTCTTTTTATGAGGCCAGCATTGCCTTGATCCCAAAACCAGACAAAGACTCCACCAGAAAGGAGAATTACAGACCAATAGCCCTGATGGACATGGATGTCAAAATTCTCATCAAAATACTAGCCAATAGGATCCAACAGTACATTAAAAGGATTATTCACCACGACCAAGTGGGATTTATTTCTGGGCTGCAAGGGTGGTTCAACTTTTGCAAATCAATCAACATGATACATCACATTAATAAAAGAAAGGACAAGAACCATATGATCCTCTCAATTGATGCAGAAAAAGCATTTGACAACATACAGCATCCTTTCTTGATTAAAACTCTCCACAGTGTAGGAATAGAAGGAACATACTTCAATATCATAAGAGCCATATACAAAAGGCCCACAGTGATTAACATTCTCAATGGGGAAAAACTGAGAGCTTTTCCCCTAAGGTCAGGAACACGGCAGGGATGCCCACTCACCACTATTGTTCAACATAGTACTAGAAGTCCTAGCCTCAGCAATCAGACAACAAAAAGAAATAAAAGGCATTCAAACTGGCAAAGACAAAGTCAAACTCTCACTCTTCGCAGATGACATGATACTTTATGTGGAAAACCCAAAAGACTCCATCCCAAAATCGCTAGAACTCATACAGGAATACAGCAATGTGGCAGGACATAAAATCAATGCACAGAAATCAGTTGCATTTCTATACACTAACAATGAGATGAAAGAGAAATTAAGGAATCAATCCCATTTACAATTGCACCAAAAACTGTAAGATACCTAGGAATAAACCTAACCCAAAAGGTAAAGGATCTGTACTCTAAAAACTACAGAACACTTATGAAAGAAATTGAGGAAGACATAAAGAATTGGAAAAACATTCCATGCTCATGGATTGGAAGAATAAATATTGTTAAAATGTCTATGCTACCCAGAGCACTCTACACATTCAATGCAATCCCTATCAAAATACCATTGACATTTTTCACAGAGCTGGAACAAATAATCCTAGAGTTTGTATGAAACCAGAAAAGACTCTGAATAGCCAGAGGAATGTTGAAAAAGAAAACCAAAGCTGGTTGCATCACAATACCAGACTTGAAGCTATATTACAAAGCTGTAATCATCAAGACAGTATGGTACTGGCACAAAAACAGACACATCGATCAATGGAACAGAATAGAAAACCCAGAAATGGATCCTCAACTCTATGGTCAACTAATCTTCGACAAAGCAGGAAAGAATATCCAATGGAAAAGGGACAGTCTCTTCAACAAATGGTACTGGGAAAATGGGACAGCCCCATGTAGAAGAATGAAACTGAACCATTTTCTTACACCATACATAAAGATAAACTCAAAAGAGAAGAAAGACCTAAATGTGAGACAGGAATCCATCAAAATCCTAGAGGAGAACAGAGACAGTAACCTCTTCCACCTCAGCCGCAGCATATTCTTGCTAGATACTTCTCCAAAGGCAAGGGAAACAAAAACAAAAATGAGCCATTGGGACTTCATCAAGATAAAAATCTTTTGCACAGCAAAGGAAACAGTTGACAAAACCAAAAGACAACCGATAGAATGGGAGAAGATATTTGCAAATGACATATCAGATAAAGGGCTAGTATCCAAAATCTATAAAGAACTTATCAAACTAAACACCCAAAAAACACATAATCCAGTCAAGAAATGGGTAGAAGACATGAACAGACATTTCTCTAAAGAAGATAAAACAATGGCCAACAGACACATGAAAAAATGCTCCACATCACTTGGCATCAGGGAAATACAAATCAAAACCACAATGAGATACCACCTCACACTGGTCAGAATGGCTAAAATTAACAAGTCAGGAAATAACACATGTTGGTGAGGATGCTGAGAAAGGGGAACCCTCTTACACCATTGGTGGGAATGCAAGCTGGTACAGCCACTCTGGAAAACAGTATGGACGTTCCTCAAGAAGTTAAAAATAGAGCTACCCTATGACCCAGCAATTGCACTATTAGGTATTTACCCCAAAGATACAAATGTATTGATCCGAAGAGGCACCTGCAGCCCAAAGTTTATAGCAGCAATGTCCACAATAGCCAAACTGTGGAAAGAGCCTAGATGTCCATTGACAGATGAATGGATAAAGAAGATGTGGTTCATATATTCAATGGAATATTACTCAGCCATCAGAAGGATGAATATTTACCATTTACATCGAGGTGGATGGAACTGGAGGGGATTATGCTAAGTGAAATAAGTCAATCAGAGACAAACAATGATCATATGGTTCCACTCATATGTGGAATATAATAAACAGTGCAGAGGATCATAGGGGAAGGGAGGGAAAACTGAATGGGAAGTCATCAGAGATGGAGAAAAACCATGAGAGACTCTCAACTCTAGGAAACAAACTGAGGGTTGCTGGAGGGGAGGTGGGTGCGGTGATGGGGTAATTGGGTGACAGGCATTAAGGAGGGCATGTGATATGATAAGCACTGGGTGTTATATGCAACTGATGTATTATTGAACATTACATCTGAAACTAATGATACAAAATTTAAAAAAAGAAAAGAAATGTTAATACATTAGATATACAAATGGACACATTTTCACAGACAACATCAGCAAGACAGTTAAAGTCAATGAACTTTGAAAACAAATTATTATGAGGCCATGTTTATACAACCACGTCTGAATAGCTGGAGTTCAAGCCTTTATTTTATCTACTTTGTTCAGGGTAAACTGAATTAATAAAAGATAATGGGCCTCATTCTAATATCTGTCTCACTAGTGCCTTATTGATGCAGCTGAAACGCTCCAAAAAGTGGCAAGTGAATTCCTTCAGCTAGAAAATATTAATGATTTGTTTTCTGCACATTTCACAATATTTTAAAAGAACATCTTTGAGAAAGACACGTGAGAAAGGTATCTTCTACGGTGACAGAAATCACCCTGCTGTCATTCTTGCTCTCTGGAAAGCCAGTGTGGATCTGAGGTTCTAGCCAAAGGTTCACTTACACAGGGTGATTTCTATAGATATACAACTTACTTTACTACAAAGCATAAAAAATGTGGTTTTCTGGAGATAAGGATGAAAATCCACTGGATTGAGAGCTATCATCTATACTTTAAAATGTTAGAAATAAAATGCTCTTAAACTGAGGAGCTCCTCAAAGAGATGCCTTAGTAAGGGGATGCCCAGCAGAGTTTTCAAAACACACACAAAATATCTACAAAATTGAAAGCTTCCCCCCAAATCAAAAGGCTCATGGAGAATTGTCCTGACAGAATTCAGCTCTTATAAGTCAATTAGGACTTGAATAACACAATTGCAATGCAGAGAGTTAGAGTCCTCCTGTGAAGCATTTCCCTAAGCATTGGTTAGGATTTTATTATAGGCTACTATATTTTTGTCTTTAACATGTCAGCCAGAGTGTATATTTATTCATTCATTCAACCATCAAGTGCCTACTGGATGCCAGCATTGGGGATGTAAAATGAACATGCTATGTGGCCCCTGAACTTCTTGAATTGGACAAGAAGTAAAAAGCGCATCGAGAACACCAATGCTGTTCAAAAATTTAGAGTGATGTCAGGAAAGACACTCACTTCATTTTGGGGGAGCTTCCTGAAAAGGAACAAATAGAAGGGTAGTCCAGGCAATGGAAATGACATTTATGATGGTGGGGGGACAGAAACAAAGGCACTTTGGGGTCATGGCAAAACAGCTCAAAATGAATTGATGGACGGGAGGGGTGCCTGGCTGATTCAGTCGATACAGCATGTGACTCTTGATATCAGGGTCATGAGTTCAAGTCCCATGTTGGGCGTAGAGCTTACTTAAAAAAAAAAAAAAAAGATGGGGAGATAGGCCAGGTGACCAATGGAGAAGAAATCTTTGATGGAAGTTAAAAGCAAGAAAATGATCAGAACTACATTTAAGGACAACACTCTGGGGTAGTATGATATAATGTTGCTAAAACAATTGGACGTTTCATTGGCCAAGGTAAGTTGTGAGAGAAGTCACATCTTTGTCCACAGAAAAGACATTGACCTCTTTCAAATGAATGGGTTGGTCCTTTTCTCAGCAGTTGTCCTTGAATATAGGACCACCAACTGAAGGGAGGTGAAGAAGCTTTACTTTCAGAGAGCTCATCTGGACATTACTGAGAGAGTACTTGAGAACCCGTGGCCATCATCCTTCAACCAAATGCATGTTACATGAGGCACTTCAAGCTCTGCTGTCAGTAACCAATGCAGATCCCAGGAAAGGGCAGTAGGCAATCAGAACTGTCCACATAATCACAGCAATCATGAAATAACTGACCCAGAAAGCAATTTAATATAACTGCTCATAGTCCTTCATCTTCAAATGTCAACTTCTGTCATAATTATTCTGCCAATCAGCAATTTTCTTTCAATATAATCAATATTTTCTTTATTTCAATATAATCTTGTTTTTCCAAATGGATTTATCATTTTAAATAAATTTTACTTATTTAATTTTTTGAAGTGGTGGCACATTCACATAGTTCAAGCATCAAGAAATATAGAAAGATACACAGCAATGTCTCCTTTCCAGGCCTGCCCTCTATTTGCCAAGTTCCTATACCCCCAAAACAAGTAACCAACATTACTAGTTTCTCAGTTAGTCCCAGGAGTTGTAGAATGTATATACAAGCCAGTATAAGGATAGATTCTTTTCTTTTCTTTTTTTTCACCCCAACAGGACGCTATTTTGGCACCCTTTGTTCCCTACCTAAAAATAAATCTTGGAGATTGTATTAATCAGCTTGGGCTGCCATACCAAAACCCCATAGATTAGATGGCTTAAACAACAGAAATTTATTTTCTCACATTTCTGGAGACTGGAAATCCGAGGTCAGGGTGCCAGCCATGGTTGGGTTCTGGTGAGAGCTCTCTTCCTGGCTTGCAGATGGCCCCTCTCACTGTGTTCTCACTAGGCGGAAAGAGACAGCAAGTCTTCCAGTGTCTCTTATTGTAAGTGCAGTGATCCCACCACCACGTGATCCCACCTTCATGACCTCATCTAACCCTAATTACTCCCCAGATACCATAACATTGGGGGCTAAGGCTTCAACATATGAATTTGGGTGGGGGGGACACAAACATTCAGTTTATAACAGAGATCTTTCCATATAAACATATAAAGAACTTCTCTATTTTTTTTTTTATAGCTGCACAGTATGTTACTGTTACAACATACATCTTTAATATTGAAACTGGGAAAAATAAAGCTGTCCTTAATCATTCTTTATTAATAGGATCTGCAGAAATACAGCAAGACGACATGAGTCCTAGAGATTGAGGTGAGGTTTCTGATGAGTTTACACCTAAACTGGAATTATATGCTGATGATTGCTGGAAATGTATCAAAACTTCAGTAATATGTTTAATGTACATTCGTTAGCTCATCAAAACTTTAGCTTTCTAAATCAAATATGGTTGAAATGTTATCCTAAGATGAAGTTACTAACTTGAAGATGCAAATTATATTAACAAAATACATAGCCATGAAATGTATTTTTTCATGTCAATGCTTATAGACAACAGTCAGCTTACACCTGACCGTGACTTAACTAGACATGCTATATAGGTCATTCTAAACATGTTAGTGTATATTTAGGTTTTGAGAAAGGTATTTGATATGTAGAAGAAGATTTAATGATCTTTATGAATAAAATTTGAATGATTATTCAGTTCAGAAAAGGGAAAGAATCAATAATGAGGAAGAGAAAAAAAGTATGGCCACAAAATACTTCTGGACAGCCTTACTGAAAGCAAGATAATAGACTGTGTGCTGTTCCAGCAGCCTGAACCATCACTGCCTGAAGAAAGAGAAGGCAGAAGGGAGAGACAGAGTGAACAGAAGGTAGGTGAACAGAACAATGTGTTCTTAAAAATATAGCTTAAATTGGATTCAGGGAAAAGAGAGCAAGGAATCAAAGAGAGAACCAAGGTTTCAAGCCTTGGTGACTGGGTAGAAAAGTAACACTGTTGGCTGAGATAGGGTGAAAGATATTTAGGATAGAATGAGAGTTTATTTTATATACCTTATGTTTGGGGGCTAATGAGATATCATTATCAGTGGGCATTTAACATGTTGAAGGGAAGAGAGAGATCTGGGATTTGTTTCAAGAAGTATTTATGAGAATGAGAGAGGGGAGGGACGAGAAGGAGCCAGGACAGAATGATGGAGACCACTCGCATTCAGAGGTAGAAGGAAACAGATGGGCATTAAAGGAGAGAGAAGAGTAGTCAGAGAGAGAGAAGGTGAATCAAGGTAGTGAATTGCAGACACCAAAAGAGGAGGGCAAAATCAAATGTGCCATGTGCTGGAAGAAGCATCAACAAAGATATGGACCCCCTCCCCAAAATATGTTAGGAGACATCAGATTTTAAGACATTAAGTAATGAGCTGAATGCTGAGAAAGTAAACTCAAAAAATGCATTACATTGGTAATTTTTTGAGATGATTGTGAAGATAGGATAACAATATTATTCCATATTTTTATTCCACTTCAAAATCATAAAGTCCTTCCACATATATTCTCTCTTTTGATGATATCTCAAGGGGATAGTCCTGTAGGTAGATGTGTAGAGAAAGATGCAGTGGAGAGGGGTAATCGAAGATGTAACTAGAAGTTGGAGTATTGGATGGAGTTAGTTTCTTAGGGAGGCAAAAGAGGAAAGAATTTAGTGCTGGAGAGAGTAGTGGGTAATGATGTGGGAAACAAAGGCAGAAGGAAGTGTAGATAAAATTAAATGTCCATATAACCTGCAGCCCACTGACAAATACTTGAGGCAGGCAGAGTATAATGTCTTAATATTAATGCCCTGCCAGAGGGAAAAACAACCTTAGTTTGACAATAGCAAGGCTTCCTGTATCCTGTGTCTCCTTTAGCACACAAAAATCCTTTTGGAACTTCCTTTATCTTTAATTCCCCCAACCCCAAAGTATATAATCAGTTATTCCTCATAATCCCGGGGCAGCAGAGGGGAGCAGAAGGCAGCGGGGGCAGCAGCAGCTCCTTCTGCCCACAGGTCCTGTCCTTGTGCTTTAATAAAACCACCATTTTGCACCAAAGACGTCTCAAGAATTCTTTCTTGGCCGTGGGCTCCAGACCCCACCAAACCTCGCCTATTTATTCCGAAAACTACATCAGGTAAGAGACACCATTTTGAGGTAAAACTAGTTAAGAAAAATTCATGACTAAAAAGACCTGAAAGTAATCAAGGTAACCTTGAATCAAGGGCCCAGCCGACAGGAGAAATGTCAAACAAGTGGGGAAATGCTGATGTTGGCATAAAAAGTCAAAACACTGGATCCGCACCCAGTTGTGAGCTCTCCAGATCTCTAATATAATACCATGTCCACCCACGAATGTAACGGTGAGTGGACACTGAAGTACTGGAGCCAAGAGCAAACGGTTCAATGTCTTTTTTTCTTTTTTTTTTAAGATGTATTTATTTATTTGAGGGAGAGAGGCGGGGGAGGGGCAGAGGGAGAGAATCTTCAAGCAGACTCCCTGCTGAGCGTGGAGCCCAACGCGGGGCTCAATCCCAGGACCCTGAGATCATGACCTGAGCCAAAATCAAGAGTTGGACGCTTGAACGACTGAGTCACCCAGGCACCCCAATAGTTCAATGTCTTAAATAACCCCAGCAGAGATTTTAAGAGAAGTTCCTCTACTACAGAAATCAATTTCTAAGTCTGCTTTGAGTTCCCACCCCCAGGCCACTCTACAGGAAGCAAAAGCATTAAGCAAGCTGTTAGCATAGTGCATTCCTCCAGGACTTTTTCATACAACAGGATGTCTGCCTGTGTCAGCCTCCAATCACCCTCTTTAGAGAGTTCTGCTTTTTCTAAGACAGTACCCAAGTGTTTATAACTTTCTCCATTAAAAGGCATGCACGTTAAGAAATAAATTTAAGTTTGTACTCTATGAGCTAATACATTGGGATATTACCCCATCTTCCTGGCTTGGTGTTTGGTTTGGGAAGGAGTATGCAACCTCTGTTGCATACTGATCCAACAGTAAGTCATTCTTGCGATTGTTTACAGGCTGGAGCCAAAGGGGAAGAAATCTTCTTTCTTTGCTAGTAAAAGGGCTGCTAGGATGAGATGAGAAACCAAAGCTACTAGGAGCCATGCTTCCCATGGCACGGAGAAAGCTATCTGCAAAGAGAACCAGAAACACGAGTCAGAAATAGAGAGTATAAGCCCTAAAAGCATTCCTGACACTGAATCCAGCCATCTCCAGGACCAGTTCCCTACATCCTGTGTTTGGGTTACACCAGCCCATAAATTCTCCTTTTTGTGTGGGCAAGTTGGGAGTTTGCCATTTGCAACCCAAAGTACCCCAACTTGTGCACAGAATACCTTATACTTACAAGGTGCTCAATAAATAGATATTGATCATCTGGTTGCTTCAGTATTACTGATTTTTCTATACATTTTGCTTCTGCACTTTTTTTGTGCCCTATAACCTCTCTCTCAGTGAGGCTTGATTAAAGGTAAGGCTGCAATTTTCTGGTAATTACGGGGAATAACCCGAAGCTGGCCAAGGCCATTTAATATGTCTGTGTTTCAGTTTCCTAATCTGTAAAATATGGCAAATAATAATAGCAGCTATTTACTTAGCATCTACTATATTCCAAGTACTGGCCTAATGCTTAATATGCATTATTCTAGTTCCTATAGCAACTTTGTAACACATGCCTAATGATCCTCATTTTATAGATGGGGAAGCTGAGATGCAATGAGCTTAAATGAATTGACCAACGTCATACAGCTTGAGTGACAGAATTCTGATTCACATCTAGGTTTGCCTGAGCCTGTGCTCTTTCCAATGTCCCATGATGCCCTACTTATTCAAAAAGTTTTTGTGTGTGTAATAAGATAATGCAGGTATAATTGCTCTAAAAATAAAAAGAGATCAGAAATCGTTCTCTAATTGACAATAAAAAATGTGGAAGTGGGCCCAAATATTAACGAGGAAGATTTAGTTTTAGGACATTCTGACTACCCCAATTATGGCATTAGAAACAGTAACTGAAAAATAAATGATGAATCTCATATAAACGAGAAATTTTATGAAAAGAGAAAGTACAGCCAACATTCTGTTCCATTTCTGAAGCCTCAATAAAATTCCAAAAGACATAAGTAAGTAAGCTTTGCTAAGCTAGGGAGACATTTCTAATTTTCCTCCTTGAACCATCAATATGGAGGCCCTGGCATTTCCTTTGTGGCCCTGTTAATGAAGTTCCTTGTAAACTATGAACACTTTCACGTAAAGATCTGGATGGCAATATCAGTGGTATTTAAAATGAACAAACGTTTAGTCATGATGTCTACATACCATTAAAGTATATGCAAATCCTATTTTTGTAGAAGTTTAACTGAAAGAAGGCGAAGACCAAGTCTATATGTTAAATGACCTTTTGTAGTAAAACATTTGTGTTCCTCAAGCTATAACTATTTCAAACAAGGACCTTTTGTAGTAAAACACATGTGTTCCTCAAGGTATAACTTTTTTATATATAACTATTTCAAACAACTTCAAGGAAACCACACTGTGAACTATCTGTTTTATGTCCATTTTCTTCATTAGACTGTGAATACTTTGGGCATAGAAATTGTGTCTTACTCATCTTCTTATCTCTAGAATCTAGTATAGTGAAATTTTGCATAGGTTGGTTGGCATAGGACCTTTGGGGGTTCTGGGAACTTTAGCCTGCATGGACCTCTTCCTCCATAAAAAATATTAAAAATATTATATTTTATGACCATGTTGGTAAAAAGATGAATATATTAGTATTATACATTTAAACATTCTCTTTGACCTAAAATTTCTTTTTTTTTTTCCTTCTGACTTTAAAAGAAATTAAAACAGGGGAGCCTGGGTGGCTCAGTCAGTTAAGCATCTGCCTTTGTATTGGGTCATGATTCCAGGGTCCTGGGATCCAGCCCTGCCATCTGGCTCCCTGCTCAGCTGGGAGTCTGTTTCTTCCTCTGCCCCTCCCCCGGCTCATGTTCTCTCTCTCAAATAAATAAATAAAATCTTTAAAAAAATAAAATAAAATAAAAAATTAAAACATTTGCACAGGACCCTAAAAGTAATGTGGGCTCCAGGTGCTACGCCTATCCTGCATATGGATAAGTCAGTCCTATTATGCGTTACATACAATTTTGTTGAATGAATGAAATGAATAAATGATTTAAAATTAATATTTATCTGGTGGTAGTGATTCTTAAAGCTTCTATTTTGGAGTAATTTTCAGTTTAAAATATTTTCAAAAAGCAACTAATTAATAAAAATATCAAAATATACTAATATTCATTTAATCTGAAGCCAACTGTTGAAATGTACTACTGTAAAAAAAGTAAAAACCCAAAGCAGCATAGAAGCACATCAAAGTAGCAAAATAAATATTCAAAAATAATATCAGACATTGTTATGATTTGAACAAATGCAGCACACCTCTTAAATAATGAAATTTAAATATTTTCTTTTTTAAACTCTAACATTCCAAGAACGTCAGTTCATAAGGTAGATACTTAAAAAACGTGGAGCCACATGATTATTGACTATAATAATTGAGTTAAACACGTTCCCCAAATGCTAGACCTGCTGCTGCCTTCCACAACATTGCTTTTGGAACTCAGCATTTCTTCTGTTGTTTTCAGAGATATCTTTTTTAAATGGGAAATTGATTGATGAAATCTTAGCCATGAATAAGTGCTAATGCATACAATAAATTAAAATGCTGTCATTTTATAAGAAAGGTTTATTGGCTAACTGTGCTATTTCTTCTAGTAACTCAAAGTCTAGTGTTTAATTTACAGAATGAAATGCGGAAATCAATTATTCAGTTCATAGAATGACAAAACTGCTTCTCAAAGTTATGTTTTGGGAGGCAACCAGACTGACTTAGTCACTGACTTAAAACACAGAGTGTCATATCTGACAGTTTTTCCCACTTCAAAATGTATCGAACAATGTTCAAACTATGAGGAAGCACTTTTGCATTGTCTGGTCAGTGCTGTGTGCAAATTAATATCTGTATAATAATTCAGATTCACCCTTCCAAAAAGCATATCATACATATAAAGTGGTACTGGTATTTATGGGATAGACATTTACCAGAATTGCTCTTAAAGGCTACATAATAAAAGTGCATTAAAGCTGCCTAAATTAATTAACCATAGATACTGAAATGGATTCAGCTAATGGATTCTGCCTCTCCAGAGAGTGCCTCTTTTAATAATAAAACAACAGCAAAAAAACACGCTTTTCCTCCCTGTTTTCATAACATGTAGCCAGCCATCTGAACAAGAGCAGGAGGGGGAGTAGGACTGCTCACACCATCCCTGAGCCAGCAAGAGGGAGAGGTCATCTAGTGATCAGACACTCTTGCTTCTCCTCTCCAAGGGCAAATGGGCTGCCTCAGCAGCTGTCACATCCTGCTCCCCTTCGAAACAGGAAACCAGTCTAGAGTTTCACACTTACCTTCTGCCTTGTGTTACCAAACCGGCAGTCTTGCCAGATCCTTGAAAATGCCCATTATATATGAAGGTGGTGAAGGTTTTGAGGGACTGGTAAATAGGAGGGCATTTATGTTTGGGACAGGGGACTTCCTGGCTCAGCTATCTGCCATCGATTGTAAGGTTGCAAGAGAGAGAGGTGAAAGAAGCATAGAAGAGTGGAAGACACACAAGGTCATTTGGCCCATCTCATGCCAGTAGGCAGAATCACATCCCCAAGTACCGCTGAACCAATAAAGGGTCTTGTAATGAGACTGCTAGTTACCCAACGGCAAATAACGAGGAGCTTCACCAAAGATCTAGGTTGTGAACTCACAAATCACGGTTATTCAACTTGCTTTTCAATCAGACAAGCCCCTATTTTCCCTATGTTTCCCACACCATGTCCTCCTTTGGCCCCCTTATTGCTCATTAGCAGTTCCAGCAGAGGGCAGGCAGGGGAAAGGAGAAGAGACATATGTTAGAGCAAATGATCTAGAGTCTTCTGAACATGTTAAGGCAAATTTTCTCAATTACTAAGAGTAACAATGGTCTTTTTGTCCAAATGTTGTTGTTGTTGTTGTTGCTTTCTGTCCTTCTGTCTATATAAGGTATTATTGTCAGTTTTCAGGTCTCCTCTCTCAAGGAATTTACAGTCTGGTTTGGGAAGGCAAAATGAAGACACATGAAATAGTGAGAAAGCCATGCTCTAAAGCCACCCTAAGCTATCTCAAGTAAAGTCATGGTTCCAAGAGAAGGAAGACAGGTCTTTGTGTGCTGAAGCTGGTGATAACATATATAGATTGAAAGTATAAACCGAAGTAAATAATTAGTGCAGAGAAGTGAGAATCAATGTCTATGCAAATGTAACTGTTGAAAATTCTCTGAACAGGCCTGGGTGACAGCCTCATGGAGAGGACTTGCAGGCATCCTGTTAGAATTTGGTTTATGTGGGACAGGTCTCATCCTATCTCGGCACCAGGCTCTTTGCAGTGATCAGCCAAAGTGAGGGGACTGGTTGGCATGCAGGATCAGTTGGCATTCCTGGAGGAAAAATATTCAGTATCTTTCCAAATCATTCATTAAGGTCTGTGTGACAGTGTCATGAGCAACTCGCTGTGGGGAGGTCTTCATCAGATAAACAGGACTGCAAAATTCAGAGCCAAGGAATGCGGGCTGGAGAGGCACTCCCAGCTCCAGCTGCTACCTGAACACCCAGGACTGGCTGAGAACCAAGGAGACATGCTGAAACCAGGAGCCTCGGCGACGAATGGCAATGTTATAGCCGCTTAATCCTGAAATGAAAAGTAATTGCTTCTGGCTTAAAGAATAAAGGAAAAACAAGATCAGCCTTGGCTGAATTACATTTTTTTCCAAAAACAACCATGCTGTAGATCAGGTTCTAAAACCTGCTTGGTATTTGAAAATGTGAGGAAATGGATGTTTTCTGTCAATATAATTTAAATCCATCCAGAAGTACTGATATATAAGAACACTTGAATGCAAATACATTTTGATTAACATGATTAAATCAAACGTGTTTACTTTCAGCTCTAAGGGATGACATCTAAAATTTAACTTACCTAAATATAATTTTAGAAAGTCGGCTTTCAAAATAGCTCTTTCTTTCTTTTCTCTTTTGAAGGATTTTCTACTGAAAGTCTCAGCAGAAGATACCAGAGCTCCTTTTTTGTAAAGATGAAACTGCAAATGGAGAAATATGGAAGCAGGGGGAGGGAAAAGACATTTCAATACTTGTAATATATTCCCATGATGCAATTGTCTTCTCTATAGAAAAAAGAATTCATAAAAATTCATAAAGGAAGTGCTGCAAGTTTAAATTATTGTTAGAAGGATCGGAAGAGGACTTTAACCCACAACTGAGTAAGTAATATTCTTATTTTTACTTGTTTACCTCTCAAGGGGCTACAGAATGACAAATGTCAGATTTTCTGTATATAGAATTTTCATTTCCTCGAGAGCAAGAAGGCAAGGACAAAGAGTAAAAACACAGCAAGAGTGAGAACAAACGAATCTTGCCTTTCAAGTTTCAATTTTTAAATATATGTATTAACTTAAAATATTTGTGGCAGACGCACAATGATGTAGAGAAAACTAATTAAAATACTTCTTGTTTCCTAGAGCCATATAAAATTGCCTACATAAACAGCAATTTCACATGGTTTCCACCTAGTATCATAAGCCCCCACAGGAGTATCATCAACCAATAATAACCAGCAAGGAAGAAAACGCAGTTTGTCTCCCTGCTATCATTCTGTACAAACACTAATATTATAAAACAAATATGACACATGCTGTCTTCTTGCAGGTGCTAACATTGAGGACACTCCTCACAGAAAAACCGAGGCTATTCATGGTCATTATTCACAGCATGTATTTCTGCTTCATTAGTTCAAAACAAACAAACAAAATAATCCTTCTACCAGATGTTTTTTGGATACCACCGGTTTTTAAATTTTGTTTAACCTGAATCATGACACTGACAACTGTGTCCACTTTCACGCGAGCTCAAGCCGGTGGACGGCAGCAAGCCCAGCTACAGACCCAATAACTTGACACACGGTCATCACAAACATGAGGGCCTTTTTAAAATGAAAGGTGTCATACAGCTCATGAGGTAAGACAGCCATGAACAACACCGAGAATGCAAAGAATATCCACAGTCTATGAGGTGTGCTCTCTATGGGGATGTGACACACAGTGACCCCGAAAGCCACAATATTTCCAAAGATGAAGGACTAGGGTACTTAGGAACACTTTGAATTTAAAAAAAAAAAAAAAAAAAGCAGTCCTTTTTATATCAATACTCTGTCATTCTATGCCAGCATTCTATGCCAGGAAAGGGTACTGAGTGTGAAGATGGCCCCAATTTTCTTTTTTATGCTCAGCGTGATTCAGATATTAACAGGATTTCTATTCCCATCATAGAGAAGCCTCCGACAAGCTTTCTATTCTTACAAAACATGAGAATGTCCAAAGGAAATATAAATTTAAAGTACAATGCAAACATATATTTTAACGGGGATGTTGAGGGAATTAGGAAGTGTATGGAATGTTGTTCACAGCAATTTTAACCCAAATATGTCACCAGCAGATTTAAGGGAGTTTCCGTTTTCTATGTAAAAAAATTAAAATTACAAAAGTGCAATCTCTCATGTCAAATATTATTAAATCATCAATGACACATTTTCTTCAAACCTCCTTACTCCAATACCAGATGACCTTGGGAGGAAGCAAAGGTCTTTCTTTGCCTAGGGATTTCAATTACAGACTCGCTCTTTAGTATTTGCATTTTGCTCTGGAATTACTGACAATTCAAATATAATTTTCAACATCCCCCTGGGTGAACTAACCACCAAGTGCCTCACAACTTGCTTTCTAAAAAGAAATCTATCTCTTCAAATTATACTTCATAAAAAGTGAAGCTTAATGAGATTTTAAAATACGGACTTAAAGGGGTTTATCCTCCTCATGACCTGGCAGTATTCACCCTCTCTTTGAAGCATCCTGCTCTCCTCTTTTTCTAGTGTGAATTTTGACGAAATTCTGAGGAAATAGCCAGTGGGACAGCAAAGGTGATTTTCCTGAAGGATTGCTTCACCCAACCCAGCAGGTAGGGGCTGAAAAGGACTTCACATACTTTCCAGGTGATTCATATGATGCACACTAAATTTGAGACGCAATGGGTAGATAGCCCTTGTGAGGTGTTTGGCAGTGATAAAAGGAAACATTTATTAAATGCTTACCAAAAAGAAAAAAATATCAAGTATTAGAATTCTACTTGGCCCATGATCCAACCAAGGTAAGAGATTAAAAGCACTTATTTAAGGTCACAGAAATGGACCAGGCCCCAGTTTCCCTGATTCCCAGAAAACTGCAATGTCCACTGAGAACTTAACTCCATAATTAAGAGTGACACTCATTCAATAACAAGCAAGGAAAAACAAATTTCTATTGATCCACAGATCTACCATTTCCGTACTCTTCATTTTTCATGTTGATCTGAGTTCCCATCTGGTATCACTTCCTTCACCCCTGAAGACTTTAACATGTCTTAAAGTACATGTCTACTATCGACAAATTCTCTCAGCTTTTGTTTATTTGGCAATGTTTTTCTTTTTCATTCTTTCTCTCTTTCTTCCTCTCTCCCTTCTTTCGTCCTTGCCCTTGCTCTCATTCTTCTTATTCCCTTCATCTTTGAAGGATCTTTTCACTAGGTTTCTAATTCCAGGTTAACAGGTTTTATTTCTTTCAGCACTTTAAAGATGTTATTGCGTTGTCTTCTGGCTTGCAGAGAAGTCAGACAATTGCTCCCCTAAGGTCTTGTGCAGAATGAGGTTTTTCCCTCTGGCTGCTATTAAGATGTTTCTCTTCAGTCCTTGGTTTTCAGATATTTGACTATGATGTACCTGAAAGTGGTTTTCTTCATTTTTATCCTGCTTGTAGTTCGTTGAGCTTATAAAACTCATGGGTTAACAATTTTCATCAAATTTGGATTTTTTTCCAGCTATTTTTCTTGAAAAAAAACCCCAACATATATATATATATATATTTATTTATTTATCCCAGTCACCCTCTCCTCTTCTTCTGGAACTCCAATTCACAAATGTCAGGCCACCTCATACTACCCTACAAGTCAATGAGACTCTATTCATTTTTTTCTAGCCCTTTTTCTCTGTGTGTGCTTCAGTTTGCACAGTTTACGTTACCCTATCTTCGAGTTCACTATTTTTTTTCTTCTGTAGAATGCAATTTACTGTTAAGCCCATCTAGGGTTTTTTTTTTTTTTTTTCATTTCAGATATTTTTCAGCTCTAGAATTTCTAATTGGGTTTCTTTCATTGTTTCCAGTTCTCTAGTGAGACCTCTCCTCTACTCATGTGAGCCTTTATTTTCTTATAAATCCTCAAACACATTTATAAGAACTGTGTTAAAGTCCTTGCTTGTTATTTCCAACATCTCTGTCATCTCTGGTTATGTTTAATCCCTGAAGATGATACTGAAAGATCAATAAATAAAACCCAAATAACAACAAAACCACTAGTTCTGTCCAAGATCACACATGCTCAACTGCTGGAATCCCATGTCCCCGAATCCCTTCCTGTCACCTGGGAGAGAGTGAGGAGTCAAATGCCCTCTTCACTGCCACTTGCTTGGCACTGCACTCGTTCGTTGCCTCCTTCCCGATCCCTCATGGCTTAGCCCCGGCGGGAGGCGGCTTTACACGTCGGTACCTCTCTGAGATGTTGTTCTTTGGGTACCACCATTGCTCCCACCGCCCCCACTGCCATCTTGTGTTCAGTGCTGCAGCCACTGGCCCAGGGCTGCTCCAGGTCAGGCAGCTTTTCACCACAGCCCGGGCTGGCAGCATGTCTTGCTGCTTCTCCTCCGCGTGCTCCAAATGATGGCCCTGCCTCTCCTGCTTCCTACTGCCTCTCTCTGCATAGCTGTGGAGAAGCCCCCAAGGAGCTGCCCCCTGCCTGCCCTTGTCCCCTGAGCTCGGGTCTGTTTCTCCTCCAGCCAGATTTTCTCACCATCTACAGCTACTGGTCAGAGGATGGATTTCCCCCTGGTGGTAGCTCTTGTTGAACAAAGATTCACTAAATTGCTAAGTATTTGCTAAGAACTTGTTATGTGTACAGAATCCTATTTGCTTGTCAAGCGATAAGCAAAAAGAACTAAACAAACACACAAATGAATGATTTAAAGCCAAATATTATGTTTTGATAAGAGTCCTCTGTTGTAAAAAGTTGAAATCTACTGAACTCTATAGATGTTCATTAGTCTGTCTGTAAATTTCATCAATCGATTTGACAAATATCTACCGAGAACATGAAATGTACCAGGTTCTGTTCCCAGTGCTAAGAATATAAGATAGACAAGATACCCGATCTCATGGAGTTTAGAATAAACAAATAATACTAGTTACTAATAAATACAATATCAGATAGTGGAAATAATCTGGAGAAAATAAAGGAGGATAAATGGATAGAAACTAATGAGAGGAGAAAATATTGGATAGGGAGGTGAAGGAAGGTCTCTGAGAAAGTGACATCTGGGCTGAATGACATGAAGATCTAGGGAAAAGACAGTCCAGGCATGGGACAGCAAATTTATAGGAATGTAATGACTTACATAGTGAATGACAGGAAATGAGGTCAGACAGACAATCCAGCCCAGGTCAGGTAGCACTTTCAAAGCTATGGTAAGGAGTTTGTATTTTATTCTAAATACAGTGGGAAATGCTGGGAAATTTCAAAAGGGAATGACATTCTGTGATCACATTGTGAAAAGATCATTTTGGTGCTGTGTGAGGACTGATTGGAAGGTAGCAGGAATAGAAGAGCCCAAGACACGCTAGGAGCTATCGTAACCTAAGTAAGAAATGATGGTTCTATAATGCCATGAAATAAATGTGTATTCTATTAGATAGTGCTCTCTGCTGATAGCCCATCATGCAGGATACTGGATCTACTATGTGACAAAAGTAGATGACAAGGTCAATGGCCTCAAAGACCTTTCTATAATTTAATGGAGCTGACACATAAAATTAAAAGAGAACAAAGGATGATACCTTGTTGGGGCAATAAAAAATTGGCAGAGGTTAGTAGGCTCTTGACAATAATCTCTGGCTAGAGTAAAATCTTCCGGGTCACCCTACCCTAAATCACCACAGTGTTACAGAAGAACCAAAGAAATCATCATCCAAACCTCGAATCATACTTACACAACCAAGCAAATATAACCATAATTGTCAACATTTACTGAGCACTTAGAATGTTCCAGGCACTGTGCTAATGTCTACATGAATCATTTGATTCCTCCAGACTAGGACTATAATAGTGATTATCATCCCCATTTTCTGGATTAAAAAAACATGGTTATTGGACACGGTAACTTGCCTAATGTTACACAGAGCTACAAGAATTAGAGCCCTGCCTAAAATCCTAATCAGTCTGACCCCAAATCCAAGCTTATAAAGATGAGGCTAATGTTTTCCAAAGTTGCCTGATAACAAGAATTATCTGTGACTGTTTTTACAGATACAAATACCTATACCCATCCCCCACTTCATGCCAGGCCCACCAAGTCAGAATCTCCAGGGAGGAGTCTGGGAAGCTGTTACCTTTAACAATGGCCTTCAAATGACTATTACTATCTTATTCTTAATAGTATAATTATTCTAATTATATAGCCTACACTGGAATAGGCCATACCCAACATAAAGAATAAACACACTATATAAAATAAAGGAAGAATCAAGACCAGTGGCATTTATCAGAGACTCCTTGGAAGAAGTTAAGTTTTCGGCTAGATTTTGAAAGGAATGCTAAATAAAAGAAAGCATTGCAGGAAAGAAAGGCATGAAACAGACAAAAAGGAGAGAATTGGGTGTGTAGGGCACTGATAAAAATTGATGTCCCAAGGAAAGGAGGTGACTTGATTCAGCACACACCCTGACACTCAGTTCTGTTTATAAGAATTCAAGCAGGTTTAGATTATTTGTAGGTTACCAAAGCTGCCTAGATCATTGGCCTGATCTTGGCCATTGTTGCCCTAGAAAGGCAATCCTTGAAACAAAACCCAATTATCATTCTCTTGGGTTAAAAGGTCAGAAAGAATCCTGTTTTTCAGAATTATTTCTTAAAAACTAAACATATTTACTTGACTTCCTACAATAGACAAATGATCCCAGAAGACAACCTTACTTGGAATATAATAATAATTTTTCTTTTATTGATATCATAGACAATCTTTTTTTTTAATATTTTATTTATTTATTTGACAGAGGGAGAGAGAGCACAAGCAGGGGGAGCGGCAGGCAGAGGGAGAGGGAGAAGCAGGCTCCCCACTGAGCAGGAAGCCTGATGCAGGGCTTGATCCCAGCACCCCAGAATCATGACCTGAGCTGAAGGCAGACTCTTGACTGACTGAGCCACCCAGGTGCCCCGACTCATAGACATTCTTAAGTACGATTCCAACGGGGTGCCATAGAAGCCATGTCCTAAATTCTTCTGCAGCATTACTTTTAACAGGCTGCAACTCAATCAACAGATGCTCATCAAATGCTGAAATACATCAGACTCCATGAGCAGCACTGGGGAGACAATAAGTAAAATGTGGCTCTTAATCATGGGAGTTCAGAACCCAGCGGGAGAAGACAGACGACCAAATATGTAATTCCATTACAAGTCCTAGAATGGAGGTTTGTACAAATGGTCAGGCACTCTACAGAGGGAGTGCTGGCTCTGCACGGGGGACTGAGGGAAGGTGAAGGGCCTTGCTTGCTAGGTTTTGGAGGATTCACAGGATTTCGAGAGAGAAGGATGGAGCAAGTTCTGGAATACTGGAAGAATGACACAAAGGTCAGTATGAAAAAGCAAGCATTCAGTCATGGAGGAGTCACACACTTCAGCCCACAATTTTTTTTTTCAGTCTGCAGAGTGTTTTTTTTTTTTAAATTACTTGTCAGTGTTTAAAATGGGGAGAATTTGTATACAAACCTTTATTTTTGACTTACTGGAAATGCAAAGGTATAGGGGCATGTGGGTGGCTCCTTTGGTTGAGGGTCTGCCTTTGGCTAATGTCATGATCTCAGGGTCCTGGGATTGAGTCCTGCATCGGGCTCCCTGCCCAGTGGGGAGTCTGCTTCTCTCTGCCCCTCTGTTACTCCCCCTGCTCATTCTCTCTCTCTCAAATAAATAAAATCTTAAAAAAAAAAAAAAAAAAGGGAAATGCAAAGATTTAGCAACACTGGGCCCACTTTCAACTGATCTTGAGTAATAGCTACACCCCTTTAGAGGGAGATCCTTCTCCCCAGCCCATCCCAGACCCCACACCCTCTATTGTTTTATTCCCAGCCTTCCCCATGGGCATTTGCGGTTGTGAACCCTGGCAGAGAACAGGTGATGAGGTGACAGGAGAAAGCTTTGAAAGAGAATGTGGTGTGACAAGTTTGGAGCCTTGCTTGCCAAGCGTTTTCAGATTTTACCATGTGGGTGAGGGGGAGGGTAAAGCAGGGTAGGAAAATGGTAAGAGCTGATTTTTAGGAGGTGGCCTTTGGCAGACGGCTTGCGGGGCATTTAGACTGAATATGGAAACTACTTAGGAAGCCACCACAATAGTTCAGGAAAGAGATAAGGACTTGTAGTAGAAGAGTGGTGATGAGGATGGAGGCAAGGGGCAGAGGCATAAAAGGAGTAGAGACATAAAAATGTTCCTAAATTGGTTTTGTTGGTTTTTCTTTAAGAGAGAGAAAGAGAGCACACATAAGTGTGTGTGTGGGGGGGGGGGGGGCTGCGGGGGAGGGGCAGAGGGAGAGAGAGAGAGAGAGAGAGAGAGAGAATCCTAAGCAGGGTCCATGCTCAGTGTGGAGTCTGACACGGGGCTTGATCTCACTACCCTGAGATCATGACCTGAGCTGAAACCAAGAGTCAGATGCTTAACTGACTGAGCCACCCAGGAACCCCTCAAATTATTGAAATAAAAATGTTTAAACATCTACAAAAATTGAAAGAATAGTACAATAAATACCAACCTCTACCCAGATTCAACCTCAACTCAACAACTGTTATCATTTTGACATATTTGCTTTATTTTTATACATGCACACATATACATGTGTGTGTATTTTGAAAGAAAGTTGTAGATGTCGTGACACTTCACACCTAAATATTAACACTCAAATATGCATCTCCTAAAAATAAGAATTTTCTTATATATCACCACAATGTCATTATCACATCTAAGAAAATTAATATTAGTTTCTTAATACCACATAATATGTCCTTTAACATATAGCTCATATGGAAATTTTCTCCAGTTGTCCCCAAAATGTTTAGCTGTTTTTATCAAGCCAAGGGTGAATCAAGATTCATATATTGTATTTTGTTGTTATGTCTCCTTAGTCTCTTTTAATCTAGAATAGTTCTTCCTACTCTTTTTCCTCTGATGATAATGACTTTTGGAAGAATCCAAAAAAGTTGTCTTATAGAGTATCTCACGTTAGGGATTCCTCTGTGGGTTTCCCTGTAATTTGGTTGTTCTGTGATTCCCTGTAATTCCTATATATTTAAGGTTAGGTCTAAAGGCTTAATTAGATTCAATTTAACACTTTTGGCAAGAATAGTTCATAAATGATTTCCATATGAGCTATATGTTGCTTGATCTTGCTTGAATCAATTATTTCATTGGGGGTTGCAAAATAGTGACTTTCAAATATCATCACTCCTTCTTTGGCCTTGTTTTCTAAATATGAGTTTTCTCTCATCAACTAGGATGATATACAGTTCTTCCTAAGAAGGCCAGGTAAATATTTAGTTCTTTCCCTTTTACTATCAATTTCAGAGTAAGGATTTGTTACCTTTAATGATGCAAATGATTTTGTTTCTTCTTTCCATTACTTTTTTTGGGTATCACCACAGACTCAGACTCATAGATTTTTAAATATTAAACATTTTGCAATCAATTTGCTTCAAATTGTCCAAATCTGTCTAGTGGAAGCCCTTTAAAACTAGCTCTTGGGTCCTTTTAACATGCCCCTATAAATCACTGGGCACTTCCCGGTTTTAGGCATAACAAGATATCCTAAGCTCCACCTTGTAATTTCCCTGCTGAACAATTAGAATCAGCTATTTCTCCAAAGATCATTATTTTTTTTAGTATGTAATGATGAGTAGAAACCAAAATGTGGATTCTAGATGTGTTTATTGCTCAAGGGATGTCATTGCTTCTATATTCTTTTAGTAGACAGAGTTAGGATGGATAGATAGATACACATACATATGTATCTTTAATTCATAAGTCCATATTGATATTTTAAATTCAAATTTTAAATTCAAATATTAAACTATATTTTTATAGTTTATGAAATATAAAATTTTAAGTTCAAATTTAAACTATAATATTACAAGCATTTTCCTATTAGATGTTTTAAAGTACAAATGAACAGAAGTGGATAAGGAGTTGGATGTGTGAGGCAAGAAAAAGAAACAAGAAGGACTCCCTAAGTTCTTAGACTGAGAATCTGAGTCTGGATGGATGGCACTGCTGCTGCCATATTATCAAGATAGGAAGTAAGAAAAAATAGAAAAATTCCTGGGGTATGGGTGAGGGATGAGAAATCAGTTGTATATAGTTCAGTGTTTTATTATACTAGTTGTAAAATTAAATAATCTATTTAAGAACTGACACACACAGGTAAGTCAGTGATAAGGATTTTACATAGGTGTAGAAATTTAAGCTATATTCAAAGTATTGGTCAAGGGGCACCTGGATGGCTCAGTCGGTTAAGCATCTGACTCGTGGTTTCAGCTCAGGTCATGAGCTCATGGGTTGTGGGATCAAGCCCCGTGTTGGGATCCACACTCAACGCAGAGTCTGGTTGGGATTCTCTCTCTCCTCTCCCTCTGCCCCTCCCCTACTTGAGTGCACCCTCTCTCAAATAAATAAATAAATCTTTAAAAAATAACCCCAGAACGCAAAGTATCAGTCAATATTAATCTAACACTGGGTATTCTTCAAGCATCTGTGAACTGGATGAAGCTTGATACCTAAGTACAACTTATTAGGGCAATAAAATCAAGCTCAAGCAGAGGAGAAAAGAAATGTATAAAGGTAAGGAAATTCTGAGACGTAAAGGAGAAACCTTAAAACAACCCTAGATTTAAAATATGCTATATTAGTTTGCTAGGGCTGCCATAACAAAATACCGGAGATTGAGATCGGGTGCTTAAACAACAGAAATTTATTTTCTCATGGTCTGGAGGCTAGTAGTCCAAGAGCAAGGTGTTAACAGGTTTGTTTTCTTCTGAGTCCTCTCTCCTTGGCTTGCTGATGGCCACTTTCTCCCTGTACCCTCACATGGTTGCATGGTTGCTCATTCTTTCATCTGTGTTTGTGTGTCCTAATCTCTTCTTATGAGGACACTGGTCACATTGGAGTAGAGCCCATATGACCTCACTTTACCTTAATTACCTCTTTAAAGGCCCTATTTCCCAATATAGTCACATTCTGAGGTACTGGGGATTAGGACATCAAAATATTAATTTTAAGAGGACACAATTCAGTCCAGAACATATAGGACAGAAAAAAGCTATGTGATAGAATAAAGATACATGCTTGAGAAAGTTAGCAAGTCTTCTCTATGGCTAGGTCTCATTTCTGACTGGCCAAGGACAGTTTGGTAGCATTATTACTCCACAACAGCTTGAGCAAGTTTGAGATGATAATTACATGATGAACCACACATTCATCCACATTTCTATGGTCAACGATGAATATACAGAGAAAATTGGAGACAGAAGAATATATCCACCCTGTTTCCGCCAAGATTTTCTAGGCTTTGAACTTGAGTCATTATGCTTAGCTTCGCTCTCTGCCAGAGTGGGGGGGTGGCATTTAATCATTGCTTTTTCCTTCTCTTTCAGGACAAGTAGCTCTGTGCCAACTGACTCATCTGATACCAGCCTTAACTCTCACAAATGATATGGGAGCGGCAGGTTTCATCTATCTTAGAATAGGGAAAAGTAAAGAGGAAGTCAAGGTTTGCTTTTTTTGTTTGTTTGTTTGTTTTTTAAGGATGCTGGAAGATTGGCACTTTTACAGATGGGAAAAACAAAGGTGAAAGGAGGAGCTGGTGACTGACTTGATGACTTGCCTGGGGACCAGCTCAGCTAGTAAGGACACAGCCTTTTGACTCCTATCCCAGTGTTCTTTTTACTTCACCACAAAGTAAGTAGCTCTTTACTCTGGTTTAATTTTTTCTGTTTTAAAACATTCTTGGAAGTATTGCTTACGAATGATTTGAAATGCCAAAGAACATTCTGGATAGTGGTTAAGAATCCAGACTGGTCAAACAAGCCTGTGTTTGAACCTCAGCTTTATCATTCACTGCTCTATAGCTTTGAGCAGGTTGTCTAACTGCTTAAAGCCTCAATTTCCTCAATAGTGGAATGGGGATAATAATAGCACCTACCTCACAGAATGGCCCTTGAGGACTTGAACCCATTTACCAAAAAATCGGTAGTGTTACGCACATGGTAAGTGTTAATAAGAGATGCTATTATTCATTAGCATTCCCTAACATCTATCAGAATTCAAAATTTCCATTCTGGTTTCCTAGGCAAAAATGAAGCAAAAATAAATAAGTAAACAAACGAACATCATTGTTAGACATGTTTCCATTTCACAGCCAAGAGGATGTTTATTACAATGCCTTGGGATCGAGCAGTTGAGCACCAGGGCAAAAAACAAGCATCAACAATTGAGTCAAGTTTCACAACTTTGAAGATAAAAAATCACAGCCTAAGGAGAAAACCAAAATCTCCAAGGCAGCAGAGTTCTGAGACAAAAGAAAAAGCCTGGGAAAAAAAGAAAAGGTGCTATCACGTCTGTAAGCTCAACAAAAGCATTGGTACAAGCCAAGAGTGACAGAGACCACTTTCCAGATCAAAGAATGGAATTAAGATGCCCAAAGAAAGTAAAAGTCATCTTCAGCGAGAAAGACTTCTTGTTTTTCAGAGCCTAGGATCTCTTAATGTGAACAATGTGAAGAGCTTTGTTCTCATGTAGAGTCACACGAGGAACTGACCTTTAAATCCTGATGGGTCCTGCTGCGGTGACTCCCATAAAACACCAGCTAGTCACACGGCCCACACACTTGAACAGGTTGCTGTGTTAATTTTCTTTAATCAGTAATTTTTTCCCAAAAGTTGGCTTCCAGGACCCTGCTGGGAAGCCTGTCAGTCAAAAATTAATGAAACGCTATTACTATTTTCAAGTATCTAATTATGCACAAGGGAAAAATCTAGTCTCAGTTGAAGTAATAGAGCATTTTAAAATAGATCAGTAGCCCAAGAGATACCTACTAAAAAGGCTATTTATTTTTGTCAGACTTTATTGCCTCAAAGGCCAAAGCAAGACCCAGAAATAAAAGCACAAAATGAATTTATCCACAATGCACATAAAGAAGAAAGAGCCAGAGGGACTCTTCTGGAAGAGATATCTATAGGTTCTCTGCTTAAAATGAAGGAGAAAGACACTTTCAGTTATGTGGTCACTTCAGTTCTTTGCTTTGCTGAAATGGTCACTGATGAGCCAGATCCTTTCGTATTTTTTGTTCACTCTTTTCCTGCTAATTTCAGTTCTTGTATAAGAGCTGCACTGGGAACATTCTGCAAGGCAATTAGGCAGAATTTATAAAAATATTTAATATGATTATCTTTTGACCCAATAATTTCACATTTAGGAAGTCTTCCTACAGAAATTCTAACTAAAGTGTTTGAAAATATAGATATGAGAAAATTGGGGTACCCAGCTGGCTCAGTCAGTAGAGCATATGACTCTTGATCTCAGGGTCATGAGTTCAAGTCCCACGTTAGGAGTAGAGCTTACTTAGATATGAGGAAATCTACTATCCCATTGTCTAACATACTGTAAACTGAAAGCAATCTAAATGCCCATTAATATGGACTGGTTAAATTAATAATGGTTTGGCTATACGCACACCCTGGAGTCAGACCACCTGAGTTGAGTTCCCATTTCACTACAACTTATTAGTTGTGGCCTTTTGTATTTATCTTCTATTGCTGCCATAATAAATTGCCACAATTTTAGAGGTGTAAAACAACACAAATTTATTATCTTATAGTTTGATAGGTCAGAATTCCGGTATGGGTCTCACTGGGCTAAAACTGATGTGTTGGTAGTGCTGGTGTCCTTCTTGTAGAGTCTAGGAGGGAATCCCTGTCCTTGCTCATGCAGGTATTGGCAAAATTCAGTCCCACCCACGTGGTTGTAGGACTGAGGTCTCTGTTTCCTTGCTTGCCGTTAGCTGAGGCCTGCCCTTAGCTCCTAGACTCTTCTTGCTGGTCTTTGCATGTAGATGCCTACATCTCAAAAACAGCAACAGAGCATGGAATCTTCATGCTGCCATCTCTCTAACGCCCCTCCTACTGTCATCACATCTCTCTCTAACTCAACCGAGAAAGGTTCCACTGTTAGGGACACAAGGAATTTAACTGCGCCCACCCGACAGTCCAGATGGACCTCCCCATCTCAAGGTCTTACCCTTAATCACATTTGCAAAGTCCATTTTGCCATGTAAGGTAACACATTTTTGGTTCCAGGGATTTAGACATCTTTGGGGGCCATTATTTTACCTATCACTTCTCTCTAAGCCTCAGATTCCTCATCTCCAAAATGGAGTTTCTTCCACCCATGGTTCTTGTAAACTACAGATGAGACAGACTCTTGGCACATAGAAATCACTCAGCAAATGTTAGCTGTCACCACCACTGTTATGTAGCCACTAAAAAAATAGGAGACAGAACCATATTACTGATATAGAAAGATGTTCAAAAGATATATTTGAGAATAATCAGCTATAGAAAAATGTGTACAATATAGCCACTCTTTTAAAGAAGAAGGAAAAAAGATAAACAATTGTTAATTGTACTTATATAGGGGAAAAACGGATGGATACCAAAAGAAGTTTACAAAAGGGATACCAACTATATCTGTAATACTTTCTTTCTAACAAAAAGAAAACATCTGAGACATATATGTGACAGGATATTTGCCTTTTTTTTTTTTTAAGTAATCTCTATGCCCAGCGCGGTGCTTGAACTTACAACCTCAAGATCAAGAGTTGCACGCTCCACTGACTGAGCCAGCTAGGCACCCCAGGATATTTGCCTTTTAAGGTTCTGGCTTGTTACAGTCTGTACTTTTCTGTGTATATAAAATGTTTAAAAGTTTTTTAAAGAATGCATGGAGAAGTCAGAAAATAGGGATGCTGTCCTGATGGTACATGTATTTTGGGTTCTAGAAAAATAATCTAAAGTTTTAGAGGTAAACATAAAATTAGGGCAGACAGATGAAAATGTATTTCCACTTTCTGTCCATCAGTTAAGGTTAACACCTATTGAACAATGGAACAGTTAAGGATGATATGGTTTGAAAATGCCCAAAATACGTATGAAAATATTTAAGAAGACTTAAGCAAAAACATGTATACAAATTTAATACAGTCCATAATGTCAAGAAACAAAGAATTGGAATAGTGGTTACATTTTGTAGAGAAATTTAATTTTGAGACAGATTCTGAAGGAGAGGTTCAGAAATTTCTTTTCTTTTCGTTTTGTGAGAGAACGTGCATGTGCACAAGAGTGGTGTGGGGGAGGGGCAAAGGGAGAGGGAGAGAGAGACTCTTAAGCAGGCTCTATGCCCAGGAAGGACTGACGCAGGGCTTGATCTCACGACCCTGAGATCATGACCTGAGCCGAAACCAAGAGTGAGATACTTAACCGACTGAGCCACCCAGGCGCCCCCAGAAATTTCTAAGAAGGAGCAATTCAAATAGGAAACTGGACTATAATGAGTCACAAAGAAGGGGCCTTGTCAGCAGACTGCAGGGAGGAGTAGTAGATTAAGGTGGCTGGAGCAGAATTTCCTTCTCCAAGTTCTGAAGAGTCATGAAAACAGATACTGGTATTTACATGAACATATGCACAGAAAAATGTCAACAGACAATTAAATAGAAGATTTAGGCCACCAGCAAAACCGACTCGACATCACAGATTTACATTGACTGTGACAATTACCGTCTTCCCTATATTCCCTATATTTGCTGGAGCCATGGTAAAAATGTAAAGTGTGAAGCTGATATTTGTGAACTGCTTTGAAAAAGAAAAGGGGAATGCTGATGGAGACCATGAGTTAGCCTCCCTTCATTCTCTGTTGGAAGTGTTAGAATTATCTCTCTAGGGTTAGATATAATTATTGAATAGATTAACATGGACAAATATCCTCCCCCCCAAAAAGGACAATCTATTTTGAAAATATCCCATTTAATGCTATCAAAACATTCTAATATTGGGCTAAATTCACCTTTCTGCCTTCAAATTAATTTGAGTGAAAGGCTCACCCTAATTTCTGTTGGGGGGTTGTAGATGGCTATGACCACTAACAGAAAATTTGAGTCAGTCCAGATTTGTGGCTTCCAGCACAGAGGGCGCCCTATGGCCCATCTGGTCAATCACCAGGTCCTCCTGCCCGCCTCATTATCACCGCTCACATCCTGATTCCCACCACTGTTGTTCCAGATGTAGCCTCACCTCCGTTTGCCCACATACTGGGGCAGCTTCCCCAGAGTCTGCCCACCATACTGTGGCCAGAGTGAATACTCTCTCTCTCTCTCTCTCTCTGCCAACTTGAACAGATTCGTGCCATGCTTAAAGTTGGCCTCGCAGTGGGAATGCCTCACTGTTGTCTCTGTGAGTTGTGAGTTGGGTCACAGGCCTTGTCTTACTGATAATAAAGCCCCAAAGATTCCAATGATGCAGTTGTCTTAGCCCTTGTCTAGAATGCCTTCCCCATCGCTCAATCACTGGCTCTGTTGCCTGGCAGACTCCTGTTCCTGCAGGTCTCAGCTCAGATACTTTCTCCTGCGTGAATCCATAGTTTTAACTTCCCCAGCTGGCTCATATCCTTCTCCTAAAGCCTTGCTGGGCTTTGTGTAGACTTTCACATGACTTGTCTTGTTTGATTGCAATTATTTATTAAGCTCCTTGAAGACAGGGACCACATCTTAGTTTTTTTTTTTTTTTTTTTAATTTTTAAGATTTATTTATTTACTTGAGAGAGAGAGAACAAGAGCACAAGTGGGGGGGGGCAGGGAGAGAAAGAATCTCAAGCAGACTCCCCATTGAGCATGGAGGCTGACTTGGGGCCCAATCTCACCACCCTGAGATCATGACCTGAGCCAAAACCAAGAGTCAGATGCTCAACCAACTGAGCCACCCAGATGCCCCTAGTTTTTTTTACGTAGTCAGTAAATAGCAGCTTCTAGTACATTCATTATAGGCACACAGTGAACATTAATGGATGTTGAAAGAAAAAATTAATACTACCACTGATATGGGGTAAAGAGTTTCCCCAATTAATTAGATCAACATTTTTCCCCCTTTCCTGCTATATGTGGCAGCAGGGGAAAAACCTTTCTTCCTAATTATGTCAAAAACACTGTCCCATGAAGTCTTTGCATTTTGAGAATAAAGGCTGAAAGAAATTTTTATCCTTTATAACATTAAAGGCCTTGATTATTGGCAAAGAGAGGACACCAGATTCATTAGAAGCAATTCTTTCTCTGTTCCTGTAACTAATTACAGATGAGTAATTTAAAAAAATTAGTATCCATAAAGATTGACCGCAAACCAATAAGGATGATGAGTTGAATCATAAGAATTCCATGCTATTTATATCTCCCCACACACAGTGCATTTATTCTAAGTGGAAAAGTACAAATATTGGGATAAAAACATTTAAACTACAGAAACAAGAAATTCCAAGTGCTAATCCTGCCTAAAGGGCAGAATTTAATTCTGTGCTACGCTACTGTATATAGGATTAAGAGGCGTGGTTAACCAAACATTTGAGAACAAGCAATTACCACTGAATCTATCACATATTTGTCTCACACATAATTTATACAATAAGCCCACAGTGGGTAAAAATAAAATGCTGTTTGCAACATTTTTTTTCCAGCCACAAATTTTTCAGGCATCTTTCCCCCCCTCCCCCCATCAGAGATTATTTACTCCTATGGCCTTAGGTTGGATGGCAGTGGGATATTTTTTCTCTGATATGTAGGGACAAAGAAATAATATCTCTAACATGTTTTTCTTGGCTGTGTCCTTCCAGCCAATCTTGGGCACCTGAATGCGGAGATGCATGGTCCCCATAGTTGATTATGGGATACTTAAGAGTGGAATGGACATGCAAGGGAACACTTTCATTTACTCATTTATTTGTTCATTCAACAAACACTTGTGTGCCAACCTGTGTGCCCAGAAGTGTGCTGGGCTCTCAGCATACAAGTGAACAAGACACGGTCCCCACCCTTGATGAACTCACAGTGTCGCAGCAGACAATTAACCCCACAATTACAATATAGAATAAGAAGCCAGGCCGGTTGCGGGGTGGGGGGTACTCAGAGTTACAGGGGCTCTGAGTGGGATAGTCAGCAAGGGCTGGAAGTGCCATCTAAGCTGCATCTCAAATGACCTAAAGGGCCCAGACTGTTGAAGGAGGGCAGAGAAGTGGAAATTCACAGCCTGGGGAAGAGCTGGGAGAGATGAGATCACAAGGGAACGTGGGAGAAGATGAGGCAGGACGGTGCTCATTGATAGGGCAGGGCAGGTATTTGCAAAGATAGGGGATCTGAGACTCTAACTAAAAATGTTCTGTGCCGACAACACAAGCAGCCGCTTCTGGGGCCCTCCTCCCCCTCTCCACCTGGGACACCTACCAGAAAGAGGACAGCTGAGAGTTCAAATATATTTGAGAGAAACTTTAAATCTTTGTGCAGTGGCATGTTGGCTGAACTGACTCTGGCCTTTGCACTTACTTTGACATTTTGCACAAAGTAGGGCGATAGGCACCATCAAACCCCAACTTTGTAACTGGCTCAGCTCTGGCTGTGAGTCCCTATTTGGCAAGAGCGTGACCCGGGGCAAGGGATTTCACCCCATTGTGCCTCGGTGACTCGTCTTTACAAAAATTTGCAGCAGGACAAAAGTGAGTGTATGTAAAGTGCTCAGAACAGAGCTTGGTACAGAACAAATACCCAGTAAGTATTAGCCATAATTATTCTACTCCACACATGGGATGTGCCAATGAAGCCAGTTCGCTGGTTATTTTAATAACCAGCATGTCATTTATAGGCCTGGGCTCAGAAGTAACGCTGCTGTTGTTTAATGTCTTTGGCACTAACGGAGATTAGAAAAGTTAACCCTGTGAACACAAGGACTGACCTTTGGCTGCCTTTCAAAAGTTGCAATGGAATTTTTTGTTTATCACCATTCATTGAACGTTCATTATCCCCCACACTTACTGAGTGTCCACTGAATGTCAGGCCTGGGCCGACAAGGATACCTGAGTAGGTCTGAAAATCTACTACTCACTCAGTACATGCTTAGCAAGTCTGCAGAAAGTGCAGATCACTGGTGATTAGGATAAAATGATGACCTGGGCCCTCCCGCAGAAGGTGATACATGCTAGAAAGAAGCAGAGGTTGTAATAACGAACACCTGTGCAAAGCTTTCTCTACACCAGGCTCTGTGCTCCATGCATTACCCCCGAGTGCCTGGGAGGTGAGAGGATGGAATCATGGTTCTGAGCTGAGGGGATCAGGAAAAACTTCACGGAGGTGGAAGCCTTAGAACAGGATCTTGGAAAATATTTCTGGAGCATTATGCTTAACCCAGGTTTTATAATGGAACAGGTCCCATGGCTTTTTCTAAAGGTGCTTCTTGGTAGAAAGGCTATTTTATTATTATTTTTTAAAGATTTTATTTATTTATTTAATTGGCAGAGAGAGAGTGAGAGAGGGAACACAAGCAGGGGGAGTGGGAGAGGGAGAAGCAGGCTTCCTGGGGAGCGTGGGAGCCCGATGCGGGGCTCGATCCCAGGACCCTGGGATCATGACCTGAGCCGAAGGCAGACACTTAACTGACTGAGCCACCCAGGCGCCCCTAGAAAAGCTATTTTAAAGGAAATAGCCAACACAAGGGATAGTTTCTACTAAAAATTTTCATCTGGCTACAAGATAGAACTACTACCAACCTGAGCAAGGGTCCAGCTGTTTCTTCAAAAATTAACCACCTCCCATGACATTATCAAGCCCGATCGTCCTCTTGGCCTGTAGCGCAGTTCCAATCCCATTTCTCCCTGAATGCTCCTTCTTTCCCACAAACCACTGGGATTCATGTTTGCAGCACACTCTGAAATCCTGTTCCCAATTATTGGTTGTGTAATTTATTGATAAAGCAAAGCCAAATATGAGTAAGAAGGAAAGCCTAATTAGAAATGAAGCACTCAATGTCCCAACAAGGAAAATTCCAGGGCTTCAAAAATAGAAAATCAGTGATGCATAGTTTGAGGGCTTTGTCACCAAAGAAATAATCCCAGTGCTTAATAAACCAAAAAATGGTTTAAACAGATGGGGCAAAGTTATCAGTGGCAGAGAATGGGCACCTACACAGTAACAGAATGATTTAGAACCAAAATGACTCTGGCATACACGAAAGAATATCTATTTGGGTCCTGAAATGAACATTATAAAAAATCTGTATGAAAAGGAATATAAAATCAGCCGTGAAGAGAGAACATAACAGGATATGGGCTGATATAGAAATACTGGAGCCACTTTTTTATAAGATTGATTAACCAATTGAGTTAAATAGTTGATTTGTATGACTTTTTTTATTGAACTAACTTCTTAAGTGGATCAACCAAAACAGTAATTTTTAGTAGAGTGTGGATGCAGCTTTATTCTAACAAATTTGCCCTTAAACAGAAAACCTATTCTCACAACAGAAAAACCATCGCAACAGCACGTGTCTGCATATTCTCTGCCTACATGTACCTGAACATGTTTCTAATCAGCTGACCACCTACACGAAGGTAGCTCATAGGGCCTGTATTTTTCCTTGTAGGAGAAACGGCAAAGCCTCAGTATGTTTAAAAGTCTTTGAAAATTATTGGACCGAAATTATAGACACCTAGTGTTGAGTGTCCGTGAATTGCTGGATGGTCCTTACCAGATCACTTAGCCTCCATGTTTTCTTTTCTTTCTTTCCTTTTTTTTTTTTTTTAAGATTTATTTATTTATTTATTTATTTGAGAGAGGGGGAGAGAGAGTACAAGTGAGCAGGGCAGGGAGGAGCAGAGCCTGGGCTGGGAGGAGCAGAGCGAGAGGGAGAAGCAGACTCCCCACTGAGCAGGGAGCCCAGTGCGGGACTCGATCCCAGAACCCTGGATCAAGACCTGAGCCGAAGGCAGCCGCTTAACTGACTGAACCACCCAGGTGCCCCAGCCTCCGTGTTTTCTAATTATTGTATTATACAACCAAAAGAATGATATTCTCTCTCTTTCTCTCTCTCACACACACACACCCACACACACCCACACACACCCTATACCCTTGAGCACTGAGAGACAACAGGCAGATCGGGAGGCTCTTCCATCTGCAAGAAACAGAGAACTGGAGGCAAGCGGAAAACACAGCTTCTGAGTGGTGGCGAAACAAGGTGCCATTAATGCCCCATCTTCCAACCACTGATGTGAACTAGGGGCCTTTCCCAGCCAAAGAATAATTTTAGGGAATGAGCTTCCTGGTGAGCTCACAGCTTAACACTGCTTGTATCACCATCTTGAGTCAGCAGTGGATAATGCTGTGCAGAATAAACTAATTTTAGTCATCTGTGGGATCCTTGTAAGCATTCCATAGTGACTTTAAAGAGTCAGTGTAAACTTGCTATCTCTGCTTCATTTCCTGCTCCCAATAACCCACTAAAGGGTATTTTTAGATGACGACATCTTACAGGATTTGCCTAGGTGCATTTCTCTGTCTGAGAACTGGCCGATGAAAATTCTGCCACAGGGGCGCCTGAGTGGCTCAGTTGTTAAGCGTCTGCCTTCAGCTCAGGTCATGATCCCGGGGTCCTGGGATCGAGTCCCGTGTCAGGCTCCCTGCTCGGCGGGGAGCCTGCTTCTCCCTCTCCCTCTGCCTGCCACCCCCCCTGCTTGTGGTCTCTCTCTCTCTGTCAAATAAATAAATAAAATCTTAAGAAAAAGAAAATTCTGCCACAGATTCCAAAGTCTGGAGGCCTTCTGGTTAAATGACCCAGGAAAGTGATTAACAAATATGGCAACAAAGGACATGGAAATGAAGTCTTCTACACGCTAGAGGGAAAAGAACTGCCCTCCTTACTCTCATCTTAGCAACATTTTCCGGGAGCCTCAGCCCACAGCTGCATGGAGGGAAGAGATGAAGAGAGAAAAATGCTCAGCCCGAGGCTAATACTATTTCCTCCAGCTATCATACTATACATTTGGAATGTGAAATGATCCCTCAGCTTCTTAATCATCCCGGTCTGTGCCGCACCTCTGGGCTCTGAGTCATATCTCACTGGCAGTCAATCGCATGCTGAATATAGAGCACCTCTAATTTGTTCAGCATCTCGTGGGTCACTGAGAGAGAATAGAGCCTGAGGACAAACTCTGCTCAGATCACCCAGATCCAGATGTGTGAGCCCAGACTATAACACTGAAGAACTCATATTGCATGGAGAATTGTGTGTAAGAGGTTGCAGTAGGGTTTTGTGTTTCTGAGAAAGATGCTGGGTTTGGCTGTATTTATGAAGGAATGTGGAAACCCAGAGGGGCTGAGTTGGGACAAAGGGGGTAAGGAGAATTGAAGGCAAATGGAACCCACGATGTTGGTTGTGAATAGCCCATCAGCCAGAAAGAATGTGAAGGGACCCTGTCATAGGTGAAAGACGTTTTTTGGTTTTTGTCTTTTCATTCTTAAAAAACCTTCAACCCTGGGGCGCCTGGGTGGCTCAGATGGTTAAGCGTCTGCCTTCGGCTCAGGTCATGATCCCAGGGTCCTGGGATCGAGTCCCGCATCGGGCTCCCTGCTCCTTGGGAGCCTGCTTCTCCCTCTGCTTCTCTCTCTCTCTCTCTGTCTCTCATGAATAAATAAATGAAATCTAAACAAAAACAAAAACAAAAACAAAAACAAAAACAAAAACCTTCAACCCTGGAACATTTGATATCAATTTGTCCTGGTCTAAAAAGAGAATTAGACAGCTTCCAATGAAGTGTATGAGAAGCCTAAGGAGAAGAGGGGGAGGGAGGGCAGAGAGAGAGGCAGAGTTGGAAATTATTAATAGGGAAAAAGAGGGAAATGGTGTGTCCCGTAATTATTTGTGTAGGAAAGGCAGCTAATAAGAGTTCCAGTGTAGAATTTCTGGTTCTTGAATTCATTAAAAGTAACTCTGAGACTCTTGGATTTTGGGGGGCCAAGACTTTGCTATAGGAAACTTCATTTAAACTCCTCTTTCCAAAGAAAACACACTTCATACCAAGATATACAATCTATGTGTAGCTTCGTTGTGCTGCTAGAAACTTGGTCCCACTGACTGATTCTTCTTTACTGAGAATCCCAGTGTCCTCATTCACCCCTCCAAAGCTGAGTTTGATGGACTCCAGTTGAGTAAAGCAAGTCTTTCAGAGCAGAGAGGCAGTTGCCCTGGGCTGGCCCATCTGCTTCTGAAAGGCTGTGCTGCCATCTTTGGGAACCATGAAGGCAGTCCTTCCCGCAGGATCCTAAGACAACCTTCTGTGGAACGTTGTGTTAAGGAATGTCTGGAATGTTTCTGGTCCTGAGAGTTCCGATATGGTCCATGCTGAAGAATGGGCAGAGCAGTATTAACCGTGTGCAGCAAGACCAATTCAGATCAGAGACAGATCGGGGCTGGGGGGGTCGGGGGGGTGGAATCATAAGAGGAAGGATAAGACTGCCTCTTCTCAATCATTAAATGCAGTTTCAGAATTTCTTTCTGGATTCCAAGTGCATCACACAGACCACCTACTACCCTTCCAGGCTAATCAGAGGGTAGGTGCTAAATAGGCTATCAATTATCAGTGAAAAAAGTGGCAACTACCTGCAATTTTTTCATACTGGCCTTTGGCTTAGTATATGAATGAACGAACTTGTTAAAATATCAGTATAACTGCACCTTTGATTTTATGTTATTAACAACAGTTATTCACAGAATCAGGAAGTTCTCTTTCTAAATAGATTTTAAAGGTTTTAAATATATTTAAAGGTTTAAAGATTCCATTTATAGGTAGGTGTCTGTATGCGTGTGTACACAGACACATATATATGAAAATACATTTTGCCTGAATGCCTTTTTTGTTTATTAGAACTGTAAACTTGCTAAGGCTGAAGGCATTGCTTTAATAAAGATATTTAGCATTTAAAATCATATTTAGTGTCTAGGGTACTATGGTCATTTATTTTCTTACTTTTTATTTTGAATATTCTCCACCACAGGATTTCTCCTAAGCTTTTTGTCTGCATTGCACAGTAAGAAATACATTGAAAATTTTGATTCAGTACACTCCCATGTATATGTCTATATGCTATTTATATACACATATAAGTATGCATAAACGTATACACACACACACACACTACCCCATAATTTCATGAAACAAAACCTGCCCTTACAAAGTATGATACATTTCTGGTATTTTCTGTTCTACTTTGTTTCTTCATTTGTATAAAATATCAGTCATGACACATTTTATTAATTTCTCTACCCACTAACAGGTCGTAACCTGGAGTTTGAGAAACATTGTTCTACCTGGCCCTTCAAATAATTTCATAATTCTATTAAAGAAAATAAAATGTTATAATGCAATAATATGGGCATCTATTTGAAATGGTTTAAGGAAACGAGTGCTAATAAAAGGACTGTATCTCTGATTTAAGTTAATTATGATCATTATTATGTTATCACATTTTAGAGAATATTACCTTTTTAAAAATGAGAATAATCACATAATCCCTTTCTTCTTTTTGAATAAGATTTTTTACAACCTTGCAAACTTAAAAATTAAGCTATCTCCATTCTTTAGGCTTCCCACCCCTCCCCATTCCCCCTCCTCTTTTTTAAAGAAAAGATAATGACATTTAAGAGAATACAAAATTAAGAGTAAAAGTCTAGGTTTTACCATAAAGAGTTCTACGAGCTCATTTTAGAATTATATATATATGTATATATATTTTTATATGTATGTATATTTTTATAAATATATATATTTAAATATTTTATTTGTTTGGGAGAGAGAGAGCATGAGCTTGTGGAGGGGCAGGGGGGTAGAGGGAGAGGGAGAAGCTGACTCCCTGCTGAGCAGGGAGCAGGGACCCCATACGGGGCTTGATCCCAGGACCCTGAGATCATGACCTGAGCCAAAGGCAGACACTTAACCAGCTGAGCCACCCAGGTGCCCTCATTTTAGAATAATAAAAAGGTCATATGCAGCATGAGGATAAATGTAGAATCTGGCTCTGGGCACTTTATGATTCCTTAGAATTGAACTGTAAATTCAACTTTTGAGAATAAAATCAGACTTTAATTACCAAAAAAGGATAATTCTTAAAGAAACTTTGTGGTGACTCTACCTGTGAATATGGAGATTCACTCTGTAGTGTGAGTAATGACACAGAGATCCTCTGCTTGTCAATAAAATTGTCATTAAAATTTGAAATAGACTGTATATTCCCCTTTAACATATCTGGGTTGTAAATTTAGATTTTTGCATAATGTGAGTTAAAATGGACCCTCCTTGTACTTGTTTTTGTTGATGCCTATAGAGTTCACAAATTGGTGTTGAGAGAGAGGTATGTTAAAACCCCAAATACCACAATGTGATTCCGTGGACATCAAGACAGGCAGACTCTTTTGATAAGAGTCACCCTTGGAGAATTGCCTTACTGACCCAGAACCCCTCGTTAGTGGCAGGTGGGGTGGAAACACCGTACAAACTTCTTCCCACCCAGAGCAGAGAAATTTGACTACAGAACTCTCAACGTGCCCTCCCGGCCCCCACCCCGCACCTGGCTTTCTTCACAGGGCCTCCGCTGGCTCGCCCACCACACCTGCTCATAAGTGCTGTTGGTTTCTGCCTCCCTCTAGACTCGTGCGCAGAAGGCGGGCAGGGGTGTCATCCTATCCACTGTTGCATCTCCAAACTAGTACAATGAACTGGGCACACTGGGCATTCCATAACAACGGAGTGAGGTAAAGAAGAGAGGAATAACTGAATTTCGAATTAATCATCCACTTTAACCTATAGCCCCTTCAAGAGTCAGCCTTCTCTATACACCCAGCCTCGTGTGAAGCAAGGGCCAAGAACTCTTCAGGGGAGCCCGCATCCCCGAATCCAGCAGGAAGCTCACTTCCAGGGGGTGTCCAGCCCCCTCCAGGTAAAATAAGAGGGAGGAAGTTAATATTCTATAGAGCAGTTGCTAGGGATAGCACTGGCTAGGGCATATACTGTTGACCCTTGAACAACATAGAGGTTAGGGGCACTGACCAACCATACAGTTGAAAATCCGCGTGTAATGTTTACTCCCCCCAAACCTTAACTACTAATAGTCTACTGTTGACTGTGGCCTTACTGATAACATGGATGAACACAGTTTGTATGTTATATGTATTACATACTGTATTCTTACAATACAGTAAGCTAGAGAAAAGAAAATGTGAAGGAAACTGTAAGAAAGAGAAAATACATTTACAGTCCTACATTGTATGTATCGAAAAAAATCTGTGTATAAGTGGACCCGCACATTTCAAACCCGTGTCGTTCAAGGGTCAAATGTAAAAGGCTTCCCATGAGGATTTATTCAGTGAAGGTACAAAGCAGAAGGATCCAGTCCCAAGACACGAATTACCTTCCTTCTGGGAGTGTTAGGAAGGGTTCCTGAGCCAGGTGGACACAAATGGCATTTGCAGTCACTCTCCGATGGGTCTGCACCATAGGAACCTGTCATTTTAGTAGGTCAAAGACAAGCAAATATCATCGTATCGTTCGACCTATTACAGGTTTAAAAGTGCCATGGCTAGAAACCAGTCAAGGCTGAATCCTGATGCTAACAAGAAAGCCTGAACGGCATACCAGAGATCCATTTCAGCTTCTCGCGTTTCCGAGCAACGGGGAAAAGGCAGAGGCTCAGGATCTCCACACGGCAATACACAAGTTGCTTTCTGCTGATTTATGCAGGTCTCCAATGCCACCAACCCAGCGTTTATGTATTTTAGTGCATGATATTAATAGAGACTTGGGGAATAATAATACCTGCCATTTACGGTATACCTACCATGGATTTTTTGCACTGTACTATACTTCACATTTTCAGTATCTCTTGTGTGTACAATTACCCTGCTCACAACGAGCTGAGGAAGTAGGTATTTTTGCTCCTTCATTTTACAGACACTCCGTAGTGCCTCAAAGATGTTAAATTGTGTGGCCTAACATCCTCAGCTGGGACTTAATGACACCAGGTTCTCTGCTCCCTCCACCACAGTAATAAGACTCGACACTTATAGAGCCTCCTATGAGCCAGGCACCAAGTGTTAACTCATTTCACCCATAATAAGCCAATGAAGGTACTGCTATGGTCCCCATTCTACAACTGGGCAAACAGGGCGAAGAAGTTAACCAGCCTACCTCAGGCACATAGGAAGCAAGAGACGGGGCTGGAATTCAGGCCAAGGCTGATTATTGATTGGTTCGATAATAAAGAAAGCCATTTAACCGAATTTAACCCAGGACTTTCCAAACTTGTTTGACTAGGGAACCATTTGTAAGTTGTACCTGTTATGACTGTTAACAACTTGGAAAAACACAGTTTGGGAATCACAGGTCCACCTGCCTCCGCTTGACCCAGGCCCTCTCGCCTCTCCCAATCCAGAGTCCGTGCCCGTCACCACTGTGCTCTGCCTGCCTCTTAAAGACCCCAGGGTCTCCATCTGCATACCTCACTAACCACATCTCCTGGCTGTAGAAGCTGGATGTCAAAAACTGTCCATTTGCACTCTTGATTCTCTCTAAAAGCCTTGTAATAAGACCAAAGCAATACAGCACGTTTGTAAAGGTTAATGTAAAATAAATTATTTTAGAATAGAAAGTGACTTCTACCTCCAATGTCCATACGGAGAAAAACAATCTTTTCTGCTTTGAGCAACTAAAAATACTAAAAACCCTCGAGGTCTCTAGGGCCGTGAAGCTATGAATTACAGTGTGAATATCAAATAATTCCATGAAGGTCATGTAAAAGAACTGAGTTCAACACATCACTGTCAATTTCACCACTGTTGGGATGGATAAAACATAACGTTTATTGGGTATTTATTATGGGCCAGGCACTCTGCCATGTGCTTTCCATAGATTGTCTTATTTTGCAACAACTTTACGAGATAAATACTGACGTTATTCTCATCCTACAGAAGCAAAACCCAAGGTACGAGGAGTTTAAGCAGCTAGCCCAAGATCACACAATTATCTAGCAAGTGGTGGAGCCAGGATATGAAACAGAGAACCTAGTGTTTAAATGTCCCGAGCCATTTTAGACATTAGCTAGGGGGTGCACAGAGCAGAGCCAAGTAGGAACCCCCAGGTTCTAACAAAGTGATCATTTGCTTTTTGCAAGCCCTACATTAAAAGGTACATAACATCTACTAAAACCCTGGGGGAACTTCAAAGTCTGTCAACTGGAAATAGGATTCCAGTGGGGGAAACCTTAAAACCTTTCATTGCTCCAAGATGATACGTTGGCTTGGCAGATCTGGCTCATCTTAAAAGGAAGTTTTTTTTGGAAGGTATAACTGAATAATATGGCATTAAAGAAACATGATTCGAGTTCTTATGCTTATAAAATCATAGTTGTCATTTCTAGGCTTGCTGAAGACTGTCTTGTTATCCCTTACTAAGTTGGAGGAAACCAATACTATACAGACGTCCATACATTCTGCACTTTTCTTCCTTTTCCGAAAGAAACTCACAGGGTTTTAAGTATTTTTAGTTACTCGGAGCAATCAAAACATTAAGTGTTTTCCTCTATACGGACATTAGAGGAAAAAGGCACTTTCTATTCTAAAATAATTTATTTTACATTAACCTTTACAAACGTGCCCCATTGATTTGGTTACTTTATAAGGCTTTCAGAGAGAATCGAGACTGCATGAGGTGTTGAAAATTCATCTAAAATAACTGGGAATTCACGCAGTTGATTGTTTTTTAAAAAAAACAACTGCAGAGGGATTTTCAAGAGGTAAAGAGACGCAACCAGAAGGTAGAAATGGTCATTCAGTGAGGCATGGAGGCAGCCTTGAGAATGTGCACTTAAGGAAAAATTGCTAAGTCAAAAAAATCACAGAATAAATAATCCTGGGAGGCAGTACAGCATGGGGTTAAGAAAAAGGCTCAGATTCCAACAGCCTGGGTTTCACTCATTAGGTATGTGACCTTGTGCAAGACAGCTCTCCTCCCTGGATTTAGTTCCTTCCTATTTAAATGAGGTTGTTAACGAGACCTCTCTCATAAGGTTGCTTGCTGTGAAAATTAAGTAAGATAATTTATAAAATGCCCTTAGGACAATGTCTGGTAATTGCTCAAGAACTGTTAGCTATTAAAAGCAGAAAATGCCATTATTGTTCCCACGCCCGTGAATGGGCGTGGAGAAGGTAAGGTAAGAAGTTAAAATAAAACATGGATAATCATAGGTCTACCGCTGTAAACCTAAATGAGAGAATCAACATATTGTAGGCTCTCACCAAATACTGAATGAACAAATCAATCAATCAATCAATCAGTGAATGAATCAATGAATAGAGTCACAGGAAGGAAAGCTTACTTTCGGAAAAGCGAAATTCTTTGCCTTCTGCAGGCCCCTTTACCCCCCTCTACTCTACCCATAAGAGAGTAATTCATAGGAGTCTTCCCATTCCCCAGGCAGCAGTTCAGTTTCAGTGCAGTAAATTTTCAACTTTTTCCAAAACTAGAGTAAAATATACACCGGGACACAATGAACTTAGAAACACTTTAAGCGACCTCAACCTCATGACAGGAGAAAAAGATGGTCAAAGGTGAAGTTATATTTAACGCACCTTTAATTTGTCTCAATAGGTGTGATCTGAAACAGATGAATGTTGTGTGAAATATATCTATTTTAATTGTTGTTGTTTTTTGCAAAAGGATAGCTATAAAAGAAAAGGGAGTGTGCTGAGCGAGGGAGTGGGAAGGGAGGACCAGGATTTGGGTTATTTTCTGTCACTAGGGGAGGCATCATTATCTTGTTTTCCTTCAGTTCAGTTATGTACCTTTAGAAATTACTTTCGGCTTCTCTCCAATTCTGAACCAGGAGCAAAATCACAAACACATTCGACAACAATATGTTCCTCTTGCGTAAATGTCTCTTCTAAGCCACATACATAATTAAAATCCTGTTGACTCAGGAATAACGTCTCAGAACTGAATGTCCAAACTCTGTAACTTGCTTCCTTTTCTAACCAGACAGCACAGCTGCCAAGAGCTTCTGGGCCCTCTGCCTCTTTTCTCCATGTATAATTATTATACATTATATAGCATATACTTGATTTGCCACAGCCTGCCGGAAAAGTTTCCTGGGACTACTCATCTGAACTCTGTTGTGTATACATGTGACCAAAAACAAAGTATACCAAAGCAAAAGTAAAAAAGGAGGTGGCATGGGGAGTGGATGTGCAATGTTTTCTCTCCAGGGAAAGGAGATTAAAGTCATATATATATATATATATATATATATATATATATATGTATATATAAAACACACACATATATCTGTAAAGCAAAAGTTACTTAAGGTGGAAGAGTATTTTAAAAATTAATGATGCTGGGGCACCTGGGTGGCTTAGTCGGTTAAGCGTCTGCCTTTGGCTCAGGTCATGATCTCAGGATCCTGGGATTGAGTCCCACATCAGGCTCCCTGCTCGGCAGGAAGCCTGCTTCTCCCTCTCCCTCTGCCTCTGTCCTTCCCCTGACTCATGCTCTATCTCTCTCTAAAAATAAATAAAATCTTTAAAAAAATTAATGATAAGCCATATTATAACACAAATCCTTAGTTTCCAATATTTGAAATGAGGAAATAGACTTTAAAATGTCTTCAAAATATATATGAGGCATAAAATAAAGCACTTTGGCTTTCCTTCACCTTTGGGCAGCACCAAATCTAAACCAGACATGAAAATCTATCCTATTTTTAAAGATCTCTAGAGAAAGAGGTTGCACAATGTTTCTTAGGAAGTTGTTCCAATATTCCTCCCAGTCGTAAAACTTACATTCTAACCTAAATCCCTCACGTTCTGGTTTCAGTCCACTTCCTTTTGCTCTGCCTAAGTCGGGTTGGAGAACAGTCGCTCACTTACCAAACTAACATTATGAGAACATTCCCAGTGCTGTGTAATTTTTTTCAGCAATGGAAATTAAACACACAGCCTGCAGTTCGCTGGATCTCTTCTATTCCTTCAAAAATATTTAGATATGATATTGGCTCATTTTCAGTTTTCTGAAAGTTCTCCATTCTTCCACAAATTTTCAGAAAAACCTGTCCCTCCTTTCACAGGCTTTACTCAATTATTTTAGTGCATATCTATACAAGCTATAAGTAATCATAGATTTTAGTATATCTAGCTAATTTAAATTTCTTTTTTATTAGTTAGTTCCCTACTTATGCTCAGTTTTCTCTAACTTATTCTAGAACTTATTTTAGAAAAACAGTGATCCTCAAAGTTTGGTGTGCTTTAGAAAATTAGGGAAGCTTCTTAAAAATAAGATGCCCCAGTCTTGGCCCAGACTCAGTAAATTATAATCTTTAGGGCCTGACATCTTTCAGTTGCTCTCATTCAAAAGTTTTAATTTGGTTGAGTCAACAAGAGCATTTTTTTTTTTTAATTTTATTTATTTATTTGACAGAGAGAGACACAGCGAGAGAGGGAACACAAGCACGGGGAGCGGGAGAGGGAGAAGCAGGCTTCCCGCCGAGCAGGGAGCCCGATGTGGGGCTCGACCCCAGGACCCTGGGATCGTGACCTGAGCCGAAGGCAGACGCTTAACCATCTGAGCCACCCAGGCGCCCCAAGAGCATTTTTTTTAAGTTATCAAGCCCATTATTAAAATAGGAAGAAACAAACAAAACAAAAAACCACAAAAAAAAACTGTGTTCTCTTTCCTTTTGATAAAGCCAATTCTGCTTTTGCACTTAAAACTGATACATTAACAGAGTCAAATATTTGATGCTGCACTGAAAGTTGATATCACAATCCCCATTAGCCAGAAAATAAAAAACAAACCTAATTTATGCCTACAAATTTCCGACACTAGAACTAAATGCACTGCCAACAGGCTGTTGATGTATATAATACTTTATCACATGAAAATGTGGTGGTTCTGGCAAATACAGACTACCACTGTCTACAAGTACATAATGCATTCAGCATAAGATGGGGTAACTTGCTCAAAATTTGAGCTGAGTTCCCTGGATATGTGCTCATTTAAAGGACACTGAATGGCAAGGTAAAGAAAGAACTGATTGTTGTATATAAAATAACATGGAAATAGAATTGTCAACATAATGGGAAGAGCTGAACAGAGTTGGTAGGTTCTGTGCAACAAGCGAGAGTATCTTTTCCAGAAAATTTTAAAGTGAATCAGGGTAGGTCTGTGCTTGGATCATAAACCATATGGTATTATTATTATTATTATTATTACTATTATTATTAGGGTTGGCTTGCCATAAAAGAGGAACACTGGGGGCCTGCCTCCATCATTTGCCCAGGTGGGCTTAGTTGCATTTCTCCGACATTCTTAAGCATCAGTATTGAATTACCCCATGAGGCTGCCTGAGATAGTCTGTGCTCTGCATTTTCCCATAAGCACACGGGCAAGAGGGGAAAAAAAGTAATAAAACCCCTCAGAGCTACTAAAGTAACCACAGAAATGCAGGTCAAAATAAAAAGGGCTCAGAAATTGAAGCAAAAGAAAGAAGTGAAAGCGGCAGAAAGACGACAGCCAAATGCCAAGAAATACTCAAAGACAATTCAGATGTTCAAAAGAGGCATCTCTTGTGATGAAAGCTTTTAATGTATTTGCTTAGCAACTTTCAAATATACAATACAGTATTAATATAGTTATCACGCTGTACATTATATATGCAAATGTCAAATCATTATGTTGTACACCTGGAACTAATGTTATATGTCAATTATATCTCAATTACAAGGAAAAAGAAAAAGAAAAAGAAAAAAAAAGAGATCTATTTGTACCAATTTGTCTAGGAATGTGTGCTCATGCTTAACCCTGCTTCTATTTGGATTCAGGATCATGGTCCTGTTCTAGTTCTTTTCCAAATGCTCAAATTCTTCTTTCTCTGGTTCCTGTTTTCTTTTCAATGAATTGTTTACATGTTGTTTTTCTCTAGAGTCTCCATTCTTTAATTTTCTTCTTTTCCCTCTATAGTCCCTTCGTTTAAAAATCTTATCTGCGTGCCTGGATTCAAATGTCACCTGAATGAACGTGACTCTAAAAATGACATCTTTAGTCCCCTCTCATTCCCAAAATGAAATTAAGAATTTCTAAATGCCTCCTGGACGTCTCCATCTGGAGCTGGGTTCAACATGTCTCAAATCAAACATCTCAAATCAACTATCTACAGAGAGACAGCATCAGATTCCACAGGTTAAGTGCTCAGTCCTACAAGACTGCCCTCCCTCCGTCCCCCACCACTTCGGAGGTGCGTTGCAAGTCCAGGTTACCTGTGCTTCTGACCAACCAGCTACGGATTGGAGGTTCCCTTGACCCCCCACCTTGGCCTTCAGGTGATAATCGCAAGTCCAGATTGTTGTCTGTATTTCCGGCCAACTGGCTCTAAGTCAGAGGTTCCCACAACCCCCTCCTTGGATTCCATTAATTTGCTAGAGCGGCTCACAGAACTCAGAGAAACATTTCATTTACTAGATTATAGGTTTACTATAAAAGAATACAGGAACAGCCAGATGGAAGAGATGGGGAGGGCAAGGTATGAGTAAAGGGCGAGGAGCTTCCACGCCCTCTCCTGGCGTGCCCTCTTCTGGGTGCCCAAGTGTTCACCAACCCAGAAGCTCTCCAAACCCTCCCCTCTTTGGTTTTTTGTGGAGGCTTCATTACCTAGTCACAATTGATTAAATCACTGGCCATTGGTGACTCATTCGACCTCTTGGTTTCCCCCTCCCCAGAGGTTGGGGGTAGGACTGAAAGTTCCAAGCTTCTAATCACAAGGTTGATTCTCCTGGCAACCAGCCCCCCTCCTTAGATAATGTCCAAAGTCATTTCTTTTTTTCTTTTTTTTAAAGATTTTTATCTGAGAGAGACAGAGAGACAGAGAGTGCATGAGCGGGGCGGGGGGCGGGGGGCGGGGAGAGGCAGAGAATCTCCAGCACACTCCCAGCTAAGCGTGGAGCCCAAAGCAGGGCTCAATCTCATTACCCTGAGATCATGACCTGAGCCGAAACCAAGAAACCATGCTTATGACTGAGCCACCCAGGTGCCCCCAAAAGTCATTTCATTAACATAACAAGAAACACCTCTGTCTCTCTCAACACAGGAAATCCCAAAGGTATGGAGAGCTGTGAGTCAGGAATCCTGCAGACCAACTACAGGAAAAAAATATATATGTGGTCATTTAGATGAGCAAATTTAGATTTTCTTACAAAGTATACTATCACTTCCCATGTCTTTTATTTCCGTTAATAGTACAATCCTCTCAGTCATGACTACTTCTCCTTTTGATGCACTCCAAGGGTTAGCAAGTCCTGTTGATAGCATCTCTCCGGTAAGACGTGGGTCACATTCACTCTCACCTGTTCATGCCTAGATTGACCCTTCATTAACTCTTGTCTAGACTATTCGAATAGCGTCCCAAGTGGGTTCCATCCCTAACTGGTTTTGAAATTATTGGAAGGTGAATCATGTTTTGATTCATCCTCTCTCTCCTTTTTGAAATCCTTATGGACTTCTCCATTGCCTATCAAACTTGGTTCAACTCTACTTTTATAAAAATAGTTTACTGAGCACACTGTGTGAGCAGTGCTTTGTGTCATTTTCTTATTTCTCTAGAAAGCTTATGAAGTGAGTGTTTGTGTATGAAATAGAGAATTACAATTATGGAATATTAAAATATTTCCATCAATTGTGAACATACCATTGATTCAATAACCTCTTTTAGGTGATAAAGAATATTACACTAAATACACATATCAACTGTAAGGTTTTTCTTGATTTCGAAAACATTAAAATGACCAAAAAATGTGAGTCTTTGAAAAAAAAAGGAAATATCATTCCAGTTTGTACCTAGCCAATGCTCGTTCCAGTATACTGTGGTCCCCTTTTCTTTGGTCTAGGCTTCAACTTTTTAGTCTCATTTCCCTCTTTTCTCTTGATGTTCCTTAACATTTATCCACTCCTGTACCTTGACCTTCATTTCTCCTGTACCGGGAACTGCATTCCTCCTTACTTCACATGTCCAAGCATTCTGGCTCAAGCAATCTCTCCTTATTAACTCTTTCCTGATTCCCTAAATGAAAATGACCTCTTATTCTTCTGAACTGTCATACATTTTTCACTCTCATATGAATCTACTCTTTGTACCTTGTGACTGAGCTGTGTGTCCTTGATCTCTCTGCTAGAATATAAGTTGTTTTTGAGATCCAGACTATAATTCATGTATCTTTAAACAATTACCCTCAAGGGCATCTGGGTGGCTCAGTCGGTAGAGCGTACGACTCTTGATTTCAGTTCAGAACATGACCTCAGGGTCTTAGGATTGAGCCCTGCATTGGGCTCTGTGCTCAGCGCAGAGTCTCTTTGTCCCTCTCCTCCCCCCGCCCGCCCTGCTTGTGCTCTCTAATAAATAAAATCTTTAAAAATAAATAAATAAACAAACAAACATAAAATAAACAATTACTCTCAAAGCCATCTTCCTGTCCTCCCTATAAAACCCAGTAACTTCTTGCATATAATAGGCTCTTAGAAGATATTTATCAATTCGATGTCTAATCAGAGCATATTTAGTGATCTTCCTTTATCATTCATTATGACCAAATGAAGACTGATGGTCCCCAAGAATTTTGTCACTGCTTAGCCAAGAATTGAGGTGCAGTGCTTCAAGAAGAGTTAATTCTCCTGCCATAATCAAGTCACAATCTGACAGGCCTACACAGCTGCCCTTTTTCTAAGTGATAGCCTTTTAATTTCTCCAAGATTAAAACTTTTTTTTTTTGAAGGAGGCTCTTTAGAACTCAGGCTAAACCCACTTTCCTTTTAAAATTATAAAATCTTCGGGGTGCCTGGGTGGCTCAGTCGATTAACTGGTTCAGGTCTTGATCTCAGGGTCCTGGGATCAAGCCTTGCGACGGGCTCCCGGCTCATCAGGGAGTCTGCTTCTCTCTCTCTCCCTCTGACCCTCCTCCCGCTCATTCTCTCTCTTTCTCTAATAAATAAATAAAATCTTAAAAAAACATATAAAATCTTTTGAAGCAAAAACAGAAGAAATGCCCTGTGTGCTAAAGTGGAAATTTTTGGTTATTTTGTTCTTGCCATTGCTTGGAGGGAAGGTTGTTGTGGGAACCCTAAATATTTCTTGCTCTTGGCCCTTGCTTTGGCATTTCACAGGGAAGTGTTACAGGAAAAAAGAAAAAGAATTTCACAGGCATTTGTTTGCATTCCTCATTGTTATAGTCTCAAAAATGGGTAAATGATTTTGTAATAGATTTGTATTTGTTAATGTTTTCTAGGATATAGCAGAATCCTATGACCATCTACTACTAAAACTCCTCATTTCAGTGGTAGAGCTTGCAAAAAATTTTAAACACATTTTCTTATGTAGTTCCCCAAACAACTCCTTGATGTAGGTATTTTTTAAATTTTTATTTATTTAGAGAGAGAGCTCGCACACCTGCACATGTCCCTGTGTGCATGTGCACGTGCGTGAGGGGGGAGGGGCAGACAAAGACTCTCAAGGAGATGCACTCGGCTCTGCCCCATGACCCATGAGATCATGACCTGAGCCAAAACCAAGAGTCTGGCTTCCAACAGACTGTGCCACCCATGTACCCCTGAGGTCGGTCTTAATATACACATTTTAGGAATGGATCAACTGAGGATCAGAATTGTTAAAGAATCCTTTCACCCAAGGTCATATAACTAATAATGGCAGAGGTTACGGTTGAATCCAGATCCCCTCACTCCAGGGCCTGCATATTGTTCATAATTCTACAAGGGAGAGCAGATGAGAAACTGGTGTTTTATTTTTTTAAAGATTTTACTTATTTTTTGACAGAGAGACAGAGAGCACAAACGGGGAGTGGCAGACAGAGGGAGAGGGAGAAGCAGACTCCCCACTGAGCAGGGAGGCCGATGCGGGGCTCGATCCCAGGCCCCTGGGATCATGACCTGAACTGAAGGCAGCCGCTTAACTGACTGAGCCACCCAGGTGCTCCGAAACTGGTGTTTTTAAACATGAGACCATTTATGGAAGCGTCTGACAAACTGCTGGTATGTCCTGACCTTTGAAAAGACACCAAGAGTGAATAATCCTAAAAGTCTAAGTGCATACCTGCAGGAATCTGTGTGATTTTAAAATGTTACCTCAGCCCAAATCTGCTTAGATTCTGAGGAAATCAGAATTCTCTACCCTCTCAAATCTCCTCTCCAAGTTCTCCTATTTCCAGCTATCTGGCTTGGAATTTCTGTCACAAGCAAACAGGTAGTTTGTGTCACGTCATAGCTCAATTTCTGAAAATCTTTCAATATCACAAATCCAGATAAATGGTGATAAGATGTGAGACAAGGGCTCGATCAATGGTTTTTCATTCCTTTAAAGGAAACAGTTCTCCATCTAGCCATACCCTCAACCCACATGTTGATTTATGAAAAGTCACCCACAAACAGGGAGAAAATGACAGCACCACTACTCAGGCCCACCTTGTCTAAGGCCAAAGTACACTTGCATGCCCCCCCGCCCCAGCTGTCTTCTATTCCCCTTTTACCATGATTAGTACTGTTACTTGGCTAATAATTGTGAAAGATGAAATGGGGAAACACAGGTTTTCAGACCACACCAAGAAAATCTTTGAAACAAACCGATGTTGGTTGACTAACACTGGGTAATTTCACAAAAATTTATGAAATATGTTTAATCTTTACAATGACCTTGAGAGATGGGCATACCTTGAGGCTCAGGAACGTTAAACAACTCACCCAAGATCACAGAGCTAGAAAGTGATGAAGTTGGGATCCAAACTCTTTCTTCCTTCAGAGTTTATGCTGTTAATGATTCTACTACACTGCTTCTCAGATCTATTTTTATGTGATATTAAGATAGAGATGAAGTCCAATATAATACTTGACCAGATTGTCTTCATAAGGAGCCAGTAAATACGGTAACAAAAGACATAGAACAATCCAGCCCCCCTCCCTCCAGCCCCGTTTCCATTTCCTCTCTCCTCTCTGGAATTACTCTTTTTGTTTCTTTAAAGATTTTATTTATTTATTTGAGAGAAAGAGTAAGAGAGAGCACAAGCCAGGGGAAGAGGCAGAGGGAGAGGGAGAAGCAGGCTCTCTGCTGAGCAGGGAGGCCAACGTGGGGCTTGATCCCAGGACTCTGGGATCATGACCTGAGCCAAAGATAGATGCTTAACCGACTGAGCCACCCAGGCACCCCCTCTCTGGAATTACTCTTGAATTCTTAGTCACCGCAACGTATACATGTGCCTAACACATTGAACCTTAAAAACAAAAAAACAACAACAGCTCAGACATTCTATTATTTTGAAGAAAACAACAATATCTGAAGGGCATTCTGAGAGCTAGCTGGGTGACGGGCTTCTCCCAGACTGATACAAGGCAGACTTGCTCATCGTGCACACAGAGAACAAGCAACTGCCTGTAAACCTGTCTTCCATCAATTCCTGCGGTTCTGGACGATTCACCAATGCCAAAAAGTTGATCACTTCAAGAAAACTTACCCACAACAGCATGTAATCCCGTTTTCTAGTAATTCCCAGAATGGTTTAGTCAAGTTGAGAGGACACTAAAGAAAGGAGAAGCTTAGCACTTCGACTGGTCATGGTGAAACTGGATGATAGAGGGTACAGTTGTTCTGTTTGGGCACTGGGATGCCATCTTTGCCAAAGAGCACTTGTTTAAGTCATTATTTGAACATTTTGATGGGTTGTAACCACATACATCTGTAAAAGTGGGGCTGAAAATGGAAAGATAAATATTGATACTGTTGATAAGAAGAATTAAGTCTCATACACTTAACACGGTTAAGATGAAGATGGGCAAACAGTGGTCAAGTCAAAGGCAGAGAAACCTTGGCCTCAATTGGATGATAGCTGGACTTGAGCCAGTACTCCAGGTGTCCAGTGGTGAAGGAAAGAATTCAGGAGCACAAACCAAATTCTAGAAATACATGATGAAAGACTATTTCTAAAAACCAAGATGTATTTAGGGACCTTAGAGCATTTTGAGCTCTTTGGTACTGGGATGCTGCTTACAATAGGCAAATCTATTATTTGAGCCTTGCAGATCCGTACCTATTCTCAGGAAGGCATTATGTACAGAAGTACGCAGAGGAACTACCTGTACCTCATTGTTTTGTCTCCATGCCCATTCGTTTAAGCCAAACAAAAAAATTGGATGTCTGATGAAGACTGCAGAATCCACAAATAAAAAAGAAGAGGACTTGAGATCCAGGAGCTGGGGCCAGCATCCCGATTTCCGCCCGAGGAAGAGCCCGAGGTGAATGCATCTGCGGGCCAACCCCCAGCAGAGGCAGGGGCGTGCGCGGGCCGGATGGCTTGACAGATGGAAAGGCTTCAGGCTTGCTGCCTGCTTTCAGCTGGCGTGGGGCGAAGAAACCAGATACATGAATTGCATTGAATTTCACATTCTAAAGAGCCGCTACATAAACAACCTCAGAGCACGACGTCCTCAGAGCACCATGTCCTCTGACGGGTCCCAGGAATTTCTGGAGCTGGGCTGAACAAGCCAGTGTGTGCGCCATTGTGTCCTCAGTTGGCAGTCACCACTCTTTCTTCAGTCACACACCCAGCAGCTTTCTGTTAGGTGTGGTTTTAGCGACCAGCCCTACCTATCTTCATCAGACTGCCATCCTTCGCCCTGAATAAAATGAAAAGGAAATGTCTACCCACCCACTCGTCGGGGCCTACAAGACTCAACTCACAACCTGCAAGCCTCAGGACGGAACAGGACTCCTTTTAACTACCTGGGCACAGTAGCTGACTATCAGGAAACTGCCTGTGGCCTCCACGCATTGCCACACTATTTACACAGCTGATGGAGGTTTGCCCTGTTGAAGAATTTGGCTCTAGAGGATGCCCCTTAGAACTCCCACAGGGCCCATTCACCCGGGCACACCCGCGCAGATGCCTGTGGAGATAGGAACAGTGGGGTTCATTTTCTAACTTCCTCTGTACACACTATAATTCCACACGTTTATTTAAAAGTGGGGGGTCGGAGCAGAGCTAGGGGAGCTACAAAACCCAACATTATATGAAATATTTTCAAAAAATATTTTAGGTAAAGTTAACAGCCCCCTTCCCCTGCCACTCAAACATTCCTTTGCTTCATTCCACAGCCCAGACGCTGTCCTTCACGTTCACAGGCCTGAAGTGGGGCTGGGACAGGACTCCCAGTGGAAAAGGAACCTTTCCAAGACAGAGAGAGGAAGCTCAAAAAGTGAACCAACTCTCAGGGCAGAGAGGAGAGAAACAGCAAAGCAGAGGCCTTAACATTCTTTTCCTTGAAAAATTGAAAGTCTTGCTATTAGCAAGGGAAAAGAAAAAATCAGATGCGTGATTTTAGCATGACAATAAGACAAAGCAGAGGTGATAAAGTAGAGGGGGTAATTTCCTGGAGCCCTTCTTGCTTTTCTGAAGGTAAGGGTCAATTTTCATTCTGTTGATTATTAAAATACCTTAGGAATGACGGTGAGCTCTTAATTTCTCCAACTCACTACTAACTGTGATCACAGTGACAGTCGAATCCTGCCAGCCATGGGGCCTGCTTTTCTGAGCTGTGAATGACCTCTTTCACTAGGAAAATTGGTCAGGAAACAACTCTCCTTTCGGGAAAGAAGCGTATATGAGACATAAATGTATATCCACAATGTTCCCTCTCTTAATTTCCTTCCCTTGCTGCTAATTTTCTCCTAGCCTAAGTAATTAATCTTCTTACATCGCTCAAATAAACTCCATCTAAATCAGCTCAACCTAAAGAAGAAGAAAAGGTAACTGATCCTCCCCCATATGTCCCACGTCTTTCCTTTGGAGGAGACAAAAGTGTAGTCTCAAGTTTAAGGGCTTACATTTGGGTGCCAAACTCTTGAGTCTGACTCTTGGCTCTGCTCAATGAATACGCGACTTAGGACAAATTACTTTCATCTCAATTTTCTTATTTGTGAAATGGGAACAATTAGCAGTTCCTAACTTCTGGGGTTTGTGTGCAGATCAAATATAATACACCTTGAGCAGGAGCTGAAACAAAGTAAGCACTCAGCAGAAGTTCAAGATTCCTATCACTCGCTCTTCCACCCCTAAAAGGTCAGATTCAAGCAAAGATAAAAGGCAAACAACGCTAATTAGAGATTGAAAAAGTCACAGAATTCTCAACTCTTAGTGGAACAGAAGCAGATGAAAGTCAATGTTGTCATTCTTTTATTAAAAGTTCAAACGTGGGGTGCCTGAGTGGCTCAGTTGATTAAGTGCCTGACTCTTGATTTCGGCTCAGGGGTGTGAGATCGAGCCCCGCGGGAGCACCACCTGAGCCTCACTTCGGGCTCCCAGCTCAGTGCAGAGTCTGCCTGAGATCCTCTCCCTCTGCCTCTTCCCCTGTTTGCACGCGTTCTCTCTCTCTCAAATAAATAATAAATAAATTTATTAAAAATCTGAATGCTATATTATACTTGTGATTATTTACAGGCTAATGATTTGTAAGAGGTGGGGAGCAAACGGTTTTTCTATATACATGATGATAGGAAGAGCTTTATTTAAGAAATTAAGAACTTAGAAAAAAGCAATTTAAAAATGGTTTATTCAAAAAAGAAAAAAAGAAAAGAATGCCTAACAAAAGAAAAGGTTAATGAATAAGCAACAAACTAACTTCATGTTCAGCTAATCTCCATAATAACACTGGTGTTTGGGGACAGAAATAACCTCATATTACAGGTTTTCTGGGTCAGGGAGGAAGTTGTACTATAAATGACCACGTACTCTGGGGACTGAGTGGGACCCACAGTGAAACAATCTCTGCCCTCACCCATCTCAGAAGGTCCAGCTTAAACCCTTTCCCATCCCCTCAAAAAAGTCTGGCACTGTGATTAAGAAAAAAGCAGCCAGAGTACTGGAACCAGTTACTAGCTAAGCACTTGTAGGTTACATAACCTTGCTAAGCCTCAGTGTCCGTATCTGAAAAATGGGACTCCTAACAGTACCTATCTCAGGGTCTGTGTGAGCATTCAGTGTGAAAACGTGCACTGGGGATAAAGGTCTCCCACCATGAAGTGGCAGTAGGCAGAGCCCACTCCAGTCGTTCATTTTACAGATAAGAAGATCTAGAGATGTTAAGATCTAGCCCTAGGTCACACAGTGAGTTCATTTCAAAGCCTGGATTAGCGGGCACCTGGGTGGCTCAGTTGGTTAAGCATCTGCCTTCAGCTCAAGTCATGATCCCAGAGTCCCGGGATCGAGTCCCGCATCGGGCTTCTCCCTCTCCCTGTTGTTTCCCCTGCTTGTGCTCTCTCTCTCTCACAAATAAATGAATAAATAAATAGATAGATAGAATCTTTAAAAAAAAAAAGAAGCCTGGATTAGAGCCTAAATCCTGATTCCTAATTCAGCATTTTTGCACTAAACATGCTTCTGCTTCCATTGAGCTTTGCAAATATTCTCCCACATTGATTTTACCTTTCTCTGAACATCAACAGAATTTCCAACCAGTACTCTCAGGATAACACTTGAACACTCTCAGATGATAAATCTGTTCCCTCAACTACATCATAAGTTCTTTGAAGTGACAGCAGAGGCTTCAGATGTCTTCTAACTGTCCAAAGGTGTCTGTGTAAGTGCCAGGCACATGATATCATTAACTGATTGATAGAGTGGTTTCTTTAGGAAGAGGTTTTACTCTGAGTAAAATGTTACTGTGAGGAAGATGCTGACCAGGTGTTCAGGTCTGCAGAAGATTAGATCAGAGGAAATGGGTTTTGAACATGCCCAAAGAGACACATAAAAATTGACTGCAAGGGAATTTAAACACAGGATAACGGAACAAAGGAGGCAGACAGTTCTCTCCTCATGTAAATGTTTTAAAAATAGACAGTCTATTTTTAGACAAAAATAGGTTAACACAGGCCATTGGTTCCTAATGTGTAAACCTCAAATGTTGTAGAGTTACTGCAAAGAATCTTCAGGCGTGCCTGGGTGGCTCAGTAGGTTAAGCATCTGACTTCGGCTCAGGTTGTCATCTCGGGGTCTTGGGATTGGACTTGGCGCTCAGTGGGAATCTGCTTGTCCTCTGTCCCTCTGCCTCCCCCTGCTTAGAGCTCTCTCTATAATAAATAAAATCTTTAAAAAAAAAGAATCTGCAAATTGATTTGCACATCAGACTTAGTAGAGTAAATAACGTCTTGCACCTCTATACAATATTTCCCCCCAAATGCATGTGCAGTCTATTTTGGTTTAATATAATACAAATTCTTTAAGAGCATTGTGGATTTGATTGTAACTTCTGTCCATTATATATATTTTTAATCAATCAATGAAACAGTGACTAACGTTTACTGAGCATTTACAGTGTGGCAAGTAGAGTGCTAACCATGTAATAGAAATTACGTTGTTTGCCTCTTATTAGCACCCAGAAGGGAGGTATAATTGTTATCACCATTTTACACAAGAAATAGATTTGTAGAGTTTAAGTAACACACCCTTTGGTTTTAATGTAAATAATGGAGCTGGAATTGGGCTCCAAAGCCTGTGGTTTTACCCATTTTTAGGTCACTAATTGATGGGTGTAAAACATTATACTTATTTTCATCCCATGTAGGAGGTGGGTGTCTATCCATGAAATCTGATGTTTAAAAAAAGATTCTCATATCCGCAAAGATTGGTAACAGCACAAAATGGAAGTTAAAAGTGCTCCAGAATAATTAGTTTCTGTGACTTTAGACAAGCCAGGTGCTTAGAACGAAGGGATTTGACTGGTTGATATCTAGAGACAGCTCCAAGCAAGAAATTCTATCATTCTATAATTCAACTCAGCATTTCCCAAAATACATTCTCAACAACTCTGGTCCCAAGGGACACTCCACAGAAAAAGGTTTTCACAGTCCAACAGTTTGAGAAACACCATAAACTAAAGAACCATCCATACACAAAAGAGAATATCTTCTTTTGGAAACCCACAATTACACCGTCACATATTAAAAGCTCTGAGAAGTCCTGCAGAGCACTGGATTACACAAAATTAAACATGTTCTCCTCTTGTAGCAGTTCTCAACAAGGAAACCTTTTTCATTCTGTGTAACCCAGAGTACCCTAACAATATTTGGGCATCAATCTCCTCTGTACATAATAACTATTTCATGAAATTAGTTCCAAGACCATTCATAGGTTATAACCCAACTTTGGCAGTTAAAACATTTCTGAATTAATGAGGTAGGCTATAAAAGATGACCTTATGAATCATCCCAAAACTGTTATTCTGTAGTGGTGTTGGCTTCCAGAAAGCTATTTCCTCTAAGCACCATACAGCTCAGTAATTTTTGTTTGTTTCTCTTCAAGCACGGAGCGAAATTTTTATAATGACACTCTGAAGATCATGTTCCTCTATTCTTCAAAATCTATTCTAGTCTAATGGTTCTCAAATTTACCATCATCAGAATCACCTGGAGAGTGTGTTAAAACAAGGATTGCTGAGTCCACCCCAGAGTTTCTCATTCAGATCTCATCCAGATCTCATTCAGATCTGGAATGAGGCTGAAGAATTTACAGGACTAACAAGTTCCCAGGTGGGGGCCAATGTTGCTGGTCTGGGGCCTATGTTACTCATCTAGACCTCTTCTATTAGATTTAGACCTTGAAGTAGACCATGAAAATGTGTGGTCTCTGCTTCCATCATCAAGACCTGTTATCTTTTCTCTTGCTTCTGTAAGTTTGACTCTTGAATATTTAGCCAAGTATCGACAGCATTTTTGTTGTACTTCACATTGTCTACTTGCAAGTTTCAAAAGCTTCAGGAATCAAAGATGAAGAAAGGAGTTAGGAAAATAGAGAATGTCTTTGATCAAGCTTTAATAGAAGATATTAATATATTTAAGAGCTAAATCTCTTATTTCTCACTTAATTATATGGATTAAATTTCAGTAGCGTGAACTTTTTCTCATCTCCTTGGAGGAAAGACTAAGTAGTGTTTTGTAAATATAGACAACTTTTACATTACTGGCACTTGGGCTGGGGCTCCATTCACTGGAACCTGCGAACCTTTATTTCTAGACCTTTAATTTCTGTAATAGAAATTTTTATGATGCCAAAGAAGCTTTAGAATCAAGGGGCCCTTTAAAATAATGGTGATTATAAATGTAGCTACCGAATCACAAATTGACACTGCCTGGTATAATATATGTGCTCCTTGAAAATTGCAAGTCAAATTACTGTCAGTTGGATCCTATTTACATATTTACATATTCTAATTTTAGATGCGCCCAACTGACACCAGTTCCTAACTCTTCAGTGGGAAGTTTCTGATTCTTTTGCCCTCTCCAGCCCTACTGACCTGTCAAGGAAGGAAGGACAGACACCAATCTTTACTGTATATCTTCTAAGGGCTACCTCATTTCATCTATTTCAAACGTCTGATGAAGAATCATTCCCAAGAAGAGCCGAGGCACCCCCAAGAAGGGACCAGTCACATGGATAAATGGCAGCATTAGGACACAGGCCAGAGAGACCAAACCAGAGTCCCCTCTCCCTTCACCGCACCTCCCCAACTTCACCTGCTTCAAATCCCAAGCAATCCCTTGATGGAATAGGGGAGAGCTCCCTCTTTAAAGGACAACTGTAGGGGAGAATTAGTCTGTGTTGGGATGAATTACCCATAATCTATATGCTTTAAAAAGATCATTTTCACATAGGGGTCACCTTAGAGGTGAAAACACCTGAAAGTGAAATTAAGGGAGAGAGGCAGGGTGGGTGCTAACTAATGGATAAAAGGAAATCAGAACGTTGTACTCAGAAGGATACAAAAGCATTACAGCTTTACAGACTGTTGTTTAATAAGCCCAGCAAACACCCCAAGGGTGTAATAAAAAAGGTAGAATGTGAAAGTTCTCCATGAGTATGTTTACATTAATCTGAGACTTAAGAAGGCACATGCAGCCCTGCTAGCTAGAGTGAAAACACCACCACCACCACCACCTTGTGAGTGCCGCCTTGGTTATATAAAGCCCTTCATGGCAGGGTTCTTGGTGAAAGGGAAAACAGCCCATCTACCCTGACTCGGAAACTACCCAGGCTCTGAAACCCTGTGCAAACAAAATTCTCCCAAGTAAGCTGAGCTCTGCCCACAGCGCATTCTTTAGGGCTTAGTATATGTGTAAGCTGAGTTCCCCACTATTATCCTCACTATGTCAGGAAGGAGTTTATGAATGTGTGACCTTAGATTTTAAAAGGAGACCACAGAAGTTGACAATGACCTCAACTACCTGTGAATGTTAGCCTTTCATTGAAAAGAATGTTATTGATGAATCCAGGCGAGGACATGGGGCTGTTCCGAAGCTCTGAAACCATGCAAGACATTGCCAGTGTTAACAGTTACTGGGGCATGAGAGATACCGCAGTTGGGCTTCTCATGAGACCTCTGGGAAACTCTTTGTTAGAAATTAACAAGGTTTGTGAATAGAGCTCTACTACTCCAGGATCTCCTGGCTTTCTGTGGTTGATTTTCTAGATTACTTCAGTAACCTTATGCCAACAGAAACCTAGCTTCTTATGAGCAAACTTAAACACCCGCTGTTCTGCATAGAATGGTACCAACTATTTGCTCATTCAGTGTCAGACTTTGAATTTCTAGACGGAAAACACAGACCAACGTTTACAACATTTACATCAAGAGTCAAATGAAGTTCTCACTTTCCTTCTTTCCTTCGTGTAATATTTATTGACTACCTAATCCTATGAGAGACGCTACTGATACAAAGATAAGACACAGTCTTTGTTCCCTCAAAGGCCTCAATCTAATCTACAAAATATACATGAAATGCACATGGCACTATAAAGGGACAGATGTTATAATAGAAGCCAGAGCATCACAGAGACCAGAAGGTAGCAGCCTAGTGCATCATGCTTCACAGAGGTGATGTTTCAGTTGGGTATGAACTGACAACTATGAATTTGCCTGGTGGAGAAAGGGTGATAGAAAGAATTCTTTAGGCAGAGAGAAAACCATATGCAGAGATGTGGCAGTGAGATGGGTCACAGCATGCCAGGGAATGATAAGAATTTCTATGTGGTTGCAGCCAAGAGTTTGAGGGAATGAGGGGAGAAACAGCAGAAAAGTCTAGACCTTCTTAGCTAGGACAAAGGTGTGAGGTGATCATGGGAAATTGAAGGCAGGTCTGCAGGGCTGCTGAGGTACAAATTCACTGGGATGGTGTGTGTGTGTGGGGGTGAGTGGGATGAAATCCCAAGGGGATGACTAGTCTGATGAAGTATCCAATCCAAACACATCTAGACAAGCCTTTGCTGACAGAAGGTCCAAGCATAGTGATGGACTGTACCAGTTTTTAAGCCATCATTTCTGGTGAGAGTCACTGTTACTGTTTCTCTCATAGATCAGGAGAGAAAGAAAGCTGTCTCCTTTCCTTATAAAAGGATACTATACACTGCAGGATACTATTCTACACGCACTGGCCATCTTTCCCCCCCACCGCCAAATCTCACCTCTCCACACCACTGCCAGAGTCGTCTTCCTAAAACACAGCTAAAAACCTGGCTTCTCGGGGTGCCTGGGTGGCTCAGCTGTTAAACATCTGCCTTCGGCTCAGGTCATGATCCCAGGGTCCTGGGATCGAGCTCCGCATCGGGCTCCCTGCTCAGCGGGAAGCCTGCTTCTCCTCCCACTTCCCCTGCTTGTGTTCCTGCTCTCGCTAACTCTCTCTCTGTCAAATAAATAAATAAAATCTTTAAAAACAAAAACAAAAACCTGGCTTCTCAGCAGCGATAGAATCTGAAGCTCAAATTCTTTAGCAGGCTTAGCTTTTCCTCATACAACATACCTTTCTACACTTCTGTGCTTTTGCTCAGGAGGGAATGACATGCCTTTCTCCACTGTCCTCAATCTGTCAAAATTCTATTTTTCTATCAAAGTGCAACATAATGGCCACCTCCTCAATGAAGCCTCCTTTAATTCTTCTCATCATGATTATTCCTTCCTCTTTGACCCATGTTATGTTGCTGGTTCCAACTAAGCACCTATTTACTCCGCCTTGTCTTTTAGGTAGTCTTTGGGAAGTTTCTTTGCAGTGGGCATCTCGTCTAGGGAGAGGGAAAACAAGGGAGGGAGGAAGGTTGGTTTCTGAGTAGATATAGTAACTGACTCCTAGACCAGTATCAGGTATTCAGAGGCAGTTGAGCAATCAATGAGACACAGAGGCTAAGGTGGAAGACTGCATTTTCCAAAGATGGCGGCAAAAATATTTCCCAAGCTCCCCTAAAATGTAACCTCTCATCAAAAAAGGGAGCCCATTTTTCTCCCCTTGAATCTGAGATGACCTTATGACCACTTGCAACTAATAGATTGCTGCAGAGGTAATGCTTCTGAGGCTAGGTCAGGAAAGGCCATTCAGCTTCCTCCTGGTTCTATTGAGATGCTTGCTCAACCTCTGTAGAAGATGTCCAACCACCCTGAGACTGCGGTGCTGGAAACACCACGTGTACATGCTCCAGTAGACAGTCCCAGCTGAGCCCATACTTCCAGCCATCCCCACCAAGGTGTCAGACATAAAATATAATCTCTTGGTGACCCTCTCAAGAGCTCATCTGCCAGCTAAGTACCAATGAATAGCTTCAGCCATCTCAGAAGGAGCAGAAAAATCTCCCAGCTAAGTCCTGTCCAAATTCCTGACTCCCAGAATCTATGAGACATAATTTAATGGATACTGTTTTTTTGTTTGTTTTTAAGTTTTTATTTAAATTGTAGTTAGTTAACATGCAGTGTAATATTAGTTTTAGGTGTAATGGGAACTGTCTGAAGATACTAAGTTTTAGAGTCATTTGGTACACAGTAGTAAATACTAGAAAAGCCAGGGAATAAATCCTGACCCTTACTTTTATTCTGAAAGCTGATTAGTATTCTGAAAGAGTTATAATCACTGGCCAATTCAAGATGAAAGATTCTAGAGTCTCCTGGAAACATTTAGGGTGCTTGGTGAGAACCAGTGAGTGACTTGGGTCCTAACTGTCCACATGAGGCCAGAAGCCACTGGGGGCCCAGAGGCTACCAGCAAAGGGCTGTGTTGCTGATCTGACCAGTAGAAGGCATCCCATCATAGGTCTGCAGAAGCTCACTGCACTTTATCGAAACACAAATTGGAGGGTGGTGGTATGAGACGATTCTTTGTGCCTGGCAGATGGTAGAGACTAGATGCTTGATAAATACCCCTTGTATGAATTGACTGAATCTAGGTACTGGCAGTGATACTGGTGGGACTGTTTACTGAGAGGCAGTGTGCAACTGAGGCATCACAGGTCTCCCTAATGATCTTAATTAGAAATATGATACTGAGCTGGGCTCTCTTTTTGAGGCATTTGAGTCAGAGCCTCACAGGTTGAAAAGTTGGGGCCAGCCTGCTGGACTCTGTGTGAAGGAACTTTCCAAGGATCCTGGCTGTGAGTTGTATGTCTTGTCCTCATCATGAAACCCAGGCTTCTGTGCTTGCCAGGAGCATCTTCACTTGAAGGTTACACTTGTTGCTTACACAGTACTTCTATTTCTCTTCCCACCATTCTGTGGAGCTCATTAGCTAAGTGTTAACACCCACAGATCCCCTTGTTCATAATACTTTTCAACCATTATTCTGAGCACTAAATGAAACATTCCTCTTTTCTGAGCTTACAATAGCTTCTTTTTCCTAAAGACCATATTTAAGATCTCTCACACTGATTTAAACCTATTAATGCCTGAAGGAGAGGCCACTCCAGACCAGCGTACAGGCCCTCATAGTTACCCTGAAAAGGAAATGGTGAGATTTCTGATCTCTGAAGCAGCTTTCTTCTACTAGAAGAGATGAGAATGAAGTCCTATATTTTCAGAAGTCCTATAATCTTCTTATTCAAGGAATATTTTTGAAGTCGTAATTCTGAATGTGAATGTGTAAGCTAGATTTTTACAAAAGTCAGATTTTGTGATGGTGTTCAGATAGCTGGAAATTTTATTAGCCAAATATCTTATTTTCATTAAATCAACAACAAATTACTTAATTTTCAAGATCATAACTGCGTATTTCCCTTGTACAAACATTAGGAATCCTAGTCTCCTGGAGAAATCTCAACTTTCTTTTTTTTTTTTTTTCTTTTTTAGAATAAAGTCAGAGATTTGTTAACTGCAACTAAAATTTTAAACAAAAGGGCCTTTCACTCATGGATTCAGGCTAAGAAAGCCTCGAATCAAAACGAATGGAGAAACTGGCTTTAGGACCAGACAGAATCAATTGTTTTGGGGTCAATTTGGGTTTGGGGAGCCCACTGAAAACTGATCTCTCAACAGGAGCCGGCATTAGTGGGCTGTCAGTCATCATTAACCACTGCAGTAGCCCAAATTGGCTGTCTTGAGTCAAGACACTTTGTTTTCACCTGCATTTCTCAATATTCTTGACTAATGGCATACATGTTAATTAGTCCATTAGCAGACTAATGTATGTTGATTAACATGTACATTACTATGTAAATATTTAAGAGGGATTGCTAAATCACTTTTAAAATGTGATATAATGTTCAATTATGCAGTCATTTGAAGCTAAATTTTTAAAATCAAGCAGTGCATTTTTCAATGTTTTATCTGCCTCCTTGTACCCTAAGTTCCCTTGAGGGCAGGCTCTGGGGATGACTCATCTCTGAATGCGTCCTGGTGCCTGGCACGGTGCCTTTGCACACTAGAGTGAGGCAAATAATTTTGAAATGAATAAAAAGAAGTCTTTTTGAATAGGAAAGTGTGGATTCCATCTGAATGCACAGACTGATTCTCTGACAACTATGTGGTTTAAAAGGAGTATTTGTATAGCACTGTATAGTTTGCAAGCACCTCCACACATATATTGTCTCTAAACCAAGTGCCAATAAGCTCATTTTACTTTTGAGGAAATTGACCGTTCGAGAGATTATGGGACTCATCACAAATTTTCTGATTCTCTAGTTTATGAACTTAGAAAACAACTCCGCACCCCCCCCACAAATACAATCATCTGTCAAAATTCATTCAAAGAGCTCTTTTTAACCTGTCTTAACCTACCCAACTCATTATTGTCAAATAATTGTATATATAAATATTGTATTATATATACAAGGGGAGGGCATTGGACAGCATATCTAAAAACAGTTTCTTCAGTTGCAGCCCGATACTCCCATACCCCATTCTCATAGAACACAAACAGTGGCTGATGGAATCTGATGTGGCTGATCCTACCTACCCAACGCATGGTGCATGCACATAAAATTTGGTGCTTGGCTTTGCAAATAATTAATCATCAGGTACAAAGTAGGGAGACAATAAAAAAATCTACGTTAAGTTGTAAAATCCAAAGATCCGGTCCAGAAGAAAGCTGAAATTCAGTCTTCTTGATCAGAATGCTTAGACTTTCCTTGCAATATTAGGAATATGGCAGTAACATAAAATTCTCCAAAATGTGACTTATTCTGACATGTTTAAAGTATTATTTAAATACACTTTTCACCAAGATGATTTAAAGGCAGTCAGCTCCCAGGGGAGAAAAATATGCTCAGCATCCCCTCACCCCCTGCAGTTCCACAAGTCGGGCGTGAGTGGCAGGTGGAGCAGAAGGCACGAGCAGTCCAGGGAGTATTGCCTCCTCCTTCTGTGACTCAAAGCCAAAAAAGGTTCCTCACTGCTGCTGGTTCTTTGATCTCTTGCTCCCTATTTTTAGAACTCTTCTGTCCAATATCCTCTGCCCCACTGCCATGACCTTTCATGACACACTTCTCCTTGTGGTTATTTTGGGGATCATATTCCTTTCTCAAAGTATTACTACAGCTAGAATTAATGTATGAGGTAGATCAGCACAAGTCCTTGCTTGAAAAAGCACCCAAAGCACATGTTCCCACAGAAGGGTGAAGAGCTGGTGTACAAAGGACAGATACATCATCCATATTTTTAGTCATCAAAGCATTCTAGAAGGACTGCTTAATGGAGTAGATGCCACAACCTCACAAGATAGCATTATCTAGGTACAGAATCTGGGCACGTGAGTTTAGAAAATGTGTCCGGCACAGCTAACAGGTTATAAGTGTGTGTGTATGTGCGTTGTTTAAGGAGTAGAGAAAGAGGACATAATCATAAAGAAAATATAGGGTTTATCAACACAGGTTTCTTTTTCAGACTTTACCTCTCCCTAAATCTATAAACCATATAAAAGAGTCAGTGCCCACAATGAGGGAAGGACAGAGATCAAGTATGCTTTGACTGTTCATTATCCCTTAGAAAAGTCTTTCTACATAGAATTTTTAAAAGGAGAACAAAAGTTGCGTCACCGAAAATAAGAATGACACACAGATCCAGAGGAAAATCTCCCCTCAGTGAAGAGAGAGAGTATTTTTTGTGTTCATCACTATATTTCTGTGTCAAATACAGTGTTAGACAGCTATATTAATTAGATAATTTGATATAACAACAGCTAACCTTTATTGAGCAATTAGTGTACAGCTTTGGGACAAACTGAATGCTACAATAAACCTATGAGGGCACGCTGGTATTGTCCCCATTTGAGAGGTGAGGATACTTAAGTGCAAAGAGGCTAGATATCTTGTCTCACATCAAACAGCTCTAAAGTGAGAGAGCCAGAATTCAACACCACACACTTTGGGATCTAGAGCTTATGCTTGGAGAGCAAAGAAATGGGTCTTCTGCTTTTGCTACATCCATGAGGAGTTTGAAGAGCTAAACTTACTTAGTATTATGAGCTGAATTGTGTCCCCTCAAAATTCATATGCTGATGCCCCAAACCCCAGTACTCCTAGGGTGACTATATTTAGAAATATAAAGAGGTAATTAAAGAAGTAATTAATGTAAAATGAGGTCATTAGGGTAGGCCCTAATCCAATATGTCTGGTGTCCTTACAAGAAGAAATTTGGACACAGGCACGTACAAAGTAAAGACCATATGAAGGCACAGGGAGATGGTCTCTGCAAGCCAAGGGAAGATGTCTCAGAAGAAACAAACCCTGGCGGTATATATTGATCTTGGACTTCAGCCTCCAGAATTGTAAGAGAATAAATTTCTGTTGTTTAAACCAACTAATCTGTGATCTTTTGTTATGGCAGTTCAAGCAAACTAATACATTCAGTGTTAAGGTATAAAATGGGAGACAAGGAAAATGCATTTAGACCAGATTAGTCAAAACAAATAAAACCAATCCAAAACAGAGAGTTGACGAATTACATAACTTTTGTAAATTCACAATTAGGTGGGAGGTGCTGTCAGGACATTCCTTTTGATAGCTCAGACAGACAGCTCCATTATCAGAGGATTCCTGATGAATACAGAGACTGAAAGATGTGACTCCAGTTATAGTTTGTTGGGGGCATATGGTTTCTACGTGTGTAGACTTTCTTGCTCTCAAGTATTTCCATGTTCAGAGTAACCCGTTTATCAAATACCTCACATTTTAAAGTTTTTAGTATCAAGATTATACTAAAAAAATGAGAATATAAAAATCTCCCATAACCCCATTATCCACAGAAAAATGCTATTAACAAAAATATATATAATCTTTATTTAATAGTGAGAGCTTGATGTATATAAAATTTTTTATCCTATTTTTGTTCAATTGACATTGGTTTGAGAGTTCTTCCCCCAAGTCATTAGTTTCCAAAAAACATGATCCTAATGATTGCATAATAATCCTTCCAAGAGATCAGACTATAATTTATTAAACATAATACTCAATGCTGGCAAGGATATTGTGATAACCACTACACTACGGAAACACTTGGCAAGGATATTGTGAAGCAGGCATTCTCCTAAACTGTTGGTAAAAGTATAAAATGTTATGACCTGCAAAGCAGTTTCATATTATATATCAATATTATCAGAATAATTCACATCCACTGCTCCAGCAATGAAAAGCAAAAGAATAGCATTTATGTGTAAACCATCACCTTCGCAGTGAAGCCATCCTGACCGGCTTCTTTTAAATTGCATCCTTGATTTTTAATTTTGACTAGTAGAGACCTCAGTGACATTCTAGATCATTCAGTACAGACACAGTAGAGTCACATCTTAGTAGAAGGCTACTCTACACGTGCCTTAGAAAAGTATAAAGCCTTCCATGGGTCAAACTAATCTGCATGTAACTTAACCACTTGCCAAAACAAAGCCGCACTATCCAAAGAAAGAACAAATACAGAAACTCAACAACATAATATTTATAGTACTCAGCTTCCAAAAGCAAATTATTAGACATGGCAAGAAGCAGGAAAGTGTGATTCAGAATCAGGAGAAAAATTAATAGTGAATTTGAGGGTATAACAATTTAGAATATATCCAAAATTAAGCACCGAGGGGAAAAAAAAAGGCTACAAAAAAGAAGAAAAAAACAAACAGAACTTTCATGACTTTTGGAATAACAGCAAACAGTCCAATAGCTGTGAAATTGAAGTCCCAGGAGAGGAGTAGGAAAACAGAAAAATATGTGAAGGCATTATATAGTGAGAAATTTCTCCAATTTGACAAAAACTATATACCCACAGATCCAAGAAATTTTATGAATCTCAAGCAGGATAAAAACAAAAACAAACAACAATAAAACCCAGCACCAAGGCACATGATTACCAAACTGTTGAAAACTAATGATAAAGAGAAAAATTAAAACCAGCCAGAGGAAAAGACTGATTACCTAGAGGCGACAAAAAAATATGAATGACAGCTGACTTCTTTTCAGAAACATGGAAGCCAAAGGCCAATGGAATAAAATCTTCTAAGTGCCAAAGGGGGATGGGGAAGCAAAAAAATTTTCAAAAATTAAGGCAAAATAAAAACTGTCTTAGATAAACAAAAGCAGAGAGAACTTAACATCAGCATACCTGAGCTACAAAATTACGTTCAAGGAAGTTTCTCCAGCAAAAGGAAAATCATATCAGATGGAAATTTGGACCTATACAAAAGAAAAATGAGTATCAGAAATGATAAATATGTGAATAAATTTGAAGTGCTTTTCTTCTCATTTTAAAATTTCTTTAAAAGATAGTTGACTGAAGCAAAAAGAATTACCAGGCATGTGGAGCTTAAAACATACATAGAAGTAAAATATATAATACAATAGCACAAGGATCAGAGAGGGAAATGGAATTATACTGTTGTAAGGTTCTTACATTATGCATGAAGCCACATAATAATATTTGAAAGAAGACTGTGATAAGTTTAACAATGTATATTGCAAACCCTAGAGCAATCAATTAAAAAAAATGAATAGCACTAGAACGACTTTCACTTTAGAACTATACAGAAAAGGTTAAAAAGAGTAAGTCTTAACTTCCTTGGAGAAACAAAGAATCAATTCTGACTTTTTGGATATTGTGGATAAAAACCCTGTCAAACTACTACCCAAGGAATATCTTTAATTTACTTCTCAATAATTTTAGTTTACAAGCATTATTTTTTCTATTGCTTCTGTATCTTTCAATGGAAAATAAAACATAATGAGCATCTTAAACATTAAATCAACTGACATTTTAAAACATATATGTTCTTTGTGCAATAAAACTTGTATTATGCTATTTTGTATTGCTAAGTATTACTTTTCCTCACACAACTTTAACAAAAAGATAATGTGACTCTATTTCAGGGAATGTATCACAGTGGTTTATACATACTCTAGTGTTTGACTGCCTGGGTTCCAATCTCGGCTTTACCAATTAGTAGACATGTGACCTTGAGCATATTACTTAACATCTCTGTATTTTAGTTTCCTGTAATGTAGGGAAAATAGTGCCTATCTCATAGGGTTGTTATAAAGATCAAGTGACTTAATATATTGAAAGCACTTAGAAAAATACCAGGAAGACAGTAAGTACTGTAAGAGTGCTATCTATTATTACTCACAAAAATTAGTAAAATGTAGATAAAGAACTGAGTTTTAAAGAGATAATAAATTTAGGAGATTTGGTAAAGAAAACTACTTGAGAACTGGGAAAGCAAGTTTTAGTTCTACCCTATCATTATCTGTGTAGCCATTGACATGATGCTAAATTTATTTGGGCCTTATTCATTCACTTGTTTGGTCCTTTCTTCCTCATTTCCTGTTGTCATCTCTTGTACAAATATTTACTGAAAACCTAGTACATTATACTGTGTTAAGTAAGTACCAAGGTATTTGTTGTCTCACGGTTTTCTCGGGGAGAAAGTCACATAAACAGACAATTAAAATAGTACATTATATTAAGTATGATGATGGCGATGTCAGAATTCCCTTCCACTTCAGAAAGCCTGTGGGGACACCTGGGTGGCTCAGTTGGTTAAGCGACTGCCTTCAGCTCAGGTCATGATTCTGGAGTCCCGGGATCGAGTCCCACATTGGGCTCCCTGCTCAGCAGGGAGTCTGCTTCTCCCTCTGACCCTCTCCCCTCTTGTGTTCTCTCTCTCTCTCTCTTATTCTCTCTCTCAAATAAATAAATAAAATATTTAAAAAGAAAAAAAAAGAAAGCCTGTGGATCTGTGGACACATGGATGATTAAACATTTATTATCACCCTAAGGGAAGTCCTTTTAGAATGTAGACCTCTATGAGTTGTGTTCTAATTTTGACCATGGTTCTGTCATTGATGATATTAGCTTATGGAATTAAACTTTATTAGAGATTGGATGAGTATGTGAGTGATTCCTTCCTGGCTTTCCTTTAAAAAGAATTTGTAAATGAAACCAAGGGTCAGCCTATTTGGCAGCATTTCTTCTAATCCCTCCAAATAATGAAGATTTAATTGACTACATATTTTAATCCTCAGGCAAGAAGCTACTCTTAAAATAACATCACAGCAGCTGATTCCTACAATTTCCAGTTTGAACCCTGTTAATCCCTAATAATCCCTTTGGTTCAGGGTGAAACAGAAGACCAAAAAATATATAATGGCTTTATTTTTTTAAAAAAAACCAATATGGTTTTAAAGCAATAATTTCATTGTATTAACAAATCATAATTAAGATAAATATGGAATTGATTTAGAAACTATCATAAAATTATAGCTGATTATTCCCTCTATTTTCTGTATCAGCTGTAATGTGGTTTGTATCACTTTCATAATAAAGATCTTATTAAAAAAATAAAATAAAACTGATCTCCTTCTTAAAGGAAAAAAAAAAGAAACTATCATAAATATTTGAGGATATCTAAAGATAAACTAATAATGCAGAGTATTTTAACAGTTTCCCCAAAAGATCAGTCAGTCACCTTTGTTTTATTTAAAATATACTTTAATCAAGAAGCATAGGGTGGGGGATGGGAGAAATAAGTGATAGGGACTAAAGGTGATGAGCACTGAACAATGTATAAAATTGTTGAATCACTATATTTATACACCTGAAACTAATATAACACTGTATGTTAACTATACTGAAATAAAAATAAAAAAAACTTAATAAAACATAAAAAAATGAAGAAAGGGATGCCTGGCTCGCTCAGTTGGTAGAACATGCAACTCTTGATCTTGGGGTCATGAGTTCAAGCTCCACATTGGGCGTACAGCTTACTTTATTAAAAAAAAAAAGAAGAATACATATTTCCATTACGAGTTAAACTGTATCCCCCCCTAAAGGATATGTTAAAATTCTAACTCCTGGTACCTGTGAATGTGACCTTATTTGATGTAGGGTGTTTGTAGATTGCTATGGACTGAATGTTTGAATGTTTATGGCCCCATCCCCACAAATTCATGTTGAAGCCTAAATTGCCAATGTGGGCGATGTATGAAAATGGAGCTTCTGAGACGTAATTAAGTCATGAGTGTGGAGTCCTTATGAATGGGATCAGTGTTCTTATAAGAAGAGACATGAGAGAGAGGAATACCTTTCTGCTCTCTTTGCAGTGAGGACACAGTGAAGACAGTTATCTGCAAACCAGGAATAGTGGTCTCACCAGACACTGGGTCTCTTGGGGACCTTAATCTTAGACTTGCCAGCCTCCGGAACTGTGAGAAATAAATGTTTGTTTTTTTAAGCTACCCAGTCTATGATATTCTGTTACAGCACCCCAAACTAAGACACAGATGTAATCAAGTTAAGAAGAGATTATACTGGATTGGGGTGGATTAGGATCCACCAATGGACCAAAGGCACCACTGATCCAATGACTGGTGCCTTTATAAGAAGAGGAAATTTGGACACAGAGACATAGGCACACCAGGGAGAAGGCCATGTGAAGATGAAAGCAGAGATTGGAGTGATGCATCTACAGCCAAGGAACGCCGAGGGTTGCAGCCAACCACCAAAAGCTAAGAGAGGCAAGGAAGAGTCTTTGGAAGGAGCATGGCACTGCTGACACCTTGAGTTTGGACTTTGAGCCTCTAGAACTGTGAGAGAATATATTTCTGCTGTTTTAAGCCATCCAGTTTGTGATACTTTGTTACAGCAGCCCTAGGGAGCCAATAAAGTTTCTTCAGCAAAATTCCAGTTGCAGGACTTCTATTATCTGCTAAAATGGAGAAACAATGACCGTATTTACTTTCCCACCTGCAACAAATAAAAAAGCCAGACAAAATATAGGAAACATTTTATAGACATAGGACATCAAACAGTACAGTCTAGTGACTGCTTAGAGTGGGAAAATAAAAGAGATGAGACCTACAATTACCCCGGCTCACTGCCTGAAAAGAATATCCAGGCTGCAGCTCAGGCAGGGGGACCCTGTCAGAGTCCAGCAGTCTCCCTGAGTTGATCTGACAGAGACAGGTGTCTAGAGAAGCCAAAGTGTCTAGAGAAAATAGGGCAAAGTACTGAACAGGGAAGAGCTGCACAGAAAAGATCTGAAAAGCACAGCCTTCATGTCATCGACTAAGTACTGAATGAATGGTGTATTCAGGTAAGGAACTATCCAAGGCTGGGGAAAGAACTGTCTAAAAGGAGTGGAGGGAACAATTATTGGAACACACACAGAACTGGAAATAGTTTGTGTTTCTACCAGCCAGAGTGAAAAACTTCTTAAGACAGGGGACAGCAGTTGAAGTACTCAGAAAGGTTTAGCCTCAGTAGTGGGGACAAATTCAGCCTAGACTAAATGCTCTCTGGTCCCTAATAAAGCTTAAAAACAAGACTTGAAAGGATTCAATTGTTTCCAAGTAACCTAACTATGTTCCAGAATAAAATCTAAGAATAATTTTAGGGATATAAATATATTTAGCACCCAAGAAAATAAAATTCACAATATCTGACATCCAATCTAAAATTGCCAAGCTTTCAAATGAATAAGAAAATATGATCTATATTGAGGAGAAAAAGCATTCAGTAGAAACAGACTCAGGAATGACACATATGATAGAATTCTCAGAAAAGGACATTAAAAGAGTTATTATAACTATATTTCATATATTCAACAAGGTCAGGTCATAAAAAGATTAACTGCTGTGTAGCTACATGGAGATATTTTCAAGACCCAAATCAAGCTTCTAGAGTTGAAAATAGAATGTCTGAGATGAAAAATATAATAAATGTAAAAAAAAATACAATAAATGTGATTAACAGCAGATTATATGTCTATCATAAAAGAAAAGATAAAAGAACTTGAGACATAGCTTTAAAAATTATCCAGGATAAAACACATAGAGGAATAAAAAGACTAAAAGTAAAATAAAGAGAGTCCAGTGAGTTGGGAAAAACTTCAAGTGACCTAATATGGAGTCTCCTAAATGCAGAAAGGGAGTGTGATGTGAGACCAAAAAATATTTGAGGATAATGGCTGAAAAATTTTTACAAATTTGATGAAAATTGTAAACCCATTGATCCTAGAATCCCAAGCACAAGAAATATAAGAAAACTACACAAGGCACATCACAATCAAATTGCTTCAAACTGGTGATAAAGAGAAAATTCTTAAAAGAAGCCACAGAAATGATACATTACATAGGGAAGAATAAAGCTAAGAATGTCAGAAGACTTCTCATCAGAAACAACACAAGCCAGAGCAGTGAGACATCTTTTAATGGAAGAAAAGACTGGAAACATAGAAGTCCAATATCCAGTAAAAATAACTTTCAAATATGAAGGTAAAATACACAAATGAGTACATGAAACAACTGGTGAAAACTGAATAAGGTAAGTAGGCTAGTTAACAGTACTGTACTCACGTCAATTTCCTGGTTTTATTGTACTACAGTTATAAGATGCCACCATTAGAGAAAGGTCAGTGAAAGGTTCATGGGACTGACTCTAATACTTTTTTTTGCAACTTCCTGGAGTCTACATTATTTCAAAATAAAAAAGTTTAAAAAAGGAAAATGCGACAAATTCTGTTTTAAATACAGAAAAGCTGAGAGAATTCATCACCAGCACACCTGCACAAGAAACATTAAAAGAAGTGCTTCAGGGAGAAGTACTGTTGTACTGTCGTAAGGTACTCATATTATGTGAAACAGTATAAAATCACTTGAAGGTAGTCTGTGATAGATTTAAAATGTATACTGTAAACCCTACAGCAACCGCTGAAATTAACAAAGAGTTATAGCCCATAAGCCAATAAAAGGAGTAAAATAGAATTATTAAAAAAAATACAGTCTGAAAAAGAAAGAAAAATGTTAAAGAGGAATAAAGAATAGATGGGACAAGTAGAAAACAGCAAGATGACAGATTAATCCTAACTGCATCAATAATCACATTAAGTGTGAATGGTCTAAACACCTCAATTAAAAGATAGAGACTGTTACATTGGATAAACAAGCAAAACAAGAAACCCACTTTATTTATTTATTTATTTTAAAAAAGATTTTATTTATTTATTTTACACAGAGAGAGAGAGATAGAGAGATAGAGAGAGCACAAGCAGGGGGAGCTGTAGAAGGGAGAGGGAGAAGCAGGCTCTCTGCTGAGCAGGGAGCCAGATGTGGACTCGATCCCAGGATCCTGGAATCATGACCTGAGCCAAAGGCAGATGCTTCACCACTGAGCCACCCAGGCACCCAAGAAACCCACTTTAAGTGTAAAGACACACATAGATTAAAAGTAAGAGATGAAAAAATATAACATGCTAACACTAATCAAAAGAAAACTGCAGTTGGGAGTAGATTTCAGAGCGAAGAATATCAGTAGGGATAAAGAGAATGTATTAGAGTTCCCCAGGGAAAAAGAACCAATAGGAAATATATATACATATAAATACATACATATATATATATAATATACATTATATGAATATATATAATATAAACTAACATATACATATAGAAGTTTAGGGGCACCTGGGTGACTCAGTTGGTTAAGTGTCCAACTCTTGATTTCGGCTCAGGTCAGCATCTCAGGGTTGTGAGATCCCACCGATCGGAGCTGGGTGTGGAGCCTGCTTAAGATTTTCTCTCTCCCTCTCCCTTTGCCCCTCCCCCCTTAAAAAAAAAAGAAGTTTAGTATAAGAAATTGGCTCCTATGAGTATGGAGGCTGACAAAACCCAAGATCTCCAGCTGGCAAGCTGGAGATCCAGGAGAACTGATGGTGTAGTTCCAGTCCCAAGGCCAGCAGGCTCAAGACCCAGGAAGAAGAGATGTTTCAGTTCAAGTCCAAAGACAGGAAAAACAGATGTTCCCAGCTCAAAGGCATTCAGGTAGGAGGAATTTCTTCTTACTCAATCTTTGGTTCTATTTAGGCCTTCAGCTGATTGGATCAACACCCCCCCCCCCCAACAATGGAGAGAGCAATCTACTTCTCTCAGTCTACCAATTCAAATGTTAATCTTATCCAAAAACATCCTCACAGACACACCCAGAATAAGGTTTGACCAAATATCTGGGTACTCCATGGCTTAGTCAAGTTGACACATAAAATTAAGTATCACAGAAGGTCATTTCATAATTATAGAGGGGTTAATTTTTCAAGAGAATTTAGCAAACTTACATGTTTATGCACCTAATAACAGATGTTTAAAATATATCAAGCAAAACCTGACAGAACTAAAAGGAAAAATAGATAAATCCATAACTGCAGTTGGAGGTTTCAATACTACTCTTTCATTTACCCAAAGACTAGGTAGACAAAAATCAGTGGGAATACAGAACACTTGAACATCACTTTCACACAGCTTAGCCTAATGGACGTTTATAGAACACTCTACCCACACAGCATAGGTATTCTTTTCAAGATAGAACATATTCTGAGGCATAAAATAAGTCTCAATAAATGTAAAAGAATTCAAGTCATACACAGTTTATTTTCTGACCACAATTAAACTAAACTAGAAATAAATAACAGAATACTTGAAAACTATCCAAATCGTTCGATCCCAAATAACACACTTTTTTAAATAACTCGGAAGTGAAAAAGAAATCAAAAAGGAAAGTAGCAAGTCCTTTGAACCAAATGAAAATAAAAGCAACATATCAAAATTTGTGGGATGCAGTTGAAGCCAGGGTTAGAGAGAAATCTATAGCACTAAAAGCTTATAACAGAAAGGAAAAAAGTCTTAATCAGTGACCTCAGCCTCCACATTAAGAAACTTGACAAATAAGAGAAAACTAAAGCCAAAGTAAATAGAAGAAAGGAAACACCACCAGATGGCACACCACAAACAATGGTGGAATCAAATTAAACAATTCTCTAAAATGCCACCAATGTAATAGAATCCTGGAGTACAGTCCTCTTACTCAATATGCTCTCCCTTCTTGTCCACTCCCACTGTAGTCAACTGCCTAGGAAAAAAGCTTCAAATAACTGGGATCACCTTTAAAACTATAAAACAGCAATCTTGAGATTCATCATGCACCATTTCAGCTAAGGCCAAAAATATAATTCACATATCCCCTAGTTATCATTAGAACACCAGAAGATGTAAGTTTACCCAAAAGGCTCTAAATACCTGGATGGCTTATCAAAGGGAAGTGGAAAGGCATTTGATACAAAAATATCCAACCCTTATTAATGAGAGGTTGTCAGAGGACTCCCAAGGCTCATGTTGATACTATATCATAAGCAGAGTCAATTAAATTCAAGCAGAGAAAAACATTGCTTGTTCTTCCAAGTTTGCAGAGGAAGCAATGGAAGTTCCAAGAGCAACACTGTCCAGTGCAGTGACCCTCACCCTTAGTATGGGTCCATGTTCAGACAGGGGTCCAGAAAAGGTTATGCACACTGTACCTTTATGAAGGGATCTATTACACAGTATTTTCACACACATTATTTACGCATGCTCTCACCACTTCTAGCCTATGTGGTCCTCAAAGTCAGGGACCACATCTTTGTATCCTCAAAACCTAGCACAATGTGGGCGCCTGGGTGGCTCAGTTGGTTAAGCGACTGCCTTCGGCTCACGTCATGATCCTGGAGTCCTGGGATCGAGGCCCTCATTGGGCTCCCTGCTCAGTGGGGAGCCTGCTTCTCCCTCTGACCCTCTACCCTCTCATGCTGTTTCTCACTCTCTCTCTCTCAAATAAATGAAATCTTAAAAAAAAAAAACAACCTAGCATAGTGCCATCATTTATTAAATGTCCTTTAAAAGGCAAGCACAAACTAAAGGATTATAACCCCGTGTGATAGCCCAGAGACTTAGAAAAACAAAACAAGCCTTCAGATCCAAGTTGAAAGCAAAGAACAGAGGTTTATTATCATTTCTCTGAGTTCAATTAGATTTTAAAAACATTTAAAAAATGGATTTGTTTCAAGTCTTCAGTGAGAGTTTGGGTGGGACTGGGTTTTATCTGAACCAGTCTGCCCATCCTTTTCCCACAGTGCTTTGGAAGAAAGCAGAGAGCGATGACTCACCAGTTGGCACAATTCTTAGTTCCTATGTACTGACACCAAATTGTGTTCCAAAAGAGAGGCGTTTACAAAGGATTAAAACCTGGATGCCCGGGCCCTGGAATGTGGTTCACATTATAAGCTTTCCAACGTGGTGCTAAATTAACTGCATTTGGTTCCAGATGGTTAATGATTCATAAGTGGAGAGGTGACTTCAAGTGGAAATTGTCTCAATTCTCAGTTTATGCCACTTCAGAAGGCTTCCCCGAGTTTGCTCCCCTTCCCATCCTCACCCCTACCTCCTTCTGTGGCCCCAGCTTTTAGGGTTGCAAACCCCTGAAAATTGATGGCCCAGCTATGAAAGTAGGCCCTTTTTGGTTCCCTTTCCTGGACTGAGAGTAAAGTTCTCTACTCAAAATAGTAGAACGATGACCTAGAACGTGGTGAAAGCCCAGAGAAAAGAAAGATGAATGAAATCTAGATCAACTGTGGTAACAAGAAAATGAATCCATGGGGACGTCATAATTCACTATGATCTTCTCATTCCAACCCTCCCATCCTCACCAACCGCAACACAGGAGCATATGAATGTGCGCATGTGCGCGCGCGCCTCAGTGCCCTGGCCCACTACCCTCTTCGTATAGTCCCCTAGCTTCCTTCTGAGTTTCCACCCTCTTTGTACTTGCTCTTTTTCTGTTATCTTTTGTTGTTAGGCTGCCTTGCCTTTAGGGAGCCTGCACAGCCCTCGATTGCGGGCTCTGACTGCCCTGGCACTTCCCTTCTGTCCTTCAAACACAGAATCCCCAAATAACGCTTCCTTCGTTATTTCTCATTAAACTCCACATCCTCTGGAACTTGTCATCTGTCCCCCAGATAACAGAAATCACATCCATCTAAATCATTCTCCACAGTGCCCAGCAAGGAAGCAGGTGTAAGTGGAGATGCATGTCACCATGCCGGCTCTCTGATTATAACGATGTGGTGATGATGTGGACAAGATGGTAATGATCCCATTTGCTTCAGTCTGCACCTCCTTTTAGAAGCTAGACTCACCAGTGGCTCAAAGACATCAACATCAATGAATCTGAAAGTGCTAAGAAAAAGGGAAAGGCTAGCTCTATAAAGGTGAGGTGGTAACAATACAAGAAAGGGGAAAAAGAGGAAACACTCATAAGGGAAACTCAGAGAGTCAGGACAGTGCCGCAGAAATGCAAATGGGTATGGGCTTTGCAGTCTGACAGGACTGGGTTAGAATCCCTGTTTGGTCACATTCTAACTGCCTGGTGTTTGGCAAGTTGCTTAACTTCTCTGAATCCCCACTTTCTAAGCTTAGAAAGATGTTAAAATGTTCATCTTAGAGGATTTTCCTGAACATCCCGTGAGATCACCTTTAAGGCATTTGGCTCATGTCAGGTGTCCTATAAATGTCAGTTCCCTCCCCTCCTCTCTCAGAAAGAAGGATCCATCGCAGTAAGAATTTCCACCAGCACCCAAAGGGCTGCTTTTGTTTGTAATCAATGCATCTCTTAAGGTTCTTGCGTTCGGGTGTTCCCTAATGTCTCGCGAAGATGTGCACGTCCTCCACAACTGCCACCTTCAGGCGGAATGTGTATGCAAGTGCCTGTGCAGAGCTGCGCCTGACCCCGCCCGTCCATCAGAATTTACTAACTCAACAAGTCCTCTCATCTTTAAGGGGTGGGGCTCTAAATTAGACATCCCTTGGTTGCATTGCACCTAGAACATAGATCACTGTATTGTATTATCTGCATCAACATCTACATCTCCCCCCCCCGCCTCCCCGGCTGCGAGAGCCATGGTGGCAAAGTCTAGATACTATTTCTCTTTGGGTTGCCACCTAGCACAAAGCCTGGCACACATACCATATTGATAGGATTGACCTGAATCACCAATCTTCTGGATCTGCAATGCTTCAGTATATATTCTACACGTTATCATTCCCCAGCAGCCTTTCCCAGAGTCTCAGAAATTCAAGCATTGAACACATATTATCTCTGTCCATTAAGAATTGACTGTTTAGGTGATCAAAGGTACAAACTTCCAGTTATAAAATAAATCAGTCCTGGAGATGTCATGTACAGCATGGTGACTATAGTTAATAACACCGTGTTGTATATTTCAGAGTTGCTAAGAGAGTAGATCTTAAAAAGTTCACCTCACAAGAAAAAACATTGTAACTCTGAGTGGTGATGGATGTTAACTAAACATATTGTGGTGAACATTTCCCAATATATACAAATATTGGACCATATGTTGTACACCTGAAACTAATATAATGTTATACGTCAATGGTATCTCAGTTTTAAAAGAAAGAAAAAAAAAGTTAGAAACAACTACACACACACACACACAAAGATTGGCTGTTTAAAAACACTTTTCTTTGGAGAGCTAAAACCTACTCAAAGGAAAGGGGGTATAAGATTTAAAAGAAATGCCTGGGACTAGCCTCAAAGTGCTCTTTGCTTTTTACTTATTGTCCTAACCTTGGGCACCCCACCCCCACCCTTACATCCAAGGCTGAGAGACACTTGCGTAAGTCTCAGAGACACAGGGTGTTCAAGGTGGGTGCCTGGAGGGCTCCGTGCTTAGTAACTGTTGCAAGGGTGACCGATGGTTGTGGGAGGTGGCGGCTCTGTCTCCCTCAAGTAACAAAGTTGATGCTGATGACTAAGTTCCAGCAGAAGTATCTCTCAATCTCTGAGTTCCTCCTTTGTTCTGACACATCTCTTTTTCTCCAGAGGAAATTGGAGCAAGCTTAGGCAAGGGTCCCTGTGCGGAGGGAACCCTCTTTTATGGCTTAACTCATTCATAACCAGACTCTCGTGAAGAAACTGGGGCCCACAATTACTGAAAACCAAATGAGTCCAAGAAACATTTAGAAATATATTTAAGTAACATCCACAGTCAGTTGTTAGGGGAAGTCAAGAAGTTGAGGGGTAGTTTCTAAACTTTAATGCAGATTTCATGGAGGGCTAATCCCATGTTCTTTGTTTTTTTCTTAAAGATTTTATTTATTTGTCAGAGAGCGAGAGAGAGAGAAAGAGAGAGAGAGAGAGAGCACAAGCTGGGAGAGCGGCAGGCAGAGGAAGAAGCAGGCTCCCTACTGAGCAAGGAGCCCAATATGAGACTCCATTGAGCCCAGGACCCTGGGATCATGACCCAAGCCGAAGGCAGACACTCAACCGACTGAGCAACCCAGGAGTCCCTCCCATGTTCTTCCTTAAAAGAATAACCTTTGGAGACAGACCCTCTGCTCTCCCTCAACAGCTCTGTGCCTTTGCACCAGTTACTGACGCGAGCTAGCTAAGCCTCAGTTTTCTAATCATTTAAATGGACATAAAATGGAATACTATAACCAACAGGGGTATAAACATTAGATAAAATCACTAACTCATCTATATATACTGACTCCCTAGTCTTTGGCAGGCAAAAGCCGGGTCCCATAGATAGAACTATCCCCATGGCTCCCATATGCTGAGGCCAGGAGCCGGCTGCCAATAGTCCTCAGGCATGGTGTTTTGTACCTGGCTGGTCCCTGGGGCACTTGAGTGCATGACCCCTGACCTGGGGCCACCACATTATCTTTTATAGATGAGGAAACCAAGGCAAAATGTCACAGGGCTCACCTTTGCCTGTAGGCAAATTTGCAATTCGATGACAGGCAATGCTCTAGTGTTTTCTTAAATGGTCACTGGGACTCCAGTGCAAGCCAGAGAACTGGGCTGCATGGACTTTTTCAATTACTTCATCTATATACCATTTATCAAATGTTTTTATAACTTGAGTTCATCTAGTCCAAAGAATGCAGAATATTCTCTAGAGGATAAGGCTAGCTCATTCTATGCTAATTGTAATAAAAGTGAAGATAATGATGGGGCTTAGCTGTAGCAGTAATTGGAATTTATTAGGCACTTACTATGTCCCAAGCATCCTGCTGAGCATTAAACGTGTCTTATGTCTTATTTCACATAATCAGCCCAACAGCCGAATCCTCCTTTGTTCTTCGTCCTCAGACCAGCAAAAATCTGCAAGAATAAATTGCTTCAATTTTTCTGTAGGATCTGGGGGCTCAAGTACTGTGCCCAAATCAAATCTTTTCTAAACTCTGAATGTGGTATGGGGGGTTTTAAGTAGACAATTAAGAGACAGGTATCTCTGGAAATAAAACACAAGAGGAGGTTAATTCTTAATCGTTTGCATCTGGAGCCATTTGATAGTGACTGATAATATATATCATATTGCTCAATCACGTTTAGAAGATGGATTGCGGGTGGAGTGGGAGAGGTGCCTTCTAGTCTGTTCCAATGAAATGTTTCTGTGTTATCACCAAATAATAAGTTCTGTAAGGTGAGGGGGTTAGAAATGCCTAGCTTCCTGTGGACAAATGCCAGGTGGAGGAAATAAACAGATATAGTTCCCACTGGTTACAGACGCCCTAAAAAAAAAGTGTTTCCTATCATGCTGCCAAGACAATGCCAGCTGGTTATAACATAAATTCAGGGGGAGAAGAAAGAAGGAGACTCAATAGTGTCTGGGAGTGAGTGAAGTAGAAAATAAGGAAAAGACTCATTCTAATTTTGTTTATAAAGTATAAACTCCTACAACTAAGTTAAGTGGCAGCCCTGATTCTTAAGTAAATGAAAGTCTCGTCAACCTGACAAATTAAAACCTGGAGCCCAGGGTGCTATTAGTTTGTGAGTGGTTGGGAGTAACAGAATGCTGGAGCAGAACAGGTTCTAGAGTCATGCAGGCCAGCGATCACGACTGGCAGCCCCCAGATGTTGCCCTCTTTGATTTTCCTAGAATTAACTTAGATGGCTTTTTAACATTGTTTTAATTAATTGTCAACATTTAAAAAATTAAAGGACCTCACAGAAAAATCCAGATCGCTGATATCCTCTAAAAAACGAGAAAACAGGCAAACGCAGGACCTACATTTTCACCTATCAACCCCTCAGACCCCCATGGTTGGTCTCCACTATCACCATGGTTCCCCAGTGCCGCGGCCTAGTGTGAGCCACCATGAATCCTTGAAATGGCATTTTGTTACTTGCCTGACCCCTGTGAGCCCTTCAGTGCATGTAGCCGGAGCTGGGGCAACCCCATTATCTTATAGATGAGGAAACCAAGGCAAAACCTCACATGGCTCACAAATACCAGAGTCCCAGTGTTATGACAGGTCAGGCCATTTGCAGACCATCCTAGTTAACATCTCTTGCCAGTACCCCAAAGGAATCCTATGGTCCAGACACACTAGTTGCACCCTCGTCATGCATGGTCAAGGCTCTGTTTCCCTCTGTCCCAAATGTCTTTCCCTGTATCAGATTCTTGCTCATCCTTTCAGACTCAGAGTATTTCCACCCTCACTCCCCAGGCAGAGAAGTGTCCACACAGCACCTTGTACCCACTTCCACGACAGACGGCAGAGTCCTCCACGGGAAGGTCAATGTTAAGGCCCTCTCTCTGATGTCACTAGTGCCATGACACACCAGGAGCTCTGAATAAATCCGGGGTTCAAAGGGGATAATCAATTTGTCCTCAGATACATAGATAATTATATTCATAATGTCTAGCAGAAAAAAACAGGTTAAAAACATATTCAACCCGTAAGGCACACTCAGACTGATAAGCTATCAAGTAAGTGACCTTGAAAACTCTCTCTCTGTGACAAATGCAATTTCTACCAGCTCAAGCCTTACTCCAGACATTGAGACTCCTTGATCAGTGTGGCTGGTGAGGTATCAGAGGGTCCCCATCTGGGGACCCCAGATATCTTCCCCACCAGCCTGCCAAATTGTTTAAAAGCCCACTATATAAACTTACTTGCATTAAGGCTTTTCCTTTTAAAATGCAACACCCTTTCTCCCCTCCTCCCCAAGAGCCAGTACATTAGGCAATTCTTGGAGGTTAGCACAGGGGCAGTTAACTTATCAACTATTTTTCTATCTGATGCATTTATCCTGGAATATCTGGGTAAGCTGTGATAGAGTTAGATAAAGTAAAGTTCTCGGAGAGGGGACAGGCCTGAATGTCCGAAGAGATGGGGAATAGGCAGTATGCACAATGTTTAAGTAGGAGGCTTGTTAGAACCAAGACGCCTGTGTCCAATCCGCTACCTCCTAGCTGAGGGTCTTTTGCTTAGCCACTTACCTTCTGTGCCTCCATTTCTTCACTTAGATAGAAAATGGTGTTAACAAGAGGCTCTGCCTCAATGGGGCATTGGAGAATTCAATGAGTCAACATACAGCAGGCATTCAAAACGGTGCCTGACAGAGAGTGGTGTAAGCGTTTGCTTCTCTTACTATTAGGAGGGAATGGCAAGAAACAGCCCTGCAAAGGGCTACTCCTGCTCTATTACCTACTGGTCCCCTTTCCTAAAAGACGGGTGAAGGATACAAGGTCCAGAGACGATGAACAGCTTACCGGAGGCTGCAGGCTAGTGGACAGCAGAGCTAGGGCTTCCCATCCAGGGGTCCGCGCCCCCCGCGCCCGCCCCCCCCGCCCCCCCGCCTTGGGACTTGCTGATGAGTAAGAGAGGAAAGGGTTGTGAGAGACCCAGAGAAGCCGAGAGCGAATCTAGCCTCTCTCCCTTCTCGGGATAAAAGGACCCAGCCCTTGGGGACTTCTCCCCGGAGTCAATTCCATGTCCCTGCTCTCGGGTGGGCTCGAAGTCGGAGCAAACGCCACCCTCTGACACACACACACCCACACCCCCGCGCCTGGGCGTACCCTCTAAGTCTGGCACAACGCGGCAACTCGCTGCCCCGCTGGGAGGACGAGTCAACAGTGGGGTGGACGGGAAAAGTGACATAATCCGGCCGCGGCGCCCTCCGCGCCAGCCTCCCACGCAGCGCGGGGTGGGCCTGGGCCCTCGCAGGGGTGGGGGCTGGGGCTGGGGCCGGGGCCGGGGCCGGGGCCCGGGCTGCGGCCGGGCTGCGGCGGTCTCCCGCGCGCGCTCGGTCCCGCCCGCCCGCAGCTCCTGAGGCCCCGCGGCCCGAGGCCCAGGCGCCGGCACTCCGCGGCAGCGCGGCGGTCGCGCGGTCTCGGGGCCCGCTCCGGGGGCCGCCGCCGCCCCCCGGACCTGGATGACGGAGTCCTGAAAGACTTTCACCAAATATGGGCCGGGGCTGGAAGCGTCCTGCGGCGCGCGCTGCCGGAAACCTCGAGTCCTGCCCACCGCCGCGACTTCGGGCGCGCGGGCCCGGCGGCCGGCAGGGGGCGGCGGGCGGCAAGCGGCCCTGGAGCGCCGACCGCTCCAGCCCCCGGTCTCCCCGCCGCGGGGACCCTGCGCGCTGTCTCCGCAGGGGTCCCCAGGGCAGCCGAGGCCCTCCCCGCGCGCCGGCCACCCAGGTCCCGCCGCCAGCCCGATGACCTCTGGCTCTCCCTACCATCACTGCACAGGGTGGGGGTGGGGGCCCGGAGCGGGGTGGAGGGAAAGGATGGCGCGGGGGCGCCACCTTAAAGCTGACCTTTCGCCGTCACCATAAATTGTTCTGTTCATTAAAGTGGCTATAAAAAGTGTAGTTGTGAGACTGGGTGTGCAGGCGAGGACCTGACCAAGAGGGCACATGCCCGCGCAGACACACCGCTGTAGAGGCACTCCTACAGTCCAAGGCGGTGGTTCTCAGGGTGTGATTCCCCGGGCCAGCAGCTGCAGCATCACCTCGGGACGTGTTAGAAATGTAGCTACTAAGAAACTCTCGGGTAGGGCCCAGCAATCAGTCTCTTAATCAGCCCTCCAGGTGATTCTGAGACACGCCAAAGTTTGAGAACCACTAGTCTAGGGCTGGGAAACAGGAGTTGGCAGTTTTAGGGTGATTATTATTCTCAGTTGCCGCCAGACAGTGAACCCTTCTTTTGGTGACCTAAAATTCCCTGGCAGCAGCGGGTGAGAAATGTCCCCATCACTCAGCTCAAAGCTTGCAGCTGCCGAAGACAAGCAGCTCCTTCTCTGTGTCTTGCAGCCCAAGGAAACAACACGGGCCCATCATTCCCTCACAGGGCGCCCCTGCAGGGAGGGAGTGAGGAAAAAGAGCAAAAGAGCCATGCAGAATTAGCATCCGAAGACACTTACCCATAAACATTTGCACATTTCCCCTCTAATCTGTCAACGTGAACTGATCTGCAGCTCTCAGCGGAGGAGGTGAGAAGGCGACCGGACATCTGGGGTTTCTGGACCATCCTTAAGCTGGACGTGAGGAGCTGCAGTCCTCTCGTCTGATGCTGTCGTTTACTAGCAGGCGCACCAGGACATAGTATATGGAAAGGCTGTGCACATAGGTTCCTCCAGTCTCTCCCTCTCCCCCACCTCCTGGCCCTGTTTGCTCCAGCCGCCCCCCACCCCCAACAACATACTCCCCGCCTTAAATGGGTAGCTGATGGTAAGGTTCTCTAAGTTTCTCCTCTAGGACAAACTCATCCTCCAAGAGTCCCCAAATGAAGCCCAGAAACAAACCCACACACCCTTGTTAGAAAACTTTAATTTGATTTTTAAAGGAATCTCCGGAATGGCCTGTGTTTCAAAGCTGTGCGGCAGACTGAATCTCTTTGCGGACCTCCGTCCCCCCTCAATAAAAGAGCAAGGTATATCCACCGGCCAGTTGGACCATCCACTATAATTTTATTTTAAATCATGATAGACAGATTGCGTGAAAAACAAGGAATTCCGAAGAATTTCCTGCTCTGGGAACAGAAGTTAAGTCTATATTTAACAACATTTGAAGCTGTCAAGAATGCTTTGTGGTTGGATAACAGAGGCAGAAAAATGTTAAAAACGCAGGCTACTGCTATACCCAAATATGGAAATATTGTTACGTCTGGTGTCTGATTCACCATCTGGAAATACTTACAACCATGAAGTCAAATAGAAAAGACTCCACAACAGAAGCCAGGAACACTCCTCTCCATTCTCTCCCCACGACCTCCTCCCACCCTCTACTGCGCCTACTCACCCCCATCCCTAGTCACTTCATTAAGAGGGAAACAATAATGAAGCTTTAATGCAGGAAAAAAAAAGTGTTCCAAATAATAATGGATGGACTGTCTTGAGTACGAAGTAGGGCCCAGATTTTCCTCTTTATTTGCATAGCACCTGACAAGCCATAGTCTTGAAAAGTAAGCCCCGCACCCCAAACCCCCTCCGACAAAGCCTTAGAGATCCTCCTCCCAACTAGCAAAAGCCTCTTAGACTTATGAAAGGGCACTTTTGAATGAATGAAACTTAAATCTTTCCTGCCACAGTTCTCTTTATTGGAGGATGTTTTCACTGCAATAGCTTCTCATTGTGATTAGCAGAGTCATTCACAGAAAAGTTGGCACTGAAGGACTTCTTAAGCAAGACTGCTACATTGTGAAGACTGAGCAGCCCTACACTTTAAAAAGGACGAAGAGTTCTAGAGCACATATAAAAGAAAGATTAGCATAATTACTTGTGTATGTTTTTATTAAAATTGCACAAGAAGATAGTTTTTGAAATTTTGAGGGAAAATTTATCAATCACACTAATGATATTGATGATGTTAAAGCAAATTGCTTTGTAGGGGAGTCTTCTACTGAGTGTGTGGAAGACAGAATAGGATCTTATATTCTGCTAACAGTTTTACTGCAGAACATTATATTCTAATCTATTTCTTTGTACTTGACTAGAAAAGCATTGCAATCCATTTGAAATGGGAGGCTTCTAAGTGGTCCCAAGGAAATGTGTTAAAAACCCCACATAACTTTTAGCTTTAGATCCACTGGGCACAATAGTGCTGGAATCTGGTTTGGCATTGCAGTATACACAGGTGACGATCTCAGGACAAATCACTGCAAGGTGGTCCCCCCGGCTTTTGGCTGGCTGCTTAGTTAGCATCGCCTCCCGCCCGCGGAGGGAGGCTGGAAGGGCTTACCCAGTCTCCCGCATCCGTGAGGAAGTAGAAGTCAGCCTCCCGGAGAATTCCCTGCGTTCGTTTCCTCTCGGACTTCCAACCCAGGCAGTGGGCTGGAACTAAAGCGGGAACCTCCAAAAACAAACAAGTACGACATACCAAAAAAGGGAGGGGGGCGGAAGGGGGAAGACCTCTGCCTGGGAATCTGCCAGACAGTGGGGGAAGTTGATTTTTTTTTTCCTCTTCTCATTCATAAATGCCAGTGCGGGTATTAATTTGCAATACACTTAACTTGGCTAATAAACACCATGCCAAAGCTTTGGGACTTGATTCGAGCATGCCTCTATGAAATCCACAAATAGTCCTGGCTCACAGACGCACTCCCCCTCCCCGTTCACCTCTCAATAGATAACTTGACTCTCACCTTCTCTGTAAACAAGCAAACAGCTCGCTGCCTTCCCGGGTGAGGGCTTCCAGGGCTGCCCGGTCAACTCGGCATCACCAAACAAAACCACTTTTGTTCCTCCCTCCCAGGTCCTCCCACCCTCCCAGTGCAGGCAAAGTTCTGAACTCGCCCCCCTCGCCCCTTCCACCACTTTCACCACCAACACGCCAGAAAGAGCCCTCCCCAATAGAAGTAGTTATTTAAAGTGGAAAAAATGGGAGATTGTTTTCTTGACGGGTCCAGGACCAAAAAAAAAAAAAAAGAAAAAGAAAAAAAAAAAAGGTGCAACGGAGCCAGGGGAGGCGCTTGGCAGCAGCCCGCGCCAACCAGCATTCCTGAGATGTTTGAGAATTCTGGAACTCGCAGACAGAGCCGACGTCACTGCAACACGCGGCGCCGCGGCCGGCCCGTATAAAAGGCGGGCTCTGGGCGCTGGGGCAGACCGCGAGTGAGAGCGCCCCCGAGCAGCACCCGCGCCCTTCGCGCCTCCTCGGGAAGGACCTCAACAGAAGGACGCCTGCAGCCCGCTCGCCACCCCGGCCCTCGCCCTCCTGCCACCAGGCCCGCCGCCCCGCCCGGAGCCCGTCCCGCCTCCCGCCACCCGGAGCCCGGGACCCGACCCCGCCCGCTGCGCACCAGTGTGTCGGCGTCTTTGCTTCCGCGCTCGTCCGGACTCTGCGCGCCACAATGAGCTCCCGCACGGCCAGGACGCTCGCCTTCGCCGTCACCCTTCTCCACTTGGCCAGGCTGGTGAGTTCTTTTGCCTCCGCTTCCCCATCCGCTCTCCCAGGCCCTTCCCCTTTCCCCAGATTGCCCCCAGCAGAGAAAACTAAACTCAAAAGTCCGGGGGCGTTCTTTAGGCGCCCCCCCCCCCGGAGACGCGTCGGGGGCCTTGCTGGCAGACGCAGCCGCCCGGACTGGCCGGGTGGACAGGATCAGAGACCCCGTGCGGACAGGGTCGGAGGAACTCCTCCACCCCCCTCCCTTCCCTGGGCTCCTCTGCGAACCGCGCCGAGTCTCACGCGTGCCTTCTCTTCTCTCCCCCTCTAGGCGCTCTCCACCTGCCCCGCAGCCTGCCACTGCCCCCAGGAGGCGCCCAAGTGCGCCCCAGGAGTCGGGCTGGTCCGGGACGACTGCGGCTGCTGTAAGGTCTGCGCCAAGCAGCTCAACGAGGACTGCAGCAAAATGCAGCCCTGCGACCACACCAAGGGGCTGGAATGCAATTTCGGCGCCAGTTCCACCGCTCTGAAGGGGATCTGCAGAGGTAAGATGCTTGTGGTTTGGCCCCTTTAAAAAAATAATAGTCCTCGTAGTCCAGAAGTTTAGTAATTTTGAGACCATGTATGGTGATGCTTTGTTGTTGGTAGCTTGGCAGAAAGGCACATGATTTCAGCAGTCTGGAATGCAATTCAGTGTGTCTGGGCCCAACGAAAAGCGCATACGGAAAAGTGATTCCTGACTAACTTATTGTTCTGGTCTGGAGTCCCCGAGGAATTGTAGGGAACTTTACCATAAATTGAATTTAACAGCAGAAAATATGTATGCGTTTCAGGCCATGGTTGGGAATCTTAACTTTATCCTCTTTTCCCTTTCTCTTTTGGTGCTCTTTGCAGCTCAGTCAGAGGGCAGACCCTGTGAATATAACTCCAGAATCTACCAGAATGGGGAAAGTTTCCAGCCCAACTGTAAACATCAGTGCACATGTATCGACGGCGCTGTAGGCTGCATTCCTCTGTGTCCCCAAGAACTCTCTCTCCCCAACTTGGGCTGTTCCAACCCCCGGCTGGTCAAAGTTACCGGGCAGTGCTGTGAGGAGTGGGTCTGTGACGAGGATGGTGCCAAGGACCCCATGGACGACAGGGATGGCCTCCTGGGCAAGGGGCTGGCCTTCGATGCCTCGGAGGTGGAGTTAACCAGAAACAATGAATTAATCGCCGTTGGAAAAGGTGGCTCCCTGAAGCGGCTCCCAGGTAAGCTGAGACTGAGCCCGAAAGATGTTGTACTGAAACACATTCCTAGTTTGGAGCTTTGTAGAAATGAGTACTTGAACGTGCTGGGGTCAGTGTGCCTCTGAGAAATTTGTCCTCTTGTCTGTCTCTAGTTTTTGGAACGGAACCTCGAATCCTGTACAACCCTTCTTTACACGGCCAGAAATGTATCGTTCAAACAACTTCGTGGTCCCAGTGCTCAAAGACCTGCGGCACTGGGATCTCCACACGAGTCACCAATGACAACCTTGAATGTCGCCTGGTGAAGGAGACCCGGATTTGTGAAGTGCGGCCTTGTGGCCTGCCGATGTACGGCAGCCTGAAAGTAAGTTCGTGGGGGTGCTGGTAGCCCCCTCCCCGGCAGGCAGCTGGGCCGAGATGCGGGCCTCTCTTCCAAGAACGAGAAACCCCCGTTCCTAACTTTCCTTCTTGCTCCTCTCTTACAGAAGGGCAAGAAATGCAGCAAGACCAAGAAATCCCCCGAACCTGTCAAGTTTACTTACGCGGGGTGTTCGAGCGTGAAGAAGTACCGGCCCAAGTACTGCGGCTCGTGCGTGGACGGCCGGTGCTGCACGCCCCAGCAGACCCGCACCGTGAAGATGCGCTTCCGCTGCGAAGACGGGGAGGCGTTTTCCAAGAACGTCATGATGATCCAGTCCTGCAAGTGCAACTACAACTGCCCGCATGCCAATGAGGCGGCCTTTCCCTTCTACAGGCTGTTCAATGACATTCACAAATTTAGGGACTAATTGCTACCCAGGTTTCCGGAATTGCTACCAGGGTGACCGGAACTGGGGAGAAGAGGGCCAGAATCACGGAGCTATGGGTGGGGGCGGTGGGGGTGAGGGACTCATTGTAGAAGGGATGCACTGCTCATTCGTGAGTAGTACTAAGGTATTTTGAAACTGCCAAGGGTGCTGGTGCAGATGGACACTTAATGCAGCCACAATTGGAGAATACTTCGCTTCATAATATTGGAGCACACATTACTGCTTCATTTTGGAGCTTGTGCTGTTGATGACGTTCTGTTTTCTGTTTGTAAATTATTTGGTAAGCATATTTTTCTCTAGGCTTTTTTTCCTTTCGGTTCTACAGTTGTTTAAAAAAAAAAAAAAAGGTTAGTTGATCAGTTAAAGCCTTCATCTTTTGACAGAAGTAAATGGGAAGGGGGTTCCATCCCTTCCTGGAGGTGACACTCTGTGAGTGTCCGTGAGAGGCAGCTATCTGCACTCTAAATTGCAAACAGAAATCAGGTGTTTTAAGACTGAATGTTTTTATTTATCAAAAGTGTAGCTTTTGGGGAGGGAAGGGAAATGTAATACTGGAATAATTTGTAAATGATTTTAATTTTATATTCAGTGAAAAGAATTTATTTATGGAATTAATCATTTAATAAAGAAATATTTACCTAATACCTGCGTGTGTGGCATTCAGTATTTTTAGAGACTACCCGGAGTCATTGGGAAGAGCCTAGCTTATTGTGCATCCTTTCAGTCATTCAGACAGAACTACTTGAGTGCCGACTTTGTGCCAGGAACTGTTCTAGGAGCTTAGGATAAGAGCAGGGAACTAACCTACAAAAATAAGACAATGATTGCTTTTATCTTCAGCTGAGAAAAATCTTTGCATTTAAAGTGATCTTTTTAAAACATGTATTGAATATGAGGCATTGTAGGAAGCACAAGGAATCTGAAGCTAAATTTGTGATTTAAATAATAATGCTTTATTTTCATAAGAATTCAAAGCCAAAGGATCTCCATCACCCCATCACTGCATGGTGGGTATAGTAGAGTCATTTATCATTTTAGTCACTAGGTTATTAGGCTTGTCACCTCGGTAGAGGAGAGAAACTTCAATGAAAACAGTCCATAACCCAGGCTGCCCATATCTAAATCCATGGGCAAGATTAAGTATGGTTGGATAATGTGTTATAAAAGGTCACTTGTTTATAACTTTATATTTTCCCAATATTGCTCCTAAAGCGTAGGCGAACTACTTAAAAATCCACCCTTAGTTGGGATCAGAGAAAAAAAAATCTTGGGAGTCTCTAGGAGTCAGTTTGTTTTCACTGAATGAGCTTGAAGCAATGACTTGTGTTAATCCTAATAAGCCAGTGATTAGGTAAACATGCTGTTAAATGCAAAGGAATGCAAGGAATTTCAAGTACTTTTCCAATAGCGTGAGGACCGAGCTACCCCATCCCCCCTTTCCTTTTTATAATATACGTTATACTGATGGAGGAGGGAGCAGTTAGATAGAGTTGGCTATCCAGAAGGTCAAAGGCTAGATGCAGAGCATTCCTAAAAGAAAAGGACCTCAATCTTAGGTCTAGGAGAGGTTGAGAAGGCTGCGTCAATGTTTGTGAAAATGTCGGTAGCCTGTTTTAGAAGAATCCACCTCTTTAGAAAGCACTGACAATAAACCTTTTATAGAGGAGTTTTCCTTTCATCGACCCTCTTGGCTCTTGTTCAAATCCATAGTGAAATATTTCAGTCTGCACTTGGTTAAGAGAGTACTTGAATTTTTAGGCATCGAGAAAGTGCTTTGAAAGAGGAGGAGGGGGACAGCTCGTGGTGATTTTTCAAAACAGTTTAATATCGATGCTTTAATGAGGACCTACGGAAATGCACTGCCCAAGCATCTATGTTAAAACCTTACTGAAATGCATAAAGGTTAATAGAAATGTGATGGTAAAAATCTATGGGCAAAGGCTCTTCTGATTTTGGCAATGTCTTGCCTGAAATATGACAACTTGTACCTACTGAGTTGTCAGTTTTTCTTGCCTGAGGCATTCAAATTTTAAGGTATTTGGGAACTGAAACACCACCTAGTGCAGTCTTGGATGCAGTTAAACTTAGTGCAATATTAACATGTGAAACAATAAAAGTGTGAGGTTTTTGTTGTGCAGTCTCGTTGAACAGACATCTAAATTCACAGGAAAGATTTTCACATTCCCAGGCAGCAATCCTGAGGTCTTTTCCTCCGACAATGAAGCCTAGCAAATTGCTTCTTACATAGAGATCAAAGAGTAGTATGTTATAGATCCTTTAAGTGTGTAGGGAGGTAATATGTATACAAAGAAGCTCAAATGCGAAATAAAACCAGACATGGGAAAATACTGGATCTTTGGGTCATTAATCGTATTGTAGTAAATATAGTAAGAGTGATGCATAAATGCTGATTCCATTTAAATAAGAGTGCTCAATTAATAAAGATGAATAGATGCAAGTTATGTCCATTTTATTTAACTATAAAAAGTGAATAAATTCAAAGTAGTTGAGAATAAAATTATACAAAATAGAACATATAACTTTTATCTAGGCCTGGCATGGAGCTCTGCCTACTTCAAGTACTGAGAAAACAAAATCAAACACCATGCACCTGCATATATGAAACAGAAGTTACATTTAATACAAGCACTCATAATATAGATGTACCTCTCCACGCACAGCAAAGATTTGTGTTGTTCCGGCTTTCCAATCCAAAAGATCGTGGTGGTCTTGAGCTGTTTTTTGTTTTTGTTTTGGGTGACCTGAGAATCTTAGGAATTCAGTGAATTTTAAGAAGTATTCTATGGGACATTTAGCAGCACAGTAAGTGGTCTCACTGTGATGATTTTCACTTAAACACATGTGTTGTCCACTTCACAAAGAGAAGCAACTGAGTCAAAATTAGCAAAGTATATTTTAGAGTTATCTTTCCAGCAGAGACTGGATTTGCTTTGTTCACAGTCTTCTCCTGCCCTCTGGATACTATTTGTAAGTCAGATGAGCAACAGCAAGGGTCCAGTAGGAACCACAGTACAGAACTAAGCCGTGTCCTGGGCAGGTGGCAGGTGATGCAAGGGAAAGAATCCCAGACTGGAATTGGGAGACATGTCTTTTAGCACCAGCTCTGCCATTAATTAACTGGGTGACTCTATACGGTTCTCTCCTGTTCTAAAATGGCACAATAGCTTCCAGCTATATCTGTCACCATAAATATTCTTTTTCATATGCTCTCTTTGGTGCATTGACTTCCATACCTGAAAAACTTTGTCTCTCGAGCAACTGAATACATGAGGTGAACACCACTCAGGTCTTTCTGTGAGCAAATGCACTCACCCCTACGAATCCTCTGAAAATGTAATGTTTAGGCCCTCTTTCCTCTCTAAAGTACTCTTGGTTACAGGATGTGGCAATCCCTGGATCTCAGTCTATAGGTCCATGCTTTCATCTCCCTGTATAGCCCCAATATCTGGGCCTCATTAAATCCCTGCCCTAAATAACTCATTCTTCAAAACAAAGCACACTGTGAAGCATGACAATGATGTATGTGTCCTATTGATAGAACAGACTTATTTGTGACTTACTTTATTGGTGGTGGGCAACACTCATCCGTGTAATCTTATAAAGTGCAATTCAATTAAACAAGTACTCGGATGCATTTGTTAGTGCTTTACAATTCTCATATCTTCTGCTCACATATTCTGAATCTGCCCCTTTCACATGTCCAGTGCAAACATCCAAATCTAAGCCATCATCGTCTTTTGCCTGAATTACTGAAATGGCCTCACTTGTGACATATTGTCTTCTCCAAAGGTGGCTGCAATAATATCTTCCACCCCACATAATATCTTTGCCCTCTGCAATGTGACCCTGTTGCATAGATGGGGTTTATTTTTCCACCCTCTTGGATCTGCGTGGGCTCTTTGACTGCTTTAACCAATAAATACCCAGGAGGCAATGCACTTTGGTGCCAGTTCCAACTGTGGCAATGGCTAGAAGCTCCTACTTCATTTCTCTTAGAAATAAGCTTCCATATAAGAAGTATAACTACCCAAGACCAGCAGGCTGTGAGAAGCCCATGCCACAGTGATAGGCCCCAGAGAGTACAATGCCATGTGGAGAAAGAGAAAGGCCAGGAAGTACCTTCATGGGAACCACATGTGCAGGAGGGAACCATCTTGGAAGCAGATTGTCCAAGCTGAAGCTTGTCTTGTGAATCAGAGATGGAACACCACTTGAGTCCTTCCCAGATTTCCTGACCCATAAAATACTGAGCAAACTAATGTGGTTATTTTCAGGCCCTAAGTTTTGGGTGTTGTTTGTTACACAGCAATACATAACCCAAACATCATTGGTTTCCTGCAAAAATCCATTTTCCTTATGGGAACCAGAGTGATTCTTTACAAATGTGAAGCAGAGCATGTGAATCCTTGGCTTAAGGCTCCATGGCTGCCCTTTACTCTTGGAATAACATTCAACTCCTTACTTAGCATACAAGTCCTGGGCCCTGCCTACTTCTTCCCAATCACCCTCACCATAATCCCGCTTGCCTTTTTCTCCCTGAAGTAAGCCATGTTAAGTTCTTCCTCAGGGCCTTTGCACTAGCTGTTCCTCTGCCTCAAATGCCCCTCTTGCCTCAGTGCCCTTTATGCTTCTTCTTGTTATGCAGGTCTCGGCATAAATGTTACCTTCTCAGACCTTCCCTTGCCACCCAGTCTAAAGTAGTTCATTATATCAAGCAATTTGGTTTTCATCACTCCCTGATATTTTCTTGTGTATTTATTATGCCTCCCTCTTCTAGAATAGACTCTATGAGAGGAGAGATTTTTGTCTGTCTTTTAGCCACTGTCAAAGCACCACTTGATACTGTGCCTGGCACATTAATTTAGATTAATGTTGTCTTAAACTGAGGCTGAATTAGAAGGCACCCCTTCCCTGGCACAATGTGTTCTTCCTACTTCACCTTGGGCTTTCCCCTAGCTGTTAGTCATTCCTCTGTCCTTGCATTCATATACCCAGTCAGTAGACACTTGTCTGGCACCACTATATTCCGGGCACAGTGCTATGCAGTAGTTGACAGAGAAGCAGGGTTCCTTCACTTTATGGTATAGGAGACATGCACATAAGCAAAAATGAGTTAAGGTTAGGTTCAGCTGCAAGTAACAGAAAACTAAATAAAAATGGCTTGAGGAACACAGAGGTTTATTTCCCTCTCATGTGAAAATCCAGGTAGGCAGTACAGGGCTGATGTGTTGCCCCAAGGTTTCAGGGACGGAAGCTCCCGCTATCTTGTTCACCATGTGCGGCCTCCATTCCTTAAATCACCCCACCTAGGTGCAAGGAAGGCTGGGAAATGTAGTTCATATGCTGGGCTGCCACGTCACCAGCTAAAAATCAGAGAGCCTTTTACTATAGAGGAGAGAACTAGTAGTCTACACCACATAGCCCAAAATATGTTGTAACAAGTATAATAGGGTACAGAGGATGGCTGAGGAGAAAGCTACCAACTCTTTGAAGCTGGGATGAAAGAGGGCTTCTTGGAGGACTTGTCACCTCAGTAGTGTTTTCAAAGATAAACAGGTTGGAAACTATTCAAAGGCCTTGGTGCTTGAGTTGGAAATTTCTGAAATAATTCATGATATCCTCCTCATCTCAGCCATTAAGAGAAGTCAAAGACATCTGCACTACCTGGGTTTGGAGTCTTATAGACCGTTAGTATTTGAAGCTGCTTGTATTTTTTGCTTTGGGTTCAGAAGTATCATGAAGAGGGTACCCACATTAGGGTTCTCTAGAGAAAGAGAACCAATAGGATATATGTATGTGTGTATACACACACACACACAAACACAAAGAGAAAGAGAAAGAGGGATTTATTTTAAGGAATTGGCTCATGGGATTATGGGGGCTGGCAAGCCCAGAATCCTTAGGGGAAGCCAGCAGGATTGGAAATTCAGGTAAAAGTTAAATCTATAGGTCAGGCCAGGAAGGCTGGAAACAAGGCAGGGTTTCTATTGTCCAGTCTTGAGGCCAGATTCCTTCTTCTTTGGGAAACCTCAGTCTTTTCTCTTAAGGCCTTCAACTCATTAGATGAGGCCCACCCACATAATGGAGGGTAACCTGCTTTACTCAAAGTCAATCACATCTTTAAAATACCATCACGGCGGGACACCTGGGTGGCTCAGTCGGTTAAGCGTCTGCCTTTGGCTCAGGACATGATCCCAGGGTCCTGGGATTGAGTCCTGCATCGGGCCCCTTGCTCAGCAGGAAGCCTGCTTCTCCCTCTGCCTGCTGCTCCCCCTGCTTGTGCTTGCTCTCTCCCTCTCTATCTCTCTGACAAAGAAATAAAATCTTTTAAAAAAAAATTAAAAATAAGATACCATTACGGCACATGTAGACTCGTGTTTGACCAAACAAATGACCATCATAGCCTAGTAAAGATGACACATAAAATTAGCCATCATAATACCTATGTAGTAGAACCTTTTGGGGGCAAGAAACTCATGTCCACTCTCTAAAATGGAATGAATTTGAGCAGAATCAGAAAAAACAAAAGCTTTGCTAGTTATACCCAAGATGCCCCCAGGCCTGTCATTGTGCTTGTGCATGTGTGGGGAAGGGTGTCAGCATTTATTTTGCATCAACCAGATTCGTGGGCATCTCAGAAACGCTCCTGGCACACTGACCCCAAGCTCCTTACAGAGCTGGCAGGATCTACTTTAGTCGAGATGGCTACAGGGTTGGGGGGAGAGGAGAGAGATCCTTATAAGAGCTCTAGAGAAAGGCTTTGTCTAACTCTGCATGGACACAGCAGGACAGAACCCATCACCTGCACACACCCCAAGACAAATAGTACTCCTTCCTCTGGCCCCTTACGCAGCTCCTCACCGTAGCACAGACACCACTGTATTGTGACTGACTGTTTAACCTTGAAGAGTTTTGTCAATGAATGAGTACCAACTAAGAATAAATTGAAAGGGGTATCAGAACTATCTTCCAACATCTCTAGATCTTTATGGAGAAGAGAAAACAAATGTGTTCTACAACGCCCCAGGGCAGAGTTCCCAGGCTGGGGGCTTGGGCAGGATTGGGCTAATAGACATGTTTTGTTCAACCGGCACAGGGTTTATAAAAACTGAGATCTGGCCAAGATTTGAAAGCTGAGAAGTTTTCTGAGAAGTCCAAATTTCTGGCTTCTTTTGAAAATTTCATAGATCTGGCAGCAGTGGACTGACGGTTGCTACGTGGTGGGAGCTGAGTTACAGCTTCCTCAGAGCGTGTGCTCTGCCATTCACTGGCACAGACTGAAGGAGAAGAGACACGTGTGTGTATGTGGGTGGCTGGGGGAGTAGAAGGGCAGGAAGAGATGATCTCTAAAAACTCACGTTCTTTCTTAAAATGGCACAACCTAGAGCACTACTTTTACTATGAGAGTGCTTAGAAAAATAATTTTTGGCATGGAAACACTGTGTCATAAGCCCAGGAAAGAATAGAGACCACTGCATTCATATTTCAAATGGCTGTGGGGCTGTAAACATGGCCTCACTTCCCAGCTTCCTTGTACAATAACAGTCTGTGTATTTTTGAGTAGAAGTATACACCTATTCCATTTATAATATCATGTCACATTTTCCAACAGACACTGGATAAGTTGATCAAAGATAAACACTGCATCCTGAACCGCCACTGAATCTAACCATCTATTTTTGTAGTAACCAAAGAGCCTTCAGAGGGGAATCACAACAGATAGCTGGGAGTTTGCTTTAGAATTTTTTTTTTTTTTAAACGACGCTAAGTCCTTCCTTCAAGGGCTGTCACATAAATAATACTCGTTTTCCAGAGACATTCAATAAACTCCAGAGAGACTGAGAACTTGTCTAGGTCGTTATAGCTAGTTAGCCAGGAGCAGAGTGGAAGGTAGACCTCAGAGGATTTATTCTCCCAGCTGATCTCTGACAGATGCATTTGGACACAGGGAAGCACTTGGGCTACAGGGAGGTTTGGCTGGTTCTTGGTGTCAACGTGGCTCTTGGGAAGACTCCTGCCAATGGATTTTTCTATAGGCGAGTCAGCACCGTCGGCATCCCATAGCAAGGATGACGCCCTTCTCCAGCAAACAGAGAATGATTCAACGTGGTAAAAATTTGGATCTTCCATTAAGGAGATTTGCTAGCTAAAAAAAAAAAAGTTGCTCATTCATGGAGGGAGTTTAAATTCTGGGCTCATGAGCAAAACTTTCATAGAGGTCCTTCCTATATTCCAAATTAGTTTGTTCTTGGAAAGGAGCCCACGTCTTTTAATTGACTTCATTCAGAATGATACTTAGCTATTTACAGTGTTCTCTTTAATGTCTTGGGGTTTTTCTTAACAAGAGGAAGGCGTACTTATACAAGAACATTATAAGAAATACAGAAGGTCAAAAATGAAGGTTCCTAGTAAGCATTCCCCTTTAGTAAACGCATGTGCCTGTGCTCACACACGCATACACAAAGCTACTTTTAAGTGCGTTGTGTGCATTATTCACAGATATGGGGGAGTACCTAACTTGCATGTATTAAAAAAAGATTAGACCATACATAGAGCTTTACATTTACCATACCTTGGAAGTCAATTAATGTTGATATATGCAGTTCTCCCTTAGTTGCTATAATGGTTTTATAGACTTTCATTATATTACTGATGTGCCATAATTTATTTAAATACTTGGTGTGACAGACACTACTGGATGCCCATCCAACAGCCATTCCTCCATTTCCTTGACTCCTTGCTACCAGAGCCCCAATTTTGTTCAGGTGTTCTCTCTCCCATTGACAAAGGAAATCCTGTCTCCACTCTAATGCCAGGGTTGGCATCAGGCCTGGCTTCAGCCAGCTTGAGCCTTCTTCCCTTATCAGTGAGAGGTCCTAAGAGGTGATTCACCAATCTTGTGGGGGTAGGGAAAGGTTCTGAGAAAGGGGTCCTTGATAATAAAAGGAGACTGGAAGAGGAAATGCCTTTCCTCTTTGCTGGACATCACTCCTCTTGAGCCCAGGAAGGAGGTGTCATTGACACACTGATGATGCCAAAGCAGAAAGGTGAAAAGCCCCTGAGTCTCTGAAGAGATCACTAAGCTGCTGAATCACCCAACCCTGGCCTCACCTGACAGCCAGATCTCTTGTTTGGTGTGATGATAAATCTCCTATTGTTTAAGCCATTTTTGTTAAGCCAAATGTCACTTATAGCTAAAATCATCCTTTTTGATGTCTATGGGCTTTATAAATAGCATTGCAATAACCACTTCCAAAGGAGAAGAAAGTACTTTTAGATGTGAGTGAATAAACCAACAAACAAATATTTGGCAGGAGTAAAACTTTCAGTTATTTATGTAACATTACTAAGTATATAGCACTTGATAGGCCATGGGCCAGCCAGACATGGGGTGACAAACAAGGAAATAAAGAGACATGGCCTCTAGCCTTAAGGATGTCACATCTAGCAGAGATAGCAATATATACAAATAATTCTGGTGCATTGTAACCATGCCAAAAAACTCAGGAATATGGGAATATAGAGGGTAGTCAGAGGAAGCTTCACAGAGGACAAAATAGCTGAGCAGAGTTCTGAAGGATGAATAGGAGTTTGCTCTTTGGAATTATGTCCCAAATTGAAAAACACCAAATTATGTGAAGCCTAGGAATACTATCAAAGTCAGCAAATTTATAGCCTCAGACAAGACCTGAGTAGTAAAAGCCTTTTTGCATTTTCACTTTTGCACTTGATGGCTGATAGGAGGAAAAGCAGCCCTCAGCAGGGACCTGTCGGAGACATGCCCTGGTGATGGGGACAGGCCTGTTCCTTCCATGAGAGTTAGCACTGGAAATCCCCCGCTGCTCCAGTAATCAGAGCTGCTGGCCTGCAGAGCGTGAATTAGCACTGACACCCCCAGATAGGAGCTGGAAACGGTGGCGTGCAGCCACTGCACCATACCAGCAGGAGAGAACAGCCGTCTGCTTCTCCACATGGCAGCCTCAATATGACAGGATCACTGGTGGGTCACCCAAGGCTGCCCCAGTGACGACTTGGACCCAGTGGCAAAGGCAAAAAGCCCAGAGAGAAGCGGCCTGGAAAACTTGGTTACTGCCACCTGACGCTCCTGTGTTTGTGCCACAGGTCAGATTCTTGTAGGAGGCCAGCCCCTTAATGGCTTCCGGTTCCTCCCAGGGTAATGCTCATACTTACCGCTAGCTGTGCACAGCTTTGTTGTGCAGGAGTTTAAAGTCGGCAATAGTGTGACATGTAAACAAAAGGCCACGGGGACAGCTCCATGCTAGCTCCATAACCTCATCTATTCCTGCAGACTCGAGCGAACTATCATAATGGCGCTCACAACGTGAATGTCAAGAAAAGGCATTAACTAGACAGCCAAGGGTCTTCACATTCTGTATGGGCGAGTATTAATAAGTAATTCACAGTCTTCATGTGCTACATCAATGATAGCTGAATTAGAGGATTTGGATGATTTCATTATGTCCACGCATTTGGTCTACACCATTCCGGGTATCTGCATATGCTCCTAAGGACGTGTTTAGCCCCCCCAGTCACCCTCACGGTCACCTGCCTAGCAGCTGTACGTTCACTTTATGCCCCCAGACGCTGGAGACCAGATCTCTTGGCATGCTGTGGGAACCTAGCCATTGAAATAAATGGAACATGGCAATCGTTCAGCACCGGCAACAGGATCCACTGCTTTTTTGGGTGAGGAATGGTGAGGCCAAAAAAAGAAAGGGAAGAAATCCCCTGTAACATTAGACAGACTCTAAGAAGTTGTTCTGAACTGGGGCCAAAAAGTCAAGATTAGCAGTCACATCGAACTTTTTTTGTAATGCATTTTTGGCCTCAGTAACAGAAATTCATTCATTGATATATATCTGCACATACATTTAAATGTGTCTATTGTACACTCACACACACACACACACAGAGTTGTTTATAATTCCTGTTCATTATAGGCCAGGCACAGTGCTGGGTACAGCTCAGTAAGGACTTGCCGTCTAGGAGTCACAGAATCAAAACCTAGGTCCTCATTCCTCAAGGGCTGCTACCCACAACTGTTCCTGCTACTTTGCTCCTCTGGTTTTCCCATGACCGGCATGGAAGGGAATCAGGGCTAGGTGGCTACACACTCCTCACTCCCAGAATGGAGGAAGGACAAGGCCACTCTAGCCCAGCTTCCCTGGGTAACTATGGAAAAGGGACATTATTTTAAACTTATGATACACATTCTCTGCAAAGGGAAATCCACGTGGTGTATTCACATAGGGGCCCAATTTTATCCTTCAAATATCAAATCCCACTTGGAGTCCTATGGCATTAAACCATTACTTAGCACTTTCATATACCCTATATCATCTAAGACTTTGATGATTGTTAAGATACACCACCATTTTCCACACCACCAAGAAAAATCCATCCAAATATGGCCAACTATGTCATACCACCTGCAGTAAAATGCATCTTGATTTCAGAGATGTTAAAGGGTAAAAATATGTCCTTTCTAGAACCAATGACATCCAAGGGCTCATCTCTCAACTGGACTGAGTTTGGAGAGGACAGGAACGCATCTTACAGTCTTCTCTGCTGTGTCTAGCACGGTGTCATGCACATAGAAAGTACATCGTAAACATTCTTGAGTGAATGAATGAATGAATGAGTAGCTGCTACAAATTCTATGTCCCCCTTACAGGAAAGGGTGCTGAGCATTCTATCAGTGCACTCAAGGAGAGGTAAGAAGGTCCAGATTGGGTCTGCTTCTTCCTATCGCACCTAACGCAAACACCTGGACTCAGTGAGCAGACATGGAGGGAGCTCCTCTAGCACTCACCGCAGCTCAAGGCCTGCTCACCTCAAGGCCTGGTCAAGGAGCTGCTGGCCAGACACACTGCGACGCCAGGCTCCTCGGGGACCTATTTATGTTTCTCCTGAAAACCGGTGTGTAATATCAAACTTCTGAAAATAAAATCACAGTTTAAGTGGACTGTGGGAGCCGCCTATTTAGAGGAACCTGCTGGCAAGTTCTCTTGTAAAGTCAATAACCATCCCAGGTTTATCTATTTTATGACTTTGTATTTTGTGTATCGCATTCCCGTAGAGCAAGGCACACACCCTTATGTTGAGTTTCCCCACAGTAGAGTCTTTGTGCTGGGTCAGTGGCTTGAAGCGTTTTTGCTATGACCAGCCTCTCTCCCTTGAGGGTTCCTGGTCCGCTCAGGCGGTCCCAGTCAGACCAACCCCTCCCCCAGGTGCCAGGGCTTCCCTGTCGTGGACAGAGCAAATGGAAACCACATTTTCCTTTGTTTCGTTTACTTTAGAATGAAGTTATTTCTGACCAGAAAGTTGCATTCCAACTTCAGAGAGATGGGCCACAGCGATAACGCAAGCGCGTGCCCCGCACAAAACAGATCACGCGTGAGCGCACGCATGACGCAGGCGCGTGCCCCGCACAGAAGAGAGCACGCGTGAGCGCACGGATGACGCAGGCGCGTGCCCCGCACAGAACAGAGCACGCGTGAGGGCAGGCACATAGCCGGCACAGAAGAGAGCACGCGTGAGCGTACACATGACGCAGTCACGTGCCCCGCACAGGACAGAGCCTGCGTGAGCGCACGCGTGATGCAGGCACAGAGCCGGCACAGAAGAGAGCACACGTGAGCGTACATATGACGCAGTCACGTGTCCCGCACAGGACAGAGCCTGCGTGAGCGCACGCGTGATGCAGGCACAGAGCCGGCACAGAAGAGAGCACACGTGAGCGTACATATGACGCAGTCACGTGTCCCGCACAGGACAGAGCCTGCGTGAGCGCACGCGTGATGCAGGCACATAGCCGGCACAGAAGAGAGCATGCGTGAGCGTACATATGACGCAGTCACGTGCCCCGCACAGGACAGAGCCCACGTGAGCATGCCACCCGTGTGGGGAGGGAAAACAAGGAGCTTCATACCTTTGACCCATGTGTACTGAGCATCTGAGACATTCTAGGTTCTGTGCCACTTGTTTGGGAGAATAAAAAGATGAACAAGACTCAGCCTCTGGCCTCACAGTCTAGTTACAGTAAGCTGTGCCAAATAATACAATGCAGGTGTGAGGCTGCCTCAGCCTGAGAGAGTTGGAGAAGGTTTTACATGAGGTACAATCTGGAAGTCAGGACTTGGTAGAAAAGGGGAAGGGAGAAAGGGCAAGGCGGATAGTGACAACAGTGCATACAAAGGCACAGGTATGCAAGAGCACGGAGACCCTGGAAATTGTTGGTCAGAGGACACTCTGCAAATCTCTCCCTTTCTTCCCACTCACAGTCGGTGACAGTAAGTGAAAGACATCCCTAGACTGGGCCCATCATCTCAAGCCTCTAGGGAATCCTAAACTTGACCTCCCAGATCCTCTGTTTCCCACAGACCTAGGAACCTGTAGTTCTAGTCCTGGTGCTATTGGTGTTACAGGACCCACCAACAGGAAATGGGACCCACATCTGTGAAAAGATCTCCTCCCCTATAGTTTGCTGTCTAAAGGGTGAGAGAAGCAGGAGCGAGCCAGTGAGGTTCTTTGGTGATGGTTCTGGCACGACACTGTAATACCCGATCAGAAATGCCAGATGGCTTCCTTACACTTGCTTAGTTCTCTTCCCTTGTTCATCCTAAACTGCCACATGCTTGCGAAATCCACAGGCTCATATTTGCTTGACCTGCACCTCTGAGTCTGCCCCCAGGGTGTGATAAATAATCCCCGGAAAACACAAGTTCTCATGATCCTTTCAAAGTGGTGAGAGACATCAGAGGCAGCGGCTATGGGTTCCTGAGGCTTGAATTCTCATGTTCCTAATCTCTGGGCTCAGTCTCCTGTCATCATTGGTGGACAGACAGTTCTCCCACTCACTACTGGTGGGCAGGTGTCATCTGTTCTATTTAATACTATTCAGTCAGAATAAAAATAATAGAACTCCAGAGGTGAACTGGGGGACCCTACACTTGGGAGAGACTTGGAGGTTCCTGGCTCTACCCACCCCCCAGAACTCTTTCCTCACGTCCTTGGCAAGAAGTGACCTGAGCCTTTCTCACGGACAGAGATGGTATCTGCTCTGCCTCTTTCTGTAGTTCATGCTCCAGAAGTGTTAGCTGTTCTTCTGAATATTAACTTGAAATCCATATCCCTATAACTTTTAGTAACTGTTAATGGTTCTCCTCCTGGCAGTGCTCAGAATGAATTTAATCCTCTTCCACATATTTTTAAGTCCTCTGAATTATGTGTTTCATCCCCAGGCTGCACTCCCAGCCTTTCTTTTCTTTTCTTCTTTTTCTGTTTTTTCCCCTTAGATAAACATTTATAGTGGGTACAATTATTCCTCACATGGTCTAGTCTTCAGGCCTTCGTTCCCTGGTTGCTTGCTTCCAGATACATTGGAGTTTGTCAAGGCCCCTCTAAAAACAGGATATTGGTGGGTTCACAGGGCCCTCTAGATCTTCCCTGAGTGCCAATGCCAGGAAGTCTATCAGCTCCCTTAAGGAATCTAAGTGCACTTTTATTTACAAATCCACCTTCCCTACTAAACCATGAGCACTTACTCTCTTGTCTTCCCAGCCTCCAACACAAGTACAGACTTAAATTTCAGAATCCAAGAGACAATATGGTACAGGAGAATTGGGTCTTAACTTTCTTAGTATCCCCAGACACCAGCACAAAGCCTGGTAACCAGCACACACTTAATAACTGTGCAGTCAATTAACCAATTCATTTGTTTAACGAAAGCACGTTCAGCTTGCATTTAATTTCTTAGCAGTATGTCAATACTTACTAATATAACAATTATTAACTGAAATCTCATGGTCTATTTCATATGACCTCTATAAGGATGATCTGCCACTTCTACTTGTATTATTGACTTTCCTTAATGTAAATTTAGGATCTGGCATTTGTGTAACAAACCCTTCCAAAATTTGGTGGCTTACAACAACAAGGATTTATTATTTGTCACGATTTTGTTTGTCGACTGGGTGCAGCTTGGTGGTTATTCATGCAGTGACTCACTGAGCCAGGAGCTTGGGCTGGGGCTGAAATGTCCAAGATGGCCTCTCATCCCCTCGGTCTCTCTTCTTGCGGTGTCTCATCATTCAGTAATTTAGCCTGAGCTTCTTTATAGCCAAATAGCTGGCTACTAAGAGGAGATGTTCCATGAGGACAGTCCCAGTGTGCAAGCACTTAGCAAGCCCGTGAGTACTTCACACTTACTAAGGCCTCATTGGCCAAAACAAGTCACATGGTCAAACCCAGAGTCAGTGTGGGAGGGAACTGCACAAGGTCTTGGGTACCATGATGTGTGATTCCTTGGGGGCCACCAGTCTTACAGTCTACTCTATTTATCCTTATTAAATTTCACTGTTACACTTTTAAGAGGGAGTATTTTTTTCTCTTTACAGAATCCCAACTTTTTCTGGATATAGGCAAGCCTGATGATGAGGAGGAGGATACATCATTTATTGTCTACTGTGTGCCAGATGATTCTTTTCATATTTACGATTCATGAAAAATATCCCAAGGACAGAATTATTACTTTCATTTTAGAGATAAGTGAGGTTCAGAGAATCTCAGTAAGTTCCTCAAGGTTTCACATGTAGTTGAAGGTAAGATTTCAACCTAGGTTTCTCATTCCAAAGCATGTGTTTTTTTACCACTGTACCATGCTGTCTCTCAAAGTCTGTACTTTTGACTCAATGAAATATATAATTCCTGGCAAAAAAATTTTTCTCAAATTCTAATAAAGAACCCAAGAAGTCAGAAAATGCAAAATAACTTTTCTTTCTCTAGAGTTCCTTAAATGTTTATCTTGTTTTGTCCCAGGGTATTTTGTTGGTGGTATTGGTTTTTTTGTTTTTTTGTTTTTTTTAATATAGCTAATTCTCCTGCGAAGTGAAGGAGCCCTAAAGTGCTGCTCATCCAGCAGGGCTGGAGAGTTTAAGTGTCTGAATGAGGGTTCTGATAAGACTTTATATACATAGTTATAAGGCAGGATTCCTATACAAAAAACGTGGGTTTGAACTTGAAGTCAATCTTAACCCCATCCATACTGTCTGAATTGCCAGCCTAATTGGCCTCCAAGTAGAGAACTATGCTTTTTTCTTTATCTACTCTGGTAAATTATTAAAGGGCTCTTCTGCCCAAGGGGAGATCATTAACTACCTGGGAGGCTGCAGAAGGCATCTGGCAGGTGCAGCAAGGTGAACCAGGGCAGCTCCAGTTAGGATGGCAGAACTCAGCTTCCTCAGGCAGCTTCCACTGGTCAGGCAGAATGAGGAAAAGACCACCACTGGGCAGGGGGAGATGGTGAGGGGCCAGTGGGCAAGAATGGAGGCAAGAATGGGATGGGATGGGGGCACCTGGGTGGCTCAGTCGGTTAAGCGTCCAACTCTTGATTTCAGCTCAGGTCATGGCCTCAGGGTCGTGGGATGGAGCCCTGTGTCACACTCCTCTTTCAGTGGGGAGTCTGCTTGAAATTAACCCTCCCTCTCCCTCTGCCCCTCCCCATCCTGCTCTCTCTCTCAAATAAATCAATCTTAAAGAAAAAAAAAAAAAAGAATGGGATGGAGGAAGAGGGCCTTCCCCGTCTAGCCTGCAAATGGATTTTAAACTCATTAGGTAATAAAAATCCCATTTGCCCAATCGAATATGTGCCATATGTACCTGCATTTACCCACACTTTGTGGAACTCCGAGGTGACAGCCTTGTTCCATGTAAAAGTAGAGGCTGTGGCAAGTACCAGATTGGTCACTGGAGGAATGTTTATGTAGGCGACACGGAAGAGCAGGAGAGCCATAGAACCTAAGCTTACTTCTTTACCAGTCCAACCTCCTCATGTCACAGTTGAGGTGACATGGGAGGTTATGTGACATGGCCAAGGCCACTGACTTTGTTAGTTCCAGAGATGGGACTAGAACCTGTATCTTCCAACTCTAGGGCAGGGCTTTCTCCTTGGCGTTGATGCTGTTGCCAATCTCCGTAGGTTTAATGAGTGTTTGGGGGGAAAAGTTGAAAGCACTTTTCCCAAGGAGTCGGGGGACTAGAGCATCCAAATCACAGCCTTTAGGCCAATAATTCCCAGCCTGCTTAGTTGCATGCTCTCATTCTGTCCTTCAACGATTGCTCCTTTTGGAATGTGGTGCAGCCGTTAAGAGAATTCTCATGCCTGTGACTCTCCTCTCAGCTTTTCCATCCATGGAATGGGCCCCAAGTACAACCTTTTACGCCTTCCCTGCTCAAAGATCTTGGAAGGCTTCCTGAGGTACCACATGGTTCATCTTGAGTCATTTTCCATGATTCACCTGTGGTGTCAGAACCGATCCTCATGCAGCTTTTGGGTTGCTCTGTCCCCGAAATGTGCACACAAAAAAGATCACCCATTTTTGATTTAGGGGATGATACTTCCCTTTGTGAATGGTTTGTACACCATGCCAACTAGGGGGCTAAACCTGGTAAGGAAAGGGATGGATGGAAGTATAAGCCGAAGAGAAAAATCTGTCCATGATTACTGAAACGTACTTGATAAACATGTGCCTATTTCTCACTGAGAACAGTACCAGGGATTAAAGGTCCCTGTACTTCAGGAGGTCACTGTCTGTGGGAGCGGCAGATCAAAACAAATCATTTTAATTCACGAGGAATGTGAGTGTGGGAGGTTACCTTGCATGGCCAAGGCCAGAGATGGGACTAGAACCCACATCTCCCACCCCCAGGACAGGATTTTTTCCCGAACCTTGGAGATGTCACCAAGCTCAGCAGGTGTAACTATGTACAGGGCAGACATGTTGAAAGCCATTTTCTCTAGGGGCCAGGGGTTTGGGGGCTGAGAGAGGCACGCACAAAGCCCTGCAGAGCCAGACTGCAGAGCCTTTGCTTCAGGGCAAGCTAACAAGGGCCTGGGGAAAGGCATTCCAGGCAGAGGGAACAGCCTGGGCAAAAGCAAGGACGTACTCTGGACAGTCTTGGGCTGCTGTGGCTCATGATCTTCAACCCCACATAGTGCACACAGGAACCGGGTGCAGAGTGTCTGCCTTCACGTTCTTCCATGTGGGGGGCCTCCCAAGGATGTCCAGAGAGCTCGGCCTCAGGTTCTTATTGTCTGAGGTCACTGAGCCTCCTGAAAGTATTTCAGGAATGTGGAGGCCTGACTCACTCTCTTCCTTGAGTTCACAGTCTGAAGTTCGTAAAATCGCTTTCTCCTTTAGTCATTCTTATTCAAACATCGGCCCACATGCTTCACAGATGGGGCTGGCAGGAGGAATCCGGGGACGCATTTTTTGCTCAGGATGTGAAAGGAGATCAAGGGGAGATTATTCATCAGGGACCAGGCCCCTTTCACAGGGGCCATCCACACACATAGGGAACAGGCTGGCTGGCTGGCGCAGGGAGCAGAGAGCCCTGGCAGAAAGGAAGCTGTGCAAGCTTTTATCTCTGTGCCTTGGTCTTCTCATCTGTAAACAGGGACAGTAACCACACCTGTTTCAGGGAGTCGTGATGACGGTTAAATGAGTTAATCCACATAAAGTACTCAGAACACTGCCTGACACGGAATAAGCATTTGAGAAATCCTAGTTTATTATTGATATTATTGCTCATAGTTGGCAAAAGAGTGAGTTTTCTAAACACAAAGTGATGGGGGACAGGAAGTGTTCCTGGAACAGGACCACAGGAAGTCAACCTGGAAGACGTCCCCTGCAGCGTACAGAGCTGTCTGGACGAGGATGACTTGGGCCACAGCATACCCACAGTGGGAACGGCAGTGCCAAGGCTTGGATGAGAAGAAACTCAAGTGTCACATCTGGCCAGATGCCAAAGACAAAGTTTCAACTACAGTCTTCTTCCAGGATGGAAACGGGTATCAAACTGCGCAGAGAATAAACACAGGGGACAGGGAAGAGACAGTGGGAGCATGGGCTGGGCTTCCAGATAGCCCTGCGCAGAGTTCCAAATTGGTCATCCACCTTATTTCTCCTGCTGCCATGTAGGCAATGAAATTATCAGCAAGGCAGGCTAAGCACAGATCAGATGCTCTATGTTCCTCCTTTCTGATTCCAGGTCATTTTAGAGGACTGAAAATGCCTGGAGACTTCCAGATCAAAACTGCCACCCACACTGCCTCCAAGCTGGTTTTGAGATCTCTCCTAGAACACATCATCAGTTGTCTTGACTCAGAGTTGAGTCCAAGCGGTCTTTCCATTGTTGGAATTCTGTTTGGACAAGGTGAACCTCTCTCTACCTTTCAGAACACTCCTCAGGGAAACTTTCACTCCTGCCCAACTTAGACAAAGCACCAGGCACAGGAGTGAGCCCCAGAGAAGGAAAGCACCCAGCCCCGTGGGGCCTCGGGAATGTCTGGCCGGCACAGTGCTTGATTTCTTCCTTTTACTTCGGTCCCTCAGTCCCCATCGCCTCTCCTCTTCCCCTCAGTTGGAAAGGGCAGGCACCTGCCTCCTTGTGCTTCCGTCACTGTAGTGACCACAAGGTAAGAATCTCATATGAATTTGAAAGACTTTTTTTTTACAAAAAGTAAAAATACTCCCAGTGGAAGAGAGGATTCAAGGGTTTCACTGAAAGGCATTGAAAAACACTATTACCGGCTCAAAGAGAAAGATGGCTGAACAGATATGAGAAGAAGGCTACATCAGCCCTATTTTCAGACCAATGAGCAGATGTAAATTACATTACTGTCTTGTTTCATGAAAAGAGACTAGAGTTGAGACGAGGTGATTCTTGAAAGAAGAAAAGGTTATTAGATTCCTTACTATTAATCATTAAAATTTCTCAATTTTTTATTAACTAGCCTTTTAAAAAAATAATAAAATACGTGCTTATGGCAAATAATTCAGGATAGAAGGAAATAAGGTGAAAAGTAAAATTCCTTTCCTCCACTCCACACCCTCCTTCCCACACCTTCCTGAGTCCCACTCCCCAGGGAGAAACCACTTTTAATAGTTTCTTCCCCATTTTTCTAGAACTTTCTATGTACATTCCAATCTCCTCTGACACTACTCTCCTCCTTATTCACCCACAAGAGGCCTTCAAACTTGGGATCTCATAATATTCTACTTCCTTTGTCAGAAAAGTTCTTCTAGTCTTTGCAAGGCTGGCTCCATTATTCTGCTAATATCTACTTCAGAATTGTCACCTACCGGAGAGATTTCCTGTGACCTCTCTAAATAAAGAGGAATCCTATCAACACCACCATTCTCTACCCTGACAGTCCATGCTCACCACTGCCTACCCAACCCTTAGCACAATGTCTAGCACGCAGAAGGTATTTGATAAATATATGATGGATACACGCATGAGTACATCAGGTGCGTGTGTGCACGCACACGTACAGATGGTATCACACAAAGAATTCTGCCCAAAATGGTAATAAAAATAATTAACATTTCTTAAGCACTTATGTTGCAAGGACTATTCCAAGCTTTTTACCTGTGTTCTTCCATTTGGTTTTTATAACAACCCCATAAGACAGGTACTAATACTATCTTAAATAGGAAACCAAGAGATGGAGCCACAGGGAGGTTAAGGAACTTCTTAAGGTCACACAGCCTGCAAATGACAGAGTCAGCACATATAAATTTACCTTCATTTAAAAATGACTATTTAGCCTTAATTAATATATTTTTAATTTTTAATATACACAACATAAGATTTACCATTTTAACCATTTTTAAGTGTAGTTTGGAGACATTAAGTAAATCCACATTCTTGTGCAACCACCACCACCATCCAACTCCAGAACTTTTCTCACCTTCCCAAACTGAAACTCTGCACCCATTAAACAAAAACTCCCCATCCCCTCCTCCCCCCAGCCTCTGGCAGCCACCATGTTATTTTCTGTCTCTATTAACTTGACTACTCTAAAGTTCCTCATATAAGTGAAATCATACAGTATTTGTCCTTCTGTGTCTTATTTCACTTAGTATAATATCTTCTTTAATTAATGTTTTAATGAATAATTTTATTAATAATTTTAATGTTCTGGGGCGCCTGGGTGGCTCAGTCGTTAAGCGTCTGCCTTCGGCTCAGGTCATGATCTCAGGGTCCTGGGATCAAGCCCTGTATCGGGCTCCCTGCTCAGCAGGAAGCCTGCTTCTCCCTCTCCCACTCCCCCTGCTTGTGTTCCCTCTCTGTGTCTCTCTCTGTCAAATAAATAAAATCTTTAAAAAAATAATTTTAATGTTCTACTCAGACGCACGATACAAAACTCAAAAGGCACAAAAAGACATGGAGTAAAAAGCAAGTTCTCCTCCTACCTCTGTCTCCAAGCACCACAGGGCAACCACTCTTCCCAGTGGCCTTCCATATACAATTACATACCTACACAAATATTTTTTACACAATGAATAGCATATTCTGCATATTGCTCTGTTATGTGCATTTCCCGCTTAACTATATACCTTAGAGATAGCTCCACATCACTGTACATAGACCTGCCTCTTAGTTAATTATTTTTATTGAAATATGTACATACAGAAAAGCGCATATGCTGTAAGTATGTTTACAGCTGGATAAATCTTCAAAAGCTGAACACACCCGTATAAACAGCAGCCCGATCAAGAAACAGAATGTCACCAGTTCCCCGGGAGTCCCTCTCCGACACCTTTCCAGACACGACCCATCCCCTCACCAAGGGTAACCACTCTTCTGACTCCTGAACAGACTAGATTAGGTTCGTCTGTTTATGCAGGTTTTACGGAAAGCATCCCACTGCCCATACTCTTGTGTCTGGCTCCCTTCATTCACCATTATGCTGGGGAGATGCATCCACGTCACTGAATTTTGGGGGATAGGTAACAATATCCTTGGATCAGCGAAAGCCCCGTCCCCGCCGGCTGGAGGTCTTGCGTGTGGTACGCACAGTCTCTCCACCTCGCCCTCGAGACCCTTGAAGAGTCCACAGCTGGCCAGAATGCACCTCCAGCTGAAGAAGTGATGAAAACCAGCAGCCGTGGGTTGAGGTCTGTGCAGAAAGTCCCACGGGAGCGAGGAGAGGGGAGAAAGGCACAGCAGCCCTGCCCTCGGATCAGCACCCCTGCAGCCGCGGCTCAGGAAGACATGCCGCTTGAGGCCTCCTTCACTCCGCCAAGAACTCAAATCTCGGATTCCCTGAACATGCGGATTCATGACAAAGCACTGGTTTGCGTTCCCTTTGCAAATGTTACTTTTAAAGTGGAGTCAAAACTACTTCCAAGTGAAGAGCTAAGCAGCTTTAACTAATATCAGCAAAGGGCCTAAGAAAAGAGATGTAGTTGATGCATTCCATCTGTTTGTCTCTTCTGCCCTAAGACTCAGGACAAAATACCCGTTTGGGAAAGGAACTGTCACACACAGGGCAGGAACAACGTACCAACAGGCCAGAGTTGGACATGCTATCCAGCTTGGGCTGCCCACTTACGAATTCGAAATCCCTGTCAAATCAGTCCCCAACTTCACCCCCATCCCTGGTCTAGCAATGACATGAGTATGTATTTCCAGATATGAGCTGTTAAGTGGCAGAACCCATGGGCACATTTGTGTGGGGCCAATCATCACTGCCCTGAGTGGCTCAGGAGGCAACATGCAGGACTGCATTCTTGTGGTTTGCCTTTCCAGAAAGGCCTTTCCAAAGCACCACATGCTGCCCGCACTGGGTCCAGCAGAAGAGGGGGAGGCAGAGGATGTGCCCTATGGCAGACTCTGCTTTACCAGAATAATACCATGCTTCTTGCTTTGGCCCATTGCATTCCTTCTCCCCATAAAGGCCTTCTCCTGGAAGGCTGCACTGCATGGGCCCCCCAGAAGAGCTCCTCTCTATTTACGTGACAACCTGTAACAAATAAGTATAGTGGCTCCAGGGTATCCTGATCTCATTTGGGTAATTTAGCAGCAAAAATTTACTGAAAACTCAAGATAATCCAGAAATCATCCCCTGCCTTTCACTTAGGATGTGGAAGGAGAGAAAAGAAAAAAAAAAAAAAAAAGAATAAACATAGGAACAGAAGAATAAAGAGCTTACGGGAGAAGGTGAAAACAAACCTTATCCCACGTCCAGACAGAATATTCCATTTAAATGCTTTATAAAGATTTTCGTTGATGAGTTACAGAGTACTGTCTAAGGCATGCTACTTTATGGTGACTTCTCAGTCTGGTACTTATTGAAAGGTGTTATATACCCATTGCAGGCAAAAGGAAAAGATACAGGGGAGGACCACATACTCCCAAGGCTAGTTAAGGACAAAGGAGGGTCTGCCAAGGCCAGAGCCAACTTTTAGTCTATATCACTAAGGGTTGCTGTTCCTCTGGCCCAGCAGCCTGTGGAGGCCACTCCTGGGTAACCATCTACCACCCTGTTTGGCTGTATTCCACATTCCTTCTTGGAAACTTCTCTAAAAAAAGAGAATGGAGACGAAAAACGCCCACAGGGAAAGTTTTCATAAGGGCCCACAAACTCAACTGGCTGGAATCTGAAGAGGGCAAAATATGGAATGTTCACCCCGAATGACTGAATAGAAGATAAGCAAACATCAGGTGACAGAGCAAACACACAGGAAATATGATCTACCTGCCCCAGGAAGGACTACAGTTCTTGAGTTCATCTTTAAATGGGAGCAGGTTCTTATTGACTCTGGGGTTTTGAATCCAAGTCTGAGAAAAAGCTGCACTCTTGATTCTAGGAAGAATAGTAGAGTGCAAGGGCCAAGGATTTTTAGAGCTGGTATAGACTGGAACCAGCCCCGTGGGAATAGAAGTTCCAAGAATCAACAGTAGCTGGCAGCAGAGAGCCTCTCCAGGCTGGAGGATGGCAGGATCCTTGCCTGTCCATGCCAGAAGGTACCTTAGAGATGGCCCAACACGGAGCCCTTTGTTCTTCAGGTGAGGAACCCCAGGTCCAGAAAGGGTAAAAGGCTTGTCCAGAGTCACACAGTCGGTGTGTGACACACAGTTGGGAGCAGAGCCGGTGAGCTGACTTTGATTGCCCTGCCTCGGCCAATGTGTGACGCAGGACCACGACAGTTGTGGGTCAGAAAGAAGGGGAAAAGTTATGCGCTTTGAGAGTCATTAGTAATCCTATCATTAGACACACGTTAACATCATTAACCAGCGAAACATGCTAATGTGTTTAGTGTGAGAGGCAATACTTACTGCACTAATGAGGTGACTGGTGCCAGGAGCCATTTATGGCAGACATTTTTTTTTCAAGTTTACAATTGTAGCAATAATACATACATAAAAAGAGATTTACACATTTCCTGTCTAAACACACACCTGACCATTCTATTATGTAGACTGAGTGAACATATGTCCCCTAATTTTGTCAGAAAAAAAAAAAAACTTCAGTTGAATTATAGACAGACTGAAGACAAAGTTATATGGCATATAGTTTAAAAACAAAATTGGTTAGGTCCCCCTCCCCTTTTCTCCTATTTATTAGTTTTAGAAAAGTGACTTCATTCCTAATGAAGGTGTTAAGAAAGCAGACGCAAAGACAAAGGTCCTTTCAATCAGCGCTACACATGTGCCGGGAGGGTGAGGAACGGTTTGCCCAACTGTGGAGTCCCCAGCTTGGGGCAAGGTCCCATGCCCATGAAAAGCATGCCTATGAAAAGCATGGGTGAGTCAGTATATTTTAGATGCTTTTTTTTTTTAAAGGCCCTTCAAGGAGCTAAGAGAAACTAGAGCACTCAGGTTGAGGGAGGATACAGACTTTTTTCTCATTGTTTCCTAATGTAGGTTAGAACATCAACAGTCTAGAATGCTGAAAGAGACCTCTTGTATTCTATTTGAGATAGATGAATGGCATACTGTCATAGCCACGTAGGTCTAGAAGGCCTTCAGAAATCACCTAATCCAGCATCTTCATTTTCCAGATCAGAAAACAGAGGCTCGGTTAGATCCAGTAACTTGATAAAGGTTCGCACAAGCTCTCTGTATGCTCTGCCAAGCTCCAGTGTGTATACTGGAGAAAGGGGTTGGGGGTAGGGTGGTGCAGACAACCTTTCAACAGGTCTGTGAATCTTCCAAAACGCAAGCCATACAAAAAATGTATACAGAGTGTTTTCCTGGAAGATTTCGATCTACATGAATTAAACTTGAAGATTTAAATGAAGATTTTAAGACATTACAATTATAATAATTATCCAGCCCTCCAAAGTGTTCATTCAGAGTAGGAAGCAGGTGTGAGCACTTTGGAGATGGGCCTTCTGTTCTCTTGGAGGTGCTCAGGCCTATGCTGACTGCTGCTGGTGACATGGAGTGGGGAGATCAGAGCAAATGCTGAGAGGAAAGCACTGTTCCAGCTGACAGTGTCACCAACTTGCTGAGACTCAGCATCCTCATTGCTTGCAGGGGGTGACCCTTGACAGCTGAAGTATACACTTTTCAGCAATTGTCCAGTCTGACGACAATTTTGTGATGACACAAAACCAAGTTTGGCCAGCACTGAACACCCCTGGCTCCTCCAAAGTGCTCCAAAGCTCAAAGCCCAAAAGAGAGCTTGATGAATGAGCCCACAGCCTTGGAACATAAATGGGATGCTGTTACCACTGCAGAATGACGGCTGCCATTTAATGAGCACTTACTATGTATGGTGCTCATGACCTGTTACCTCGTTTTCGCTCAACAAGAGCAATGCATGGTAAGGGTAACTGCTCTCTGTTTCAGAGATAGGAAGAAAAGGCCAGCCATGGCCCAGTAACTTAGCCAAAGACACCTGGCCAGGTAGTGGCAGATCGAATTAAACTCCACTGTCTGACTCTAACTCCCCTGCCTCCTCGGTTAGGACCCAGGCAGGTGGAGCTGCACTCATGCATCAGTATTCCAGATTTTAAGTTATTGTCAAGAGCCCCCCTTAATTCCAGTGTTCGTTTGGAGGCCTGTTTTCTGAAACTTCACGTTTGTTTTTCATGCATGCCTATGACTTCCTTCAATTTCTCTGCAAATTTCCACCAAATAAAACCATATGCACTTCCACAGCAACACTGCAACACAAACATGGTGTAATCTTTGTCCACTGCAGTACACAGCTTGAAAGGTTTAAAAGAAAGAAAGAAAGAAAACCCAAAAAACCAAAAAACCCAAAAAAACAAAAAACAACGACATCTGTATACAGTTGAACCGAATCCCAGGGTAACAAATACAAAAATACACTTGGTTCTTTTCTTTAAATGTTTTCTCTTTTCTTTGTAATAGTTTTAGAACAGAAACTGGGTTGCAACACTTGTGACTAAGCAGGGCGCCCATCCGGTGACCGATGAGCCATCGGGGCGGCGCGGGCCTCCTGCGGGACAACGGCTACTGCCCTCCGCGCGAGCGCCAGTCCCCGCCCAGGAGCTCCCGCCGCTGGCGCTAGAGCACGCGGGGACCCCGGGGCCGCGCGCCCGGCCTCGTGGACCCCAGAGCGGCGCTGGCCTCCACGCCGGGTCGGGTTCCCGCGGGAGGCTGGGCGCGACCCGCCCTGCAGGACGGCGCGTGGCTGTGGGGAAGGGGGGGGGGCTGCTGGCCCCTCCCGGCCCGCCCGCTGCTGCGCGGGGCGCGGGGCTCGGGGCCGCGGGGGCTGCCCGTCCCTGCCATCCCCGCGCGCTCCCTCCGCACGCCCAGGCGCGGTGCCCGCCGCGGCCCGTTTCATCCTCCGCACCAGCCTCCCGCGGCGGGATTAGCCACATTTTACCAACGAAGGCCTCCACCCTCCCGGAAGACAGCCACTGGCCCAAGGTGACACGGCTGGAAAGGAAGAGTGGAGGGACTTGAATCCAGGACTTTTTTTTTTCTTTTACTCTACTTCGCGTGGCCCCTGGCTGCTAGGGTTCGGGGGAACCTATCTGTAGCCCCGTGCGACCTGTGCGGTGACTCCCCGGTTGCGCCTCCAGGGGACCGGCTGGGTTTGGAGGCATCGGCTGCCGTGAAGCAGGTAAAGGCGGGTTTGTCTGTCTGCGGTCCCTGCTTTCCCCTCCGCTTCTCTCTCCTCCCTGGAGCCCAGGCTTTTTAAGCGCTTCCTCTGTCCTGACAAATGCAGACGCCTCAGAAAGGAAGACATCTCAAGCAACTAGTCAGTTGGGGTTGTGCGGTGACTGGCTCCTGTTCCTATAGGAAGGTCCAGCACTCACTAGCTGAAGGTGGAAGGAATTCACCCGGTAAATGCCATTCTCCGGGCTGCACATTCGTGAACCCGAGAAACTTGCTATGACCAGGTGCTAAATCCTGAAGAATATGTTCCTTGGCTGCTTCCTCACTGGACTTGTGCTGAGGTACCCGATGATCTACTGAGGTGGCAGGTAGGAGGCTGAGGGACAGCCAAGTGGTGATAACAAGAAAACCTGCCACTTCTGGACTACTTAGGAGGTGCCAGGTGCTCTGAGGAGCTCTTTAGAAGATTTCATCCTCACAAACCCAGGAGGCAGTATGATTATTCTGCTTTAACCCATGAGAGATCCAAAGCTTTCAGAGGTATCTGTCCTGTCCAAGATCCTGCGGTGGCAGAGCCGGGTTCTGCCCAGGGCTGCAGACTCCAGAGCCTGTGACTTCCCCATAGAAGGGGATGGGGACCGCTCATCGGAGACACACAAATAAGAGTGCACAGGGAGACCACATTATTCCTCAGACTCTCAGGCGAATTTGAACCAGCTTTAAGATATGGGGCGGGGGTGGGGGGACGGGGACATCCCTGCTTCTTGTCCAAATCCAAAGAGGAGATCCAAGGTTTCAGTCAGGAAGGCTCTTTTTTTAATCAATTGTTTTTTGTTTTCAGAACTAAGGTGGAAATGACCCAGTGAGGAAGGAAAATGAGCAAGGCCTGCCCTGGTCACATAATTAAAACATATATGCTGGCCAAAGGTACATCACTCCCCCACCTCTCCCTTCAGTGAGAGAAAGGCCCTTTCTGAACCGGAGGCCTATTAAAGCATTCCACTGGAGAATTCTCTGACCCTTCTGAAGGGACACTGTGAGAACCTTGTTCCTTAGAATGCAGTCACACAAAGGGTTTTGTGCAAATACCCAGCCATGATTCTATAAATGCAAAGAAGCATTAGGGATGGTATGTGAACAAAAGCTGGACAGAGGATGCACGCCCAGATGCTGAAGTTGGCCAGGTTGCAATCTGAATGATCTAATGTTTTCTGGCTCCTTCTTGCTTCGCTTTTCCAATTTGGTTTGAATATTTGCATTACTATATTATTTTCCCTGTACAATTGCTGTTGTCTGTACACAATTAGGTCATTTTCCTAGTTGGGTGAGGACACGCTTCAGACGTGAGATGAACTACAGCTGGTAGCTGGTTCTCTCCTGAGATGTGCATTTAGATCCCCATCTTGTTGATCCCAAAGACTCTACCTGCACCCAAGATCCGAAAGTTTTAATGTAGGTCATTCAACCAAGTGGAAAGAACCACAGCATCCCTTTGTAATGGTGGGTAAGCACATCTTGTTTCTATAACTTTCGGGTTGATTTGCTGATCTAATCATGCTGTTCCTTGGGCCAAACCTAACCTTGTATCGTAATGCTCCAGACAAAAGAAAGGGCTGTTTCCTGGCGGCCTGTGGCTTCTTAGGTCTGTGGAAGTCTGCTAAAGTAGACCCTGAGCAAGGGAGAAGGAAAGGGAAGTACCAGGGTGAAGAGGATGGGCAAGCTGCCCCCAGAGGTGAACCCAGAAATGCACATAGATGTTCAAGCCAGTACAAGAGGTTGAACTTTGACCTAGGACTTTGAAGAGGGAATGAAAGGGGATCCCAGAGGAATGGAGGCTTATTTTGCAGATGAAAGCTGATTTGGGCCATGTTCACAAAGTGCTCTGCAATCCCTCACCGGTGTAAAATCTCACTGATACACATGCCTCTAATCCAGCTTTCTCACCTCTCTGGAATTTGTGGCCCTTTGGGCAAGGCCAGTGCTATATTTTATATGTGTGATACCTTTAAAATAAGGTGGGGCCAAACAAATGGAAAGGACAGGCTGTGATTAAAGTCACCGGGGAAGCCCCCTGACTCTTAAAGTGCTTTGTAATCAGACATGACCACACTTAGCTCATCGAGTGCTGCATTCTGGCAGGACCATCTCTCTGGCTCAACCTTCTCATGGTTCCTGCTTGCTTCCTCTCCCCATTCCTGAGATCTGAATCTATGACGCTGACCTTGTTTCTCCTCTCTCCTTTCCTTTTTATCCAAATAATTCATTCATCATTTGTTTACTAGATATTTGATCACCTTCTGTGTCACATCTGTTCTAGATGCTGGAGTTACAACCAGTGAATAAGGAGTCTCTGCTCTCACAGAGCTCAGTCTAAAGAGGAACACTGACCACAAAGTGTGATAGGCATCATGTGAAGGGAAGCCCACTTCAAGCATTTAGCAGTGATTGAATCAGGATGCAGCTAAGACTCAAAGAGATGGTTCTCACAGATGGCTGATGACAAGATTGGAGCTAGAGAGACCATTCAGGAATCGAAGCCTGGCCTCCTGCCACCACTTCCTTCCTAAGGCTATCTAGAGTGCCACAGTTGGTCTTTTTTGGTCTTTTTCATCCAGTTACACAGAGTTCACACTTAGCCTTCTCCCAAGACTATGCTATTCCCACCTCAGTAAAACACTCATTTGTCACTAAAGCCAGATATGTGCCCTACCTCCGAGAACTGATGTGCTGATAAACTGAGCTGACAGATATAAAAGTGCTTTGAGAACTGCACTGCAATACAATTCTAAGTACTAAAGCTACTATCAAAGTAACATTTAGTTCCATCGACAAATCAGCCAAGGGATTAACCACTAGTCAATACCAGGTTCTGTGGGAGTGAAGCTATCGAAGCTATCTTCATGGATATAGTATGGCTCCATCCCTAAAGGAATTTATGACAAGCTGATGGTACAAAGATAAAGAGAAAACAAAGTAGGCATTTATGGAGTGCTTGTCATGTGGTTTTCCTTACAGTATCTCAAATAATCCTCACAGTCGTCTAGGGATATAGGCATTATTTTCTTCCTGGATGGAACGCCCTCCCCCAATCCCTGTCTGTTCAAGCACAATATAGCATAGTAGCTAAAAGCCCTGGATCAGGACTCAAACTGCTTGAATTCATATCCAGGCACTGCCAATTGCTTTCTATATGACAGGGAACATTACTCAAATTCTCTATGCTTCAGTTGTAAAATTGAGATGCTAAGAATAGTACCTATCTTATGCTTTCTTGTAAGGATATCGTGACCATACATGTTAAGTACTTGCCACAGTGCTTGGTCCAGAGTAAGCATGAGATAAAAGGTAGGTATTATTATTATTATCCAGCTCCAACACCTTTGTATCTGCAAAACCTTCCCAGATCCCCCATTAGAATTGGTCTCTTTTACCCCTACATCCTCTCATCACTGTGGGCATGCCTCTAAGCATATTTTTAAGTGTACCTGGTTATTAGTGTCTGATACAGAAAAACCAATAAAAATGTTGATGGTTGGATAAATGGATGTTTCTGTCTCCCAAAATTATATCACATGTTCATAGAAGGCAAAATATTGTGTTTCTAGCTATAAGACAGAACATCTGGATATCCTAGATAAAATATAACAAATATACTTTTAAATGCATAGTCAAACTCTCATGCAAATTAGGGAAATCCTCATTACACATGTGTGTACGCACACAGACTGGGATTCAAAATGGTAAATTGCCACTGGAGCTCTGCTGCTTTGGGAAGCCTGTCTATCCCAGTGACTTTGAGGCTTGGTTTTAGGGGCATTATGGGAGACACGAGACCAGGCTTAGTGCCCTCAAAAGATGGAGAGTAGGAATAGCGAATTCTGCATAAAAGTGAGACTCACAAAAGGATACATACTAAATGAAAGAACAGACTAGAAAAAAAGCCTACCTATCTGCAATGAAGAGAAATGAGAAACTTTGTCTGTCTTAGCCTGGACTCGTAAGATGTTAAAACACAATCTTTCCCTCACACAAGTGTAGGATTTGAAATTTATACTATCTGCATGGTCTGGGAAACTTCAGCTGTAAATTAGTTTAAATTGGCCCCAGGTTGGTAGCATACCAGGGCACCTGGCAGAAGCAGCTCTTTTGTGGACATTCCACAAGCTTCATGGGAGTCTAACAGATAAAGTTCCAGTGAACATAAGATCACAATTAAAATGATAACCACGCTAGGAAACACACAAGCTACCCTGAGTGAAAGCCAGTAGAAACCACAATGAACAGAATTAGACATTATATAACAGTTCTCGTATACCAAATATCAAGTGTTTAAAATGTTTAAAGCAATAGAAAGGGGAAACAAAAACATGAAAAAAGAATAAACAGAATCTAAAAAGACCAGGCAGAATTGAGAAAAAGCCAAATACTACTTCTGAAAATAAAAAGGATAATTATTAAAATTAGAAACAGGAAGCAAGTACAACAGATACAGATAAAGAGAGAATTAGAGAACTGGAAGATAAATCTGAAGACATTACTCAGGATACAGCAAAAAAGGGGAAGGCAAAGAAATGGGAAACAAGATGTTAAAGAGGTCAGGAAGAAAAAAAATAGAAATGTGAGAAAGGCAGTATTTAGAGAAAAAGGGCTAAAATACTTCCAGAATTAAGGGAAAGAAGTAGGCTTGTTTAATCTTTGACTCTAAAGCATCTGGCAAGTGCCTGGTACATAGTAGATGCCCAGTAAATGTTTGTTAAGTTGAACTGACACATGTGCTATAGCATTTGCTTGTCCATTACTTCATACACCTATTTATTTAAAAAATTCACCAGAGATACAGTTGTGAATGAAACAGACAAAATCCTTGTCTTTATTGACCTTGTGTTCTGGATGAAGAAGGCAAATAATAAACAAGTGAGCAAACTAATACTCAAGATCCTTTTTGATTATAAGAAGTGATATGAAGAAGTAAAAGCGTTATTTAGTAGATATATTTGGACGAGGATTTCATTGAAGAAGTGAGACCTCAATGATAAAAAGTCAAGTGAAAGAACACATCCTAAGCAAAGTATATAGCAAGTAAAAGGGCAATGAATGAAAAATAATGTGGCATTTTCAAGGAAGAGAAAGAAGCCAGTGTGTCTGGAGTTCCATGAGTGACATGGAGAGTGATATGAGATGTGATCTGAGAAGTGGGCAGGAGAAATGGGATTTTTTTTTTTTTCCTGAGAGCAGCAGGAAGTCATTGGAAGATTTTAAGTGTAGGAAGCAGTGTGTTCTGTTACCTTGGCCACTGTGTGGTGTGGGAATGGACTGTAGTGGGAAAAGAATGGAAACAAGGAGCCTCATTGGTGATTTCAGTTGTCCAGGCATAAGATGATAGAAACTCAGACCAGGATGATGGCTGTGCATATGGAGAAAAGTGTTTGGATTTAGCTGTTTTTTGATGTAAAAGGTGAAGGAAAGAAAAGGAGGAATCATGCATGATTCCTATTTTTGGATTGAGCAATTAGGTGAAGTGTAGTGCCATTTTCCAAGATGGAGAAGAGTTCTACTCTTCTCGAGTAACACTTGGGTGGGGGTGAGGTGGGAACATGAAGCAGGAGTTCTGTTTTGGGCATGTTAAGCTTGAGAAGCTTATCAGACATCTAAGTAAACAGCGCTATATAAGAATATGGAGGAGCTCAGGAAAATGAGCCCCAAGTGAAGGAACGGTCATATATTGAGATGTAGGTTTCTTTCAAGATCTCCTTAATAGTGTAGGCTTGGACAGGGGTACACATAGGAGACTGACCACTTCCAGCTGCAGACCCTGTGGGAATAGTCAATGTAGCTCCAGAGTTCAGAAGACTCTGCCTGCCCAGTGTCCAACCCAGAGGGGAGCCTGGAGTCTTCCAGCCCCATCTAAACCCATTGCTTTTGGTAGCGGCTGTAGTTTTAAGCCAGCGTGCAGTCTGAAAGATGCCAAAAGACTGAGTACAGAAACGGCGTGGTGACAAACCTAAGTGGCTCTTGTGTGAGGAAGGGTGGAGAAGTCATCAGATAATCTGGCTCCCACCCACTCCCACCCACCAGCTCAGAGCATTGTATCTAAGAGATCCAAGGGAGTAGAGTCAAGAATATGACGCATCAGGAGGTACAAAGAAAAAGGAGATCCCAGCATGAGGTAATGACTGTAAAATGCCATAGCCCATTACATAAGCGAAAGTGAAACCTCTGAGGAACAAATAAACAAAGGGTATCATATTGATATAAAAATACAAGAAGCTCACTCTGTGGTTGCTGACACACATCACTGTGGAAACAAAACCATGTCCAAAGTGGCTATGGTTAAACTTGGAACCACATGACAGGAGCTTTAGGAAGTTCCAAAATAATCAAGAATAACTTGAACAAAGTAGCATTCTTCCCCAGGCTTATGGTTTTGAGAGAAGGGACGAGCATTCCTCTGGAGAGGAGGGACAGCAATTCAAGGGGTCAAACTGACTCAAGGTTCATTTGAAAGAAGGAAATTACTGCAGCCTTGGAAAAGGACCATCAGTTGACTGACACTAGTCAGGATTCACTCTCAAGTCCATGAGACTATAGTAGAATACTTTCCTTCTCAGCACTGCCCCCCACATATGTATATATCCATCCTTACTGAGAAATCTGTCTTTTTTTTATTGCTCAGGAAAACCAAGACTATCACTTTAGTTCTGTACCTGATCATGTCCACTTTACCTTGGCCACTAGGAAACTCAGAACCAAATTAAGTACATAAAACTTTAGGTAAGCATGTAGCCTGTGTGGCAGCTTCATTGTTGGCTTAATCTTGTTTTTATATCCTTATTTTTCTCTCATTCACCATTTTCTGATTTAAAAACAAAACAAAAACAGTGTATTTGACCTACAATGTGTTTTGGAATAAAGTAGAATACAAATAAACTTTCTGCCCAAACAAGGCAGCATGAAAAGCAGGCACCTGGTGGTATTATGCCATCCCAGTGAGCCAAAGAGGTTCTAATTACTGTCTGTTAGACACTCACGTCAGAATCATTAAGTTCATTAGATAGACAGGAATCTTGCTTCAGCCATAAACAAGATGACAAATTAAACATTCATGAACAAAAGAAGGAGGTATTCAAAGTAAGAAGGGCAGAGCCAATAAAAACAATCAAATGTGCAATTCTAATTCCTGTAGGGGGTGATTTCCACCCAGCCCAGGGTAAAGCTTCCAGGAGGAGCTCCTCTGGCCTGCCTGGGTGGTTCTCTTACAGAAACTTGGCTGTGTCCTGGGTATAGCTGGTCCCTCAGCTTTCACCTACTAGGATCGACCACAATCTTGTCTAGACAAGTGGGTCAAAACCTCTGGAAAGGTTACTTGGCCTGGTTTCTGATTATTTCTTTACATTTTAATAGTTTTTATTCATTTTTTGTTCTTTCTTAAATTACCAAAGTTATTCAACTTTTTTAAATTATAAAGGTAACACAAAGGCAATAAAAATTCAAGTAATACCAAAGACATAAAATAAAAAATCAAACTTCCCCTTCTTTACCTCCCATTCCATTGCTTCTCCCCATTCATCAAGAGTAACCAGCAATATCTGTTCAGTATGGATACTTCTGGATCTTTTCTATGCACATTCAGACATATTTACATATGTATACATATACTCATAAAGTTTATGTATAGCTTTGTGTTTTTTTAAAGAATTTTTTATTCACATTATTCTGTAACTTATTTTTTGCACTCATTAAAATATTGTGGATTCTACTTCTATTACATACATATCAACCACATTTTTTATAATGGCTCCTGAATGAATTATGAATCAGTAAAACTATACCATACTATATTCAGTCTATTAAGGAGCATTTACACTGTTTCTAATATTTTGATAGTACAAGTTAATGTCACAATGAACATTCTTATACTTGTATCTTTTTGCTGTTTTTCTTTCTAAGGAGAACTGCTGGATCAAGGGTATGCATGTGTTAAATTGTGATAGGCACTGCCAACTTGCCTTCCAGGAGGATTGACCAATTTGCACTTCTACCAACTATGAAAGAGTACCCTTTGTTCACATTCTCATCCACAATGGAGGGTGCCAGTTTTTTAAATTTTGGCAGAACTGATTGACAAGAACACAGTACTTATTTTAATTTGTCTTTGGCCAGTAGTAAGGCTGATCATCATTTTTAGTCCTTCTTTTTACAATGGCTACAATGAAAGACAAAGTTGAAGGTGTGGTTTTGGTTTCTTTTTGATACAGATGACCATCAAAACAGTGATATTTTGAGCTATTGATCCCTATGAAGATCCACATGTGAATGTTACACATTTCCATGTCAGGAAAGTCAGTCATAACTGAACTTCTAAGGCCAAATTGTACCTGGTGTTTATTCTTGGATTCATTTAATGGCTTTGGTCCAAAGTATTAAAAGATGTCAGAACTGTATTCTGATAATGTTCTCTTGTACCACCATTATCACACTAACAGTTATATGTAACAGAAACAACTCTGATCAAATTATGGAAAAAGAAACATATTAGACAACTATTGGGATCCCACTATTGAGTTAATTAATGGATGAAAGGGTCCCAGGAACACCATGGTGGTCTCACAGCAGGCATGGTATGGCTGGAAGGTCACCTCCAAACAGCAAATGTTTTAAGTTTCTAGATCTCTGTGCTCAAGCCTAATTCTCTTTTTTCTTTCTTCTTTCGTTCTTTTTTTTCTTTTCCTTCTTTCTTTTTCTTTTTCTTTCTTTCTTTCTTTTTTTCTTTCTTTCTTTCTTTTTCTTTCCTTTTTCTTTCTTTCTTTCCTTTTTTTTTTTTTCTTTCCCTCCCTTCCTTCTCTTTTGAGAGAGCATGCGAGCAGGGGAAGGGGCAGAGGGAGAGAGAATCTCAAGCAGGGCTCCACGCTCAGCACGGAGCCTGATGTGGGGCTTGATCTTATGACCCCAAGATCATAACCTGAGCCAAAATCAAGAGTCAGATGCTTAACCGACTGAGCCACCCAGGCGCCCCCAAGAGTCTAATTCTAGGAAGAAAACATTTTATTGGCTTAACTTGGGCCTCAAGGGAGGGCAGGCTCTTAATTACAGTCCCAACAGACAACAGACTGAATCCAACAGGAAAGAGATCCTTCTTCAAAAGGAAATGAAGTACCCTTAGGAAGTGAAATGGATGCTCCTTAGCTAAAAAACAAACAAACAAAACTATCCCCTACACTCAACTTTACAATCGCCATCTCCTTCTCTTCACCTTGTAAACCTGCCCAGTCCCCACAGTCATACAGATAATCTGACAGCATGCTCCTCACATCCAAAAGGGGAGCTTGTGCGGCAGAAAAATGGACACCATCCTATTCGTTACATTTTGTGCAATGCTTGTTCAAGAACCTTCCACTGTTCCAGCCCTGGGATTAAAATATTGAAGTCTTAGAATAAGAACAATAATCCTGAGAGGTTTTTTTGTTTTGTTTTTGTTTTTTTTTTAAAGATTTTATTTATTTATTTGTCAGAGAAAGAAAGAGCACAAGCAGGGGTAGTGGCAGGCAGAGGAAGAAGCAGGCTCCCTGCAGGGAACTCAATGCAGGGCTGGATCCCAGGACCCTGGGATCATGACCTGAGCCAAAGGCAGATGCTTAACCAAGCCACCCAGGCCTCCCCTGAGAGGTTTTAATATTGGTCTTCACTCATTCTCCCTTCTCCTTGGTTATCCTTAAATGCACAGAAATTGTCTATTCATCTAGTCATCCATGCAACCACTATTTATAGAGAGCAACCTTGTGCTAGACATTGTTGTAGGTTCTGAGGGGACAGCAATGAAATGGAAAGACATGGTCTCTGTCCTGGTAATAGATGAGGCTGGAAAGAGTAAGCAAGGTTGGAACTTGGACTTTGGATTTTACTTGAAAAGCAACAGAAAGTTACTCAAAGGTTTTGGGCAGGCAAGAAACATGATCAGATTATACTTTAGATAACATCATTCTAAATGGACAGACAGACAGAGTGGACTCCAAGGGTCAAGAACAGAAGCCAAGAGACCAGACAGAGGATCAATGAGGTAGCTAGAAAAGATGGTAGCCTGGACTAGTTTGGTTGGCCAAAGAATACAGAGATATGCACAGAATAAAGAGATATTTAGGAGGTAGAATGAACAGGATTAGGTGATTAAAGTGTTATAGGAAAGAGACAAATATAACTCTGGTATTTCTGGTATGAGCAACTGGATGACTGGTGATGACAATGGGTAGCCCAGGAGGAGCTGGTTAGAGGCAGGTGGAGAAAAGGATAAATTAGCTGTGGGTCACATTGAGTACATGTGTGATTTGCATGTCAAGTTAGGTGTCTGGTCTCAAGTTCAGTAGGGATATTCAGAATATGGAGTTATCAAGGGACATGAAGCCAAGGAGTTAGAAGACTCTGCCCAAGGAGAAGGTGTAAATTGAACACAGAGGGTCACCAACATTGGACTCATAGTTTAAATAAGAAACCCTGGAGTATTCTGCCTCAAGAATTATAACTCCGTATCCTGTGCAAGTCCACATCAAGTCTTCTCCATCGCAGTTTATTCTATAGGCCGTAACAACAGCCAGCTCCTTCATCTGAGGAGATTAATGACTTAGGCAACAGTCCTGGTGGATCCACCATTTGCTTCAGCTTGGAGAAAGATTCCCAACTACTTCTGTTCTGTTCCATCTTGTCTGCAGAAAGAGGTGTTCCTCATCATGCCCATATTCTCACACAAATTGTGCAGGTAGGTCCCCACCTCTGGTTCAAGCCACTGGACCCCGGGCTACACAGGCTACGGGTTGGTGGGGGTGGGATGGTGGGGTCAACCCTTGAGGAGAGCCCAGCCCTGACTAAGGCCCTGCCTTCTACTCTGTTCTTTTGTCCTCATGGCAGATTGGAGGATGGCATTTCCTCCACACAGTGTGGTCCCAGTTGCTCCCCTCCTGCCTCTCTCCCTCACTTCAGTGCTAGGTTAGCCAGTCACTGGATATGGAAAAACTGTGCATTTGCTGGATACTTTGGGTCTTTGTTTCTGTTTCTGTCTGAGGTACCAAAAAAAGAGAAGAAGAGAAAAGAAATACACAGGAAGCACATTAGTAGGCTGAGCTAGGACTGTGCTACACTTTCAGATGACAGCTTACCTACAGACAGAGGATTCAGGGATCAAGCTGGAGTTCTTAATATTGCCAGGAGATACCCAGAAGGCTGGGAATAGGGCGAAAGATCAGACACCTAAAGCTGTTGAAAACCACACAGAGTTTTGGTAAATATATGCACAATTTAAAAAACTTCTTTGCACAGCGCCTGGGTGGCTCAGTCGTAGGGCGTCTGCCTTCGGCTCAGGTCATGATCCCAGGGTCCTGGGATCCCTGCTCAGCAGGAAGCCTGCTTCCTCCTCTCCCACTCCCCCTGCTTGTGTTCCCTCTCTCGCTGTGTCTCTGTCAAATAAATAAATAAAATCTTAAAAAAAAAAACTTTTTTGCAAAAATATAGGTGTCTTCAGGTTAGCCCTCCCTGTTAATCCAAGGAATTGCTTGAGCCTCGTGGCCTAGTCCATGATCCCGGCTCTGACTGCGGCTGCCCATGAAGGCCTCAGTGAATTCCTCTTGGAGCCTCCAGACTTCCTTGGCTGGTAACTTGTTCCTCTTGGGACAGTTTTGCCTGAGTTGAACGGCCTGGCCCCCAGCTGTGTGCCGGCCCTCTCCGGTAAGAGGAAACGCTTTCAGTTTAGTCCATTAACACAAACATTCAGAAGCAAACATTCAAAAGCCACAGATCATGTTCACATAAATAAAACAGGATTAAGGAAAGTTGCACCCCAGAAACCAAAGGGGCATTTAAAAAACTGCCCTTGCCTTCCAAGTAGGCAAGCGGGTGGCAAAGCCACAGCGATTCCAAAGGCTTGTGTGCCTGGTAGAGCTGGGTGGCGGAGGCCACAGACCTTTGAAGAGGAAATGCCATCCCCGGGACAGGCAGGCAGCCAGCCCCTGAGTCCTGAAAGTACCAGAGAGGAGCAGAAAGCAGTGAAGGAGAAGGGGGAGTGCAGTGAGGAAGTGAAAAAGGGGAGGAAGGAACAGAGCAAATAAATGGGGAGACTCTTCCCGACTAGGGTCCCCACACCCAGACCAAAGAGTCACTAGACAGAGCAATTCACTGTGCCCCTGAGACCAAGCCTGGGCATGGAGAGTCCTGGGCGGCGGGCACAGCCCAGGGTGACTAAGGCTTTGAGGAAGGGAGTGCGTCGCAGCTGAGGGGTGGAGAGGGGTGGTGGTGTCTGGGCTGAGAGATGCCTTCTTTTTGAACGCTTCAGAGGAAATTAACTTTACAAGGTGCCTCCCTGTCTTCCAGAGTTATTTAAAAGAAAGGAGGGAGTAAAGAAGAAATGGAAAAACGGTAATACCTCAGGAAGGGCTATGTGATCCTCAGAGAAGGAAATGAGAGGAAGATTAAGTGACGAATGTGCAACCTCTCCTCGGGGAGGAAGAACTCTGAATGTGACCTTGTGCAAATGAAAAAGAAACACAACCACCAATGTGGCAAAGGGCAAAATGTGCCCGTGTGCGCCCACGTGTGTGCGCACACACTCACACCCCCCAGCTTTGAATATCTAAATGACTAAATGCTGTAAGACTCCAAGAGTCTGTCAGTACTCCTGTCTCAAGAAGGCAGCACTGAATGCTAAAGGAATGGCAGCGAGTGCGGGAGTTGGTGTAAATCATGGGGTCACCAGAAGGTATAAATCTGGGAACCTTTGCAAGTCTTAACAGTGGGGCCAGTAGATGGATAGCTAGGCACTGACTGCTCTTTTGTTGAAGAAAAAAATAAAAAAAACAAAAAAAACCCCACTACATCTAAAAACTCGTAAAAAAAACCCCCAAAAACCAAGGAAGCCAACTGAAGCCATCTATTTCACAGGGTAGGAAGCCAGGTGTTTTCCTGCATGTTAAAAAACCAGGATTTAAATTTTTAAAACCCTCCTGCCTGACAATAATCCTCAGATCAGATGAGGCTACCCTCGCCCAACTCTGGTAAGCCCTGCCAGTGTTTGAAAGCACAATCCTTAGAAGCCTGTGCCTGCCCAGACACATGCATCCAGTAACTTCTTAGATTCAAAACTGCGTTCAGGTAGAATGGCAAATCCCAGGTTGAAAAAAAAAAATTGGGAGAGAAACAACCCATCTATTGCTTCTTTTCTGTCTCTGCACTCCTAAGTCCTTTAGTCCCTCAAAGTCACTTAGGATGGCAGTCTAGAAGGACTTTGATGCCTCTAGAGGTGGCCCTCAGGGTGGGGGGCCTCCTCATGCAGGAGATACCCCTGGGCCTTCCAGATCGCACTGTGTTTAGCCCACTGGTGAAGGAAACAGCTCTAGCTAGTTTCTGCTGGCTCCTTCATCAAAGCTGCTCCTTGAACCTCTCAAAGCTCCACTCCTTCCAACATGGAAGCCCAAAGAGGGTTAGGAATTTTCTTCACCAAATTAACAGAGTATCCTGATTGATGTACTTTAGGACAGAAACTAACCAAAGCAAAGTATACAAGGTCATGATGGACAGCTCCATTCTTCATGGGCTAATTTTTATTTTCAATTTTTCTTATTATTTTGTGAACCAACAGATTTAGAAACAATCATAGCCACGGTATACTGAATGCTTTATCATGTGCCAGATGCTATGTATATATCTTGTATAATTCTTATAAGCCTGAAATGGGTACCATATTGTTTCCTTGGTTAACTGAGGCTCAAAGAGGCTGTATAGCTTGTGAGAGGCTATACAACTAGTAAATCATAGAGTCATAGTTTGAACTCAGTTCTATTTAACACCCAAACCAGTTCCTTTAATCAGTATACTAGATTGGCTCCAGGGGCAAAGATAGTTTTATTTCTGTAGCAGGGAGAAACTAGTAAGAAATTCCATGGTGAGACCTTTGACTAGTATAACCCAATGTTCTGCCTCCGATATTGAACAGCAAGGACATTAGGTAGGCAAGGCTAGGACACTGTATTAAAAAAGTCAAATAATCTAAATACCTTTTTATTGCTCATTAATCTATGTTTAACCCATTAATGTTTTCAGTCTACATAAATCTCTTGGATACTAGGTTCTATAACTTTATCATTTTATTCATTCACTATATTTTTATGTCTCCTGAAACTACTTTTGTTAAGTTTCAAGGGAAGCCCTCATGCTCTAGTATTCCCAGATTTATTTAAAATATTTTATTTATTTGAGAGTGAGCGAGAGAGAGAGAGAGGTAGTGAGAGTGAGAGAGAGAGCACGAGCAAGGGTGAGGGGCAGAGGGAGAGGAAGCAGCAGACTCCCCACTGAGCAGGGAACCCAACGTGGGGCTCAGTCCTAGGACCCTGGGATCATGACCTGAGCCGAAGGCAGATGCTCAATGGACTGAGCCACCCAGGCACCCTAGTATTCCCAGATTTAATAAAATTGCTGATAGAATCAAGATAAAAAAAAAAAAAATCTCAACAGACTGGAATGAAAAGTAGTAAGAAAAAGCCACATTATTCTATTCAGGCTGCCTGAAGAGAAACATGAGGTCCAGGACAAAGGGTGGGATTACTCTGGTTTAGTCTTCACGGCATATATAGTAAGTCATGTTCTAGACACACAGGTTTAATAACAACAAAGACATTTGAGTGTTAAATCAAACAAGAATGATGAGAAAATGACAGAGTGATTCAAAACCACATTCCGTGAGTGTGCATGCAAGTGTATGTACGTGTGTGTGCACGTGTATGTGTTGTGTTGAGGAAGAAGTGGAGGGGGGCAGAGTAACTGACTTGAACATTTGAAGGTGGGGAGTGGATTCAGAGGGAAGAACTGGAACCAAATGCAAAGAAATTGCAAAGGGCTGATTTTGGTGCAGTGTAAGGGAGAATTTTCTAACTCTCAGAACTGCTAAAATGGAATGTGCTGCCTCAAATGGTGATAAGCTTCCCATCTGTGGGGGTATTCAAGTTGAGGCTGAATGACCATTTGTGAGAGATGCTGTTGGGGGAATTCTGACATTGGAGGTGGGTGAGGGTTCAGAAGTGACTCCATGATCTTCAGGATCCCTCCCAGTTATCAGATTCCACACTTAATATCTCTCACCCTTCATTCACCATCTGGGCAATCCCTAAAAAAGCTATTAATCTCTCAAAGCTTCAATTTCCCCTTCAGTAAAAGCATTACATAAAACCTGTGAAATCACAAGTTTGATGTGAAAGTGCTAGTTATATTTTACTAGGATTCATCACAATAATTATATTTATGAAAATAAAAAATATTCATGAATCACCTAAAAATCACCTTGCTTACCTCCTGAGGCACCTTGGGAGGCCCTGGACCAGCTGATCTCTATGATCCTTTTGGGTGTCAGATGCCAAGATTCTATGGTTCTGCAGACTTGACATGTTGGAGGTGAGCACAGAGGAGAGCTGTTTAGAAAAGATGACAAGACCACTAACAGGAGGTGCTCATTTAAACTTGCTCACATTCTCTCTATCATCACTTGGGAAATTGTTACTGCTGCAGTTGCGAATGAGAGTAAAGAAAGCATGCCAGAAGGACTGCAGAATGACAGGAAAATGTTACTAGGATCATCTCTCAACTCCACTTCTAGTTTGATTCTCAGGCTGGCTCTCCCTATGGCACCATATATGGGTACGCAGCCCCATGTAAGTTAGCCCAATGAGGAAGAGAGATGGAGTTTTAGCATTCTTAGTGAAAATGGGATTGACATGCCCATTCCTGAACCAATTACTTTGGCTGAGAGGGTGGAATGGGGAGAGGGGTATCAATCTCAGCCAAACCACACAGATGAGAATGAGGAGAAGTAGCTCTCAAAGGATATGTGGAGTATTAGATAGAAGGACTAAGCAATGTTGGATAGTCCAAGCTCTGGCCACCTAACATCATCCCACAGCTTCCAAACATACAGGCCACACTCCCTTCCCAAAGGGAGATAATATAAAAGCTCATCCAGTCACTAAAGCTAGATCCAAGTCCAATATTTAAGTCAATGTGCAAATCATGTCAAATAACTCTTCATGGTTCAGTGATCTGTGGGTAAATAGTTAAGTTTAACCACACCCTATATATAATAGGAAAGAGAAAACAGAACTGCAATAAAAATTCCAAATTGCAGAGGGGAGAATGTGAAACATCCGGTGGCCATCAGTCCTCACACATATTACAATCTTTTTGGGCAGAAATGGCAAAGACTCCCTATCTTGCAGTGAGGTGAAGGTCTGGGGTTGCCTCAATTTCACTCTCCAAGAGGATCTCCCTTGTCCAACCTCTTTAGAGGACCATACAGCTTTAGCAGCCACTGCTGGTTGGTGTAACACTAGAGTGTATGAGTGCTGGGGGATGGGGCTCTGAGGACCGATTTAGGGGTTGGGCAATCATTTTGGTCATTGGGGATTTCTCTGTGATATAAATCCCTTGTGACTTTTTTTTTTTAAGGATTTTATTTATTTGAGACAGAGTGAGCAAGAGAGAGAGAAAATGAGTGGGGGAGGAGAGGGAGCAGCAGACTCCCTGTGGAGCAGGGAGCCGGATGTGGGACTGGATCCCAGGCCCCTGGGATCATGACCCGAGCCGAAGGCAGACGCTTAACTGACTGAGCCACCCAGGCGCCCCCCTCATGACTTTAGTTGGCTCCCATCTGTGTGTTTTTGGTTGTGATGTTTAACTTTATGTGTCAACTTGACTGGGCCAGGTAGTGCCCAGATATTTGGGCAAACATTATTCTAGATGTTTCTGTTAGGATATTTTGGATGAGATTAACATTTAAATTAGAAGACTGAGGAAAGTAGATTGCTCTCCCAAATGTAGGTGGGTCTCAGCCAATCAAATGAAGGCCTGAAAAGAACAAAAAGGCTGACCCTTCCCAGAGTAAGAATTCCTCTTCCTGACCACCTTTGAACTAGGACATTCCTTCAGACTTGAACTGAAACACATTAGCTCTCCTGGGTTTCTAGCTTGCTGTCTCACCTTGCAGATCTAGAATTGTCAGACTCCAAAATCACATGAGCCAATTCCGTATAATAAATCTATTTCGAACTGGAGGGTATTATGCTGAGCGAAATAAGTCAATCAGAGAAAGACAATTATCATATGGTTTCACTCATATGTGGAACATAAGAAACAGGTGAGAGGACTGTAGGGAAGGGAGGGAAAACAGAATGGGAAGTCATCAGAGAGGGAGAAAACCCATGAGAGACTCTTAACTATGGAAACAAACTGAGGATTGCTGGAGGGGAAGTGGGTGGGATGATGGGGTAATTGGATCATGGGCATGAAGGAGGGCACGTGATGTGATAACCACTGGGTGCTATATGCAACTGATAAATTACTGAACACTACACCTGAAATTCATGATGTACCATAAGTTGGCTAACTGAATTTAAATAAAAATTGAAGAATTTTTAAAAAGACAAGAAAAAAATATTAAATTTCTCTTTCTGTATACACACCCTTTTGGTTCTGTTTAGAGAACCCTGATTAATACACTGGTCAATTCTGTGGGTTAGTAATAAAAGTAGAGATCCAGTTGATTATAATAGCTTTTCATTTAGAGTACAGGTTTGGGATGGTTATAATGAAGGGCTTCTGCTTCCATATTGGCCTCTGTCGGGGGCAATACAAAGCAATGACCTAGAGGGGGAGGAACGGCCCCTTCGCCAGAGGGCTGCACACCAGCTGCGTCTTCTCAAAAGGCATGGATGTCCCTCTGGACAGGCTGACAGGGTGTAACGAGAGGATTCTAGAAGAGGCTTCGGAGATCACACTTCTTCCAGGGCCTAATCTTTCCCTGCTCCCTTATTTTGCTCAAACTAACTTAACTGTAGGAAGGAATCTGGCTTTTCCATTCAGTCGAGGATCCCAAACTACTGCCTCAGTCTACTTGGGACTACCCATCACAAGCAGAAAGCATTTCTTATAGCAAGGCTCTATTTTATGCTTTCTTGTTTTTTAGAGGCATTAGGTTCAAGGTAAATCTCTCTTTCTTATAAGATTTACAAAGGCTTCAACTTACAATCAATCCATCCTACAGCCTGAACTTTTTGTCCAAGTCCCTTAATTTGGCACCCCAGGGAGACATATGAACTGAAGGTCCCAATATACATTAGACAATGGGAAAACCAACTATTCCAGTACCACAAAGCAAGAATTGCTAATGGTCAACTATAGTCCTTGTCCTCCAACACCCATTTAATTCTCCTCTCAGAGGAGGTCCACAACTTTTAGTCAATCACATTGCCACCCAGCGTCAAGACTTTCTTTGGTTTCCTTGTAAGTAGGTGTGGCCACGTGGCCAAGTTCTATAAATGGGATGTCACAGAAGTGCTGTATGCAACTGCCATAAAATGTCCTTAAAGGGAAAGTTAAGATTATTTTTCCTTTATGGACAAATGTTGTCCCTACCAACACTCTAGTCTAGGACAGAGGCTCTCCTCACGATCTTGATTCAGCCAATTCCATAATCAAGGGCCTATAACTTGCCACACTTCATTTTCTGGTTTCAAATTCTGATATAGTTGACAGAAAATCCAACATACAAATACTTGAATAAGGAAAAAGAAAAGGAATGTATTGGCTAGTGCAACTGAACACTCCACGGGGATAGATGGCTTGGCTTCAGGCTGGCTCTCCTTACAGTAGCAAAACAGGCTAACCCACTTTCAGCCTTACATTTTTACAGCAGGGGAGAGTCCATGCCCTGCCTGTTTTATAGTTCCCTCAGATCGCACCAGCTTAGGCCACCTGCACAGTTGGAACCAAACATGTGGTCACAGGAGTGGGATACTCTGATCTGTTTAGGCTGATGAAAACCCACCCAGGAGCTAGGGTTGGGCTTAATCCCATCCAAACCAGATGGCTGAGAACAAAGGGGAGCTGGTAGTTTCCCAGAGGAACTCAAGGCATGGTTACCAGAAAGAAGGGGGATGCCTGTCAGGGAGCAAACAACAGACTTTTACTATACCTTTTAATATAAGCCATACTTGTACCATCATTTGGCCTCAGCTTTCTAGATTCCTTACTACTCTTTGGAGAATGACAAAATGGGACTGTAGGAGATTACAGATGATAATGAAGTACTTCTGGGCGGGCTACATTACAGAATTTCAAATCAAGTACTTTTTGATGTGTGATATAAGCTGAGACATAACTTGCTTGCCCTCTCACTGCTAGGGGCGCCCAAGTTTGGTAGGAAAAAGAGAATCTGATTGCTTAGAAAGAAAACCAAGCCAAATCTCACAACTGCTCCCCTTGCCACTTAGGAAAGTGAGAAAAGAACCTCTGGATCGTGTTCTCCCTTTGACTGTCCACACACAGGTCAGCCACAAACAGTGGCTTCCTTCTTACAGAGTCCCATGAATTCATTCCCGGGGAGACCGGATGCCCGCTCCCACTTGGCTCTCCTCAGCACCTCAAGTTTTCCATTTCTAATGCTTAGAAGTTCTGTTTGTGAGGGTCCAACTGTGGCAGAAACTATTTACAGGCTTCTAAGATGTACTAGCGGCAGAGGCCAAAGATGTTGGCCGAACAACTGACCAACCTTTCCAGGGAGAGATCTGAAGCAGAGGGTGTGAACAAACACCTTCCAATCTGTCAGGAACATGGAAAAAACTGCTGTCTCCTCTGTGTTGGCGGGGGCCCAAAAGCACAGCATCCCAGCACCTGGTTATTAACCAGCCACCGAAACTTCAAAACACAGAGGTTGGACCCTACTGTTTTTCTTTAGGAACACAGAACAGTGGTCAAGAGTAGGACCACAGGGCTTCCAGTTTTCTAGGAAAACTAAGAAGTTACTGGGCATTTGGGACTGTCTTTGCACCACAGATTTATACCATATGGACTTAAACTAGAATCAACTGTTCAAGGAGCCAAAAGAAATCATGACACCAAGAGGTGGTGTGTGACGGTCTCTTCTCAAAGTAGAAATAACTTTGAGTGCTTAGCAGAAACCTGGGAGAAGGGAGGTCTTTCTGAAGTTAAGAGCAAAACCACCATTCCAGAGTCCCTGCATGACGTACCCTAGGGAGATAGAAAATTCCCCCTTTAAAAATCAAGTGGTTTAATGTACTTCTCTCCTTGGTTATATAGTTTAAAGCATGAGAAGTGGCTTGAGTTCTATGGAATTAAGAATGAAAACTCACATTTCCCTGTTTACAAGGCCTTTCATTTGTCTGCTCTGGTCTTTTCATGGGTTTCCTCCCACCATCCCATTTCCACTTCCGAAGCCATTCCCGATTCCCAACAGGTCCTGAAATGATACTTCCTCCCATGGGTTGTCCTAACTACCCCCCAGCCTGAGCCCCCCACCCCCCAAGCCTGTCCTGTCCAGAGGCAAGGCTCAATCGCTCTCAGCTGGAGTCACCAGCATGCCCAGCACATGTCCCTCCTGCAACATGACAATCATTAGCAGTTGTCTTTGCATCCTTATGTCCTTTCCCCGTGGGCCCTATCCCAAGGAGTCCTGGAGAGCCAGGTGTCCTGAGGTCTGCTGCAACTGCTCTGAGCGGTGCTCAGACTGACAGTACACAATTCATAATGGCCAGCAAAACAGACTTGAGCCTAATACCCCGGAATCCACTGAAGGAAACTGGCATAAGCATTAACAGCTGCTTTCAAACCAACTGAAGTGACTGAAGTTTTTATGCTCAAACCAGCGAAATATGTGAGTACCATGGATGAAATACCCAGAGAGGAACAAAACATACTAGGAGAAACTCAGCCTGCTGTCCATCATCGAAGAGAAAAAGCTCCAAGCAAAGCAGTTTCACAAATTATGAAGAAACTGGCCTTTTCCAAAAAATGACCAGACCAAGCTCACTCAGGAGGTTATGTAGCCTAAAGGTTAAGAACATGACCTCTGAAGCCCAACTGGCCTTGGTTTGAATCCGGGCTCACCTCTTTACTCTCCATGTGACTGACCTGTGGCTCAGTTTCTCTGCCCATATCCTACAAAAGGGGGATGATGGTACTGTACTCAAGGGACTCTCGAGCCCACATTTTAACATCTCTGAAATCTTTAGTTGTGAAATAGCTTTTGGCCAGGCCACAGTCACGATGTAGTTCTCACTGCTTGTGCATACGTGGACTTGGTGGCTGTTTCTGGTGGCACGAGTGGATAACTGCAGCCTTTCAGTATTTGGGTCCACAAATCACTGTCTTGATTGCTGGGAAGCTCTCAGAATGCCTTACCCAGTAATTTCACTTAAGTTTTTCTTTTTATATTAGCACAGAGTGATACAAAAACTTGTCTCAATACCCTATTACATCAATTCTGCACTATTATTTCATATTTTACCATCTCGAGTCAGGATGTGTCACACAATTCTGTTTTTCATTCCTGTAGGTATACAAAATAGTGTGTCTTATAAATCGATGGAGTGTTACATTTTTTTTTAATTTTTAGTTTTTTTAAAGATTTTATTTATTTGAGAGAGAGAGAGAGAGAGAGAGAGAGAGCACATGAGAGGGGGAGGGCCAGAGGGAGAAGCAGACTCCCCGCTGAGCAGGGAGCCCGATGCGGGACTCGATCCTGGGACTCCAGGATCATGACCTGAGCCGAAGGCAGTCGCTTAACCAACTGAGCCACCCAGGCGCCCTAGATTTTTTTTTTAAAGATTTTATTTATTTATTTGAGAGAGAGAGAATGAGAGGGAGGAGGGTCAGAGGGAGAAGCAGACCCCCCGCTGAGCAGGGAGCCTGATGTGGGACTTGATCCCAGGACTCCAGGATCATGACCTGAGCCGAAGGCAGTCGCTTAACCAACTGAGCCACCCAGACGCCCGATGGGAGTGTAGATTTGTTGAAATAAAATGACTAAAAGAGCTCTCTAAGTATAAACAGTCTAAATTGAGTTTTTAAAAAGCATTATGTCATTAATGTAACTGGCAGCCATCTTTTCTTTCTTAGTGTTACATAAAATACACATCGTATCATTAATGACATTTTAGGTTCAAAGAAACCCAGCAGTACCTATCTCACAGGATTGTGAGGATTCAGTGACTGATAGTTATGTTTACAATGGTGCCTAGATCATGCTAAGTTCTGGGTTTTTAGCTATTAATATTATCCTATCAGTCAGGGGTTTTGCCATAGATTGAAGGAGATCAATCTATAAAAATTAAAACTTTTTATAAAATCTTTTGATCTAAAGAGGTTTCCTACTCCTCCCACCTCATCTCAACGCCCGATCTTCCCTGAGGGCTTACGTCATGCCAGTAACTGTGCTTCCGTTCTCATGCAAGTATCAACCATAGATTTGGCCCTTTAAGACTAGAAGAATTTCACCAATAATTATATAGACAGGAAGAAAGATAATGCCAGGTACAGAGAGGAATCAAGAGAAGGAAAATATTCAAGCTCCATCATTTACCATTTAGCAATTTGGCCTAAGAATAAGCTTTAACCTCTATGCTTGGGTTTTTCATCTGTAAAATGGATTTAAGGTAAATCCTGTCAGTGATGCTGCCAACATGACCATTTCCATTCCCCACCTAACCCCTGTTCACAAGTGGCAGGTGGGCTCAAATTCTTAACTCTTGGTGGAGCTGAGGAATACGAGAGGGGAGGTGAAGCTGGGGAAAGAAATGGCAGGCTGTCTCAGGAAGTGGGGAAGCAGGGGGTGGGTTAATTTCAGATAAGGATGATGAAACAGGCATCACCTACCTAGGAGATTGCTGGACTCACGCTGTTATCCTAGAAGTACAAGTCAGATACAGGACTGACTCAGATTTGTCCCATCGACATTTCAGCCTGAGTGGCATCTGCCACCATGTGGTACCAAACTACAGAATGGACTTGGGACTCTACGGTCAGCTGCTTGGAATTCCTGGACAGTTAGTTGTACCAACGCAGCCTGTCCTATCTTTCAGCCTGCAACAATGCAAACCCATTTCACGTTACTGCATTTTTTGTTTTATACCCCACTTACTGCAGGGCTTTACTCTCACATCCACTTCACTAGACTGTTGTGAGAAATCTTAAATGTTGATCCAAGTACATAAAGTGCTTGGAATAATGGTTGGTATTTTGTAAGCTATTAATACATGTTAGCTATTACTCTTATTATTAGTATGATGTTAAACACATTTAATAACCAGTATGGCATTAGCATCAGACAATCAGGAGACACATCCAGTGTGAACATTAACTATGACTTCTATATGCGGGGATCACAACTATTACTGCTCAAGCCAGGTCTCAGAGAATAGGTAGAATGCGTTCATGGAGAGACAATGCACCAGAAGAAAGGCACAGAAGGGCGAAAAAACCTGGAATGTCCATAAAACCTTTATGTTGTTTCGTGACTGAGGCAAAGGGTGGAAAAAGAAAGGGGAGGAAGTGGGGGAGGGAGGAAGGGAAGGGAGAGAGAGACACCAAGGGAGGAGGCTGTAAAACTAGGAGGTTGGGGCCAAGTCATAAAGGGTAAGGGTTTTGGTACTTTATTCAGCAAGAAAGAAAACCGGCAATAGATTTGCGTAGTAGCTCATCAAAGGCCAAAGGATGCATTCAGTTATGAAGTTCAAAATGAGCGAAGTTGCCACACTCCAATATGGGAAATGTTTACATTATAGTTCTTTTTAAAGAACATGCGCACACATACTTTAGATAGCTTTCACTGACCAAAGTTGAAAGAATACACTTTGTAGTGAAGTAAGATCCCCCCAAATTTATTTAAGGGCCTATTTTTATTTAAGTAGTGTTCATTTTTAAAAGTATTTTCCTCCAGTACAACTCTAATTTCAATATCAAAATTTCTCAAATGTTGATGAAACTGGAAGTTTCCAAATCTGTGATGGCAACGGATTGGTGCTGTGTGCATGTGATGAAACCAACAGCAACAAAATGTCAAACACAAATGGAAAGTATTTTTTTTTTAAAGTCTATAATGGCAACTCAAAGCAGCAATGGCATCAAGTAGGAATTAAAATCTCTAGTTAAAGCCAATGCGGGTTTACAGGTTAGTTTTGAATTTTACTCCTTATGTTATTTCAAATCAGAAGACTCTTGCTACTCAAACTCAAAGAGGGTACAACGAACATCTGTTAGTTTTGTATTCTCAGTAACCATCTTGCCTCTCCTGTTCCCTACCCTCTTCCTTTTTCTGATAATTTCTCCTTCCTCTGGGGTAGCTCCTCTCTGGATCAGCTCAGGGATGGAATGTGATTGATTGTAGGCAAAATCAAAGTTCTTTCCCAAATTTTGTATAACGTGCTGCCATGCTTTATGATGATGTAAACTGACACTGTCAATGGCTGCCATCTACAATTCTCACCTCACTGCCTCCCTCCCCAAAGAGAAAGTTGGCCTGAAAGAGAAAACCAACCCAGGAAAACACAAATCAGAGCTAAGTATGAGAGATGGAAAGATGGCTTCCTAGGGTGTTTGGACCAAGCCACGCCTGGACTTCCCCGTATATGAGCCAATAAGTTGCCATTCATGCTTATGTTAGCCTGAGTTGGGTTTCTGTTACTTGCAACTGAAGAACGATTGGTTAATACAGTATCTACTTGAAAATAAATTTTAACACAGTAGTATATGATTAAATAAAAGCAGACTGGTATCTTTACTTAAAACTTAATGACTAATATGAAATCAGGTATAACACACTGTGTATGTCAACCAAATTAAACCAAATGTATAAGAAAATGGTTGGCATTAGTTAGGTGTTTAACATTCCACTACACACTGTGAAACCTGAACCACACTACTTGCTACAGGGAAACAAATTGGCTCAACTACACTTTGGAATCTTAAATATCTATTATACTAACTCTCTTTAACTCCTATTTATAATATGAACAGGTGCAAGCTTTGTTTACTGTAATTTATAGCTATTAATCCCATATATAATAATTAGCAATTATGAAAGGCCTACCTTGCCTCTGAAATCATTGTTTAAAAAATAAAGAAGGCCAGGTGAAGCTTTCCTCCTTTTAAAATGTGATTCATGAACAAAATGCAGGATGTTGAACTTAACATGGGTCAGGGAGTTTGTTTATTCATCCGAATTTATCAAGAATCCAAACGGAGAGGGCCTCAAAAAAAAAAAAAAAAAATTAAGTCTAACTACTACGGACTTCTAGGGCTCTTGGTGAATTATTCCCACTTCACCCCCTCCAAGCAGTTGTCACAGTTACTCACTCAAACATGTTTACTGTAAATCCTGTGGGAATAAATATGTATATTAATCAAATGAGCTGATAGTTATATTTAAGGGAACTATGCTAAATTCTTTCCTAAGGAACAGTCTATAATTGAAAAATCTAATAGAATTCTAGACTATAGGGATGGCAAAGATGCACTGCATCATGCAGATGTTTTCCCCCTTTCGGGGGAGGTATAGGGCAGGGGGGAAAGTATAGGATAAATCCTTTGGTTGTCCAGTTTTCAATTTAAATTCTAGAAGACATGGAACTCAGTACTTTTCTTGGAAATGAGACTATGTCATAACAGATTTCACTATCAGGAAACTGCTCTCCATCTGATATTCAGATCATATGCTCCTGGTGTGTACTTTATCCCACTTTTCCCACTAACAGTTCTGTGACACATTTGATTCAACTCATCCTACTTCTTGCCTGTTTCAAGAAAACAAATTTCACTTTTTTTTTTTTTTTTTTAAAGATTTTATTTATTTATTTGAGACAGAGAGAATGAGAGAGAGAGAGCACATGAGAGGGGGGAGGGGCAGAGGGAGAAGCAGACCCCCTGCCGAGCAGGGAGCCCGATGCGGGACTCGATCCCGGGACTCCAGGATCAAGACCTGAGCCGAAGGCAGTCGCTTAACCAACTGAGCCACCCAGGCGCCCACAAATTTCACTTTTAGATTAAATATGAATCCTTTGAAATCCCATTTAGTTGTCTCCCCAGAAATACTGTGAAAAACCTAATTCCACACAAACCTTTCACGTATGAGGAAGATTCCTGAAGCTGCTTTAGGAAGTATAGCTATTTCTCAAATTGCAATACCTTATTTTCTATGAATTACAGTTCCACTATTACTTTTATACTAAGGGTCTTTGTGGCATTATTGTCTTTGGATTCGCTTCTCCAGTTTTGACCTCCAGGTTACACATAGTTGTGTTCTACAAGTTTCTCCTATGCTCATCTTCTCATTTCTATTTTTCCCAAGCCTCTTTAATTAATGCCTCTGGCTTCTTTTTGGTCTAAAACTTATCCCAATTATAAACTAAAAATGAATTCACCAATGTCCCATTTTATCATTGTTTTCTTAACCATTAAGTACACAGATGCAACACAGATGTAATAATCTTTTACTCTTTTATAGCCATATTGCAATTTCATAACTGTATAAATTCCAATAAAACTAGGAAACTTTAATTTCAATATGTGAGATCATAATGTATACAGAGCTGCCATAAGGTATAAATTAAGCCATGTATATACATAAATGCACATATACATTCCAGTAACACTTTGAAGAGTTCCAAGTGTTTCTTTCTTTAGTTATTGCTGGATGTTTCAAAACAGCATAAAACTGCTCATCACAACACCCCTGTATGGTAATGAGGAGAGTGGAATGGGAACGGGATGAAAGGCACAGAATTCATAATAAGACACAGCTCACTGTGCAAACAAGGAGAGCCAAATTTGTGAGCACTGATGGTTCAAACAACGAGAAGCCATTGATTTTGTGAACTGAATATAAGAAGTAATAGTTAATAGTATTTATTTATCCTTTACATGTGACACTGAACTAGATGCTACCCAAGTAAAAAAGACCCACTCAGTCATCTCAAGAGGGTGAGTTACAAATAATCCCCAAAGGCAAGAATGGGGAACGATGGGTCAGTCCTCCTGTGCCTACCTGGTGTGTCACACAGCCTTTATGTTTAGTGAGGTTCTACCAACGAGACTGCCAGCTTTGTGGCTGACACAGGTGATTCTTGGGTTTGGTCTTGCATCAAACTAAACAAAAAGAGTTTTCAGCCTTGGAATTAAGCATATTAAAACCCTGGGCCTAACTGAAATAAGCACTATGCTGGTCAGGTGCAGAAAAGGGGTTATTACTAGGAATAAGGGCCTTACAAGTCAATCTAAGAGGCCAGAAAATACACCTTTTAAAAAAAACTTTTAGATTGTTTAATTACTCTCAGAGAAACAAAAAATTTCAACCACCCACTGACAATATCCCAGTCATCCAACAGCTAGTCAATGCATAGTCAGTCCTCTGCAATTGTCTGGGAATTTTCACCTTCTTCCTCCAGAAGAAGTGCTCAATTTTCATTGCCAATGTTCTTGGGAGATTCACTTTTCACTGAAAAAAAATAAGTAAACATACAGTCAAGTGTTTATACTGTTTCTGTTTAGCTTGTTCTGTTTTTCCTTCTTCTCTCCTCCCTTCTGATGCATACCAACAGCACTGCTCATGGGGACAGACAAACCATGTCATGTTCCAGGCGGCCGGGATATACAGTTCTGGCCACAATAAAGAAACGAAGTCTGAAAGTGGCAATTATAGTTTGTGAGGCAACATCCTTCCTGACTCTGTGGAAGACTTGGGAATGGTCACTTCACAGTGTGGTTATGATCCCATATTCGTACCAATGGAAAGATCACTATTATCACATAGGCTGGCCAAGTGTGGTTGGAATATATTTTTCCATAATTTTTTTTTTTTTAAACTTAAAATTGAGGGTCAGTGTATGTTGAGTGAATGTGGGCTCAGAGAAGACTAATCGCCATCTCCTTCCTTTCATAGGAAATATAACTTAGAGCAGAAATGGAGCTCCTTTAAAGGAGCTGTCCTGACTGGAGCAAGCAAGACTATGATTCACTTACTAAACTGAGAGTTCCTTAAGGAGAGAGACTAGATCTTTCCTCCTTATATCTAACCTCCCAGTGTAGCCTGTTTGCTGAATCAATATGAATGCAAGTCAACCAGAGTAACAGCTCTATTTCATTGCATAGTGAAGTTAAAAGGAAATAATATATTAAAACACTATGAAAATTAAGGTTAAAACACAGACTACTTTGCTTCAGCCGTATAGCCTTTTATTTCCATTGTGTAGATGAGGGAAATAAAGCTCAGAGGCAGAGTAAATGCTCAAGGGCCCACAGCTTAGTGAGAGCTGATGCTAGAATCATAAACCTAGATCTTGCCTCATATTCAACTATCAAGTTCCGTGGGGTTTGTCGATGGTACCTAGATTTAAGATTGTCCCAGCAACCACAATGTTTACTGAATCCTTTTTTATGAGTAAAGGATTGAAACAGGTTCAATCCAAGATACAGTCCTGATCCTTGTGGAATTTTATAAACTCTAGCACAGTCCTTCAAGTATCTCCACGATAATACAAGTCAGTTTTTCTCCTCTGGCTTTCTTTGCAATGTATACACATTTTATTATAGCACCTATTGCACTGTAAAGTTTACATGTGTGCTCTTGTGCCTGAGATCCATCCCCATCTCCTCACCCCAATATGTCACACACAGTGAAAAAGAGGAAGAGAAAGGGGGGTAAGGAAGAATGAGGGGAGGAGAGAGGGAGGGAGAATGGATGAAAGGATATATTGGCCCAACAAGAGACTGGTGAATGAGTAGCTCCTATGTTATATATTTTCACTAATTGAAGTCATCAGTTTTGGGTTGGATTCCTTTTCAAAAGGCAGAGGCATTTTCTATTGGAGTTATCTTAGAACAACAGAGAAACACATTTTGCTGATATTTTTAAATTAATGGAGCTTTGTACTACTGCAGTGTGGGGGAAACCCTTCTCTTTCTTTGCTTCCTGAACTGTCCTGTTTTCTTCTTTTACTGCACTCAATTTTTTTTTTCTTAAGACTGAAAAGCAGCAGCTCTTATTAAATCATCTAAATCTACTAGCTACCTTTGGCAAATAGGGACCTGTGAAGCAAGTAACACCATTCTGAGCACTTCCCACTGGACTGATGCAAGATGGGTGATCACCACTCCACATTTTCAATCTAGTCGGCTACCTTAATGGCTCAATCTTTTATAGTCAATCTTTTACATTCCTTAAAAAGCAAAAAGCAAACAAACAAAACTTGCCTATTGCCCATCAATACTGGCAGACTTTTGAAAAACTGTGGCAATCTACAACTATAGCAAACATTGTAACAATGATCAAGTGTGAAACCTACTGAATGCCAGCCCAGAAACACATTTTTCCCAAACGAGAAGAGAGACACCTTGTGCTATGAACTCAAGATCAAAATCCAACATTTTTGCCTCCGGAGAGAGAAGGAATTTCAAGGCTTTCCAAAGAAAATGCCCTGTTCTTATATAACCCTCCTCCTGCATTAAGGGACCACCCTGCGGAATATCCAAAGCTATGAGAATATACAAAAAAACAGATACCCTGAAGTGCTCAAACAAAGAAATGCACGTACAAAACACCTGGCATTATTTTTAAAGTGTATTTATGATGTGACAACACTGATATGGTCCTTAAGATCCTGTCAGACCCTCATTAAGTTTTTCGCCACAGCAGCTCTAAAGGATCCTCTATCCTGAAAGCATGAGTCACTTGTCTTCCTGTAAATAAGTCAAATATCATATACCCACCAAAAAACAGCCAATTTTACTTAATCAGGTTCCAAGTACACTACAAAAATAGCCTTTTCATTTTGCTTCATTACAGGAAGCCTTCATTCAGTGTGCATTCCTAAACAAGGTGAAAGAGGAGCTGTGTGTGCTCTGTTTATTTACACAGACATGTTTGCCCTGGCTAGTAACCCACATTACTAAACAACTTTCCCTGAAACTAACATTTAGAGCTATGTGAATTATATTAAGGAAAAAGTAAGGTATTACACAGCTAAAAAAAAAAAAAAAGTGAAATTGGTCATTTATAACACTCTTATAATTTGAGAAAATAAAATCAGATATTCTCAAATTGTGAAAAATATATAGTCAATAATTAATCTAACGATTTAGAGGCCCATAACCGATTACTAGAAACTTCATGTTTGCTACCTAAAATTCTAGATTCAAATTGTGACGCTGACAAAATTTTGGCCACTTTGAAAAAAAAATTTCTCTTTTGCTAAGAAAAAAACCTATTATATACATGTAAGAGAACACCTTAAAACAAAGGTTACTGCCTATTTCAGCCTATACTGCTGGTGTAATAATAAAACCTAAACCACATGTTTCAAGTAATATTATTTAAAAAATAGATTTCAATCCAATCCAAGGATTCACTGGCCATCTGGAGACTGTTAAAATGAAACTTGGCCTGTAACTATTATTCTTAGCTGAAAGAGGTATCTAATGGTTTTGAGTTGAGTCACCTCTCTCCCTTTTAAAAAGTAATTTCTGAATTTTATTCATCCTCTAGAATTTGCATTCAGAAACACAAGTAGCTTACTCTAATCAGCAGTTGCAAATATGGATAAGTCATTTTAGATACTAAACTTTTACATATACCATTTCCAGTTTTAATACTTCCAATTCTACTACTCACCAAAGAGGGACAAGTATCTACTTTTAAAGAATCACTAAAATGACAAGGAATATAGCCAAAGAAACAAACATCAAGGAAAATAAAACCAGTGTGTTTAAAAAAAAGAGATAAAGGTCAAGTCAATGTCACTAGCTTATTCTAAACACAGTCCAAATTTTAAACATGACATTCTTTTAAACATTATCCCTTTCTATAAGGTAAGATACTAAAAATGTTTTATAATCCCTCATTTTAGGAATCTCTAAAGAAAGAGTTTTAACTAGAGAGTAAATTTATCTGATATTGGACAGACTGTTACTTAAAGGCTATTAGCTTTAAAAAAGACAAAAACCTGTAGAACTCCAATAAGGCAAAGAATGTCGTTTTATAGCCAAACTTACCCTTTCATTTTGAATTGATATTATAAGCTACATGCTCTCAAACACGACAGAATCAGCAGCTCATTCATTTGGTTCTTTACATTAACTATAGCTAGCTATAGAGCAAATTCAGTTAAGTGGGTAAATACAATGGGAAAACAAATATATAAAGAAATAAACACAGTTGTGTAATTGCTCAGGTTCACTAGAGTTATTCTAAGCATTACAGGAACAAATTTATATTTACCTTGGTGAAGAACTTCCATGTCATGACTGGATTCTTTTAATACCACATGTAATGTTGGATACTCAATGATCACTTTGTTCCTCAAATTGTCACGGAGACTTCTGTAAGGATCCAGTTCATAATACCTTACAATAAAAAAAGCAAAACAAAAATTAAAAACAGCCTTAATATTCAAAGTTACTGATAAGATATATCAGAGTCCCTTACATTAAAAAATTTTTAAATGTTAATGACATTAATTCAATAGTTATTTCCTTATAATATAGTAAGTTTAGTGCCTCTAAAAAAACCAGTTAAAAGTGCTATTATTATACACGTTCTAAAGCTAAATAAAGAGCATATCAAATAATTTGACATTAGAAAAGCTTGAGAACAAGTCATTTTCAGATCAAGGAATAAAGACTAACTTTTATACAATATCTATGGTTTGATGTGTCATGAATTCTTCCTGGATCAGGCAATGACTAGGTCAAAACTCAAATCCTCAAATATATTTAGTTTGAGCCTTAAAAGAAAAACAAAAAACTATCCCATGATAATTTTCAGTAATATATGGTGTTAAAATAACTGCTTACAAATACTTCTGTAAAAAGTTAATTCTAATTATAAATAGTTTCCAGAAATTTACATTGCCATACAATTAAATTTGGCCTTCCTTTATTTTGAAATAAAAAACAAACAAACAAAAAACAATGAGTTTCTGGATGAGCCTAAAACACAAAATTTAAGGAATATGGAGTCTATCAGTCATGACACAGCTGTCAAATGTGTCACAGGTAATTAGATGCTAATGTTCCTTAAGGTATGAAACTCTCAAGTCATTACTTAAAAAAAAAACAAAACAAAACACTTTTTTTTTTTTTTTAGTTGATTAAAGATGCATTCCCCTAACATTCTCCCCCTTGCTTGCTTTCTGGAATAGCAGAGAAAGGGGTGGAATTTCATCTAGCTCATTAGGAGTTGCATATGGGTATGTGTTGGCATGTTAATATCATGTCACATTAAAGACGAAAAAGTTGAGAACATGTCCACCAGTGTAGTCATAATTCTCCAACTTCCATCTCTATTTTCTTCCACCAATGACAGATGATATTCACATGCAACACACACATCCTAAGGGATACCCAGCCTGATGGAGCTGTAACTCCATCCTTTTCCCTCCCACTCAAGAAAGCATACTGGATACAAGTGATCAAGAGTGAGGTTATCACTGGAATATATTTGAATCTGCTGTAATTTTGTTAAGAGTAAATCACTTACAAACTTTGGTATTTCCTAATTAGTAAGAGATTATTTGCACAGTAACTCGTAGCTGAGTGAGACATGCAGTGCACTTCTGAAGAACTCCTGGTGTAGTGATCTCTCTGTAAGTTTGTTCCATGGAATACTTCTCAAATAAGGGGAAAAAAGTGCTTAACAAAATGAAAAGACAAACCTGCTATAGAAACTGATTTCTTTTTCAGAAGTAGGTGACAAGTGAGAGAACAACTATACTTGACTTATGTTTGCCTGACTACATTCCCTACCCTTGGAATTCCATTCTTCATTTTAGAGTCATAGAAAATTTTTTATGTTGAAAAAAACATGAAATGCAAAATACTCAGTTTTCCTAAACCAGCCACCCCAGTGCCCATAGGCCACGGAATGCATACATTCTTTTCCCTGTGTAATGTAACACAGATGTTCTTACAATACTTTAAAAGTGGTTCCAGCATTCAAGGATTAAATGCTTCACATCTTTTAAACATTATTTCCCTTTGAATTAAGCAGTGTCTTTTTTTTTAAAGTTAGCAGTAATTACACATAAGAGAAAAATGAGATTGAATTAGATATCAAAGTATAAGATTAACTTTTAAAGTAAAATATAAAATGGATATAACCAAATTTTTCTTAGGAGAAAATAAGACTTGAATTCTCAAATGAGAAATTTTCAAGTAGTATCCTACAAACACTTGCAGTAACTTATCTTCTGTGAATTTAAATGAATCACAAGACTTCTATTAAGAAACATTTCACAAATAAGGGAATGTTTTCTACTTATTTCAGTTTTTGGTAATTTTCAGTGTAGACTTAACATTTTAGGTAATTTGTTTCTTTTCATAATATTCAATCTTCATTAGGTTTCTCTATATCTCCAAAGTTGAATTAAAAAAAAAAAAAATTCTTCAAAAGCCACATGGTAACTGGAAGCCTAATACTCTTGCTGATACAGTATAAAATATGTTCCCAGCAGAGGAACATCTAGATACTTAAAAATTACCATATAAGTTATACATTACTTCAACCTTAAAACTACAATGCTTACTTGTTTAGTTAAAAAAAATTTTTGGTCCCTGTTTTATGTGCGTAGCAGGCCCTTCTACTCTTCTTTCTACTTTAACAAAGCACTTAGGATGCAAAACTTTATAAGAACTTATAATGAATTATTTTTAAAATACTGTATTCAAATACAATGAAAATCTGGTATGTTGTATGGTTTTCATTAGAACCGCTGAATTTTGTGTTTACCCTAAAATGTTGCAAACTTCTAATCACAACAATATTGGTACTGAGTGTCAGTAAGCTTCTAGGCTTCAGCTTTCAAGTCTGTTAAAGAGGTTGGACTTCACTAGATCATCTTTTAGTTGAAATCCTGAATTTCTTTATTTTTCTACTACTAATGGTTACTCTTAGTCTACCATTAAAATTTGCCCGTAAATGTAAAAAGAAAATTATGCAAACTGTTTATAAAGAAAAGCCATCAAACACATATGGGGTAACATTTTGTGACTTGTAGTTAAATGAAGCAGCAACTTTTAGTGGCTGCTTGGGTTTGGGGCCCAACACTGTGAGTTAAAGTCCATCACTTACTGGTCTGTGATTCTGGACAAGTTACTTTACTTCTCTGATCCCTAGTTTCTACACGTGAAACTGGAGAATGACAGTGTCACTTCAGAGAGTTATTGTGGGCTTAAATGATAGAACAAAGACACTGCTAGCTCAGTTACTGAAGCCATGAACAAAGTTTTACATCTGTATAATTACCTAAAATAAAACACATTCTTTTTTTTTTTTTTTTTTTTTTTAAAAGATTTTATTTATTTATTTGAGAGAGAGAGAACGAGAGACAGAGAGCATGAGAAGGAGGAGGGTCAGAGGGAGAAGCAGACTCCCTGCCGAGCAGGGAGCCCGATGCGGGACTCGATCCCGGGACTCCAGGATCATGACCTGAGCCGAAGGCAGTCGCTTAACCAACTGAGCCACCCAGGCGCCCCTAAAATAAAACACATTCTGATAGGAACTTTAGTTCAGGACAGTCATTGGACTTCTTCAGAGTAACAAAGAATGGCACTTATTATGTTAGCACGGAAACACATATTTGCCTTTTTATGCATTTTACATTTTAAATATAGAATTACAACTTTCAAACTATTATTTTAGATCACATTTCCTTCCAGGAGGCTAAAAGTACTTTGAATGTTTCCATTTCTATTATCTTTAGGCAAGTTGTAGAGTCCAGCTTGGCACTGCCTAAAACATTTAGGCCTTAGCTCTTTTGCAAGCCATTAAGTTACTGAATCCTAAGGGACAGCTTTATCTGTTTGAAATTTGCTCAGACTCTGGAGTTCCCATTAGTAGAATGGCTCTACTACCCTAAGACAAACTACTTAGGTTTGGAAGAATTAAGACACCAACATTTGTCTTTTTTTTTTTTTTTTTTTTAACCCTTAGGGACCCTCTCAGACATTTCCTCTTGTTATTTCACTTGCTCACCCTCACAGGCTTGCTAGCTGACCCTGCTCCAGGCAGCTTCACAGGGGCATTATAAGGGCAGCATGGCTCAGTAGGCTAAAAAGCTGTTACAGTGATTGACATTATATAAATAAAAGTTGTCTTGATAGTCAAGGGTGTGTTTTTAATCTTGGCTCTGTTACTAACTTTCAAAGAAACTGCCCAAGTTCTCAACTTCTTCCTGTACTTTATTTGCAAATTAGGATTTTAAAAAAATTTCTCCTAACTCAAAAGAAGACAGAATTTTAAAAAGTCACAAACCACTTTATTTCCCATCACTGACACTCCTTAGATCATTTCCCTTTCCCCTCCTAAAAAATATTGAAACTAAATATGAATATTCTCCAAACTTAATAATCTAATAGTAGTCCCTAGGCCACAGAACTTTTCCCACTAAAAAATAAAGTCACTGGATGAGGTGATCACCAAGTTGACTCCAGCTTTAAAATTCTACAAGTTTTGATGTATTTTTTAAGGATCTTATTTATTTAACAGAGAGAGAGAGAGAGCGTACAAACAGGGGGAGTGGCAGGCAGAGGGAGAGGGAGAAGCAGGCTCCCGGCCGAGCAGAGAGTCAGATGCAGGGCTTGATCCCAGGACCCTGGGATCATGACCTGAGCTGAAGGCAGACACTCAACTGACTGAGCCCCTACAAGGCTTTTTTTTTTTTTTAAGATTTTATTTATTTGAGAGAGAGAGAGTGAGTGAGAGAGCATAAGAGCAGGGTGAGAGGCAGGGGGAGAACCAGACTCCCCACTGAGCAGGAAGCCCGACGTGGGGCCTGATCTGGGGACTCTGGGATTATGACCTGGAAAGGCAGACTCTTAACTGACTGAGCCACCAAGGCGCCCACCCTTACATGTTTCGATATTTATGTGATATTTATAGCACTTAACTTATGTTCTTAACCGTTGCATTTATTTCTCAATCTAGATTTCTGAGTTAAAAGTGCAACTAACTGATTCCAAATGTACAAGGTCGAATCTTTGGCTATTAAAAAAGTTACTATATATGTATATATGTATGTAAGCAAGCTCTATGCCCAGCGTGGGGTTTGAACTCACGATCCGAGATGAAGAGTCGCATGCTCTACTGACTGAGCCAGCCAGGAGCCCCAAATTAACCTTAATATAAATCAGTTATCTGATAGTTAACTGTTTTTAAGGTATGGCTCATCCTGGCGTAACTGAATTATGGTTTTTGAATCAACTGCAAACTAATTGTTTTAGATTCACATTTATCAAATTCCTTGAAAATAATAGAAACTTTAAAGTACTAAACTTTATGTAATAAAGTAGAAAGTAAATGGATTAGAGAAACAAACTGGTTTTCAAAATCCAAATGAAAAGGAAGAAAGAAACCAGATTGTTAAAGAAGACGCAGAGTAGGAGAAGAAAATACATAAACTGAAACATATAAAACCAAACTAAGTACAGGGGTCAGAGAGTTTAAATTCTTCTGTTTAAAAGAAAAAGGTACTATTTAAAATTTCTCCAAATAATATTCCTATGTCACAATTTCTGCAATTCATACAGTCCAAGTCATATTAGAAACAGATCTTGCCAAAGTTGAATTTTTTTCTTACCTAATTTCTCCTAGTTTTCATATTAAAAAAAAAAAAAGCCAACAGTAGTTGAATTAATAATTTGCTGCACTTTATTTTGGGACTTTAATATAGCTATGTAAATGAGGACTACAAGTGCTTGATATGGGGCACCAGTCATGAGCTGGGTAGTACAGACATATGCCTCCTCTTTCAAAAGGAAAGCTCAACAGTTCATAACTGCAGTGGTAAATGATTCTAGTCTATCCACGGTATGAAAGCTACGGGATGTGGTAAAACAGTGGCCAATTACATATTTTAAAACTTTAAGGAGAGCCTTACAAGGCTCTTACTTGTTCTAGATGCCATTTGTTCAGTCTTTCCTGATCCTTACTGGAAGCTCAATTACTTTTAAATCCAGAGGCTTGGGTTCCAATCTTAAGATCCTTAAGGATCTTAAGGTCCTTAAGATCTGTGACTCCTCAAGGGTACTCCATTTTCTTCATCAGTATAATGACGGAAAAGTTATCTATTCAAGGGCTAGCTTGTAAAGATTTAATAAGTGAATTTAACAGATGAAAATGGCACTTGTCCAATAAGATTTTATACTCCAAAGATTTTTTATAATAAAGCATCTCTAGGAGAGAAATGACATACTAGTCAGGAATTATGTTCATGATGTATGATGAGACTAGTTAGTAGAAAAAGCCTATCTTGTAGAGAGACCTAAGTCCAAATCCTGGCTTTGTAACTAGTTCACGATGTATGATGAGACCAGTTAGTAGAAAAAGCATATCTTGTAGAGACACCTAAGTCCAAATCCTGGCTTTGTAACTATAAATTGGTTTCTTTTGGGTAGGTCAATTTCTGAGCTTAACTTTCCTATCTTGTAGAGATATAGTACGTACTTCATTACAATTAATGCATGTGGAAATGTAAACACTTATTCATCAATTAATTCCTCAAATATTTATTTAGTATCTACCACATACAGGTGGTCTGCTAGGTAACAGAAGTTCACAGAAATAAATCCCACAGTTTACTGAGGGTACTAGTCAAAGAAATAATTACCACATTTCATTGGGACAAGTGCTATGATAGAAATGTAAAGCTAAGTAGATACTCAAAAAACATTCTCTCTTCTTCCTTACTCACCTGCACATATTCTTTCAGGCTGCACAGTACACTCAATATCTAGGTACTTCATTTGCTAACCCTAGCTACCTCTCCCACTTAACTGGTTCTTAAAAGCCCTCCTCCTTCAAAGACTTTCTAATTAACATAGGGAATTTTAATTAGCCTTACTCTTGTCAACAAAACATATTTCTTTTGGTACTAAATTGACTGTAAGAGTATGATTACAGACTTAATCTTCAAAAAAATTTTTTTTAAGATTTACTTATTTATTTGGCAGAGAGAGTGAGCACAAGCAGGGGGAGTGGCAGGCAGAGGGAGAAGCAGCTCTCCTCAGAGCAGGGAGCCTGACACAGGGCTCTATTCCAGGACCCTGCGATCATGACCTGAGCCAAATGAGCCACCCAGGCGCCCCTTAATCTTCAATTTTTATTAGGAAGTATCATTTTGCAAAATATGATCAGTTTCCTCAGAGAAACTTTTGCTTAAACGTTAAATAGTTCATGAATTAACTACATCACAGAATTATATCACTTTAGAAATGGCAAGAATTTAGTCTTTTTTTTGTCTTCCAGCTGAGGGCAATGAAGCCCTGAGAAATTAAGTACCTTACTCAGGGTCATTCAAGGAGATGCAGGGTTGGGGCTACTGAAAGCAGATCTTGAATTCCTTCACTCTACTGTTTGCTTGTTCACTTATTCCTCACTCAATACATATTTACTGAGGGTCTACATTGTACCAGACACTGTTCAAGGCTCTGGGAAAATAGTGGTGAACTATTAGGTATTCACTAGAGGTCAAGGATGAAGGCTTTTCAGGAAGAAAGTATATGTATAAGGTACACAGAGTCAGGAGTAAGCTAGTGTCCACAGGACTAAGTGGAAAGTAGATATGGGAATATACATAGAATTCATAGTTTGGGTACTTATAAAAAAATTAAAGAGAAAGGCTGGAGGAGGTTGAACCTCTTTGGCTAAAATGAAATACCTGAAATCACTTAGAAATGTCAACTAATCATGTCATTATTACCACCGAAGAGTATATAAAGTTGGTTACAAATTACCGTATAACTAGAATGTATAAATTTAGTACATTAACATTGAGAATTAAAATATATTTCCCAGGACACCTGCGTGGCTCAGTTGGTTAAGCGTCTGCCTTCAGCTCAGGTCATGATCCCAGGATCCTGGGATCGAGTCCCACATCAGGCTCCTTGCTCAGCGGGGAGCCTGCTTCTCCCTCTGCCTGACGCTCTCCCTGTTCTCTCTCTCTCTCTGACAAATAAACAAATAAAATCTTTAAAAAAATAAAATATATTTCCCAAGCTTTTAGAGAAAACTCTCACTTTATATTTCTCATAATTTCTGTAACTAGTAATGAATATAGTATATATTTGAAATGAGATCACTATGGGAACTGTAGACTTACAATCTAGTAAGAATCTGACCATCACATCACTTTGGATCTTCAGTACAGCCTCTCAAATTAAAATTCTCAAGTTCACAACTACTGAAACTTTAATAGTTGTGCTTGCATCTGTCCTGTAAATACTAACCCAGCTTTGCCAACTGGCTGAGCTTCAGCTTCCCTACAGCTAAGTTTACAGTTCTTATCATAAAACTGCTTTAAGTAGAATTCCCCGCATAAAACCCACTGGATATGTCTTCTCTGATAAAAATATTTAGTACCTCACTCTACGTATTTCCTTCATATGTATGGACATTCTTCAGATTGATTTTAACATTTTCTAGTCTTCAAATGATCTCTTGCTTCCTTTGTTCTAAGGTCTAGATCTGAAATGTGGTCAAAGGTTAATACCATTTTGAGCACGTACTCATCTTGATCATGGCTTTCACTCTGAAAAATAATCAACAATCCCAAAAAGGCGTAACAAAGAACTGGGGTTGGGTTTACATAATCTAAGAACACGCATTATGTCCATTTACGGCATGTGCTCTATTGAAGAAAACATACTAATGCATTGGGAGACAGGCAGGCCTAGGTCTGGATCTAGGTACCACCATTTGGTGGTTACGAAGCTGCAGTCAGGGCTCTCTATGCAATTATAATGTGTAAAACTTATAATGCATGTATAATGTAACATAATCATAATGTATACAAATGCTTACCAAAGCACCTATGAACCAAAGCACCTATGAAACAGTAGAGGCACTCAATAAGAGGTTGTTATTAATAGTTATTTTGTTTCGTAAAGATACCTATTTGCCTCTAGATTTAACCTTGTTTTAAACTCACCCTTGCAGCAAACTTTTTTGTGTGTTTGGGAAAACTTATTCAGGATCTTCACACTTTTTTGGTTATATATAACTTAAAATAGTTTTGGAAAACAATGATACTTTTGTGTATATATATATTTTAAAGATTTTATTTGAGAGAGAGAGAGAGAAAGAGAGTGACAGAAGAGAGAATGCACATGCCAGTGAGGGGAGGAGTAGAGGAGGAGGGGGGAGGGAGGGGAAAGAATCTCAAGCAGACACCGCACTGAGCGTGGATGAGCCCATTGTGGGGCTCAGTCTCACAATTCTGAGGTCACGACCTGAGCTAAAACCAAAGTTGGACGCTTAATGGACTGAGCCACCCAGGTGCCCCACTTTTGTATATTTTTAAATAGATTATCTAAACTTTCATTTAAAATCTTTACTCACAAGTTTAAATAGATGCAAAGAACATAATTTATTGTGTAAATACTGATTTAAAATGAAAATGTTACCTTACTCTTAAGTAAATTCACTCAAATCTAAATACCATAGCAATTTGATACCGATTATCATCCATTTAAAATGCTCTTCTCTTTTTTCCTTTTTTTCCAAGCTCTTCCTTAATAATTAGAAATCTTATATGGTTTCCTCTTCCTCTTGAACTTGTATTTCCACTCCCAATTCTCCAAAGAATTTTACCCTGAGTAATGCATTTATGTTTGAAAATCTTTTATTGATTACCCATTTATACTTTTCTGTAACAAAATGTGTATGTAAGCTAAAAAATTAATTTTACTACCTATGACCTTAATACTTTTAATGTTAAAAATACTTTATTAGTATAAAATTGATCAAAACACAAACATACTACATTTGAAGTAAAATTTTTACTGGAAATGCATCTCATGATGGGCAATCATGGGTGATGTCATCTTCTATTACAGGCAAGTTTGCTTACTATCATTAAGTACTCATTAATAGAATCAAATTCCAAAAGGAAAACAAGAAAATTTAAGTAACCCCATCTAGAGACATACTGCTGTCTTTACTAACCCTTCAGCACAGTTACTTTCAAGGGATCTAATAAAAAGGCAACAATGGAGCCTGCAATTTTTGTAAGACAAGACATCTGAAAGTAATTAATGCTGTTCTTAGGCATTCTGGAATTCCTTTAATGTTCTCTGATAATATATTTAATTCTGTACCAATATTCTCAAAATAATGTTAACTTCTAACACCTTGTTTTCTAATGGCAGGACATTTTTAAAAATCCTAACTTTTAACTACATACTATAAATTTCTTACTTAGAATATCTTCAAAGTATATTTTTTAATTATTTTCTGTAAGCCTGAAATAATTTAATTTTCCAGTTCCAGTCCAATTAGGCAAAGGGTACAGACTAATATCTTTAAAGATGTAAAAATTTGATTTCAAAAAATCCATCTTAATATCAAATTATATATTTCTTTATACATCTTCAACAATTCAACTGAATAAACATCTGCCAAATACTTATTATACAGAAAACATGTCAAACACTGTATGGGAACCAAAAATGTCCTCAAGGAGTTTACCACCCTGGCCAGTGTTTCTCAAAGTATGATCACAGGGAAAACTTAGGACGCAGAGACTGTAAAAAATGCAGGTTTCTGGGTCCTATATGAAACTGATAAACCAGAGCCTCTGAGGGTAGGCTGGAAATCTGTATTTCCAACGACTGTCCTAAATGATTATGATGGACACTGAAATATGAGAAGCACTTTGTGAGAAAAGAAGAAATACAGGTTAAATGTTCAGTTGGGGAGATGTTTAAGGTAAGGAGGAATAATTGGCCAGTAGGGATACGGGTTAAGTGAAAAGCAAGGAGGGGTGTGGCAGGGCTATGAGGAAAGGCAGGCAAGAGACCAGGCTCTTAGAATCAACTAAGGCTGAGAGGTGGTATCTTGCAGGCAGAGCTGAGAGTCAGGGAAATCAGAATCTGAGCAAGTTACATGAACTGGAGATCAGCTCTGCTCTAAGGTAGAAAAGGTCTTTGCTTGCTGGGCGGTGGGGGGGGGGTGGTTAAGCGGGGGAGGGATTTGTGTTAGTGAAAGCCAAAAGGAGGTCAGGTGGGTCTCACTAGAGGCCTTTACATAGGCAAAATCAATTTCTCTAAAACAACATAGGAAAAAATATCTTACCTCTTTAATTTCACTAAAAATGATTTTTAAAATATTTCGTGTTACAGATCAAAAGAAAGTAAAGTAACTTTAGTTTTTATTTAAAAAACAACCTCTTCAGCATGGAAATAAAATCTAAGAGAAAGAGCTCATATTTTTGGTTTTTCTTTTTCAAAAAAAGAAAAAGAAAAAAAAAAGTGCTCCAAAAATTATTAACTACAACCAGCACAGTAGGAAACAGCTAATAAAATCTGTGCAAGTACAGTAGGGTAGTGTCCCCAAGAAGAGTAATAACCTTCTGTGATGCTCATTAAGTCAAAGCCTAAATAATACTTTAATTTGGCTTGGGTTTAAAGTCTAAACTCTTAACTTTAGATGCCAATCTTTGGAAATAGAATGAAGGCAACTGGTGTGTGCTTCCATCAAAAAATGCCAAGTCTCACGTGTCTATGCAAAATGCCCATGCCTTCCACTGGGCACTTGTTATGCCTTATATATAAAATACATATCTATTGTAGCATTTACCATATATCTACCTTCTCTCCTAGACTGTGAGCTCCTTGAAGGCTAGTCTTTTAGATGCCTGTGTAACCCTAGTGCTTAACACTGAGCTGGCATAGGGAAGGGACTCCATGATACTTTAGGTCAAGTTCATTTATCAAGAAGCCTGTCTTTTGAGCAGGAACTGCTTTTTCTGAAGTAATTTTTAATTATACTGGGCAGTTGTTATAATCTCTTTCTATTTTTCTCTCTCATTTTCCATACTGAGAATTGAAGCCCTCAACTGATTAAATGATATAGTGACAAATAACCAATAAAAAATGCTTTAGGGGTGCCTGAGTGGCTCAGCTGGTTAAGCGTCCAACTCTTGATCTCTGCTCAGGTCTTATCTCAGGGTTATGAGTTCAAGCCCCATGTTGGGCTCCATGCTGGGTGTAGAGCCTACTTAAAAAAAAAAAAGTCCTTCAGAGCAGAGATTGGTAAAGTACGGTCAGCAGGCCAAATCCAACCCACTGTCTGTTTTGTAAGTAAAGTCTTACTGGAACATAAGTCATACCCATTCATTTATGTATTATCTATAGATGCTTATGTGCTATAATAGCAGAGTTGACAATTTTGACTGTATGGCCCACCATGCCAAAAATGTTTACTCTCTGGCCATTTTAGAAAAAGTTGTCCCAGTCCTGCTTTTGGGTATTAAAGTGGTATCAACACCTAGCAAATAGCAAGCATACATACATTTAAGTGAATTAGTACACTACTTGTTAAAAAATTATCACTGAAATTCCTACTATGGGAAAGTCATTGACTTAGTACTGCAGGAAATATAAAGATGAAGATGCCTAATGTAGTTTTCAAAAGGGAGTTTATCATCGAATAGGATAAATCTTGTTGGGAGAAAAATAAGACATGATTGCAGGAAACTATGAGAAGTACAACACATTTTTTAAGGCTCAAAGGATAAGGAAATCACATCCAGTTGGTGGGAAGGGATAGGCTCCACTGCAAATACTGATAAACAATAGTCACTCAGAAAAATGGAGAGGAGAGACTCATTATGGAGGCAACCATGTAAGCCAGGTAAGGGAGAAATGAAAGATGGCTCTAAGGTCTTATGTCTCACTGTAAGAATGACAGTGCCAATAACAAGGATTAAGTATCAACATTTGCTGACTGCTTACTAGATGCCAGGAACATAATCAACCCATTTAATCTATATTTAAAAGAAAACACACACACACACACACACACACCCCCAGGAAGAAACAGATGCGGTGTGATGAGATCTAAATGGTCTGAGTTTAAGATTTAATGAGATGTGTTAAGATAGCTACAAACCAGGATTTGGAGTTTGGGAGAAAGGTTGAAAATATCTACATCTGGGAGTCATTGTACAGAAATAATACTTGATAACACCTTAAGTACACAAGCTCCTCAAACCTCATATTCTCCCAATATCCAATTTATGCTAAAAGAAACAGAAACTAACATGATTGGGTATCTGCCCCCACGTGGTTAATGGTGAGCATGTTGAGAGTATAGCTAATATTGAACTTAGTTCCCACAAGCATAAGAAATACAAAATGGCTGAAACAAGTTGTTATTTAAAAAAAAGTAATGCATAATACAGTCCACTGCTGGCTACATGGAATTTTTTTGTTTTAAACAGATTTCCTCCTTTTTCTAAGGAAGTGATCTTTAGGATTAAAACAATAATAAAACCCTTATATTGAGTCAATTCTGCAAGATGTTGACTGAATATCACAATTCTTATTTTTTATAATTTTTTTAAAAAGATTTTATTTATTTGAGAAAGAAAGAGAGGGGGAGCGAGCACAAGCAGGCTCCCCGATGAGCAGAGAGCCCAGCGTGGGGCTTGATCCCAGGACCCTGAGATCATGACCTGAGTGAGCCAAAGGCAGACGCTTAACATAATTGAGCCCCCCTGGCGCCCCTATGGCAACTCTTAATACATGAAGAAGATGTACTGACCAAGAGTGATTTGCTATGTGCCAGGCACTGTGCTAAGCAGCGAACATCACAAAGTAATCTTCACAACAATGCACTATTGCTTCTGTTTTGATCCCCACTTTCAGGTGGGAAAACAGGCTTAGTAACTTTCCAAGGTTTGAACCAAATTTATAACATTATTTTGACTTCACAGAAAATCTACTTTGATGTTGGTTCTTGCATAAAAACAAAAAGGTTATTAATTGGAACATCTCATAATTTGGGTTAGGTTTGCGGAGCAGTGATCTAATAAGCTTAGTATTTACAATGGTGAGACTTTTGGTCTACAAGTCTAGTCTGGAACCTCTCAAAGTAAAATCAGGTCTAGTCCACAAATTATGTATTCCGAAAGGATAATATTACTATTTCTTACTGGAATATGATATAAACTCACTCTGAAGGGATCCTAGTAACAAATGAGTAGTATAAAAAGGCCATTGTTTTTATTTATTTTTAAAGATTTTATTTATTTATTTGACAGAGAGAGAGAGCGCACACAAGCAGGGGGAGCAGCAGGCAGTGGGAGAGGGATAAGCAGGCTCCCTGCTGAGCAGAGAGCCCGATGTGGGATTCGATCCCAGGACCCTGGGATCATGACCTGAGCCGAAGGCAGATGCTTAACGACTGAGCTACCCAGGCGCCCAAAAGGCCATTGTTTTTAAAAATAATGTTCCAGAAAATGATGCCACTTCTACTTAAAACTCAATGTGCCCTAAGACTCTCCAGGCCCTATCTGCATCTCTCCAAAAACAGATCCATGCCAGGAACCTTAGTCACCTTTGCTTCCTGTTTGTTTTCCCCCACTATAGTAGAACTATACCCCATTCATTCTTGTATAAACCCCAGTTTTTATTTATAGCCTTCAAAGATAAAATGTGCTTAATTAATGGTTTTTGAGTAAATTTGGCAAGAATTATCCCATAACAGCTTAAACCACATCTTTATCAAAAGTAGGACCTTATAGGGGCGCCTGCGTGATGCAGTTGGTTAAGCACCTGACTCTTGGTTTGGCTCAGGTCTTGGATCTTGGAGTTGTGGGATCGAGCCCCACGTTGGGCTCCGTGCTCAGAGTGAAGTCTGCTTGGAATTCTCTCTCCCTCTGCCCCTCCCTCCCAATGTCTCGCTCTAATAAATAAATCTTAAAAAAAGAAAAAAACCCAAAATAAAAAGGACCTTACATAAACATCAAAGCAGCAAAGTAAACATAAAGAACAGAAAATGTATCTCAACTTCCTTATGGGAAATAAATGATTTCACTAGTAAATACAATACAGAAAACAGATTTGGAAAATTGCAATTGAATGAACAGTACCAAACTTGGGAGTATTCTAAATTCTTCAGTCAGTAACAACTTAAGTGAGCAGTAATACAATGACTGCCTCTTATAGTACCTGGCATTACCAACATAGGTTTGGCATTACCAACATAGGTTTGGCATTACCAACATAGGTTTTTCTGTTTCAAAACCACTCATTTACTTTCTGAGAATAGAGAGCTGGTTAAGAAATGATGTGGCAAGAGATAAAGGGTGGCCTGCTAACACAAGCACCTTTCATGAATTCTCCTCCACTGAGATTGTAAGCTCCACAGGGGCAGAAACGGTTCTCCTTACTGTCATCACCCTAATGTCTGGAATACCCACCTGGACCACAGTGGGCATCACTGTCTGCAAGTGAATGAATACACAAATTTACTTAAGAAGCCATATTAGCTCTTGTAAGAAAACACAAATTCAAACTCTGTGTATTCTGGAAAGAAAACTCCCAAACAGATCAGCAGCAAGTTCCTTAGGGTTAGACATGCATTCTATAATTCCCTAAATCTAAAAATAAAAGTCATGTATGGCAAAGCTAAAAATGGAAACATTTAAGATTGCTCTAGCTGATCAGGTATATCATGAGACAACTATCATAAACCCTCCAAGAATGGAAAACACAGCCAGTAGAAACTGGCAACATCAAGGATTTGGTAAAAAGACTTTACTCTGGAGTCATGGGAATGCTGTAAATCGTAGGATACATTTAAAATCAACAGCCACAAGGAAACTACATGAATTTGCCTTGTAAGTACTTTTTAGGAAATAATAAAATCCTATTTTAGCATGCTTATCTTATATTAGAAGCCTAACATTTTAAAACCTATAATAATCTTACTTAGATGTTCTCTGAATGTTTAATGATACTAGTGTAATTAAGTATACAATCAAATGTTAAGTGCTCATCTTATCCTATCTATGAATGCATTATCTGAAAAACACTGTGATTTAAAAAGTCTTTAATTAAAAAAATCAAATGAAAATCTATTTCTAAAAGTATTCTCATGTATCTAATTTCATTAGTCATGATTAGAAAATACTTGAAAACTGGGAAGTTTTATAGAAATTAGGATCACTATATCATGAAGTTGACTTAACAATCAGAAATATATGATGTACCTTATCCCAACTTAGAATAAAAACTCCTTCACTGGAGTTTCCGAGGACCTAGATTGTAACCTTCCCTTTCTTCCTAATGTTTTCATAGATCACTGAGTTCAAATAAACAACTCAAATGGGGAAATTTGGATGGCAAGTTTTTTATATAGATAAGAGAAAGTCAAAATATTTTTCATCTTATTCAGATTGGCTCAGGTTTAGTATCAAAACAGCCTATTCTAGGTATTCCTTGAACAACACTCACCTTTTACTTTATTAATCTATCATTCTTTTCCCTGTGGGGATTAAGGTTAACCCAAGGCCCAACTTTGGTCCTCTATGGGTTCCTAAAGAAGGTATAAAATAAGAGAAAATAAAGGACCCTAAAGGAAAATGAAGCACAGAAAAATTGAGTGCCTAGAATTAGGTCATTCAGTGTACTTCTCTGACCTTGTTTTGGGTTCAGGTTTACCCTCTCTGTTAAATTAAACCTTTCCAATCTGACTGGTATCTTCCTGTGCTCTGGTCTCTCTCTATCCTGATGTCTTTCTAATGCAATTGCGTGAAATGATTTTCCCAACTGCTCCCCTCTGGATCATGTCATGCTATAGGCATTTCTGCCAGCCACTCTCCTGGAAAACCCTGGTCTGCTAGGACATGCTGAGGTCTCCATCTCGAAATCTCTATCCTCTTTGCTCTTCAAGCATTTATAGCACACATTTCCAAATTAAAAATGAATGCTATCTGAGCCCAAACAGCCTGTCCTGTATTATAAACTTTAAAATACTCAGTATCCACCTTTTAACATGTACAATTTTGGTTTCCTTGAATTTTGGAAGAAGAGGATACTAATGCCAAAGAGTCAAGTTTGACTGGCTCAGTGAGCTGGCACATTTCTTTACTGGCCACTCCCCAGTTTGCCTTGACTTAAAATAAAAATAGAGCAAACCTTCTCCTTCTGGTAATGGAGGAAATAAAAATGGAAACAACAAAGAAACAAAACGAAAATCATAATAAACTAACACAAAACAAAAAAGGAAAAAGAAAACCCCAACCTTTTGTTCTTAGCAGTTGTACCAAAATTATAATGGGTTGTTTTCCTTAGCTTTGGTAAAGAAATTTAATTATTAGCCGAACAGATTAGGTAAACAGGGTGACCGTGGTCAAGATGATGCCCAACCTCACCAAAATATTTTTATTAAGTCTAGAAAAGCAATATGGTATTTCAAACACATACTTGTTAAGAAAACAAATAATTACATTCATGCAGCCATTAAAATAGTAGCCAATGGCTGCTATCTGTAATTATTCAAGGCCTGGTAAGTACAACAAAGGAAATGATGAAGCAATCAGTTGGATGGTTAGCATTTTTACTGTCTCCCTTCCAATCCTTCTGGAGCCATTTACATGTTATCCCCACACTGGCAGTCTAGGACAAGGAGCTGGTAAATGCTCAGAGTGGTGCAGAAGTGTTAGAATGTTGGACACATCAGGGCGCCTGGGTGGCTCAGTTGGTTAAGCGACTGCCTTCGGCTCAGGTCATGATCCTGGAGTCCCTGGATCGAGTCCCGCATCGGGCTCCCTGCTCAGCAGGGAGTCTGCTTTGCCCCCTGACCCTATCCCCTCTCATGTGTTCTCTCTCATTCTCTCTCTCTCAAATAAATAAATAAAATCTTAAAAAAAAAAAAAAAAATACTTAAAAAAAAAAAAAAAAAAAAAAAAGAACGTTGGACACATCAGCAGGTTGTCATGAGAAGACTTGGGAGAATATGTATTAGTTCCATGGCCCAGAGAAGATGAGATGAGACAACCATCCAGAAAGCAATTTCATTTTTCATAAAAACCCTCACAGGTGTTCTTTTAACAGGCTTATTGAGACTGAAGCCATAGTATACCCATCAAGAGTGCACCACGTAAATGTGAGTAACATTTACAAGAATTAACTAAGTAAGATATAGTAAATGTTAAGAAAGGAACTGAATTTAAATGAGATAACAGATAATAAAAGGAGAAATTATTTAATGACTGACAGGAGGTAAATTCCAAGGGAATGTTGCAAATTGTTTTGTTTAAACATGAATTGTATGAAATTTACTTTAAGATTTTACTAGGCAAAACTGAAAGAATGCACCTTTTACATCAGTATTTCTCACTAATTACATAAATGTTTGATTACCGATTTTAGAAATACTGACTTTGGTTAGCATGGATGTTACAACTGGATAAACTATCTTTGCAAAACCCACAAAACCTTCTATCCCTCTCTCATTTGAGATTCCAAATCTTTCAGGGGAAGGAGGAGAGTTAAAGCATGAACTGCATGTACATATACAAATTAAGAAGTCTACGGAAAAAACTATGTGATAGAAAACTTGAATTTTTTTTATCATTGAACCATGATCAATGATATGAAGTTGCGAGTATTTGAGATATGTTGGTAAAAGGTGGTCAAGATTTGGTGTTTAAATCTGTTCTTAGCTACAAGTCTTACAATCTTATGTGTAGACATTTTGTAAGAATCCATTTATCCGGAGTAGTAATAATAAAATCATGCACTTACCATGTGCTGAATGAACTATCTTAATCTTTCATGATGATCTTCTTTATTTTTCTAACATTTTATTTATTTGAGAGAGAGAGAGAGAGAGGGAGGGAGGGAGGGGGCGCACGCACAAGCAGGGGGAGCGGCAGAGGGAGAAGGAGAAGCAGGCTCCCCGCTGAGCAGGGGGGTCTGACTCGGGCGGGGCTCCATCCCAGGACCCTGGGATCATGACCTGAGCTGAAGGCAGACGCTAACCAACCGAGCCACCCAGGTGCCCCTGGGATTTCAACCCAGCTCTGCTGGGTTTCACAGCTTGGACTCTAAAACCTCTATGCTACGCTAGGTGAGACTGACCAGATACAGTCTGAGTTGATTCTAGTAGTTTTGTTACTTGAACAATGGAAGAGCATCAAAGGTCATAAAAGATCAGTGTTTTGTAATTCAGTACAACGACAACGTAACTGGCATGTAAGCAGACTTTGTAGAGACTCCCAGAGATGGTTTGGTGTAGTCTATTTTACCACTCCATTAATGAAGGAACAGAGCCCAGTAAAGTTAAGAACTTTCTCAAATAATATGGTTTGTGAGATCCCAGCTCTCTTTACATTTCTCTGCAGAGAAAGCAATATATGCAATGCTCAGTTGATCACATTAATTTTTGCATTTCCAAAGGCAAAAACGTGAACACTCAAACTCTGTTGTAGAGAATATTTCTTGAAGTAAGTTCAAATGGGAATTAGGAATCTTTTACTTGTACATAATGCCATTTTAAGATATTTTAACCAGAGTAATTTTTCAATTGAATTTATTCTGTAAGTGTGATTATTTTAAAATTTTAATTTGAAAATCATAGTAGTATAATAACCAGCTACTTAAGCTAATCAAGCTACTTAATTATATTACAGAATTAGAAAATATATAAAGAAATGGGGAGGGAAGCAATTTTACCTTACTAAATTTTGCTGCATATATTCAACCTTCATTAAAATTTGGACCCCAGTTTGAGAGCGAATGTAGGCTTTCAACCTGAAATAAAAATGTCATATTGAAGGAAGCAAAACTGATTTTTAATATATTTCAAGATAGTATCTATGGAAGACCAAATATTTATGAGTAGCTAATAATACTTAAAATTCAACTATCCAAGCATAGAAAAGAGGTTAAAGATATTTTCTAACCAAGGATTTGAATTTTAAAAAATTACCTTTCTTCTCTCTGTAAAATATCTTGAATTAAAAAATATCTATTTCAGTTAAATTAAGTTAAACTTGTTATTTTATTTATTTTAATTAAATGTATCCAATTTAGTGACAGGTACTTTGTCTTACTGCCAAACACATGACCAATGATAACAACTGGATTATCAGTAATAAGAAGGAAAGAAATCCAACCACTATACGTGTGCCAAAGACACTACTGAATATGGGGCATGGATCTGGTTCAGTCTGGGCAACACTTTTTATTAGAAGTAGAAGATGAGATTTAACTAGAATTGGACCAGACATTTTAGAATCCACCCAGTCTAAAATTTAAACACCAGGTTACTCTGGAACCAAACCAAGCATTCATATCCCAAGCAGGTACCATCTGGAGAAAACAAAGTCAAAGGGGTTCCTGCTCAGGAAAACTAATTCACACTCTAATAATAGTTTCCCTTTTTGAGTGCTGCCTACTGTGCGCTAGGCCCTGTACTGGGAACTTTATTTTTGCTTTTTTTTTTTGAAGCTTCAAATAACCTTAGCTAGTGGATATTATCATTCTCATTTTACTGATGAAAAAATTAAGGTCCAGAAGTTAAGTAACTTACTCCTTGATCACACAGCTAAAAAGGGACAGAGCGAGCTATTCTAGCCTAGATATTCATAATTGAATCTTTCTACTACTTTAGGTTAACCATTTTTGTTAATGCTATATTTCTGGACAGGAGGCAGAGTGTATCTTAATTAGTTTTATGAAGACTTGGCTGAAACAGAATTCCCTGTCTTTAACAGTTACTTGGAAACTCTTAATTTTCAATGTTTTTGATTCAACTCTAAAGAAGTTTGATTTGAGAGTTAACAGTGCAGACTCTGATTCCAGACTGCCTGGGTTTAAATTCCAGCTTCCCTGCTTATTTGCTATATGAATCATTTAACCACTTTAAGGCTTAGTTTTCCCATCTGCAAAATGGGTATAATAGCAGTAATCTACCTTAAAGGGTTACTGTGAAGATTAAATTAATTAACACATATTTATTATCTCTTTCAATGAGGATCTGGAAAACAGTAAATACTAAGTATTACACACTGTTTTTATTGCTATCCAAAAGCATCATCCGTGACTGACAAAGCCTTGAGTAAATACCAAGGAAATGGCACAGAAAGTAAACTGCACTGACATACCATATTCTAACAAAGTCATAGCTTGACATAATAAATACGCACATAACCAGTAACTCAACATTTTTAATAATTTCAGAAAATTACAATATTTTTGAACCATACCTTTGACGAATTACAGGATCAGACTTTTCAGGATCAATGTAAGGTCTTAGGATTTCATTAATAGTTTTATCATCTGGTACTCTTCCCAACAACAACAAAAAAACAAAAACAAAACTTACATTATAAGTTTCTACTAATGGTGTTAACTTGGAATTACTAAATCTTGTGGCTTTTTTGTTTATATGACTGAACACAGATCTTTTATTTTACTCTTGGCAAAATATAACATCCTTTTAAACAAAAATTACTTAGGAAAAAAGCTCAAAAAGACTTCTTGGACACACTTAAAAAGTCCTAAAAAGCAGTATTTTGAGAAGCTCCCTATAAATCAATTATAAAAATATGAAACCTCTTTTAACACACACCTGTGCTCACAGATGAGAAGAACGAACTCAGGGTAAATATATTTGAAAGCTGCAGAAATATAAAATCTGAAAAAAGGTTGCAAATGATGCTACTTTCAGTGCATGTTCAAGTTTATTCATTCTAAATCATAAGACCAGGGTAAAAAATTGATACTACTTTCCCTGGAAATAAAGGATTTCAGGTTTTTCAACTTTCCGGTAAATATGCTCATTGTTTAGAACTATAAATCTGTAAAAACAAAATTAAGACACTGCTTTGAATGAGTAACTTCCCTCAATCAATTATACATATTCATATAAAGTCCTTTCTGTGACTTTAGTCTGGTATACAACTTCAAAGATAACAACTTAGTTATCCATTCTACTCCTGACATACATTTAATGATGTCACATTTAAGTTAACAGTTTATTGTAAATACAAAAACACAATAAGAACAAAGAAGTTCTTAATAGTGGTAATACTATACCTTTTTTCTATGTACACAGCTTGACTCTGAGGAAACTGGAGCTTCACATGCCAACAAAACTGTTGTTTTCTAAATTAGAAGATAATCTTATGAGGATCAAGGTAGACAATAAAAGTTTGAGCACAAATCAAACCTCTTGGATTTTTGTTTTCCAATACTAATTCAAAAAGTATTCCTTGAATTTAATGATTTAATGTATCTTTTCTATTTTCTCTTTTCTAAGATTTCAGAGGCTGTGTTTTTTAAACAACATACCTGTAAGGATTTTTAAGAGGAAAACAAAATTAAGTGCAGCAGTTCTGAATTACAAGGACTTTACATTCCTGAATTAGAAGGCAATTTCTCACAGTTCAGGGGCTTTTGAGATCAGTGTGTTACTACTCGAAGTTTACAAATAAATTTGCTCATCTCTAAAAACAATGAGCTGATGTCTTTGCCTAACTAGTCTGGAAATTAGGTGAATGAAGTGTTGTCTGGTTGCGACCAGTTGGCTGCAGACACACTTCTGAGCAATGAGTACGTGCATTCAGTAGCAAAACAGTAGACAACAAGCTGGTTGCTAAGCAGAACGCACTCTGAGCTAGAGTCCTTTTGCTTTCAGGTCTAAACTTTGGTTTGATACAGGATCAACAGTAATAATTCACTAAATGTCTAATTTTAGCATAATGACCACATGTTCTATTTAACATACCTAAATTTGGTGACATTATATGCCATTCTTTCTTTAAAAAAAAATTTAATGCTTGAAATAATGAATCCAACAGAGAAATTTAAATGTTTTCACCATATGATGGTTTTACATGTTTTCCTTACTTAGAAGAAATTTCTAACAACCCACTGGCAAGTTAATGGCCAACAGTATGTCCAAGCAAATGACCAGCATCACTAGAAATCTATCCCCTAGCAGCATGGCTCCAAAATCTCAAATAATTTTCTTTCAATACAATCTAAGTATCTCTCACTAAACATTTATATGATTTAGTCAACTTTTTGTCAGAAGACAATAACCATAAAAGCAAGTAAAAATCCTTCTGTTATGGTAAGTCTACCACAGATCTGCTTATGGAAGTTTTCTTTAATAACAAGACAGTTTTTGGCATTAGCTAGAAAAAAATATGCTTGATTATGCTTATGTTGAAAGTGCCATTTACCATATAAGAAACAATCATGTTAAGTTTAGTGTTCGTTTTTTTGATAGAACAAAGCCATAAAACACCCTTTACTAATTTAAAGACCAGATGTCTAAAATCTCAGAGGAAAAAACTCTAAAAAAATCTGAATGCAAATATAACAGTTCCTGGTTTTAAATAAACAATTCTTCCAAAACAAAACACTCTGCAATGTTCGTTATCTGCCAAACAGGTATCACATCATATCACCATCAAGAGGCTCAGAGATTCCACATTTCTTTTTTTTCCTAAAGATTTTATTTATTTATTTATTCATTTGAGAGAGAGAGAGCAGGAGCACAAGCATGGGGGGGGGGCAGGGAGGGAGGGAGGGAGAAAGAATCTCAAGCAGATTCTGTGCTGATTGGAGTGTGGAGCCCAACACGGGGCTAGATCTCACAACCCTGAGATCACGACCTGAGCTGAAACCAAGTCAGATACTCAACCAGCTGAGCCACCTAGGCACCCAATTCCACATTTCTTAGTAAGAAATAAACTGATTTTTTAATCTTAATGTATAATATGGTTTCTTTCTAAATATATTTGTTTTTTCCATGTTAAGTTATAGGGGAGAAAAAAGATAATGAATTCGTCATCTTACGGAATTGTAAATCATATTCAATTACTCCAATCATTGCTTGAGTAATTTCAAGAACCATTTATCTTTCTTAACATTCAGTAGACCCTAAATACCTTTGGAAAGTACTTAGCATTCCAAAAACAAAGGAAGAAAAGCCCTTGGAAATAATTTTATTTGCTATAGTTAACTAGTTGTGATTGTAAAGAAGTCATTCACTACTGTTTTATTATATATACATTGCTAAATTAGGACTATTATAAAAATCTTTCCATATTTGGTCTCAGTTCAAACATGAACAAATTTGAAAAGTACGTTTACTTTTTAAAAATGTGACCTTGCAATTTTTCAAAAACAAAGAAAAAGAGTATAAAGAACACTCAATGTACCCATACTCAAGATTAAACCAACTTGCATATTGCCATATTTGTTTGAAATACTTTTTTCTTCTACGGAATAGAAAGTTATTTCTACTGTTCCTTGATCAAATTCCCTTCCCATCCATCATCAGAGGTAGCTAATTTCCTGAGGCTGGGTGTGTATTCTTGCCATCTATGGTTTTATATTTTATGTATATATACATACACATACCTATAAACAATATAGTATTTTGTGTAATATTAACATTTACTTCAAAGTTATCATACTCTATCTAAATATCCTATGCCTTGCTTTTCATTTACATTATACTTTAAATTTATAATACATACAGATTACTTCATTAGTTTAAACCGTTGTACAGTATTTCATTTTGTGAAAAATTCCAAAATCTATTTATCCATTCTCTACTGATAAGACATTATGACTGCTTCCAATTTTTTATCATTTGTTCTTCCATATTAAATTACAGTATAGAAAAAAATAAAAGACTATCCCTAGGGATGGGTCTATCATTTACCTCTACTGGTACACAAAATTAAGTTAGCTTCATTGAAAAACTGCCTGTACCTTTTAACTCTATGGTAGTGTAAAAAGCATTTGCAAACAGTAATTCAGAATAGAAGATTTAAGTGAAAGAATGGACAGAGAGGTTGAAGGGTACTGTATAAAGAATTCCTGAAATGGCTGAGTTAATCTATCTCTAAAGTAGTTGCCAATTATTTAGTGTTCCTGAAACTGATGTAGTCCTGCCATGGGCAATCAAATCTCTTCTAAGTCTCAAAGAATTAGGTTTCTGTAATTATTTAATTTTAATTCCAGTGTAGTTAACATACAGTGTTCCATCAGTGCTCATCATGATAGGCACTAGCATCTATTTCACACCCCCGCCCCCACTTCTCCTCTGGTAACCATCAGTTTGTTCTTCAAAGAATTAAGTTCGTTTCCCACTTTTCATAATTATATATAGCGATATATGCCCCAATTACAAAAATACACATACACCAAAATCCCAACAACATTATTTTGAGGGAGATTGTGAGTAATTTTATGTTTTTTGTATTAGTAAATTTTCTAAAATAACATTGTAAAGGGAAAAGTAACACTTTGGTGAGTACCTTTATGCATACACACGTTTTTGTATTTTAGACTGTTTTGTAAAGACAGATTCCAAGGAGTAGAATCACTGGGCTAGAACAGGGTTTCATAACCTACGCAGCGCTGACATTTTGGACCACATACTTCTTGGTTATGGCGGCGGGGTGGAGGGGAAGGGGGTGGTGGTGGTGGTGGTGGGAAGACAGGGGAGACACTTTCCCCTGCAGGATGTTTAACAGCATCCCTCGAGATGCCACTAGCAACACCCATTCTTCCAGCTGTGACAACCAAAGATGCCCCCAATTACTGCAGATGTCCTCTGGGAGGCAGAATCACCACTTAATGAGAACCAATGGGATAGAGGTTAAAACATTTACTATTACTCCTACTACATTAAGACTACTATTCCCTAAATTCAACAAAATGCCTTCAACTATAATAATGTCACTGTGTCCTTGCCATAATTACCAATGTTCTCACGAATGGAAATACTATACCCAAATATTCTAGGTAACTTAGGTACCTCAAGGCACTATGTCTAGAATTTGATAACAGACTAGTGAAGAAAACGGTGGGAGTTGTTAAACCTAATGTCCCCTTCTGGACCACCTGACAAAGTAAGAGAACAGTGACCTCTCTCTGAGTCCCATGAAACTAAAAAACTACTCATGCATAGCAAAGCTTTTTCTCCTATCCCCTCAATCATGCATTCTTAATGCGGGCAGCATCACCCCAAAGGGGGTAAAGTTTGTTCTTGGAAGGGCTAAAAAAAATCTTAAATACCATGGTGTGTGGGCTTCCAAAGGGCCACTGTATATAAACAAATAAAACAAATAAGTACGCAGTATATCTATGGTATCAAATATCATGGAGGAGCGATTAAAGGGAAAATGTCTAAAAGGGCTCCTTGGGAGGCAATAAAATAATAATAAAAAAGATTGAGAAACACATATATATATTAAAAGAGGAAAATAAATATTATTTTACACTTGGTTTTAATAAGGTAATACAAGGCACTTACTTAACAGCTAATGCTTATTAGAAACTGTTAAGGGTCATTCTCTCCCACAGTTTCAAGAAAATAGTATGTGTATGATGACACAAATTTACAGGGGATGGAAGTTCTATACCCATGCCTGTAATTATTCTTCTAACTCCATGACTTAAAATCGCTAATTTTCGTATCTGGAATCCTACCATAATTCCAAGGAAAAAGAGCAGAAAACAAAGGCATCAGGTCCTTTTAAAATGGCACTGATCTCTTGATACAGTAAGATTTTCAAGCTCATTTATAACCAAAGAAATATAAATAGAAATATTTTTACCTGTCAGATTTATAAGATGTTAAAATTAGAAATACTAGAGAAGTGTGGTGAAATGGACACTTTCCATTGTTGATAGGAATATAAACTGGTGTAAGCTTCTGGCAGTTCAATTTCATAAAAGCTATAAATAAATATTCATAACGAAAAAAATACACATATTTTTGCCTCAAGAGTTTTATTCCCAGGAATTTATTCCAAGGAAATAATTGGACAAGTAATGACATATGCTCATGTCCACTGTGTCACTCTAGAAAAAAAAAAAACAATCTGAATGGATATCATCAAAGAACTGATAAATAAATTATAGCAGATCTACATAATGAATGAAAAGATGAGGCAGAACTATATGCACTAAGGTAGAAAAATGTACGTGTTGAATGAGGGCATATATCCTTAAAATATATATTCATACATGTGTTTACAAGTATGAAGGACATGCCCCAAACTTTTAACTATGGTTATTTCTTGCCATTACGGAAGGACTTAATCCTACTTTATATATCTCTATTAAATCTCTGACATAATGACTTGCTAATTTTTATCAGCAAAGTAAAAAATGTTTCCATTGGAAAGTACAGGATGGTAGTCCTAGAAAGGACAGGACTAATTTTAATTTAATTTTATTAATTAATTTTAAATTAATTAAAATTCATTATTAAATATTTAATTATTTAATTTTATTAATTAAATTTAAAAAGAATTAATTCTTTTTCAACCTAAAAATATTCCTTATTCGAAATGTTCTTTTAAGAGGTTTCCTTTTTTATCTCAGAAATTATTACCCAACCAGAACTAGGATTACTTATCTAATCATTTTGACAGCTTCAAAGCTATCTTCCTCAAGAAATATGCCACAGCTAAAAGTTACATATGAAGGCTGAATTCTAAGAACTAAGATTTCTAATATAAAATTTAAATGAGCTTGAATACTTTTGTTCTTAAAAAAAATCACCAATTTCCATTCCACTCTCTCACTGACTAACCAATATTTACTCAAAGACTCCAAAGGACTCCCCAGGCATTAAGGATGCGAACAAAGGGAATGAGGCCAAGGAAAGCTTCTGTTCGGAGCCTAAGTCAACCACCAATCCCGGGCACTGTGTTTCCCTTCCATATGGCTGAGAGAGGAGGAGTACAGAGTTTCCATATGAAAGCACCTTGTTCTTCATGGATGCTGTACAGAGGAAGAATACTCAACATGCTGTATGGACCAGAGGTAGGACAGGGCGAAAGTTAAGCGGACTCTGTGCTTGAATCCTACTCTTAACCAATTTATAAAACTTGATGTGATCTTGAGCAAGAGACAAATCTGTGACTCAGGTTTCTCACAGTAAAGTGGAGATAACAATAGTATTTATATCATAGGATCAAATGAGTAAATATATGTTGAGAGCTCAGAACATATAAAAAATGTTAGTTACTGTTATTGCCATTGTTATAATTCTACATTCAATTCAATGTTCTGAATTATGAAGCTTAGAACAGAAATATTCACAGGTCCTTTAACTGAGAATATTTTGCCACGAGTTCCTAACCAAATTCCACTTACACTGAATTTAGTGTTTAGTGGCTAGAGATGAAACTGAACATCTGGATTCGTCTTAGATTATTAAAAGCCCTGAATGTTCTGCTAAACACTATGGATTTTATTCTGTGGTTCATGCACCAACAACAAAGGTTTTTATTTTTATTTATTTATTTATTTTTTAAGATTTTTTTGTTTATTTTTTAACAGAAAGAGAGACAGCGAGAGAGGGAACACAAGCAGGAAGAATGGGAGAGGGAGAAGCAGGCCTCCCGCCAAGCAGGGAGCCTGATGCGGGACTCGATCCCAGGACTCTGGGACCATGACCTGAGCCAAAGGCAGAGGCTTAACGACTGAGCCACCCAGGCGCCCGATGCACCAACAACAAAGGTTTTTAAAGAATGAAATGAAGGGCTTAGAGAGAGACTCATCATCCTACTACTTAACTCCCCTAGTAAATATTTCTATAGTATATTCTACAGTAATACTGATTCTAAACATTAACTTTTCAGCCCTTGTTTGTAATTATTAAGGGAAACTTCTCACACTAATTTTGAGAAGCACAATGACAGATCATGTCAGTTCAAATATGTCTAAAATTTTTACTTCTGATTTTTAAATACAGGTGACTCCGTGGGAGTAAGCTAAAGCTAGAATTTCCACATGTCTATCTTCAGAATACTATACCACTAATTAAATTAGTAAAGTCTACAGATTATCAAACCTACCAGCAGATCCTTTTACCAGAGAGCACTAGCAAGTAGCAATAGTAATAACAATAGTTTATTAAGTGCTTTTAATATGTCAGACATTGTTCTAAATGTTTTACATGTATTAATTCATTTAATTCTTATAACTCTGAGATGAATGCCATTATTTCATTTTACAGATAAGAACCCTAAGATAGAGAAAAGTCCCTATTTCAAGGTCATTATTCAGCTGGAAAGTTGCAGAGGTGGGATTTGAACCCAGATAGTACAGTAACTCCAGAGTCTATGCTCTAATCAGCTATACCATTATGAACTTACCAGAACTGCAAGTTCAATAACAAACCATGTATTTTTATGTACTGTTAATTCAAACGCAGCTCAGTTATATTTTATATATTTGCCTTTGTATTCTGTAATCATTTATGAGTTATAGTTTAATTGCCTCCTTGGCAATCTCTTACCACTATCCTCCTTCCTAATCCATAACCATACTTTGATGAATGGAACCCATTCCCTACCTCTAGGGGCATGCACTTAACTGGTTAACCAGGCTTAAGAAAATCACTATCCTAGATTTTCCTTGATACAACAGCTCAGGCTCAGGACTGGGCAGATGACCTAGGTGGTCCAATTGTGAATTTCAGGCTTCCTGTTCAGTAATGCTGGGAGAGAAGCACTCCTAGATGTTTACTGCAACTCAAACTGTTACCAGGGGCACACTATGACCATGAGGATTCAGCTGACACCACTGAAGATACAATGGAGAATCAGCAATAAACTGGGTTGTTGATGATGTAATCAAGTCATTTTATCTATTAACTCTGAAGTCCATCCTACCTCTGGACATTCAGTTATGATCGCTTTTTATAGCTCAAACCGGTTTGAATTGGGTATTTTATTTCAAGCAACATCAAGCATCTTGATATAAGGAATTAAAGTTTCTTCTTTCTAGGTTTCACCTTTCATTTTGAAGCAGTAGAAAGGGAAGATAGACTAATCTGTAAATTGTCAACTCTTATGAAATTTGGAAGCAGCACATACTACCTGAAGGAATTTCAGGAAAAAACCATTTGTTCCACCATCAGTTATAAAACCTTACTTTAATTTAAAGTGGAAAGAAAATGTACCAAATTCTGAAACCTTCGAGGAGAAAACAAATATATAAAATATCTACATAATCCTTCACTCACAGGCATTTTATCTTTTAAAATACATTTCAAGAGCAAATTTTAGAGTCTCAAGAATAAACATAACTATTCCTCATAAAAATAATCCATCTATTTTATTAGGATTGGTACCATAATAAGTGTTTTTGGAAGAGTGAATACAAAGGATCTGTGTAGTTACTTAGCATGGATTAAAATTACTGGAATTGGGGAGAATGAAAACCATAATTTTATATGTCTCACATCATTATGAAAATACTTTGAAAAGTTCCAGTTATATATTACATTTTGCTCTTTTAAAAATTAGTTTCACCACTACACAATAATAATAGGAAACAGGTTAAGTATGTGGTACTGGCTTTAGTAGACAGTATATTAAGAAAATGGATATAGCAGGTGAAGACTGAAATGAAAAAGTACATTTTGCTTCAAATAACTGATAAATACTTGAGCACTTAATAAAGCAGTTCTCAAATGGGAGCTGTACCAACCTGGGCGGTGGGGACATTTGGAAATGGCCAGGCATTTCTGACTGTTCCAAGACTGGGAAGCACTTTAGGCATTTTAGTGGGCAGAGACAAGAAATGCTAACCTTCCTGTAATGCATGGGAAAGTCCCACGCAACAAAAAACTGTCCTGTTCAAAATGCCAATAGAGCCCCTACTAAGAAACACTAGAATGCAGAAGGGAGAGCAGATATATATGCATTACCAAAAACCGAATGCCAGCACTTAATGCAGCATGTGTTTCATATTAACTGTGGAGAAAATATGCGGTATAGAAACTGCAGCAAACAGAAATAATGGAGAAGATGAGCTATCATGTGTATTTTCACAGATGGCTAGAAAATAATGGATGAGGAAAACATTCTAAGATTAAGCATGGTGACCAGCCTGGGTACACTCGGTTGAAATCAGGTGGGGACAAACTATGAAAATTCATATTTAGTATGGGTCCCTCATACCAACAGGAACAGTTTCTGCTCCAAGTATGACTGTCTAAACTCCCTGGCATGGCATATAAAGTCCTGTAAAGCCCAGCCCCAGTGGGGCTCTCTCCAACCTTATCCCCTACCACTTACCAACTCCCAACCTAGTTCCAGACACACCAAACTACATACACTGTCTTAAATTTACTACTTTATCCTTTTGCATCTGATATCCTCACCACAAGACCATCCTTAAACCTACACTTAACTTCTTGATTTTGAGCAGGTGATCATCACAATAAAAACACATTTTATAAAGATGTATCAGACAGCTGTGTATCGAGTGACTGAGGTAGGGAGGCCACTAACAAGTTCCTCAATAGTCCAGGGTGAGACAAGGTGGGCCTGCATGGGAGAATACAGTTGATAAATGCTACAGTGAAGGAAGTGGAAAGGGACAGATGGCTGAGGCATATCGTGAAGTAGTTGACCCGGGGACTGCGGAAGGACTTCCCTAACTGAACCAGGATGGGGACCCCAAGATAACCAAGGGTGTTTTCCATTTCCATGAATGCTGGCTAATTGCTATTATGGAAAAGTATAACCTCTGTGATGCTATGTCACAGAAACTTCCTCACCACTGCCTACTTGGCCCCCATAAGGAAATGCCTGTTTGGGGAACCAGTAAGTTTCTACTTTTTCACACTGTTTTTTTCTAAATCCCTGCTGTTGCTCTGAAATCCTTCCACCAAACTAGATCACTGCAAAATCCACTTGTCCCCCCATGACCACAACTGTTATACCCGTCATTTCCTTTTCCTTTGCTCTTTTCTAAAGTCAGTTTGCAGTCAAGTACAAACCCATACTACTTCTGGGTCATCACGCAAATAAAATACTGTGCTTTATGAAGTGTATCACCACATAACTGCTTAAGGAAAAAAATGCTACTGACACTAATAAAGAGGTAGATGGGTATATTACTGCAATATAATTAGAATGCTGTAATTTTATCCGAAGGAAAAAAAGTAATATTCCAAATCTGTAAAAGGTTATTTCTTTACAAGAGAGACATCTAGTGGCTAGCTTCTAAAACAGGACTGGAGCTCAATTATTAATTCATACTGTTGTTAAATAATGGGCACACTTCTACCATCTTCATACTCTAAGAGAGACTTAGACTCTCTTAAACATTCCGTATTAGTACATTCAGACCTGTTCCATTCTTTTTCCATTGTAAAAACATGCCACAATTTAAGTAGTCCACTATTGGCAAATTATTTAGATTCATACCACTCTTTTGCTATTACAAACAACACTGCACTCAATATCCTTGTACATACTCCATTTTCCATTTAAATGGTTGTATCTATCAAATAAATTTCTAGAAATGGAATTGCCAGGTGAACAGTAATTATCATGTCTTCCTGATCCATCTCTTTTCCACTACCGACCTTACCTTTGTCCTGAGGCCAGTGTTTATTTTAAACAATTAGGACATTTTAGAAAAGATAATCTGAAAACCTTCTCAATAGCATACATTAAGAAATCCTGGAGAAATAAAATAAACAGACTGAGCTCATCAGCAAGCAAGAGATATCTTCCGGAACCAGAAGGAAGCAGGAACTAAAGATCCTGGAAGGATGCTAAAGCAACACCTGCTCTGGAAACCTTTGCCAATTTTGGTACCGAGAGGCTGTTGACAACCACGGGGTGACAGGAGACAAGATCTTGGGCCCACATATGTTGGAGACCTCAAACTAGGATCACAACATAAAACTACTGAAAGTGTAAACCAGAAAAATCCTGCCCACTAGCAAAGGAAGACAACTAGGAAACGTGTGGACCTTAGCTCCGGCTCTAGGGAGAAAGGTAGAGAGGGTAGAGGGAAAGATCTCAATTGAGAATGCGAAACTGTAGTTTCCTCACATTGGTTGGGATTCAAATTATTCCTACTAATATAGTCTGAGAAACTTAAGACTAAGAAATTAAAGAGGATCCTGAATTGGTGCCATGAGTATCTTGGCATAAGCAAATGCATGCCACCTTCTATGTCAACTTGTGTTCACAGCTACTTTTTAGAAGAAAAAAACAAGGAAACCAGCCACCATAGTCAAAAGTCAGCAGAAACAGCACACAGCAGTAACAGACTTCCAAGAACTTCTAATACTGGAATTATTTACACAGATAATAAATGTTCTAAATTATTAAACAAAGGGTTAAACATGAGAAAAGAATATAGTTTGATCTAAAAGAGCAGATAGATTTGGGAAAGACACAGAACTTCTAGAAATGAAAAACAAAACTGAAACAGAAAAACACTCAGTGCATGAGCTAAAGATAAGATTAATCAGACACAGCTGAGGAGATAGTGACTTGTATAACTGAATAAATTACCCCAAATGTAACAAAGACAAACAAATGAGAGATTAAAATAATGCCTTAGAATTTCCAGAACTGTCCTATTCAGAAAGCACAAATCCCAAGGAAGATAAATTAAAAAAAAAAAATCACATGAAGACCCATATCATACTGAAACTGTAGAACTCCAAAGACAAAAGTGAAGATCTGAAAAGCAAGTGAAAGAAAAAAAAAAGACTATATAAAAAACAGTGTTCTCAAAAGTGGCAAAAAAGGTAAGAAGACAAGGGAATAAATAACTGAATAGAAGCATTAAAATAAAATATCAAGATATTTCATATTCAGCTAAACTATCATTCAAAAGTGAGGGTAAGCGATATGATCCCATATATGGAATTTTAAATAAGGCAAAAACTCATCACCAGGACATCACAGGATGTCCCTGGCAAGGAGAGGAGCTAATAAGGAAAGACCTTTCTGGGGTGATGGTAATATTCTATATATTCATAGGGACTGTGTTAAATAGATATAGGCATACCTTGGAGATAACCATGGGTTCAGTTTCAGACCACTGTAATGAAAGTAAGTACTGCAACAAAGCCAGTGAAATGAATTCTTTGGTTTCCCAGTGATAAAAAGTTATTTTTACACTATACTGCAGTCTGTTAAGTGTGCAGTATTATGTCTAAAAAAAGTACATACCTTAATTAAAAAATACTTTATTGCTAAAAAAAAAAGGCTAACCATCATCTGAGATTTCTGTGAGTCATAATCTTTTTGCTGGGGGAGGGTCTTGCCTCAGTATTGATGGCTGCTGACTGATCAGGGTGACAATTTTTAAAAGTAAGACAACAATCAAGTTTGCTGCATCGACTGACTCTTCCTTTCACAAATGATTTCTCTGTAGCATGTGATGCCGTTTGATAGCACTTTACCCACAGAACTTCTTTCAAAACTGAGGCCAATCCTCTCAAACCCTACCACTGCTTTATCAACTAAGTTTATGTAACATTCTTAATCCTTTGTTGTCATTTCAACAATCTTCAGAGCACCTACACCAGGAGTAGATTCCATCTCAAGAAACCACTTTCTTCAGCCGAAGAAGCAACTCCTTATCCGTGAAAGTTGTACGGAGACAGCAGCCATTCACATTTTCCGGCTCCACTTCTAGTTCTCCTGCTATGTCTACCACATCTGCAGTTACCGCCTCCATGAAAGTCTTAAACCCCTCAACGTCTTCCATGAGGGTTGATATTACTTCTTCTAAACACACCTGTCAATGTTGATATTTTGACTTTTTCCCATAAATCACAAATGTTTTTCATGGCATCTAGAATGGTGAGACCCCTTCCAGAAGGTTTTCAATGGACTCTGCCCAGGTCCATTAGAGGAACCACTATCTATGGCAGCTATAGACTTAAGAAATCTTTTTTTTAAAGATTTTATTTATTTATTTGACGGAGAGAGACACAGCAAGAGGGGGAACACAAGCAGGGGGAGTGGGAGAGGGAGAAGCAGGCCTCCTGCTGAGCAGGGAGCCCGATGCGGGGCTCAATCCCAGGACCCTGAGATCATGACCTGAGCCGAAGGCAGACGCTTAACAACTGACTGAGCCACCCAGGCGCCCCTGAAATGTATTTCTTAAATAGTAAGACCTGAAGGTCTAAATGACTCCCTGACCCATGGGCTGCAGAATGGACGCTGTTAGCAGGAATGAAAACATTTACCTTATTGTCCAGCTCCATCAGAGCTCTTGGGTGACCAGATGCATTGTCAATGAGCAGCAATATTTTGAAAGAAATCTTTTTTGTCTGAACAGTAGTTCTCAACAGTGGGCTTAAAATATTCAGTAAACCATGTTATAAACAGATGTGCTGTTATCCAGGTTTTGTTTTTCCATTTATAGAGCATAAGCTGAGTAGATTTAGCATGCTAGGATTTTTGGAACAGTAAAAGAGCCTTGGCTTCAACTTAAACTCCCCAGCTGCATTAGTCCCTAATAAGTAGTCAGCCTGGCCCTGAAGCTTTGAAGCCAGGCATTGACCTCCTCCCTAGCTAGGAAAAGTCTAGAGAGCATTTTCTTCCAATATAAGGCTGTTTTGTCTACACTGAAAATCTGTTGTTTAGTGTAATCACCTCTAATTATATTGGCTAGATCTTCTGGATAACTTGCTGCAGCTTCTACATCAGTACTTGCTACTTTACCTTGCACTTTTATGTTGCAGGGAGGGCTTCTTTCCTTAAACCTCACACACCAACCTCTGCTAGCTTCAGACTTTCTTCTGCAGTGTCCTCACTTCTCTCAGCCTTCATAGAATTAAAAAGATTTAGAGCCTTGATCTGGATTAGGCTTTGGCTTACAGAAATGTCACTGGTTTATCTTCTACCCAGACCATTTAATCTTTCTTCATATCAGCAATAGGCTGTTCTGCTTTCTTATCATTCCTGTGTTCACTGGAGTAGCACTTCTAATTTCCTTCAAGAACTTTTCCTTTGCATTCAGAACTTGGCTAACTATTCAGCACAAGAAGCCTAGCTTTAGGCCTATCTTGGCTGTGACATGCCTTCTTCATTAAGCTTAATCATTTCTAGGTTTTGCTTTAAAGTAAGTGACATGAGACTCTTTCTTACATCTGTGAGGAGGTCACTAGAGCATTATTAATTGACCTAATTTCAATACTGTTGTATTTCAGGGAAGGCCTGAAAAGAGGGAGAAAGATGGGGAATGGCCAGTTGGTGGAACAGTCAGAACCCACACAACATTTATCAATTAAGTTCACTGTCTCATATGGGTGCAGTTCATGGCACCCCAAAACAATTACAACAGTAACATCAAAGATCACTGATCACGATCACTGTGACAAATAAGAACGAAGAAGTTTGAAATACTGTGACTATTACCAAAATGTGACATAGAGGCATGAAGCAAGCAAATATGTTGTTGGAAAAATGGCACCAAACGCCCTGCTCGATGCAGTGTTGCTACAAACCTTCGACTTGTAAAAAAACACAGTATCTGCAAAGCACAATAAAGTGAAGTGCAACAAAAAAAGGTATTATGCATTTGTCAAAACTCAACAAGTGTACCCTTAAGATCTGTGCATTTCACTGCATGCAAATTTTATATCAATAGGAAAAATGAGCTTCCTATCTTTCAGATAACTGTTTAAACTCTGTTTTTTCTTTCACTGAACATATCATAATGTCATTTCAAGACAATTCTTCCACATCTAATTTGTTTTTGTTTAATGGGTACCTAGAATTCCACCTTGGGAACATACCATCAATTTACCTCAGTCCCATAGTAGTGACACTTGAGTTGTTGCCAGTTTTTACACTATTAAAAATAATGCTGGAATAGATATGTGTAATTCTGTAAACTGTACGAATACATTTGTGGGATAAATTACTTGAGTATGCATATATAGTATTTTGAGAAATAATACCGTTGCCTTCTAAAATGACCACTAATGTATATTCTCAACAACAGTGGAAGAGCAAATTGGCCTGGTTAACCCATACCTTCATTAGATATTATCAATATATACTTATAGGCCATGTATTTATATGTATATACCTTTCTATGATATATATATATCTTTCCATGACCATCTATTCCTATCTTTTTCCTAATTAGGTACTAGTCTTTTTTCTTATTCGCGCATAAACACTCTTTGTCATATATGCTAAAGATTTTTTTTTTGTCTAATTAGTCTTTTGAGCTTACTACGGTCTTTTTTTTACCATACCATTTTAAAAAATTTTATGTTTAGTTATTTTTTTTCCTTTATGGCTTTGGATGAGGTATTTCCTCTCTTCAAGATTATGAAAATATACCAGTATTTCTTATTTCAAGTTTAGGATTTTGATCCACCTGAAATTCTAGTTAAAATCCCAGCTTTTCCCTGATAAACAGCAAGCTGACTCAACCCCATTTATTAATTATCTGTATTAATTTGAAATGCTACCTTCATCATATGCTAGAGTACCAAATAGCCTTCCACCTACTTTCTATAATTTAAGCTACCTGTGGATTTCTATGTCAACACCAAAAAATTTTACTAGAATTTCATAAATTTTAATGAGCCCAGCCTCGTTACTCCTCTTTTTCAGGATTTTCCTGGTGCTTCTTCCATGTTTATTCTTCAAAATGAACTTGTCATTTTATCATAAACTCCTTCCTTCTTCTCAAAAAAGAAAAAAATTCTCAAATCAAAACCAAATAAAATTAGTATTTTGATTAGGATCACATTATTCTTTTAAGAAATGTTATTTCTATAATACTGCATCTCCTAAGCACAGGTACCTTTTTCCATTTGTTCTAATCTTTTAAGTTATTCAGTAGAGTTTAGGTTTTCTTTATACAGATCTTTCATATTTCCTCCATAGTTTTTGATTAGCATTGGGTGAAAGTGACCATAAGTTATACATCTCACAAAGAGATGAGGTAAAGGAGTTACCTCTGAAAGCGTCACTATTTTAAGGAATAGTCTGGGATCTGCTCCAAAGTAAGTAGGGAACCCTTCTACTGGACACATTTCCTTATCAGGCTCCTCTATTTTTTGAGAGAGAAGGTCAGTCTTGTTTTGGCTCAATTTATTCTTAATATAAGCATCCCTTAACTTTTCTTTGTTCATTAAAGTTACCCATTAGGACATTCCTACAAATTCACTAGTCCTCTAAAATTCATCACTATTAAATACATTTAAAAAATTTACTTTATTTTATTTTTATATATAGAGTGAGTGAGTGGGGGAGGGCGGGAGGGGAGTGAGAAAGAGAGAATCTTAAGCAGGCTCCAGCCCAGCATGGAGCCTGACGTGGAGCTCGATCTCATGACCTCGAGATCGTGACCTGAGCGAAAATCAAGTGAGGCGCTTAACTGAGCAAGCCACCCAGGTGCCCCACTATTGAATACATTTTTGATCTCACAGACTGATTAGTGTTATACCCCACTTTGACTATAAAATGAAAATTACACTTCCTATTCTTATAAAAAGTCACACATCACACAATTTTGCGTGTGAGATTTAAGAGATTCACACTCATACTGGTGAAAAACTCCTGCCATAAGGATGCCTGGATTTACAATGAACCTTCGCTTCTAAGGTACCCACTGCGCCTGCTATATAACCTACTGCTAGTTCTACAGAGAACTCAGGCACAATGGGGCAGTAGTCACACTTCACATGTATTTATGTGGGGTAACACCCACAAAGAATTCTTCACTCTGTTCAAAAATTACCATTGGAACGTTTACTTCTAAACAAGTTCAATTTGAGTTTTTGACTATATTGTAACTCAAGCTGCTTAAACAAGCAAATGAGCAATTTAATATTGTGGGAGTTACAGCAATCATCTTAGTACCCAGGACCAAAATCTCACGTGAACAGTTACAGTAAAATTCCCCAAATATCTGAAACGGAAAGTTTTCTCAGTAACTCCTCTGCCAGCAAAACCTGCCTGAGCCAGTTTACAATCATTATTTACCCATTATAATGTAAACATTTGTAGGTTTCACTGTAAACATAGTATCCTTTGATTATGTAATGCTGCTCGAGACCGCCTAGAGGTGAATATAATATAGTAATTATACCACATCCCCAAGGATTTCAGATAAGAGAAAGCAGACCTTGAATTGTCATTGTGTATTATTTACTAAGTGCCAGGTACTACTTTAGGTATAATTCCATTTAATCCTCTCAACACAGTAAATTCAATCTTGCCCAAGATCACCCAGTGTGTACTAAATGGTAGAGGCAATATTCAAATTCAGGTTTATCTGAGTCAAAGCATTAATCACTTTTGAAAGTTGAAAAAAAGTACTGAAAATGAACCTCTTAAAAATAGAATATTGGGGCATGGGAAGTGAAAATAATCCTTTGAAAAGATTTAGTATCCCCCCATCCCTCCTTCCAGCAATCATTTTAAATAACACATCATCTAATAACACTAAATCATAAAGTAACACTTAAAATCATTAAAACCTAGTCATTTTCATATGAATGGCTAAGAAAACAAAGGTATCCTAAAGAAGGTAATTCTAAATTTTCTAAATTTTGTTCCATTTTTTTCTCCTACAAGTGAAGTACAGGACCTTATATATTTATCTTGCTACTTATACACCACCTTTGAGCAATAGAAATTTTTTGCAATCCTGATTCTACTATACATTAAGTTCAAGAAGTAGGTCTTCTGTATTAATCTAAATCATTGGTTCTCAAGTAGGGGTAATTTTGTCCCTCCCCTTTGCCCCAACTCCGGGAAACATCTGGTAATCTCTGGAGACATTTCCTGTTGCTACAAGAAAGGTGGGTGGGCAGAGGCGTGTGTGTGTGTGTGTGTGTGTTACCAACATCTAGTGGGTAGAGGCCAGGGATGCTACTAAACATCCTAAAATGCACAAAATAGCCCCCCACAACAAAGAATTCTCTGGCTCAAAATGTCAGCAGGGCCAAGATGAGAAATCATGATCTAAATCACTGATGGAAATGCTGAAGAAGAATGAACAAAATACTGGGACACACTAAAGAGATTTCCAAGCTGATTATCAATTAACTAACCAGCAATATTCTCAATATTCAGTATGGCTTTCATCTAACTGGGAACTCACCTTAATGCTTTATTCATCTAACATCTGAATACAGACATTTTAAATTCAGTTAGTAGCAAAACCATTTTCATTTTAAAAATAATAATGGGCAATTTAACAAAACAAATGGAAAATTTAGTTGCACAGATTTTGAATTATTTTTATTATTATTTATAATTTATTATTTTTTTTTTCACTGAACTGACCCCCAAAATGGTCCTATGAATGAAAGATCATCTTACCATAATGGATTGGATTAAGTCAAACTTTACACTCTGAAACATGTATTTAAATATTCCATATCTCAGTAGAATTAAATAAAAGCAAATTTTAAAAAAATGTCATTTCAACCTTTCAAATTAGCAACATTTTTTTTTTAAAGAGAAAACTCAGTGGTAGTGAGACGTTTAAACAGGTATTCTCATATACTACAAATGGAAATGAAAACTGGTTTAGTCCCAGTTTATTATTAAAAGTCACACTTCACAGATGAGGAAACTGAGGCAAAAAGAAGTTAGGTGGTTTAGCTTAGTATCACATAGCTAGGAGGAGGCTGATTATAAATTTGAATATAGGCAGCCTGGCTCCAATTTCTGCTCTTAACTACTCCATCTTACTATCTCTATGTTGTAGAGACTTTTTACAACTATTTAAAATGCATCAAAAATGATTGTAAGACCAAATTAAAGGATAAACAGACTGGTGAAAATATTCCCTATGTATGGAACAGAGTAAGATGAGCTATAAACGGGCACATCTTAAAAAAAAAAATTCAACAGCTCACCCTTTCCAATAATTAGATGTAATCTCTGTATTCTCTGATCCAGTAAGTCTACTTTCTAGGGACTGATTGTACAGAAAAAGTCATGTAAACACAAAACAATTTCTTCAAGAAGAATTATTTAATGTAATGTTTATTATGGCATTATTTCTAATAATTAGAAACTAGAAATAAGCTAAATGTTCATGAATATGGGAATAATTAAATAAATTAAAATACAGTAGCCATAGCTGGAATATACTACTTAGCAATAAGGCAGATTTGCATTAACAAGAAAAGAGCTCCTAGCTGCAGAAAAAAGTATTCTTTTATTTATAAAAATTTAGTAATGTTTAACTTAAAAAGAGTCATGTAACTTTGTTTACTCTTATGCATTTAATATTATGTTTTATTTTATTAATGGAAAAAAAGAAGAAAACATGATTGAAGGAAACATGAAGCGTTATCAGTGGTCATCTCTACATAATGGAATTGTAGGTGCTATTTTTCCTTTAAACTTTTTAATGATGAGGCTATATTATTTTTACAGTTGCTACATACACTGATTCCTTCCTACACTCCAGTTAGTGATTAGGTAAATTAATACATTAAAGGTCACAACTCAGGGCGCCTGGGTGGCTCAGTCGGTTAAGCGTCTGCCTTTGGCTCAGGTCATGATCCCCAGGTCCTGGGACTGAGCCCCACATTGGGCACCCTGCTCAGTGGGGATCTTCTTCTCCCTCTCCCATTGCCCCTCCCCGCACTTGTGTGCTTTCTCTCTCTGTCTCAAACAAAGTCTTAAAAAAAAAAAGTCACAACTCTACACAATAACTACCATCAGCTCCATTTTACAGATGTGAAAACAGCAAAGAAATTGACTCTAAAGCCTATTATGAACTATGCTGCTAATCTCATGTGAAAACACTAAAAAATTTTAAGAAAACCAACTCCAAATAACTATAAATTTATGAGCAAAAGGCATAATGTAAAAGGAGTCCAATTTGCTACTTCAGAGATCCGAGGTGTTCCAAAATAACCAACTATAAATTTGGGTTCTAAACCCAAGAAATATACTGAAAGTTAGGGGCGCCTGGGTGGCTCAGTCCTTAAGTGTCTGCCTTCAGCTCAGGTCATGATCCTAGGGTCCTGGGATCGAGCCCCGCATCGGGCTCCCTGCTCAGTGGGGAGCCTGCTTCTCTCTCTCCCACTCCCCCTGCTTGTGTTCCCTCTCTCGCTGTCTCTGTCTGTCAAATAAATAAATAAATAAAATCTTAAAAAAAAAAAAAAAAAATACTGAATGTTTATTTTTGGAAACAAAACAAAACCTTCCTACATACATTCATGTATCTAGAGACCCCAAAATTTTTCATTTGAGGATATATGCTTTTTAGTACTAAGAACTAAGCTCTGATGATAATCTGAATGGTTTCCTTCATAACACAGGAATACATTTTATATTTGAGAAGACACAAACCAATTACTTTAAACTTCAAATAAATTATGTCAATTTCTAAATATGTCGGTTTCAAAATGCACACTGGAATCATCTCATATTTGATAAATGAAAAACATTACTTTATTTCTGAAAGCTACCCAGGAAAAAGGAAAACCAGTTTTACAAATATTTGCCTTGAAATATATAAAATAAATGGATAACACCATCTTCTAATATAACTTCTTTTGAAAAGGTGGAAAGTTTATTAGAATAATGATTATTCTGATGGTTTTGCCTTTTCAGTTTATGAAGCGATAAAACTGTGAGGGAACCTTAGTTTACCTACTACAACCCCCACATCATACAGATGAGGCCCAGAGAAAGTAATTTGCTCAAGGCCTTGCAGTTACTAAGAGCCTGAAAAAGGTAAAACTCACTCAGGATTTTTTACTCTAAATCCAGAATCTTGACGTTTGAAAAGTATTACCTAATAATTTAGTGGGCTACTTACAGTATTTTGGGATCCTGTTCTCCTCTGTACTAATGGGACCTTTTAGACCTAGCACTGACAGAAAGCAGCAGACTAATCTCTATTATATTATCCGTACTCACAGATTTACTATAGAGTAAATGTTTTCCAAGCCTCTCTCTTTTCCAACATTGGCTTTCAAGTGCATCTTATTGGAACCCCAAAGTGGAAGTGATATAAAAACCAAATTGCTCTAGTCAAAATTGTACAGGGGTCCTGCTTTGATTTATCATTTTGTCCTTGTAACCTCTGAAATACTTCCATGGTACCTTAGGTCTCAGGTATACATATATACACACATACATATACACACACACATACCATAAGCCCAAATTTTTATTAGTCACATGACATAAAATTAGTGTAAGTTTCTAAATGCTTTTCTGTTTTTTTTTTTTTTAAAGATTTTATTTATTTATTTGAGAGACAGAGAGTGAGAGAGAGTGCACGAGAGGGGATAGGGTCAGAGGGAGGAGCAGACTCCCCACTGAGCAGGGAGTCCAATGCGGGACTCGATCCTGGGACTCCAGGATCATGACCTGAGCCGAAGGCAGTCGCTTAACCAACTGAGCCACCCAGGCGCCCATAAATGCTTATTGTGCAATTATCTTGGCATAGACCAATAACAAAAAGCTTACAGACTACACTTTAAGTAACAATGCTCTATAGCAAACCAAACCTTAAAAGATGTTCCTGATCAAATCAGAATACCCAATATACTAAGAATGCAGTTAGAAACTTACCTCTTATCAAAAAATGTTGAATTTTCTTTTCTCTTGGTGAATCCATTGGGTAGAAGCTTTAAGTTAATACCTTGTCTTCTGGCACGATTCTTCATAAAGTACATCTAATAACCAAAAATAAATAAATAGACAAATTAATTTTAAAATGCCTTAAATTTCAGAAGTGAATAAACAATGTTCAAAATATAACAGTTAAGATTTATTGGGTACTTATGTTTCACAAACTGCACTAAACAGCAATATCTCATTTAATCCTCACAATAGTATCAGATAGGTACTTTACTACCCCCAGTCTAGGAACGAAAGTTAATGAGATGCCAACATTATATAGCTATTTCCTGAGAGAGCCTGTGTATACTCAGGTATATCTAATTCTAGAGCCTGTGTTTTTAACCATACATTCTATAAGCCAAAAGAAGGATTTAATGGGATTTTTAAAAATATAGGTCATCTGGCAATTCATAGGGGCTACCTGTACAGTGCCTTTTCTTTTACCGAAGGGTTTATACCATATATAGCTGTCTACATGCCTGCTTTGATTATTAGACAGGTAGTTACATTCGGGGGGAACCATGGCATTGCTTAGTACAAGGCCCAACTTAAAGTAGTCACTGCTGTAGAATACACAAAATGGGATATGTGAATAATCTGGCTCTGAAATGTGTTACTCCACTGACCATCTGCGTTGGCTGAGCTGAACTAGTCAACTCCAGAGAGTAGTGAAGGAAGTAATATCATTAAGACTTCTTCCTTGATCACTCAAATGGCAAAGTATAAATGCAAGTTTTTGGTTAAGTGAATGGGAATCTAGAATTTGCAATGCAAAGAGTTTGACAAATCATAAGCCAAGGGAAAAGAAGAGTCAGTTATCATTTGTTAAGAAGGGAAATAATTTAAGAAATTACATGCAATTTTATAACTCATGGGACTTTGGTTTCAGTAATGGCAATGATTATAAGGACCAGCCCTCCCACTGAAAACACCTAAGCATTACAGATAATGGAGGAAATAAATATATGTAATAAAATATATTTAAAAATCACCTTAAAAGCATTGAAGAGCTGAAAAAAAAAACCCAGGAAAATACAAGCCAATATTTAGTGAGAAGTGAAAACTCAGAGAGGTAAGCAAAGCAATGAAGCCACTTTTGCAATTTCTGGCAAATATAGGCTTTCCCTTTCAACAGCCTTCTCAGTAAGAGGGTCAGAGTTAAGATCCTGTAATCTTCTAGGAACTCCTCCTCAAATGAATCTCAGTAACAGAATATGCCTATTAGGCAATAATAAGATAAGGATGAACCAGAAATAAACACCGTCCCCAGAGCATGCGAGGAAATTTATATTGGAATGACTGGAACAGAGGGGAAAAAGGAAAAACAATTCATCAGAAGCTGTGGCCATGGGCCAGTTCTTGCTAAGATTTGAAATGATTTGCCTTGCTTGTGTAGTCAAGGGAATCTTAAACTTTCAACTTGGTTTAAGATAGGTCCAGATTTGCAATATTCCCAGGTACCTGGCAGAATAAAAGAAGGCCTGCGTCCTACTCTTCAGAAAGGTCTCACAAGTAATTTAAGAAAAAAAAGGAGTACTCAATAAAAAATAAAGCATAAATAATGCAAGAAAACAAAGGTCAGTGGGCAAGAACCAAAAGAGAAAAAAGAGGTAGCTGAGAATTCCCCATATATTCAGACACTAAAAGGATCATACACAGACTGTAGAACAGCTCTGCAAAATTTAAAAACGTAACAGCTTGAAAATATGTGCAGTGAAGAGAAACTATAAAAACTGACTCAGGAGATTTTTTAAAGAACTAAATAAAACTAGAACATTTCCAGAATACATTACAGAGACAAAAAAGATCTAAAACATTAGAGATGTTAAAGGGTAGGTAAGATACGGGGAGAAGACTTAACTCACTTTCAATGGTAGTTTTAGAAGAAGGGAAGGAATAAGGCAGAGGTAATCTTTTAATAGAAATGGGCTGAAAATGTCCCAGAACTGATGGACGATATGCCACAGATTCAAGAAATCTAACAATTCTCAAGTTAAGATGAATAAAAAGAAATTTGCATTTTCGTATTATAGCACAAATACAGAATACCAAAGATAAAAAAATGCAGCCAGATTAAAAGATTTTAAAGGCGGTTAAAGACCAAGTGGGATTTATTCCTGGGCTGCAAGGTTGGTTTAACATCCGCAAATCAATCAATGTGATACAATACATTAATAAAAGAAAGAACAAGAAATCATATGATCCTCTCAATAGATGCAGAAAAAGCATTTGACAAAGTACAGCATCCTTTCTTGATTAAAACTCTTCAGAGTGTAGGGATAGAGGGTACATACCTCAATATCATAAAAGCCATCTATGAAAAACCCATAGCAAATATCATTCTCAATGGGGAAAAACTCAGAGCTTTCCCGCTAAGGTCAGGAACACGGCAGGGATGTCCACTATCACCACTGCTATTCAACATAGTACTAGAAGTCCTAGCCACAGCAATCAGACAACAAAAAGAAATAAAAGGCATCCAAATTGGCAAAAAAGTAGTCAAACTCTCACTCTTTGCAGATGATATGATACTTTATGTGGAAAATCCCAAAGACTCCACCCCAAAACTGCTAGAACTCATACAGGAATTCAGTCAAGTGGCAGGATATAAAACCAATGCACAGAAATCAGTGGCATTTATATACACCAACAAGACAGAAGAAAGAGAAATTAAGGAGTCGATCCCATTTACAATTGCACCCAAAACCAGAAGATACCTAGGAATAAATCTAACCAAAGAGGCAAAGAATCTGTACTCAGAAAAGTATAGAATACTCATGAAAGAAATTGAGGAAGACACAAAGAAATGGAAAAACGTTCCATGCTCATGGATTGGAAGAACAAATATTGTGAAGATGTCAATGCTACCTAGAGCAATCTACACATTCAATGCAATCCCTATCAAAACACCATCAACTTTTTTTCAAAGAAATGGAACAAATAATTCTAAAATTTGTATGGAACCAGAAAAGATCCTGAATAGCCAGAGGAATGTTGAAAAAGAAAAGCAAAGCTGGTGGCATCACAATTCCAGACTTCAAGCTCTATTACAAAGCTGTAATCATCAAGACAGTATAGTATGGTACTGGCACAAAAACAGACACATAGATCAATGGAACAGAATAGAGAGCCCAGAAATGGACCCTCAACTCTATGGTCAACTCATCTTCGACAAAGCAAGAAAGAATGTCCAATGGAAAAAAGACAGTCTCTTCAACAAATGGTGTTGGGAAAATTGGACAGCCACATGCAGAAGAATGAAACTGGACCATTTCCTTACACCACACACAAAAATAGACTCAAAATGGTTGAAAGACCTAAATGTGAGACAGGAGCCCATCAAAATCCTAGAGAAGAACACAGGCAGCAACCTCTTCGGCCTCAGCCATGGCAACTTCTTCCTAGAAACATCACCAAAGGCAAGGGAAACAAGGGCAAAAATGAACTATTGGGACTTCATCAAGATAAAAAGCTTTTGCACAGCAAAGGAAACAGTCAACAAAACCAAAAGACAACCGACAGAACGGGAGAAGATATTTGCAAATGACATATCAGATAAAGGGCTAGTATTCAAAATCTATAAAGAACTTATCAAACTCAACACCCAAAGAACAAAGAATCCAATCAAGAAATGGGCAGAAGACATGAACAGACATATTTCCAAAGAAGACATCCAAATGGCCAACAGACACATGAAAAAGTGCTCAACATCGCTCGGCATCAGGGAAATCCAAATCAAAACCACAATGAGATACCACCTCACACCAGTCAGAATGGCTAAAATTAACAAGTCAGGAAATGACAGATGTTGGCGAGGATGTGGAGAAAGAGGAACCCTCCTACACTGTTGGTGGGAATGCAAGCCGGTGCAGCCACTGTGGAAAACAGTGTGGAGGTTCCTCAAAAAGTTGAAAATAGAGCTACCCTATGACCCAGCAATTGCACTACTGGGTATTTACCCCAAAGATACAAATGCAGTGACCCGAAGGGCTCCTGCATCCCAGTATTTATAGCAGCAATGTCCACAACAGCCAAACTATGGAAAGAGCCAAGATGTCCATCAACAGACGAATGGATGAAGATGTGCTACACACACACACACACACACACACACACACACACACAGAGAGAGAGAATATTACGCAGCCATCAAAAAACCCTGAAATCTTGCCATTTACAACGACTTGGATAGAACTAGAGGGTATTATGCTCAGCAAAATAAGTCAATCAGAGAAAGACATGTATCATATGATCTCACTGATATGAGGAATTCTTAATCTCAGGAAACAAACTGAGGGTTGCTGGAGTGGTGGGGGGTGGGATGGATGGGGTGGCTGGGTGATAAGACATTGGGGAGGGTATGTGCTATGGTGAGAGGTGTGAATTGTGTAAGACTGATGAATCACAGACCTGTACCTCTAAAACAAATAATACATTATATGTTAAAAAAAAAAAAAAGAAGATAGTACGAAGGTTAAAAATGAAGGGGGGGAAATCGGAGGGGGAGACGAACCATGAGAGACTATGGACTCTGAGAAACAAACTGAGGGTTCTAGAGGGGAGGGGGTTGGGGGGATGGGCTAGCGTGGTGACGGGTATTAAAGAGGGCATGTATTGAATGGAGCTCTGGGTATTATATGCAAACAATGAATCATGGAACACTACTTCAAAAACTAATGATGTAATGTATGGTGATTAACATAACATAATAAAACAAAATTAAAAAAAACTAAATCTGAAAAAAAAATTTTTTTACCTAAATATATTCAAATATATACTGACTGAAAATTTAAAAATGATCCTGACTGAACTAAAAAAAACCAACCCTTTTTATTATCAAAAAAAAAAAAAAAAAAAAGGGCAGTTAAAATTCCAGGTGACTGCAACAATAACAATGGAAGCCATAAGACACTGGAACACTAATTCTAAACCAGAATTCCATACAGAAAAATAATTTCAAAGTGAAGAATGGCAAATAAATAGAAATTCAAAAAAACCCAAAAATCTGACAGAGGAACCCAAGACATGGCAAAGAGCAAACCCTCTCTAAAGGAAATTCTGAAGGATATACTTGAAGCAGGAAAAAAGTGATCTCTCAGATGTAAGATTTAAGATGATGACAGAAGGAATAAAGAGCAAAGAAAGTGGGCTATATAAAGATAAAACTCAAGGGGCGCATGGGTGGCTCAGTGGGTTGTCTGACTTGGGCTCAGGTCATGATCCAGCCCGGTATCCAGCTCCACACTCAATGGGGACTCTGCTTCTCCCTCTTCCTCTGTTCCTTCTGCTGGTTGTGCGCGCTCTCTCTCAAATAACATTAAATGGAATTTAAGGTAACTGCTGGTAAACTGTTATCTGCCTGCTACTTATCTTTATAAATAAATTCTGTTGGAATGTAGCCCTACCCATTCATTTATATATTGTTTATGACCATATGGCCTGGAAAAAATATTGACTATTTGACCCTTTACAGAAAAAGTTTGCCAACTCCTGTTCTAAGGTCTTTTGCGTTGTTAAGGCACAGGGTTCAGGTACTACTTAACTTTAGATACTGGCAAATTAAGCATGCATGTTGTAATGTCTAGCTTAACCAATGAAAGGATAGAAAAAGGGTGTGTAACTTCTAAACTGATAAAGAGAAAAAAATCAAATAACTAAAAAAAAAGAAAAGTCCAAAAGAAGAAAAAAAAAAACTGGTACAAATAGCAAAAATAATGTGACACATTTAAAATCAAATATATAGGTAATTTTATTAAAATGTAAATAAACTTAATGATTTAGTTAAAAGTTACAGACTATCACATGGAAGAACTGGAAATATCCAGAACATAAGGACACAGAAAGGCCTTAAGTAAGGAAAAAACAGACCATGCAAATATCAAGCAAAGAACTGATATAAGCAATACTTTATAAGTATTAGTCAAAGCACACAAAAAGCTAGAGACAAAGAGGGTCACCTCATAATGCCCAAGGATAAATACACCAAGAAGTATTTCCTGAGGTATGCATTTAATAATTTAGCCTTAAAACATATAAAGCAAAACAAACTGAACCACAAGGGGAAACAAATCAAACAGGCCTGTTTATCTACTGGGAAATGTTAACATATTTCTTTTTGAAAGTTATAGAAGAAACGCATACACAAAAAAGTCAGTAATTATAAACAATTTGAACAAAATTAATAAACCTGACCTATAAAGGGTATATAGAGTACTATATTCAGCAACTGCAGAATATTCTTTTTTTCAAGCAAACAGAGAACATTACAAAATTTGATCATATACTGGGCCACAAACACAAGTACTGATGTATTTTAAAGGAATGTTCTCTGACTGCAGTGCAATTAAGCTAAACATAAAAAAGAAAGATATAATAAAAGTCACATTAAGAAAATAGAAAAAACACATAACAGCAACTGATCTAAGAAAAAAAGACATAAGTAACCAATATCACAAATGAAATTACTACAATTCCTATAGAGCTGTAAAGGAGAGGTTTATGAAGAACTTTATGTCAATAAATTTGAAAACTTAGGTCAAATGGACAAATTCTTAGAAAAATGTAATCTAGTAACACTAACTCAAGAAGACAGAGAAAACCTGAAGAATCCCACAAATAGTAAAGACTATACCTCAGTGGCCCAAACTCTAAGCCCATACTGGTTCCTTAATAATTTTACCAAACTCCCAAGGAAGAAGTAATTCCAATATTAGTGAATGCATCCAAGAATAAAATGGGAACATTCCCAAATAATTTTATGAAACTAGAATTATTTTGATATGGAAACCTGAGAATACCAAAAAGGAAAATTAAAGGTTAATCTCACTCATGAAGAGAAATACAAAATGAGAGCATGGATAAGGTGAACACACACATATAATTCACATGAATTCTGCAGAGTATAAAAAGCATGATATGATAATAACACACCATGCAAATTTAGCTTAAAATAGAAAACAAATTAAAAAGATCGTTCATATTAGAAAATTATAGATTAAAAGAACAAAAATGAAATAATCAAATACAAAAAAAGCACCTGATAAAATATAACCACCATTCATAATAAAATCTGATAGCAAACTAGGACTAGAACCTCTATAATCTACACATTAAATTTAATCTAGAAAAAATTTAAGAGCAAACATCATGGTGCAATCTTGGAGGTTTTCCTTCTATAATGAGAAGTTATAAAACAAAGACGTACAGAAGAGTTAACATAGCAGGCCTGAGACAGTTATCTTTAGGTGGTTTTGCTTGCAAGGCTGTCCCTTGGCTGGTGCCTGGAAATTTGAATGATTGTAAATGGTTCCCTACACTGACTTTCCCTAAAACAGTAAGTGTGGTTCACTGTGCCTGAATTATTTGTATAAACAACATGGTTTTATTTGCTTTCCTTCTGGGAGTCTGGAATTTGGCACTTGCTAGGCAGAGGGAGGGTGCTTCTGTGACCAGCTCCAATAAAAACCTTGGGTAGTGCATTTCTAATGAGATTGCCTAGTAGACAATACTTCACAAGTGTTACCACAACTCACTGACAGAGGAATTAACTGCATACTGTGTGACTCCAGATGGAGAGGATTCTTGGAAGCTTGCAACTGGATTCTTTCAGATTTTGCTCCTTCTCTTTTTGCTAATTTTGCTCTATATTCTTTCACTGTAACAATTTTTAGCCTTGAGTACAAGTGTATGTTGAATCATGAGAATCCATCTAGCAAATCAAACCTAGGGAGGACGTGGGACTTACAACATAAATATCTACTATCATCATTAGTACTTGACAATGAATGGGAAGTCCTAGCTATTCCAGTAAGAAAAAGAGAAGAATAGGGTGCCTGGGTGGCTCAGTCGTTAAGCGTCTGCCTTCGGCTCAGGTCATGATCCCAGGGTCCTGGGATCGAGTCCCACATCGGGCTCCCTGCTTGGCAGGAAGCCTGCTTCTCGCTCTCCCACTCCCCCTGCCTGTGTTCCTGCTCTCGCTATCTCTCTCTCTGTCAAATAAATAAATAAAATCTTTAAAAAAAATAAAAATAAAAAAAAATAAAAAAAAGAAAAAGAGAAGAATAAGGATAGAAAGATAAAAACAAATTGGGATGAATTGTTTATAGAGAAAATCTCAAGGAATCTATAGATAAGGCACAAGTATAGATTTTAATTCTATAAAATGCAGATTATAATGCCATAAAATAAATAACAACAAAAATTACATTCCTAAATACCAGTGAAGAGATTAAAAATAAAAAAGAAATACTATTTTAAAAAGCATGAAAAAATAGGGGCGCCTGGGTGGCTCAGTCGGTTAAGCGTCTGCCTTCGGCTCAGGTCATGATCCCAGGGTCGTGGGATCGAGCCCCGCATCGGGCTCCCTGCTCTGTGGGAAGCCTGCTTCTCCCTCTCCCACTCCCCCTGCTTGTGTTCCCTCTCTTGCTGTGTCTCTCTCTGTCAAATAAATAAATAAAATCTTAAAAAAATTAAAAAATTAAAAAAAAGCATGAAAATATAAAGTGCCTAGTAACAAATCTTTAAAAAAAAATTATTTATTTATTTATTTGAGAGAGACAGGGAAAGAGAGCAGGGGAGGAGCAGAGGGAGAGGGAGAAGCAGACTCCATGCTGAGCACAGAGCCTGATGGGGGGTTTGATCCCAGGACCCTGAGATCATGACCTGAGCCGAAATCAAGAGTCAGACACTTAACCGACTGAGCCACCCAGGTGCCTCTAAAGTGCCTAGGAATAAATCTAACAAAAAATGTATAAGATCTTTACAGATAAAAGTACAGACACTAAAAATATTAAATAAATGCAGAGATTTCAAGATTTAATTCTGTAAAGAAGTCCAATCACCCAAGTTACTCCATAAAACAAATGCAACCCCAATTAAAATTCCCAAGTGGGGAAAAGGGAATGTAGAATCAATAGGCTGATTCATCATATTTGTAGAGAATTACAAAGAGCCATACCCATAACTAGAGGATAGCCATACTCCAGAAAATGAACAAAGTCAGTGGAATTACTCTAGGAGGTAGTGAGTTACAGTAAAAAATTACAATTGAGAGAGTGTAGTATTGGTGTGGATAGACAAGTAGGCCAACAGAATAGAATAGATAGGCCAGAAACTGACCCAAGCATATATGGATGCTTGATATATGACAAAGGCAGTCCTGCAGAGCAGTAGGGAAAGAATGAACTTTTCAATAAATGGTGCTAAGAAAGTGGATTATCCATATGGAAAATTAAATGGGATCTCCACTTCACATGATACACAAAAATTAATCCCAGGTAGTCTACAGATATAAATGTGAGATGCAACGTTATAAATAAAGCTTTTAGAAAATAACTATGGGAGAACAGCTTCATAACTTCAAAGTAAGAAAGAGTTTCTTTATAAACATATAAAACTACTAATCATAAAGGAAACATGATAAATTTGACTACATTAAGGTTAAGAAGATCTGTTCATCAAAGATATTATAGAGAGTGAAAAACAAGCCACAGAATAGAAAAAGGTATTTATAATAACCAACTGCCAACAGACATCCAAGAAATACAAGGAATTCCTACAAACCAGTAAGAAAAAGAAAGTTGACCAATAAAAAGATGAACAAGAGACTTGACCAGGCATTCTACAAAATGAAATCCAAATGGCCAATAAAATATTTGAAAGAATGCTCAATCTCATTAGAAATCAGAGAACTGCAAATTAAAAACCCCGATAAAATTACAAAGCCATCAAATTGCAAAAATTTTAAAACTCTGATCAAATCAAATATTGGAGAGGATGTGACAACAGGTACACACAATACTGGGAGTCTAAACTGGTATAACCACTTCAGAAAACGTTTTGGTTACATCTAGTAAATTGGAGATGTGCGTACCCCACAACAGAGTAATTCCATTCCCAGGTATAAACCCTAGAAAAAACAGGTACGTACGCAAACCACAATTCATAAACAAAAGTGCTCATTGCAATACTGTTACGGTTTTTTGTTGTTGTTGTTATTACAGAAAACCTGGAGTCCATGTTATAATAGAAAACTCAGAGTCCATGAACAGAATGGATAAATAAATGATGATATGGTCCTAAACTAGAAAACTATTCAGAGGAAAGAATGGATCAGGGAATGGCACAAGGGAGTGGCAGGGAATTTTTGAGAAGTTGGTAATGTTCTAATTCTGGACCTGGGTGGTAGTTACATGGATGTTCACTTTTTAATTATTCATTAAACAGTATATTTGTATTTTATGCTTTTTTAATATGCATGCAGTTCTTTATGATAAAAACAAAAAATTTAAAAAGTAATTTATCTTTTAAGCAGAATTTTAGAAGAACATGCTGATGCATGATAATTTTTCTTTCAGAAATATGAGGAGGCGCCTGGGTGGCTCAGTCGTTAAGCGTCTGCCTTCAGCTCAGGTTATGATCCCCTGGGATCGAGCCCCACATCGGGCTCTCTGCTCGGCGGGAAGCCTGCTTCTCCCTCTCCCACTCCCCCTGCTTGTGTTCCCTCTCTCGTTGTCTCTCTCTCTGTCAAATAAATAAAATCTTAAAAAAAAAAATTAAAAAAAAAAAAAAAAGAAATATGAAATGTCAAGTCTGTACCAGTAATAACAATAAAATAAGGTGTTTTAAAAGTGCTAAAATGTTGCAACTCCAAAGCTAAAATGGTCTTTGAAAAAGGAACATAATTCTATGACATGATTTAATAACACTATTAAAGAATTTCTAGAATAGCAGTTGCAAATATTTCAAATACATAAGCTTTAATTTGCATACTTAGCTTAAGGAATGCAAAAGGGATGAAAGAGTATGAAAATTAGGTGTAGTAGAAGAGAAAGCCCTCTTAGTTCTTCCTTCAAAATTAGAATCTAAACACTTCCCAATAATTTAACAGCATTATCCAAGCCACCATCATTTTTCACCTCAACAGCAACAGCTTTGTAACTAGACTCCCTGCTTTCAACCTTCCATTCTTGCCTACTAACGCTCATTTTTCAGACAGCAGCAAGAGTGATCTTTCAAAAAGCAAACATGCTCAAAACCCTCCCATGGCTTCTATTTTCACTTAGAATATATTAGGAGCCCTCACCAGTTTCTCTAAGCTCATGTTCAACATTCTCCTTATTCACCTATGCTTCAGTCACCCCGTCCCCATTTTAATCCTCAAATATACCAACCTCATTCCTAACTCAGTCTTACACTTTTGTCACTACCTGGAAGAGTCTTCCTCCAAAGATTCACGTGGCTGCCTCTTTCTCGTCATTCAGATCACTGCTTAAATGTCATCTCTCAGAGAAGCTTCTCCTGACTACCATATTGAAAACACTCACGACCTCCTCCCAACAAACACCATTTTCATTTCCTTTTATCTCCTGTGCTTTATTTTCTACATGCACTTAACTCTATCTGAAATTATATTTGTTCCTCTACTCATCTCCTGTCTCTCCCCACAAAATACAAGCTACATGAGGGGAAGAACTTTGTTTTGGTCACTGATGTATCCCTGGTAATTGGAATAGGTCTGGATCACAACAGCCACTTACTACATTTATTAGGTGAAAAAAACGAATCTAACTGATTAAAAGAATTCTAACTGGAAGAGATGGAAAGAAGTACTTACATGTTTATTGCTTATTGGTCTTTTTAAGAAAGCATCTCTAGAAATGTGGTCTGCTGTTCTTGCCACATCTTCCAAAAACCGATAATCTAAAAATTTCAAAATAGAAAAATAAACAAATGACATATGCCAATGGCCAGGAAGCATCAATCTGCTATGCATAAGATGACTCACCACTTAGGAGATTCATTTCAGTAAACTGTTGTATGGAAACATATGCAGTCTTATCTCGAACTCCATTACAGGTCAGTTCTGCTTTGTGTTTCTTTACACAGGGCAAACTGAAGAGACAAATGAGGTGGTACTTTTATATTGTGAGGTAAGAAAGGTACAGACAGAGGTAGTAAGGTAGGAAATTACATACATACCTGCAGGAATATCGCATACAACGTGGACATTTGTACTTTGCTTCTTCTGTACCACAAGTTTCACACCTACAAAAGTCCACAAGAAACTTAATAAGTTATCAAATATTAATTCTACTTATTGACTTATAAATTTTTAATGCTGAGTCAATTACTCATCACAATTTATAGACATGTAGTCAGTAAACAAAGTATATGGAAGTTACTCTGATAAAATACTTGAGAGCTGTCAAACATCCTTAGAACATTCTCCTCCAGGAAACTGTCTTCATCTCCAAATGACAACTACATTTACAACATTGTTAGTACTACATAATCTAAAAAAACATATATTAAATTAAAAAAGAAATCTCACTTTTGACTTCTTTTTCTACTGCAATCAGAGAATGAGATTATTCATTAATATTTTAACTTGTAATTCCTGGCAGTCTGCTAAAGATTGTGTGTGTGTGTGTGTGTGTGCGCGCGCGCATATAACCAGAAGTCCAATCCATGAATTTACATACCTTAAAGCAAACATACCACAAAAAGAATATGAGACCAAGTCAAATTTACAGAGTATCAGCTGTATCTTTTCTCCTCATCTCCACACCCAACTTAAAATTAGCATTAAAATAATCTAGAAATGCTATTACCCTAAGCTCATATTCAACATTCTCCTTACTCACCTATGGTTCAGTCACCCCGTCCCCATTTTAATCCTCAAATATACCAACCTCATTCCTAACTCAGTCTTACACTTTTGTCACTACCTGGAAGAGTCTTCCTCCAAATTATCATTATCATCTATCTCCAATTACTCTTGTAGGATCTTGGGATACTGACAACCAAACTACAGTCATTTCTATTTGGCCCACTGTGTTCTAGACAGTAATAGTCCCAAGAATCTGATCACTCTCATTTCCCATGCTGTCACATGATCATACACCATAAGGAAATTAAATATAAAGCAATAAATATGCATACTATCCATAGAGAAAGTAAACAGCTGGGTGAGTTCAAGTGCATTTTTGTCTAATTTTAACTTAATCCATGTTGTCATTGTTAGTTTTATTAGACTTTTCCTTATGTCTATCCTCTTTTAAAGAATACTGAGTCAAGAGCATATTAAGTCAAATCAGAATCTGGTCCAAGGGTTTTCTGGTCCCCAGAATTTTCACTTCCTTACTTGGCCATTGTCCACTGGCCACTAACAGCCTGACATATTTTCACTGAATTTGTTGTCCTTTGACAAAACCCTGCCTTACCAATTACCCCCTCCCTCCACCACCAACATGCACGCTCCAGGGACCCAAGTTTGCATTTATTTTTCATTATTCCACACTGCTAGATTTCCTTCAATCCAGACAACAGAGGACTCCACAGCTTTATTTCCCCAATGAATTTCTCCCTGTCCTACCTTGACATGGCCAGTTTCCGTTTGAAACCCACTGGGGGATTTATCTGAGGCTCTTCTTTCACCTTTGTATCATCCATCACTTCTTCCTTTGGGAAATACTTCTCTTCTTTTACACAAACTTCATCCATCATTTCCTCCTTTTTTATGTTTTGAGCAACAAACACCTCCTCTTTTATCTCCAAGTTATCTTTCTTCTCTTCCTTCACATCTAGCCAGTCCATCACCTCTTCCTTCACCTTCACTTTCTCTTCTTTTACCTCTGCTCCATCCACTTTCTCTTCTTTTACCACAAAACTACTACCCATCTCCTGCTTCACCTCCAAACTGCCTGGTTTCTCCTCTTTCACCTCAGGCCCATCCTCCACCTCCTGCTTTACCCACCGGCCATCCAGCATCCCGTCTTCCATTTCCGACCAGTCCATAACTTCTTGTTTCACAACCGTTAGGTCCACTCGCATCTCCTCTGCCGTTTGTCCACTTCCTTCTCTATCCTCTGTCTTCATTCCTGCCTGTCCATTCCCCGCTTCTACACTGCCAGCGTCCGTCCCTGCTGTGCCCCCGACTCTCTCCCTACCGGACTCGAGCCTTAGCCGCGCCCCCTCAGCTCCACTCTGCAGACCTCCTCCCAATGTCCCTTCATTTTCAACAGGCGTATCCATCAGCTCACGACCTCTGGCCTTCGCTGCCACTCTGTCCTTCAGTGTGGCTTGTCCACGCCAAAAAGAACGAATTCTGGGGCGGAACACCGACAGTCGCCCACGTGCGGGACCGAAAGCCCTATGCAGCAAACGCCGGCCTGCAGCTTTCGTCCAAATCGTCGTAAAGCAACACTTCCGCGCCTCGCCACTTCACGACTCGTAGAGCCCTTTACGGCTCTGCGGCAGTCCGGCCCAGAGACACTGCGAGAATCGGCGTGAGGCCACGCCCCTGTGAGCTCACTTTTGGGGCGGGGCTTCGTCAAACCCTGCCCCCGGGGAGGCAGCCTCCGGCCGCTCTTCCCGCCCCCAATCTGTGCTTGGCCATACTCCTCTGTAAAGAGTGGGGGTGAGGGGCGGAGCAGGGAGAGGCAAATCCCTGACAGTTTTGGAACGGTTAAGACCCACCCTGGTCTGTATGATCTTGTATGAAAATGGAAGAAACACTTGAAGCCACGCCTCGGCAAGCTTCATTCTTCACCTATGCACTAGAGACGATGGTGTTGTTATGTGAAGATTAAATGGAATCATGCATGGAAATAAGCCAGTAGTTACTGAAATAAACTCAATAGATGGTGGCTATTGTCACAGGGAATCCTGAGAGGTTTCAGATAGGAAAGAAGGAATTAATTTTTATTCTTTAAGTTCCGTCAGTAACAGCCCACAACAGCCAGTTTCCCATTCCCAGCATCCTACAGGATTCTCTCTTTAAAACAAACAGGGTTGCTGGAGTGGTGGGGGTGGGAGGGATGGGGTGGCTGGGTGATAGACATTGGGGAGGGTATGTGCTATGGTGAGCGCTGTGAATTGTGTAAGACTGATGAATCACAGACCTGTACCTCTGAAACAAATAATACATTATATGTTAAAAAAAAAAAAAAAGATAGTAGGAAGGGAAAAATGAAGGGGGGGGAATTGCAGGGGGAGACGAACCATGAGAGACTATGGACTCTGAGAAACAAACAGGGTTCTAGAGGGGAGGGGGTGGGGGAAAGGGTTAACCTGGTGATGGATATTAAAGAGGGCACGTATTGAATGGAGCACTGGGTGTTATAGGCAAACAATGACTCATGGAACACAACATCAAAGAAAAATAAATAAATAGGAAAAAAAAAGAACGTGTGTGTGTGTGTGTGTGTGTGTGTGTGTGTGTGTATCCCTAAAGACTGGGCCAAAATTTCAATCCCCAGGAATAGAAGATCTAAAAAATAATACAAAAATGCAAAAAACAAAAACCACACTTTTGTCTATCTCAATTATTTTTCTTTTTCTTTTTTTTAAAGATTTTATTTATTTATTTGACAGAGAGAGACAGCAAGAGAGGGAACACAAGCAGGGGGAGTGGGAGAGGGAGAAGCAGCCTTCCCGCCAAGCAGGAGCCCCATGCGGGGCTCGATCCCAGGACCCTGGGATCATGACCTGAGCCGAAGGCAGACGCTTAACGACTGAGCCACCCAGGCGCCCCTCTCAATTACTTTTCAAAATTATTATTATTACATACGGGGCATTAGGCACTTTCACCTAATCTTCACATCATGTCTGTGAGGTGAGGTATTTTTCTCACTGTGTAAGGAAACTTCATAGGAGATATATTTTTCTTGCTGCATAAAGGAGGCTTCAAAGAAATGGCTTCTCAGCTGTAGGTTGCTTTGTATTATCTCCTCAATGCAGGGCATTTAACTGTTCTCATTTGCAAGTTGGTCAAAGAATGGGAATTTTGAATGGGTGAGCAGAGTGAGGGAGGGAGAAAATTTCGAAACCTAGTTGGGGCACCAGGGATTAAGCAGTGCTGGAAGGAGCACAGAAGTAAATTGGGAGAGTTTAGTACAATCTTCTTATGGGTTGTGAGAAAGAAGCTTCCAGAGGAATCATATGGATAGTCTCTTTTGGAGATACTTAGAGGTGCTAGCTGCCCGTGGAGTCAAAGAAAGCCTGATTGGATTTTCAGGCCAGATCACATATTTACACAGGGGAAAGGGGCTAAATGGTAGAAAGAATCCATGTGGTTTTTGCTAAAGACAAGATTTGTGAAATGGGAGCAACAAGAGGGAGTGTTGATCCTCAAGAGAATAAAACCATCCAGATTTCCATTTAAGAAAGGGAAAAGTTCTAGAACTACAGATCAGACACCAGAAGCATAAAGACTGTAAGATTTTAAAACTTTTGTCATTTCCCTACATTTGTTCTTGTAATCTGTGTTTTTTTAACAGTCACTGGAGGAAAAATTGTTAAACCAGTAAGGCTCCTTGATGGCTTTACAGCTAATCATTTACCTAAGTTAAACAATCCACACTGTGGGACGGTAGTTTTAATGGAGATACTGGAAGTTGTGGCGGTCTTGTTGAATGGTAGTTTTGAAGGAAAAGGGAGGCTTGAGTAGTCCTGAAGGAGGGAACTTTGGGTTATTGGAGTATAGAGCACAGCATTGTATGCAAGGATGGAGATAGGACAAGGACAAAGAAAGGGAGGCAGAAGTTATGTGGAGCTGTCGCTGAATTCCTATCCAGTTCCTCAAACTCCTTTCTCCCCCTTTTCCACCTCGGTGGAGTAGGGGGACAAGCCCAGCTCCTTCACTATAGGATTGTGCCTATCATTTCTGTCTCCTGTCTCTGCAGCAGGCATCACCTTGCAGCTTTCCTAACCACTTTGAGAAGTGGCCCTTTGTCAAAGTCATAGTTGAGTTCATTTTAACAGCCAGAAACTTAGGAGTGCTTTCTAGGAAAGCATCTTAGCTGTGACTGAAAAGCCATGAAAAAGTGTATCTTAGGGATGGTTAAATCATTTCAGCAGCTCAGCAGGCTCTTTGTGTAGTCAACCGTCTGCTTGACTATAGAAGGGCCTTTCCTGACCTGTCAGTAGACAGGTAAGAAAACAAAGACCCAGAGAAATAAAATGATTTGTTCAAGATTAAATGGCTATTTAGTGGCAGCACTGACACAGAAAATTAACATTCTGGTCAAAGCCCTTTGTTTGCACTTGAGCTAGCTTAAGATAAAGGCCAAGAGTTGGAATTTCAACTGTGTCCACACAAGAGCCAGGAACCAGAAAGCCCGGAAGTCTGAGTTTTATTGTGTATGGGTATGTGTTGTGATGTGTTGCAGGTTGGGCTATTCAGAAACAGATACTGATAGGAGTTGTTAGGGATCGCTACCTGTGAAGAGAAAGGGGAGGAAGGAGGATCGGCCAGAGAAAGCATTTAACTTGTGATACAGGTCAGACCAGCCTTGGCCAACCTGACAGGTAGCTCAGAGAAAGCATTTTTCTTTAGAGTGTCCCACTTCAGGCAGAACTGCCTCATACTTTATATCTGGCCCCACTGGGTCATCTGACACAGGCTGCCCCAGCAAGGGCATGATCTTGGGCAAGAGGCTTCTCTGCAGCTGGAGCTGACAGCTGGACTGCACTCTTTGTGGCCAGGTAGCAAGTCCTTCTTTGAAGAAGATCTGGGTGGCACATCTCCGTGGCTACCACGGTATGAATGTGTGCCTCTAGCCACATGGCCTTTTGTCACTGAGTTGGCTTCATTCTACTTTCTTTGTAGGCAAGTTGTCTCTCTTCTCCATGTACCTTGTTAAAAAAATACTGCCATTCCACAACTCCAAGGTTTATATATCCTCAGTGCTTGTATAATCATGGAGACTCACTATTGTCTAATTCCAAATGTCTGGGGAAAAGAATCTGATTGGATCAGCCAAGTAAGGGAGGTAGGGAAAAGCTCTGGGTTTAAATCTCCTTTGCCAGTAGCTAGGTGACCACTCTGAGTCTCAGTCAGTCTATCTGTAAAATGGCGATAGTTATATGTATTTCACAGATCTATTTTGAGAATTAAATAAGACAATGTATGTGAAAGAGCTTTGTAAACAGTAAAGCATTCTACAAATATAAGTATTATTTTCCTTATCCTACCAGTAATTTTGAGAGTCCTGCTGATGATAGCTTGCTTAATTGTTTTCTCTTTTGGATCATGGAGGACAAAGTTGAGATAATCACATTTCCCAGTTCTTGGCACATTCTTCTCATGTGCAACAACACTTTCCTTAATATTTTTGCTATTTGTACATCTCCACTATCATTACCCTCCCCTTCACTCTTATACATTTAATATGACTCCATATATATATATATATATATATATATATATATATATATATGTCTTTGTGAAATACGTAGAATTGTTTTATTGTGTGTATCTTTTTAACAGCTTCATTGAGGTATAATTCACATAAAATAAAATATGTCTATAATAAACATACAATTCAATAATTTAAACTTGAAATTTTATACAGTTTTGCAACCATCACCAAAATCCAGGTTTGGAACATTTCCATCTACTCCCATCCAATACCCTTGTTCCCATCTGCAGTCAATCCCTGTTCCCATCCCCAGCCCCATGCAACCATTGATCTAATTTCTATTCCTATAGATTTGCCCCTCCTGGAAATTTCATATGAAATAATATAATATGTGGTCTTTTGAGTCTGGCCTCTTTTATTAAGCTTAAAGTTTTTGAGGTTCATCCATGTTGTAGCATGTCTCAGTAGTTTATTCCTTTTTATTGCTGAATAATATTCCATTGTATGGATATATCACATTTTGCTCATTCATCAGTTGATGGGCATTTGGATTGTTTCCAGGTTTGGTGTTATGAGAAATTCTGCTTCTACATTCCCATACAAGTCTTTGTGTGTATATTCGCATTTCTCTTGAGTAGGTACCTAGGAGTGGAATTTCTAGACCATATCGTAAGTTTACATTTAATTTTTAAGAAAGAGCCAAACTGTTTTCCAAAGTAACTATACCATTTTACATTCCCACTGGCAATGTATGAGGGTTCCAGTTTTTCTACATCCTTGCCAACGGTTGGTATTTATTGTCAATCTTTTTGATTATGGATAGATAATGGTATCTCACTATGAATTTAATTTGCATTTCTTTAATGATTAATAATGCTGAGCATTTTTTCATGTGCTTACTGGCCAGTTCTCTATCTGGATTAGTGACATATTCAAATCTGCTTTTAATTAATTGTTTTTTATTACCAAATTGTAGTAGTTCTTCATATATTATGGATAAAAATCTTTTGTAGATAGCCATCAGGATGTTCCTTAATGATTTCCACCTCCTGCTATTCATGCCAATGTATAAAACTTTCCCAAATTATCCAGGATTGGCCTGTGTTACTGATAACATACAGCAGAAGTATATTGTGTTGCTCCTGAGATTAGGTTTGAAAAATGGCTGTGGTTTCTGTTTCAGGCAATTGCTCTCTTACTCCTCTCCTAGATCACTTACTCTGAGGGAAGCAAGCTGCCATGTTCTGAGTTGCCCTACCAGGAGGGCTCATGTAGCAGGGAGCTAAACTCTCTATTATAAGGCTGAACTGTGTCCCTCCAGATTTCATATGTTGAAACCCTAATCCCTAGGACCTCAAAATGTGGCTGTATTTGGAGATAGGGCCTTTAAAAGATGATTAAGTTAAAATGAGGCCATTCAGGTGGACCTTAATTCAGTCTGTCTGGTGTACTTCTAGAAGGGGAAATTTGGACACAAATAGAGATCAGGGATGTGTGCACACAGAGGAAAGACCACATGAAGACATAGCAAGAAGGAGGTCACCTGCAAGCCAAAGAGAGAGGCCTCAGAAGAAAACAAACCTGCCAACACTTGATTTTGGAATTCTGGCCTGCAGAACTGTTAGAAAATAAGTTTCTGTTATTCAAGCCACACATTTGACCTATTTTCTTATAGCAGCCCTAGCAAACTAATACACTGGGCAACAACCAGCGAGGAGCTGAGGCCTGTCAACAGCCATGGGAGTGAGCTTGGAAGCAGATTCTCCAGTCCTAGTCAAGGCTTGACATGGCTGCAGCTCTGGTCAGCAGTTGCTCCTCATATTCAAAAATTGGGTGACATAATAAATATTTGTTATATTAAACTGTTAAGTTTCGGGGCAGTTGCTACACAGCAATAGATAATTAATACCAAGTCCTTGTATGGTTTGCAAATATATTCTCCCACTATGTGACTAGTTTTTAATTTTCCTAATTATGTCTTTTAAAGAGCACAAGTTTGGTATTTCAGTGAAGTCCAGTTTATGAGTTTTTCAAATGAATTCTGCTTTTCGTGTCACACTAAAAAGTTTTTGGCTAGCCCAATGTACCAAAGATTATCTCCTATATATTCTAGAAGTTTTATAGTTTTAGCTCTTACATTTAGAGCTATGATCCATGTTGAGTTTTTTTATAGAGCAAATTAATGATTTATTTTTCGCATATGGATCTCTTCTTATCCAAGCACCGTTTGTTGAAAAGATCATCCTTCCCCCTTGAATTGCCTTGATATTTTGTAAAAAATGAAGTCATCACAAATATAAGAGTTTATTTCTGGACTTTCTGTTTCATTGATTTATATGTCTATGCACCAACACCATACTTTCTCGATGATAATTTTATAGTAAGTTTTCAAACTGGGTAATTAAGTCCTCCTCCATTGGTCCTTTTTCAAAATTGTGTTGGTCATCATAGCATAACAGATAGAGATGTTGAATCACTATGTTGTACACCTGAATCTAATGTAACATCGTGTGTCAACTATACTAAAAATTTTTTTAAAAAAATATGTTGGCTATTCTAGGTCTTTTGCATGTCCATATAGATATTAGGATTAGTTTATCAATTTCTACATAAGAGCTTGCTGGGATTTTGACAGGGATAAGGTGGAATATATAGATCACTTGAAGAGAAGTAGCATGTTAACAATAGTGTGTCTTACAATCTATGAAAATGGAATGTCACTCATTTATTTAGATTGTCTTTAATTTCACTTAACAATGCTGTGTAGTTTTCAGTGTACAAGTTTTTGCATGTCTTTTGCTTAATGTATTCCTAAGTATTTTATTCTTTTTTTTTAATTAAGTAAGCTCTACACCCAATGTTGGGCTTGAACTCATGACCCTAAGATCAAGAGTCCCATGCTCTACCGCCTGAGCTAGCCAGACATCCCAGTATTTTATTCTTTCTGATGTGATTTTGAAAGAAATTATTTAATTTCATTTTTGGATTTTCCATCACTAGCCTAAAACAATGCAATGGTTTTTTTATATTGATTTTGTATATTGCAACCTCACTATTCATTTTTTTATTATATATATTATATATAGCTGGATTCAATTAGCTAATATATTTTTTAGGAGATTTCATATATGTTTATGAAGGATGTTTGTCTATAGCTCTCTTTTCTTGTAATGTTGTCATGTTTTGTTATCAGAGTTCTTTATGCTTTTTAGGAGAGTTCCCTAACTAATTTCTACTTTGCTCATTTGTTATTTGATGGTATCCAATCTTAGCCAACACATCCACTAAGTTCATTTCAATCACTATATTTTTCATAACCAGTTTCTCCAGCTTCTTTTTGCTTCATATTACTAATATTCTCCCTTATCTCTTTGGAGATATTTCTTTTACTCATTTAACATTTCTCACTTTTTTAAAAAAGATTTTATTTATTTATTTGAGAGAGAGAGATAGCGAGAGCAGGAACACAAGCAGGGGGAGTGGGAGAGGGAGAAGCAGGCTTCCCGCGGAGCAGGGAGCCGGATGCGGGACTCGATCCCAGGACCCTGGGATCATGACCTGAGCTGAAGGCAGCTGCTTAACGACTGAGCCACCCAGGCGCCCCTAACATTTCTCACTTTTTAAAAAATCTATTAATTTTGCTCCACTAGTACAAATTGTACAGTTTTCTAAGAAAGTTCTTTTATGGAATTACACTCTTCAGATGCTGTAATATTTTCCCCTGTGATCTCATATTCACTTGGGAGTATCAGCATCTTCAGCTGTTAATTCATACTTGAAAGGGAGGATCAAAAGCCTGAGACTTGGATTGTGATTCTTCTGATTTTTTTTTTTTTTCGAGGTGGCTGGTAGGAAAGAGAGTGGATGAGTCTTAGGGTAGAATGCTTCTGATGTTATAGTCAGAGCTCCACTAGAACCACTCGGGCCTTTCATGAGGAAAACATGCCCCATATGCCTGCATTTGCCATCCCTTTCAAGAACTACTATATTCTGTGGTTTCACCCAGGGTAGAAGGAAGAGAAAAGAACTGTTGCAAGCCAAACTGTATGTATAGTTATCAGCTTCCCTGATGTTACTCCACCTCCATGGGCAGGTGTTGGGCTGGCCCTGCTGTTGGCCCTTGAGTTGAGGTGGGCTGTGATCCACCCAGGTTAATGTGGGTAGACAAGGGCAGAATCAGAGATACTATCCCTCCATTTTACCCTTTACCTCCGTCAGTGTCCATCTATGACTCTAGGCCTTCCTTTCCCACCACAATGGGCCCCAACTCCCTTTCATCTTCTACAGGCTTCTCAGTATTTCTGAGAAGGCTCCAAGATCCATTACCACCCTCTCATTTATATGACATCTTCAGGATTAGACTTGGGGACTCCAGGAAGTATTGGCTTCTTTTTATAATTGGCTATCTTTTTCAGCAACTGGATTCTCCAGATTTATTTAAAAAATAGGGATGATAGTAACTTTCTGAAATAATTTCAGAGGTGTCCTAAACATCCTTCCTACTGGGCTTCCCATGATATTGCTCAAATTTTTCCAGGATGCAAGATGTTTTATTATATCCACAAAGGTTTCATTATATTCGCAACTTTGAGGCAATGTAGCAATTCCCGTATACTTGTCCATGGACTGTTTTATCAGCATCACCCCGTGTGCTTGATAAGATTTCTGGGTCTTTCCATAGAGGTACTTAATCAAAATAGAGCTACTGGAAAATCTTTTAACAAGCATCTCTGTGTGTACTTAACGATGTATAGGCAGGTTTGCGAATCACTGGGTGAAGGCATTACAATTACATAGTCCAAGATGGTAGCCACAGTAGCTATGGAGCCCTTGGAATGTGGTTATCCAAACTGAGATGTACTGTAAATATAAAATGTACACTGACTTTCAGAGATTCAGTACATAAAAAAAGAATGTAAAATATCTCATTAATAACATTTTTATATTGATCACATGTTGAAATGGAAATATTTTAGATATATTAGGTTATGTATAATACATTATTAAAATTAATTGCACTGGTTTTGTTTTGTTTTTACTTTTTTAAATGTGGCTACTAGAAAATCTTAAATTACATATGTGGCTTATATATTTCTATTGGGCAGTGTTGCACTAGAAGAGGTTATTAGAATTCAAACTCCAATTAGCTGAGATTTAGACAATAGAAAATTCAAGAATCAGCTAAATGTAGTGGTTCATTTGTTAATTCAGTCAATAAATATTTGTCTCTTCATTCTTCAGATTGTAGCCTGAGCATCTTTGCAAATCACAAGTCTGATAATGTCAGCCAACTCCTTAAAACCCTTCAATGTCTAATCGTTGTTCTTAGGATAAAGAACTAAATCCTTATCATGGCCTTGCAAAGATCCCTCATAATCTGACCCATATCTTCTCTTCACCCTCATGTCTAATTACTCATCCTTCAGATGGAAGAAGGCCCTACTTTCCTAGGGAAGCATTCCTTAGGCACTCCTCCTCCCCTCTGCTCCAGCCTAGGTCAGAGTTCATGTATATGTGTGTGTTTCTTTCAGAGCACTGGTTTCAAGTTGTAATGATATATTCATGAATACTATCATTTGATTAACATGGTTTCTCTCCTAGATAGGAAGCTCATTGAGCACAGGGACTTTGCCTTTTTTGCTCAATTTGAATTGCCAACTCAGAGCACAGTCTCTAGTTCACAATATGCAATAAAACATGAAGACATGGAGGACTTGAGCACCTATTTGCATCATACACTGTGCCATTCTATGTGATTATAAGCATTAAAATCTACACTTTGCCTTCAGGGAGGTCACAGTGTAGTGAAGGGAGACAGGCATGTGAAAAGCAGTAACAACTCACTGAAGCAAGTGTAGAAGACAGAATGTGACCCAAAGAGGAAGCAGCATGCATTCCTTTGTGGGAAAAGTTAAGAAAGGTTTCCCAAGGAGCTAACTTGAGGAAAGAGTAGGAATTGGCCAGGAGAACAAGGCAGGAGAACTTTCCAGGCAAAGGAATGAAACATATAGTATGTTCAGAGAACATGAGATAAGTTAGGTATGGCTGGAGTACACAGACTTTGATGAGAAAAAAGGGTGAGCAGGTTGACAGGTAATCAGAGGCCCCGTCACCAAGGCCTTATAGGCCTTGCAGAAAAGCTTGCATTTCTTTATCCTATAGGTGATCAGGAGCCAGTTTCATTTCCTCAGCTTGGGTTCTGAGGTTGGGACACAGAGAAAAAACCACAGATTTGTTCTGGGTATGATTATTCTTTAGCAGGGGAGCATGACATACTATGATTTGGATGGGCCTATTATTACAACACAAGTAACTTGTTTCCAAAGAATTGGCCAGATCTATTACTGGCAAAAGCATTATTTGGATCAAACAAACAAATCATGATTCAGGAGGTTCAATCATAATTGATGAGCCTTTAGAAGGATCCAACAATTGGGTCATTACTATTAGAGGAATCCAGGACCTAATACAGAAGGCCTAACTATTTGCAGCAGGGGGGTACATGAAATAGATTTCTAAAAAGGTTTTAGAAAAAAATTTACTGAAAAATATCTAAAATATTTATTATCTTTTAACATCTGAACCCTGAAGTCAGCAATAATATTGGTTATAAAATCAAACTAAATAAAGTCTGATTGTTTTAATTTCTCACTTCCAACTATTAAACCAAAAAATTGTTGGTATCTAGTAATTAATTTTTGTTCAAAGTTTTTTATTTTTCATTGTAGGAAGACTTGGAAAAATGTATAGTGTTTTTCTATGGCATACTGAATTATGTAGGAAATATTTGGGAACAACTAAAAATTATTTTAACTGAATGTTCTATATATTGTCTGGGCATTTGTTTTGGTAGTTAAATGGCTTAACCTCTTTTACAAATTGAAACACTCAACTGAGAAAAATTGAATGTAATATCAATGAAGTTCAAATAAAGTTTTTATATTCTAATAGTTGAGGGAGATCTTTATCCCTTCATGAAGAATGTCTGTTTCATGAAACTGGATTTCCAGTGTCTGCTTCAAGAAATGAGAAGTTTTCAGGAAGGGGGTGGGGGGATGGGTTAGCCTGGTGATGGGTATTAAGGAGGACACGTGTTGAATGGAGCACTGGGGGTTATACGGAAACAACGAATCATGGAACACTACATCAAAAACTAATGATGTAATGAATGGTGACTAACATAATAAAATAAAATTTTTAAAAAAAGAAATGAGAAGTTTTCTTGAGTTTCAACTCTAAATTTGTCCTAAACTAGATACCTTGTAAAATCAAATTATTTTTAATGGATTGTTGGGTTCTGAGGTTGGGACACAGAGAAAATCCAGGTGACATTACTTTGCCCTTGTGTGCAGTCCTGAAATTCCACTGCTAGTACAGCCAAGATGATAGCTCGGATTCCCCACCAGTTGCTCTTCTCTACAGAGGTGCCATTTTTCTAAATTAGCTTTGAATTATACCAGGACTCTGAATCCAAAGCACACAGATTGCATAATTGTGTACCCGGGCTGAGGTGGTAACGACTTAATCATACCTTCAGAGCCAATTACTATGTAGGTCATGGTAGAAAAGCTGTGCTTGAAGAGGGCAGAGCACATTACATTGAAGGCTTAGCTGACACTTACTTCTGAAACTATGAAAGCTGCTAGTCTTGTATGGGAGGAGAAACTTAACATGTTGGTCAGAAAATGAGGTGTGTCACAGTGCGCACTGCTGAACACCATGTTTCTACTGCTCAGGTCATTTCTGTGCCACTAGCAACATTCCCTCTTTTTGTTTATTGTAGTCATCAAACAAAAACTTGTTGTTTCCTATAGAAAGAACAACATTTATGTTTCATTCCAGGTAAAAAGCAGGGATAGATCTAGGTTTTGTGAAGCCCGAGGCTCATACAACTTAGGGTCCTCTTTATGGAAAATAGCTAAAAATTACTGTACTTTTGCAAACTTTACAAACATAAATGCCCACGTGAAGACATTTTTGAAGGCTACTTCAGGGTCCTAAAGCTTAAATTTATTAGTTTCAATGGTAACTTTGCCTCTATATAAAGCATATGTCATCTTCTCTTGCTTCTTTCAAGTTCACCTAAAATATGAAGGATGGAAGGAAGGAAAGAAAAGTACAGGAAAGTATAAATAGGTGGATAAAACCAAATAAATATTGTCAGTTTAAAATATTAGAAAATATCCCAAAGGATTCTAAATATGTGCAGAATTAAAATACCTGACAATAACATTCCAAAATGTCAGAGAGAGATAAGTGGAGTTAAAGTTTTGTAATATCCTTGAGTTGTCTGGAAAGTAGAAAAGTACTAATTTATGTGGCCTCTACAAAGTCAAGGATACTTATTATTGCCTTTAAAGTAGCCACTAAAAGAAAATAAAAATAATGTTTAACAAGCTAAAAGAGGGAAAATGGAATAAAAAAATATTTTACCAATCCAAAGGAAGAAAAAAGAAACAGAGATGCGACAAATATAAAATAATAGTAAAATATTAGGTTTAAAAGAAAATATAATAGTAATTACATTAACTAAACAGACTAATACTCTTAAGAGTCTAAAATTGTCAAAGTAGTTTAAATATAAATAAATCTACAAGCATATGCTGAGTATAACAAATATGCCTAAACAGAAGGATGCAGAAAGGTTAAAAATAAAAAGAGAAACAAAGATGTACCGTGTTGACACTAACAAGTTACAACACAGAATTGGTATGGCCCAAGCATTTACACCATGAAAACTGGCTAACGCTATAGGTAGGGATTGTTTCTCTTTTCACCTTGGAGGGCTAGTTATTAAACATTTACCAGTACACCTCTGAATAAAGCTGTGGTAAATTTGAATGCAACTAATTACAAGTATAAAGCAAAAATGTGAGATGTAAAAGGAAAAACAGGAGTGTCCATAATCACAGTTGGAGATTTTTAACACATCTCCCTCATATAACTAGTAGAAGCGGACCAAAAAAAAAAAAAAAAAAAAAATTGCCCAGTATAGATAAAGAAACAGAGAATTAGTGACTTAACCAAGTACCCCAAACTGATGAGTGAGAGGGTTGGAACTGAATTCAAGTTTTATGCATCTAAATCCAATATTCCTTCTGCTCTGGTTTTAAATCACAAAAAAGATTGGTGATATTTACTTATAATGACCACTGTAATTCCTACATTAATGTACAAAAATGGGGAGAAAAGGGAGGCACATTATGTACTTATATACTGTTATAGTTGTACCTTATTTCTAGAAAGCCTTTATATATAATCTATGTTCTAAAAATATAAAATCTATTGTTACAGAACAAATTATGGGCATGACTGTAAAACAGATGAATAATTTTATTAAGGGATTCACCACCACCTCCTCGGTGATAACTAGCATGGAGCTTATCCATTAAATCTTCAATGATGTTGTTGCTTCAACAAGAGCAGCAGCTAAGGCTTACAGAGTGATTGATGGCTTTGTGCCAGGCAGTTTTATACTTTCCCATGGTAATTTATTAAATCCATTCAACCAGTAAGTGAGATAATGTGACAGTTAATTTTATGTGTCAATTTGACCAGCCATAGGTGTCCATGTTAAAAATTATTTCTGGGTGTTTCTGTGATAGCGTTTCTGGAGGAGATTAGTCTTTGAACGAGTGGACTCAGTAAAGTAAATTGTCCGTCTCCCACAATGTGCATGGGCATCATCCAATCCACTGAGGGCCTGAATCAAACAAAAGGCAGAGTAAGGAAGAATGTGCCCTTTTTGCTTTGTCCGCCTGCTTGAGTTGGGACCTGTCATCTTCACCGGCCCCCAGACTGGATTTTAATCCATTGGCTACCCTGGTTCTCAGGCCTTTGGATTTAACTGAATTACATCACTGGCTTTCCTGGGTCTCTAGTTTACTGGCTGCAGATTGTGGGAATTCTCAGCTTCCATAATTGTGTAAGCCAATCCATCATAATGTTTCCATATAAAAACATAAAATAAAAAATATTTTTATATATCATACATATATATCATAACAATATTATATGTATATTATATATAAAATCTGTATTTCTACTTATATCTATCTATATCTCCCACTGGTTCTGTTTCTCTAAGAACACTAACTCATAAAGATTTTTACTTTTATTATCCTCATTTTGCAGTGAAGAAACTGAGGCAATGAAGAATAATATACCCAAAGTCACACAGCTAATGCCCAGAGTACTCTTAACCACTACACATATTATACTGCCTATGATTATGTTGATTAATATGTCCTTTAAATTTAATATTTCAAAAACAAAAAAAACATAAGGTAAGGTATTTCTATTTTATATATATTTCTTAAATGATATCTAGGAAAACCACTTATGTCTCTGAAATAAATTTTTTTTGGGGGGAATGAAAGATATGGCACATAGACAGAAACTCTAGTTTCTTTTATTTAGAATCAACCTCTGCTCCTTTTAAAAAACAATTCTATGGTCCTCAAGCAGGAAATCAGACATATTTGCCATTGCTCCATTAAAAAAAATTGTGGTAAAATGTACAACATAACATTGGTCATTTAAATCATTTTAAGTGTCGATTCAGTTGCACTGAGTACATTCACATGTTGTGCAGCCATTATTACCATCCATCTCCAGAACTCTGTCATCATCCCAAACAGAAACTCTGTACTCATTAAAAAATAATTCCCCATTTTCACCTCCCCCAGCCTGTGATAACCTCTGTTGTATTTCCTGTCTTTGAATTTGTCTATTCTTGATACTTCAGATAATTTACCCTTTTTTGTCTGGCTTATTTCACATAGCATAATGTTTTCAAGGTAATCAGTGTTGTAGCATATGTCAGAATTTCATTCCTATTTAAGACTGAATAATATTCCATTGTATGTTCATACCACATTTTGTTAATCAATTCAACTGTGGATGCACATTCGGGTTGTTTCCATCTTTTGGCTGTTCTGAATAATATCTCTATGAACACTTGTGTACAAATATCTGTTTGGGTCCCTTCTTTCAATTCTTTTGGGCATATACACAACTTAGAATTACTGGGTTATATTGTAATTCTATGTTTAACTTTTGAGAAACTGCCAAACTATTTTCCACAATGGCTGCACCATTTTACATTCCAACCAGCAACATACAAAGGTTCCACTTTATCCACATCCTTACCAATGCTTGTTACTTTCCTTGTTTTTCTTTTTTTTTGTTTGTGCTTTTTTTTTCTTTTTTTGAGATTTTATTTATTTATTTGAGAGAGACACAGTGAGAGAGGGAACACAAGCAGGGGGAGTGTGAGAGGGAGAAGCAGGCTTCCCACGGAGCAGGGAGCCTGATGTGGTGCTCGATCCCAGGACCTTAGGATCATGACCTGAGCCCAAGGCAGATGCTCAACGACTGAGCCACCCAGGCACCCCTGTTTCGTAGTGAGTGTCAAGTGGTATCTACCTATGGCTTTGGTTTGCATTTTCCTAATAACTAGAGATGTTGAACACCTTTTCATTTGTTGGTCATTTAATGTATCTTCTTTGGAGGGATGTCTATTAAGTCCTTTGCCCATTTTTCAATTGGATTGCTTTATATTTTGAGTTGTAGAAGTTTAATTAAATTAATTAATTGATTAATTAAATTTTGGTGCAAAATGGTGGGGTTTTTTTAAAGATTTTATTTATTTATTTGACAGAGAGAGACACAGCGAGAGAAGGATCACAAGCAGGGGGGAGTGGGAGAGGGAGAAGCAGGCTTCCCGCTGAGCAGGGAGCCTGATGTGGGGCTTGATCCCAGGACCCTGGGATCATGACCTGAGCTGAAGGCAGATGCTTAACGACTGAGCCACCCAGGTGCTCCAAAAATGATGGTTTTATTAAAGCATGGGAACAGGATCTGTGGATAGAAAGAGCTGCCGAGCTGTAGGAGTTTTAAAAAAATACATTCTGGGATATTAATTCCTTATCAGATATAAGATTTGCACATTTTTTCTCCCATTCTGTGGAATGTCTTTTTACTCTCTTGATAGTGTCCTTTGATGTACAGAAGTTCTTAATTTTGATGTAGTCCAATTTATCTTTTTTTTTTGAACATGCTTTTAGCGTCATCTCCAAGAAATCATTGCTAAATCCATTGTCATGAAGACTTTCCCCTATGTTTTCTTCTAAGAGTTTTATAGGTTTAGCTCTTATATTTAGCACTTTGCTCCATTTGAGTTGTTCTGTATATGATATCAGATAAGGGTCCAACTTCATTCTTTTGCATGTGGATATCCAGTTTTCCCAGCACCATTTGTTGAAAAAACTGTCCTTTCCCCATTGAATGGTCTTGGCACCTTTGTTGAAAGTCAGTTGACCATATATGAGAGAGTTTATTCTGTGCCATGACCTCATTTTGTACAAGTAGGAGATAAACCCTATAATCCTCTTATAGGTATGTAACAGATACTTTGTAATGATGCAAATGTACAGAGTACAGAAGGACTATGCCAGAGGGCTATCATACATAATAAAAGGACCTGGTAACAAAAGAAGAAAAACGAACACCACCAAAAAAAGATTTAAAGCACATTTTTATTATAGATAGGTAAGTGTGGTTTGCTGTGGCTAAAGATATGTTTATAATGGATGTACAAGCTTTTCTATATACCAAAAGGTATAATATTTTTCTTTTAATACTGAACTAGCACTTCTCTGACAAGGAAAGTCTGAATGGGCTGGGCCTATTTTAAATGGCTAAAGACTTTTTTTTTCCCTGAATGTTGCTTTAAAGACTGGTAAATTGAATTCTTTTAGGTCCCAACACAGTAAATTTAAGAATAGTGAAATAAAATCAATGAATACTACAAAACATGTAATTCCTATGAAGCAGAAATAATGGTTTTTATAATTTAAAAGCAGCAATTTCAAAAGATTTGCTGAATTAAAACTTTACAAAATATATATATACATAGTATCATTCCAGATGATCATGGATTTTTAAAAACAGTATATCACAACCCCAAACTCTAACCCAAACCTACTACTGGAAGTAGCTGGCCTGTAATATTTTTTACAACAATTTAAAAAATAAAAACAAAAGAAACCTCCCAATTCTCTTGTGCGTGAGCACAGGTGATGACAGCGTGCTGGCTTTGATTCCATATCCACGAAGAGAATTTTAAAATAGAACAAGGACTTCACATAAATAATGTCTTACTTGCTATTAAGTATGTAGCCAAACAAATTAAAATAAGTACTAACAACCAAAACATATCTTGATGTAACCAGTACATACACTCTTAAAGAATGACAAAGACGAAAAAAGAAACAAAATAGTCTCTGAAAGCCACAAGCACCTTGTTTTAGAAAGAGCACCGAGCAACACAAAAAGGCAACACGTAAGAGGTAGTGCACCACCGGCTAAGATGTATATGCCCATTGGGGACCTGAATACAGCTTAGTGTTTGGGAAAATAAGACATGTTAGACTGTGGCTTGTAATTTTTAGACAGAAGCATGGCACATTTGGAAGCATTAGCCAGTATTGCTCCACAGTGCTCTGCATCTCCAGCTGTCTAATGGGTACTTTGCTCTCAGTCAAAAAATAGAGGATACCCTGAAGAATTCCATGTTTATAAATTTTCAGTTCTAGGGAATTCTCTAAGAAAGCTCAGATCAATATAATTTTTTAAAGAATTAAATACTTTATCAATTATAGTCCTTTAAAAAATGCCTTTTCTCCTTCTTAGGAGGAAATCTTTTCTTCCTGAGATTCTTTAAGATTTAGCCAATGCTTTATTCCATGCCTTTCACAATGATAGTATCTTTCTGTCTGAATTTTTCCCTCTGCAGCAATTACCTGGCCAACAGCACGAATTCTGAACTAATTCAGAAACCTTAGAGAAAGCATACGGAACTGCTTTCCATGTAGTACTTCCTCTGGGTTTTGAGATGAGGAAGTTTTTGTACTTCAGTTACTGGAAGCTGATTAGGGTCCTGGGTGTGAAAAAGGAATTTTGCCTTATGCCACCTGCCATCTTGAATCTGTAAAACAAGAACAAAATGCTTTGGTATGTAATTGTGTCATTAGCAGTCATTCTCAGCAGACAATGCCCTTCACTGTCAGACAACGAAGATTTAGTTAAGGATTAGAGATAACGAATAGAAAGTGCCCAGAACAAAGTCAGTGCTGGTATTGAGTAAGCGCTCAATGGTAACAATCACTAGGGCTAATTGAAAACATGGGTTCATTCCTTTCTCTAAATGGTACCGAGTGTTCTGATTTTTCAGTCTCAGGGACTACGGCTAGGCTTCTGCTTCTGTTGTCTGTGGATCATTGGACCAGATATAAATTAAAAGGCTGTACTATTCCTAATCTGACGAACACCCATCTGTTGTGTGTTCCTTCATCTGGGGCTGGTTCTTTAGGATGGGCATTCTTGGATGAAACGCAACGAGCTATCTCACCCTCTCTGAACTTCAGGCAGGAAATAACCAGAATTGCTTCAGTCAGAAGTAAATTATAATTATGTTGAATCACCTTTTAGGTTTCTTTTTTTCCAGTCTGTGGTTACTGTTTACACAGTTTGTTTCCTCTCTTCTTTCTAGGCCTTTCTGTTTTTCTTATTACTGTATGCTCTTTTGTTTCTGACAAATTCTACTATGGAACAAAAACATATCATAAACTCTCTTATGATTAAGATCAACAAGAAAAAATAGAGAAATACAATTGACTAGTTTTGTGAAGCTTTTTATTAAGGAGTTTATTCACTTACTCATTTACAGAATTATCATGATATAAATTTTAAAATTTGAAGGATCCTTAGCGATTATTTAAGCTATAAATTCCATTTACTAGTCATCAGCTTGGTATGTGTGTGTAAGACACCATTAGATTAACTCGTTAAGTCTTTCAAGCAATATTTATTGAATACTAAGTACAATTGGCACAGTTGAATAAGATGTAATCCTCTATTTTCTAACAGTGCTTGGGAAATATGAAGATGAATAAATTAGTTCTGGCTTTTTTTTTTTTTAAAGATTTTATTTATTTATTTAAGAGAGAGAATGAGAGAGAGAGCACATGAGAGGGGGGAGAGTCAGAGGGAGAAGCAGACTCCCTGCCGAGCAGGGAGCCCGATGCGGGACTCGATCCCGGGACTCCAGGATCATGACCTGAGCCGAAGGCAGTCGCTCAACCAACTGAGCCACCCAGGCGCCCTAGTTCTGGCTTTTGGATACTAGCAGCTTATAAATCTAGTTGGAGAGGGGAAACACAAACACATAGACATAACACAAGACAACACATAGTGAGCACAGCATAAATAACGTAGACAGTGAGTGCTAAATTCCTCATTTCCAACTGAAGTACTCAGGGAAAGCTTCATGAGTTCAGAATTCAGAATTTAAAATGGGCCTTCAAGTATGCCTAGTATTTCCACTTAGTTAGAGAGGTAGAGAAGGCATTTCAGAGAAAGATAATGACATGAGTAAAAACAAACATACAAACAAAAAACTGCTGGAAAAGTAGAAGATGGTTGCAAAAATAAGCCTAACATGGGGATGAAGTGCAGATTTTGATAGAAATCCAGGTACCACCATTCTCTTTACGTATAAAATTTGAAAAATAAAAACTCACCTCACACGGTTGTGAGGATTAAATGAGATTTCAGTTAAAGTACCTAGCAGTATAGTGTGCATGGGCTTTGGAGTTATACACACCTAGGGTTTATTTCTTGCTCTCCACTAATTAGCTACATGATCTTGAGCAAGTTATTTAACCTCTCCGTGCCTTCACTTTCCTACCTATAAAATGAAACTTCTTTATAAAGCTGTTATAATTAAATAAAATAATGTATGTAATAAAGGGTAACTGCTATATAATAAGGCCCCAATGACTAATAGTAGGAATTATTGTTGATTTTATTATTATTATTAACAGATCAGTTTGGCCATACTTGAGGGTTAACAACCACTGAAAGCCCAAACTAGAAAGGCAGGTGGGGCCTGACTGTTTTAAGTGCTAAACAAAGAGCTGGTAAGTTTAGATTGTGTCTCAGAGATAGTAGCGAGTCACTGAAAGTTTCTGGAAAAAATTATTAAAGTTAAATGAGTTTCTTGATAATATTGATCTCTTTGCTTATAGAGAATGAGCCATATATTTCTAACTGTTCGCCTCTCATTTTTCACATACTCATGCACTATTTGTCTGAAAACAAAATGTGAAAAAGTAGAGTCCCCTGGAAATGGTAAGAGATGTTAAATCACGGGCTTCATGGTACACACGAACAGGAAACCAAGCTACTTAAAGTCATTAACGATATGTATGTAAAGTGGCTGCTCTTTATAACAGGGTTGGGAAATTCTTCTGTAAAGGGCTAGGTAACAAATGTTTTAGATTTTGTGAGCCATAGTCTGTCACATTTATTTGACTCTGTCATCATAGTGTGACAACAACCATAGATAATAAGTAAACGAATGAGTGTGGCTATGTTCCAATAACATTTATTTACAAAAACAAGTCGTGGGCTGGATTTGGTCTGTGGGCTGTAGTTTGCTGACACCTGCTTTATACCACAGTATTTTAAAATTATAGATTTTTCAACATTTGTTACTTAATTTTAGTAAGAAAAATGAGCTATTATTCAAATATTGATTTTTAGGGCCAGTCAGTCTGCAATTCTGCCCATATTTGGTATCAAGTATAGGGACTGACAAGATGAAATACAACGGACTTGCCTCTATAACCTGTATTCCATACATAATGAGATGTCGAATTACAGTAGTGAAAATATAAGAAATCAATCTATTTATTTATATGCTCTTTCTATCCATGCAGGGGTAATATAAATATTTCATATGAGCAATAAAAATTAAATTTATGTATTAACGTCTGTTTTGCATATAAAAATCCATGGATGACCAGTGGGTGTGACAGAAGTTGACAAGATATGATATAAGCAAATGATTGATTCTGAAAAATGTAATGTCATTACAAATCGGGCACATTAAAACTTACTACCCTTCTGGATCTTCAGTTTGCAGTTAAAGTCTTAAATCCATTGTTTTAATTTTATGGCCTCATCAATTTTATGTTAGTTATACTGAACAATTCTAAAAGTGCCATCCCTTACCTTGCAGTCATCTGAAAGCACTTTCGGTTCAAGTAGAGTGTTTTCTTCAAAAATCTGGCCATTCCATCCCTTGAAGCCAATAGGCAATCCTGAGCCATTTGACCGAGCACTTGTCCACACTGGCGTGTTTAGACAGTGAATGGTGATAATATGGGTGGCTTCTGAGCTCAGTAAGTGAAGGAAGTTCATCTGGACTTTTCCAACTCCAAACTCCAACTAATGTCATAGAAATAATATACAGGTTATAAGGTGGCAATTGAGAAACTTATAATTTGGGGGAATCTGGGGAAAGTCCTTGAAATGCAGCCTTGAGAAAGCCCCTTTCCTTGGCATTTAAGTGCCAGTCAACAGTATGCTGATAAATGCTTAACCACTGGCTCTTGCAAGGGTGGAGTGGGGGCGGTAATCCCTGATTTATAGCATTTTCCAATTTCCATGGTATAAACACTCCTACTGTGACTGGCTTCAGGCAATCATGGTAGTATCACTGAACACGGAGCTGGAAAGGGGTGTTAACAATAGGGTCTCCTGAATCTGTATGAGCTGGCTTCAGCATGCCATTAGGCTACTAGACATGACCAAAAAATGTTATATAAATTATGTATAATTTACATACTTCCCTTTGAAGATCTTTTTTTGAGTTTCCAAAGATAAGTTACAAGTTGCAATAATACCTGTTGAGTAGTTTTAACTATGAGAGCCTTTAAAGACAAGGATAGAATCTTATTCTTTGTGTCGCCAGACCCTAATGCAGTTCCAGTCATAGAGTGGAGTCATCAATAAATGTTTATTGAAATGAATGAATGCATGAACAAGTATTAATAATAAAGTCAACAATACAGAGCAAAATAGGAGCAAGGAGTTCTGACTGCAGATTTCCCAGGCTTGGACAAGGCAGTAGATTTTTCTATAGCTTTTGACATTATTATTATTTTATTATTATTCAAGCAGGCATATTGTCATAACATAAGTGAACAAAAGTGGTTTCTACAAGGAATTTATATTAATTTCCAAACATAAAATTAGAATTTTATTTGTAATGTTTAGTCCATCATAAAGAGGCAGCAACTAAAATGTGCAGTCTGTTGGTCTCTGTAGCTGTTATGAGGTATCAGAGAAGGAAAAGGTATCAGAGAAGGAAAAAAAAAAGACAACAACCAAAAAAATTAAAGAAAAAGAGAAGAAAGGCAAAAAAAGAAGGTCAATGAGGATGAAAACATGGAAGGATCATCATAAGGAACATTAGAGTTTAAGTAGTTCAGGTTCCTTTATTTTATAGCTGAGAATCACAAACTTGTAAACTATTTAATCTTTCTGAGCCTTAGTGTCTTTGTTGGTAAAGTGGAGTATGACACTGACATGGCAGGATTGTTGTAAGGACTTAAGGTGCCAAATGTCACTTACCTACCACAGTGCCTGGCACAGAGTAGGCTCTTTTGTGGCTCAGAGTATCATTTGCCAGGTTAGTAGAGGGACAGAGACTAGAACTCAGGTCCCTGATTCCAAGTCTACCATTCTTTCCACTACCTGCCCACTCTTTCTCAGGCTGAGTTTATAGATAGGAGAGATGGGAGAGTTGATTCAGCAAGGAAGGAATTACAGTGCAGCAACTTCACTGTTCCTATCTCCTTTGTACACACTTCCCGGTCCCCATCTGTCTTCTGTGATAATCCAAATAAAATTCCTGGGCCAGATCCAGGGGCATGAGGATGATCATGCAGATATTTTGGAATTAGGACTATCATGCTGATCTTCACCAGAGGAACATAGATTCCCTAGGAATGGAAGAATCTTTCCTGCCTCTGCTTTGAGAGTAATAATGGTGAATGCCCACCGCGATGAACTGGTGAAACACCCTTAATGAAGAGGGATATTTTAGAAAAGGGCAGTGAGACAATAAGCAGCTACAGAGACTAACAGACTGCACATTTTAGCTGCTGCCTCTTTATGATGGACTAAACATACAAAGGGCAGGTGTATCAGTTATTTGTCAATGAGAAATAAGTCCTTGGTAATAATACCAAACTGGTTTAACCACAAAAAGAAAGAAATGCAGTTTTGATTTCTTCAATATATGTTATAGGCAGAACTAAGCTCTAGGTTTTACAAATGCTTGTTATAATCCCAGTATCATACCAAACTAACTTCATTCGTTTTATTATACTTGAAAGAAGTTTTAAAAAATATTCAATGGATGTTTAAGGGAGGTTCTTTGTGCTAAATCATCAAAAATAGCAAATTTTGTGGCAAAATTCCTCTTTTAATGATGTCATTTTCAGAAAACCTTTAGGTAACTGATTACTAATTATAAACATTGCAGCTGTTCGGGGATTTTCTAATGTATTTATATGCATAAGAAAATATGTTTCACTTTTTTTTTTTGAGAGAGAGAGAGCTTGCATGGTGGGGGGGGGGGAGGGAGGCCAGGGAGGGGCAGAGGAAGAGGGAGAGAAAGAATCCCAAGCAGACTTCCTGCTGAGATCACGACCTGAGCCAAAACCAAGAGTCAGCCGCTCAACTGACTGAGCCACCCAGGTGTGCGTCCCCCAACATTTCTAAAAGGAAATTAAAAAGCATAATCAGTAGAATAAGCCATGACATGCCAATCATAAAATACACAATCAAAATATCAAGATTCTACTAGAATGTTTTTTAAAAACAAAAAATTCTTTCTTATATATGGTAGAGAATGATACCTTGCTTCCATTCATAAAAATCATAATTATTTAGGGGCGCCTGGGTGGCTCAGATGGTTAAGCATCTGCCTTCGGCTCAGGTCATGATCCCAGGGTCCTGGGATCGAGCCCCGCATCGGGCTCCCACTCTGCGGGAAGCCTGCCTCTCCCCCTCCCTCTGCCACTCCCCTTGCTTGTGTTCCCTCTCTCGCTGTGTCTCTCTCTGTCTAATAAATAAATAAAATCTTTAAAAAAAATCGTAATTATTTAAAGTGACAGAATTTAAAAAATCCTGTTCACTGATACTGGGCAAGTACCTGCATATATTCTACAATTCAATACATACCTTTGTTACAGAAACAGGAGATACACATGTCTGACCACCAGCACTGAAATTACAGAAAACCTCAATGGCATCTGAAGGGCATCCGAGATTTGGATCAATCCAGTATTTTCCTATTAATTCATTGTAAAACACAAAAATACTTAAACTCCATACTAAAACATATTTGAACCATCATTGCAAATTATCATACTTTAAAAATATATTTTTATAGTCTTAACTGTAAAAAAACTTAGAAGATTATAAAGATATTGACATTTAGTCAATGAATGAAAGCTGTGAGTATTATGTAAAATTGATACCCAAAATACTGGGTTTTTCATATAACTATCAATTTAAGGGCATTTTATAATTTTGACAAAAAATGATAGAATGGCTGAATTTACTGCTTCTTTCCACAGATGAGCTCATCAGCTTAAAGGGAACTGTCTAAAATTACATAGTTAATAGAAAAGTTGCAGTTGATGTGGTGTACTTGTTGTATACATCTGTTCTATGTCATTACAGAGTTTAAAAATGAATATATATATATATTAAACAGAAACAACTTCAATCTGCCTGAGGTAAAATATTATCTTTATGATAATTAGAATAAAAATAATAAAACATCCTTTGTTTTCATAGAAAGAAAATGTACAATTAAATGGTTATCATTTTTGTGCTTTCTTCATCAGATTTGTGAGAAAAATTGAAATCCCTACAGCCAGTGTAAGCCTGCCAACCTTTGTCTTCACTGAATGCCCAGCAGAATCAAATGGAGTCTTAAAGTCAGCCTATAGGAAATACTCAGGCTGAAAAAGTACTGATCTAGTATCTTAATTCCAGAGTAACAGGCTCAGAATATTGAAGTAGAACCTTATTCTAACAGCAAAGACTAAGAATTTTTGAATGAGATAGCCCTGCTTTTTTTGCATTAAAAAGGCAAGACAGTCAAACGGTATTTGGCAAATGCCATTTCTACCGTAGGTAGAAGAAATCCTTGTCCGTTCCATCATTACCCTATTGTAAAGATTCCTCTACCTCATGCTGGGCTTCCTCTCTGGTCCATTATTTTAGACTTCCAAAACATCCTCAACTCTTCTTTCCTCGACTATTCTACTAATCCTTCAAAATGAATACTTGCTGAACTGGTGGATCCAAGAGTAGGGACTGTCCTCTATTGCAGTGTTTTCAAATTTGGTGGCATTAGAACCATCTGTTAAAACTCAGATAGCTGGGCCTCATCCCCAGAGTTGCTGATTCATTCAGTTAGGGCTTGAGAATCTGTATTTCAACAGAATCTCATTCTGGTCCAGGGACATTTGGAGAACCACTGATCTATTGCAATATGGAAGAAAGGGGTGAAAGAAATCCTATCCTCTGGTCCCTTTTTGTCCCCTTCCCTTAGAATTTTGGACGTTTCGGGGCGCCTGGGTGGCTCAGTCGGTTAAGCGTCTGCCTTCGGCTCAGGTCATGATCCCAGGGTCCTGGGATCGAGCCCCGCATCGGGCTCCCTGCTCCGTGGGAAGCCTGCTTCTCCCTCTCCCACTCCCCCTGCTTGTGTTCCCTCTCTCGCTGTGTCTCTCTCTGGCAAATAAATAAATAAAATCTTTAAAAAAAAAAAAAAGAATTTTGGACGTTTTGTCAAATTTATAGAAATGAGTGCGGGACTTTTTACCAGGATCTAATGCAGGCTTTCAATTTTGTCTAATGGGGTAAAAACATTATCTTCACTACTATCTCTTCTCTTCCAAGAAACAGTTTCCTTCTATTATGTGAGCTAATAAATTCCTTATAAAAAGTTTTCCATCAAGCAAACTCTTGTTGTTATATAGGGTAGGATTCTTTGAATTCAAGCATTATGTTGTATAATGGTGACCTGGTAGGGACTTCGTAATTTTTTTCAGGATATGTTGAGCTGTTAATGAAGCACTATACCATAATATATCTTTTGTAGGCCTAAATGTTCTAACCCAAAACTGGCTTTCCCCTGAGGACAGTGCTTCCCTTTCAGCCCTTTCAAGTTCTGCCACAGCCTCTATTAGCATTGTGCCGGGAGTAGGGAAGGTGTCTTTCCTGCTCTTCATTGCCACCTCCATTCTCCCTATTTTTTCCCTAAAACAACTCCATGGTAAAATTACTGTCATTACATTATGTCATCCATTACCCCTTCCCATTGCAGTCATCCACTTTCTTAGAAGATTTTAGCATTGGATGGCTATCACTTTCAGAAAATCTATTTATGACCCAAGTCTTGATGATTTTAAATTCACATGGATAGCACTTCCAACACCCTGGCCTCTCAGTTCCTTGAACTCTTCTGCCAGTGTTCTCTATCCTTCCACTGCTCCCCCCTACTGCCCCATTCACTTTAACCATTAACTTCCCAGGCCATATTCTAGCCTTTGTTATTACCTACAACTAGAATTCTGTCATAATTTCACCTCTTCTCTTTTAAGCTCATTCACTCTGGTGTCCTAACTCTAATAAATTCTTCCATTCCATCAGGACCTAATATCCATACTAGGATATTAGGATACTACCACTTTTTTCATCATCTCTCATCATATGTGAATCATATGTTCAATTCTCTTCCTACCCAAGTAAACCCCTAGTCCTTTACTATAATTACTTCCTTGGAGACTTCCTTAACATCCCTGCCCCGCCTCACTTCAGTGTACTTGTCTTATAAAGTCCCAGTCTTATAGAAATCCAGTTTTGTGCCTAATCTGTGCCCAAACTCACACAGCTAAATATGGCTAAAGAAAAACACAACCATGCAGGGGCGCCTGGGTGGCTCTGATGGTTAAGCATCTGCCTTCATCTTGGGTCATGATCCCAGGGTCGTGGGATCGAGCCCCACTCTTGGGTCCTGATCCCAGGGTCCTGGGATCGAGCCCCACATCGGGCTCCCTGTTCAGCGGGGAGCCTGCTTCTCCCTCTCCCTCTGCCTCTCCCCTGTTCATGCTCTCTCTCTCTCTCTCTGTATTTCTGTGTCTCAGATGAATAAATAAAATCTTAAAAAAAAAAAAAAAAAAGAAAAATACAACCATGCTGACTTGACTCACTTTAAATTCAAATGTTTGTAAGGCTGCCAGATAACGACACTATGTTTCCCTTGTTAGTTCCCTCTGTCACTCACCTAGCTCACTAGTTGAAACCTTTTCTTCTTCCCTCAACTTTATTATACCTATTCCTTCATCCTTATTCTTGACTGATAACCTTTCAATTTCACTAAGCCAACCAAAGCAATCTGAAAGGAACTTCTCTAACCTCCCACTGCTACAACTATTTACCTATCTGTATTTGCGCACATATATTCTGTCTTCCTTTTTACTCTTGTGAATAACCTGTGTTCCTATATAAGGCTTACCTTGTCTATTATACCTTCAGTTTCAAATTCTTCCTCTCTTATTTTTCTTTGGGGTCTAATTCTGTTTGCTATTTCTGCCAGCTCTCATTCGTGGTGTTTTATCAACCAGTACTCCTTATTACCATTGATTATGTGCTGGGCACTCTATTTGAGAAATGATTTGTGGAAATAATTTGAGCCCTAGGATGATATATTTTATAGAAGACTTTAGTTTCTGTCAGAATGGGGTGGGGGTATGAGCAATCTGGAACCATCTTAGTCCAAGTTCAAAGCTTAAGATTCTGAGCTATCTTCATGATGTGAAGCTAGGTTACAATCTGTATGAATGTCTCTTTTCTTCCAGTTTATGTTTGCTCTTAGAATGCAGCCCTTTGAAAGCCTAAATCCCCACACTTGGTGGACCACAGATTCTAACTTTTGACTCCTAGCCCCATGAAGCCACCAAAAGCAGTACTTAGTTTGTGAACACACCCAGGGCAAAAGCAGCTCTAAATGTGTTCTGTTCATCTCTCTGCAGTCTTCTTCAAAATGTTGGCTTGAAATGTCCTCACTATTTTGTTAGCTATTTGATGCTTTTAACTTAAAAAACATTTTTAAAAAAAATTTAGCCAGGCAATTTGAATTACCTGCTTCATTATTGGAAATGATACTCTCTGGCTCTACAATTTTCTCTTAAAATTGGATAAAGTTTTAACCACTACCATTCCTCTAAACTGCTTCTGTGAAGGTCATCACAGAACCTCATGCTGCTAAATCCAGTAGCCTCTCTGTCTTAACTTTACCCGACTGGGACCCAGTTGATCCCTTCCTCTTCAGGCAAACATTTTCTTCACTCCACATGCATCTAGTTTTCCTCCTATCAGGTATAGCTTCTTCTTAGTTTTCTTTGCTGGTTCCTTCTCATTTCACTGATCTCCAAACATTGAAGAGCCCTAAGGCATAGTGTTTAGACCTCTTAGCTTTTCTTTCTCCACCTACTCTTTAGGGAGTCTTAAGCAGTCATAGGGCATTGGATGCTATTTATATGCAAGTAAATTCATAATTTTTACCCCTAGCCAGGACCCCTCTTTTTAACAGCCACCTTCCTCTTGGACATTCTTACTGATCCTTAACAGACATCTCAAATGAAACGTATCTAAAACTGAACTCCTGATCTTCTCCCTGAAACTTGCTTCTCCATCTCTATTACAGCAACCCCACACTTCCATCTGTTAGTCAAAAACCTTGTTAGAGTCATCCTCTATCCTTCTATTTCTCTCTTAACCCACATCCAATTATCATCACAAACTGCTGGCTCTACTTTAAAGCATAGCCAAAGACTCGATCATTTCTTACCACTTCCTCTGCCACCAACTCTAGGTCAACCCATCATCATCTCTTACCTGGGTTTTTTCAATGGCCTTTTCAGTGGCTTCTTTTACACTTGTCTTCATTATATTTGCAATACATTAGCCAGAGTAATATTTTAAAAATCTAAGTCAAATCATATCATTTCTTTGCTGAAATACTTTTAATGGCTTCCCACCTTATTCAGAATAAAAGCTGGAGTCTTGAGAGTAGTCTATGAGATCCTATATTATCTGTTTTTTTGATATCTTTCTGACTTCATTTCCTACCACTTTCCTCTTACGCACTCTCTTTTAGTCACACTGGCCTTCTTGCTAATCCTAGAACACACTGAGGACGCTCATTCCCAGGGCCTTTGCAGGTGTTCTTTCTGCCTGGAAAGCTCTTTCCCTAGATTTCCTGTAGCTTGTACCCTTCGCTCCTTCTGATATTTCCCAAATGCCATGTTCTCAGACATGCCTTATCTAACTACTATATTTAAAACTAACCCCACTCCACTTTCTATCCTATCCTCCTTCCCTGCCGTTTTGTGTTTCCCTATAGCATTTACTGTCTCCTAGGGATGAAAATACTTTTGGGCATTAAAACCTTTCTGATACTTTGCAATCCATACCACTTAGCTATTTTTCCTACAAGGAAGGCAGACCTTGAATTAGATTTTAGTCATTTGTATGCCTTAAAATGTCTTTTTTCCTTTCAATTCTATAGAATTGCAGTTTTATGCCTTCAAATATGGGAAAGAATCACTTAGAATTACTATAGGCAGTTGTAACTATAAATATCAGTTTAGTTTTTGTGGTAATCTAGGGCAAGAAATATCTATAGAAGTTAAGCATTTTATCAATATAAATAAAATGAATATTTTCATTGCACTTCTATTGGAAGTATGTGTTTTTGGACAAAAATGGGTGAGTGTGTGTGTGTGTGTGTGTGTGTGTGTGTTATGTGGCATATATGTATATAAGTTAAATAAAATATGGACTACTATTCACCCTACAGAAGGACATAACATGATTTTTTTTTCAAATCAGCATATGTGTCACTGTGTTAGAAATAGAATTTTTAGTAAAAAATGGTAACTACTAATAATGATTGTACAGCTGACCACAGACCCAATAAAAATTAAAGTTAAATGATATATTGCAACAGACAGGGTTCCCCTACTTATCATTAGATATATAACTGTTCTACTTGCTTTAAAACTTTTCCTTGATGCTTCTACTCTAAATTCATTTTTGCACCTCTGGTTAATGGATTTGGGGTATCCCTGTAGGGACAAAAAATTCCAAGAATTAAATGATGCATTTAATTTCCATTTTGTGTAAAAATCATAATGTTAGGAGGTATGGTGGTAGGGGCTCTATTATATGTTTTTTCATGTTGCCACCTCTGGTGGACCTGACAGGTACTCCTGTTAACCCAAAGGTCAGTCCTTTCTATTTTAATTTTTAACATGAATGTGATATGTTCCAGGCACAAAGTGTAAGCAAGTGATATAGTTAGGGTGGAATAGGAAAAATTGGGGATCAATAAGGCTTTGCAGAAGACATTTTTAATGTGAACTCTCAGAAAAGGATACTCTGACTTCAGAGTTATGTCTCCCTCTAAGAGTATTTGTTTTTTTGAAAACACTAAAATGCCTTTTACAAGGGTTTTATCAAAATCATTATGATTTGAAATGAATACACTGTAAATCTCAGACACACTGAAATGATGAAATTGGACATCAGAGTTTGAAAAAACCAAGAACTTACCATCTGATACTTTGTGTTCACAGTTAAGCAAATCTTTACAGATTCGTGCTGGGTTATCTCGTGTGCCAAGAGGATTCTTGATGCTGTGCAGTAAATTGCTAAGGTAGTTCAGGGTTTTGAATATCTCTGCACTGTAGTCAATTAAAGTCACTTCGGTATTCTGGTAGCTCTGCCAAGTCATCATAGGAATCATATTAGCAAAAAAGCATAGAGTAGCCATTACCAGTATGTAATCCTCATGATCAACATGGACCAAGGCAGAAGAAAAATGTATTCTTGCTGTATGCAATGAGTTGGGAGTGGGGTGTAAAAAACAGTTTATATTTAAATATAGGCTTATGTGTAAGTTTTATTAATCTTGATCCTAAATAAGAGATTAAATTCACTCTAAAGGCCTAGTTTTCAAGCTAACATGAAACTTAACAATTATTATGGCTACTGTAGTATAATGTTTTAAAGAAAATCATACATTGAATAGAGTTTAAATAAGAAAAATGAGTAACAATGATAGATCCCATTTTAAGAAATGGCTAGGCTTCATTTAACTTCATTTAACTTCATTTTCTTCTACAGTATCTAATTCCTTATTTAAAAAATTCCTTAAACATATTACATTTTGTTTTAAATGTTTTCCTTAAAAAACATTCCATGCATATATTTGTTTATTAAAAAATGCTTACTTTGTCCTTAAAAATAGTTTCATTATGTTCAATCTAAGTACAATCTTTGAGATAAAGCCACATCTTGGACTCTGAAAAAACTTTGTTTAATTTGTATATTGAGAGTGCCAATGTAAATAAAGCCAGATATATTACCTCCATCTGTAGGGCAGTATGTGATTCAATCAAGGCTTGAATAGCAGCATTGATATCCATTTGTTTCTGTGTAAAACAAAACCATTTGAGATTAGCAGTAACATCAACACTGAGGACTCTAAAGTAAAGGCTGTAAATTCTGAAAGCAGTGCTATTAAAGTATACCAGACTTATTACCTGAAGAGGGTTTGTAACTCTTATGGTTAGATCTTGCAAATTTTGCCTGGATATCTGAAAGGACAATATGCTGCCTTCATCCAAATCTCGAAAGTCTCCTAATTAAAACAGGACCAAAGTCTAGAGCCCTCAAATGAAAAACTATTTGTCACTGCTACATAAAAACACATGCAAAAGTTACTCAAATGGAAGAAGAATGAAGTATGACCCCCTCAGTTAATAAATTGTAAGGTGAAGAATAAATAACTGTAGTAATTTATAACAGTTACATTCTTGGAAGGAAAATATCATAAAATACTACTGTCCTGAGGTAGTCACCACATTCGTTTAATCTGATACTTTTGCGGTCTTAAAAACAATTTCTGAAGTTGGAAAATGCACCATTTGTCCCAAAAGAAATAATACAGCATGAATCCAATCTCCTCCTGTATTTAATAAAAGATATTTTTAGAGAAGGGCTCAGCATAACCATTAGTAAAAGTCTTTTTGTATTTTATTTTTTAAAAAGCTTGGATACTAAGAAGTATGAGTGGGGAGAAAGTTCTGTGAAATAGCATCTGTAACAACAAATCAAGCAATCTAATTTCTTTCAGAATGATTGTGCTGCTAAGGTATCTTTTTACTTGGAGGGCCATACAATAAAAACTGTTTTCAACAGATCTCTCGTAACTCATGGCTAGTAATTTGAAAAACTATTTAAAATGATGGGACAATCAATAAAATACACTCTTCCTTGCCTCAACATGTGGTTTTCATATTGGAAAATAATTGAATCATTCTGTATATATATATACTGCCAAATACTGTGATACATATTGAGGACAAAACAGTACGCTAAAAAGAAAACTTCCCTTGTGAAGCTGAAGTTTAAGGGAGAGAAAGGCACTAACCAAATCTTAAAACTACGTACTTACAAATTGTGATATGTGCTAATGAAAGAAAAAAATGTGCTTGGACCCATAAAGAGATTAGGGGGTTTCAGTGAAATCTGGAGGAGAAGAGCTTTGGAAGGAGTAGGTCAGGGGAGGTTTCTTTGAAACAATGACATTTGATTTGAGATCTGAAGACTAAATAAGAATTTGGCTGGGGTGGGGGGGTGGTGGGATTTCCAGACAGAGTAATAGCCTTACACAAAAGCTATCAGATAGAGAAGCATGGTCTATTCACAAAGCAGGAAGGATCAGCCTTTCTGGTTCTATGCAGGATAATTCTGACCATCATTCCTGTATGGATGAGCAGATTTTGTGCATGGGTCCCATAAAAATATTCACACTAAACATGGGCAACTGAATTAAGTACTAAATAGTAGCCACCTTTGTATTTTCCAGTTGGTTTGTGAATAGGGCTTTGATCTTAGAAAACCTAGCATAAGCAGTTCCCAGACTCTTCAGCTCAAGACTTTTTGCACTTTTAAGTATTATTAAGGGCCTTAAAGAACTTTTATTCATGTGAGTTACAGCTTTTGATATTTACCACAGTGGAAATTAAAACACAAATTTTAAGATTATTTGTGTTAACTGCTTTAAAATAACCCATATGTTAATACAAATATTTTAATGAAAAATAACTGTATTTTCCAAAACAGAAAAGTGTGATAAGAATGGCACTGTTTTACACGTTTGTACATATCTTTAATGTCTGGATTGATAGAAGATAGCTAGATTATCATATTTCTTTCAGTATTCAATCTGTTATGATACGTTATTTTAGTTGAAATATATGAAGAAAATCTGGGCTTATAGAGATATATAGTTGGAAATAGGATTCTTTTATTTTTTGAAAAGATTTTATTTTTTTATTTCAGAGAGAGCATGCTCTGGTGAATAGAGGGAGGGGTAGAGGAGGAGGGAGAGGGACTAGCAGATACCACCCTGAGCATGGAGCCCACGGTGGGCACATCCCACCACCCTGAGAGGAAATAGGATTATTTTAGTAACCTTTTCAGATAATTGTGGATATTCTTTGATACAACAGCAAAACTTGACAAATGATAGTTTAAGGGTTAGCTGAAATGTGAAATCTGAAATCAAGTCTATGAACTTTTTGTGCTTTTTATATTAAAATCTATTGCTCTATCTTAAACTGTGAAAGACTCATGTATCCACGATTTTGTTACCATCATGCATTGCTTATTTAGAAAATACTGATTTATGGAATTAGGCAGATCTTCCAAATACTGACACATTTCATTATTAATATCACACAATTACTTTTGTTAACATCATCACCAATCTCGTCAGAAAAATATAAGTACAGGGAAGCTATCAAGCACAGTGGTAAATGCAAGTTTTCCCGAATTTTTATTTTTGCTTGGCATCAACTTCTGTCAGTTTTCTTGAAATGACAGGCTCACTTAATTCATGTTTAAGGAAATATCTGCCAAATACTCATGTCTGTATAACACTGTTAGTCTGTCAAGTAAATATGGTATTCTATGAAAAGAGCAGCTAGTTCAGTTTGAGGCAAACATTATACTTCAGTATGTAGCAGAAGCATTCTTCTATATGTTATTCTATTTCATCACACAGATTATTAAAAAGCTATATACTCAAGACTGGAGTATTTAGGAGACAGAAAAAACTGGAGTAATGACCTCCCAGAACTGTCTCTCCTATAAAAGCAATGAGAAAACTGGAAAAAATGTCAGAATGAAGATTTTCCGACTACGGAAATTAACAAAATGCTTGCAGCAATATGGAGAGCATTTATTTAAGAAAAATAGCTGAATCTCGTTAAGGGCAGTGAGCTTCATGTAACTTTAATTTGCCCCATTCCCATGTCTTCCTTCCTTTCTTTCTTTTTCCCCCATGTCCTCCTTTTCAGTTCTGTAGTAGCTAAAAAAATAACACCACATAATTACAGTAAAAACAAGAAGCCTAAAAGCCATGGGGTGGGGGGGCATGCAGAATGGTGTTGGAGTTGCTTCCAAGAGTCATTTCCAGTGAATTATCATTATCTGACCTGTTTGGTGGTTCCCTGGAAGACACTACTAGCAAAGCTGTTTTTATTTTACCTGACTCATAGCTCATCCAATGCAAAACACCTTTTCTCTTGGAGCATTTTTCAAAAACATTTAGAGGGAATTGTTTAACTCTGTGGCTGTCTGGAGCATTGGACAACAGTTGGGGCAAACAATAAGTTAACAAAAAGCTTACAAGAAAAAGGTAGGGAATGAGATGTCCACAAAGACTCTGAAAATCTTTGACATATTTCTGGAAATCTAAAAGTCCATATGCATATGTAAAGTTGTGCACATTCTTAGAAAATATCTGAGATGACCCTAAGTTCTCTCCTCTGGCTTTCAGTCTCTGTGAAATCAGGAAGTTAAAGCTAAGGTGTAGTTTTCAGTTGCCTGGCTGAGCAATGAAGGGGTGCCCCAACATACACAGAGACATTTGGTAAAAACTGGGAGATTTACTCATTCTTCCATTTAAGGAAATCTCTTTCCAATTGTTAGCTGGCCACTAAGCTAATTGAGTAGACTTTAGTGGTCACACTTGTCAAAGAACACAGACTTTATAATATTCAGAAAAGTCACTAAACAAACAACAAGAAATAGCAACAAAAATAAACCCAGGGGCCGGGGGGAGCAATTTTATTTCTAGAAATGCCACATTACATTATTTACAATGTACAGTTTTCAACAAAACAACAACAAAAGACATGCAAATAAACATTAAAGTATGGCCCATAAGCAAACAAAAATGCAATCAATCGATAGACACTGCTCCTGAGGGAGCCCAGATGTTGTACTATGTATACAAAGATATTTATTAGCTATTTTAGATATGTTCAGAAAACTAAAGGAAACCATGTCTATAGAACTAAAGGAAAATATGAAAAAGATATCTTATAAATAAAGAATATCAATTGCAAAAAAATAGAAATTATGGAAAAGAACCAAATAGAAATTCTGCAGTTGGAAGGTACAAAAAAATGAAATGAAAATTTACTAGAGAGGCTCAACAGTAGATTTCAGTAACACAAGAATCAATGAACCTGAAGACAGGTTTATTGAGATTTTCCAGTCAGAAGAGTATATAGATAAAAGAGTGAAAAAAATGAACAGAGGCTCTGAAACTTATGGAACACCAACAAGAATAGTAACATATGCATAATGGGAGTCTCAGAAAGGGAGAAGAGAGAAAAAGGGGCAGAAAGAATATTTCAAGAAATAATGGCTGTAAGACAGAGATGAAAGAAATTAAACAAGAAGACACAAACAAAAGGAAAGATATTCCATGCTTGGATTAAAAGAATTAATATTGTTAAAATGTCCATACTACCCAAAGCAATCTACAGAGTCATGCAATCCCTTAACAAAATCCAATGGCACTTTTCACAGAAATAGAACAAACAATTCTAAAATTTTTATGGAATCACAAAAGACCTTGAATAGCCAAAGCAATCTTGAGAAAGAAGAACAAAGCTGGAGGTATCATGCTCCCTAATTTCAAACTATATTAAAATCTATAGTAATCAAAACAGTATGATATTGGCATTAAAGCTGACACATAGACCAATGGAACAGAATAGAGAACTCAGAAATAAATCCATGCTTATGTGGCCAATTAACTTACAAGAAGGGAGCCAAAAATATACAATGCGGAAGGGGCAGTCTCTTCAATAAATGGTATTGGGAAAACAGGACAGCCACATGCGATAGGATGAAACTGGACCACTACCTTACCCATACACAAACATTAACTCAAAATGGATAAAGACTTGAAAAAAACACAGGTGGTAAGCTCCTTGATATCAGTTTTGGTGATAAATTTTTTTTGGATTTGACAACGAAAGCAAAGGTAACAAAAAATATAAACAAGTGAGACCACATCAAACTAAAAAGCTTCTGCACAGCAAAAGAAACAATCAGCAAAATGAAAAGGCAACCTACTGAATGGGAGAAAATATTTGCAAATCATATAATCTGGTAAGGGGTTAATATCCAAAGTATATAGAGAATTCATACAACTCAATAGCAAAAAAACCCAAAACAATCCAATTAAAAATTGGGCAGAAGATCTGAATTGACATTTTTTCCAAAGAAGACATACAAATGGCCAACAGGTTTATGAAAAGGTGCTTAACATCACTAATCATCAGGGAGGTGCAAATCAAAACCACAATGAGCTATCACTTCACAACTGTTAGAATGGCTATTATCAAAAGATAAGAAATAACAAGTGTTGGAGAGGATGTAGAGAAAGGGAAGCTCTTATACAGTGTTGTTGGAAATGTAAATTGGTAGAGCCACTGTGAAAAACAATATGGAGATTCCTCAAAAAAATAATAGAATTACCAAATGATCCAGCTAGTCTAATTCTGGGTATTTATTTGAAGAATACAAAAATGCTAATTTGAAAACATATATGATTTCCTATGTTCACTGCAACATTATTTACAATAGACAAGAAATGGAAATAAACTAAACCACCTGAAACTAATACAATGTTATATGTCAATTATACCTCAATTATAAAAAAAGGAAGAGCTGAACATTTGATGAGAAACACTAACCTACAAATCCAAGAAGCTCAGCAAACTCCCCAGACACATCATAATCAAACTGTTGAAAGCTAAAGAAAAACAGAAAATTTTGAGAGCAGAAAAAAAGAAGACTCATTAGACCCAGGAGATCCTCAATGAGGTTAACAGATAAATTTTCATAAAAAATCATAAAGGCAAGAAGGCAGTGGAATGACACATTCAGAGTGTTGAAAGAAAAAGACTGTCAACCAAGGATTCTATATCCAACAAAACTATCCTTTGAAAATGAAGGAAAAATTAAAACATTCCTAGATAAACAAAAACTAAGAGAATTTATCACTAGCAAAGCTTCCCTAGAAAGATAATAAAGGCAGTCCTTTAAATTGAAATTAAAGGCTATGAGGAAGAAACTTGAAACCAAATGAAGAAATAAAGAGCACTCAACTCTATGGTCAACTAATCTTTGACAAATCAGGAAAAAATATCCAATGGAAAAAAGACAGTCTCTTCAATAAGTGGTGCTGGGAAAATTGGACAGTTACATATAGAAGAATGAAACTGGACCATTCCCTTACACTATACACAAGATAAACTCAAAATGGATGAAAGACCTCAATGTGGGACAGGAATCCATCAAAATCCTAGAGGAGAACAAAGGCAGTTACCTCTTCAACATTGGCCACAGTAATTTCTTTCAAGACATGTCTCCAAAGGCAAGGGAAACAAAAGCAAAAATGAACTCTTGACTTCATCAAGATAAAAAGCTTCTGCACAGCAAAGGAAACAGTCAACAAAACTAAGAGGCAGCCCACAGAATGGGAGAAGATATTTGCAAATGACATTACAGATAAAGGGCTGATATCCAAGATCTATAAAGAACTTCTCAAACTCAACACTCAAAAAGCTAATAACCCAGTCAAAAAACGGGCAGAACACATGAACAAACACTTTTCAAAAGAAGACATACAAATGGCTAACAGACACATGAAAAAATGCTCAACATCACTAGCCATCAGGGAAATACAAATCAAAACCACAATGAGATACCACCTTACACCGGTTAGAATGGTAAGAATTAACAAAACAGGAGACAACAAATGTTGGCAAGGATGTGGAGAAAGGGGAACCCTCTTACACTGCTGGTGGGAATGAAAGCTAGTACAGCCACTCTGGATAACAGTATGGAGGTTCCTCAAGATGTTAAGAATAGAGCTACCCTACAATCCAGCAATTGCACTACTAGGTGTTTACCCCAAAATACAGATGTAGTGAAAAGAAGGGGCATGTGCACCCCAGTGTTCATAGGAGCAATGTCCACAATAGCCAAACTGTGGAAGGAGCTGAGATGCCCTTCAACAGATGAATGGATAAAGAAGATGTGGTACATATACACAATGGATTATTCAGCCATCAGAAACGATGCATACCCACCATTTGCATAGACATGGATGGAACTGGAGGGGATTATGTTAAGTGAAGTAAGTCAAGCAGAGAAAGGCAATTATCATATGGTTTCACTCATATGTGGAACATAAGCAATAACACGAGGACCATAGGGGAAGGGAGGGAAATCCAAAGGGGGAGAAATCAGAGAGGGAGATGAACCATGAGAGACTGTGGACCCCGAGAAACAATCTGGGGGTTTCAGAGGGGAGGGGATTGGGGGGTAACAGGGTAATGGGTATTGAGGAGGGCACTTGCTATGATGAACACTGCGTGTTATACTTAACTAATGAATCACTGAACACTACATCAAAAATTAATTATGTACTATACAGTGGTTAACTGAACATAAAAGAAAAAAGTATAGTTGAAGTCCAAAAAAAAAAAAAAAAAAAAAAGAGTACTGCTAAACATAGCTATACAGGTAAATATAAAAGAGAATATAGATTCTAAATAGTCAAAATAATCCTGAAAAAGAAGAAAAGAGTTGAAGGCCTCACACTTCAATTTCAAAACTTACTACAAAGCTACAGTAATCAAAACAGTGGTACTATCATAAAGATAGACATAGACCAATTGACTAGAATAGAATCCAGGAGTAGACCTTCACACATACGGTCAAATGATTTTTGACCAAGGTGTCAAGACCCTTCAATTGGGAAAGAAAAGTCTTCAACAAATAGTGCTGGAAAAATTTGATATTCACATACAAAAGAATGAAGTTAGACCCTTACCTCACATCATATATAAAAATAAACTCAAAATAAATCAAAGACTTAAACAAAGGACTAAACCTATAAACCTCTTAGAAAAAATAGGGGAAAAACTTCATTACATTGGATTTGGCAATGGTTTCTTGGATATGACAGTAAAAGCAAGGTAAGAAAATACAGACAAATTGGACTACATCAGAATTAAAGACTGTGCAAAAGACACTATCAACAGAGTGAAAAGGCAACCCATGGAATGGAAGGAAATATTTGTGTCATATACTGGATAAGGGATTAATATCCACAGTATATAAAGAACTCCTACAACCTAACAACAACAAGCAACCCAATTCAAAAATGGGCAAAGGACTTGAATAGACATTTTCCAAAGAATATATATAACTCAATGAGCACATGAAAAGATGTTCAACCTCATTAATCATTAGGGAAATGCAAATCAAAACCACAAGTAGATACCACTTCACACCCATTAGGATGGGTGTTATAAAAAACAAAGAAACAAACAAACTAGAATATAAAAAGTGTTGACAAGGATGTGGAGATATTGGAACCATGTGCAGTGCTGGTGGGAATGTGTTAGGGTGCAGCTGCTATAAAAAAAACAGTAAAACAGTACCTCAAAAAATTAAACATAGAATTACTATATGATTCCGCAATGCCACTTCTGGGTATGTACCAAAATGAATTGAAAGGAAAGACTCAAACAGATACCTGTACACCTATGTTCATAGCAGCATTATTCACAATAATCAAAAGATGGAAACAACTCAAATGTCCACCTGGATAAACCAGATGTATATATACAGACAATGGAATATTATTCAGCCTTAAAAAGGAAAGAAATTCCAACACACGCTGCAATGCAGATGAATCTTGAAGATATGCTAAGTGAAATAAGCCAGTCATAAAAGGTAAAATACTGTATGACTGTCACTTACATGATGTTCCTGGAGTAGTCAAATTAATAGAGACAGAAAGTAGAATGGTAGTTGCCAGATGCTGGGGAAAGGAGGAATGGGGGAATTATTATTTAATGGGTACGGAGCTTCAGTTTTGAAAGAGCAAAAAAGTTCTGGCGATGGATAGTGGAGATGGCTGCACAACACGTGAAGGTACTTAATGCTACTGAACTGTACACTTAAAATGGTTAAAATGATAAATTTATGTTATGTATATTTTACCAAAATTAACAATAAATAAATAAACAAACAAACAAACAAATAAATATGCTCATTATCCCTTACACTCAACCATCCCATTGCTGGGAATTAGTCCTATGGATATTCTGCAAAATGATAAGCATGGGGACTGGACATTTGTACTGTTTGTATTAGTAAAAGATTGGAAACAAACATCCACCAACAGAGGACTTACATGACTATTAAGTAAAATGACTATTTTTTAATTTTCTGTGAATGGGTGGCGGTGAAGAACACAATGGCTTTTAGTAGATTAATAATGTAGAGCATGTTTCTGAATGCATAGTAAGGTACCAGCAATTTTAAATGTTAACCCAATGAAAAAGGCTTTTATTCCCCCTCCCAATAGGCATTAGAAAGAAAAGAAATGTCATAACAGTCACTCATAAATTTTCTTGGCAGTACACATATTTGTATAATTCCCAATATAGTCCCAAAGCCTAGCTCATGCCTGGCACATAGTAGGCATTCAATTTGTTGAAATTATTAATGTTTTCCCAAGGATAGTCTTTAGTGAGGGCAGGCTCAGAGAGACTATTAAGAGGATTTGCTGGGGGAAGACTTTCAGCAAATCTAAGTGCCCACATCTGAGTGTAAAACTCTCATTAGGTGCAGTGAAGGAATCTGAAAGCAGAAGCTCCCTCCATGTGCTCTTGTTAGAGAGAACATGTTCTCACATGAAAATCCCTTAAAGTTTATAAACATGAACATAAAATAGAATATAGAGAATAAGAAGGAATCAGATTGTTGGCACTAATGAGGGGAATTAGGATTCATTATACCTTGGGGGAAATGAAATCTTCATAATTCTTCCCCAACTTATTTGAATAAAATTTAGATCTAATCTGAGCACTCTAGTATTTTGAGGAACAGTGTTATTTTTAAGGTTTCTGAAGTCTTAAGATAACTGGATAGGGTAAACATTGATGGGATAAGAACTGATTTCAGGTCATACCCCTCTCCACCGTGGAAGTAACCGCTTGTCCTAGGGAACCAGGACTATACCAGCAGCTGCAACCTCTATATTCACCAATCCAGGTTTCACAGTTGACCCTCTAATTGGAGTAAATCAGTTGAATACTCCTTATCTCATTTAATTATTTTTAATGATTACTGTTTCCACCCCCCACTCTAACACACATACTCATCTTGTTCTTCCCTGCTCCCCACCAATCATTTTTGGTTAACTTTGACAGCCTGTTGTAGATTTGTTAGTTTCTAAATATTTTACCATGTGCACTGAGGTCTGGCCATCACTGTGATAATATCCTCAAACCCAAAAGCACCATCAATATATATTCCTTTTCCTGAAACACTTTTTAGCTATTCCTCTTTAGGAACTTGGGCACGTTACTTTACTTCCGTAGGTATTAAGAAAAGGGAGTTAAACTGGATTCGAGGTTTTCAAACTTATCTTGACCCATAGCAAGAAATATATTTTTACTTCATGATAAGGCTCACCCAAAAATACATACATTTAACTGAAAAGTTTTACAAAACCATATTTATTCTTACTAGGGTTGATATACTGAATTTTTTTTGCTTTTTTAATTGAAATAAAACTCACATAACATAAAATCCACCATCTTAACCATTTTTTAAAGTGTACAATTCAGTTGCTTTTAGTAATTCACTATGTTGTGTAGCCATTATCACTACTTAATTTTGGAATATTTCCATCACCTCTAAAAGAAACCTCATACCCATCAAGCAGTCACTCCCTGTATTTTTATCTCTTTCATTTAATTTCATTTTGAAAGAATTCTGAATAAGACTCACTAAACTGTTCCAATCCATGAGCGTGGAATGTTTTTCCATCTCTTTGTGTCTTCCTCAATTTCTTTCATAAGTGTTCTGTAGTTTCTAGAGCATAGATCCTTTACGTCTTTGGTTAGGTTTATTCCTATGTATCTTATGGTTTCTGGAGCTGTTGTAAATGGAATTGATACTTTAATTTCTCTTTCTTCAGTTACACTGTTAGTGTATAGAAATGCAACTGATTTCTGTGCATTGATTTTGTATCCTGAAACGTTGCCGAATTGCTGTATGAGTTCTAATAACTTGGGGGTGGAGTCCTTTGGGTTTTCCACATAAAGTATTATGTCATCTGCGAAGAGAGAGAGTTTGACTTCTTCTTTGCCAACATGGATGCCTTTTATTTCTTTTTGTTGTCTGATTGCTGAGGCTAGGACTTCTATCTAGTACTATGTTGAACAATAATGGTTAGAGTGGGCATCCTTGTCGTGTTCCTGATTTTAAGAGAAAAGCTCTCAGTTTTCCCCCATTGAGAATGATATTCGTGTGGGCTTTTCATAGATGGCTTTTATGATGTTGAGGTATGTTCCCTCTATCCCTGTACTTCGAAGAGTTTTATTTTATTTATTTATTTTAAAGATTCTATTTATTTGACAGAGAGAGAGACAGACAGTGAGAGAGGGAACACAAGCAGGGGGAGTGGGACAGGGAGAAGCAGGCTTCCCACTGAGCAGGAAGCCCGATGCGGGGCTCCATCCCAGGACCCTGGGACCACGACCTGAGCCGAAGGCAGACGCTTAATGAGTGAGCCACCCAGGCGCCCCGAAGATTTTTAATCAGGAAAGGATGTTGTATTATTTTGTCAAATGCTTTTTTAAGAAAAAAGAATCACTAATGAGTCACAAGTCAGTCTCAAATAATGGCTAAATAAATTACTAAGAGAACATCTATCTCTAATTCTATGATCCTATTCCATTCTAGACATTATTTCCCTCCAAGTGAAATATTCTATCTTGGAGGATTTCCACTGAAATTTTCCAAGAGATGCAACTTGCTTTTTAGACTCATTTATTCATTCATTCAACACTTATTAAAAGCTTGGATGGAAAAGAAATTAAAAAAATAGAGTTCACAATCTCATAATAGAAAGAGACTGGCATGAAAATGATTATCAATACAAAGGGGAAGTTCTACCTTGCAGTGTGATGAGAAGGAATTAAGAAGAATTTCAAAGAAGATATGATCATAAGTTGACCTTAGAAAAAATATATAGGTATTTTCTCATTGACATTTAGACTCCTTCTCAGGGTTACACTGCCGCTTTCCTACCATGGCCTGTGCAAGTCCCAGGCAGATAATATAAGGAAACTAGCTTTCATGCTGACCAAGAGGAAGGAAGACAAAAAGGAAAGAAAGGAAGAAAAGAAGGAAATAAAGAAACTAAAATTTATTAAGTATCTACAATGTGACAAGCACATATATTTTCTTATTTAATCCTCCTAATAATTCCTCAAAGTATATATTCTTATCCACGTTTTGTTCAGAGCAAAAATCTCTCATACTACTTCATTTTGGCTGTATAGGAACACATACAAACATTTTTCAAGTGAGACAGGGCTATGGTGCCACAAGGTTTGGTATTTCAATGTGAAAACTTTCACTAAACACCTCTAATTTGCCAGTGATCTTTTAGGACTTATATCAAAGTCATTATAAAGTGAGAAGAAAACTGATGAAGGTATTTGTAACCCATGCTTCGTGGAGAGCTAGAGGGGAAGGAGGACCAGAAGTAGAGAATACTTTAAGATTAGAGACAGGCATTCCTACTGATGCTCATGCCAGGGAAGGTTTCAATCCCCCAGTCAGATGGCCAGAAACGGGGAGTAATTTTTAAAAATCATGGGGAATGAAACTCCTGTTTCCAAGGATATAATCTTCCTGTGGCATCTTGCTTGAGAGTTATTCTTTGCCCTGATGAAAAGCTGAAAGGAATGAAGCATTTCTGGCCTGCTGAGAATAGACCACAGTGATCCACCTGCTAGAACTGTCAAAGATCCAAACAATACTAGAGCAGCATGTAGAAATAAGTAAGGCCAGAAAGCATAGGACTAAGCCTCGTTTAGGATAATACAGCCAATGATGGATCTTTTTTAGGCAGGAAATCTGAACAAGGACCATTGTATTTGACCAGGCTGCTGTAAGAGTGGGGCAGGGGTGAAGGTTGGGGATGGAAGGAGACCTCTTGCAGGAAGAAGGAAGACACATAGATTATTGAGTATGAGAGTGAATGCAAAGCATGTGGGGAACCAAACTTGGAACGTTAGAGTCCAGGAGATAACAGCTGAGAATGAGGCAACAGAAGCATCGCTTCAAAGATAAGGATAGAAAAAAAAAAGAAAAAAGATAAGGGTAGAGAGCTCTGGGATGTCATAGGTAACAAGCAAATACATAAATCTGAGGGCTTCTACAGCCACCAGCAACTGAGAAGGATTCACGTAAAGCCTAAGAAGTGGGTTACTGTTTGGTAGAAAAAGAACATTTAAAAAAGGAGAGCCAGAACTCAGAATTAGGGAGAAATGGAAGGAGTTAGTATTTTTTTGAGCACCTATTATGTCAGGCACTGTGCTGTATGCTTTACTTCTTATTTAAAACTCATGGGACACCTGGGTTCTTCAGTTGGCTGAGCGTCCAACTCTTGATTTTAGCTCAGGTCATGATCCCAGGGTCATGGGATTGAGCCCCAGGTTGGGCTCCCCCCCTCAGTGGGGAGTCTGCTTAAGATTCTCTGTCTCCTTCTGCCCCCCACCACTCTCTCTCTCTCAAATAAATAAACAAATGTTAAAAAAGTAAAATAAAACTCAAATCCACCCAAGACAGTAAGAGACCTTTCCCATTTTATAGACAAGAAGTCTGGGGTTTAGATTTTGTTACTGTAGTTGGGAAGACTCTATATCAGATTAGCAAAAAGAACAGAGGTAGGGAGGAGAAACACCTTTTAACAGGGAATTAGAAGAAGCTTTAAAAAGCTTTAATGTAATATACTAAGATAAAGTAAACAAAACCAAGAAAACTTACCCTTGGGCCTGGTGCTCCAGGTGGACCCTATAACATAACAAATTTTAATTTTTCAGTAGAGATCTCAAACCAGGCAAGCATATAAGCATCGATGTAAACAGATATAAATGTAAATAAACTCACTGGAGGCCCTGGTTGACCTCTTGGCCCTTGGGGACCCTAGAAAAAATGGAGACAAAGCACAGTATGTATATCTTATGCTTTCAGTTTGGTATAAACAAGACAACTAAGATTCAACCTCTACCACTGCCTTTCCTGTGAGGCAGGTCATAAGATTCAAAGTTGCTTTACTATATTGAAGTTATATGCTCTTTTTATTCAACTTTCACACACATTCATGAACAAGCTGGATATTTACTTTCATGTTTTATTGATATTACTAGGAACTGAATTTATTCGTTTTAATAAACAATTATAAATGTAACATTTAAAAAAGTTAATACTGCTTAAGTACGTTTTTCCTGTTATTTCTATCTACCATCCACCTTATCAGCAAAGATGGAAACTTTCATGTTCTTAGACACCTCCTTTTCCATCAACATCCACCTATAATTTGGCTACCTACTACTATTGAATTGACCTCTAAATCTCTCCAAAATACTACTTCTCCGTCTTCACAGCAACTGTCTTAGTTTAGTGTTAATCATGTGTTATACACTGAATGTTTGTGTCCCCCCTTCCCCCCCACCCTGCCCCAGATTAACATATTAAAGCCTTAATCTCCAATGTGATGGCATTTGGAGGTGGGGTCTTTGGGAGGTAATTAGGTCATGTGGAGCCCTTATAAATGGTAGTGACCTTCTAAGAAGAGACACCAGAAAAATGATCTCTCTACCATATGAGGATACAGCAAGAAGGCAGCTGTCTGCAAACCAGGAAGAAGATCCTCACTTGACACTGAACCTACCAGCACCTTGATCTTGGACTTCAGAGCCTCTAAACTAAGAGAAATAATGTTTGCTGTTTAAGCCATCCAGTCTATGGCAATTTGTTATAGCAGCCCTAGCCAAGACATCACATTTTGCTTGGACTCCTAATCTGACGTCTTGACTTTATTCTTTCTACTCTGCTAACTATATTTTACTTATAAAATGGAAATCTAATCAGGTCATTATTTAGTTAAGATTATTCAATGGCTCTTTATTGTCTAGAAGATAAGTTATAAACTTCCTAACAGTGATAGCTACTATTTATTGAGAACTTACTACATACTAAGTCGTGTGCTCACTTTTTGAGAACTAACTATATGCCAAGTTGTGTGCTATATTTCAGTTAAGAGAATGGCAACCAGCAAATAACCGGACAGAGCTAGGATTAAAATTGAAGTCAACTGAATAAAAAAGTATATGTTCTTAATCAATGTACACCACTGCCTCCTCTTCAAAATACGGGCCTCACCTCTACTTACTCCCCCCAACACACCTACACTCCATCCATAACCAACTACTTATAGATCTCTGAATCTTCAAAGTTCTTTCACACATGCTTTCTTTTGCATGTGCTATTTCCTTGACCAGGAATGCTCTTCCTTACTTTCTCTGTCTGTTTAACTCTAATTCCTCTTCCAGTATGTCTTTAAAACCCTATACCCACCTTGCTCACCCCTCCCTGGCCACCTTTCTCCTGTTCAACCAACCACTTCTGCATTCCATAGTACATAACACAGTGGAAAATCCCTAGGAACCCTTAAGAGTGTCTTAGTCACCTTTTCATTTTCTGGAACAAGAATAGTGACTACTTTGTAGCAGGTGTTTGAAAATTGTTATTGAATGAATGGATATTGTTAAAATTAACTAGTATTAATTTAGAAATTAGAATAATTAAAATGTGTAGAGCAAAATGTGAAAAGTTATGTTGACAGTTTTCAAAATGAAACAATAGTAATTGGGGCGCCTGGGTGGCTCAGTCATGAAGCGTCTGCCTTTGGCTCAGGTCATGATCCCAGGGTCCTGGGATCCAGCCCCACATTGGACTCCCTGCTCAGTGGGAAGCCTGCTTCTCCCTCTCCCAGCCCCCTGCTTGTATTCCCTCTCTCACTGTCTCTTTCTCTGTCAAAAAATCAATAAAAAATCTTAAAAAAAAAAAAAAGAAAGAAACAACAGTATTCACTGTTAAGAATGTCTGCTCAAACTATGGACTCTGAGAAACAAACTGAGGATTCTAGAGGGGAAGGGGGTGGGGGATGGGTTAGCCTGGTAATGGGTATTAAAGAGGGCACGTACTGCATGGAGCACTGAGTGTTATACACAAACAATGAATCATGAAACACTACATCAAAAACTAATGATGTAATGTATGGTGATTAACATAACATAATAATAAAAAAAATGTCTGCTCAAGGCGAGCCTGCGTGGCTCAGTCAGTTAAGCATCTGACTTTGGCTCAGGTCATGATCTCAGGGTCATGGGATCCAGCTCCACATCCAAGTCCCTGATCAGCGGGGAGTCTGCTTGTCTTTCTCCCTCTGCCCCTCCCACTGCTTGTGCTCTCTCTCTCTCAAATAAATAAATAAAATCTTAAAAAAGAAAAAGAATGTCTGCTCGGGGTGCCTGGGTGGCTCAGTCATTAAACGTCTGCCTTCAGCTCAGGTCGTGATCTCAGGGTCCTGGAATCGAGCCCCGCATCCAGCTCCCTGCTCGGCGGAAAGTCTGCTTCTCCCTCTTCCTCTGCCTGTCCCCCCAACTTGTGCTCTCTCTCTCTCTCTGAAATGAATAAATTAAATCTTAAAAAAAAAAAAAGAATGCTCAAACTTTCACTTATTTGATGGTCAGCTGAATGTTAAGATGACATTGAGTCAAATTCAGATTATGGTTAAAAGATGACAAGACACAATTTATCTTCAGTTGAGATTTGAATAATGTTGATGTTATGCTTGACTTATATTAAGTACTGCCAGAGCTGTTGATTCTAAATATCCTGTGACAACTAGAGCCAACAATAGTAACTTAAAAAATGATAGAGTACTCCAGTACCATGCTTGCTGGCCATTTCTTAGTTTGCATGGCTTATGATTACAATTTAAAGTAAAGAATGTACAAAACTTGTACCTCAGGAGCTGCATGATAAATTACGGAAATGTCATATCGGAGATAGCCTTTAAATATATAGAGGCTCAGAATGAATTTGGCTGTGTAAGTTTCTCCATTCTGGAACAATATTGTAAAAATAAACAGTTGACATTTCACTCCACTTGGCATATTTCTGATATTTGCAAAATCTCTCTGGTGGTTCAGGACAAAACATATGTCTTATCTTTGACTTTGAAAGAGGAATTTATCATAAAAAGAAGAAACTATTTCTACTGCTGATTTTATTAATTTCTTTTCAGCTTGTTATCCAAAACAAGTCAGGTCATCGCAAATATGATCAAATGAAATACTTGCAACCAAACAAGACAGAGCAAGACAACCCTAAGAAAATAACTACATAGAACAAGGCAGTTAGCCAAGTAGAACAAAATATTATTCAAAAATATAGCATTTATTAGTTCTTTTCTATTCCTTTAGCTCACTCTCTCTAGATACTATAGAAAAAGTATCTAAAGCAGTTTATAAAAAAGCAGTTTAAAATGAAACTATGATTGTCTATGTTAATTTCCTAAAGGGAAACCAAATTAATGTGAATGGTTATGGTGATAATTTGGCCATAGTCAAAGCACTACTATTGGAAATAGACTCTCTTTCCATTTAATCCCAGAATTCACATTTGATCCTCCAAAGGTAACATATTTTTTCTTACTCTTTAAAAATACTGATAAGTGCATGTCCTTGAACCCGAGTATGTTAGACTTTGCCTTTATGTAAATGCAATCTTGACTTAGTTTCATAATCTTCACTTTAGGCTGGCTTAGGTACAGAGAGCTTCCTTATTCTCATTTATAAATTGAGAAGCTTACATTATAGGATGTTTAGTGGCATCCCTAGTCTCTACTCACTAGATGCAACTAGCAACTCTCCCTTTTCCACAGTTGTGACAACCAAATATGTCTCTACATATTGCCAAATGTCTCCTGTGGTGTGTGTAGTTGGGGAGATGGCTCCTGGTTGAGAACCACTGATTTAGAGGGTTTAATTGGTAATTTAGTAATATTAAATAATGTTTATTAGAAGTAGTATGATTAGGATGGAATCAGTGAATTATAAGGAACAGAAGATAACTACAATTAGGAATCTACTCATGTGGAATCTGCCATATAAATGGCTGAGCTATTCTTAATGTATGTATGTATGTATGCATGTATCTATCTTATACCATCTTCTTGCCCAAGTTGCTCCTAAAGCTTATTTTCTGAGACATACTATAATTAATAGAAAAGTACAATAGTGTGGGAATTGGGAGACCTGGGCTCTGGTCTTATCTCTGTACCTAATTAACTGTATGTCCTTGAGTGAGTTGCTGCACATTTAAATCTCAGATATCTCAACTGTAACAAGATTTGGTGAAGATAAATCTCTAAGATTCACTTTAAAATTGTGATTTTCAAACATTTTATCAATTTTCTTCTTCATATTTTATATTTGAAGAAAGAAGGTGACCACACACATACAAGTTGGGAATTTTAAATTTGAAGTTTGTATGAATATAAGGAAGTATGTATTTGAATTAAAAGAGTTTGATAATTTTTTATTTGGATGAATTATACTATCTATGAATTTTAAAAAGAATCATATACATATGTACTTTAAATTCTTAATTTGTTAATATTTAGGACATATTTTCCCATAACTTAGCTTTTCCTTATAAGGCCTCTTCTTCACTTTCAAACTGGAGGCAAATAAGATAATTCTGCTAATCAAGAACTGTAAAGACACATGAACTTAGACATAATATGTGAGAAAATGTCAATTGTATTCTTCAACATTTTACTGATTTTCATTAAATAATATGCTATAAAAATGAGGCAGCTAATCTAAAAATTTAAATGTTGAGATCATTCTCTATTTTTTCCACTTCTGTGGCTTTAAGCTATATGTTTCAAGTTGTGTCATTTTGTCAAAATCCTTTTCAGATGATTGACACCAGGGTATTATTTTTGTTATGAGTTAAAATTTTATTTTTTTACTAATTGTATCTTATATTTCTGGTGATCATTTTTGCATTACTTACTTCATAAATTAATCACATTCTAACGGTGTTTGGTGCCTCATGGAAACCAGGAGATTTTTATAACTTTTTAAGATTAATTTGCCATTAACATAATAGTTTTGAAGCAGGGGAGAGGAAGGGGCTCTACACACTATATGCCAGGAAGGCTTCTTAAGATGTCATAAAACTCTCGGTCAGTTTAGAGCATATATATATATATCTCTATATATATATGCCTATATATATACATATATAGGAGTGCGAGGACTTATTTTTAAAATAGTCCATAGGCAGGCAGATATGGAGCAAATATAGAATAGAAAGGAAAAAGTCACTCTTTAATATATGGCAATACAAAAACAACTTTCTTAGCGGTGGAGAGGACCTATTTGGGACCAACACTAGAGTTTATAATGTTAAATTGTAGAAGATATAAAGCTTCCTAGCCAAGAAACCCAAATTTATTCTAAAGGGGCTACATTCATGTGTTGTATAATGAGCTGTAACCTTTTTTTTTTTTTTTTAATTTTAAGGCATTGAGTAATGATTTGGTCTTGGTATAAAATGGCATAGCTTTATAAATTCTTATGCCATCCTCACAGAAGATTGAAAAATAAGATTTATAAATCCTGCTTGATAGATTCTTACATTTCTGATCTTTGTATGAAGAGTGAAGTATCATATTTGTCTCAATACAATAGATCTTGGCTAATAAAAATTCATTCCAAAAATGCCCCATGTACTGGTATTATTTGAGGATCATCCTCCGCCTTGAGGATATATTCGGAAACATAATAGGTACCTAGAAGTCTTTAGGCAGTCAGTTACTTAAACACAGAAATGGAAAATTCAATTCAACAAATAAACAATTTAAAATTTATCCTCGAGAGTCACTCATATTATACAGCTTCTTCCTTTCAAATGTTTAAAGACAACTATCATGTCCCAACACCTCAAATGTTTTCTAATTCATTCACCGGTAATTTACTAAATGTTTACTGAACACGAGCTGTAAGGTAGGCACCATCTTAGGTGCTACAGACACAGCTTTATGACAAACAACAGATAAAACTGTCTGTGTCATGGAGCCCATAATCTAGTGAGGAGAGATATAAAAAGCAAGAAACCCAAATAAATACGTAATATGTCAGGTTGTAAGGAAGCAGATTAAGAGAAGATAGGGAATCTCAGGCAGATGGGGGCATTGCTATTTTACATAGGCTAGTGAGAAAAAGCCTCTCTGAGAAGAGGACATTTAAGTCGAGACTAAGGAACACTTCCCAGGCTTTGTACTATGTCCTGACTACTAGTTATTATGTCCACAGGTGGCAGTTGGGTTGAGGATAAAGTGTGAGCAAGTAAGTCCACCTTGAGCAAATTATCTTTAAATTACAACTTCATGAATAGGAACTACAGGGATAAAGAGCATGGGCAAGAAAAAAACAGGTGCAAAACTCGGGAAGTGAAGAGAGAGCAGTGAGAACAAAGGAAAGGGATGCTCAGGTTGCAGAAGTCTGGCAAGGGCAAAACATTCCAGCTATTTCGACTGGTTTTTCCAGGACATGGCTCCCAGATAGATCACTGATCTGAGAGAGCCCTTCTCTGAATGTGCTTGACTTTTGTCCATGTTCCCCTGTGGGGATGGCCTGACTGGTGCCACCACCTGCTTTATTCTGGATGCCATGTCTATCAGCACAACCTAAAATTTCAGGCATAATCCGCTGAATTTGCAATCCGTCAGAGCCGCTGAATTTTCTTTCATACGATTTGCCTGTGACATTGTCATAGGGCCTTGCGGTTTCCTAACCCTGATTTGATCCCTCTGGGGATTCTTAGGCTATCTAAAATCACTTAATTTCCCTTCTTCAGCTAATTAACATAACTGCAACTTACTTATTCTGAGCCCCAAGCATACTCTACAGTGAAAACAGAAAATGTCAGCTGTCAATGTAATTTCATTACCTTTTAAGCAAGACTTTTCTGCAACCTTTAAGTTTATTCTTATTTGCCTTCTGTACTTGGTTTCACTCCCCCTCATTTTACTCCATGCCTGCGCTCTGTTTAAGCTGGTGCTTTAGTAAGTTCAGCAGAATCTCTGCTGGGAAAGTGGCCTCTTTACAAAATATCTTCTTTAACCTGGAAGAACTGGCATCCCAGAAAAGTAGGAAATAGTGCCAGCGTAAGCCATAGAGGGCCAGAATGTGCTATGTACCTTTTGTCCATCTTCTCACAATTGTTTCCAGTTGGCTGCAATATATAGCTCATGATTTGCTTCTGCTTTGCCCCTCTTGGGCACTGACCGGACACAGCGGCCATACCCCTAAGGCGACCTGGCTGTGCTCTTACCCCAGCACTGGTGTAGAAGGCTCACAGAGCAAATGCCTGACGCCCGACAAGGCAAATATGCCATTTCACACAGTGCCTGGCAAGAATTGGACTGGCAGGTTCTTAAACATGTTTAGGGGTTATATTCAGGTCTCACTACAATGTACCACATAGATTAGTTCTACTTCCTGAAAACTGTAATTTTATTTTTATTCCACAAGTATTAGAGACATAATAATGAAAAAAATCAAACAAGGCCCTTGCTTTTATGGAACTTACATAGCCTAGTGACAAGTGATAGTATAACCACAAATTTAAACTTACAGTTTCACCTCTAATGCCTTTTTCACCTCTGGGTCCCTACAAGAAAACAAAAAATGTTGGTTTAGTGCTACTGGGTTATTTACCCAATGTAGTTGAGGCTATATACAGAAATATGATAACTTATGTTTTTGTTCTATCTAGCAAGACTTCTTTAGCAAATTTATATAAATTCTAGTTTCCTTTTCCTAAAGTAAGCAAAGCAAAACACAAACAAAAACAATTTATTGATTTATCATGTTGTGCACAAAGTGAGACAGGGATAACAAGCACTCACTTAAGTCAAAACAGCTTATCTGACAATCAAATACAGATCAATTTAGAAGGGAAGTTACCAGATTAAATTCCTCTAATATTTGTTTACCTCAGCCTTTGAAAACCTTGTTTCTAGGGTGATGTCCTCCTTTTCTTTAATTTTCTCTTTCTATTCCTCCTTCTGAGCTACATCCCACAAACTTTGCTATGTTGTATACAAGAACATTCAGTTTGAAATATTTTCTAACTTTCCTTGAGACTTTCTCTTTGATCCATGGATAATTTAGAAGCACATGGTTTCATTTTCAAGTGTTTGGAGATTTTCTTATTATCTTTCCAGTTTACTGATTTTTACTTTAATTCCATTATGGCCATAGAACATACCTTGTATGACTTCAGTTCTTTTAAGTTTAGTAAAAAGTTTTTTAATGATTCAAAATATGGTCTATTTCAGTGATTTTCCATGTACACTTGAAGAGAAAGTATAGTCTGTTATTAGACGGACCTACTATTTAAAATATTTCTGCTAATATTTTTGTTTTCATCCTTGTGGAAATTATATATGTATTTTTTATTTTAAAAATGAGATACTACTATTCATCTTTTCAAAACCTGAATTTATACTTTCACAATATGTTATGAATATTTTCCATATTAATCCACATTCTTCCAGATAATTATAATGCTTATTTGTGCTTAATCAACTATAATCTTTTTATTGAATTTCCTATTAGATTATTTCTCATTTTGGTCATGATGACACTGTGACAAATATCCTTGTACTCTATAAAAATTGTCCTCCAGAAAGTTTGTCTGAGATTGCATGCACGCCTGCAGTATATGGGAGTGTATGTCTTCTGACACACCATGTACTATCATTCTTTGTTCATCTTGCAGGTTAAAAATACGATCTCATTATTTCACCACTGATATCACTTCTTTTGTGTTTCCTGTCTTGTTCTGAACTCCTTTTAAACCGGGATATTAACTTTCAAAAACTAATTTTTAAGATACCTTTATAGAACTTGTTTTCATGCCCCCCCCACCTCCAGCCCAGTATTAACAAATTGGTATGTACATTTTTTCATACCTTTTTTCCTCATCAGTATTGACAAATATATTTATGTATGTATGGGGTGATTTGTTATATTTTATAATACTGATATCATATTATATACTCCTGTATGCATCAGATTTTTCACACTTAATACATCATGAACAACCACAAGGCAGCTGAACTAGATATAACTGTTTTTAATAGTTGGGTAGTATTCTATGAAATGGCTAGACCATGGTTTACACAACCATTCTTTTACAGATGAACATGTGATTTCAAGTTTTGGTAATACAGCCATTACTGTGAAAAAAATCTTTGTAAACATTCCTTAGTGTACTGAGTGCTTAATTTCTGTGGCAAAAATTCCTCCAAGTGGAACTGATTGGTCATAAGGTATATGCACTTACATTTTAACAAATATCTTTCCATGAAGGCTATAATTCACATTTCTACTAGTGATAAACTGTTCTCCCTAATACCCTTCTGAGAAGTTAGATGTAATATCTTATTATTACTTTAATTTGCATTCTGTGACTGTAAGTTAGGAGAGCATCTTTCCAAATAAATATTGACCTTTTGGATTTGTTCTTCAATTTTCTATTGAGTTTTCTATCTTTTTCATACCAACTTGTAAGAGCTCTTTATACATGAAGTCATTATATGTTTTTGCAATTACTTTTCCCCAGCTTATATTAATTTTGTTTATGGAATCTTTTTCCATTCAAAATTTTAAAATTTTCAAGCAAACACATATTCTGTTCTTTTATATAGTTTTAAGATTTCCTTTCTTATATAAAAGGTCTTCTCAACCCTTAAGCTACACTTTAGCTTTCTAGATTTTTTTTTATACTTTAAAGTCTTTAAAAAAAAAGATTAAAGAAGTTGGGTGAAATAGGGTTCCAATTTCTTACAGCAACAGTAGGGCTAAAAATAATTCCATTTCCTTTCCCTATCACTGGTATAGGAATGGGCATGTGGCTGATCAATGGACATGAGGAAAAATGCTATGGGAGACTTCTGGAAAAAAAACTTTATTTTTTCCCAAGATAGGGCTGTTTTCACTTTGGATAATTATGTCTGTATGTAATTGCTGAGAAATTGTAGTCATCTTGCTAGAAGCCTAATTATGAAGCTAACACTCAGGATGGCAGAGTAGAGACATGGAAAGAACTTGGTCTTAGATAACATGATTGAGTCACTAAATTAACCAAATCTGAAGCCCTTCCTACCTCTGGGCTTCCCATATGTGATATAAATTTCCTTATTATTAAAACCAGTTTGATTCTGGGTTCCTATTAATTTACAGCCCCAATCATCCAGATATACCATTTTTGTTATAATTAAATTCCTATATATTCTGAGATCTAATTCTGGGCTCTAGCCTGTTTACACTCATCTATTTGTTTATTCCTTTGTACTACCATATAGTTTCATTTACAATGACTTAGAAGTAATGTTTCCTTATTTGGAAAAGCAAGTCTTTCATCCCCCACCACTATTTTTTCTTTTTTTCCCACAAAGTATTGGCCATTCTCAAGTGCTTATTCTTTCATAGTGAATTTTTCTTAGAAGTTTCTTTAGAATGGAAAAAATGGAATATGGAAAATATTTGGTGTGCATGTTGAATATCATAAGGACCTTTAAGAACTATCTATAAACAGGGCGCCTGGGTGGCTCAGTTGGTTAAGCGACTGCCTTCGGCTCAGGTCATGATCCTGGAGTCCCGGGATCGAGTCCCGCATCAGGCTCCCTGCTCAGCAGGGAGTCTGCTTCTCCCTCTGACCCTCCCCCCTCTCATGTGCTCTCTCTCTCTCTTTCAAATAAATAAATAAAATCTTTAAAAAAAAAAAAAAAACTATCTATAAACAAAAGATATTTTAATTGAGCCATTTCTTTATTATAGTTTCCTTGACCAATTCAATTTTCACATTTTTTGACAGAGGACAACAATCATTCAGTAATCACAAATTTGTGTTTCTTAGCTTGCTGAAGAACCACCCACCAAAATCTGAGAATTCTCCCGCTTACATAGCTCTGAGTGGTAAATGCTGAATATAGCTCTGAGTGGTAAATGCTAAAAATCTAGAGAAATGTTGAGTTACACTTTTTATTTTGTAAAACCAAAAATTCAGCAGTTTTGGTGGGAAATTCTTCCCTAATTTATCAAAGAGAATATACTTTATACTCAAAGCATTCCATTTTATATATTAAGACTGTGTGCCTCTCCATATAATACTTTCAAAGGATTCAAAATATTGATTCCCTGCAGGGAATACCTCTTTCCTTTCCAAATCTCAACTTGCCCCTACCTATTGGGTTCTTCCTCTTGTAGGTTTACACTACTGTTAGTATTGTAAAACTCTCCCCTGACCACTCTGCCAACCATTGTCTTATTTTTCTGTTTTACTTCGTACTCAAATTTCTAAAGGCACCGGCCTCTACTAACTGTCTCAGTTTCCTGTCCAGACACAGCTTGAATGGGGGCAGAAAGAGCATTGATCTTGAAGGAAGAAACATCACCTATGTAATTCACTAGTTGTACCACCTTGAATAACTAGGTGAACCTCTGTAAACTTAATCTGTTTCCCCATGTCTTAAATAGAAATAATACCTACTTCAAAAGTTTGTTGCAGGAATTTGAGAAAAGTTATTAAATATTTATATTTATTTCCTTCCTTACTGCAGTCTGTACTTTATCTTCTACTACAATTTATTTTCTTAAAGATCACTGTTAACCACTCCTTACTTGAAACTCATCTATCTGAACCTTGTGCTTTTCTGTTTTCCTGGTATTCCCACCAACTGTCTCTTTCCTTTATAGTAGGTCGGCACTTCCAAAGACTCAAATCTTGGCTGCCTGCAGTTCTTTTGCTAAGCTTTCTCCTTCAGAAAATGGATTCCTTTTATTGCTTTAGTGATCACCTCTATACTAATGATGCTCAGCCCCTTCTCCCCTGCTCCAGTTCTATTTTCCTTTCTTAACTCAAGTTTTAAGTGTCTACCTCACTATATACACCCCCTTCATTACACATATGATCTCTAAGTTCTCAGGAACCACCTTCTAAATGAAAATGTACATCTATTTTTGCCCTTGGCTTCTCAAATAGCCAGGGTGATCCTTTTTGGATTACTCTAGAAATAGGGTTAAAGAGGAAAAAACAAGAATATGAAAAAGAAAAGGAAGACCTATATTGTAACAAACTTACAGTTCTACCTGTTGGGCCTATTATACCTTCTTTGCCAAAGGGGCCAGTGTTTCCCTGTTGAGGTAAAAGAAAATCAGTCAGTCTCACTGCCAGTATAATGCAGAAAAATTCTAGAAAATTTCTTGTGCAATGGTAAAATAGTCCATGTCCACATAATTCCAGTTTTTAGTATAAAATCTCATAGTATCAGAAGAAATCATAGTACTTTTGATTTGCCGTATGTGACACAATTCTATATATTATTATAGATTCCTATCAGGAGAGTTACATCTGTATAATTTCTAACAAACTGATAAATCAGCATTACAATTTTTATACGGTGATAATTTCAATGATGCCATTTTACATGTGGGTCGTTACATAACAAATGCAATCACTTTACATAAAAAGACTACATAGAATGATGAACAAAATAAAAAAGATGTGGTTCATATATGCAATGGAATATTACTCAGCCATCAGAAAGGATGAATACCCACCATTTGCATCGACATGGATGGAACTGGAGGGGATTATGCTAAGTGAAATAAGTCAAGCAGAGAAAGACAATCATATGATTTCACTCATATGTGGAACATAAGGAATAGCACTGAGGACCACGGGGGAAGGGAGGGAAAACCAAATGGGAAGAAATCAGAGAGGGAGACAAACCATGAGAGACCCTGGACTCCGGGAACCAAACTGAGGGTTACAGAAGGGGGGGGTGGGGGGATGGGTAACCGGGTGATGGGTATTAAGGAGGGCACGTGTGGTGATGAGCACTGGGTGTTACACACAACTAATGAATCGTTGAACACTACATCAAAAACTAATGATGTATTGGGCGCCTGGGTGGCTCAGTTGGTTAAGCGACTGCCTTCGGCTCAGGTCATGATCCTGGAGTCCCTGGATCGAGTCCCGCATCAGGCTCCCTGCTCAGCAGGGAGTCTGCTTCTCCCTCTGCCCCTCCCCCCTCTCATGTGCTCTCTCTCATTCTCTCTCTCTCAAATAAATAAATAAAATCTTTAAAAAAAAAATCTTAAAAAAAAAAAACTAATGATGTATTATATGCTGGCTAATTGAACATAATAATAAAAAAAAGAAAAAAAATTTTGAATAACTTTCTTTATAGACGTTGAAGGAGATATCTGAGTGACATGCAGTATGGAATTGAGAGAAGGTTTGGGAAAGAAACACAGAACATCATATGTGACCAACTTCAGTTTCTCCATCTGTTAAATAAGATTGCCTGTGTCATAGGGCCATTGTGAGAATTAAAGGTGAAAAATGATTTTGAAACTGTAAGCTGTTATTGATTATGAAGATAACTTTGAATAAGCTCAATCTGGTCAACTCTTCCCTAACTATGTATGGAACCTATCTTTTTTTTTTTATTGAAGTATAACTCACATACAATATCCTATTAGTTTCAGGTGTACATCACAGTGACTCAATATTTTTATGCATTACAAAATGACCCCCACATTAAGTCTAGTTACTACCTAGTATACAAAGCTATTACAATATTACTGACTACATTTCCTATTCTGTAAATTACATCCTCATGACTTACTTATTTTATAACTGGAAGTTTGTACCTCTTAATTCCCCTCACCTATTTTGCCTGCCCCCAACCCCTCCCCTCTAGTTACCAACAGTTTGTTTCCTTTTATCTATGTATCTGCTTCAGTTTTGTTTTGTTGGCTTGTTTTATTTTTTAGATTCCACATACAAGTAAGATCATACTGTATTTTCCTTTCTCTGTCTGACTTACCACTTTTTTATGAATACAAAATACCTGTTGTAGTTATTTTCCCTCAACCCCCACTCCCACTCGCAGCAAATTTCAGTCTTTCTGGCTCACACTTAACCTGAATTCTTAAACGTAGTTATCTAATAGGCTTTCTCTTTGTCCAACTCCTGCCAAGGTACAGAAAATACTAGCAATTGAGATCATTATGTCATAAAGTCCATCCACAGATACCCTAGAATGAGATAAATTAGCTGGTACTATAAAAGTAAATCTAATGGAATCACTTTTAAATACAAAGACTGACTTTAAGTGATAATTTGTAAATATGGTACCCAAATCTCAAAGATCCACAATGAAATCAAGAGAGTTGATTTCTTAACCTAATCAAATTTAAGCCCTAGACTGGTTTATCACTGAAAAAAGTCAACAAAGTTTTCATCTAATGAACTTCACCATGATCTGACTCTCTAAAATAATGATTTGTTAAAAGAATGGAGAGGTATACATGAACTCTAGAAAATAGTAGGCCAAACAGCAAAAAATTGTCTATGTTTATCTAAATGTGTCTGAAACATGAGGTGTTATTATTTTATTATTTATTATATATTTTATACTTTTAGAGAGGGAGAGAGAGGTGGTGGGGGAGAGGCAGAGGAAGAGGGAGAGAGAGAATCTCAAGCAGGCTCCACGCCCAGCAAGGAGCATGAGGCGGGGCTCCATTTCACAAGCCTGACATCATGACCTGAGCTGAAGTTAAGAGTCAGAGACTTAATGGACTAAGTCACCCAGGCGCCTCTGAGGTGTTATGATTTTAATGGTTGGTACCAGCTAACTACATAAATACATCTTTGAGATGAAGAACAATTAATCCAAATTTCCTACTTCAATTAATTTAATTTAATCATCTAGTATTTATTGATTATTGAGCAAGAACTAGTTACTAGGCCACTTAATATCCATTCTATATTCTAATTATGCAATTAGCAGGCAACCTTATAACATATTATTTGGCCAATCAGCTGTGGATTCAAATTTTGGCTCTTTGAGCAAATTACCTTTCAGAGACTTAGTTTCCCCACCTGTAAAATGGGGATAATATCGTCTCACACAGGATTTTTATCAGGATTAAATGATATAAGGGTCACAACCTGAACACTGGTAAATAATAGTTTTTTGCTAAATAGTAACCTATCGTGACTTTTCATTGTCTTTATAATGACTTAATAAGAGATATCTGCAATTATAAATTAGTATTTGTGAGCAGTTACCAGAACTTTACTGTTGGTGAACTGATAAAGTTTCTGGAGCTGCAAAGCAGTATAGGCTCAGACTCTGGCCTAAAGAGACCCAGCACTTGGTAAGATTCTGCTTAGGACAGATGCGAGGCAGGGAGCCAACTTCTCTTTGACAATATCAAGAAAGGACTAGTTAATTGAGAAAGCTTCGTAAAACTAGAATGAAGGTATTTAATTAATAGAGAACTTAATATATGTAAGAACTTAAAAGTGATATTTATTATAAAGAAGCCTGTCCACATATAACCCACCTGTGGATAATCAAGAATTGGGCCTTATATAAAAGCACCAACTTTCCATGGTTCTTCGGAAATCATAAAAATAACTAATAAATTTGCACCTGAAGAAATGTTGAGGCGGGTCTTTAAACAAATATTTCTCATGAAAACACTGACCTCTGTATTACCGAAAATAATTTATTATAAGGGTTGGAGAAGGGGTGTAGGATTTCAAAAATTTGACTTTTCATTTAATATTTTGCACAAGATAGTGGTTTTCAGCTGTAAAGTTCTTCAAGATTCTTTTCTCCTGTTTCTGGACCTGTCTCCTTCTTCTTTCTGCTGTCTCCACCCTTGCCCCAGTAGCTGCTGTTAGTTAAGGGGGTGCTACTGCTAAAGTCAAACCACTCTTTGGTTTTATAGCTTTTTTTTTTTTTTTTTTCAGTTTTATAGATCATCTCATCAATTAGGAGACTGTGGTTAATGAAAACAAAAAGAAAACAAAAGGCAAAACAAACAAACAAAAACCAGTAATTGCTGATGGCTTACCTATCGCTATTTCTATTTGCTACAGTTTGCAATTCTAGGCACTAAACAGCTAACTGGAGTTCTTCAAACACCAGTCTTTGCAACTCTTTAAGCAGTTCCTCATCACTCTCCAGGGATATACCTCTGAGCTGGGAAAACATAGCTATTGGGAAATATTTTTCAAAGTGTGGTGTGAGGAACTCTGGTGGCAAGCCTCCTCCAAGTGGTGTGTGGGGCTGGTCTCTGGTTGTATTAATGCTTATAACATGAAACTGCTTTATGTTTTTGTTCCTAGTGTGAGTTAATAAATACATTATCCAGTATCAACATTAATTCTGATATATATTTTCTAAAGTAAGAACTGGGAAAATGGGTGGTCTATGTTGTCCTTTGCTCAAATTAATATATGAACTGAAAAAGGCTGAGAACCTTTGCATGGGATCTACTGAGTTTCTATCTTAAAAGTCATTTTATTAAGTTATTAATTTGGAGTATATTAATTTTAGAGTTCTTAATGCTAATTCCCACAATAAGCAAAGAATCACAATTTCCCAGCAAGTAGAATGACTTTATACTTACTCTCTGCCCAATAGGACCTTTAGGACCTGATATTCCAACAACGCCAACATCTCCCTCAGGACCCTAAAAATATAATAAAAATAAAAAGTCAAAATCTTTAATTCTATATGAACATTTTATAAGTGAAATAATCTTGTAACAATCTATTGAGTCGGCTCTTAAAAAATGGAATGTTAATGTAAACGGATAGTTAATGATGTACATGCTGAAGTACTATGGAGGAATTGTTCTGAAGTATGCAAGTTACTTTGAAGTACACCAAAATGAATCCAGAGAGGGAGAGAGGGACAGAGAGATTCATGATAGCAGGTAGAATAAAAAGTTATGGTAGAATCTAGGTAATAGATATATGGGTTTTCATTCATTCTCTCAACTTTGCTGTATGTTTGAAAATTTTCAAAATGAAATGTTATATGCAAACAATGAATCATGGAACACTACATCAAAAACTAATGATGTAATGTATGATGATTAACATAATAAAATAAACTAAAAAAAGTTTGGGAAAATGGAATATGAGGGGACAAAGGTGAGTTATTCAATAAAATTGGTAGGAAAATATATAGCTACATAAAATTTAAAATTAATATTTAATATTCAAAATTCAAATATATAACTGTACCAATGGATATTTTGCAGATTAAGAAATACAAAGGCTCAAGTCAGAGACTAAATATTGGTATTTCGACATCTTTCTGATGAATAGCAGAAAATGTGTAAACATACTCTGGGGCCTGGGAATCCTTGGAAACCTGTCAAACCTTGAACACCATGTTCTCCCTGCAATATGAACAGACAGGATAATCATTATTGTGCAATGGTGGCCTGGCCTGTAGAATAATAATACTTAGTGAATTTCTGAGTTGGCACATACAGGCTGCCCTTTCAGACCAGGCTCTCCACATGGTCCTTGATCACCTTGTGCTCCTCGGTGACCTCTTTTACCTTGAATGCCAGGTTGACCAGGTAGTCCTTGTTCACCCTATGGACAAAAAAAAAAAAAAAGAAAGAAAGGTGATCTTGACTTTAGAATCTACAAACATACTGGCTTTTAAATGAAACCCAAATACAGGTCCATCCTTAGGCATAAGTACAAGGCACTGGGGAAATCAAATTCTGCATGGTCATTCTCCCTGCCAATATTTTCACACAGTCATATTTGATTATAATAAGCAATAAGTGTAACAGTGGAGAAAGAATTCCAGGGATTGTGGTCATAAGTGTGGAAAGAAGAGGGAAGGGGGAACCTAAAAACTATGAGGAGGATAGTGGGGTTAAAGAGAGAATGGTGAGAGGTGGTATGTGTGAGGGGGTGTTTATATATAATGGAATTTGTATTTTATTTGAATTGGTATTATTTTGCTGTGTTTTCCTCACCATACAGAGATGATTCAGCTGATATCAGAAACAGAGCATGGTATCCTGAAGTGTGAACCCTGGTTTTTGCCATGGTTATCTTTTCAATCCTATCATTAAGAAATTTCCATTACTTGTTTCCCAAGGTTCCCTTTCGTATATATTCCCTTCATCTCCTAAAATTCCACTTTAAAGATATACTTAAGCACCACTGTTCTATTTGTAAAAGTTAAGTCTTTTCTAAATTTATTTCATTTTTGAAATGAAAGTTGCAGTATCTTTCACACCACCTCTAAAAATAAGAATCAGGAGGAGTTTAGAGATAGGTTAATGAAAAATGATGCTTGGTAGATTTTGATCAAAGATTCTTTAAGATTAGCAAATTATCCTTCACTGTCTGGAAACAAAGATACAACTTTGGGACGTGACAAATATGGATCCTTTTTATTGCCAACTCATACTTGAGAGATAGGAATTTTATTTCACTTCCTAGTTTTAGCCTTGGCTCAGCTACATTGAATTTTAGTCGAAAGGGATGAGTCATTTCCAGTTTACCCATATGGGTCAGAATACCAGAATACATTCTTTAGGAGTGGAACTATGAAAATCAAATTAAGAGGTGATAATGATGAGGGTGCCAACATCTTAATCCTTGTCTTTTATGAAATTGCTTTAGATACTGAACTAAAGTTGTGTGGGTTGTATGGGTCAATTCTGCATTGAGATAATTCTAAAACAGGTTTTGTTTAGAAAGCCTTATTGAATATACACTACTCCATAAAATGAATGTTAATCCAAGATTTAATTATGATCACTTTGACTCTAAGAAATAAGCTCTACTCTTATCAGATTTATTAATTGGTTGGTTAGATTCAGATTCAGAGGAATAGGAAGTGTTTCTAAGAAAGTATGTCTCTGGAAGTAAATAAGATTTCTCTTTTTAGGAGAAGGTGGATGACAGGAAAGAAGAAACAGAACGAGTCAAAGAGCATTTTTTAAAGCATTGCCAATACTGAGTTAATGAGTTGTTCTGGCAAATTACATCCACTGTGGCTATCACAGGAGATGAGTATGTCCAGGCCACACACTTTCCTTTTCCTCCTAATGTGTATTTATTTTTGGTCAAATTTACTAAAAGCTATTAATCTTACCATCCTGTGATCTAGCCAATGAACTCAGGGACAATACGTTTGTCAATAGTGCTGTTCATCTATCAGAAAAAAATGTGAAAAGTACCTTTGGGCCTGGAACCCCTGGGCTTCCCGGAAGGCCTGATGAGCCCTTGGCTCCTCGAGGACCTGGAGACCCCGCCAGTCCCGTTCTTCCTGGGCTGCCTCTGGTGCCCTAAGAAATAAGATATAAAAATTGGGGCATTTCCTAAAAATCCATCCAGAGGCTCAGTATATGTAGGAGGGGTTGGTCTTCTGAAAGGCTGCTGTTGACACACGGCCCAGGTTTGAGAGTTATCCTGGGCTTCTTTCCCAAATAAGTGAAATATTCAAGTAATGTTTTGACTCACCTAAAGTCTCTAATTATAGTTAATGTAATGGTCTGAGGTATTTAAAACAAAAATACTGAGGCAGTATAGTCTGTCAGTTCCTTCTGACTTAAACAGCCTAGGTGTAAAGTATGTGTGTTGTATTTTAACATTCTGTATTGTATTCTGAGTATGCATGACAACTCTAATAACTGATTAATATTTCCTTAAGAAAAATATTCTATGGATATTAACTAGACCTATTGTGGTGATCATTTCTCAATATACACATATATCGAATCATTATACTGTATATCTGAAACTAATATAATATTTTATGTCCCTTATATAGATTTCAATTTTAAAAAAGACTAAGAGGGTGCCTGGGTGGCTCAGTTGGTTAAGCGACTGCCTTCGGCTCAGGTCATGATCCTGGAGTCCCAGGATCGAGTCCCGCATCAGGCTCCCTGCTCGGCAGGGAGTCTGCTTCTCCCTCTGACCCTCCTCCCTCTCATTCTCTCTCTCTCAAATAAATAAATAAAATCTTTAAAAAATAAAAATAAAAAAAAATAAAAAAAAATAAAAAAAGACTAAGAAATTTTAAAAAAAGTTTGAGTGGTTCATTTGTTAGCTCAGCATGGAAAATCACTTATTGATATGACTTAAATCATGTCCTCAAAGTAAACTTGCTTGAGATTATTAGCCTTGCGGCAAGAACAATGGCCTGGAATGTTAAAGACAGTGAAGCAGCATGAGTAGCCAATTAAAAAACAAGGCAAATGTTTTTGAGTGGTTTTCCTTGCCTCTTGATGAAGCAATAGATGCTACCAATACTACTCAGTTGTTTCTTTGGGGAGTCAATGCTGTCCTGAAGTGACTGAAGAACTAACTTACGTGAATAGTTTGTAGATTGACCATAGGTGAGAATATTTTCAAAGAATTTAAAACACTAAATCAGTACAACCTCAAGTGGAATCTGCTCAAATGTGATAAAACTGATAGCAATGCAAAGGGAGAAGATTTATTGAACAAATTTACAAAACTTGTGAAAATGTAAGGTATTTAAAGCTATGGATATTCATTGTATTATTCACCACCAGGTACACTGAGGAAAACACTCAGATCTAGCATGTGTTTTTGAACCAGTAGCGTCAACAGTGAATTCCATTGACTCTCGCAACCTTCATCTATTCTGTGATATTTTTTTGTGAAAATAGAAACTGAATATCCTAATTTTCTCTATCACACAGCAATCTGATGGCTTAGCAGGGATAAAGTTTTATTGATATATTTTGAGAATGAGATTGAAATGTTTTTGAACGGGAAGAACCACCCTCAACCTCTATTATTTAATAATGAATGGCTCTAGAAACTAGATTTTGCTGCAGACTCTATAATGTTTATCAATGAATTTAACTTAAAATTACAAGGCAAAACAATGTCTATATGTGAAACATATACTTTGGTAGTCATTTCTTTTTCTTTTCTTTTTTTAAGGGTGAGGGCAGGGGCAGAGGCAGAGGGAGAGCGAAAATCTTAAGCAGGCTCCATGTCCAGCACAGAGCCCAATACAGAGCTTGATCTCACAACCCTGAGATCATGGCCTAAGCCAAATTCAAGAGTTGAAAGCTTAACTGACTGAGTCACTTGGGCGCCCCAAGTAATTTCTTTTTTTTTTTTTAAGTCATTTTTTTTTTTTAAAGTATTCTCTATACCCAACATGGAGCTTGAACTCACAACGTCAAGATCAAGAGTCACATGCTCTACTGACTGAGCCAGCCAGGCACACCATGGTAAAGTCATTTTGATGACAATTAATGTTTGAATCACAAGTAACGTCAAGCAACTTTATACATTTCCTGTGGTGTCAAAAATTAAAACAATAAGTGAGATCTTCATTTCCCACACAAATTTGCAGTGGGTAGATTTTCTGAGCTCAGCTTCTTTCAGTAGCATTTTTTAGCACTAGAGGGAAGAAATCTCTATACCTCAAAATCCATTCAACTGTGCAGCTGAGGAGTTCCCACCTAACAGTTCAACTAGAAATGCTAATATACAATGTAATGACATGCTAGAAGGCAAATAATCAAGAGAAGAATCTAACAGCATTTTATAAATTCCTTCCAAGTAATTAATATGCACAATTAAAATCATATGTTCATGAATTTGGCAGTACCTATCGGTGTGAAAAGAATTTTCAAAGATAAAATATGGAAAACATGGAAAATCTCATTATAGGTCAGCATTAACAAATAAAAAGAAAATTTTGATGATAGGAAACTGTAATAAGCTAAATATTATCTCTCCTCCCACAAATCATTCTATTTTTTCTCATTAGTAGACTTGCATTACAAAAAAATTATACTATATTATTGTATTTTAAATTTCATAAAGAAAAATTTTGTGAAAAATCTATTTTCTCTCGTTACATAAGTTCTTAAATAATACCCTTAATTTTGCCTCTTGCTCTGCAAAGCCTAAAATAGTTACTAATATTTACAGAAAACATTTGCCAACCCCTATTTTAGAAGATGACTGCTACTTTCTGAGTTGATTCCTGGGATACTAAACTGGGGTGTGCAATCATTCTTCTAGGCATTCAGCAAATATTTGATTATGATATAGAATATCATTTATGTGAAAGGAAGGTACCATGGGAAGCCCTATGAGGAATACAAATATAAATAAAATATGGTTTTTGTTTTCAGGAAGCTTAAAATTAAGTGAAAAAGATAAAATGTAATATATAAATAAGTTATAATAAAGACAAATATTTTTAAAATTGCCAGATGAGAAGAGAGATACAAAGCAAATACTAGAAGGGTCCCCTTGGTGCTAATCAAAAAAGGAATTACTGAGAAAGTAGAGTAGAACAAGATCATAAGATAAAGATATTGCTGGGGCCCCTGGGGGGCTCAGTCAGTTAAGAGTCCGACTCTTGATTTTGGCTCAGGTCATGATCTCAGGGTTGTGAGATCGAGCCCTGCATTAGAGCCCCAGCTCTGCACTGAGCATGGAGCCTGCTTGGGATTCTCTTTCCCTCTCCCCCTACCCCCCCACCCCCCCGCTGCATATGCTTTCTCTCTCTCAAAAAAAATAAAAGATAAAGATATTGCCCTTAAAGTTACAAATGTGATAGGAGAGGTGATTTTATCTCTTACCATTTCTCTGTATTAGTGGCTCTCAATATACATAAGGAACAATTATGAGGACAAAATCCTCATTGGGGGAAGGTAAAAGGGAGGGGAGAAAGAGAGACAGAAGGACAGTAGGGGAGAGAGTGAGAAGAGGGAGGGAAAGAGAGAGAGAGACAGAAAGAGAGGGAGGAAACAGGGCAGGGTACAGAGAAAAGAGAGTGAGAGAGAGGGAGAGGGAGATCGATCCACATTGTGGACTTAAGATTCAGGTGGTATGGTTCTCCCCATGTTGCTTGCATCATTAACATAAGTGCACTAATCTCTATTTCCTTCCCCTTGCGACATGAACTTGAGAACCCTGGATTCATGTAATCTATCCTATTTCTTTTCCCTTGCCACACAAACCCTGGATTCATGAAATGGTGTCATTTTAGAAATCATCAATGCAAATGAGAGCAAATCCAGTCATAGACTTTAGGATATACAATTTCAAAAATGTTCAATGAAGACATAGCTGTTATACCAATGACCAGGTCTCTAATAGGAATATGACTTTACAGAAAAGGCAAGTCTCAAAAACAAAATTCTGATAAACAGTGTCCTCCCCACTAAAAACAAAAACAGGTGAGAAACCTAAAGAAACCAACAGCTTGCAGAGAAGGAAGGGTATGTAAGCAAGGGAAAAAACAAAACAAAACAAAACAAAACAAAACATAGAGACCTAGGTCAATATATAGATTAGTTCCAGAGTTAAACTAGGTGGAAAGTAGATCAGTGTAAGGACTTTTTAAAAATTTTTTTAATTTTCAATTTTTAATTTTTTTTTTAAATTTTATTTTTACTATGTTATGATAGTCACCATACGGTACATCATTAGTTTTTGATATAGTGTTCCACGATTCATTGTTTTCGTATAACACCCAGTGCTCCATGCAATACATGCCCTCCTTAATACCCATCACCGGGCTAACCCATCCCCCCACCCTCAGTGTAAGGATTAAAAAAAAAAAAAGGTGGATTGTCTTGCAAGGCTGTGAACATCCTCTCCTTAAATGTATTACAGAGGTAACAAATGCCACAGGAGAGGATACCACAGGACAGATTACCCTAGACAGTTTTAGGATACCTCAACATTCTGGAATTCTAATGTAGTAGCACTTCACTTGTAATTTTAGGCAATTTTTTAAGACCTTTATTCACCAACAGGAAAAAAATGTATCTTTTGGGTGATTCACGGACAACAGACATTCAGATACTGCTGAACACTCCTAAAGTCAATAGGTATTTTTAGCGGAGAATAAAAGGACCCTAAGACTAGTCCTTAGGGTTAACTGAAAACTAGAAACTTTACTTGCAGTGCTATCACACATTTAACAGAGCACAATGAATATGTTCCAAGTCATTTACTCTTCATGTTGGTTTCTTAGAGAGAAATTCGAGGATAGTAGCAGAGTGTTCTGGACAAAGTTCCAAACAATGTTTCATACAAGTAGAGAACAAATATTTCTTATTATGAACACAAAGATGGGTGAGTAATTTTGCTTTCAAGAGAAACAGATGCTAATGCCTAGGCATTCTTTCCTGTGTCTTCTAAATGATTTGTTTAAAACCCATCAGCAAAGAGCAAGTCATTCTGAGCAAATTTTTAAAAGTAAATAAAATCATATTTAATTTATTCATAAATGCTGAAACCAATAAACAGTTCACCTGAGTCTTAAAAAAAGTTAATAGTATGATAATAATACATGATGTCTCATGGCTAGAGACTGCTATTATCTTCAGATAGGAGTCAGATTCCCTGGTGAGTAATTTTTTTTTTAATTAACATATAATTGACATATAATATTATGTAAGTTTAAAGTCTACATATTGTTTTGGTACTTTATGTTTATGTATTACAATGCGATTATTACAGTAGTGTTAGCTAATACCTTTATTATAGCACATGTTTATAATTTCTTTTTTGTGCTGAGAACAGTTAAGATTTAGTCTGCTAGCAACTTTGAAATTTACAATATGGTATTGTTGACTATAATCACTATGTTGTGCATTAGATCTCCAGAACTTATTTATTTACTAGTTGTAAGTCTGTACCCTTAAGTTGGTTTTCAACTCTGCAGGAAGTGTCAATTTTGACTGGACTGAAACTGGTGACTGCTTGGGTCAGTCAGTAATCAATAATATTAGCCACAACAAGAGTTACTTTTTATTGTCTTCTGTGTATCAGAAACCGTAATGGTAAAGAGAGAGAGAGAGAAGGAGAGAAGGAGAGAAAGAGAGAAAGAGAGAAAGAAAGAAAGAAAGAAATGGAAAGAAAGAAAGAAAGAAAGAAAGAAAGAAAGAAAGAAAGAAAGAAAGAAAGAAAGAAAGAAAAAGAAAGGAAGGAAGAGAGGGAGGGAGGGAGGAAGGATAAAGAAAGAAACTACAATGGTAATATGGTTGTATTATTTTATTTAATCTGTCAGTGAAGGAAAGAAGAGGGCCCTCCTTATCTTTCACTTTGACTTCCCTGTGGGGAAAGGAAAGAAGGGTATGTAAGCATATACATGTTTATGTATAAAACTGCCTTTTTTCTGGAACTGAATGGAAAGATCTGGGATGGAAAATGGAGTTATCTGCATACATTTAGAGGACAGAAAGAGAAAGATTTTGGAACAATGATGACTAGTTTGTATATGATAGTGGAACATAACAAAGTGAATGTCACTCTGTTACTTCCTAGGCCCCTTAATTTAGTTGTCTTAATTTCATTATAATTGAAACAAATATAATAAGGAATAAGTAACAAAGAAATAAAATTTGTTAAATACAGGCAACAGTAGAAATCCACATTTTAAAGTAGATTAACAAAGGAAAACCATCTTTAAAACTATGTTGAATGAAAAGAAAAATATTTTTGATGTTAATTTTGATTTCTCAACAGCAGAATGATAAATTTAAAATGACACTAAACTTCAAATTAGTTGTTTTTCTTTAAAGTAGCACCTTGAAAATTACTAGAAAGTTTTTTTCCTTTCCCTATTTCCAGGCAATCCTCTGTGCTCATAGCATTATGTTTATATAGTTATTTACTGTGTGAGAAAATAGCAATTAAAATTAATTTACTTTCTATAGTACAAAAAAATATGTATGATGCCCTGAATTTTTTTTGCATTATTAGGCAACATAAGTACTGCATTTTTTGTTAAGCCAGCAAACCAGTGAGTTATAAAAGTAATGCTTTGCTTCCTTTATTCCAAGCAACTAAAAACACTTCTGTTTAAGGATTTCTCATTTTATTTGGTTTACTAAATATATCCCCCCTAGGAAAGAATTGGCTGTTTAAAAAATGTGGGATAGTAATTATTAGGTGATTATATGCAAGGCTATATTATATAAAAATAATGTAGCATTCATAACATTTTCCTTCAGTGCCAGTCATAAGTAATGTGGCCAAATGCTGAAAATAAGATTTATGAATGAGCTGTGCACTCAAGTCAGGAGGTAACTTTAGTTTTGAATCTCTAAACATATTAAAGCTTATGGAACTTGGAGCAGGGTTGAGACAAATCATAGAGTAGTGGAGACAAGTCAGGTTTGCTTGACTTAGGTCTATTCCCAAGAGTATACAAAACTAACTCTTGTTCAGCCTTAATGAATACAGGCATTTCAACATTGTATTACCTCACAGAAATTATTTCTACATTTCCATTAGAACTACTGATGGTTTACCAGTCTTGCAAAATGGACAGTGCAAATGTCACTCTAATATTGGGCAAAATTAATGTATCTTATGAAATCTCCTTTACTCAGGTCTTAATCTATAATCCAGGACTAACAGGGACTGGAAGAGGGTATTTCATTTATACTTTGGCTCTTAGACATGTCTAGGCTCACACTACTATGAGGAAATAAACGTCCATCTTTTATTTCAAAAATAACAAATCTATATCCATACTCTTATTTGATCCTCTGATAATCCTGTGAACATGCCAATTCTTTCCTAACTGCAGGTTTTCCCATTTTGGTTCCTTTACATAGTATGTTTTGTTCCTCATTCTTTATATGCCTAGCTCAGTCTTACCTTCTCAAGGGAGATATAGATAACTATACCCAAGTATGACCTCCTCCATGAGGCCTCCACTGTCTACTCCATCTATAATCTATCTCCCACATGCTCTATCTCAAAACACTATTCATTTCTTTCATAGTACTTAGCACAATTTGGAATTAACTGATTTCTTTATATATGGACTACTAACCAATTACTGGGCTGATTCATATTATATAATGAATTCTTTTTCTTTTTTTTAGGTCAAAAATGGTCAAATGTCAGTATGCCTGGGTGGCTCAGTTGGTTAGGTGTCTGCCTTCAGCTCAGGTCATGATCCCAGGGTCCTGGGATCGAGTCCTGTATCAGGCTCCTTGCTCAGTGGGGAGCCTGCTTCTCCCTCTGCCTGCCACTCTCCCTGCTTGTGCTCTGTCTCTCTCTCTCCGACAAATAAACAAAATATTTTTAAAAAATGGTTAAATGTCAGACATTTCTTGCTGTTCCATGTATGTTTCATGGAGGCAGTTCTTTGTCTATCTTGTTCAGTGCTATATTCTCTAACTCCTGGCTCATATTAAGCACTGAACAAATATGTTGAATGAATGAATGTTAGCTTAACCATGGATATCTATTATTATGGGAAGATGATAATAGCAATAAGGGCATGTAGTCTGCTAAACACTTCACATACAAACCATATGAAGTAGGTATTATTACATTCCTGTTATAGATGATGCTTAAGATGTTAAGTAGCTGACACATCTTAATTTTATTCAGGACTCCAAAGTCACAGTTATTATGCAAAGACCATTCATTCTTCAAATGTTTTTTTAGTTTCTTCTTCTTCTTTTTTAAAGATTTTATTTATTTATTTATTTGAGAGAGAGAATGAGAGAGCGAGCATGAGTGGGGCGGGAGGGAGAGGGACAAGCAGACTCCCCACCGAGCAGGGAGACCGATGCAGGGCTCAATCCCAGGACCCTGGAATCATGACCTGAGCCAAAGGCAGACGCTTAACCAACTAAGCCACCCAGGCACCCGTATTGAGCTTCTCCTATGGACCTGAGGCTGCTGAGTGCTAGGGCTGCAAAGATGAATAAAACACAACCCCAATTCTACATGAGTTTGCCATCTTTTATTGCAGAAAGACATGAAGATATGTAATCAACAACCATATGATCTGTACTCTGATGGAAGCAGTGTATACAAGTTCAGAGCAGGGATGCTTAACTCTGACTGGAGAGTCCAAGGAAGAGTGTCTGAAGGAGGTAACAGTTCAGTTAAGTCCTGAAAGAGCAAGAAATTGTTCATCCTAAAGTTAGAGAGAAAGATGGAAGAGCTTTCCAAGCAGAGGGCATAAATGACATGTACAAAGGCATGAAAGTAAGGAAAATATACAGAATTTGGGGGGAATACCTAATTAAGCATAGCTGAAGAGGTATAGCATAGTGGTTAAGAACACAGGCTCTGAATCTAGATTGCCTGATTTTGAATTCTGGCTCTATTATTTGTTGTCTATGTGGCCTCAGGCAGGTTACTTAGTCTCTCTGAGTCTCACCTTCCTTTTCTGTAACCTAGAGATAATAACTATACCTACTTCATGGGGGTTTTTGTGAGGATTAAATAACTTCATACATATTCAGCACTTTGAATAGTGCCTGGCACATAGTAAGCTTTTAATAATTGTTAGCTGTCATTATGACTGAAATGCACAGCAAATGTGAGGTGAAAGGTAGAATATAAGACTGGAAATGTAAACAGAGACCAGATAATGAAGATCAACATTCCACAAAGAGTATGAACTTTATTGGACTGGGAGTCACTGAAGATTCAACTAGGAAAGTTACATCCTTTAGCAAATCTTTCATTTTGTTGCTAATAAGCAGCCAAACAGACTGTGTTTTGTCTGTTCTGGAAGCGTTCCTAATGAGCAGTAAATGGGCCAAAACAAGCAGCAGGGGAAGAGGGAGAAAGTAGCAATCAGGATAAGCCATAACTGGAAATCACCCTCTTAATAATCAAGAGTTGACAGGATCTGCTGAATGTAGATCTGGCAAATGCAAGTATGTTTCTTTCTCCAAAATACTGTGAAGAAAGAAATGAATCTTCTCAGAAACAGAAGTTTCTTTAGTATGATTAGCTCACAGGCTAGAGAGCACAACAGATGGGTGGCAGGGCTGCTGGTGTTCCTAACAGAGGCTTCCATGGTGGTCCTGCTACTCTGTGCTTGGACTATGAGTGGGCTGATGAAGTGTGTTTTCCCTTCTTATACTGGACACAATCCACAGTGGAAAACTCAAGACTTTCGATGTTCTTTTAGGACAAGCATCTCATTTTCTACAACACTTAAGCCTGTGTTCACCTGACAAAGTGCAAAGTCAAGATTGAAAGGCCTCCATTTGTCTTAAGTCAAGATGTTAGGTTTGTTTCTTTCCCTCTTTTCCAATAACCAACTTTATTAGTTGCAGCAATAAAAAATAAAAAGACTGGTAAGCCTTCATTTTGATGACAAATAGATCTACGATCTTTGTAGAGAAAAGTTGTTTTCCTTTTTCATAAATGATGGAGACACTACACAAGTCCAACTCGATGAAAACAGCATGGTAGACTCATTTACTACAGATGTGCTAAGTTGACTAGTCTCAAAACACTCATTTATACAGAAGGAAATTCACACAGGCAACTGTGAGGCTCCCCAATACTGTCCTTCACTTATAGTCACATGACTTTGAAAAAACACTGAAACTGTGGAGTGAATATGCCAAGAATTCTTTAACTCCTTGGCCACATCAAAAAAAGAAAGAACATTGTTTAGGAAAATCAGGCAGTTGCATAATGCTAGAAATCCCAGAATAAATATTTTTCTCAGTGGAAAAATCCAGCAGTCTTTAAAGGTAAGCCAAGAAACACCACGGTGCCATGATTTAAAAAAAAAAAAAAAAAAGACCAATGGAAAGATGTCCTTATCCGTTGTTGAAAATATTCCAGGGAATATGCTAGTATTTAGAGACTGTGTTACTTTCTCTTAATTAGTTTTTCTATTGCCATAGTAAGTTTCAGAAATAAATAGAAATCATTTTACCTAGTGACCAGTTTAGCCATTGTTATCTAATGTCACTGACCAGACTAGTTCCTTATAAAGTATCACCATTCTAATTTCATATCATATATTCTACAGGAAACAGAAACATTTGTAGAAAGTATTTCCGTATTCATAAATACTAATAGCATGTGTAAACTTTGGGGTTAAAAAGGGGATTCCTCAAGGGAAAGTTATTATTTTTTTTTATTTTGATGGATACAAAACACTTCAATATTTATGACATCCTGATATTCAAAGTATGCATGTGAAATTTTTCTAACTTATTCTTTGAAAATGCTAAAAGTAGGAGATGAATTATGATCTGATACCTAATTTCTTACTAATGGCAATAGCAGATACCATTCAATTTCATGGCCCTAGGCGATATACTGCAGCAATATTCAACATTATTGTAATTCACATCAATTTCTTTCATCACAAAACTCCATGAGATTTTTATACTAGCCCTATATAAAGGGACACGTAGCTCAGAATCTGTTTTTTAAAAATGACTGCCCAGTTAGAAGTAGAATAGTTTCAGAAGCGGAACTAGAATGTGCATGTTTTATGGTCTAATTTATACTCAGATTCTCCTTTCTCTTGATTATGTCTTCAGACTCTCATCTCTACTAGGTCCATCTAGCATTTAAATGTGCTCAAGGTTCTCTCACTTCAAAATAACTTCTACTTTAATTTCAGTTTCCTCTCTAGTTATTGCCCTACTTTCTCTTTCAGAGTTGAATTTCTCCATTGAATTGTCTGAATATCTGATTTCCTCACTGTCCACTCTCCTCAAGCTCTGCAATCCTATTTCTGCCCCCACTAATCAAATCAAATGGCTATTTGCTGAAGTTACCGATGACCTCCATATTCTAAAATATAATGGTTATAATTTTATCTTTTTTAGATTTTGGTACCAGTCAGGGTCCTTATTTGCAAACATCAGAAACCAATTCTGGATAATTTAAACAGAAAATTTACTGAAAAGTCATTGAATAGCTCATAAAATCACAGGTAAATCCAGAAAGCCAGGTTTTGAAAATGCACAGAATTGAAGGAAGTTTAGGCAGCCAGAGTTTGGACACTGCAGTGTGCATCACTGCGGCTGCTGGACATGGACTCCGGTCACCCCTGGAAATTGAGTACTACTGATGTTACTGCCACTGCCACTAGAAGAGAATCTCTATCATCCCTGCTTCTGCATATCACAAACTCCCCAGCCAAAGGTCTTGGTGGACACAACTGATTGGTTCGGCCTAAGTCATGGGCCTATATCCCTGTTTCAAGGAGGAACTGGAAGGTGTCTAGAATTTGACTTCTGTAGAAAGTGGCCTCTCACTGGGGCGCCTGGGTGGCTCAGTGGGTTAAGCATCTGACTTGATTTTGGCTCAGGTCACGATCTCAGCGTTGTGAGATCGAGCCCCGCATCGGGCTCCATGCTCAGCAGGGAGCCTGCTTGAAGATTCTCTCTCTCTCTCTCTCCCTCTGCCCCTCCCCCCACTTGCAGTCTCTCTCACTAAAATAAATCTTTAAAAAGAAAAAGGAAAAAAAGTGGCCTCCCCCACCAAGATCAAACAGAGAGTAAACACAAACATTTATAAACATAAAAATGAGGTTAAGATGCTGAGTAGCCAAAAAAACAGAAGCAAAATTAAAGAATACATGTCCAACACAATCTCTCAGGATTATTAAATATAGTTGATAACTTCCTCCTTGAAATATTTTTTGCTAAGTTTCCATGACATTATATTCTTTTTCTCCTATCTATTATGATCACTCCCTGTCAGTCTCCTTTGTAGTCTCCTCTTTCCGCCTTTACCCGACTTCTTTTTTTTTAAATATTTTATTTACTTATTTGACAGAGAGAGAGACAGTGAGAGAGGGAACACAAGCCGGGGGAGCGGGAGAGGGAGAAGCAGGCTTCCCGCTGAGCAGGGAGCCCGATGCGGGGCTCGATCCCAGGACCCTGGGACCATGACCTGAGCCGAAGGCAGATGCTGAACAACTAAGCCACCCAGGCACCCCTTTACCTGACTTCTAAATGATGGCATTCCTCACAGCTTGATACTGGACTTTCTTTCCATTGTTTACTTAATATTGGTGTTTTTCTTCATTTGTTCCCCAAATCTATTCACTGCTTCTTCTCTATCTTGCTATTTGGGAATTTGACCTTCATGGACTGCATCACCTGGGTTCCCTTGTCCTCTGTTGACTCTCAGTTGAGGTTGGCCAATGGGCTACATATCACTAGGATATTAGAGGAGGGAGGGGTACTACCTTTATTTCTCCCATTTCCTCCTGGCTTTGACATTCTGTCAGTGGCTGGGTTACTTTCAACTATAGCTCCTGTGAGGTGCTCCTTTTCCGACAGCTCCAGCTCTCAACTGGAGTCTCAACTTGACATTATTTCTTTCCTTTAACCTTTCAGCTCTAAGGGCAGTAACCACTTTCTACTGTTGATAGTCTCTGGATTCCCCCAACATCCCTCTTGACTGTCTTAACCCTGTCAACATTTCTGTAAATATTCTCTTTAATATTCAAAAGTAGGGTATTTCATCTACTTTCTAACATGACCGATTAAGTACATTTTTGTACACTAATGACTCTCACATTTATATCTGACCTCCTCTCTGAGCTCTAGCCTAGAATATTTAATTGCCTACTTAACATCTCCATCTGGATCTTATAACCTTGCCCATAAAATCTGGGTCTCCTTCAGTGTTTGCTTTTTTTTTAGTGATGGGCACTATGATGCACTGAGTTAGAAATTCGTACAAGTTAGAAATTTGGAAGTTATCCTTGACATCCATCTCTTTCCCTTACCTCCCATAATCAAATATCAAGTCTTATAAAAGCTACCTCCTAAATACTACTAAATCCACCCACTTCTTTCCATTTCCACTTCACTAGTCTAGTCCAAACCATGGACATATGTAGCCTGGAATACTGCATTACATAGTCTTCTTATTAGTCTCCTGCATGTACTCTTGCTCCTTTCAATCCATTTTCCATAATGAAGCCAGAGGGAGTCCTTTAAAAATGTAAAATTGGACAATGTCCCTCAATAGAGTCCTACTGTCTTCAGATAATGCTCAATATCCTTAATATGTCCTTCAACATGCACCATGATGTGGTTCCTGTATACCTTAATGGTACCTAATCTACATCTTGCTACACCTTGCTCATTAAACTTTAGTCACAATTGCTCTTGTTCTGGTACTTCAAACATACTAGGTTCTTCCTAGATTTTTCTATGCTGTTGTCTCTGCATAGAATGTTTCTTTCTGGCTTTCCTCACCCACAATAATCATTCCTAATTTACTAACTCCTACTTATTGTTCAGTGTCATCTCTCTCTCCCTACCCCCTCATTTCAAGCTACTTTACTGAGGTATAAATGGCATAAAGTAAATTACAAAGTATATAATTTGATAAGTCAGCATAAAGGATTTCACACATCTGTGAAAACATCATCATAATCAAGATAACAGATCCGCCCTCTTCTCCAAAAGTCTTACCCTGTCCCTTTGTAAGCCCTCCTTCTCACACCTCCCTATATACACTCCATCTATCGGATCCCCCCAATTTGCCTTCTGTCACTACAGATTAGTTTACAATTTCTTGAATTTTACATAAGTAGAATCATATAGTATGTGCCTTTTATGGGTCTGTGTTTTTTTTTTTTCAAGTAGGCTCCGCACCCAGCATGAAGCCCAATGTGGGGCTTGAACTCATGACCCTGAGACCTCAAGACCTGAGGGGCTTGACTCAAGACCTGAGCTGAGACCAAGTCGGATGCTCAACCTACTGAGCCACCCAGGCACCCCTGTCTGCTTTTTTTCACTCAGCATATTTGAGATTCATTCATGTTGTAGCATGTATCAGTAGCTCATTCTTTTTATTGCAAACTAATATTTCATTGTACATATGTACCATAGTTTTTTTAGCCAGTCACCTTTTGATGAACATTTGGGTCATTTCCATTTTGGGGCTATTACAAAGATAAGTGCTATAAATATTCATGGACAAGTTTTTGTGTGGACATATGTTTTCATTTCTCTTGGCTAAGAGTAAAAAGGCTGAGTCCTATGATAGGTATATGTTTAATGTTTTAAGATACTGCCAATGCCAAAATTAACATCTTAATAGTATTAAGTGTTCTGACCTGTGAACATAGTATATATACCACTTGTTTAGGTCTACTTTAATTTTTGTCAGAAATGCTTTATAGTTTTCAGCATATAGGTTTGTACTTTTGGGGGGTCAAATTATCCCATTTTGGTACTATTGTAAGTACTGTTTTTTATTTTTATTTTTATTTTTTTTAAAGATTTTATTTATTTATTTGTCAGAGAGAGACAGAGCACAAGCAGGGAGAGTGGGAGGCAGAGGGAGAAGCAGGCTCCCCGATGAGCAGGGAGCCTGATGTGGGACTCGATCCCAGGACCCTGGGATCATGACCTGAGCTGAAGGCAGCTGCTTAACCAACTGAGCCACCCAGGCACCCATAAGTACTGTTTTTTAAATGTCACTTTCTGAATGTTCACTGTTAGTATATAGAAATACAATTCAAATTTGTATATTGATCTTACATCCTCCAACTTTGCTAAATTTACTTAATTTTTTTGGTAGATTCTTAAAGATTTTCTACATAGACGATCATGTTGTATATGAATAAAGACAGTTCTATTTCTTCCATTTCAATCTGGGTGGGTTTTATTTCTTTTTATTACCCTGACTAGAACCTGATTGCATTGATTAGAACCTCCAGTACAGTGTTAATGTGTCATTTAAATGTAAGAGGGTAATACAGATATCTGTAGGCATATGAGGCCTCAGAAGGTTTGTCTCACAAATACCTACATTGGAAATACTTTTTGGAGGAAGTACTGAAATAACAAAAGAAACAAATTCAAGAGATTCTATAAAGGTTATTGAAAGTAATAGTGATAAAATAGCTTAATTAAGTTCACTACTCAAAAAAGAAGCAATGGAAATAAAAACAGAAAGTAAATGCGTAAAAACTTAAAGTCAGGGGCACCTGGATGGCACAGTCAGTTAAGTGTCTGACTCCTGGTTTTGGCTCAGGTCGTGATTTCAGGGTTGTGAGATCGAGCTCCGCGTGGGGCTCTGTGCTCAGCGTGGAGTCTGTTTGAGACTCTCTCTCCCTCTGCCCCTCCTCCTATGCTCACGCTTTCTCTCTCAAATAAATAAATCTTTTTTAAAAAAACCTAAAAGTCAAAGTTCAAGGCAATATAAAAAAATGATGAAGGCAAAGAGTAGTTTATAGAAACAAAAGGAAACGAGAGCACACACAAATACTTATTTTGTTAGAGAGAAGATACAGATAGCGATATATTTAACAAATCAATACAGTTAAATACATACACATTTGGTTTTAAGTTCAGTGCAACTGCTACAAGAACATCCACCAAAAAAGAAAGGGCAACTTTGCAACAATTCTAAACAATGTCAGTGATAGAACAGTCTTTCCCATTAGTGCTGCTATCATCACGCTTATTTAGTTGGGTTTGGCTAATGGAACATCCTGGCAGGGGATTGGAGGTCAGGGGAAGACTGAAATCTGCAGCAGATTCAGGATGTCATGTAAGCTACCTTGCTATTTGCATCTTATGATTGAGCAAGGATAATACCCAATAAGGACCATAATTGTATATATCTTATAAGATTATTAGCCTATCTAATGGGAATCAAGAAAGAAAGAAAAAAAACGAAAACAAAAAAGATAGACAAGGAAAATACAGAATCAAGATGGAAAATAGTGGAGAAATTTTAGATGCATCCTCTACGATCTACAGCAGAAGGATGTTCACTATTGCTGCTACTGTTCAACATAGCACTGAAGGTCCCTGCCAACTTATGTGGAAGGAAAAAGAAGTGAGTGTAAGAAAAGAGATCAATCTGCCATTATTTGAAGATGATATTATCTACCTCAAAAACCCAATAGAGTCACACAAGGAAATTATTAGAAATTTTTAAGAATCCAGTTGTATAGAATATATCCTGAATCAGTAACATTTATTTAAACTAGTAGTAACTGGGGGCGCCTGGATGGCATAGTCAGTTAAGCATCTGATTCTTGGTTTTGGCTCAGTCGTGATCTCAGGGTCATGAGATTGAGCCCTATGACAGGCTCCATGCTCAGCGTGGAGTCTGCTTAGATTCCCTCTCTCTCCCTCTGACCCTCCCTACCATGCTCTCTCTCTCTCCCTCTAAAATAAATACATAAATCTTAAAAAAAGAATTGTATAAATAAAAAAATAAAATAAACTAGTAATAACTAACTAGAGAATAAAATAATACACAAGGCCTTTATTAAGGGGCAATATTGCATATTGATAAGAGCAAAGAATATGGAGTTAGGCTGCTTTTGTGGCAATGAGACAATGAAAGTGACAATCTCTCAGTGCCTCAGTATGTATGTAGGTATGTATTTTTTTTTTAAATTGGGGTATAGTTGACCTCAGTTTCTTCATGTATAAAATAAGGATCATAACTGTATGTATCTTATAAGATTATAAAGATTAAGTGAGTCAATATAGTCAAACACTTATCACGGTACCTGGTACATACTTAGCATTCTATGAATTTTTGCCATTATTATTTTGGAGCTATTCTATTATAGCACAATAAAGATGATAAAAATAAATATTTCCTCTCTTTTATTGGATAACTACAATGATAAGATATGAATTTTCTCCCAATATATCTATGAATTCAAGGCAAACCCAATGACAATTCAAATCTTCGTTATGTTTTTAGGGAAACTCAGCAAATCTAATCTCAAATGTATGTGGTAGAAGTATAAAGAAGGGGGACTTGCTCTATTAAATATGAGGACACATTACAAAGCCATAGAATAAGAACAGTGTGATAATACAAACAGACCAGGGGACAGCCAATTTTTTCTGTAAAAGGGCCAGAGAGTAAATATTTTAGATTTTGTGAGGCCATTGGTCTTTGTTGCAACTACTCAACTGTGCTTTGTAGTGCAAAAGCAGCTGTATGTAAACAAAACACTGTGGCTGTGTGCCAATAAAATTAATTTATGGATACTGAAATTTACGTTTCATGTAGTTTTCACACGTGACAAAACCTTCTTCTTCTGTTTATTTTTTTCTACCATTAAAAATGTAAAAACCGGCTTAGCTCATGGGCCATACAAATACAGATCCATCTGGTTCATCAGGTGTAGTTTGCTGATACCCAGAATGGAACGCTGATATAGACCATGTATAAATGAGAACTTAAATAGAGTTCGTTGGATGTTTTCTGTTTGTTTTTGAGATCCAGTCCCTGCCCTTCTCCACCCCACTCTATGCTCTGGCAGGTTCTTTACCCTCTAGCTGTTGGTTAGTGACATACGAAGGGGAGGTAGATGGGAGAGAGCCCCACTCTTGGTACAGGCAGAAAGGGAATATATTGTCGTTAGTGAATTTTTAAAACAATAATAACACCTTTTTTCATCATCATATACTGGCAATTCTAAACAATGTCAGTGATAAAACAGTCCTCCCCATTAGTGCTGCTATTATCACCCTTATTTAGTTGGGTTTGGCTAATGGGACATCCCAGCAGGGGGTCAGGGGGAGACTAAAATCTGCAGCAGATTCGGGATGCTATGTACGCTACCTTGCTATTTGCACCTTAGGATTGAGCAACGATAATATCCAATAATAACAGAGAGGTCTGTGGCTGGTAGAGATACTGTATGGACCTTCCGAGAACCCCTCTGTAACAGAATCACAGCTTATATCCATAAGGTTTTGAAGATAAGCCACGCCTTCCTTTGTCACGTGTAATTTCCCATCTGGAATGCAGTTCTGCCCTTGCACTGCTTAAAACTGAATAACAGACCTTGAGACATCAAACGACTATGTGCCCTGAATTGCCCATTATGAGCTAGGTGATATCTGATCCGCTGAATCATAAAACTGGATGTGCAGCAGCAGCATTCTCCTCCTAAATGGAAATGGCCTATATTGAGACTGGGTGCTATCAGGTCCAGAAAAAGCAAACAAAATACGGAAGCAGCCAATTAAGAGTTCCATGATACCTGCTCAACTGCTTTACCTATGCTCCTTCAGCCTAGAGAACTCCCTTTCCCAGTAATGGAGGACGGAAAAGCTCAGATCTGATCTATGGATAGATCTGCACTGAACGTCACCATCAGCTAGAAGTGAAAGGCTGCTACATTAAAGCCTGAAAGATATCATCAGTAAAGGGAGATCTTCCCAGCGGGCAGAACTTGGGCAATCCATATCTACGGGCAATCCATATATCCTTGTCTGGTTATTTGCCACCAAACAGCCCTGGTTGATACTCTTAGAGTCCCAACTGCCTTTTGGAATAGGCCTGAGTGCAAATAGCCTCAGCATCTGGCTTTAAGCCCCTTTCATTCTTGTCTGTTCCATGTAGGACCAGTGACTTGATTTCACGCATAATCTTTCACCCGCACAGTCAATAAAAACAGTGTGGCAGATTCTAGCAACAAGGCTTGGAGTGGCATCAGATGAAATCAGTATCTTATTTGTGTTGATTATTTTCTGCATTGGCTTTCTCTTAGCCATTAAATTACTGTCCTTTAAGCATGATGCCACTATTGAAGAAGGGTGTAGAGTTGTTAGAAAATGTCTATTTTCTTGCTAGAAACTAGCAGCAGGTAACAGTCACTTGCCACATTGCTGTTTTTATGCCTAGAAAACAATTCATATTTTAGTCATCTAAATCAATGTTTTCATTCCATGGAATTTTCAATCCTTTCTAGGGAGAACTTCAGGTGTCACATATTGCCAGAAAAAAAGTTGTCTGTCACATGAACCATTAAGTAAACTGATATAAAACATAATTGATAACTTTGACCTGTCACTAATATCTGATGATTGCCTAATATACTGAATTATCTGAAATTCTTATTAAACACATTTATGTAGGATCCTGGTTTCTATTATCCATATCTGGAATGAGTATCCGAATTAGTAGTATTAGCCAGACAAGAAATGATTCCCTCTTCTTAGTAATTAAATAAATCTGTTTGCTATTAGTAGTATTTACAATTCACTTTTAAAACCATCCATCCACATACATACCACCTCCATGATCAAGCTTGTGTTCAGCAGCAAGAAATATGATATGTTTTGAAGTGTGGTTTTTTTCGTTTCAACTCTCAAAATCTTATGTAAAGCAATAAGGTAAGATTCGCTATAACGTTTCCCAGTAAAACTTAATCCACAAAAATACAGACTCTCAGAACAATTCAATATGTTTTAAAAATCCCCAACCTCATTTTTAAAAAAGATTTTATTTATTTATTTGACAGAGAGAGAGAGAGCACAAGTAGGCAGAGAGCAGGCAGAGGGAGAGAGAGAAGCAGGCTCCCGCTGAGCAGAGAGCTCAACTCGGGGCTGAATCCCAGGACCCTGGGATCATGACCTGAGCCGAAGGCAGACGCTTAACCGATGGAGCCACTCAGGGGCACCCCCCAACCTCATTTTAAGACTAGGACATGGTGAGTCTGGAGAGCAGCATGAGAATGAGGGTCCAGTGCATAAACGCCCTTAAAGACTGAGATCTCAAATGAAAGAAAATCCTCTTTCAACCAGACTGATGTTGATGGCAGACAGAAGTCTATAAAATAACTATTTTAATTAAAAATATCAGGCTGCTGTCAAAGTTTTCTAGGTCTTAACCTGTTGCTCTGATGTTCTGACATATTGCCTCCAAAACAAATAGAAGCCATGTTTAGACTCCTTAAAAATATTCATCTTTTCAGATAGAATCTGGCTGTATTACTTCTGAAATAACTAAATTGTCTAGCTCATAGTTTCTTAATTAAATTAATTAATTAATTAGTTAATTAACTATTTCAAATGAGATATCTCATCATAATGAAAGAAGAATATTAGTTTGGGTTTGGGCTTAGGTTTAGCACCATGCTATATTTAAATAAACAAGTAGGATTGATTTAGTATTTAAGAAAAGAAAAACAGGTCCACAGATAACCACATCCAAATAGCAGAAATGTAAAAGGGTAAATATTACAGGGTTCTTGAAAGTACATGGTTTATTATTCTAATATTTCAAGTGAAAACACAACGTTAGATTAAAAAAATCTGGATTATGAAGACATTAGGGAAGGAAAGAGAAGAAATGGCTAAATGAAGACAAAATATGATTTTTAAGTTTCTGATCAAATAAATAAGATAAACATTTGCATAAAAGTCAGAAAGAAGCTATATCATTGCATCACCACTAGATGAACACAGAGAAAACATTCACACAATTTTTATAAAATACTGAGGCTGTAAAAGTAAAGGGAAAATGAATTTTTGCAGAATTTCCATTGAGTTACTGCCAACCCTTAAATATTCCAAAGGTGGCTTAAGATATTTGATGAACTCAAGACATAGCCAGGTTGTGTAGTCCCTAAAATTTTGCTTCTTTATGGTTCTTATTTATATGTTTTATATGTGCAAAAATGGCATGTGTTATTTATAATATGAGTTGTTAGATATAAAATATCCAAGAGAATATACTCATTGACATTCCCTGAAGATCATAAACACAATTCCAAAACAACTATTAAAGCAGGGGTTGGCTAATCTGAGCCAATATTAAAACTAAGAAAGCCCAAATATATATGGTCTAGCAAACAGACGCTTATAAATAAGAAAGGAAAAGTAAAGAGAGATTCATTCTACTCACAGGCAGTCCCTGTTTTCCTGGTAGCCCAACTTTTCCAGAGTTTCCTGAAATGCCATCAGCTCCCTGGTATCCTTGCATGCCTTTTGGCCCAGGTAGGCCAGGAAGACCCTTGGTAGTCAAAAATTAAGTGGATTATAGAGAGATGTTGTACAAATGTTTAAATGACAAATACCTGTATATTTGGGTATATTTTTAATACCCCACTCCCGGATAAATTTTCCTGTTTCCTTAATTCTTTTTTGGATTCAACAGAACAGGTAACTGTCTTTAAAAGTTCCTTAAACAGAAATGCCAAGCTAACTAAAATGTACTGTGCAAGCTTTTGAGCTTTAGTGCAATTCTCTTGTATTTTTCATTGTGCTGGCCTCTGCTCTATCCAGCTATGGAGAAAAGTCAGCCGTATCTTCACCTGTCAGTTTACGATACAGCTATACTTTACCATCAGCAAAACCTCATGTTGTGCTATTTTCTCAAGAAACAAGTTATGGTCCTTTTTGTTGCCACTCCAAACTAGATAATTATATGACTGCATAAAGGTCTGAACATTTTGTTTCTACTCTTGGGCAAGTGCATTTTATCTGTATGAATCTCTGATCTGAATGTGTTTATAATTTATGTTCATTTTCTTTTCTTTTTTTGAACCAACGCAGGACACCCAAAGTAGGCATCTAGCTCTTGGCTACGGAAGCCCAGCAGGAAGTAAGTCTTTGCTAATAAGCCAGTCAACACATATTTGCTTGGCTAGAGGAAACTGATGGCTAAGGTAAAATTAATCTTTGTTCTGCGATGAAATGATTTAAAACATTTTCTTCTAAGACTTTCTGTTCTACTTGCCAGGAAACTGAGAGGATGTGTCCTTCAATTACAATCCAGCTCATGCTTTTTGTTCATGCTTGAGGATCTCTGACCTTTGTCACCAATCATTTAGTCATATTTCAAGTTCCCTGTTTTCAGTCAGGATCAGAGAGTAAGATGAGTCCACAGAGAGAGCTCCATAACAATGGAAAATAGCATCCTTCAATTGCAGAGACTTAAACAGCAATCTTGGTTTTGAGCTAATGGTCATATTTTGTTCCCTGTGTTCCAGCTCGAGCTTAAATTTTTTTTTTGAAGACAAGCTGATTTATCCAACACTTGTCATAATTGGCCCCAAACTTTTCTGCTTGCTGAAGCTGCCAATTCTATTTAGAAAAACAAGAAAGATGAAAAGGGCCTGCTACTTACAGGAATCCCAGGTTTCCCAGAAGGACCAGGAGCTCCTTTTTTCCCCCTAGGGCCCTAAAAATGTGAAGCACAGTTGTCACTTAATTGTAATAAACTTAACTAAGCTGAAGGCATAGAAAAGAACCCTGAGACGGGGATGCTGCAGCCAGTCCTGCCTAGTCCTGGCTAACTGTACATCACCGAGATTTCTGTTTAACTTCCCTGGGAGCCATTTTCTTTATATGAAAATGGGAGAATTTGACCAGATAATTTATGAATTTCCATCTAGCTCCAAATTCTAGGATTTAAGAATTTAAATCTTGGCTCTAAAAGGGAATTAAAATTAGTTAATAAATGTCCACGTTTTCAGACAGGGCCTTTGTCTTCCTATTGAAAGTGGCTAAGTGCTTCACTAATTTCATGAACATTTATTGACTATTTTGTATGTGCTGGGGATGCAAAGTCAAAGTTACTGATCTCAAGGCACTCACAGTGTAGTAAGGGACATGAATCAATAGCCTAAAATGTGCTTATCTGGAAGCACGGAGAAGAACATACTTGTGAATCAAAGAAAAGATATTTATTTCCCATGGAACTCTTTGTTTTTCCATGTGTGAGATGTTTTAAATCATAATTGATTCAGCAGTAACTGGTCTGCCAGGATAGTTAGGAACTTTGCCCTTTGCGAATCATGCCATTATTCTGATGATATCCTAAAATTATTTTAAAAAGAAAAAGGTGGAAAAGAGTGACCTAGTTCACAAATAAGAAAAAGAGGCCTATTGTCATTACCAGACACATTTCTCAGAAGTCATCGAAAGTTCTCACAAACAGAATAATTCCACCAAAATGGGATGTTACGTTATTCAAATTTGAAGATAAATTGTGCCAAAGATTCAAACTGACAACAATAACAAAGTAAATAAGTTCATAACATATTACATCCTCTGAAAATGATCTTAACATTTCAAGAAGAAATAGTATATGCAGTCATAGAAAAAAAGGGTATTTTCTGTAAGAGATAAAAATCCAACTTTGTTAGAATTTGATAGTGGGGAGATATATGAACTAAGAGTTCTACCTCCAGCTTGGAAAACTATTTTACTCGCCTTAAAAAGTCACTAATGTAAGGTCCTTCTAAGGGTAAGGAAACCAGGAAATGAAACAGTAGATGATTTGACTTTAGTTGAAGAAGATGCAATTCCTGGAATAATATGATCTCTAAAATACAATATATCTTTTAGGACAAAATAAGGAAGTAAAATAAACAAATAAGATTTTAAATATTGAAAAAGTTGTGATTTCAGTTATCTCTAATATCACTAATTGAATAGTATATGAACTGTGATAATATTCAAATATGTTAACCAGAGTGTTTTTTTCCTTTACAGTATTTTTCTTTATACAAAGTGATAGATCTGTTCTAGATTTTAGATTTTCAAAACAGACTTTTCCTTAGCTTATGAATTTCAAAATAGTCCTCTGAAACTCATGGTGGAGTAATAATTTGAGAAGGATATAATATTTTGGGAAGAATATATTTTTAAATGCAAAAGCCTGATTTTTAAATATTTAAAGCCTATATTTGAGTATCAAAAACCAAGGTGACAAAGAATTCAAATCATGCATTTTGCCATAAAGAACAGATTTAGAATTATAATAGTATAAGAGAAAATTTTTCCTATTTAAGGGGATATAAAGATGTTCAAGTTGGAGAAAGGTAAGAAGAGAAGTAAAAGAGAAGCAAGACTGTTCAACCCTGACAGGGATCTCTGAGAAGGGCCCTTTACACCTCACTCTGCCCTCAAGTCCTAGCTTGGGTAGAAGCAATACCCTCAGATAAGTGTGGGGGATTTGGGCACAGAGACAATGGCTAGGGAGACTAAAGTCTTCATTTAGAGGCTCACATAAACTACACTGAGTGTCAGCAATAGAGTAGAAATTTCTGTAGGAGATGTCTAGGCCAGTGGGCTTGAGAAAAGTCTGAGTCCTGCAAGCACCCAGCATGGTATAGGAATTAGAATGTATTTCCATGTGGCCAAGAACAGAAGCATATAGCAGTAAGGGCCTATATAAGGAGACTTTGTACCTTTTCTATACTCAGAAAATAGCTGTACATGTCAGCAAGGTAGGGCCTTGGTAGATGTCAACATGGTGGGATCATAAGCAACTGGGAATCTACATGGATAATATGCATTTCAGTGTATACTATTATAAATAGATGACCTAAGACCAAACTCACCTTCCATTCCTCTTCCCCACCACTGCTACCCAGAATGTAACTGCAAACTTGACAAGAGAGTGAATAGGGAAAACTCTAAATCAAATGTAGGATATTTGTGTGGATGGAGTAAAAGGCACTCAACTGATTAGATTTCCACCAATTAGGTTTCTACCACCAGGAAGGATGGGCACTCAGGACAGATGTTAAGTTCCATTATAAAGAACACAAAAAACAAAGTTTTATTTTTAGTATACCTGAGTTTATGTCTTATGGTTCAGACATACTACACATGTAAGTAAGGGTTTTACTCCAAATGTTCATATAACAAAATAAAAACAAAGAGATTCACATATCATCACAGATTGATTACATTTTGGGATGACCATTATGTTGGGGATTATTTCAGAAAAGTTAAATGTTGTGTACTGAAATCTACATGTATGGGTCTATTATCATGAAAATTAGAATGGTATTCAGACTTGGATGGGCATCAGGAAGCAGCTCCCAATAGAATAACATGAAAAGGAAAGTATGACTATGAAGTATTTTTTGCTACTTGTAATAGGACAATTGTGGCAAAATCTGTCTATTGAAGACAAAAAGTGTTTAGCAAATAACAAAACTATAGTCTCTGCTGTTTTGAGATGTTCGATTCAGGAAATATTTCTTTATTACAGTTATTATCATCATACTAAAAGGAAGTAGGCCAGCTAGAAAAAAAACATAGTCTCACAATTGAGATTTTAAATGTATAACAAGATCAACAGGGGCGCCTCAGTCCTTAAGCGTCTGCCTTCAGCTCAGGTCATGATCCCAGGGTTCTGGTATCAAGCCCCACATTGGGCTCCCTGCTCAGCAGGAAACCTGCTTCTCCCTCTCCTACTTCCCCTGCTTGTGTTCCCTCTCTCTCTGTCAAATAATAAGTAAATAAAAATCTTAAAAAAAAATAAAGATCAACAAAGTGTAGAACATTGATAGAAGGTAGTCTAATTCTTTCGATAATGGACATTTTAAAATGTGTCATTATAGTCCAAACCCTTGTTTGCTTTTTATTTAAATGAAACTGAAAGACAGTTACCTCAATACTTTGCTAGTTCTAACTTTGTTAGAGAGGATAGCTTTACAATATAAACATAGATTTAGAGTTAGGCAATAATTACTCTTTTTCTCTTCTTTTTTTTAAACCAAGAAATTTCAATTCACTAAAATCTGGAATTTTGTTTTGGAAGAAAAATAAGATTTTGGCTTGAGTCTTAGTCTTTGAAAGCCATTATAGGACAGTTCACTACATTTGAATTAAAAAAGTCTTTGAAAATGTAGTGGTTGTGCAATCGGCTTGATTTGCTCTTTTTCTCTACAGTTGCCCACTGTCTCATGCATGAGAGCCCAATGAATAAGTTAGTTGGTTAAGTAAGATTAATCATATTTCACTTAATTTATAAAAGATCTCAAAGTAATAGAAGACTTTTGTATAACATTGAGAGTCAGGAAATTTCTAGTGTTGGTTCTGTTGTTAACTAATTCTGTGATCTTAGGTAACTCCCTGAAATTTAAATTTCTTCATCTGAAAAATGAGAGGGTGGTCCAGATGATTTTAAAGGTTCATTTGCAAACCTAAAAAACTTTGCAGCTTTGCAAAAACAAGATGACAACAATTGGACAAGATCCACCTGGCCACTGAAGGTGTCCCTACTGAATAATACATGGTCAATGATTATTCTTGTAGCAATTACGACTATTTTAAATTCTAAGAGGGTTTTTAATGTAACCTTGAACTGTATGCCAGCATTGCCCAAAGCAGGATAGAACTAATTCCCTGGGATTATACGGAATTTAAACCATGGTTTCTCAGAATCTTTTGGCTCTAATACACAGGGAGAGTTGACCATGGCTGCTGGAAATGTAGTTGTCTGGTAAGAATATTTGAATTTCATTGACATAATTTTAATAGATAGTAATAAATACTTTAAAAATTTCTTCTTCCTGACATATGTCAAAAAAGAAAAAGAAAATACTGAGAATATGAAAGTATTGATTGTAAGAGATTAGAAATTTTAGGATCAAACCTTGGGAGAGCATTTGCATCCTTAGGCACTTAATGCAAATATAAGGAAATCAAATGAAAACAGTAGTAGTGTTCTAGGTTCATAGCTTTTTCCACTATTTTTTCCAATTTGGGTATTAAAAATTGTAAGTAAATGGGACAATTACCTTCTCTCTCTGCATTTTTTCTTGTTAAGACTTGCCTTCAATGGGATACTTTTATTTTTTATTTACTAGTTCTTATTTATTAAGGAAACTGACAGGGAGTTACTAGGTAGATGTCAAGACTATTCAAAATGGCTGTAGGTGAGTGAGCACCTATGTAATATCAGATTCAACCTAATTTTACTACTTATTCCTGCAAGTAGGAAACACAAAGTATGGATGAAGACTTAACAAATTAGGAGAAATGTGGTCTCAAATTGATTACTTTTTATCCATTCTCACCTAATTTATTATTAAAATACATGTGTTTTCTTAAGAATTTAATTTAAAATCAATAGCAGGTGAAATCAGAATGCTATGAAAAGCAAGGTAGCAATGAACTGATGGTACAAATTACAAAGCAAGTTATAAGGCAACAACCTTCCATAAGGTTGAGGCAACATCAGTGCATAGGGAAAGAGATGTCTAAATTCAATAGCTAATACATTTGTAGGTTATTTGATAACAGATAATTGGCTTGTCTTATGGAAAAAAATATTTTAAACCAATTGTGAGTCTGTGTCACATAGTCAAACTATTTCTCCCCTTATCCTTACTACAACGAAATAGGTTTCACTGATAGGTTTTCACTCTTCAACACTGGTTTTAAGGCTTATTTATATTTTTGCTTGAAACCCCAAGGAGAGACCATTCGTTTTGGACAACTTTAGGCAATTTTCACAAAGCCAGAAGAGGCTGCTGGTAAAGGGAAATTGGGATGGCAGTCAAAACACATGAAATAATCAATAATCATGTTTTAGCACAATTATTAACAAACACTCTGATTAGAGGCCTACAGTGATCCTTGCTCTGGAAGTGTGAATGATCATTTAAATTACAATGAACAGTAGCTCCTATGCTCTTGCCTTCTCAAACAAACAATAAGTATCAAATTGTCTTAAATAATTTCAACTTACTTCAGATCCTCTCTCTCCTTTTAGTCCTCCTTCACCCTGGTCACCTGGCTCACCCTTTAGTAGGAAACCAAACAGAAACCATGTATGAAGCAGAGACCAAATAAGATATATAAACATTAATTTTTTTCAATGCCAGAATTACAAAGAGTGTTTTCAAAACATACTGGGGGCCCTTGTTGTCCAGCAGCACCTCTTGGTCCTGGTAAACCCACATGACCCTAGGAATACAAAAGATTATATTATTAGAATAAATAGAGACATGTAATTTAGAGAATAGGGTAGTATCACTTAAAATGGTAGCAAAATGTTACAAAATGCAATTTAAACATCAGGAATTATGATTCTCTCTCTGAAATGTTATAGAACATAGTATCTATTGGATATGATGATAACTGAGAAAGAGTGTAAAGTTTTGCTTTGTTTTGCACATAGGTTAATGTAGTGGGGTGAATGGTGGCCCACCAAAAGATGTCTATGTCTTAATCCCCAGAACCTGTGAATATGATTTCATTTGGAAAAATGGTCTTTGCAGATATCATTGAGTTAATGATTTTAAAAAGATATTATCATGAATTGTCTATGACAAGTACCCTTAAAAGAGAGAGACACACACAAACAACAAAGGAGAGGGCCATGTAAAGACAGAGGCAGACACTGGAGTGATGTAGCCACAAGGAGCACTGTCAGCCACCAGAAGCCAGAAGAGTAAAGGGAGGATTCTCCTCTAGAGCCTGTGGGAGGGAAGACGGTCTACTAACACCTCAATTTCAGATTCCTGGTATCTGGAACTATGAGACAATAAATTTCTATTGTTTTTTTGTTGTTGTTGTTGTTTTTATTTATTTTATTATGTTACGTTAATCATACATCACATCATTAATTTTTGATGTAGTGTTCCATGATTCATTGTTTGCATATAACACCCAGTGTTTTAAACCACCCAGTTTACAGTAATTTGGTCAGGAAACTAGTACAGTAAATAACCATAGGAATAGAGAGTTTGAGAATAAATTTCTTTCTTCAACCTATTCCCACTGTGGAAGTGACTATGATCTCCATTTTTACAAACTAAGTTCATACCATTTGGATAGATTTATTGAGTTGAAAACTGGAAGTTGTTACTCTATATAATGCCAAGGCACATCAAGTGACTTTGATATTCAGCAATCTGTCATTACCCTAGTCCTCCTAAGAAGGAATGCTGACCTACCACATTTCCCTTTTCAAGTGTGTAAATAGAAACTAGCAAAAACCCAAAGGCATGTCAGGGTATGCATGAAGAATTCTGCATGTAATCTCTTTTATCCCCTTCCCTACTGTCCTCTTTGTTTCAGATTATTTCTTCCTACTCTCTGTGTATTACAGAAAGAATGCCATAGACTCATCTGTTTTCCTGGACTAGGAGAAGCAAGGATTGCCTACATAGGCTAACGAATTTATCTCATAGAAAGATCAGTTGAAGCCTTCTTTGTTTGTATTCTTTGAGGCAAATGTTTATGGTTTTAAGATCCAACTTCCTGGGGCGCCTGGGTGGCTCAGTCGTTAAGCGTCTGCCTTCGGCTCAGGTCATGGTCCCAGGGTCCTGGGATCGAGTCCCGCATCGGGCTCCCCGCTCCGCGGGAAGCCTGCTTCTCCCTCTCCCACTCCCCCTGCTTGTGTTCCCTCTCTCGCTGTGTCTCTCTCTGTCAAATAAATAAATAAAATCTTAAAAAAAAAAAAATAAAAATAAAAATAAATTAAAAAAAAAAAAAAAAAAAGATCCAACTTCCTGATTAAAAGAAAAAAAAAAAAGGAATCCTGTTTAAGAGAATGAACAGTGGCAAGAGGGAAAGGCTAGTTTGGAAAGCTTTCTATAGAACGTGGCCATAACTAAAGAGAATACCATGGCCTTACCTGACCAGAATCAGGTCAGTCAAGAGGAAGTTTGGTACAAGTAAATATGATGATTATAGGTCATTTATTGAGCAGAACTCAGGAGAGAAGTGATTGGTGAAAACCTGGAGTTACAAAGCGCAGTGAGACCGAGCATACGAGCGAACTATAAAACTCAAAACCATGAATGGCCAATTGTGATTTTGCTACCATTTTTGTCTGTAGTTTACAGGGACCCTTTTAGAATGATCACAGAATAGCTTCTCTTGGTTTTGTGAAGTCTGGATACAAATCTCACTAAAAACAAACATGCTTTCTAGGAGTTTCACTATAATTCCTCTGGTTCTTTCTATTACAATAAAAATTGACAAAGGCCATTTTTCTGCAGTGTTAAAAATTAAATATGCTGTAGTAAATATTATTATGAAGTCATGTAGGCCAGGTTATGGGAAATGACTGACTTTGCCTAATGATATTAGTGGTGGGATGTGCTAAATGGCCAAGAGGAGCTAGATGGTCAAGGATTTTATAAGGGAAGTGATGATAAGCTGAATCTTGAAGGATGAAAGTTCCAGGCAGGAAAGTAAAAAGAAGACATTCTGGCAGAGGAGATAGCATGGGGGAATAAATGGAGATTCATCTGACAGAACATGTTAAGAGAATGGATTTGAGAGGGCTATCACTGGGGATAGGGAGTCTACTTAGGAAGTTATTAAAGTAATTCAGACAAAAATGATGAAACCTAAACTAAACTAGGGCAAAGTGGCTAGATAGCAGAGCTATCTGAGGTCGAAAGAAGTGGCCAAATGGATTTGAGAGATGAGAGGAGAGAGAAAGGAGTGAGAGGAGGGAAAGAATGAGAGAGACAAAGAGACAGAAAGAAACACAGGGAGAGCAATAGACACACACAGAGAAAAACAGACACACAGAGAGAGCAATAGAGAGACACAGACCTAGACAGACAGAGAGAGAGGGATGATTCATTTATTGGCTTGAACACCTTAATGTCTGATGGTAGCATTCACTGAATTGGGGACATAGAAAGAAGAGGATCAAATTTGGGGAGGATGATGGAACCGTTGTATAGGACATACTGAGGTAGAGGTGCCTGTGATGATATCCAATAGCAATTTGGATATGCATGCCTGATGCTAAGGAGTGATAACAACTGAGGATTTAAACATTGTTCTTTTATTGTGTGCAAAGATGTTATGGACTTTGCCAAACCAAAGTGGAATGGAGTTTGAGCTAGAACATAAGTTATTCAATGTACTTCTAGGATTCATCTCACACAAGTTTAGTCTGACTTCATCTTGGGTATGTGTATATTTCTGCCCATAGCTTTAAAAAGCCGATGTTGACAGTATAATATGCTTATTCCCACTATGTACTCTGGCTTTCTCAAGCCTCAGATGAATTTATCTTGACCTATAGAATGTATAGCTTTCTGGATGACAGCTATAATTTACTATATCTGTTTTTATACTGATTAAATGTTCTTATTCTATATGTCTTCTGCATGTGATGTCCACAGAGGTAAGGACTGTGCCTGGGGTGTCCAGTATTAAATTCATGGCACCTAGTTCTGCTCCTGGCCCATGGCAGACTACAAAAATATCAGAGACCAGAGATTTTGTTATGCATGATACATAAGATCTGTCATGTATAATAATGCCTAGTGAGTATTTACTGATGACAATGAGCAAGACACATGACTTTTATAATTCAAAAGGAAAAAAGAACAAAGGATGGTGAAAAAGATTTTTAAAAATTTCTAATTGTTCATAGCCAAATGGAAACAAAATCTGCATTATCCATTCCATTTTTTAAAAAGATTTATTTATTTATTTGAGAGAGAGAGAGGGAAAGAGAGTGTATGTCTGCATCCCAATGGGGAGAGGGGCAAGGGGAAAGAATCTTCAAGCAGACTCCCTGCTGAACGCAAAGCTCAATGTGGGGCTCTATCTCATGACCCTGATATCATGACCTGAGCCAAACCAAGAGTGGGACACTTGCCTGAGCCACCCAGGCACCCCCGTTCCATTTTTTTTTATCCAGTAGGATAACCTTGAGTTCACCACAATTGTAAGAATATTTGTGAATATAAAAATGTTTTTAAAAAGGTTGGTGATCATTCAGCCATAAAAAGGAATGAAGTACTAATACATTCTACATTGATGAACTTTGAAAACATTATGTTGAATGAAATGAAGCCAGACACAAAAAGCTATATATTGTATGATTCCATTTATATGAAATATCCAGGATAGATAAATCAATAGAGATATAAAGCAGAGTAATGGTTGCCAAAGGCTGGGAGAAATACAGAGTGACTGCTTAATGGGTATGGTGCTTCCTTTTGGGGTGATGAAAATGTTCTAAAACTATGTAGTGTGTGATAGTTTTCAATATTGAGAATGTACTAAAAATCTCTGAATTGTACACTTTAAAATGGTTAAAATGGGGGTGCCTGGGTGGCTCAGTCTGTTAAGGATCTGCCTTCAGCCCAGGTCATGATCTCAGGGTCCTTGGGATCAAGCCCCACGTTGTCGGGCTCCCTGCTCAGCAGGGAGCCTGCTTCTCCCTCTCCCTCTACCCCTCCCCCCACTTGTGCTCTCTCTCTCTCTCTCTCTCTCAAATAAATAAAATCTTAAATAAAATAAAATGGTTAAAATATATATTTTATATTATGTGTATTTTTTTTAAAGATTTTATTTATTTGAGAGAGAGAGAGAGCACAAGCAGGGGGAGCAGGCAGAGGAAGAAGCGGGCTCCCTGCTCTACGGGACTCGATTCCAGGACCCTGGGATCATGATCTGAGCCGAAGGCAGAGGCTTAACCAACTGAGCCATCCAGGCGACCCTATTATGTGTATTTTAGCACAACAAAAAAGAAGGCTTGATGATAATGCTAACCCTCATTTTACTAGAGTGAAAGGATAGTATATACATTTTAAAATTAGAGAAAAGCAAACATTTAAAAATTTCACCTGAGGCTACAACAGAATAACTCTAAATAAAGCATGGTTCCCCTGCATGAATCAAACTTGTGCTTGGGAAAACTTGGCAGGGGACAAGTGTGGATATTTCATGGCTCTCAGATGTCTAAGCAATAAAATTATCGTGGCTGTCTGGCTTAAGATGGCTTGTTTAGAATAAAACCAGCAACAAATGAAAAAATGACCTCTAAAACCTATAGGTTAGACAAAGGATAGAATAAGACAGAAAGGAAGATGTGGATCAAATTAATTCATGAAATATCCACAAGTGAAAACTTCACCAAGAGTATTTGTGGAATGAGGAAGGAGAAATAGATTCCACAGTAGGCCCAGGAAGAAGTTCTCAGATGAAGGATTTCTGAATAAGGTGTGACTATCCAGAATAAGGCAGGCAGGGTTTTTCTTCTGCTAGCCAGGTGAAGAGATTCTTTTCTTCTTCCCCAAAAAAATAGTTACCTGTTTGTTTGGCAGTAAATTTGCTGGTTTAGCTACCAAATGTTTTGTAGTTGGTAGAGGCCAAAAGAAGATAGTGCAAGAACCTGATTTTCCTGAGAATGTTTGAAGTTATGCACAGCAGAAACGAAGTTTTAGATGCTTCTCAAATTATTCTGGAAGCAGTGGGTTGGCTTCTCAACCCAAAGAAAACCTAATTTCAAGTAAATACACTGGCTTCCTTGGATTAAGAAACACTTATAGATACAAACTGTTATATAAATTTGAAATAGAATATATATATATGACATCCTAAAAATGTTTCTCCAAAAATAGAAGAAATGCAAGATGGCCACCACAACAATTTCACAAACATTTACAGCTACCTTCAACATTTGCTTCAAAGAGAATTTTAGGAAGTGAAAGTTGATTTTTTAGATTTCGGCCTTGAGAAAATGAATTTATTAATGATAATTATCTACCTACCAGCTTGTTCATTCAATCTGGCTATGTAAATCTTCATTTCAGATATGATTACTGAAATTTTATATGAGAGGGGTATATTGGATCAAATAACCCATCAATTCATTATTAAAAATGAATTATGTTTATATGCATATTATATGCTATTATATACAAAGCTCAGAACAAAACATTGTAGAAGACAGAAATCATATTCAAATTGGAGAGCTAAGATATCTACACATTAAAAATAATCAGCAAAAATATCGCAACAGAAGATGGTAAAATATTTCTGTTGAATGATTTTTATAAATAATAAATATTATAGGACTACAGAATAGGGAAAGATTCCTGTTCGGGTGAGTTGGGAAAAAAGAAGTTTGAACTAAATTATAAAATATAGATAGGATTTATGTAAATAAAGAGTAGATAATCCTGTGAGTAAGCACAGAATGTTGTGAGCAAAGGAAGGACATAGAAACTATAGGAAGAGAATTAGCAGATGACCATTTTGTTTCGCTATTGACACTGTAAATAGGAAGAGAAGAGAGATGAGGCAAGAATACAGAACATCCTTAACAGGAATGTGCTAATAAAAAAATGACACAGAATAAATTCTACACTTAGTCTAATATAATTTTGGCTGATGAAGTTGGTCTCATAAAATACTTCTAAGAATGGAAGAGGACAAGAATTGACAGAAGGCTTGAAAGTATGACATTCATCCTCCCACTTGGCAACTCTTTATTGAATTCCTACTATACACCAGGAACATTATGTTCTAGAAATTGGGGATATAATGATGAGAAAGCCAGACAAGAGTCTTATTTTCATGGATCTTACTTTTTGGTAGGGAAAAATAGACTAAACAAAAAAACCCCACAAATGTATAAAAAAAAGAGGTAAGATAATATAGATAGCATTAAATATGATATAAAGTGATGGATAGAAAGGGCAGTTAGAGAAGGTCTTTCAGGAAGTAACATTTTAGCTGAGATCTTAATGATGAGAAAAAAGCAGCAATGGGAGAAGACAAAGATGATTCTAGAAAGAAGGAACAGAAAGTACAAAGAGCTAGGCTTGTTCCAGGATCAAAACCACAAGACATTACTAATAACTCAGTGATGCTTCTTCTTTTTTTTTTTTTTTAAGATTTTATTATTTATTTGAGAGAACAAGAAAGACAGAGAGAGAGAGAAAGAGAGAGAGACAGAGCATGAGAGGGGGAGGGGCAAAGGGAGAGGAGGAAGCAGACTTCCCACTGAGCCGGGAGCCTGACTAGGGGCTTGATCCCCTGACACTGAGATCCTGACCTGAGCCGAAGTCAGACACTTAACCGACTGAGCCATCCAGGCGTCCCAGTGATGCTTATTTTCATTTGAAACTGAGAAAAATCACAGAGAACACTAATTCAATGTAGAAGCAAGGTGTGAAATTTGCTGTATTTACCTTATAGCCCTCTGCTCCAGGCTCTCCTCTCTCTCCTTGTTCCCCAACTGGACCCTGCAGAGACCACATGCAAAAATAATCAATTTCACAGTTGGATCTAAGTATTTGTGAATGAAGATAATACAGTTAGTGTGGAATATTTTTTTCCAAAAATATGAAACCAAATGTATAACAATTTGCTTAGTTCCACTAAATAATTTCAAAAGATTGAATTTCAATAAAAACAAGAACATCATAAGCATGGAATTATTTAAAGAGAATCTCATAATGATTCTGCAAGAAAAAATATTGAAGAAATGAAGTCCACTTAAACAATATAAATTTTCAGATGGATAAAATATGTTAGGCATGTTGGCAAAATAACTTGCATTTTTACTTAATGTTAAAATGATAAAGATTTAATCTGAATCATTCATTAATTAGAAGACTATATTTAATAATCTTTTTATTGATTTATTTTTATTTTTTTGAAGTGCAGTTGACATACAATATTATATTAGTTTTAGGCATACAACATAATGATTCGACATTTATACACATTATGAAATGATTACCAGAATAAGTCTGGTCACCATCTGTCACCATATGTAGCTATTATAATATTATTGACTGTACTCACTATGCTATACTTTACATCCCCATGACTTATTTATTTTATAACTGGAAGTTTGTAACTCTTAATCCCCTTCACCTATTTCATCCATCTCCCTACACCGTCCTCTCTGGACAGTTTGTTCTGTGATTTAATAAGTCTGTTTATGTTTTGTTTTGTTTGCTTTGTTTTTTAGACTCCACATATAAGTAAAATCATACAGTATTTTCTTTCTTTAACTTATTTCACTTAGCATAATGCCCTGTAGGTGCACCTATGTTGTCACAAATGGCAAGATTTCACTCCTTTTTATGGCTGAGTAGTATCACATTGTGTGTGTGTGTGGGGATGTGTGTGTGTGTGTGTGTGTGTGTGCATACACATACTACATCTTCTTTACCCATTCATCTATCAGTAAACACTTAGGTTGTTTTCATATCTTGGCTCTTGTAAGTAATGCTGCAATGAACATATGGGTGCATGTCTCTTTTCAAATTATGTTTTTCATTTCCTTCAGGTAAATACCCATAAGTCAAATAGCTGGATCATACAGTATTTCTATTTTTAATTTTTTGAGGACTCTCCATACCGTTTTAAATAGTGGCTTCACCAATTTACATTCCCACCAACAGTTCATGAAGGTGGGAATTTTTTCCACATACTTGCCAGCATTTATTTCTTGTTTGTTTGTTTTTTTTATACTAGTCATTCTGACAGCTGTGAGATGAAATCTCATTGTGATTTTGATTTGTATTTCCCTGATTAGTGATGTTGAGCATCTTTTCATGTGTCAATTGGCCTTCTCTATGTCTTCTTTGGAAAAATACCTACTCAGGTCCTCTATCCATTTTTAAAAAATCAGATTGTTTTATTTGTGTTGAGTTGTAGGAGTGCTTTATATATTTTGGATAATAATCCCTTATTGGAGATATCATTTGCAAATATACCCTCCAATTTAGAAGGTTGCCTTTTTGTTTTTTTGAAAAAACGTTTTAGTTTGATGTAATCCCAATTGTTTATTTTTGCTTTTGTTGCCTTTGCCTGAGGAGACAGATCCAAAAAAATATTTCTAAGACTGATGTGCAAGAGTTTACACCTGTTTTCTTTTGGAAGTTTTATGATTTCTGGTCTTACATTTAGGCCTTTACTTCATTTTGAGTTTATTTTTGCATGTAGTGGGAAAAAAGTAGTCCAGTTTCATTCTTTTGCATGCAGCTGTCCAGTTTCTCCAACATTATTTATTGAAAAGACTATCCTTTCCCCACTGTATATTCTTGCCTCTTTTGTCATAGATCAATTGATCATAGAAGTGTGTGTTTATTTCTGGGCTCTCTATTCTGTTCCATTGATCTATGTATCTATTTTTGTGGCAGTACCATACTGTTTGATAACCATAGCTTTATAGTACAGTTTGAACCAGGCAGCATGATACCTGAAGCTTTGTTCTTCTTTTTCAAGATTCTTTTGGCTATTTAGGGTCTTGTCATTCCATACGAGTTTTAAGATCATTTGTTCTAGTTCTGTGAAAAACCCTATTGGAATTTTGCTAGGAATTGTATTAAATCTATAGGCTGCTTTGGATAGTATGAACATCTTAACAATATTAATTCTTCCAACTCATGAACATGGTATATATTTCCATTTATTTTTGTCATCTTCAGTTCTTTCATCAATGTCTTATAGTTTTCAGAATACAAGTATTTCACCTCCTTGGTTAAAATTATTTCTAGAGATTTTATTATTTTCAATTCAATTGTAAATGATTGTTTTCTTAATTTCTCATGATAGTTTGTTACTATTGTATAGAAATGCAACATTTCTACATATTAATTTTGTATCCTGAAACTTTACTTAATTTAGTAGTTGTAATAGCTTTTTGGTGAAATCTTTATTTTCCATTTATAGTATAATGTCATCTGCAAATATTGACAGCTTTATTTCTGTCTTACCAATGTGGATGCCTTTTCTTTCTTTTTCTTCTCTGATTGCTATGGCTAGGATTTCTAGTACTATGTTGAATAAGAGTGGTGAGAGTAGGCACCTTTCTATTGTTCCTGATCTTAGAGGAAAAGCTTCAGCTTACACCATTGAGTATGATGTTAGTTGTAGCTTTGTCATATATGGCCTTTCTTATGGAGGTTTTTATTGAGAGTTTTCATCATAAGTGGATGTTGAATTTCATCAAATGCTTTTTCTGCATCTATTGAGAGGATCATATGATTTTTATCCTTAATTTTGTTTTTGTTTTTTTAAAGATTTTATTTGACAGAGAGAGAGAGCTCAAGGATTGGGAGCAGCAGAGGGAGAAGGAGAAGCAGGCTCTCCGCTGAGCAGGGAGCCCAATGTGGGGCTTGATACCAGGACTCTGGGATCATGACCTGAGCCAAAGGCAGATGCTGAACCGACTGAGCCATCCAGGCACCCCATCCTTCATTTTGTTAATGTGTGTATCAAGTTGATTGATTTGAAATACTGAACTATATTTGCATTCCTGGAATAAATCTTACTTGATCGTGGTATATGATCCTTTTAATGTATTGCTGAATTCTGTTTGCTAATATTTTGTCAAGGATTTTTGCATCTATGTTCTTGCATGTATATTCTATGTTCATCTATGATATTGGCCTGTGATTTTCTTTTCTTTTTTTTTTTTCTTTGTACTGCCTTTATCTGGTTTTGGTATCAGGATAATGTTAGCCTCATAGAATGGATGTGAAAGCATTCTTCCTCTAATTATTTTTTGAGTAGTTTGAGAAGTATAGGTATTAATGCCTCTTTAAATGTTTGGTAGAATTCACCTGTGAAACTGTCTCGTCCTGGACTTTGGTTTATTGGGAGTTTTTTGATTACTGATTCATTTTTATTACCAGTAATCAGCCTGTTCAAATTTCTATTCCTTCCTGATTCAGTCTTGGAAGATTATACATGTTTAGGAATTTATCCATTTCTTCTAGGTTGTCCAATTTATTGGCATATAACTAATTGTAGTAGACTGGGAGATGCTGTTTTTATTTTCATTTGTCTTCAGGTATTTTTTGATTTCCTCTTTAATTCTTCATTGACCCCTTGTTTGGTTAGTAGCATGTTGTTTAGCTTCCGTGTACTTGTGGGGTTTTTTTCCAGTTTTTTTTTTCTTGGTATTTATTTCTAGTTTTATACTATTATAATCAGAAAAGATGCTTGATATGATTTCAGCCTTCTTAAATTTATTAAGACTTGCTTTGTGGCCCAACATGTGATCTAACCTAGAGAATGTTCCATGTGCACTTAAGAAGAATGAGTGTTCTGCTGTTTTTGAATGTTCTGTATATATCCATTAGGTCCCTCTGGTCCATGTGTTGTTTAAGGCTACTATTTTCTTTCTGGATGATCCATCCATAGATGTAAGTGCCCTACTTTATTGTATTACTGTTGATTTCTCCCTTTATGTCTGTTAATATTTGCTTTATAAATTTAGGTGCTCCTAAGTTGGTTGCATAGATATTTACAATTGTTATATCCTCTAGTTGAATTGATCCTTTTATCACTACATAATGCCCTTCCTAATGTCTTGTTACAGTCTTTGTTTCAATGTCAATTTTATCTGATATGAGTATGCTACCCAGGTTTTTTTCGTTTCCATTTGAATGGAATATTTTCTTTTCCATCCTTTCACTTTCAATCCATGTGTGTCTTTAGGTATGAAGTGAATCTCTTATAGGCAGCACATAGATGGGTCTTGTTTTTCTTATCTACTCAGTCACCTTGTGTCTTTTGATTGGAGCATTTAGCCCACTTACATTTAAAGTAATTATTGAAAGGTATGTACTTATTGACATTTTGTTAATTGTTTCCTGGTTGTATTTGTAGTTCTTTTCTGTTCTTCTCTTGCTCTCTTCCCTTGTGATTTGATGATTTTTTTAGTGGTATATTTGGATTCTTTTCTCTCTCACTCTCTTTTTTGTGAATCTATCATAGGTTTTTGGCTTGCAGTTTCCATGAGTTTCATATTTTACACCCAATGTACATAGCAGTCTATTTTAAGTTGATAGTCCCTTAAGTTCAAGCACATTCTAAAAGTCCTACATTTTTATTCTCCTTCCCCATATTTTGTGTATTTGTTGTCATAATTTACATTTTTTATTTTGTGTATCCCTTAGCTAATTACTGTAGATATAGTTGTTTTTACTATATTTTTGGGGGGGCAGAGGGAGATGGGGAGAGAGAGAATCTTAAGCAAGCTCCACACCTAACATGGAGCCCAACACAGATGGGGCTTTGCATTTAGATTATATAGCTACAAATAGTGCATGCCTATAAAAATCATGTTATGAAACTAACAAAACAAAACTCCTTGAAAAGATGTGATTGGTGCTGTCAATCTATTATCTTCATTGCATTTTATCTTGAAACATCAAAATAATTTTAGAAAAAGACCTACTGGTTCACCTCGAGGCCCAGGTGGTCCTAGTACTGTGCTATCTTCTCCTGGATAACCCTGTAATGAAGATAATGATTTATAAACAAAACCAAATTAATAAAATAACCTTTGAAATATGCAGGCTATTATTGTCTAACATGTTATGAAATATACTATCTTTATCTATTTAAATGGAAAACTTTTACCTATAAAACTTAGCATAGGATATTTTATACAGGTGTGATTCCTATAGGTTCTAAGAAGTGTCAATCTGCTTTAATTACATAAAAAGCAGTTTAGGAATTTGCTCGAAATTTCAAGTTTGCAATGATACTGTAAATCAACAGGAGTACTGTTGTAGTTATTCTTTTTTTTTTTTTTTTTTTTTATTTATCTGAGAGAGAGAATGGGAGACAGAGAGCATGAGAGGGGGAGAATCAGAGGGAGAAGCAGACTCCCCGCTGAGCAGGGAGCCCGATGCGGGACTCGATCCCAGGACTCCAGGATCATGACCCGAGCCGAAGGCAGTCGCCTAACCAACTGAGCCACCCAGGCGCCCCTGTTGTAGTTATTCTTAATCCATAAAAAATTTTACTACAAATGTACCAGTTATTTAATCTGTAGTCTCACAATTTCTTTAATAAGTAATTAATTTTACTTTTACAAAGCTTTACAGATTGCAAAGTGCTTTAACATATATTATTTCATGAATATCTTGAGATAGCCGATTGAAGACATCTTAATGACTTGTTTACATTTTTGTCTTTTATTATTTATCTTCTAGAATTTGCAGTACTTCCCAAGTTGAAAAGTGTTTCTTTTATTCTTTGAAAATGTTTCCATGCATATTTTCAGAAAGAACACAAAAATTTAATATTTAACTTTAGGATTAAAAAGTCAATATACACACATACCTTTTCTCCTTTAGGTCCTGGCAACCCAGAAAGTCCTGGTTGACCCTGATGGCCCTAACAAAAGGACAAGTAAGCAGACATTCTCCATATAATTTGTGCATGTTCTACCTAATAACACCAAGGTCATCCTATTAGATATGGCAATATTCTGAATGAAAAACGAGATTTATTCTCTAGGCGGTTGAGGCCTAAATATATTAGAAAGGTTGTTATCAGTGAGATTTCATCTTAATTTGCATATTTGAGATGACATCTTTATATAACTATTTTCATGTAAATACATTTTAATTTCCAATTAGAAATGATTACCCTATATCCTGGAATTCCTGGTTCTCCATGAGGTCCCATCAATCCTAAGTGTCCCTAAAAAACAAAGCAAATATTAGAGAGAAAACAAACAACTGTTTAAACCATTAAACTTATACTCTTATTATTTATTTATTTAGTACTTTTATTACTTAAAATTTAGATTTTTTGAGGTATAATATTTTACTTAGTCTGAAATGGAAAACAAAAAATAACACTCTAACTTTTGTCTTATTTTTCTTCTGAACCACAAAAGTCCTACCAAAAACATGTCTCTGTAGTTTATTTCTGGTATGAATATTCTTAATCATATTAAGAAAAATATTTTCAGTTGTTAGAATCTGGTAGGTTTCTAGTAAGTTCTTGGAAATGTAGTTTGCACCTGTCCAGGTTTATGGTAGATGTGCATCACTGAATATTAGAATATAGTCTGATAGTTTTTCATATTGTCACAATGGGATCAAGGAGAACATATTCATTGATAGTTTCAGATGCTTTGATAAACAAAGTTTCAGCTCTGGTCAAACTTGTTAAAATAGAAATGATTGACAACTTATGTACAATAATCACCCTATTATTGCTTTTCTTATCAATAATTTGCAGATGAGGATACTATATAAATTAGGGCTAATTAATAAATGCCCCCAAAATACTGAAAATGTGACTCAGATAACTGAAAAGAGCAAAAATAATAATCCTAATAATGAATGTCTTATCTTTCATACTATTAAAAAGTTTCCACATCAACTCTCCTATTTGAGTTTGAAACTAAACAGGAGATGAGAAAATTAAGGCAGAGACTAGGTATATGCCTAACCAAATATCAAACTAGAAATTCTAAATATGATTATTTATCCAAAGAACCCATGAGAACCACCTATCATTAAAGTGGATATAAAGTAAAAATATTAAAGTAAATAGGTATCTTACACAGCATCAATAAGAAGATATAATGGGAAAAAGGACTGCATTATAAATCATAAAATCCGTAAGAAACTAACAATAAACCTAACAAGATAGAGGTAAGAACAGAATGAAGGAAATAACAAAACTTGATTAAAAGGTATATAAGAAGATATAAGTAAATGGAAAGACATATAGTGCTTCTCTACTGAAAGATTCAATATTAAAGAACTTAAAGAGCTGATTTTAAAGTTCACATGGAAGAGAGAATTATGGTAAGAGATGAACTTTTTAGAGAAATGAAATATGGAGTACTTGCCCTGACAGATCTCAAAAAATACTGTAATAGTAAAATAATTTAAGTAGTGTGGTATTGGACCTAAAAACAGACTAACAGAGTGACAGAAGAAAACAGAGAGAATGAAAAAAGCCAATAAATATTTGAGAGTTTAGTTTATGGTAAGGGTAGTATTTCAGAAAAGTGGGAAATAGATTGACTATTAAATGATTTTGAGACAACTGAATATCAATTTGGAAAAGAGAAAATCAGTTCTTTACAACTTATTTCATAGCAAAGAAATAATTTTCATATAAGTTAGGGGTAAAAACAAAGCTATAAAAGTATTAGAAAGATATAGAAGAGTGTTTTTATATACTTTAGGTGGGAAAGGCATTTCTAATGAAGAAATAAAACCTAGAACTGTAAAGTAAAAAACTGACAAATTTGGCTATATAATTAACCTTCTGTCCAGCAAAAGATATCACAAAAAATATTAAAAGATAAATGATAGAAAGGGAAATGTATTTGTAATATATTTTATAACATATTTAACAAAATATATTATCTAAAATATATAAGGCATTATTGCAAGTCAATAAGAAAAAAACAACCTAATATAAACCATGTAAAGTACACATGAAAAGGCAATTTCCAGAAAAAAATACAAATTACTTTATTGCAATCAGGGAAATGTAAATAGAAAGAAAATGAGACACACTTATCAGATTGTAAAACATCAAAAGAGTTAATAGGAAGTATTGGTGGTGGGAGAGTGAATTTGATGAAACCTTTTGGGAAGGTTAAATATGTGTCAATATTCAAAAAGTGAATATTCTTTTTAAACAAAATCCAAAGTAGCAGCCTACTCTGATGGCAAGACTCCAGATTAATTCTGATGTTCATTAAAAATTAATCATATAAAGTACTTTAACATATAAGCCAAAAGCAGAGAAATATTAATAATTTAAATAAAAGGAAGTAAGAAAGACCTGAAGTAGTAAGATGAATATGTAAAAAGAGCCTGAGATAAACTTTCCTCAGACAACAGATGGATTATGCAATGCTCTCAAGAAGGCGTTGGTAAAAAGTCTAGCGTTTGTGACATTTAATGGAGAGTAGGAAATATACATGCATTTTGTATATAAGCTTATGAAACAGTGAAAACACTAAACACTAAATCACAAATATTCTGCATCTCTTGTGCTAGGACTTTCTGAACTGGTCCAATATATTAGCAATAAAATTTTGCTATTATAGGTTCAGAGGTGTTATGCGACCCTTGCTTCCAACATCATATAAAATTCATGCAAAAGATTAAATATTAGATGTTATGGATATTGATCACAGCTGGTTAAAAAAATCTCCAGATAAGCATGTGGAGTCCAAGCTTATAAATAAAACCTTTAAATAAATCTAATTTTCAAAGCAATTTGCCAATCCTGACAGTGTAGTTTTATACAGATATTAAATTCTGACTTTAAGTGCAAAGAATATAAACTTTCTTACTTAGGAGTTATAATCTGATTTTTTTAAAACTTCATTTCATATTTTATTTCCATTTTGAGTTTTTTTTTCCCCTCTCCCTTTTCCATGTCCAGAAACCACTAAGCCATTTAAGTACTGTGGAATGCTTACAATTCTCCACAGCCCATGGAGGTAGATTATTTTCAATGGAACTATTGCTTTCTCTGTAAAATTAATCAAGGGATGAAACTTTAAGGACATGGATACATTTCTTTTCCATCCACAGTGAACTCAGGTCTGGAAACAAATCAAATACTAACCACAGCACCTCTAGTTCCTCTGGCACCCTTAGGACCACTTTCCCCAATTTGTCCAGGAGCACCTCTGCTTCCAATTTCTCCTGTGGGCCCTATTTGTCCTTTATCACCCTGTGGATGTCATTAATAAGAGAGAAAAGTGAGAAAAAACAAATTTTTACTTAGATGAATTAACTATATCATATACTTGGAATGACACCAGAGGATATTCTGTAAGCAAAATTCTGTAAATAGTAACTTTGCTTTAATTTAATAGTAGTAGAGACCATCACTGATAATAAGAAACCATCACCACCTAGGTTAACCTAAAGATATAACTAAAAGTAATTTAGGAGAAAGAACATTTAAAAAATAATTTTGGCCTAACAAGCAGGGGAGATTTGGTGTTCTTGCTGAATTACAAAATAACCAAGATTTTTATTTTGAAAGTTGTTATGTATGTATGTTTGCATGCATGCACGTATTTCTTGTCATCATGAGAAAACACAGGCCCTATGAGAAGCCTGTTTCTATAGACAACTTCAATGCCACAAAGATCTATTTAATGCAAAAAGGTTCCAGTGTATGGTTCTGTATATTCAGAATCATCACTCACTGGTTTGGAGTCTGCCTTTAAAAATCCATAACATTTTTTTTAATCGATAATATTTTTATATCATTTTGCATCCTTTTAAAAACTAGTTAGTTGCCTTCTGTTTTCCATCAAGCTGACTGATCATTCTCTACCACCAAAATACAGCTTCTTTGAAGCAACTTTAAGTACTATAATTCGTTTTCTGAAAGTGGGAACCAACCTGTTCTATTATTGATATTCAAGTAGATACAAAGAAAAACTAGACTGTGATCATAGTCAGGAAGTTTTTGGTATTCATAATAATTCCCAGGGGTGCAGGTTATTGTAAGGACTTATACTGTCCCACTTCTAATGTTGATTTTAGATATAACATTATGTATGATGAAAAGAGACTTCAATATTGGGGTTATTTTCATGGGCAAGAATAGCTACTAAATATTTAAGTGATGAATCACTGAATTCTACTCCTGCAACTAATATTATACTTTATCTTAACTAACTAGATTTAAATAAAAACTTGAAACATTAAAAGAAAAAGAATGGCTACTAAAATTTACCTCATTAATTTTTCTTTACCTTTTATTCTCACTTATACTGTCCCTACATTATGACAAAGATGGAGTGGGTGTATATTAGTAGAAATGATAAAATTAGACTTTGGGGACTAGATATGGTATGATTTGAAGCTAAATACAGTAATATATTCAGAACTGTTGTGGTAGAATTAAGAAAATCATTTCTGTCTCATCAATACTTGAATAAATTTTTGACCCCATACAAAGATGAATTTTTCATTATAACATTCTAGAATTTTATAAATATATCATTTTTTAGTAAAATATAAAAGAAACAAATAAACCACATTCTTTATTTGTGTTTCTTAGCCAATATATGGGAAAAATAAAATCAATCATTAACCTTTTCAATTTAGATAAACATAGTACAAATAAACACAGAAACAATTCCAGTCATATTCCTTTCCCCTAACCATTTTACTAAAGTTGTTACCAAATACCACAAATGGTATAATGTTTTCCTTTTCTCTCTTTTCCTGCCCATAGTCTACTAAAGAATTTTTGGCAAACAGGAAAAAGGAAAGGCAAAGATTTTTATACAAACTACAAAGTAGGAAATTTGCCTTTAAATAATTAAGGTGATGGGTACTCCTAAGTAGAGTTAAATATTAACTTATACAAAAATGCCTTTTAAAAACAATTTATAGTACTTTATTACTTTATATCTAGTGCAAATAAAAACATCACAACATCCTATGGAGCTCGGGGCACATCAGAAGAAAGATGTACCATAAAAAGATGTAAAAAAAAAAAAAGATGTAAAAAAAAAACCCATAAAAAGATGTTAAAAAAAAATTACCTTTTTCCCTGGACGACCTCTTTGTCCTGGAATTCCCACAATTCCTTCAGTTCCCTGGATATCCAATATAAAAAAGAAAATAAACTGTTAAGGAAAGGACTAAATGGAGTGTTTAAATACTTACATCACATAACCACTGCATTGAACACTATGTAAAAATGAGGATTACTTTTCAACAATAAATATTGTTTGAATATTTATTTATTTTTAAAGATTTTATTTATTTTAGAGAGTGCGTGCACGAGTCGGGAGAGGGGAAGAGAGATAGGGAGAGAATCTCAAGCAGATTCTGCACCAAGCACCTAGCCCCACGTAGGCTCCCCTGAGATCATGACCTGAGCCAAAACCTAGAGTCCGAGGCTCAACCAACTGAGCCACCCAGGTGCCCCTGTGTAATTGTTTAAAAATACGTCACAATGATTTAGAGGTCTAGCTGTTACTAGTGAGTAAAATTTACTTATAGAAATCAGCAAAGATAGATAAAATTAAACTGTTCTTTATTAGAGGGAAAAAATTACTTGGTTTCAGTGTAACCCATTTTAATTGGTGAGAAAAGTAAACCCAGTGCATCCGTTTTAGCAGTTCTATGAGCTACTGTGGGTTCAACATCTTGTTGATGGTGTAGGATTATAAAATATATCTAAAACATGGTCAAGAAGAATCTCAAAATCTTATTGGAGTAGATTAGGAGATTTTCTTTAGTCTGTGGAAAAAAGGAGAGAGGGAAATACATGGAGAAAAAAGGAGGTAGTCATATTAAACTGTTTAAAACAATATTTTCATTTCAATCTGTATTTTGGTTAGACAGAAATTTTTAATATATACTTTTTTAAAGTAAAAATTGGCTAAAATATTTCAGATGTCATGTGAATTTGCAGGTCAACAATAATTAGGCTTAAATGAGATCCACAGTAAGCCAGAGGATGCAAGTTCTAAAATGGCTAAGAATTAATCACAGCACTCCTTGCATTAGTTGGAAATGAAAATGGAAATCTCAAATTTGTGTCCCAAAGCTTGGCAAACGGCAAAAATGACGTAGACAAGAAATAAATTGCGGTTTACCACTGTGCTATGTGGGCTCTTGATAAATATTTGTTGAACGAATAAACAGATACCTAAGGAAGTGACTCATACCCTATGTTCCTGAGCAAATGCTCTTCTAGCCTCAGAAAGTCACTGAATTTAGAAGCCAAAATGGTTAAGTTCTATTGCTGTAGTTCTAGCTGCATCCAGAGGTTGAAATGATAGTTGCACTAACCCGAGATTTCTTTGTGGTTAATGTGGAGTTTTAAAAAGAGGCAGATTAACCTTCATCAGAGGTTAATAGTGTGAACTTTTAAAAGTTAGGCTGCTCGTTTCATATTCTGGCTCTGTACCTTACTGCAATAGGACCCTAAGTAGATTATTTAACTTCTAAAGACCCCAGTTTCCCATTAATATAAAAGAGGTAAAATAATACCTTTTCAAAAGGTTACTAAGATTAAATGAGATAATGCGTGAAATGCTTAGAAAGAACTGGACTTATACTGAAGAACTTAGCTCAGTGTTAGTTCTAACTATTGTTGCCTTTTTAAGGTGTATTATGTAATATTTAAATATATATAAAAAGATATTAGAAGGTACAATAAATACCCATGTACCCACCACCTACTTGAAGAAAAAGAAGCAATATACATATGTACATACTTGAAGTCCCTTTACACATACCTTTCCAAACGCGTTACCCTCTCTCTTCACTCAGGTGCAACCATTGCCCTCAATTGGTTTATCATTCCCATGCATTTCTTTATACTTTTACTCCATTTGAAATATATGGTTATTCTGCATCTTTTCAAACTTGAAATAAGCATACTTTATGTATACTTTTGAAACTTTTTAAACACACATTTTGTTTTTGAAATTAATCAATGTCTTTAATCCATTCACTTTGTTTTTAATTCTACAGGATTCCATTTTCTTATCACAACTTATTTAAACACTTTCCTACTGATGAGTTTTTGGTGTGGGTTTTTTTTTTCTGTTATAGATAATGTGCTGCAATAAATACCTTGTGCATCCCTCTATGTGCCATGTCAGTTTTGTTTGTTTGCTTGTTTTGTTTTGTTTTTTAGGGTAGAGCCCCTGAAGTTAAATTGCTGAATTATAAAATATGTGCATCATCAAGTAGACAAGATATTGTCAAATTGTTCTCCGAAGTAGCTTTGTCAATTTACACTTCCACAGCAATGTTTGAGTCCAATTACTCCAAATCTTCTGTAATGCTTGGTACTATCAGACTTAAAATATATCCATCTCATTATGGAAAATGATATACTGTTGTGTTTTCAATTTGCATATTTCTGATTACTAAGGAGGAATGATTATCTATTCATAAAGTTATCTGGCATCTATATGTGAATCTCTGGCTCTTATCTTCTGTCCAGTATTCTCCTGAGTTATTCTTACTGAGTTATACATAAAAGGTTTTTTTTTTATTTATGTTATGTTAATCACCACACATTACATCATTAGTTTTTGATGTAGTGTTCCATGATTCATTGTTTGCGTATAACACCCAGTGCTCCATTCAGTACGTGCCCTTAAAAGTTTTTATACATATTCCTGATACTTGTATTTTGCTCATTCTATATAATACAGATCTCTTCTCTCAGCCTGCAGCTTATTTTCTCACTTTGTTTAACATAACTTTTGATTAATACAAGTTTGCAGTTTTAACGTAGTCATATTCATCAATATTTTCTTATTTCTTTCACTGTTTAGGAGATCCTTCTCCTCTCCCTCAGGTGTTCATGAAATATTCTCATAAATGTTCTCATATTTAACATTTTGATTTTCACAGTTAGGTCTTCAATTGGAATTTCATTCTTCTGTGTGTGTGCACATTTGTGTGAAGGAGCTGTTTTATTTTGTTTTCCATTTGGATAACCAACTGTCCCAGTACCATTTATTGAATATTTCATCCTTTCCTTAATGATTTGAAATCTATAATCAATTTATCAAACTTCAAGTTTCAAAATATGCTGAGATCTCAGTCTAGGTTATCTTCTATTTCCACTGGTCTCTTCCTGTGAATGAGTATGACACTGACCAAATTACTCTAGCTTATAATAATAAGTTATGATATCAGGTAGGGCAAGTCCTCTCTTCCACACACCGCTGTGCTCCCACCCCCTGCAACTTGTTCTTGAAAACTGTCTTGATATTGGCCCTTCGTTCTTCCACATTCCTTTTAAAATCACTTTTCATGAATCATGTCCTATAAAAAATTCTTATGAGGATTTAGACTAAAATTATACTGGATTTATAGACTAATTTAGGGGAGAGATGATAATTTTTTGATATTGAGTCATCCTATCCACGAATATAAAATATCTCTCCATTTATTTAGGTCTTTGTTAATAAACATATTTTTTTCAATAAAATTTTGCAAATCTTTGGTTAGATTTATTCCTAGGTGCTTAATTTTGTTGTTGATTGTATTGTAAATAGTATTTTTTAAAGTTTTCTAACTGCTTGTTGCTGGGGAAGAAGAATGGAATCTATATTTTTGCATATTCTTATATTTAGCATCTTGCTAAAATCTCATTAATTTTAATAATTGATCTGTAGATTATTTCTCTTGTTTTATTACACTGGCTGGGTCTCTGAGTAAATGTTGAAGAGAAATAGTGAATAGTGGTGATCTTTGCTCATTTCTTTGAAGTTTCACCATTACGTATGACAGTCACTATGGATATTAAATCTTTAGAAATACTTTTTGTTTCATCTATTGAGATTATATTTTTTCTTTCTTTAATTTGTAGTTATGTGACTTAAACTTAAAGTCCTTAAAAATGTTAGGCTTTTGTTGCAATACTTGTATGAGAGGGAATTCATAAACCCTTTTCTTATATCAGCACTCCATAACTGCACTGAACTCAAATATTCAGGTGTCAGCTGACACTACTGTGTGGAAATGCTATCTGCCAACCAATAATGCAGTTTAAGTATCATCGTGTTTATATATTTAAATATTAATAAAAATTTGTGGATAAAGTAAAAATGTGACAAATTTAAGTCTCACAAATGTGTATAATTGAGAAATTTGTTATTATTCTGCAAGATGGCTTGCACATTCTCCAAACTTCCATTCTCACCTCATTTTCAAGTTAATAACCTTGCCTCATACTGCACTGAGACCAGCGGCAATCAAGCAAGAGCCATCTCTTCCCAACACCCAACCTACCAGCACACCTCCTTATGTACGCACATATTGTTCCCCTTTTCTGACGAAGGAAGAAGTTTCCCTGTTTCTTCTCTGAGGCCAGCTCCTCACTTGCATCTAAACCCCATGTCCTTTTCAAGGCCTTCTCCTACACTTGCACTATCAATTTTTTTCTCTTAAATAATCACTTCCAACAGCAATTAAATATGCCAGGTAGCACTCATTTGAGAAAAATCCTTCCTTGACCTCATGTCCCTCCCTCCCTTTCTATTCACTCATTCAATTTCTCATGTACTTTTCTAGTTCCATTTTTGCTTCCCCATCATAGCAAAGCATTTTGAAAGATTTGTGTATGCTCATTGTCACTATTTCCTTACTTCTTATTCTGTCTTCATTTGGGCTTTTGTTCTTACCACAACTCTGAAATTGCTTCCTTTCGGACAACTGACCTTCAAATAGCCAAATCCAATAATCCAATGGCTCATTTTATCTGAAACTATTTTCCATTCTTGCAACTTTTTAAAACTTTTGTTTACATGGCAGCATGCTTCTCAAATTTTCTATGTACTTAAAGCATCTCTTTATCTCCTTATAGCCTAATGATTCCTGAAGTTATGTCACCTGTCCTGACTGCACCAGTGACCTTCTGATTTTCCCACCTACTGACATCTTTTTGAATTTCTAATAGGCATCTCAAACTTTATGTTTCCCAAACTGAGCCTTGAATTCCCTCTTCAAACCCCTAAACCTTGTCTCTCCTTGTCTTCCCCATCTCTGCTGTAATGGGGCAATATTTTGAAAATCATTAAAATTGCTTTTCTATTTTGCCTTTTGGAATATATAGACTTTACCCTATTCACCTTGAGGGGTTTGTATGCCAAAGGGCTGAATGTATTGAGAAAATTTTTCTGTTTTCATTGTTTCCAACTCTAAAATTCACAAGTTGAGCCTGGAGCACCCAGCACATGGGCTGTCCTATATTATAGAAAAGACACACTTTCCATCTACTGCAATAGAACTCTAAGGCTTTTACTAGATTATAGAAGGATGAGGATATGACATAGGGGAAATATAGAGACAGCCAGGTTTAGTTTTTTTTGATTCCAGGAGTATGCAGGAAGGCAAAGAGGGAGGGAGAGACATAGATGTTCAGATTTTCCTCTTTCTGAGTTTTGGCAGAGTAAAACCTTTGTTCCCTACTACCTCTTCAGGATGCAGGAAAGTTACCTTCTTTTTAGATATCACTTGGTTTATGGCCACATCAATTTGGATGCTCAGGAAAGTAAAAATGAGGAACATTTGTTAAATTTTCCTGAGCTACTCCTTGATTCCTATATGATGTAGATGGGAACTTAGAAACCCCTGGGGAGCTTGTGTGTGTGTGTGTGGGGGGGGGGTGGTCATTACTCTAGAAAGATGGGGCTCTGCCATAAGGGCTGAGAGCAGATTTCCTGGACTAGAACTGAATGAGAATCCAGAAGACCTGAGAGGGATCTGCAGATTAGTGGAAGCTGACAGGGAACACCACCCCGCCCCCAACCAAAGAAATGAAAACTACTAGCTAGAGACATCATCATCACAGACCAGCAGGGTAGGCAGTAAGCAAATTGACAAGGGATGTTTCTATGTCCCTATCATTATGAATAACACCGGCATCTAGAACCAACACCTCTTCATCCTTGCCATCAGCAGACATTCAGACTCTCTAATGGAAAGGAGTAAAAGAGGGAGGTCGAGAACTGATCAATTTGAGAACCACATCGTAAGAGTCTGAGTCTTATCTAAAGAGACTACTAATTTATAGGAATAAATTGTTTAAGCTTTCAGCTGAGTTGGATTTAAAAATTTCTTCTCCTGGGGCACCTGGGTGGCTCAGTTGGTTAAGTGTCTGCCTTTGGTTCAGGTCATGATCCCATAGGGTCCTGGGATGGAGCCCTGTATCAGGCTCCCTGCTCAGCAGGGGAGTCTGCTTCTCTCTCTCCCTTTGTCCCTACCCCACTAATGCTCTCTCTCTCTCTTGCTTACTCTCAAATAAATAAATAAAATCTTTATAAAATAAAAAAAATAAAAATTTCTTTGCCCCCCAGACACCAACAACTCCTCACTAATCAGTAAGTTAGAGCTTGTGAGGAAACCCAGATGAACCAAAAATAATGAAATCACATATTTGCACATATGTAAGTACCAATTTATAGCCCCATACTACATTTAATAGTATGATTACCCATTCAATTACTCCAGCTAAAACCTAGGATTTATTCTTTATAAATTTTTTCCTCTTTCTCAACATCCAAACAATGAGCAAATCCAGTCAGCTATATCTCCAAAATATGTCTTGAATTGGATCACTATTCTCTATCTCTATTGCCCCCTTACATTCCAAACCACCATACCACTTTTCATCTACACTACTGCCACAGCCTTCTAAGTCCACTTTTAACCTCATAGTCTGTTTCTTCAAAATACCCCACATTATCACTAACAATGTTAATCAAACACATCTCCCTGTTTAAAACCTTCCAAATGGCTGTCCACTGAAATCAGAATCATCTCCAAACCTCTTATCATGGTCTGTAATCCTCCACATGATCTGGCTCCTTCTATTTCTCTGACATCATGTTTTCCAGTTGCTTATTACATTCTAGCTACTTGGCCGTATTTCTCCCTTTCTAACAGTGCATCTAATAAATGCCCTTTCTGCCTTAGGGCATTTGCATTAGATGTTCCCTCTGCCTAGAAAGCTTTTTCTTAGATATTCACATGACTGGCTTCTTCTTATCTTCAGGCATCTCGCTCAGTGTAACCCTAGGTAGTCCTTTTGTGACCACCCCAATTTAAAGTAGCCTATACTTAGTCACTCTTTATCCCATTACCATGTTTTATTTTCTTCACAGCACTTATCACTATCAGAAATTAACCATTCTTGTTTACATTGCCTTCCCACACTACAGTGTAAGTTCCAAGATGGAAGGGAACTTGCCTGTTTTGTTTATTGCTATAACATTAGTACCCAGAACTATGCCTGGTATATAATTGATGCTTAATAAATACTTAATAAACAAATGAATGATAGAATGCATGCCCAAAGTAGAAAATATTTAGCCTTAATCAGACAGTAACCTAGTCTACTTGGTATCCATTTGTAAAGAAATAACATCTTAAAAAGCATGTACTAAAGTTGGAAGTAAAACCAAAGTTTATGAATAAAAGGTGAAGAGTAGTGAGACATTTTTATACTACTAAAACTTCTAGTTTCTAAGAAATGTAGCATATGGATCTACTTGGAACATTTTGCACAGTAAACTTTTGTACACGGAAGAACACATTATGTGTGAAAAAGGGGGTTGACTGTATTCTATATTGTATTTTCTTCTGACATTCTAATCAAAAAGGTTTCCCCTCATTCTTTTGTCCACATATTTTTTCTCTTCAAAGACAGGTTGTTTTCTCTTCTTGCAGGGGTTGGGGGGAGGGTGGGTGGCAGTAAACTTCCACCGATATTAGGCTGGTTTATTTTAGTGTTTGTTCTGAGATGCATAAGAAACATCTTGCTCCAAAATGTCGGCTATTAAAAGTTAACATACCCACTGCAACCCGTTTGTGTATTTAGAGGCTTGCAGGGCAGACTGGAAAAATAGCAACAATTTCTAAATGTGCATGTTTTAATAGATTTCTTCAACAATTATAAAAATAAGAATGCTTTGATATAAATGTCACGTTGACAATAGTTGGTTTGATGTTGAGCCTACTCATAAAATAGAAGGAGTTGGGATTCCAGTCTATTACTTTAAATATGTGAGAATAGCTGTATTGTCTTCAAAGTAACACATCACATCTATTTTTTAAACAACTTTGAGATATAATTCATATTCCATATTATGAACCCATTTAAAGTGTACAATTTAATGATTTTTAGTATATTCACAGAATTGTGCAACTATCACCACAGTAAATTTTAGAACATTTTCATCGCCCCAAAAGAAACCCTGTACCCATAAGCAGTCATTTCCCATTTCCTCCCAACCACTGCCCTGCCCTCCAACCCCCAGCCCTAGGCAACCACTAACCTACTTTCTGTCTTTCTGGATTTGCCTTATTTGGGACATGTCATATCATATTTGGTCTCTTTTGACTGGCTGCTTTCACTAAGCAAAATGTTTTCAAGGTTCATCAAAGTTGTAGCATGTATGAGTATATCATTTCTTTGCATTGCCAAGTTATAGTCCATTGCATGGGCATACTACATTCATTAATATACATTTACTAATTCATCAGTTGATGATCATTTGGGTTATTTCCACTTTTTGGCTATCATAAATAATGCTGCTATAAACAAACATTTATGTACAAGGTTTTGTCTGAACCCTGTTCTCAATTCTATTGGGTATACACCTAGGAATAGAGTTGGTGGATCATATAGTAACTCCATGTTTAACATTTTGAGAAATTGCTGAATTGATTTACAAAGTGGCTGCATCATTTTACATCCCATCAACAATGTATATTTACATCCTCATCAACATTTGGTATTTTTTTTTAATTTAAACGTTTTTTATTATAACCATCCTAGTCAAGTGAAGTGGTATCTCATTGTGGTTTTATTTGCATTTTCTTAATAGCTAATGATGTTGATCATCTTTTCAATTGCTTATTGGCTAACTATATATCTTCTTTGGAGAAACATCTGTTTAAATGTTTTTCACCTGGTTTACCTTTTTACTATTGAGTTGGAAAAGTTCTTTATATTCTGGATACAAGTCCATCATCATATATGATTTGCAAATATTTTCTCCCTTTCCATGGGTGTCTTTTCACTGTCTTAATGGTGTTTTTTGAAGTATAAAACTTTTAATCTTAATGGGGTCTAATTTATTTATTTTTTTTGTCACTTGTACTTTTGGTGTTACCTAAGAAAACTTTGCATAAATCAAGGTCATGAAGATTTACGCCTATGTTTTCTTCCAAGACATTTATAGTTCTAGCTCTTAAATTTCAGTCTAAGGCCCATTTTGAGTTAATTTTTGTGTGTAGTATAAGGAAGGGTCCAACTTTATTTTTTTGTATGCAGATTTCTACTTGTTCTAGCACCTTTTGTTGAAAAGACCATTCTCTCCCTCTTTGAATTATCTTGGTACATAACATGCTCTTGCAATTCAAATTTATTTTGTTCTATTTTTGTCCCCTACGTTTATTGTATCCATTGAGATAGCCAATAACAAAGTTTGCAAGTTATATAGTGATTCCTATCACAGACTATGCTCCTTTTCTGCTTGAAATATTGCAATGCCTTTTTACTATACTTTAAATAAAACCCAAACTTCTGACCATGATTTAAATAATCCTTCATGATCAGCTTCCTATTCATTTCTTTAAGCTCATCTCAAACAACTTTTCACTATTCATTATGCTACAACTATAATTAGCTTCCCTTTAGTTTTCCAAAAACACCTAGACTATTCTCACTTCCACCTCTTGGCTCTTGCTTTTCCATCTACCTTGAATCATCTTCCAAAGTTCTTTGCAGGGCTGGTTCTTTTTCATTCTTCAGGTCTCAACTTAATCCTCCCCTATCCAGAGAAGCCTCCCCTCAATGCCTTGTTGGAAGCAGGCTTCTCTTCCCTTAACCAGCTATTCTTTTTCATCACCCTATTTATGACCATCATTGCACTTATCACTACTTGCAATGGTCTAGTCTCTGGTCAATGTTCACAATATTATAAAATCTGAGATTAGGAATCTTGCTAATCTTGTTCCCCTTGGTATCCCCATTACTTAGCAGAGTTCTTGGTTCATAGAAGGTACTCAAAAACTTTGTTGAATTACTGAATGGACAAATACATTTTATGGAGTCACCATCTCTCAGGCTAATAAAAATTTAGGAACATCCAAGCTAATGCTTTTTTTTTTAAGCTATAGAGCCTTTTCTTCCAAAGAAAGCCTATATAGAAGCCAATATGTTAGATATATATACAAAGAATTTTTTCCTGACTCACCTAGTAATAGAAGAACACTCCTGCCCATTCAGCATCCCTCCCATCCTGGGAGGTTCTGCATAGTTCCCTTTATGTGTAATGTGTAAACTGAGAAACCAAAGAATGACTCACCCAACAATGTACAGCTCTTTAGTAGTAGAGCAGGGATAGTGGTAGAACAATTCTTGCATAATGGTCAGTGCAGGGTTCTTTCTATTTCTGTGTTGGTTTATGACACAACAGTTCAGAACAAACAAGCCTAAGACCAGAGTCATAAAAATCATTCAGAAGATAAAGATTTAAATAAGTCCTTTGCTTCTTAATGCCACTGACCTCAAATTTACAAAGTTACCATTTTTCAGGGTTTCCAAGGAAATTACCTCAGAAATAAGAGTCATGTATACCTTTATCATTCTTTTCTAACTATTGATCAGTCCTCTCATCTTTCTGACTTTGCTGTTAAAGATTCTACTGAGAAAGCTTCTTAGCTTTACTTGGCTTCATTTTTTCTTAAGACATTCCCCCAGTAACAATGATCGTACCATTTTATACAAATGGTAAAAATCACACTTCAGTAAATCCAACCAAGTTTTGTCCTAACAGAATAAAAGAAGACAATTTCATTTTTATATATTCAACTTTTAACTCTCATAGTTTCACATCTGTTTAGATGTTAGATACTACAGTGATAGATTTTTTTTTTTTTTAGAAATGGGTGATAGACCATAAGTCAGGCAGATGTTTCTTCTCAGATGTTTCCAAATTCTTTCCCCATACAGAGTTATACATTTAAACAACTGAACACTTTAGCACAGAATTCAAGCATAAAATATACATTTTAAAATTCTGTTCAAAGAAGTCTACATCTTAGATTTGGGAATTTGTTACTGATGCTTCCCTTGCTTTATTTTTCAATCTAGTTCTCATTTTCCAATCTTCTAGAAAGAAAAGCATTTCCTTCCTTGAAAAACAAGTTTTATTTCTTTTTCTCACTCTCTTTCTTGTTTATTTTTTAAGAATAGGTAGCATCTTTGTGACATTGCCTAAGGAAGAATTTTTTAAAGTGAAAAATAAATCCAACATCAGGCTGTATGATTAAGCAATAGTTCCTTGGATCATAAAATTCTTTTGAAAAAATGTGCCATGGTATTTTTATTGAGTTTATGAGCTGAAAGGCATTTAAAATTCCAAGGAGAACAACAAAAAGAATAAAAAAGAAACACACATGTGTTGTTACTAAAAAAGGCACCAAAGATATGTATGAGGCAAGATTGTTCCTGGGAAAAATTATGAAGCAGATGAAATCTGTGTTTATCATTTTTCCATGTTTTGTTTTGAGCCCCTTTTTTCATCTCTGTTCCGCCCATTACCAGCTGTCATGCTGCATTATCCCCGTCTGGGACTCATGCCTGTTATCCTATGGCATGGCTAGGCCCTTCTTTATCTTAGTTTTGTTCTCCTCACCAACATTTCGTGTTCTGCTGGGGAAACAGACTAGGTGATTGAAAAAAATCCATGCTAAAGTATTAATAATTGTTAATGGTTAATGACTTTCTCATATAAAAATGAATTTGATAAGAATTCTCAGAAAGATAATCACACTGTTTCAGCATTTGTTACTTGGCTTCTCTGTGAGTCCAGCCCTGATGACTCCTCTAAAAAAGATGAAAAATATCAAGAACTCCAAAAAGGCGAAATATAAGCCCGAGCCTTGTTACCTCATGGAGTAGTGTGGCTGAGAGGCACGGAAGTCATAATAAAGGAACTAGATAGAGCCAGCTCTGCTATCTGCTATATTCTTAGCTTTCTCTGAGCCTGCTCTTTTTTTTTTTTTTTTTCAGTTGTAAAGTGGGGAAAATAAAGCACCACTAGATTATTGGAAGGGTTCTATGAGAAAATCTAAGTGAAATTCTATTGTTCAGCCTGGACCCATAGTTTGAAGATAATTTGGAGGGGGGGTGATTCTCTAATGCTTTGTATTTGCTGCAGTGTAACACCTATCATAGTTTTCCAGGACTGAGAGGGCAAGAAAGAGGAGAAATGGGCACTTTACCACTTATGTAAAACCAGAGGGGAAAAAAGATTCAATTTGCCAATTGCTGAAAAACAGGCAACATCTCTGGTTCACCCTCAAAATTCAAATGTCATGTTGATATACACTGGTACAGTTACTTATTATTTTGGGGAAGAGGTGAGAGCATTATTTTAATTATTGCTAAAGGAATCAAAATTATTGGTAAGTGATATGAATGGTAAGACAGCCAGTTTGTGCTTCATTTATGGTATTTGTTGTATTCTTCCAGATAGAGCTTCTTCTCAGTTCTTGGAAACGTAATTGAGATTACTGGGGGCAGGAGCTATCTTTAAAAGGCTGAGTAAGACTCCCATGATATGGCAAAAAGAAAAATCATTTTCTGGGAAGGTCATAAGTGATGACTCCCAAGATAGGAGAATATCTTCAAAGGCAAGAATACTTAGAGAAGTAAAGAGAGAATAATCTTGGGGGAGATCTCATATTTAAAGATGGGAGGCAAGGAAGATGGAACAGTAAAATAAAAAAGCAAAATATCCAGAGAGAATATAGCAAATATCATAAATTAAGCATTTAAGTAAGAGACAAGATGTTCTCATTATTTATTTACAACTTCTATTTGCCCTGTGGTGAGAGAATCTGTCCAATGTGACATTTAGAATTTCCCTTGAAAGAATACTACAATTTGAGATCAGATATTGATAGCTTAAATTATGCCTGCAAAGGATTTCTTATGTCATTCTAGAGCTAGGATATTACTCTATAGTAATAATGTCTATAAGCTGTATGAATAAAAATCAGAAATATTCAAAGTAAGTTTGAGATAACACAAAATGTTCCCCTTCAAATGCTTTATGACAGAAGTTCTATAGCTGAGGCGACATCATCAGGATAGTGACATAAGTCATTCCTGAATTCAGCCATCCTCAGAAGAAGACCAAGTAGCAAGTATCCACATAAAAGACCACCATTGTGAAAATCCCAGAACCTGAGGGTGAGGCTGAAGCACTCTCTTAGATCACAGAGTTACAGGGCCACAGTAAAAAGGTAAGAGTAAAGATTTCATTTTCATTGCATTGTCCTTTCCTCAGACCAGCACAACACTGCATCAGGTGGCTCCCTTGGCTTATAGTTTCTCCAGTGAGGAAAAGAAAACCCAAAGTGGACATTCAGCTCCCCCAGTGTTATGGAATGCTTCCAGAGTAGCCCACTAAGGTCTTATTTCATGGACATCACTGGGGAAGCCTGGGGGCTTGACCACTGAGGATCAGATAGAGACAGAGGACAGACGCAAGGATTATAGCAACCTGAACCAGATCTTGGTGGACTGCATTCCTGTTTGCAGTAGCACCTGAGCAGAGATCCCAGTCAGTGATGCTGCACTTCTGCAGAGCTGAGTTGGTGGCTCTGACTGGTTGGGAGCTTTGTTGAAGGGTTCTGCATGATTTGGGTCCCCAGCCAAAGGATCATACCTGCTGTGGAGCCCATTATATGGCCCTGAGTTGCAACCTTGCCCAAGAGCTAACCATATACTCCCATCCCACTTAACCAAGATGGCCTGGGCATAGAACCTGGGCAGTTGTGGAGTCCATACTATATATAGTTCTACTCAGGCAGGCAACCAAGCCAGCAGCCCTGCCAAAATGTTGGGAATGACCACAGAACCTGAACAGTGGTCATGGGAAGCCTTGGAACCCAGCTTAAAGTACTGTCCAGCTGTGAAGCCCAGCCAACAGCTCTACCCAGCAGCAAAATCTAGCTTATGGGCCTGTACAATTACTAAACACAGCCTGCAACCTTGTATAGGCAAGAAGCCTGGGCTAGGTGGCCCTGCCCAATTACAAAGCATAGCCTTCAGCCCTACGCAATAAAAGCTCAGACAGTAACTCCACACAACCATGGAGCATATAGTCTCCAACCTCAGCCAACACTGAGATACAGCTGAAGAACCCAGTTAACCAGAAAGCCTGGCAAGTGACCTTACCCAACACAGGGGCACAGCCAGTGGGCTAAGTAATCATGAAGCACAGCCTGTGACTCTATACAAACTTGAGGCACAGCCTGTGGCTATGTCCAACTGTGAAGCCATGCTTGTGGTCTCATGAACATGGAGTTCAGCCAACAACACTATTCAGTTAGGGTGCACAACATGAGACCTTGCCTGACTACAAAGTCCAATCAGAGGTATTGTCCTGCCAGGGAATACAGCTTGAGACCTCATCATTCCAGCACTCCTACCCAACCAGGGTGTCTATTCACTGGCCTCCCTTTAAAATGAAGCCCAGCCAACGGGCTCACCCATCTGCAGAGAAAGCCAGTGACAACCCTCCCCCAGCTCAGACCATGGGTAGGGGCCTTGCCCAACTGGAGACCTCAACAGTAAGCTGTGCCTGCCCACAAATGCTACCAGTTAACCCGTCAGCTAAATACTACCAGTTAACCAGTCAGCTAAGCAGATTGGTGAAGGACTTTCCTTGCCAAAATAAACTTCTAATGTCTGGAAGAGGGACTGCTTATTCAAATGTGCAGATACCAGTGCAAGGATACAAGGACCATAAAGAATCAAGTAAAGATAACAATGCCAAAGGAAACTAATAAAACTTTAATAACTGATACCAGAGTAACGGAATTCTACGGACTTTCTGACAAAGACTTCAGAATAATCATCTTAAAGAAGTTCAGTGAACTCTAAGAACATACAAATAGACAAATAAAATTAGATAAACAATGTATGAGCAAAATGAGAAATCGAACAAATAAATAAAAACCATAAAAATAAAGAAAACAAAAATCCTAGAGATGAACAATACAATGACTGACCTGAAGAATTCAATAGAGAACTTCAGTGGTAGACTCAGCCGAGCAGTAGAATCAGTGAACTCAAAGACAAGTCATTTGAAATTATCCAGAGGAGTAAAAAGAAAAAAAAGGAACAAAATAAAGGGAAAAAAATCTATGGTACTTATGAGACAGCCTCAAGTGAAATACATGTATTGTGATAATGCCAGAAGGAGAAGAAAAAGAGCAAAAAGTCTATTTGAAGATATAATGGCTGAAAATGTCCCAAACTTGGGGAGAGAAATGGACATCCAGATTCTTGAGGCCCAAAGGATCCCAAATAAGTTGAATCCAAAAAGAATAACTTTGAAAACACCTCATAATTAAATTGTAAAAAGTCAAAGACAAAGGGAGAATTTTGGAAGCAGCAAGAGAAAAGCAACTGTCACACAAAAGAGAGTCCCTGTAAGACTATACGTACATTTCCTAGCAGAAACTGCAGGCCAGGAGAAAGTGGAATAATTTCTTCAAAATATTCAAAGAAAAAAAGTTAACCAAGAATACTATACCCAGCAAAGCTGTCTTTCAGAAATGAAGAAGCTATAAAGACTCCCCACCCTCCCCCCCAAAAAAGCTGAAGAGTTCACCACTAAACCTGTCTTACAAGAAATGCTAAAGGGCATTTTTCAGGCTCAAATAAAAGAATGTAATTAATGTCATAAAAACATGAATGTATAAAACTCACCAACAGATGTAAATATATATTCAAAGCCAGATTCTCTAATATTGTAATGATTGTGCATAAATCACTTACAACTCTAGTTAAAAAGTTAAAAAACAAATGCGTTAAAAATAATAACTAAAATAATTTATTATTGTATCATAATATAAAAAGATGTAAATTGTAACATCAATAACCTGAAATATGAGGAAGGGAGAAGAAGTAAAAGTATAAAGTTTCTGTATAGTATGGAAGTTGTTATCTGCTTAAAATAAGATGTTAAAACATATTTATGTGAGCCACAAAGAATGTAGTAGATACACAAAATTTTAATAAAGGATTAAGTCATACTGCCTCAAAAAGTCATAAAATCACAAAGACAACACAAGAGAAAACAAGAAGACATGATCTATAAAACAGTCAGTAAACAATTAAAATTAAATGTCAATAGGAAGACCTTACCAGTAATTAATTATAAATATATTAAATTCTCTAATCAAAAGATACAGAATAGCTGCATGGATAAAAAGACAAGACCCACTCATAAAGACTCACTTAAGCTTTAAGGACACACAGAGACCGAGTGTGAAGAAATGGAAAAAGATATTTCAAGCAAAAGAAATAAAGGAAACCAGAAGAAAGCAGGGATAGTTACACTAATATGAGACAAAACAGACTTTAAGCTAAATATAGTCAAGAGACAAAGAAGGTCATCATATAATGATGGTAATCAATAATATGTAATTATAAATATTAATCAATAATATATAACAACTGTAAATATTTATGCACCAAACATTGGACCTCTTAAATATTGAAGCAAATACTAACAGAAATAAAGAAAGAAATAAATAGCTATTCAATAGTAGTTGGGGACTTTAATACCCTACTCTCTAAAATGGTTATATCATCCAGGCAGAGAATCAATTAGGCAACAATGGATTTGAACAACATGATAAACCAAATGTACCTAACAGACATATATAGAACATTCCATCCAACAGCAGCAGAATACATGTTCTTTTTAAGTCTACATGAAACATTTTGAACAATAGATCATATGTAAGGCTACAATATAAGTCTCAACAAACTGAGGAAGATAGAAATTACATCAAGTATCTTTTCTAACCTCATGGCATCAAACTAGAAATCAACAACAGGAGGAGAGCTGGAAAATTCACAAATATGTAGAAATTTAAAAACACAGTCCTTAACAACCAATGGACCAAAGAAGAAATCAAAAGGGAAATTTTAAAAATCTTCAAACTAACAATTGTAAATATTTATGCCCCCAACTTGGGAACACCCAAATACATAAATCAATTAATAACAAATATAAAGAAACTCATTGATAAGAACATAATAATAGTAGAGGACTTAATACCCCACTTACAGCAATGGACAGATCATCTAAGCAGGAAATCAACAAGGAAACAATGCCTTTGAATGTTACACTGGACCAGATGGACTTAACAGATATATTCAGAACATTTCATCCTAAAGCAGCAAATACATATTTTTTTTGAGTGTACATGGGACGTTCTCCAGATCACATACTGGGTCACAAATCAGGCCTCAATCAGTAACAAAAAGACTTGAGATCATACCATGCATATTTTCAGACCACAATGCTATGAAATGTGAAGTCAACCACAAGAAAAAAATTGGAAAGACCACAAATACATGAAAGTTAAAGTTAAAAAAAAAAAAAAAGAAAGTTAAAGTTAACCAGGAAATTAGAAATAAAAAAAATACATGGAAGCAAATGAAAATGAAAACACAATAGTCCAAAACATTTGGGATGCAGCAAAAGTGGTCATAAGAGGGAAGTATATAGCAGTACGGGCCTACCTCAAGAAGCAAGAAAAGTCTCAAATACACCACCTAACCAACCTTACACATAAAGGAGCTAGAAAAAGAACAGCAAATAAAGCCTATAGTCAGCAGAAGGGAAATAATAAAGATTAGAGCAAAAATAAATGATATAGAAACAAAAAAACCCCAGTAATCGAACAGATCAATGAAAGTAGGAGCTGGTTCTTTGAGAGAATTAATAAAATTGATAAACCCCTAGCTAGACTTACCAAAAAGAAAAGAGAAAGGACCCAAATAAAATCATGAATGAAAGAGGAGAGATTACAACCAACACCACAGAAATACAAACAGTTATAAGAGAATATTATAAAAAATTATATGCCAACAAATTGGGCAATCTGGAAGAAATGGACCAATTCCTAGAAACATACAAATTACAAAAACTGAAACAGAAAGAAATAGAAAATTTGAACAGACCCATAACTAGCAAAGAAATTGAATCAGTAATCAAAAATCTTCCAAATAACAAAAGTCCAGGGCCAGATGCCTTCCCAGGGGAATTTTACTAAACATTTAAAGAAGAATTAATACCTATTCTTCTGAAACTGTTCCAAAAAATAGAAATGGGAGGAAAACTTCCAAACTCATTCTATGAGGCCAGCATTGCCTTGATTCCAAAACCAAGGACCCCACTAAAAAGGAGAATTATAGGCCAATATTCCTGATGAACACGGATGTAAAAATTCTCAACAAGAAACTAGCAAATCAAATCCAACAGTACATTAAAAGAATTGTTCACCACAATCAAGTGGGATTTATTCCTGGGCCGCAAAGGTGGTTCAATATTCACAAATCAATCACCATGATACACCACATTAATTTAAAAAAAAGGATAAGAACCATATGATCTTCTCAATAGATGCAGAAAAAGCATTTGACAACATACAGCATCTATTCTTGATAAAAACCCTCAACAAAGAAGGGATAGAGGGAACATACCTCAACACCATAAAGGCTATCTATGAAAGACCCACAGCTATTATCATCCTCAATGGGGAAAAAATTGAGAGATTTTCCTTTAAGGTCAGGAACAAGACAGGGATGTTCACTCTTACCACTGTTATTTAACATAGTACTGGAAGTCCTAGCCTCAGCAAGCAGACAACAAAAAGAAATAAAAGGCATCCACACTGGCAAGGAAGAAGTCAAACTTTCACTATTTGCAGATGACATGATACTCTATGTAGAAAACCTGAAAGACTCCACAAAAAAATGCTAGAACTGATACATGATTTCAGCAAAGTCGCATGTTACAAAATCAATGTACAGAAATCTGTTGCATTTCTATACACCAAATATGAAGCAGCAGAAAGAGAGATCAAGGAATTGATCCAATTTACAATTGCACCAAAACCCATAAGATACCTAGGAATAAACCTAACCAAAGGTGTAAAAGATGTGTACTCTGAAAACTATAGAATACTTACAAAAGAAACTGAAGAGGACACAAAGAAATGGAATAACATTCCATGTTCATGGATTGAAAGAACAAATATTGTTAAAATGTCTGTACCACCCAAAGAGATCTACACATTTAATGCAATCCCATCAAAATACCACCAGCATTTTTACAGAGCTAAAACAAACAATCCTAAAATTTGTATGGAACCACAAGAGACCCCAAATAGTCAAAGCAATCTTGAAAAAGAAAAGAAAAGCAATTCTGGACTTCAAGCTATATTACAAAGCTGTAGTTATCAAGACAGTATGGTACTGGCACAAAAACAGATACATAGATGAATGGAACAGAATAGAAAACCCAGAAATGGACCCGCAGCTACATGGTCAACTAATCTTCAACAAAGCAGGAAAGAATATCCAATGGGAAAGAGAGAGTTTCCTCAACAAATGGTGTTGAGAAAACTGGATAGCCACATGCAGAAGAATGAAACTGGACCACTTCCTTACATCACACACAAAAATAAATTCAAAATGGATGAAAGACCTAAATGTGAGACAGGAAACCATCAAAATCCTAGAGGAGAACACAGCAGTACCTCTTTGACATTGGCTGTAGCAACTTCTTACTAGACACGTCACCAGAGGCAAGGGAAACAAAAGCAAACATGAATTATTGGGACTTCATCAAAATAAAAAATTTCTGCACAGTGAAGGAAACAATCAACAAAACTAAACAACAACCTAAGGAATGGGAGAAGGTATTTGCAAATGACATATCTGATAAAGGGTTATTGGGCAGAAGACATGAATAGACATTTTTTCAAAGACATAAAGATGGCCAACGGACACATGAAAACATGCTCAACATCACTCATCATCAGGGAAATACAAATCAAAACTACAATGACGTATCACCTCACACCTGTCAGAATGGCTAAAATTAACAACACAAGAAATAACAGGTGTTGCCAAGAATGTGTAGAAAGGGGAACCCTCTTACACTGTTGGTGGGAATGTAAGCTGGTACAGCCACTCTGGAAAACAGTATGGAGGTTCCCCAAAAAGTTAAAAATAGAAGTACCCTTAGACCCAGCAATTACATTACTAGGTATTTACCCAAAGAATACAAAAATACTGACTTGAAGGGACACATGCATCCCTATGTGTATATATATATATACAAATAGTCAAATACATATAATGGAATATATATGTATATATGTATATAAAGGAATATATATATATGTGTATATATATATATATAAAGGAACACATATATATAATGGAATATTACTCAGCCACCAAAAAGAATGAAATCTTGCCATTTGCAATTACATGGATGGAGCTAGAGAGTATTATGCTAAATGAAATAAGTCAGTCAGAGAAAGACAAATACCATATGATTTCACTCATATGTGAAATTTAAGAAACAAAACAGATGAACATAGGGGAAGAGGGGAAAAAAAGAGAGGGAGGCAAGCCTTAAGAAACTCTTAACTACAGAGAACAAACAGAGTTGATGGAGGGGAGGTGGGCAGGGAATGGGCTAAATTAGTGATGGGGATTAAGGAGGGCACTTATGACAAGCACTGGGTGTTGTATATAAGTGATGAATCACTAAATTATGCTCCTGAAATCAATAGTATGTTAACTAACCAGAATTTAAATAATAACTTGAAACAAAAATTAAAACAAAAAATCTTCAAACAAAATTGGAACCACAATATAGCAAAAATTTATGGAATGCAGTAAAAGCAGTTCTAAGAGGGGAGTTTACAGTGATAAATGCCTACTTTAAAAAAGGAGAAAGATCACAAATAAATAACCTAACTTTATACTTCAAAGAAGTAGAAAAAGAACAAACTCAAGCCAAACTTAGCAGAAGAAAAGAAATGATGAAGATTAGAGCAAAAGTAAATAAAAAGAAAACAGAAAACAGAAAAATTAGAGAAGAGATTAACAAAGTAGTTGGTTTTTTAAATGACAAACCTGACAAACACCAAGACAGAAAGGCCTCAAATACAGTTAGAAATGAAAGAGAAGACATTATAAATTATAACACAGAAAAACAAAGGATCATAAAAGACTACCAATATTTGTCAACAAATTGGACAACTTAGACTATATCTATTCCTAGAAGCATACTACTTACCAAGACTGAATCATGCAGAAATAGAAAATCTGAACAGACCAATAATGAATGAGATTGAATAAATAATGAAAAACCTCTCAACAAAGAAAAATCTAGCATTTGCTGATGAATTCCACCAAACACTTAAAGAAGAATTAATGGTAATATTTCTCAAACTCATCCAAAATTTTGAAGAGGAGAAATATACCCAAGCTCAGGTCAGTATTACCCTAATACAAAAGCCAGATAAGGATATTATAAGAAAACTACAGACCAAAGCCCTGATGAATATGGATGCAAAAATTCTCAACAAAATACTAGCAAACTAAATTCAACATCCCATCAAAAGGATCATACACCGTGTTCAAGTGGGATTTATTCCTGGGATGCAAGGATGGTTCACCTGCAAATCAATCAATATGATATACCCCATTCACAGAATTAAAGATAAAACCATCTGATCATCTCAATAGAAGCAGAAAGAGTATTTGACAAATTTCAATAACTTTTCATGATAAAAACTCTCAATAAAGCAGGTATAGAGGGAACATACCTCAACATAATAAAGGCCATATATGACAAACCCACAGCTATCATCATATTTAACAGTGAAAAGTTTAAAGGTTTTCCTCTAAAATCAGGAACAAGAGACCAAGGTGCCTACTCTCACCACTTCTATTCAATATAGTACTGGAAATCCTACCAAGAGCATTTATGCAAGAAAAAGAAATAAAAGGCACCAAAATGAGAAAGGAAGAAGTATAACTGTCTCTGAAGATGGCATTATCTTCATATATAGAAAACCCTAAATACTCCACACAAAAAAACCTGTTAAAATTAATAAATGATTTCAGTAAAATTGCAGGATACAAAAATCACCTAGAAAACCCAGTCATGTTTCCATACACTAACAATGAATTATCTGAAAAAGGAAGAAAGAAAACATTTCCATTTACAATAGCATCAAAAACAATAAAATATTTAGGGATAAATATAACAAAGGAGATGAAATATCTATACACTGAAAATTGTGAGACATTGATGAAAGAAATTGAAGACACATAAATGGAGAGCTATCTCTTATTCATAGGTAGGAATAATTAATATTGTTAACATGTCCATATTATCCCAAACCATCTACAGATTCAATGTAATTCCTATCAAGATTCCAATGGCATGTTTTACAGGAATAGAAAAAATCCTAAAATTCACATGAAACCAGAAAATACCCCAAATAACCAAAACAATCGTAAAAAATTAAAGCTGGAGGTATCACACCTCTTAATTCCAAACTGTATTAATACAAGACTATACTAATTAAAACAGTGTGGTACTGGCATTAAAAAAGACATAGACTAGTGGAAAAGAACTGAGAGCCCAGAAAAAAATGCATGCATATATGGTCAACTTATATTTGAAAAGAGAATGGTATATATATATGGTTTATATATACAATGGAATACTGTTCAGTCACAAAAAGAAGGAAATTCTGACATTTGCAACAATATGGATGGACCTGGAAGTCATTATGTTATGCAAAATAAGTCAGACAGAGGAAAAAAAATTCTGTATGATCTCACATATGTGTGTTATCTAAAAATCTGAAATCATAGGAACAGAGAATAGACTGATGGTTGTTGCCAGTAGTGGAGAGATGGGGGAAATGGTGAATGGATACAAACTTCCAGTTATAAAATAAGTAACTCATAGAGACATAATGTACAATGTGGTGACTATATTTAACAATACTGTGTTGTGTATTTGAAAGTTGCTAAGAGGGTAAATCTTAAAAAATTTCACCACACCACAAAAAGGTAATTAAATAAAGCAATGGATGTGTTAACTAACCCTATTTGGTAATCATATATGTGTGTGTGTGTGTGTGTGTGTGTGTGTGTGTATAAAATCATCACATTACACACCTTAAATTTACACAATGTTGCTTGTCAATTATATCTCAAAGTGGGAAGAAAAAAAACTTCAAGGACTTGTGTGACACATGGAAAAAGTATCTTTCTTCCTTGGATGTTAGCTAGGCTGATTATCAGTCCCTGGTTTGGCCCTCTCTCAAGCCACAGTTCCACACCTTCAGTTATCCAAAGAACATCTGAGAGAATCAGAATGTGTGTGTGTGTGTGTGTGTGTGTGTGTGTGTGTGTGTACATGTAGAGGACTAAGTTCACAGAGTACTCAAAAATGAGCTCAGCAGTACTTACCGGAGGGCCCATTAGACCTGGTCTACCCAAGGGCCCTGAAGCCCCTGGTAAGCCTGTCTCTCCTTTTTCTCCATCCTCTCCGGGAAGACCCCTTCCTCCAGGGTTCCCCTGTAACCCAGTAAAAATTTTTAAGAAAGGGAAAGCAGTAAAATAAGTATACCACACAATAAGCAGATTTTTGTTTGGGACATAAAAGTAATCATGTAATTATGTAATATTTGAAAGATTTCACAAAAAATATCTACTTTTATATGTAATGAGAAAAGTATAATTTACCTTTAATCCATCTTTTCCTTGGAGACCTTCTTCTCCAGGAGCTCCTGGTTCACCCTATTTTGTAGCAAAAACAGTAAGATTAATTATTTTGCTAAATTGCTCACCTTATTTTTTGCTCCTGGTATCTATAGAAAGTAGCAGGTTTGTGTACATCTATTCCTACTTCTAATTTATTTATAAGGAATATTTGGCAGTATAATAAGCTTGATATAATTTGCTTGGAATAGCTCTGAAGATGATTTAAAGAATCAGTATTATAAATTCAAATATAAGATAGGCCCAGAATTTTAACTTTAGATTATTAAGGGAAATATACATTCATTTGGTAGCTCTGAAAATTTATATAGCTAGACCTGCGTTTCCTGAGTTCAAGGACTATAAATACTATATCTCTTAAAGTTGTAGTACCTTCCTATACTGAATTAAATGGATTAATATGACTTAATTCAGTTAAAACTAGATTTTTAGGGTCTGTATTTTCTCGCTTACAAGGGAGAGGTAACAATTAAGGCCCTGGTACATCAAGAAGCTGTCTTCCAGATATAGAACTTAACAGAAAAGTATAGCCATAGTCTATGAAGATATTAAAGTAATATTGGCTCTCTTGTTACCTAAAATATTTACAAGTGAGTTATTTAGTGCATCTTCACAGTTGCTCCTTTGCTCCCACCATTGACACTTCCATCACCCCAACCTCAGACTGCCCACCCCCGTGCAAATAAAGGGAAAATGAAAAAGAAACTGGATGTAAAACATGTCTCCCTACTTTGCCTTTTAGTATGCAAATGTATCTTGAGATTACCTTGGGCATTGTTTCTTGGGAAAAAGCTTACCACAGCTCAAATTACAGGCTGTCTATATTAGAATAACTTCTGTAAGCTCTCTAATTATACTTATTTATGATTATTTCCTTGAATCTTGTTAACTTTGTGACTTTAGATTTTTGTTGTTTTTCAAACATAAATTAGGTTTTAATCATTTGTTTGCCTTGTTAGGTCAGGAAATATCCTGAGAGTTGATGACTGTTATTTGTGAATTTCTTTTTTTTTTTTAATTTTTTTTTAAAGATTTTATTTATTTATTTGAGAGAGAGAATGAGAGAGAGAGAGAGAGAGAGCACATGAGAGGGGGGAGGGTCAGAGGGAGAAGCAGACTCCTTGCCGAGCAGGGAGCCCGATGTGGGACTCGATCCCGGGACTCCAGGATCATGACCCGAGCCGAAGGCAGTCGCTCAACCAACTGAGCCACCCAGGCGCCCTGTGAATTTCTTCTTAATGCAAACATGAGTGACAATCACAGCTACTCTGCGTTATGTGTAAAGCATTCTAAAGAGTACACTCCATACTGAGAAAAGGATGTATGAGGTTAGAACTCCAAATGCTACTAAATGACAATGTGAACAGGGTCTGGCATGCAGCTTTTAAAACTAAGAAATAAAGACAAACGTTTTTCTATTATGCACCAGAAAGGTTTAACTGTTATGCATTTTCTGAAGCTTTATTTATGCCAAGTTTTGAGTCTCTGAACCACTCAGGCCGGTGCATTACAAAGGTTCCCAGTAGACATTTACCCGTAACCCTGGTTCTCCAGCAACTCCAACATTGCCTGCAGGTCCAACATTTCCCTGAAGAAACAAAGGGAAAGATTAAAACTTTTTTCTACTAAAACAGTATATCTAATAATTATGGAAAGTGTATCATGAGGATAGGGCTTTCAAAACACTTCCCATTTTTTTTTCTTTTCCCCAGATTTATTGTAATATATTGCCCCATTAGCTTTATCATTTGTATTTCTTCTCTCTCTCTCTCTCTCTCTCTCTCTCTCTCTCTCACACACACACACACACACACACACACACACACAGACTCAGTAGATAGATAGATAGATGATAGATAATATTTTTTTCTGACTCATTTGAAAACACTTCCCATTTTTATCTGCTCTCCTGCACTTGCTTTCAAGATGATGGGTATTTGCCAAAACATGGCAAACAGGGGATTCAGTGGTAAAAGTTTAGAGACCCTTTTACTATTTAGGAAGATTACCTTTGCACCTGGTTCACCTTGCAGACCAGAGTCTCCCTCCATACCTGAAGGCCCCTAGAAGAGAATGATTTGACACATCATCTGTATGTATTTCTTCACCAATTGCAAAGGCAATAACAACCTCATAAGAAGATCATAGTAATTTGTAGCCCAAGGGTGAGATGTATGTCCAGGAAAATATTTCTGCTTCCACTTTATAAACTTGATGGCATAAGACCAGATAATTCTGGGATCTTTTAACAGTTCAAATGCCAAAATAACATCACCTGAAGTCAGGACTTTTAAGACCAATTTCTTCTATTCTTCCTGTCATCCTTTAATCCTTGGTCAAAGACAAACCACCTCCCATTTCCTCTTCTAATTTCCTACCCACATATTCTTACTATTCTCAGTGATTTTTACTTTTCACTCTTCCCATCTGTTTCTGTTGAGCCCTCTGGAGCACACTTCCTTTAAAAATTTGTTTTCTTTATTCATTTCATAAAAAAAAAATCACACAAAGATGATATGAATTTATTCACATTTTAAAAGATGTATATGGCAGCTTTTCCACTTTCCTTTTGTGGGCGAGTCCAGTTGGGGAGAATTTGGCTCCTTTTACCTTGAAAACATACAGCTTCTTGTAACCTCTGGCTATCTCTAGGCCTGGAGCTCCTACAACTACTATTGTATTGTTTGTTTGTTTGTTTCAGAGATATTGATCTTGTTTTGGAGCACACTAAGTGTACCCCTCCCCCTTCCCTTCCTCATTCCCCCTTCCTCTTCTCTTCTCTCTCTTTCACTGTGTGCGTGTACTTATTGTATGCATGTATATGTATAACTATAAAAACACACATGTATTCTGTAATTCCCATGTTTTTGGAGTACAGGGGTAGCTTAAAGCATTAACTCACAGCACACTCTTGACAAAAAGCTTCCTGTTTCCCTTCTATCTTTCAGTGATTCCTCAGTAGTTCTGATCCATGGGTGATATTCTTTCTTATAACTATTAGAGCTTAAAGTATCTTTTATGTCATAGTATTTTAGATAAGAGGAAGTTCAGTTTTCCATTTTGACTCAACTTCTGCAATACATATTCACTTTGCTTTTTTTCTAAAATAAAAGCTATCCATGCACAACAGTACAGATGGAATTATAATGAAAAGCCCCAGTCCCATTCCTCAGAGGCAACTACTTTATTTTTTTTATTTTTATTTTTTTAAAGATTTTATTTATTTGAGAGAGAGACACACACAGTGAGAGAAGCAACACAAGCAAGGGGGAGGGACAGAGGGAGAAGCAGACTCCCCGCTGAGCAGGGAGCCTGATGTGGGGCTCGAGCCCAGGACCCTGGGATCATGACCTGAGCTGAAGGCAGACGCTTAACCGACTGAGCCACCCAGAAGCCCCAGAGACAACTACTTTATAAAACAATTTTTGTTTTCCTAGTGGTTACTTCTATAACTCAAAAATTATACTTCTACTTCTCGATGTATCACCTTGCTAAAAGTTTAGTTTCCTTATTCTCCCTCCATTTTACCATCATTTCATAATTTTTTAATAGTTACATTATTTAAATTCTTCTGTGGGTTAGTTTTGTGACTTCTTTACTGTTACAAGAGACAGTATAGTACAGTACTTAAGAGGAAAAATTATGAAGTGAGACTGCCTGGGTTTCTGCTCTGCCTCAGAAATGACAGAATTTAATATCCTACTTTAGGATTCATATTCTATCTTGAGAGAGAATTCCAACTCTCTTAGAACTTCTTCCATATTAAAATTGCTTTCAATGTCACAGATCTCCTCTGGTTCCTAATTTATCCCAACCTGTCAGCTCCTCTTGGCTTCTTTTATTCCTTTCTTAAACGAACTCTAATAAAGATCTGAATTCTGTGCTGTTTCTTTTCTTATACCAATCTTGGATTAGCACTTTAAATCATCTCCATTTCTATTTCCAGTTGAATACTGCTGGGAAAAAATTACACACTTGTGCAAAGTGGCATCATTACATGTTGAGAGGCATAGTGACTAAGACAATGGGTTGTGGAGAGAGACTGCCTGAATTGAAATGTAGGCTGTACCACATGACTCCTAGCTATTGCTCTTGAGCAAGTTACTTAACCATTTTATGCCTTTGTTTCCTCATCTGTAAAATGAAAATAATAGCTGTATCTGTCTCATAGGGTGTTGTGACAATCCATTAATACAGCAAAGCACGTAAATACTGCTAGGCACATAGAAAGTGCTTCATAATTGTGGGTTTTTGTTATCATTATTATCAATATAATGCAAATTCATGGTCTTCTACTAAAAGCTTGACTTTTAGTAAGGTATATCTGCTCTTTCACTTGCCTATAGTCATTTCCCTCTCCCATTATCTTCAACCACTATTCTAAACCGGCAAATTTTCCTCGACTGACCTACTCAACCCCTACTCCTTATCACAACATAATTTTTACCTCCTACTCTGTTAAAAAAAAAAAAAACCCTTCTAGTTATTAGGTATGACTTTTCTCAGCTTTCTTTAGGCTCACAAGATGTGGCATAGTATAGGTTATCAGCATCAATTTTTGAGTCAGATGTGGATTCAAAGCCAGGCTCTCCTACTTTCTTAACCATTACCTTGGGCAGATTAACAGATGATGACCCCCATCTCCCTAATATTCCTCTTTGGTCTCGTGAAAGGTATTGCCATCCATCCTGTTGCACAGCCTAGAAATCTGGGGATAATTTTTAACTTCTCTTTCCCCTTTACTTCCCATATTCTACAAATATGAAGGTTCTGCAGAATTTATATAAAAAACATTTCTCAAATCCATCCACTTCTCTCCCTTTCTATCCCTATACTTCAGTTCAGAAGTCCATCATTTCTTGCCTGGTTGAATGCTACGGTCCTTTAGTAGGTATTCATGGCCTCACTCCTGTCTTCTCAAATATGTCCTCTGTGTAGCTGATAGAATTAACTTATCGTCCAAAAAAATAAATCTGACTTTATCACTGCTCTGCTTATCACATCTTACAATGACTTAATACAGCCCATAAGATAAAAAATTTAAGCTTCTTAACAGACTACACAAAACTTTTCATGATCTAACGATTTCTCCATAATTTCATCTATTACCACACCTTGCTTTGACTTTCAAAGAATCCATATTGCCTTATGTTTGTATGTTCTTGCTCATACTATTCGTTTTTTCTGGAATTTCCTTATCCTTATTTACTCTTTTCATATGGCTAACTCCTACTCATTCCTTAAAACTCATCTCATCACCACCACACATTCCCCACAAGTCGTCTTCTTCCCTGTATCCAGGTGGAGTTAAATGCTCATTGCCATGTTCCTATCCTGACCTGTGACTATCTCCATCACTGGTTCTAATACATTGTAATGTAATAATCTTTTATATGACTATCTTCTGGAATAGATTATAAACTCCTAAAGGAGTCAGGGACCATATATCAGCCATCCTTGTATTACCAGTGGATACAAAGTGCACAGCAAGAAAGCATGGCATAATCATGGAATTAAAAATAGGTCAACAAACCTGGAGCACGAGGGGGAGGAGAAGAGCTTTATTGGTATGTGGCTGAACAGGTCTGCATTAAGTCAGACAATGTAGAACATTACTTATCATGTTAAAAAGTTGGCATTTTATTAAAGGTCATGAGAGCTATAGAAAAATTCCAAGGAGAGGAATGATATGACAAAGAGAAACTGGCAACAATTAGCTAAGGAATGATAGAAGTTGCTGGAGACATGCAATAAGAGCAGAGGACTAGAGCACTGGCAATAGGGATGAAAAGGAAAGGATAAAATTGAGACACTGGGGGCTGTGGGGGCTCATTCAGAGGGAAATGATGGCTGACTGGAGAAAATAAAGTAGGAAGAGGAGCCTAGGAAGACTGAGTTTTGGGTTGTTGGACATGAGGAGTATCTTCCAATGAGATGGGAATAAAAGGAGGAAGAACAGTGGGAAAGTGATGGGTTTGGTTTAGATATTTTGAATTTAAGAAGTATGTGGGCTATTTAGGTGCATATGTAAAAGACAACAGGGAATCAGTAACTGCAGCTGAAGAGAAAGGCATGAGTTAGAGCCATCAAGATGAGAGCTCTAAGAATAATATTGGTAATTAAAGTCATTGTGATAATATGATTGCTAGGCTGAGAAAGAATGACAGCTTCACATCAAGACTGAGAAAGGCTAATGAGAAGGTAAAGAGCAAAATCAAAAGAGAGCAGTTTCACAAAAGACAAGAGAGGAATTTATGTCTAATTTATTTACAGCTAAAGTTAACAAACTACAGAAATGAAGTAATTGGATTTTATAATTATAATGAGTATAGTTTATTATTCCAAAATATATCCTAAATAGGGGTCACTTTTTTTTTAAAGATCTGTTTATTTATTTGAGAGAGAGTGTGTGAGTGGAGGGAAGCAGAGAGAGACAATCCTTAAGCAGACTCCTAGCTGAATACGGAGCCTGATGTGGGGCTTGATCCCAGGACCCTGAGATCGTGACCTGAGCCGAAATGAAGAGTTGGGACACATAACCGACTGTACCACCCAGACAGCCCAGGGGTCACTTCTTAATATTCTTCTGTAAAGGAGATATAACATCTTAGAGTGAAGGGTTATCAAGTTAACTCTAAATGAGTGAAGGGTAAGTGTTATTCACTTTTTGTTGTCATTTAAATGGGCTGTTAAGAGAACTTCATGTGTACAGGCAGTAACCTCCTTGACGTAGGCTGTAGCAACTATGCAAATATGTCTACTGCGTCAAGGGAAACAAAAGCAAAAATAAACTTTTGGAACTTCATCAAAATAAAAAGCTTCTGCAGAGCAAAGGGAACAATCAAGAAAACTAAAAGGCAACCTAAGGAATGGGAGAAGATATCTGCAAATGACATTACCTGATAAAGGGTGAGTATCCAAAATATATAAAGAGCTTACAAAACTCAACACCCCAAAACTAAATAATCCAGTTAAAAAATGGGCAGAAGACATGAACAGACATTTTCCCAAGACATACAGATGGCCTGCAGACACATGAAAACATACTCAACATCACTTATCAGGGAAATGCAAATCAAAATTACAATGACATATCACCTCACACCAGTCAGAATAGCAAATTAATAACACAAGAAACAACAGATGTTGGTGAGGATACAGAGAAAGAAGAACCTTCATACACTGTTGGTGGGAATGCAAACTGGTACAGTCGCTCTGGAAAACAGTATGGAGTTTCCTCAAAAAGTTGAAAATAGAACTAACCTTCCAGCAATTGCACTGCTAGGTATTTACCCAAAGAATACAAAAACACTAATTCAAAGGGATACATGCACTCCAATGTTTATAGCAGCATTATCAACGATAGCCGAATTATGAAAAGAGCCCAAATGTCCATCAACTGATGAATGGGTAAAGAAGATGTGGTGTATATACAGTGGAATACTACTCAGTCATCCAAAAGAATGAAATCTTTTTTTTTTTTTTAAAGATTTTATTTATTTATTTGACAGAGAGAGACACAGCGAGAGAAGGAACACAAGCAGGGAGCATGGGAGAGGGAGAAGCAGGCTTCCTGCCGAGCAGGGAGCCTGACGCGGGGCTTGATCCCAGGACCCTGGGATCATGACCTGAGCCAAAGGCAGATGCTTAACCAACTGAGCCACCCAGGCGCCCCGAAAGAATGAAATCTTGCCATTTGCAATGATGTGGATGGAGCTAGAGAGTACTATGCTAAGCGAAATAAGTCAGAGAAAGACAAATGTCATATGATTTCACTCATATGTGTGATTTAAGAAACAAAACAAATGTTCACAGGAGAAAAAAAGAGAGAGGAAAACCAAAAAAACAGTTTTAACTATAGAAAACAAACCGATGGTTACCAGAGGGGAGGTGGGTGAGGAAATGAGTTAAATAGGTGATGGGGATTCAGGAATGCATTTGTTGTGATGAGCAGTGGGTGTTGTATGTAAGTGTTGAATCACTAAATTGTACACCCGAGACTAATATTATACTGTATGTCAACTAACTGGAATTTAAGTAAAAACTTAAAAAAAGAGAACTTTATGTGTATAAAATTAGATTCATAAAACAGTCATCCCTACTTTTAATGAAAGTTTAGGCTTTATTTTCTGAATATGAAACACAACACTACAGAATTATTCTTTAAATATATACCTAATGTATCAACTTTACCTTGAGAAGTCTTACAAAAAGTACTGGATATTGATGAAATAACAAAAAAGAGCCAGAAAAAAAGTTACCTCAGCACCCATTTCTCCAGGAGGTCCAGCATCACCTTGCAATCCTCGTGGTCCCTACATTAAAATAAAATTTAAGATCTGAGAATCAAAGTTTACTCTGTATTTAGATTAACATATGCATCTAAATATGGAATTTTTAATATATAATATGTAATAGAACACATAATACATTTATTAACTTTTTGTATAAACAATTATAACTTTATAGTTGATTCATCTTTATAGCTGATTCACAGTTGCGTGTGTGTGTGTGAATAGAAGGCTATGTTGGGATTCAAAAGAAAAGGAAAGAAAGGACAGTACCTTTCATGCTTTCGTTCCTTAATTCACTCGTCCATTCAATAAACATTTATTAAGCACCTAATAAGTATGAAATATCATACTAAGGGCTTTCAAAAGTTATCTTATTTGATGGACATGACAATTATATTTCTACTGGCTATTCATGGCAAATACGTGACAAACAAAATAGCATTTTTAAAGAAGCAAATATATGATCTCCAATGAAATAAAAATGTTAGAATTTGCTTGATGTCATACTTTATCATGGTAGTGAATCCAGTTCAACAATTTCTCTGTTTTACATGAACAGATATAACAATGTTTACCCATATGATTTAATCACTAAGGTGCAATAAAGTGCATGTTGGGACTTTTATTGGAATCCTGGTCACTGTAATACTGAATAGTATAATTTTAAGTAAACCAATTTTGAATATTCAGTGTATTGCATAAACATTAAATTGGCTAAACCAAAATGATCTTCTTAGTGTGTGGAATCCATTTAACTGGCTAGAATTATTTTAGATAGATTAATACTTATTTAGCAACTACAATATAATGCTATTTCTCCAGCCATTCAAAGAAGATACTTGCACTATTTGACCTTTCTGGAAAGATAGTAGAAAGAACGTGTTTTCTTAGATTCAGAAAATAACAAGATAGTTAAAATTATCTGTGAGATTATACTCCATAACAATTTTGTGAATACCTCACCTTTAAAAAAATGTAGTAATGGAAAGCAAAGTGTGCTATGGTTGGTTATGTTAAACTGTTTTCTGAATTGTTACAGTCAGTAATGTTCATTTTAATTATTTGAAAAGTATGAAAAAACAAGATTAAGTATATTATCCATAATTCTACCATTCAGAGGCGACACTGTAAATATTCTTGTATATTTCCTTCTAGTTCTGTTGTGGGAGCATACTTACAAATAACTTTATATCTCCCTGTTTTACACTTACGATTCTATTCTGAATATAGACATTTTACCATGTTATTATAAATACTTCCTAACAAATTGTCCAACAGCTACATAAAATTCCATTTATCTCATATTCTGCAGTACCATAAATTAGTCATATTCTTAATACCAGACATTTATATTGTTTATCTTCTTTACAGTACAATTTTACTTTACTGGATTTATCATATGCATGTTAGACTCCTTGTCAGTGGATGTTAAGGTCTGTAACATCAGGTGATACTGTCAAATAGCTGAGATAAACATTGGAATGACTGCAAGGCTGGTATGCAGGTGTCACATATGTCGTCTCTACTCCACAGTATAGCCATTAAAGGCATTAAGAGGTCCCTGGTGCTTTTCAGTTATGGCTTATTAAACATTATGTATAGCATTTTAAAATTTGTGAATTCTCCTCAGAACGTGTTTCTACACTATTATAAACACACTGAGAGAAACATGTATGTGCAGAAATATGTGTGTATTCTGCATGTCCTCCCTTAGAACAGAGTCTGAAATGTACCATTATTTGGTCATGAAGTCAAGTAAATTTCCTGAAATGTTCAATAATTAACATTCTGCAAGCAATATATAAAAGTAAAATCTATTTCATTGAATCCATGCCAACACAGAATATTATTTTTTAAATTGTTCTTTAATTTGATGGACAATCTCTTATCTTAAAATGTGTATATATTTGACTATTAGTAAGGTTGAATATTGTTTTTGTTATTTGTTTATCAGCTATCTGTGATATTCTATGTGTTTCTTGATCATGTCCTCTGCCTATGTATTTTGGGAATCATTTAAAAGATTTATATGAGTTTTTTATGTGTTGTGGTCATGAACTTAGAGGCATCCTATTTTACCATTAACATCTGCCTAGTATGTAGTTTGTCATTTAATTTTTTTTATATATTGTTAAAAATAAACTTTCCCCCCCTAAGTATGATCACTGTAGAATACCTGGAAACTCATAAAGTAAAAATGATCCAAAATAACCACTTAACATTTGCTGTAGTTCCTTAAATCTTTGAGCATAAAAAAATTGGGATGAGAGAAATTTAAAATTTGTATATAGTTAAATCTGTTAGTCCTTGAAGACTTTTTCCATCACATTTAAGGTTAAAACATCTATTTCCATGTAATTATTCTATATTATTTCTTTTAAAATCTACCAGCCCTAATCTTCCTTTTATGGCAGGTTAAAAATATTAAGCTATTTTGCCTGCTTGTTTTTATAAGTTATCCTTATGATAATTAAATCCCACACCTGATTTACATGGGTAATGGGATTTTTTAATGGGACTGTGTTAACTCTAATAAATACATTAATTTTAAAAATAGTCTTCTAGTTAGAAAATAATTTGACTTTTTACTTAAGTCTGTTTCTAGGACTCTTAATGAATTTTTGAAGTTTTCTTTGTATGTGTCCCATCCAATTCCCATTAAGTTTATCCTTAATTATTATGTTTTGTTTCTAGCTAGAGTGGGATATTTTTCTATTATATTTTATTACTTGTATATTATATGTATATCAGAAAAACGGATTTTTAAAAATGTCTATTTTACGTCTTGCCATTATATTACTCTACCTCAGAAATTGAAAAATACAGAATTAACTCTTTGGGTTTTATAAGTTTTGGGGGGTTTATTTAAATTTTCTCTAAATAATAATGCTTTTCTTTCCTTATATGATCGTTTCTATGTCATATACCACTACACTAGCTAAAACTTTTTGAATAATGTTAGATAATATAGTGACAGTAGGAAATGTTATATTGTGGTTCCTATGCTTCTGGTGTTTCCATATTTCCTAGTAGGTTGGGTGCAGATATAAGATAAGCTACTTTACTTTATTACAGAACTATGTTTGATGTTACTAGAATATTTTGTTTCAATTAATAAACTTTATTTCTTAGAGAAGTTTTAGATTTACAGAAAAATTAAACAGAATGTACAGAGTCTTTATGTTGGATCGTGTCAGTCCTCTGACTTTGTTCTTCTTCAATATTATGTTGACTCCTCTGGGCCTTTTGCCTTTCCTTATGAAGTTGAGAATTTATCAATATCCACAAAGTAACTTGCTAGTATTTTTGACTGGAATTGCTTTGAATCTATAGTTGTGACATCCTAACAACATTTACTCTTCCTATCCATGAACATGAACTATCTCTCCATTTATTTAGATCTTCTTTTATTTCTTCAGTCAGTTTTGTAGTTTTCCTCACATATATTCTGTGTACATTTTGTTAGATTTATACCTATTTCCTTTTTATTTTTGATAGTAATATAAATGGTGTTGTGTTTTACATTTCAAATTCCTACACTACACTACATCAAAAACTAATGATGTAATGTATGGTGATTAACATAACATAATAAAAAAAATAAAAAATAAATTTCAAATTCCAATTGCTTATTGTTGGCATATAGGAAAGCAACTGACTTTTGTATATTAATCTGGTATTCTGATATCCTGCAACCTTGTTATAATTGCTTATTAGTTCCAGGAGTGGTTTTTATTGGTCAATTGTTTGGGGTTTTCCACATAGTTGGGTTCATACCTACTATATTTTTTACTGTTTTCTATTTGTTACTCATGTTGTTTCTTTCTTTTCTTTCTTTATCTTCCACTCTTTTTTAACCATGGATTTTAAGTGATTCCATTTTCTCTCTTATTTTATCATATCAATTATACTTCATTTAGAACATTTTTAATGGTTTCTCTAGAGTTTGCAATGTATATTTACAATTAATCCAAGTCTATTTTCAAATAACACTATACCACTACACTTATCCATAAGGTATGAGATTAAATACACTGTTGTGATTATTATTTTGTACAAACTACCTATTCTAGTAATTAAGAATAAGAAAGAAAAAGATTTGATTTTACTTTTATATATTCCTTCTAAAGTTCTTTCTTCCTTTCTTCTATCCTAGATTCTCATTTATATCACTTTCCTTCTCTCTGAAGAATTTAACATTTCTTACAAGGCTGGTCTACTAGTGACAAATTCCATTAGTTTTTGCTTGTCTAAGAAAGTCTATTTCTACTTCACTTTTAAATTCCCAGTCTGAAAATTTCAAAATTTCTTCTATATCTGAGTCTGTTCCTGATGCTTGCTTTGTCTCTTCAGACTGTTTTTCCCCTTTTTGCATGCCCTGTAATTTTTTTGTTGAAAGTCAAACACAGTGTATAAGGTAAAAGGACCTGAGGTAAACAGGCCTTCAGTGAAAGGTTTTAAGTTATCTGGTTGGGAATTAGGCTGTGTTTACTGTTTGCTGCACTATGGTGTCAGGAGCTAAATTTCCTCCTAGTGTCACTGTTTTTGTCTTGTCTGTTGTCTTTAGGCTTTCCCAGAGATGCCTTAAATAGGGTTTGGGTCTGCAGTTCTTTTAGCTGTAATCCTCAGCTATTATACAAGAGCCCTACTAATGTGATGGTAAGTTATAAGATGAGGAGAAACACTCTATATAGTTTTATGATTAGGTCTCAGTCTTTCAATGAGCCTGAGTTGGGTATTTTCTTTCTCCCATGTCCAAGGCTAGAAGCATCTAGGGTTGGGGAACTGCTCTTCTCCCAAGTTCAGTAGGCTTTGGCAAAAACCCAAATCAGTTAGGCTCAGATAAAACAATTTCCCTTGAGGGCAAGCTTTGTTAAGGAGAACAGAGCACTCTGAGTGTATTTCAAAATGGTTACTTTTCCCATCCCACTGCTAGAAGAAGAAACAGGTGTGTCTCTGAACCTTAGAGTGAGAACCTAGCAGGTCTTTTGGTGGTAAAACTCAGGGACATGTGGCGCCTTGCCTCAGATGGGGTCCCCTCTTAGTTTTTTAACATTTATGATAGTCTAAATTGTGTCTTAAGCAATTTGTCAATTTTATATTGACAAATATAATCATAGTTAAAGTTCTCCTACCATCCAGTTATGGCCTTCTGCTCCTGGTAAGCTGTCGTTCTCTATATCCTCCTGTCTGTCTCTCCAGTTTTCAGGCGACAGTTGGTCCTTTGACCTCAATGATCTAAAAAGTGTTGTTGATTTTCAGTTTGCTCAGCTTTTTCCTTGTTTTAAGAAGGGGGATGACAGCTTCCAAGCTCCTTACAATTCAGACCAGAAACCATTTTACTATAATTTTTAACAAATCAAAAATAGTTGAATTTTATTTTATTTATTATTTTTTTAAAGATTTTATTTATTTATTTGACAGAGAGAGACACAGCAAGAGAGGGAACACAAGCAGGGGGAGTGGGAGAGGGAGAAGCAGGCTTCCCACTGAGCAGGGAGCCCAATGTGGGACTCGATCCCAGGACGCCTAACGACTGAGCCACCCAGGCACCCCAAAATAGTTGAATTTTATTGAGTACTTGTTTTTAGCATTTTCCCACTATATCTGTAATATGTTATATTATGGATTTCTTAATATTAAGTAATTTTTGCCTTAATTTTTAATTCTTCTTTCACTTTATTTATATTTCATTTCAGTAACTTAATTCTTTATATATATACAGTTGAATTTTACTCGAAATTTTTGGTATTTGGCTGAAATTTATCTTTAGCTTTTTCTGTTGGTGCTATTTTTGTCTGATTTTAGTACTGTCAAAATTCTACTGAGACACTGGTCTTTTATCTTTTGCTTCTAGAACTGTTGCCATTTTTTATATCTTCATAAGTAATTCAATGTCATGTTTTATCACATACTTTTTAATTAATCTGAGAATCCTGTTAATTATCTTGTAAGGTGAGTGGAAGTGACTTCTGGTATTCAACTAAGGAAGTGTACCTAGAAAATAATAGTTTTTAAATTGGAGGGCATATTGTAAAGCAAACTTATCAAGAATTGATTTTTTAGAAACAACAGCATTCCCCTCATGTTCCTTTTCCGGCAGTTTTCAATGTTTAAAGATATCAAAAATATTTATTTGGGTCAGCCAGAAACTTAGGAATCACTTTACATATGGACAATCTATCTCCTGTTGATTTCATATCTCCTTTTGAATCTTTTATATCTATCCACTTCTTTTCTCCGCTAATCAAAAGCATTCTATCATCTCTTATTTGGATTACAACAGAAAGCAGTGCTTATCCACTCTTAGTCCCTTCCAATTTGTTTGAATGATCTTTACAAAACAATAATATGATTATAAAACTAGCCCTATCTCTTCAATGACATCCCTTTGTTCTTATGATAAAAATATAAATCCTTGGGAATAGGGCCTGCAAAGCTACATGTTTTGTCCCCTGCTTCTTTTTCCATCCTCATCTTACACTTACATCCCACCTGACTCTGCCATTACCATGCTAGCCTTCTTTTAGATCTTCGAATAAATATGTAGAGCTTCCTCTCAGCTCATGACTTCTCTCTAAAATAACCTCTCCCCATCTTTGCCTAAGTAATTACTATTCATCCTTCAGATCCTAGCTCAAATGCTCCTCCTCTGGAAGCCTTTCCTAAAGACAGTTTCTCTGTTATACATTCTTTTAGAATTGAATTCCTACTTCACAGCATTTATCTCAGTTTGTAATTATCCTTTTATCTCTGTGATAATTTAATTAGTATATATTTCTATCATTAGACTGAAACCTCCATACTTACCACTACATTCCAAGTGCAGGTACTTAATAAATAATTGTTGATTGAATGAATGAATGGCCAACTATCCAAATCCCAGTATTTGCATTGCAATGAGCAAACTGGTTTTGGAATTTGTCTGGGAAAAAGAGACAACTCTAATAGATGCTGACTATAGAAAGGTGTAGTCTTCTCTATTTTATTATTCTCAAAATATAAATATGTTTCAACATCTCTTCTGTGTCCTTCATTTTACCAATTTACTTCTTTTCTTTTCTATAATTTAACCAGGCAGCTCAAATATATGCAAGAAAGCCCATCATATCCATTATAAATTGATTTATATTTTATTTACCAGTCCTACTGACCCAGTGACCTGAATGTTAATTTTTAGGTGCTGTTAAACTATTTAGTTGTTTATGCCTACAGTAACAAATCTTTTCTTATATAAAGTCTAAGATATTGTCTCTGCTGTTGCCATAGCTCTTCTGACATACTTTACTTAAATGTGTTCCTTACTAAGATTAAGTTAGTTTCCATTGCATTTCACTTCATCTAATATCACTGGCTAAACAATTATGTTTTTGGGTATATGACCTTTTGTCAATTCAGTTTAACAAACATACCCTAAGTAGATCTAATATGCTACGCTTTATACCAGGCAGGATTACAAAGATGAGAGAAATGGTCTCTAACTTCAAAGAGCTACAGACTTTTTCAAAGAGATATTTAAGTAAATAATGCTAAAGAGAGTTGCATTATTTTTGGTCAAATAAATATTAATATTGGGATGGCAAGACATACAAAACAGGGAGAGAACCAAGAGGATTTTAGTTTGATAAAATCAATACCATATCTAAAATTCTTCATTTGGAAAGAATTATATATACAGTCAAATCTTTACTTATTGCTTGGAGAGTTTATACCATAGGTTAAACATGTAAAGGAGGAAATGAATACAATTTGGTAAGAATAGCTCTTTGACTATTACACTTTCCACTTGCTACTAGCTAAATGAATTATGCAAAGGCCACCTGTAAACCTTTGGGTCAACATAGATAAGATCAACCCAGTAGAGTTTGAAAGACTATATTGTATTATACATCTTACAAGCATGTTACAGCATATTACATCTGATACCATTAACTAGAAGAATGACTTCACAGGCAATAAAGAATAAGTTGTGAGAAAGTAGGTGTGACAAAAATCTTTCCTTTTCACAATCATTTTCCATAGAAATTTTATAATTGAATCACATTTATAAAATCATGATGTAAGTTTTTGCATTATTGATATACCAGTATTTCTGTCATGTTTGTACATTTAGGCCCATCGGATGTAGAGCTTGACCTCTTTGTATGGTATTTTATTACAGAGTTGGTCTCAAAAATATAATTTTGTGTGTCTGTGGCAGTATAATATAGTCATAAGAAGAGCAAGCCATTCACAAAGAAAATTTCTCCAAGTCCATAAAACAGAGCTATCTTTGTTGAAAATAGAAATATATGAAATTTCAACAATTCCAGAAAAACAGGACCAAATCTGACTATATGACACCAGAAAGGTACTAAAACCTATATTCACAGCAAAATATTTTCTATATAATTAGGTGTCCATGATAAATGTGTATGTACCAGCCACAGCACAAGAGGGCAAGAAAAACACAATTAGAAAAGTATATATACATATACATATATAGTATAAAGATAAACTTACTGGTTCTCCTTCAAGTCCTCTGTCTCCTGTACTCCCAGGGGGTCCTTGTAAACCCTGAATAAACAAAGGCAAAATGTGAAGAAAAAGTGATGTTTGAAAATGTTTTACTTTCCTTACCTCAGCTTTCCTTTACAATCCTACCACCTAATTTTTCTGTCTACCTCTATTCTCTCTTTTCTTTTTATGGTAAAATATACATAACATAAAATATATCATTTTAACAGTGTTTAAATGCGCAGTTTTGTGGCATTAAGTACCTTTGCGTTGTTGCACTACTATCATCACCATCTATTTTCAGAACTTTTCAACTGCTCAGACTGAAATTCTATACCCATTAAATAACACCCTTTCACCCTCCCTGGTTCCTCTGCAACCATCATCCTGCATTCTGCCTCTTTGACTACTCTAGGTGCCCCATATAAGTAGAGTTATACTATGTTTGTTCTTTTGTGTCTGGCTTATTTCACATGGCATAATGTCTTCAAGTTTCACTAATACTGGAGAGAAGGAAGATGTCAGTGGAGTAGGAGGATCCCAGGCTCCCCTCAGCCCAAAAATACAACAAGGTAACTATCAAATCATCTTAAATACCCCCAGAAACTGACCTGAATACTGACAGAACAAACTCCACAACTAAAGGGAGAGAAGAAGCCACATTGAAGGTAGGAAATGCAGAGACGAGGTTTAGGGGAGAAGCAAATCCTGACTGCTGTGGAGGGGAAGGAACCATGGTGTGGAGAAGGGCAGGAGAGAGGAGCACACAGAGGAATGCACAAGGAGAATGTTTCCCATAGCTATTGGCTTAGAAAATGAGAAGGGCTGAATTTTGTGAGTTCTTGCAACCAGTGGGGCTCAAAGCCTAGTTTTAAAGGCCAGCAGGCTTGGCTGGGATAGAGCCCAAAGGGCATTGTGCTGCTCTTGGACAGAAGGCAGGCAAACAACCTGGGAGCATACAGCACGGAAACAGCAATCTGAAGAGTGCTTGGGGCACACAATGGGGAGATTATACACTCTTCTTAGAGCTGATCCCTGAGAGGCAGTGTTCAAGGAGACACCTCTAGGGGAACAAAGAAGCTGGCCAGCACCATTTCCCTCCCCTATCCCTCAGCATAAATACAGCAGGAAGCAGTGCAGCACCGACACTGGCTGCCTAACTTGTTTACACCAAGCCCCACCCCCCTACTCTGCACTCTGGTGGGACTGCCTTTCTCAGTCATGCTTGCCTTGGTCCCAGCACAACGAGGCCCTCCCCAAGACCAGCACACATCCCTGTTCATACCACATCTCCCAACCAGAAAGTTTTGGAGAGCCTCAGTTCTGGAGGAGGTGGTGATAGGTCTCATTTCACAAGCAGACCAGAGCACACCTAGTTAAAACTGACCACATTCAGGTGAGAACCAAACACTGCCCACATCAGACAAGAGGAGCCTCTGGAGACAACTGGCCTGAAGGACAGAGCAGCCAGAACACAAGAGCAGAGCACATGCAGCACACACTAGAGAAAATCCCTGAAGTGCCAGGCCCTGGGAATTACATGACTTCTTTTTCATAAGGCCATTACTTTCAGGAACAGGAGATATAACTGGTTTTTCTAACACAGAGAATCAGGCAGAGATTTAGATAAAATGAGAAGACACAGGAATTTATCCCAAATGAAAGAACAAGATAAAGTCATGACCAGAGATCTAAGCAAAACATATATAAGTAACATGCCTGATGGAGAATTTAAAGCAATGATCATAAGGATAGTCACTGGACTTGAGAAAAGAATGGAAGATATCAGTGAGACCCTTATCAAAGAGATAAAAGAGTTAAAAAAGAAATCAATCAGACATGAAGAGTGCAATAAATGAGATGAGAAACATGCTTGATGCAATGAGTATCAGTTTGGAAGAAGCAGAGGAACAAATTAATGACCTAGAAGACAAAATAATGGAAAGCAATGAAGCTGAACAAAAGAGAGAAAGAAGAATTATGCAAAACAAGAATAGAGTTATGGAACTCAGTGACTCCATCAAATGTAATAACATTTGTATTATAGGAGTCCTAGAAGAAGAAGAGAGAGAAAAGGGGGCAGAAAATTTATTTGGAGAAATAACAGCTGAAAACTTCACTAATCTGGGAAAGGAAACAGACATCCAGATCTAGAAGGCACAGAGAACCCTCATCAAAATCAACAAAAGTAGGCCCACACCAAGACATATTATAATTAAATTTGCAAAATTTAGTAAAAAAGAAAAATCTTAAAAGCAGCAAGACAATAGAAGTCTAATTTAACTTACAAGGGAAAATCCATAAGGCTAGCAGGAGATTTCTCAACAGAAATTTGGCAAGCCAGAAGGGAGTGGCATACTGTATTCAAAGTGCTGAATGGGAAAAATCTGAAGCCAAGAATACTCTATCCAGCAAGGCTATCATTCAGCATAGAAGGAGAGATCAAGAGTATCCTAGAGAAACAAAAATGAAAGGAATTCATGACCACTAACCCAGACCTGCAAGAAATATTTAAGGGGACTCTGAGTGGAAAGGAAAAACCAAAAGTGACAATAAAAGGCAGGAAACACAAAATTAGTAAAAATGAACATTTCTGTAAAAATCAGTCAAGGAACTAAAAAAAAAAAAAAAAAAAAAAGAAGGTATAAAATATAATAACATATACCTAATCGTGAGGAGGAGAGGAGAAAAGAATGGGCTCAAACTTAAATTACAATCAACTTAAAATAGACTGCTATATACAGAAGAGGTTATTTACAAACGTAATGGTAATCAGATATCAAAAACCACTAAGACACATGCAAAGAACAAAAAGAAATAAATCCAAATATATCATTATCAATATATCGGCAAACGATGAAAGAGAGAAAGGCAAGAAAGGATCAGAGAAAAATCTCCAGAAACAACCAAACAACAACTTCAATAAAATGGCAATAAATACGTATTTATCAATAATTACCTTGAATGTAAATGGACTAAATAATCAAAGACAGAGTGTCAGAATGGATAAAAAACAAGACCTATCTATATGCTGCCTACAGAGACTCATTTTAGACTTGAAGACACCTGCAGATTGAAAGTGAGGTAATGAAGAAATATGGATGTCAAATGGATGTCAAAAGAAAGCCACAGTAACAATACTTAGACACTACATGGACCAACTAGACCTTAAAGCAAAGACTGTAACAAGAGACAAGGAAGGACACTATATAATCATAAAGGGGATAATCCAACAAGAAGATATAATTACTGTAAATATTTATGCACCTAATGTGGGAGCACCCAAATACTTAAAACAATGAACAACAAAGATAAAGGAACTAATCAATAATAATACAATAATAGTAAGGGACTTTAACCCCCCACTTATACCGATGGACAGATGATCTAAACAGAAAATCAACAAGGAAATAATGGCTTTGAATGACACACTGGACCAGATGGATTTAACAGATATATTCAGAACATTTGACCCTAAAATGACAGAATACACATTCTTTTCAAGTGCACATGGAATATTCTCCAGAATAGATCACTTAGTAGGTCACAAAACCAAGAAGACTGAAGTCATACCATGCACTTTTTCTGACTACAATACTATGAAACTAGAAGTCAACTACAAGAAAAAATCTGGAAAGATCAAATATGTGGAGGTTAAAAAACATGCTACAAAACGATGAATGGGTCAAACAGGGAATAAAAGAAGAAATGAAAAAGTACATGAAAACAAATAAAAATGAAAACAGAATGGTCCAAAACCTTTGGGATGCAGTAAAAGCGGTCCTAAGAGGGAAGTATATAGCAATACAGGCTTACCTTAGGAAGCAAGAAACATCTCAAATAAACAACCTAACCTCAAACCTAAAGGAGCTAGAAAAAGAACTACAAACAAAGCCTAAAGCCAGCAGAAGGAAAGCAATAATAAAGATCAGAGTAGAAATAAATGATATAGAAACTAAAAAGGCAATAAAACAGATCAATGAAACCAGGAGCTTGTTCTTTGAAAAAAATCAATAAAACTGATAATCCTCTAGTCAAACTTATCAAGAAGAAAGGTTTAGAAAGGGCCAAAATAAATAAAATCACAAATGAGAAAGGAGAAGTAACAACCAACACCACAGAAATACAAATGATTATAAGAGAATATTATGTAAACTGTATGCCAACAAATTGGGCAACCTAAAAAAAAAAAAAGGATAAATTCGTAGAAACAAATAAACTATCAAAACTGAAACAGGAAGAAATAGAAAACTTGAACAGACCAATAACCAGCAAAGAAATTGAATCAGTAATCAAAAAATCCCCAAAAAACTGAAGTCCAGAACCAGATGGCTTCACAGATGAATTCCACCAAACATTTAAAGGGCATGTACTGCATGGAGCACTGGGTGTTATATGCAAACAATGAATCATGGAACACTACATCAAAAACTAATAATGCAATGTATGCTGATTAACATAACATAATAAAAAAAATAAAAAATAAAAAAATAAAAAAATAAAGGGGAGGTAATACCTATTCTTCTCAAACTATTCCAAAAAATAGATAAGGAATGAAAATATCCAAATTTATTCTATGAGGCCAGCATTACCCTGATACCAAAACCAGATAAAGACACTACAAAAAAAGAGAACTATAGGCCAATATCTCTGATGAACATAGATGTAAAAATCCTCAATACTAGCAAATCAAATCCAACAATACATTTTAAAAATCATTCACCACCATCAGGTGGGATTTATTCCTGGGTTGCAAGGGTGGTTCAATATTCATAAATCAATCAACATGATACATCACATTAATAAAAGAAAGAATAGGGCGCCTGGGTGGCTCAGTCGGTTGGGCGGCTGCCTTCGGCTCAGGTCATGATCCTGGGGTCCTGGGATCGAGCCCCACGTCCGGCTCCCTGCTCAGCGGAAAGCCTGCTTCTCCCTCTCCCTCTGCCTGCCACTCTGCCTAATTGTGCTGTCTCTCTATCTCTCTGTCAAATAAATAAATAAAATCTTTAAAAAAAAAAAAAATAAATAAATAAAATAAAAGAAAGAATAAGAACCAGATGATCAATGCAATAGATGCAGAAAAAGCATTTGACAAGTACAACATCCATTCATGATAAAAGCCCTCAACGAAGTAGGTTGAGAGGGAACATACCTCAACATAATAAAGTCCATCTATGAAAAACCCACAGCTAATATCCCCAATGGGGAGAAACTGAGAGCTTTTCTTCTATGGTCAGGAACAAGACAGGGATGTCCATTCTCACCATTTCTATTCAATACAGTACTGGAAATCTTAGCCATAGCAGTCAGACACCACAAAGAAATAAAAGGCATCCAAATTGGCAAGGAATAAATAAAACTTTCACTGTTTTCAGATGACATGATACTACACATAGAGAACACAAAAGACTTCACCAAAAAACTGCTAAAACTGACAAATGAGTTCAGTAAAGTCACAGGACACAAAAATCAACATACAGAAATCTGTTGCATTCCTATACCCTAATTATGAGGCAGCAGAAAGAGAAATTAAGAAATCAATCCCATTTACAATTATACCAAAAACATAAGATACCCAGAAATAAACCTAACCAGAGGTGAAGGACCTGTACTCTGAAAACTATAAAACACTGATGAAAGAAATTGAAGACAACACAAAGAAATGGAAAGACATTCTATGCTCATGGATTGGAAGAACAAATATTGTTAAAATGTCAATACTATGCAAAAGCAATCTACACATTTAATGCAATCTCATCAAAATACCAACAGTGTATTTCACAGAGCTAGAACAAACAATCCTAAAATTTGTATGGAACACAAAAGACCCCAAATAGCCAAAGCAATCTTGAAAAAGAAAAGCAAAGCTGCAGGCATCACAATTCTGGACCCTCAAGTTATATTACAAAGCTGTAGTAATCAAAGCAGTATGGTACTGGCACAAAAATAAACACATAGATCAATAGAACAGAATAGAAAACCCAGAAATGAACCCATAATTATATAGTCAATTAATTTTCAACAAAGCAGGAAAGAATATCGAATGGGAAAAAGACAGTCTCTCCAACAAATGGTATTGGGAAAACTAGATAGCAACAAAAAGAATGAAACGATCACTTTCTTACACCATACACAAAAATAAATTCAAAATGGATTAAAGATTGAAATGTGAGACCTGGATCCATAAAAATCCTAGAAGAGAACACAGGCAGTAACTTCTTTGACTGTAGTTACATCTTTCTAGATATGTCTCCTGAGGCAAAGGAAACAAAAGCAAAAATTAACTATTGGGACTTCTTCAAAATAAAAAGCTTCTGTACAGCAAAAGAAACAATCAACAAACTAAAAGGCAACCTAGGAATGGGAAAAGACATTTGCAAACGGCATATCTGATAAAGGGTTAGTATTCAAAATATATAAAGAACTTATAAAATATACAAAGAAATTTTTTTTAAATTTTATTTTATTATGTTATGTTAGTCGCCATACAATACATCATTAGCTTTTGATGTAGTGATCCACAATTCATTGTTTTCGTATAACACCAGTGCCCCTGCAGAATGTGCACTCCTTAACACCCATGACCAGGCTAACCAATCCCCCCAACCCCCTCCCCTCTAACACCCTCAGTTTGTTTCTCAGAGTCCATAGTTTCTCATGGTTCATCTCTTCCTCCGATTTCCCCCCCTTCATTTTTCCCTTCCTTCTCCTAATGTCCTCCATGCTATTCCTTATGTTCCACAAATAAGTGAAACCATATGATAATTGACTTTCTCCACTTGACTTATTTCACTTAGCATAATCTCCTCCAGTCCCATCTATGTTGATGTAAAAGTTGGGTATTCATCCTTTCTGATGGCTGAGTACTATTCCATTGTATATATGGACCACATCTTCTTTATCCATTCATCTGTTGAAGGGCATCTCAGCTCTTTCCACAGTTTGGCTATTGTGGACATTGTTGCTATGAACATTGGGGTGCATATGGCCCTTCTTTTCACTACATCTGTGTCTTTGGGGTAAATACCCAGTAGTGCAATTGCTGGGTCATAGGGTAGCTCTATTTTTAATTTTCTAAGGCACCTCCACATTGTTTTCCAAAGTGGCTGTACCAACTTACATTCCCACCAACAGTGTAAGAGGGTTCCCCTTTCTCCACAACCTCTCCAACATTTGTTGTTTCTTGCCTTGTCAATTTTTGCCATTCTAGCTGGTGTAAGGTGGTATCTCAGTGTGGCTTTGATGTGAATTTCCCTGATGGCTAATGATGATGAACATTTTTTCATGTGTCTGTTAGCCATTTGTATGTCTTCTTTGGAGGAGTGTCTGTTCATGTCTTCTGCCCATTTTTTGACTTATTTGTTTTTTTGGGTGTTGAGTTTGAGAAGTTCTTTATAGGTCTTGGATACTAGCCCTTTATCTGTAGTGTCATTTGCAAATATCTTCTCCCATTCTGTGGGTTGCCTCTTTGTTTTGTTGACTGTTTCCTTTGCTGTGTAGAAGCTTTTTATCTTGATGAAGTCCCAAAAGTTCATTTTTGCTTTTGTTTCACTAACCTTTGGAGATGTATCTTGAAAGAAGTTGCTGTGGCCAATGTCAAAAATGTTACTGCCTATGTTCTCCTCTAGGATTTTGAAAATATATAAAGAATTTATAAAAACATCCCAAATAATCCAGTTAAAAAGTGGGCAAAAGACATGAATAGACATTTTTCCAAAGAAGATGCACAGATGGCCAAGATATACATTAAAAGACGCTCAACATCACTTATCATCAAGGAAATGCAAATCAAAAATACAATGAGATATCACTTCACTCCTGTCAGAGTGGCTAAAATCGACAACATAGGTAACAAGGTGTTGGTGAGGATGTGGAGAATGTATGTATATGTATATGTATATGCATATATACATATATATGTATGTATATATATTCCATATATATGGAATATTACTCAGCCAGCAAAAAGAATGAAATCTTGCCATTTGCAATGACATGGATGGAGCTAGAGAGTATTACGCTAAGTGAAGAAGTCAGTCAGAGAAAGACAAATACCATATGATTTCAGTCATATGTGGAATATAAGAAACAAAACAAACAAGCAAAGGGAAAAAAAAAAGAGGAGAGAGGCAAACCAAGAAACAGACTCTTAACTATAGAGAACAAATTGATGGTTACCAAAAGGGAGTGGAGCGGTATGGGTTAAATAGGTGATGGGGATTAAGGAGTGCACTTGTGATGGGCACCTGGTAATGTATGGAAGTGCTGAATCACTAAATTGTGCACCTGAAACTATTATACTATATGTTAATTAATTGGAATTTAAATAAAAACTTAAAAAAACTTTCTTCAGTTTTAAAGTTCAGTAATATTCCATTTTATGTATATACTATATTTTGTATATCTATTCATCCATCAATGGACACTTGGGTTTTCTACCTTATGGCCACTGTGAATACTGTGCCTATAAACACTATAGAAGGTTTAGTTTCTAAGTCTTTGCTTTCAATTCTTTGGGGGTATAAATCTAAAGTGGAATTGATGAATTACATAGTAATACTATGTTGAACTGTTTGAGGAGCCACCAAACTGTTTTCCATAGCAACCTCACCGTTTTACATTCCCACTAGCAATGTACAAGGGCTCCAATTTTTCTACATCTTTGCCAACACTAGTTACTTTCTGTATGTATGTATGTATGTTTTGTTTTGTTTTGTTTTTCTTTAATAATAGCTGTCCTAATGGGTAAGAAGTGGTATCTCATTGTGGTTTTGATTCACATTTCTCTACTGTCCAGTGATATTGAGCATCTTTTCGTGTGCTTATTGGCCATTTGTATATTTTCTTTGGAGAAATATCTATTCAAGTCCTTTGCTCATTTTTTCATCCAGTTGTCTTTTGTTGTTGTTGTTGAGTTGCAGGAGTTCCTTATATCTATCTGTATTCCCATACTTAATCCCCACTCATAGACAGAGACAATTATCCAGAATTATTTTAAATTTAGATTTTTTATATTTTTAATATCTATATAAAAATGGTTTCTTTCTCCAAAAATAATAACCTTGTGATGTGTCAGTAAGTATAACTTATGTCCTTAAAACCTGGTAAGGCATAGGAGTCTCAGAACTTAGTTGACCAGAAATGACTAAACTGACCTCTCTAACATCCTTTATTTTCCCCTATTTTTACACCATGCCATCTATGGTACCATTAAATTGAGTCTTAGAAGTGGGGGTATATTCTAAAATGGAATATAAATCAAATTTTAGGTCCTTTTTGGTTCTCCCATTTAAAGATTTACTGAGTATGTACCATGTGCCAGACACTGATGACTATTACAGATAGAGAAAACACTGCCCTTCTCTATTTGCAATTTGCCTGTTCTACATTATTGACCTTGAGAAGGCTGGCAAATATTCAGTGGATAACAATCACCATTTTATATTAAAACTAAAAGCTAAGAAAAATATGAGATTAAATTGGAAGTAAAGATATTCAAAACTCCTAGCAACATAAAACTTTCTAAGTTATAGCCATTAATTCTCTATTTAGTTGTGTATAGTTATCTGGTTAAGGAAAGGAAAATATGTAAAATCACAGACTCACATCTGACTAAGGCCTTGTTTCAATCATGAAAATTATATGCCATCCATTCAGTCCAGGCTCCAATATTAAGAGACAGGATCAATATAAGGATCTGATATACCAACTGAAACATACAGCAAAAGTTCAGAACCTTGAATAATGTCTGCCCAATTTGCTTTGTAAAGTGGGCTTGTACACAATGTCAAGCTTGATATATACTTTTAATGATGTTAATGGTGCATAAAAGCTGTTTGGCAAAGTTATGAAATGATCTAAATGGATTTACTTATTTCTATTAGAGACAAAGAAGTAAAGCACAAGCTGGTACAAAATAAAAATCCCCTTTAAGGCTTTTCAGATAGTACTGAAAATATTCTTTTAGTAGAATTTCTTGCTCCATGACTTCAACCCAGCAATTATGATAATGATGACTGGGAAAATAATGATTATTGTGGTTACTATGTATTGAGAGCCTATGCCAAGCACATAATGAACATCATTTGATATAACTATAAAAGGTATCTCATTTTATTTTATTTTTATTTTTTTAAAGATTTATTTGAGAGAGTGTGTGTGTGCGTGGGATGGGGGTGGGGGGCAAAGGGGGAGGGAGAGAGAAATCCAAGTAGACTCTGTGATGAGCATGGAGCCCAACACAGGGCTTGATCTCATGACCCTGAGATCAAACCTGAGCCGAAACCAAGAGTCAGAAGGTTAACCGACTGCACCACCATGCTCCCCAAAAGGTCTTTCATTTTAAAGATAGGAAAACTGAGGCCCAGAGAGATGAAATAATTTGTATAAAGTCAAAACAGCTAGTAAGTGGCAGAACCAGTATTTGACTTCCAATGTCTGATTCCAATGCCATGCTCATCCACTATACTGTACTGCATTCTACTGATTTCAACAAGAAATCAAGCATTCGATGCCTCTTCCATTTACAGTAAATATATGGATAATCTTTAAAGACTTTTTATGGGAATAAGCAAGGGAGCAAGTAAATGTTTTTTCATTGTAGGATTATGAAAACTGTATGCCTCATTATCTGAAAAGGGAGAAAGCATAGAGTTAATACCATATACTTTTTATATTGTAGAGATTATGAAATAAATGTTTCTTAAGTATTCTGAGCTACTCCAGAGAAAACTATTTAAAGAAGAACTGTTAAGAATTTCCACTTCCAATATTGGCCAAGTAGCTCCTATCTAAACCACCTATATAGGGATAACTGTAAACCCAGGACAAAATACTTTTTAAAAATCTGAAGAAAAACCAAAAATAGGTAAAAAGTAGAGTGGAGAGGTCTACATGTACAAGAGAGGAATGGCACTAAGTGAGTGTCTGATTTTTTATTTTAAATGTGGCTTTTAGCCAGAAGGTAAGCTATGTAGGATGATTAAGAAAAAAGGAGGATAGAAATCTGCAGTCTTACTGGCATGGAGAACCAGAGGGTAGAATGTGGAGTGACCACAGCTGCTGGGAAGTGATGAAAGAGAAAGCAAGAGAGGAGGAACCTCAAATTCTGAGGTAAACTCTGCTTAAATCTCTTGCTGACATTTAAAGTATATATCCATATGGTAGACACCAAGCATCCTAGCAAGGCCTAAAAGAACTGGACAGAAATTTCAGGAGCCATCTACTGCAGAGGAGAGAGAATCTGGAGTTTGAAAGCAGCCAAGTTAATGATTTGCCAAATCAAAAAACAAAATGAAACAAAAAATACTCTTCAAAGAAATATAACAGAATTTGGAGTATCTATGATGAATCATTTAAAATGTTCAAGATATAGGGGTGCCTGGGTGGCTCAGTCAGTTAAGCATCTGACTCTTGATCTCAGTTTAGGTCTTGATCTCAGGGTCATGAGTTCAAGCCCCTTGTTGGGCTCCTTGCTGGGTGTAGAGCCTCCTTAAGAAAAAAAAAGTCACTACATCAAAAACTAATAATGTACTATATGTTGGCTAATTGAACATAATAAAAAAATGTCCAAGATATAATTCAAAATTACTGGACAGGAAAATTTTCCCATATTTAAAAGAAAAGGCAATTAAAGGAGACCAAACTCAAGATTACCCAGATGTTAGAATTATCCCATAAGGATTTTAAAGTGACTATTATAAATATGTTCAGAAATGTAAATAAAAATACACTTATGATGAATAGACAAATAGGAAATCTCAGAAGAAGATCATCTATAAAAATGGAAATTATAGAACTGAAAATTAAATATCTGAAATAAAACTTAAAAATTCCATATCATAAATAAAATTTCAGTGAATGGGTTTAAAAAGTGAGTGAAGATAGAGTTAGGTTATCCAATTAAAAAAAGAAAACAGGAAAAAGAAAGATTAAAATAGGAATGAATAAAGCCTCAGGGACCTGAGGGATGATATCAAAATGTTTAATGTATATTTAATTGGACTCCAAGAAGGAAAGGAGAGAGAAGACAGAATAGGGAAAAAATTGAAATAAAGTTAAAAAATTTCCAAATTTAGTGAAAACAGAAACTTACACACAAAAGAAGCTCAGTAAATCTCAAGCTGAATAAATGCAAAGAAAATCCATCTAGGCACATCATAGTCAAACTACTAAAGGCCAAAAGTAAAGAGAGAATCTTGAAAGCAGCCAGAGAAAAATGATACATTACATGCAGGGGGAATAATGATACCGATAAATGTGGACTTCTCATTGGAAATAACTGAGGCCAAAAGAAAATGACATGTCATCTTTATAGTGCTGAATGCAAACAAATAAAAGAAAACCCTGTCAGCCCAGAATTCTATATCCAGTGGAAAAATATGATTTTGCTCATATGTGGAATTTAAGAAACAAAACAAACAAGAAAACGGGGGGGGGGGGGGAGAGAAAGAGAGAGGCAAAGCAAGAAACAGACTCTTAACTGTAGAGAACAAACTGATGTTTACCAGGAGGGAGGTGGATGGGGGGATGCGTTAAACAGGTGATGGTTATTAAGGAGTGCACTTGTTGTGATGAGCACAGAGTGATGTATGGAAGTGTTAAATTACTATACTGTATACTTGAAACTAACATAACACTGTATGTTAACTAATTGGAATTAAAAACCTAAAAAAAGAATTCATGTAAAAAAATGAAAGTGAAATAAAGACATTTTCACAAACAAATACAAAGAGAATTCATGACTGGCAAAGTTTGACTCTAAGGAATCTAAAGTAAGTTCTATAGGCTTCAAGGAAATGATACCACTTGGAAATGCAGACCTACAGAAAAGAATGGAGAATATCAGAAAAAGTAAAGGCATGGATAATAAAAAAAGCAAAGAAACAAACACTACTTCCCCCTAAATACCTTAAAACACATATTTCACTTATAATAAAACAAAAATATTTATATTAAAGCAAAATTTTAACTTTGCAAAATGGGTTTATAACACACATAGATGTAATACATAAAAACAATTATAGCATAAACAACAGGATATTGGTGGTGAATGGGTCTATATGGTTGCACGTTTCTTGCAATTATGTTAAGTATTACTATATTAACTTTAAGTAGATTTTGGAAAGTTAGGATGTATACTGTAATCCCTAAACCAGCAGCTGGCAAACTACAGCCTGGGGGTGCAATCTGGACCAGCACTTGTTTTTACAGAAAATGTTTACTGAGTCCTGACCTAGAATAATCACTTAAAAATAATAGTTCAAAGAAGTATAGCTAAAAAGCCATTACCTAAATTAAAATGGAGTGTTCAATGCCAAAAGAAGGCACTGAACAACAACAGCACCACCACAGGGAAGAACAATCATAAAATGGTTGACCAAAGTACAACCAAATTGATAATTACATTAAATGGAAATGGACCAAACACTAATTAAAAGGCAGAGATTTTTAGAATGAATAAATAATTAAAAAAAAGACCCAATTATAAGACACTCACTTTAAATACCAAAACACAGATTGGTTGAAACTAAATGAATGGAAAAGATAGGCCATACAAACTGCAAGCATAAGTAGGCTGGAGAGACTTATTAATCAAATAAAGCCAGTCTCAAAAACAAACAATATTGGGGCGCCTGGGTGGCTCAGTCATTAAGCATCTGCCTGCAGCTCAGGTCACGATCCCAGGGTCCTGAGATCGAGCCCCACATTGGGCTCCCTGCTCAGCCAGGAGCCTGCTTCTCCTTCTCCCATTCCCTCTGCTTGTGTTCCTGCTCTCACTATCTCTCTGTGTTAAATAAATAAAAAAAAAAATTAAAAAAACCCAAAACCAAAAAAACAAACAAACAGTATTATCAGGAATAAAAAGTATTACCGGAGATATAGAGGAATATTTTGTAAAAATAAAAGGGGGTCAGTTCATCAGGAAGACATAATAATCATAAATGTGAATACTCTAAAAATAGCATTTCAAAATATATAAAGCAAAATTTGACAAATTTAAAGAAACAGAGAAAAACAAAATCATAGTTGGAGATTTAACACCCCTGATTCATCAACTGAAAGAATATCTAGATTAAAAAAAATCAATAATAGTTATAGTTTTTGTAAGATTTAGAAATCTAAAAACAGTTACCTAGGTTTTATCACCTTAATAACACCATGGATCATGGCCTTTCCTCTTAAGTCAGACCTACATGTGGATGGAAGGCAAGTATAGGAAACAGAGTTGGCCCATAGACAAATGTATTTTCCTGGTTATCTCGGCAACCAATGTGTTACTGTTTTTCATTTAATACCTGGCTTTAGAATTATGACAATTTAGAGATGTCTCTTTATTTTACACACAGAGAAAATATCATCCAGACAGCTAACTAATTTAATCAAACTATACAGCTATTAGGAGCATGTACTGGAGCAAATGTCAATTTGACCTTCAATATATCTTTCTATTATACAGCACTGTCTGCTTGTCGAGAGTTGCATAAATGACTACAGACATTGTGGAGGATCAAACAAATCTTCAGGGCCATCTGGATTTCTTGGATTGATTGATCCTAGCTTCCTTAAGATCTCAAAAGTCTATTCCAGTTCAATCAAGAAGAAGGGGACGATGTAGGTATCATAGAGCTATGTAAACCTCAAAAACTACTATAAACTCATGATTTAATGTCCAACCCATGTCATCCACTAAAGTAAATTTACTCGATTTCTTGCCTTAAGCCATGGTTACAAAATGGTTCTAATGTCTTTTATTTGGTTGAGGAAGTCAAACACCACATTTCACATTTATCTAGGCATATCTGATAGGCTGCAAATGAAAGTAAAATTCTAAGGAATGTCAACAATATATAAGATGAGTAAGTAATTTTATTTCTCTAGGCCTCCCTTCTCTACTATAAAAAGAATGAACATGATGAGCTTTAAATTTCTCTACCATTGCCACATACTTTAAGCTTTGTATACAGTGTAGCAAAGTGGAAAGAATCTACAGAAACACCATTTGCACTGATATTAACAGAAACCCAGAAAGAATGTTCTTTGGGGATGACTTTAATGGATAACACTGTCACAGACAAATTCTTTCTCTGGATATAGTCATTTTTCTCCTTTAGGTCTCTGATATTTTAGATTTGACCACTGACAAATATAATGAATGCCATTATGGGAAACAACAGGCAGGGGGCAGCAGATTTCAAAGAGGAACAAGTAAATGCAGGGACATTAGTGACAACTACTATAGCAGAAAAAAACATTTTTCTCTTATCCTTTTCTGACTCTTCAGTTGCCGTCCATTTAAATTATTATCTAATTTTATAACTTTAAATTGTGTATAGATATGTATATGACAAAGCAAGATGTTATTACAAATTATAATTTTCATAAAAATTATGATTCTAAATAAAACAGCAATATATGAAGTGTATGAAAGCTCATACAATTAAGCTTATGTACTCAAAAATTTATATATAGGTACTAGCATATATGTGTGTGTGTACATATGCATATGTGTATCTTTTTGTTTTTGTTTTTACTATTTCTCCCATTTATTAGTGAACGAAGACACTGTGATCTTTTTTAGTTGCCAAACTTCTGCTTATTTCTGTTCTATGAACATAAAAAAGAACTTGTAGCTACTCAGGGAAAAAATTGTATACTTCTGAAAAGATGTTTTGATGGTGGAAAAATAGCTAGTATTGTATAATCTTAAAAACTCTTAGAGCAGTGGCATGGCAAAGCATGGTGACACACATAGCTCCACGCTCCAAGGGTTCAAAGAACACTCAAATAGAATTAAAATGGAAGTAGGCAAGAAATTTCTTGATATATTAGCTTTATTCATATTCCATTATATTTATATAGTATCACACCATTTTATTTTGAAATGGATTTTATAGAAAAGTAATCATACCTAGGGTGGAGTGTAACAGTTATCACCACCAGTTTATAAACAGATAGCACTAAGGCATAGAATGAGTAATCAACTTGCACAAGTAACACATCTACCTAATGACGGAAAGAAGAACTGGTATTCTCTTAGTCTAACGTACTGATAATAATAGTTGTGCCAGAGAATAAAATGAATAAAATTTATTCATAGCTTAATTATTCCTAATTACTTACTGGTTTCCCTTGAACTCCTCTCTCTCCGGGGTTTCCAGTCTTACCCTACATAAGGAAGAAAATGTTTGGGTCACGTAGCTCCCTCACCAAATATTAATCATACACCAAGAAAAACAGGGAAGATTTTATCTATTTATCTTTAATGTGAAATGTTTTACTACTTACAATAAGACCATAAGGCCCTCTTTTTCCTTGATCTCCTTTTTCACCCTAACAAAGTATCAATACCACAGGAGTTAATATGAATGTGAATTATGGTCTTACATGTGCTAGCATATACTCACATAAAAGAAAACAGGACATCAAGTATATAATTCAATATTTTAAAAAAATTTCTCTGTGTGTAGTAAAAACTTTATATATGTTTCATACTTTTACTAAGAGAAAATTTAGAACCATACTTTTGTAAGGAAATACAACAGTTTTAAGTCAGGTAGAACACATATGGGCTCAAAAATCTTAACTGCATATGAAGTGAAAAAAATCAGTATTTACCTTGGCACCTTGTATACCTTGTTCCCCTAAGAGACCATCTGGTCCTCTTGGTCCCTAGGGATGGAAAAAAGTCCTATTGTTAATTTGAAATGTTATTTTTTAATTGTTATGCATCCTTACAAATGAGCACCTTGTGTTCTTCTTGACAAATTCCTTCTGCTTGTTTTTATACCATGACCACAGAAAAGAATACAGCTAGATACAGTTCATATGGATGAACCTATGTGTATGGGATAATCAAGCCTGTGTTTTCAAGATCTATTGCCAAATAATTAATCAGGTAACCTCAAAAACAGCTGATTCAGTCGTTGAGGTGGTTATAATATAGGTTTGTTATTTGAATATTCTGTTCACCTTATTTACTCAGGAGCCATCCACGATCTATTCTAGGAACAGCTCTACATTAACTTAAAAGTGGCTAGCTTGTTTGTCCGACAGTCTTCTTAAGTTTTATATTTTTGGAATGGCACTCAGAATGAGTGCTGACTGCATTGTACTCACTATGCACCTGCTTCACAACACTTACTGGAAGGTGGCCAGGGCACAGAAAAGGGACAGAAAATACTGCTGGGAATCTTCATGAAAATGTAAAACTTCTCAGCTAAGTTGTTATCAATATTTAGTCATCAGTTGTGAAGAACTGCTAGTTGCAGAAGTCACTCTCTAATAAAATGATGGTATGTGTCTCCATGCCTAAATAATAACTATCCTTGGAAGATCTTAAAGTCCCTTTCAAAGGAATTAACTCAATTCTACAACACTGACAACACTACAATGTCTACTGTGGAAAAGGTACTGCATTAAGTGTTCCGGGGATACATAATGTAAGAACATTACTCCTTCATGAAGCTTAAAGAATGGTTAGGTAAATTACACAAATGATGATAATATAGGTTGAGGTAAGGCAGTTTAAAGGCTAAAAGGATTCAAAGGAGGGAGAGAACTTTCACATGTTTGTATAAGGAATAAAGATAACATTTTGACAGTTGGAGATCATGCTCTAAAAGGAACTCTGGACAGAGGGATAGGATGAGAAAAGGGTACAGAGGCAGGAAAGAAGATACCCAAGAATGAAAAAAGTAGTTTGTTTAGCTGGTCTATTGACTACAAGTAGTATTTCTTAGTATTTCTATACTAAGTATTTTCTATAGTAAGAAATAATTACTAAGAAATAATTGTGGAAAGACTGGGACATAAAAGGTGAAAGACTGGAGTTTATATTTAAATCAATAGGTAATGAGAAGGCACTGAAGACTTCTTTTTTTTTTTTTAAGATTTTATTTATTTATTTGAGAGAGAGAGAGAGAGCAAGCAGGGGGGAGGGGCAGACAGAAAGGGAGAAGCAGACTCCCGCTGAGCAGGGAGCCAGACTCAGGGCTCGATCCCAGGACTCTGAGATCATGACCTGAGCCAAAGACAGATGCTTAACCAACTGAGCCATCCAGGTGCCCCAAGAAGGCCCTAAAGATTTCTATACAGAATGGTAATACAAATTTCCCAATACAACAAGCTGATTTGAAGGAATCCCCTAGGCTCCTTCTCTTTTATCCCATCTGAGGTCAGGTTGGTTTAGTTTTACGTTCTTAAAAAACTGCTTACTGTAATAGGACTCTCTTCCTGGGTACTCTTAGGGTACTGCATTCCCTGATCCTCTTAGGCACATTCGGGGGATTAGAGAGAAGGCTCACACTCCATGAGATCTATAGCTCCACTGGTTATACTAAAGTTAAAGCCATAGCTCTAGCCCTTCAATCTCAGTCTGTATTGAAGGTACTCCATGATCTGGCCCTAACTTCTTTTCCTGCCCTATTTTCCCACAAAAGACTGTAAAACTGAGTTTCAGTCTTATTGTGTAGAACCTTGAATATCAAGTTGAGGAATATGGATTTAATTTAGTAGATAAGAGACTTTTAAAGTGTGTTACTCATTTAACAAACATTTGCTGAGTACCTATTATAAGCCAGTCATTGCTTCAGGCACAGAAGATAGGTAGGGAGAAGAGGACTCATCCCCGAATTCATAAGCAATCAAATAAATATATAAACTTAATGACAGTGAGTAGTCAAATGTAATGAAGTAAAATAAAGGACCTTATGGGACTAGAGAGAATTCAAATGGGGAGCCCTATTTTAGACAGGGTAGTGTGAGAAGCCTCTCTAAAAGGGCATATGGGCAAGATCATTCCGGCAGAAGAAATAGAAACTACAAAGGTCCTGAGGTGGGCACATGCTTGGAATGATTAACAGTTAAGTAACTGAAGATGAAAACAGGAACAATTATTAAAGGATGACTTTGAAGTTTTAAGTGCAAAGATCCTTCAGGACCTTGTTCTAAACATCACCTTCACCTTAAAAATTCAGCAGCCTATAATGATTCTCTTTCTCTGTCACCTTCTAAACACATTCTCCTCTTTCTGCCCTGTAAGAAAACACTTCACAAAATTTTTTGGAGTTATAACAGAAGGTGGCTGAAGGAGTACGAAAAGGAACGAGCGTCGTCCGGTGACAGTAGCTATACTTGTGACGACAGAGCATAACCTACAAAGCTGGTAAACCACTATGTAATACACCTGAAACTAATGTAACATTGTGTGTCAACTATACTTCAATTAAAAAAAAAAAAAAGGAATACATGGTCAACATTCTTTTTTTTTTTTTTTTTTAAAGATTTTATTTATTTATTTGAGAGAGAGCGAGCGAGAGAGAGCACATGAGAGAGGGGAGGGTCAGAGGGAGAAGCAGACTCCCTGCTGAGCAGGGAGCCCGATGCGGGACTCGATCCGGGGACTCCAGGATCATGACCTGAGCTGAAGGCAGTCGCTTAACCACATGGTCAACATTCTTAAACACTGCAGAAAACAAGTGAAATCTAGACTGACAATGTGTCCATTGGGAATTAGGCACTTAACCCTTTTGCAACCTCAAATCTCTATCTTTCTTGGATATTTTGTTATAATAACTAGTAGAGTGATGACAGCATTAGTAGCAAACAAACTGGAAGTGTAGGTTTGCTTGGGTGGAGAGGGAGAGCGAGAATGAGGCGAATACAATGAATGTGATTCTAGACAAATCAACCACAATGAGACAGATATCTCTAAGGCTAGCGCTAGAGAGTGCGAAGTCATTCTGTACAGGTTTATTTTTTTTATTTTTTAATTTCTTTTAGATTTTATTTATTTATTTGACAGAGAGAGAGAGAGAGAGAGCACAAACAGGGGAAGCTGTAGGCAGAGGGAGAGGGAGAAGCAGGCTCCCCGCTGAACATGGAGCTGGATGCGGGGCTTAATCCCAGGACCCTGGGATCATGACCTGAGCTGAAGGCAGATGTTTAACCGACTGAGCTACCAAGGCGCCCCCATTTTGTCTAGGTTTAAATGGTAGCATCGATATGGATAAATCTTCAAAAGTCTTCCCAGACACAGAGTTGTAAATTTAGAATTAAAAAAAAAAATTGTTTGGTCTAAAGATGGCAAGTCTCTTTCCTTACATAAAATCAGATTAAGTGGCTGCCTGGATATATACATAGAAAAGACTGCATCTAGGTCAAGAGGAAGATCTCATACTCAACGGCCAGTTTCTGCTTCTGAACATAAATCACCTAATGTCAAGACTGAACTAGTGCAAACTCCGCTTTTATAATATGAAGAAATGGAAGCCTGCAGATATGAGTTGCCTGATTCATATGATGTCTAAATGTATAAAGACATCAAATAGTTGTGCTTTATTAAGTTTATAATATTTTTTCAAATGTTAAAAAGAAGCAAAGGTTAATCTTGTTAACAAGTGAATTTAGATTGAAATATAGGACCTGAAGTTTAGAGGAGGTTTATAAAATGAATATGAAACATTTACAAGTGCTGATTGGCATTATAATTGAAAGGTGCTCCCTCCAAAACTAAGGAATACACATAGTAATGATAATCACTCATTTTATAATGCTTTTGTCAAAATACTTTCACTCTAAATATACTTTCAGATTATTATTTCATTTACTAAACCAGGGAACAAAGAAAGAAATTTCTGCTCCTAAGTTGATGACAAAGATAACCACATTTAGTTTTTGGTTTGTTTTTTTTTAAAAAGGTCTAAGTATAGTAATTGTATTGATTAAAGGCTATAAAGCCTAAGGTTGCTGGTTAAGAGGTTAAGGCTGAAAGAACTCTAGGAAAGCTTAATACTCTCTCTGTTTCAGTTAAGGCTAAATTAATTAATTAAAAGCTTAGCTTTCTCAGCATCCATAAGTTTCACTCTGATATTGGTTATAAAAGTTACCCCTGGGTTAGTTTATATGACTTCTTTGACTCCTGAGACAAAATAAGCTTTAGGACAAGCTCTAAGAGAGACCCAACAGCATTATAATAGGCATCTAATTGGACATAAAGTTATTTTTTTAATACCTGCTTTAAAATATCTGATTATCAGAGTACCTGGGTGGCTCAGTTGGTTAAGTGTCCGATTCTTGATTTCAGCTCAGGTCATGATCTCAGGCTTGTGAGATGGAGCCCTGCATTGGTCTCCATTCTGGGCATAGAGCCTGCTTACGATTCTCTCTTTCCCCCTCCTTCTGCCCCTTCCCCCCAACTCATGCACATGCGAGCTCAATAAAATAAAATAATAAAATAAAATAAAATAAAATAAAATAAAATAAAATAAAATATCCAATTATCTGTAAAGCTCTTGGAGAATGTATGTGAGCTAAATAAAAAATCTGATCTTTTCCTCATCATCTGTAAGAAAAGTTAAAGTTGGCTACAATAAGTGGCTATAAGTAGGTTCTAAAAACTGGAATAAAGTCTGATAGTTCAGCTATATAAATTAAGCATGTTTCATAAAATAACAAGTACTTGAATTGTAGGCAATAATATTAAAGAGTTAACAAAAGTCCTGAATAATCAATAATCTTAGAAGTATTAGATGATAGGAGACAAAACCACTACTTCATATAAATGCTACAATTTAAAAAAAATTATCATTAACTACCACACTAATATAAACTGTGCACTAGTTTATGTAGGAAGCTTTTATGAGAATTACAAGGCCATCTCTATAATGCTTGTCATCAATTTTAAAGAGCTAAAGTATCTATGAATGAAAGAAACAACCCTTATTCACAGAACAAATGTCCTTCTAACTTGGATTCAGTATATTTATATTTCCTTTTAACCACATTCATCTGTCTTTGCTTGACCCCTCTATTAATTTTAAATTACTCAGACGCCTAACTAATTATGCCTAGCAGTCTGTTCTGGCTCTTGGTTGATGTAGCTGGGACAAAATGTTCCCTTAAACAAAAACTAATATTATCTGTGATTTTGTGGGAAAAATCATTTCATTCTATTCTTCTTTTTTTTTTAAATATTTTGTTTATTTGACAGAGAGAGAGCACAAGTAGGCAGAGAGGCAGGCAGAGGAAGAGGGAGAAGCAGGATCCCCGTTGAACAAGGAGCCCGATGTGGGACTCGATCCCAGGACCCCGGGATCATGACCTGAGCCGAAGGCAGACACCTAACCGACTGAGCCACCCAGGCACCCCCATTCTATTCTTTTATAAATTTTTTCAGGAGAAGAAACCACACAAAAAGCTCTTCTTTAATACTTGGCGTGACCCAGGTAGTACCCGCATTGAATCTAAATGCAAATGTTGGTGGCTGGTTTCCCAATATGATATGCGGTTCCTTGAAGAAGCCGCAATTCAGAATATTTATGTTCATATCCATTCTGCATCTTGCATAGAAAATCTTAAAACATTGCATATTTCTAATACAGTTAATTCAATCTTTTTTCCTCATGTAAATATTAAGTAGCATAGAATAAAAAATTACTCAGTTGTACGCCTCTATACCCTCCTCCCCGAGAAAGGGTACAAAATCTGAAGTTGCCTAATTATCAAAGGCCCAACCCATGGGCAAGAAAAGAGAAGCTAACTCTGCTCAGTGTGTCATCTCTCCTGTCAGGGCAGCTGGAGACAGGACACAGAAGTACACACTGGAGAGACACCAAAGGATCAGTTACCTAGCCCCAGTGAGTTAAATGTGCACATGAGGGACAGCAACTAAAGTTGTGCTGGTTCCTAGTGACCCAGAAAGGCTAAGCCACCATCTTACTGGTACTGCAGTAGAGAATCTGCTAGCCTAAATTGTCTATATAATGGATATGATTGTATGTATTATATTAATTAGCTTTGGCGTATTAAATTATTTCACTACACTTAAATGACTATTCTTCAGCCAAACTTGGCAGATGAAAAAAAAAAGCTTAGAGTATGTAGGATAAATAATAATACTTTAAATTTATGCCAAATCTCCCACCTAAGACTCTCAAACCATAAGAATGATACTTTCAACCAATCCTGCTCTTTTTCAGCTATATAAGAAGTGGGATTATACAACCTTCACAAAGCAGGTTAGACAAATTTTCATTATATTACTTTATTTAAGTTGTTTTCTGAAATGGCAGACATTGTTGCTTGCCTGAGCTTTTCTTATCCTCTGGAAAAGTACCAATATTGTATGATACTTCAAAAGCCACTGGGCTGTAACTAATTAAATAGTAAAACCCATGTGGTCCAGATCTAAAAGATAGTTACCATTGAATCCTCCATGGTATGAGGAGAATGCTTGACAAATTATAAGAAACCAGTAAATGTTAGATAGTTGAATGACAGATGGATGGGCAGGCAGACCCCTAAGAGCGTGTCCTATTATTGATGATGTTCACATGGCCATGTGATAACAGTGTAAGTCACAGGCAAAACAGTAATAAGTACTAGTTCCATAATAATTATTCTCTGCGTGATCTCAGGGTTAGTGTGCATAGGGCACAGCTTCCTCTCCAGTGTACTATGACACAGTAGTGTGCCATGAAGGGGTTAGAGGAATGCTGGGAAGATCAACCCCCTCAGCCTTTGGAGTGGTGGGGAAAAGCTGGAGCACAGGAACCTCCAGCCAGATACATTTTCATTTATCTCAGTGGGGAGACACATGTTCTTTTGTGTGTGTGTGTGTGTGTGTGTGTGTGTGTGTGATTGAAAAACAGTGGGAAAGATGGACCTAGCATATTGAGATCACATCCATAGTGGAGAACAGATTGATAAGAAGACAGTAGACTTATTTCGCTCAGCATAATACCCTCCAGTTCCATCCACGTCGTTGCAAATGGCAAGATCTTATTCCTTTTGATGGCTGCATAATATTCCATTGCATATATATACCACATCTTCTTTATCCATTCATCTGTTGATGGACATCTTGGCTCTTTCCACAGGGTATTATGCTGAGCGAAATAAGTCAAACAGAGAAAGACATGTATCATATGACCTCACTGATATGAGGAATTCTTAATCTCAGGAAACAAACTGAGGGTTGCTGGAGTGGGGGTGGGGTGGGAGGGATGGGGTGACTGGGTGATGGACACTGGGGAGGGTATGTGTTCTGGTAAGCGCTGTGAATTGTGCAGGACTGTTGAATCTCAGATCTGTACCTCTGAAACAAATAATGCAATATATGTTAAGAAAGAAAAAAAGAAGAAGAAGAATGTAGCAGGAGGGGAAGAATGAAGGGGGGGAAATCGGAGGGGGAGAAGAACCATGAGAGACGATGGACTCTGAAAAACAAACTGGGGGTTCTAGAGGGGAGGGGGTTGGAAGGATGGGTTAGCCTGGTGATGGGTATTGAGGAGGGCACGTTCTGCATGGAGCACTGGGTGTTATGCACAAACAATGAATCATGGAACACTATATCTAAAACTAATGATGTAATGTATGGGGATTAACATAACAATAAAAAAAATTAAATAAAAAAAAAAAAAAAAGAAGACAGTAGAAATAGGAAGATATTACATGACATCTGGAATGGAACTTTCTAATAATATATTCTTAAATATTCTGGTCTTCAGTTCTTTTTTGTATTCTCAATGTTCAGGAATTGCCTGAAACATTCTCCTGCAAAGGAAGTGTTTTTGTACTAAACAAAGCCTTTATTTCTAAATAAGATTTCCTTGTTTAGAAAGTACTGAATGAATTTTAAGTAATTGTGAGAAGCCATTTTTGGGAGAGAATCAGTAAAATGTATTTGGAGGATAAGAGGAAAATAGACCATTGAAGAGGTAAAAGTTGAGGACAAAGTCAGAAAAGGATAACAATCTATTGACTGATGAATGGATAAAGAAGAGGTGGTATATTTATACAATGGAATATTACTCAGCCATAAAAAGGAATGAAATCTTGCCATTTGCAACAATGTGGATGGAACTAGAGTATATTACACTAATTGAAATTAATCAGGGAAAGACAAATACCATATGATTTCACTTATATGTGGAATTTAAGAAACAAACAGATGAACATAGGGGAAGAGAAGGAAAAACAAGATAAAAACAGAGAGGGAGGCAAACCATAAGAGACCCTTAACTATGGAGAACAGACAGGGTTGCTGGAGGGGAGGTTGGTGGAGGGATGGATTAAATGAGTGATGGGCATTAAGAAGGGCACTTGATGGAATGAACACTGATGTTATACATAACTGATGAATCACTAAATTCTACTCCTGAATCTAATACCACACTATGTTAGTTAGTGTTACGTTAACTAACTTGAATTTAAAGAACATCTTGGAAGAAAAAAAAAGGGAAAACAAAAGGGCAACAATTACCCAGGGTTCATGGGGAAGTTAGAAAATCACGGAGCAAATGAACTTTCCATATGACTCAGGAGAAAACACATGTGGTTCAGGAGGAGTTCTTGCTTAGGTACATGGCTTCTATAAGCCTTCAATTACTTAATTAACGAAAAGTAAAACATAGCAAAAAGTATTTCTGCTTTCTTGCAACTGTCATAAAACTGGTTGAACTTTCTCACTTTGACTAATACAAAGTTGAATAAACACATTGGACCTGACCAAGTACTAAATGCTGGCAGGGTATAGACCACTAAATGACAGTTTGGGTACAGATCATCTACTGTCTTTTTATTTTATTATTTTAAATTTCATTTGGGCTAAAATATAAGTGGCCATCAGGATTATTTATAAATTGTAAATCTATAACCCAGTAAGGAAAATAGTTTTTCAGAAAAGAAATAATAATAAAGACAAATTTACTCTCTTTCATCAAATTTCACTTAAAACACAGGACATGAAACTAAAGTTATTATTGCAAACGGCATTCTTAACACTTTTCTCCCATTTGCCAACTGGAAAATGAAGTTTTTGTTTTGTTTTTAACTTTTGTTAGTTGGACACCATGTTTTAAAATATTTTCTTCACTAATTCTAAAAATCAAAGTAAAGCCAAGGGAGAAAGGAGAATTCTTACAGCCCACATATTCAGATTTATCAAGGAAAAAAAAAAAACCTCCTTAGTATTCTGTGTGGTGTCAAATAAGCATAGGCTTGGGAGATAGACACACTAAGATTTGAATCCTTGTTTTGTCATTTCTCTCTGTGTGCCTATAGGCCATATACTTAAACTCTCTGAGCTCTGTTTTCCTCAGCTATAATATCTGAGACAATACATCTTCTTTGGGTAGTTCTAAGTATTAAGTAATAATAGATGTAAAGGTGCCTGGCATGTGATGCAATAAATTGTGGTTCTTATTTCTTCAAAGAAAAAAAAAAGGATTTAATGTTTAAAAAACTCAAAGATTGAAAGATTTCTAATTTAATTCTTATACATAATCACCAAATGATGATGATTATATGACTTCTGATTTATAATTAATAAACAGGCATCCTGCATTTGTCTTCATTCCACTTCCTATTGCTCTTAATCTGTCATGATGTTACTATTCCTTGCTATGTAAGTCTCTTGTGAGTAGAAAAATGCTTAATTTAAACATCTTCACCTTTACAATTCTCCCAAAGAATGGAACTGGAAGTTGAAAATGTGAAAGAAGAATTCTATATGAATTAGTAAAATTTGTAAAACATAAAATGGAAAAGTATGGTTTTATGAGTACAAATGATAATGAGTCACACTTCAATTAATGTAGGTAGGTAGTTCATCTAATATAATGAAAACAAGGAAAAAAACCAACAATATCCAAGCACAATCTAGAAGACATAGAACTATTTTTGCTGAACACATCACTATTTATAAAGTCATTTTTTTTTTTTGAGGTTAATGTATTAGATTACTTCCTGCATTAGATAACTTACTCTTTGTCCTTTAGGACCTTGACTCCCAGGTGGTCCTCTTGCCCCCACATGACCCTACACATTGAAAATTTAAAAATTAGTTATAGAATTCACAGGAACATTAGCAAAATTGGAATTATAACCTTTCTTATGACATGTAATTCTCCTTGGGAATTCTTAAAATAAAATTGATTAATCTCCTTTAAAATATGCTTTATTTATGAAATAAATGCCATAATTTCTTTCCCCATTATTCTGCTATTCTTCCCTCTCCCAGTATTCCAACTAGTTTTCAGGAGGAACACATGGAGTCACAGTGGAAAGAGACACCTATTTAGCCAGTCTGAGTAGTCTAATCAGCTTGGTCCATCAAAAAAGCGATGGCTATTGCTGCAAGATTTCTTTCTCATTATTCTAGACATTTATGATAATCCCATCACATAAAAATAGATTTTTTTCCTGTATGATGAAAAATGTCACAAAATACCCCAAATATGCCACAAATAGATGTAATGAAGATTAAGTTGTTACTTATTACTAAGTCAGTTACAATGAATTTTTATACTTGATAGTCTTTAATGAAGAATTAGAAAACAAAATTTATTTATCTATATGACATTAGGTAGATAAAAACAGTGAACTTTCATAGGATCTTAGATTTATTTATTATCTTCTGTGAATAAAAAGACTGGCAACTGTACCAATCTACATCCGTCTTCCTAATTTTAGAAGTCAATAACATGCCTGTCTATGTAACATGCCTGGAAAGTCAGGCCTATCTTCAAAACAGAAGCTTCCCAAAACAGCATAAACCATTTCTTTCTTTTTTTTTAAAACCATTTCTGATAATAGTTCTGTTTAGGGGATTATTAAGGCTTATCTTTTTCATATTTAAGTTGATAATAATGGCCAAATTTTGATAAGCAAGCTTTATTTCTTTAGAGGCAAGATTTTGTTATCTTTCTCTATATAATAAATGGAGTATTTTTAAAACTCAAGTTTTGGTCAATAAAGATACATTTTCTCGAACTTTTATCTGGTTGTTTGAGAATATTTGCAAATTTCTAAGAAAAATATGTTGTGACTTATTTGTGATTTGTTTATCCAAGCTCACATGTACGCTTGATTACTGACTCTGTTTTCTTATATGTCGTTATTCAAAAGAAAGTTTAAATTTCTTTTTGTTTTAGCTACAGAATTGTACTGATTATTAAAAGTAAATGATAAAGCAAGTAGAGGTGAGGAAGATTAAGATACCATGAAATATTCTAGAGTGTTTTACATTGAGGAAAGAAGTAGCCTTCATCAGTTTATACATTACTTATTTTGCATAAGAACAAAAAGTATAGTATAACCAAAATCACAGATTTAAATTTTAAATAGACATTCTAGAAGGGAATATAAAGTCTTTACTTACAGGTAATCCCAGTGGACCAATGGGTCCTGGATCCCCAGGAGGACCTGGATATCCCTATAATGAGTAAAAATATGAAAGACATGAAGTCTCTATCATATCTGATTATTTTCATTGAAGACAAACCAGTAAATTATAAATAGCAATAAAAGTGATAATGTAAATAAGATCTCTCTTTCCTATCCAAGATATAAAAGGCCATGGGAAATGTACTACAGTTAGAAATAAGACATGATTACACAGAAGCTATATATACTTTTATTAGTAACTCTGCCTAGAAAAGAAATTGGCTAATTCGCAACGACGTGGATGGAACTGGAGGGTATTATGCTGAGCGAAATAAGTCAAACAGAGAAAGACATGTATCATATGACCTCACTGATATGAGGAATTCTTAATCTCAGGAAACAAACTGAGGGTTGCTGGAGTGGGGGGTGGGGTGGGAGGGATGGGGTGACTGGGTGATGGACACTGGGGAGGGTATGTGTTCTGGTAAGCGCTGTGAATTGTGCAAGACTGTTGAATCTCAGATCTGCACCTCTGAAACAAATAATGCAATATATGTTAAGAAAGAAAAAAAGAAGAAGAAGAATGTAGCAGGAGGGGAAGAATGAAGGGGGGGAAATCAGAGGGGGAGAAGAACCATGAGAGACAATGGACTCTGAAAAACAAACTGAGGGTTCTAGAGGGGAGGGGGTTGGAAGGATGGGTTAGCCTGGTGATGGGTATTGAGGAGGGCACGTTCTGCATGGAGCACTGGGTGTTATGCACAAACAATGAATCATGGAACACTATATCTAAAACTAATGATGTAATGTATGGGGATTAACATAACAATAAAAAAAATTTAAAAAAAAAAAAAGAAAAGAAATTGGCTAAACAGAATCACATATTATGACCTATTGAGAAGAGAATATTCATTTTATCTTTCTGTAGGTTTTGTTATGCTATGAATAGATATATGTTATATTATATAGATTATGAAGCCATTTCATTGTCAGAGACTAGAGAATTCTATAATTAAGGAATGTGAATGTGTAGAAATACTCTACAACCTGTTAAATTTTAGAAGGAACACACCCTTTATGGCATTAATACTAATTTAGAGAATGTCTTAGTAGGTAGTAATTCCTGAAATTGATTAACCTAATGGGTATATTAAATTTCTTAGTTTACAGCAACTGGACATAGCTAAAAATGATGTCTTAGTAGGTAGTAATTCCTGAAATTGATTAACCTAATGGGTATATTAAATTTCTTAGGCTACAGCAATTGGACATAGCTAAAAATGAAATCTTATAGTGTTTTGCTGATAATACAGAAGTTAAAACTAAAGAATAACTTAGGTAAAATAAACTTGTAGACAGTATTATATGCCACCAGATCTATTACGATAGATTTTCTGAAGCAAGAATCTTTTATTGATATTTTTTTTGTTCTAGTTCCTATCATGTTTAGAAACTAATAAACTAAAAAAATAAGATCTATATATAATATTTGTCATCTATTACTACCTTAAAGATGAAAGAGAATAAGATGAATTCTGGATTCTGATGTTTCACATATTATCAAAGAATTACATCAGGACCACAAACTCATGGAAGCATGGCAGTGATGGTATGTGCCATAGAAACTATAAGCTATATATATATTTTTTATTATTATGTTATGTTAATCACCATACAGTACATCATTAGTTTTTGATGTAGTGTTCCATGATTCATTGCTCGCGTATAACACCCAGTGCTCCATTCAATACGTGCCCTCCTTAATACCAATCGCCAGGCTAACCCTTCCCCCCACCCCCCTCCGCTCTAGAACCCTCAGTTTGTTGAAACTATAAGCTATAAAAGAAAAGTAGAATCCTAAGTGAATTTTCTTTTTCATCCATTTCAGTTAATTTATGGTGGGTTAATTCTTCTCTTAAAACTATTGACTCATTTGACCAAGTCATCTGATTTTCATGCTTTGCAGTGCCAATCAGCATGTGAAAGGTAAACTGTTTAAAGGAAAGGAAAATTCTAAAGGAAATACACTGTAAAATAGACATTTTCATTTACTTAAATTCCATTCAAGGCAATTTCACCTCTAGAATTATGATGTTTTTTGGGAACATATATTTCAAATCACTGACTCTTACCATAACACCCTTTTCCCCCTGGGGACCTAGTGGACCTGGACTTCCACGTTCTCCCTTTTAAAACAAAGAAAAAAGAAAAACATTAAGGCATGTTAATCAGTCATGACTGAGCTAAGCCTTGACAGGAAAATTGTCAGAATCATAACTTACATGCATATCTCATCCTAGCTGCCAACACTTTTTAATTTACAAATTTTGTATTTTTACCTTAAAGTTGCTAGACTTCTAATACAATAAAAATCCTCAAAATATATTTCAAGGGATAAAGTACTAAAAGTATTTTTATAAGTAGAAATGCTTATCATTTTGAGGCATATGAAATAGGATAGTAAAAGTATCAAAACATATTGTAAGAATTAACTAATTCCTATAACCATTGAACAAAATTTTATTTCTGTAGTCTACCACAATTAAATATAATTAAGATAATCAAATATGCCATAGCAGATTAAAAGAATTGATTCACATTAAAATTCCCAGGATTGTCATCTTAGTGTAGAACATTTGACTTTGCACAGAAGAAAATAAGTCAGAATAAAAACAATTACAAATCTAATTTTTTTAACTGAGCTCATTTTATATTTGTTATATTGTTCTTTTTTATATATTTTTTGAAGATTTTATGTATTTATTTGTCAGAGAGAGAGAGAGAGCGAGTACAGGCAGGGGGAGAGGAAGAGAGAGAAGCAGGCTCCCCACCGAGCAGAGAGTCTGATGCGGAACTTGATCCCAGGACCCCGGGATCATGACCTGAGCCGAAGGCAGACACCTAACCAACTGAGCCACCCAGGTGTCCCTATTTGTTAGATGCTTAATAAAAAATCAGTAAGTATATATTAAGCACTTTCGATGTACTGAGAGTTGGAGAGCTATAACAGAAATTTGACTTAGTCTCAAGTATTTGGAGACATGACATTAACAAACTCTCAAGTATTTGGAGACATGCCGTTAACAAAGGTCAATCAATTAGAAGACAATTAATTGCAAATTGTGTGGTGATTATTATTCTAAGTCCAGGAAGGAAAGAAATCAGGAAGGATTAGAGGAATCTGGCAAGACTTTATGGAGGAGATGAGAATTTGAGTCCTACAGTTTGTCTTTGAATAAGTAGAGGGAATGGGAGAGGATACTCTAAGCAAAAAAAAAAAAAAAAAAAAAAACCAGTAAGAACAGGAATAGGAACAAGTATGTAATATATGAGACAGTGGAGAGAGAAAGGTTTATATTGGAGAATATTAGAAAATTTGTTGGATGACCTCAATGAGATACCACCTCACACCAGTCAGAATGGCTAAAATTAACAAGTCAGGAAATGACAGATGTTGGCGGGATGCGGAGTTGGTGGGAATGCAAGCTGGTGCAGCCACTCTGGAAAACAGTATGGAGGTTCCTCAAAAAGTTGAAAATAGAGCTACCATATGATCCAGGAATTGCACTTCTGGGTATTTACCCCAAAGATACAAAAGTAGGGACCCGAAAGGGTATGTGCACCCCGATGTTTATAGCAGCAATGTCCACAATAGCCAAACTGTGGAAAGAGCCAAGATGTCCATCAACAGATGAATGGATAAAGAAGATGTGGTATATATATACAATGGAATATTATGCAGCCATCAAAAGGAATGAGATCTTGCCATTTGCAATGACGTGGATGGAACTGGAGGATATTATGCTGAGCGAAATAAGTCAAACAGAGAAAGACATGTATCATATGACCTCACTGATATGAGGAATTCTTAATCTCAGGAAACAAACTGAGGGTTGCTGGAGTGGGGGGTGGGGTGGGAGGGATGGGGTGACTGGGTGATGGACACTGGGGAGGGTATGTGTTCTGGTAAGCGCTGTGAATTGTGCAAGACTGTTGAATCTCAGATCTGTACCTCTGAAACAAATAATGCAATATATGTTAAGAAAGAAAAAAAGAAGAAGAAGAATGTAGCAGGAGGGGAAGAATGAAGGGGGGGAAATCGGAGGGGGAGAAGAACCATGAGAGACGATGGACTCTGAAAAACAAACTGAGGGTTCTAGAGGGGAGGGGGGTGGGAGGATGGGTTAGCCTGGTGATGGGTATTGAGGAGGGCACGTTCTGCATGGAGCACTGGGTGTTATGCACAAACAATGAATCATGGAACACTATATCTAAAACTAATGATGTAATGTATGGGGATTAACATAACAATAAAAAAATTTAAAAAAAAAAAAGAAAATTTGTTGGATGAACTGATTAAGCCAAAATTATGTAGTACTTTGACAGCAAAGTAGAGGGGTTAATAGGGTCAGCAGTATGGAGTCAATGATGGTTTTTGAAAATATTTGATCATGACCCATCAAAATTAGTCCCTCTGCTGTAGTACGTAGGATGGATTAGAGGATAGAAATATGACGGGGTAAATTTAACATAAACTGATAAGAGTATGTCTTGGGGGGTGGGGCAGGCTTTGGATTGACTATTAGAAAAGATGAATTACGTAGAAAAAAACTCTAACTCCTGCTAAAAGATTAGGCATAGAGAATGGAGGAAAAAGGAAAGCAAATATGGATTTTACTCTATTTATTCTGGAAGACTGGAAGAATTGAGATAGGTATAAGGCATACTAATATACATGAGATTATTGGGAAGAGACCAGTTAAAATCTGGGAAAATAGTGATAAATTTTAGACATGTTGACTTTGACTTAAACTAAAATTTTCAGATGGCAATAACTGGAATATTATCTAATTTACTTCTAATCCCAGCTCGACTTAATTACTCACAGAGTAGCCTTATGTAGTGATTGCACAAGACTCTCATGCTTAAAATTTATATCTAGCAAATCAGGTTTTAGTCAAATACCCAAAGTTTTGGTTTATTGTCTACAAGCCCATTATAAGATTCCATAAAAACAATTTAAAATGTCCTTGGTGGTCTCAAGTAAAGAATTACTTTTTATTTTCTAAAAAGACTTTCCTAAATTTGAAACTAAACATGGAAAATCACTCCCAAGGTAATGATTTCTAGGTAATCTTTAAGCAAATTACAATTTCCATTACAATATCCATGAATATCCATGAATAATTGCATACTGGATTCCAAGTGGAAAGTAAGAGATTGTGACTGAGACTTGGATCAGGTAAAGTGATAACTTAATCCCTTTCAAAACTGCTTCCTTTAGGGGGCTTGCTCTGATAAAGTAGATTTAAAAATGGTCTAGTCATAAATCTAAACCATCAGTTTCATCTTTTCTCTTCAGACCACATCATCACAACTTAAAGAGTAATCTGCCCTTTAAAAATTAGAAACATATAACCTATTAGCTATATTTCAATATATTTAAGATATTCAAGACGGATGATGCATTTTAAGTTATGAGTGATTTCTAATTAACATAAAATACCATATGAATGTCTCTCGTTTGAGTTTAGCCTAGAATTCTTACTGTTAAAAAAAAAAATGAAAGACATTACCTTTTCACCAATGCTTCCAGTAGTCCCAACTTCTCCAGGTAAACCAACAGGTCCCTTTTAGAAAAAAATATAACAGAAAATACACATTTTTACTGCATTGCTATTACAGCATCTTGGTTTTAAATCACCTTAATCCATGTTTCTTTTTAACTCATCCTAAATTTTATCTTAGAGTAAAATTCCTCCTAGTATAGATGTCCAGCCTATGACTTCACATCAAAAAGTAATCTATTCATTCAATCAACAAATATATATGAATGTCTAATATGTGTCAGGCTGAGCTGGTAGGCACTTAGTTTCATATCCAAACACAGTTCCTGTCCTTGTGGAATTTATAATCCAGTGGATGTTATAAAGAACTGTAGTTTTCGTAGCTTCTTGATGTGGATACACCAGCTTAAGAAGTCATTTCTGTGACTTCTTTGAAAATCCCTAATACTAGCACACATCCATTCATTAATTCATTGTCACTCAAGAAATATGTGGTGCCTGCTCCGTGCTGGTACTACATTGCTTTGCAGAGATTTTGTTAGCAAGTAAGGCAAACCCAAGCCCTGCTCTCACACAGCAAGAAGTCTTATACAGAGACTGAAAACAACTAAATTAAAAAGTAATAATTACAAAACATCACATTGGCTAATATAGGAAACAACTGTGATAACAACGTAGAGAGTGAAAGAGAAGACCTATGGAGAGATGGTCAGGGTAAACCTCAGGTCTGACATCTAATCTGAAAGCTGAAGAATAAGAAGAGGCCAGTTGGCCAAGAGAAGAAAAGAGGAAGAGTGTTCTAGACAGAGTAAACAACTTGAGTAAAGAATGAATTTAGTGCGCTGAAAGAAATGAAAGAAGGCAATCAGTAACACTGTTTCAGAGTGAACAAGGCTCAGTGTTCACCTACCTTGTCTTTATGGATTCTACTTCAAGCCGTATAGAAAACAAAATAACATAGACCAAACTTTATAATAACAACATAATCTTTCTCATGTCTTCAGTTATGAAGGCCTTTTCTACTATTGTTTAAAGATGTATGAAGCATTTTCTTTTTCAATGGCTATACCGTGCTTAAATAGATTATTATATGATAATATGAGTTAGCATATAGAAGGCACCTAAATCATAAAAAAAATTATTTGCTATGTTGAAGCTAATTGAAGTTTTTGCATGGGACATGATTATATCCACATATATTTTTATTATTATTCTTATCAATCTCTCTCTCACTCTACCTACCTACCACTCTACCTACCTACCTCTCTACTTACCTACCTTTCTACCTACCTACCTACCTACCCATCTATCTATCTACTGATCATGGATACACTGACATACACTATGTACTTCCTGTGTGTCTAATTTAATCCTCACAACAGCCATATTTCGTAATATTATCCTAATGCCCTTACAGACAAGGCAGATGAGTTAAACAGCTTGCTGAAGTGGATGCCTTTAAGTAGCGTGGATGAGTTTAAGTGGCCATTGAGCACTTGAAATGTAGCTGGTCAAAACTGACATGTAAATGTAAAAAGACATCAGATTTTGAAGACACTACAAAAAGAATGAAAAAATCAAATCACTGTTTAAATTGATTACATATTAAAATGATAATGTTTTGGATATATTGGTTTAAATAAAATGTTACTAAAATCAATTTCATTTGCATCTTTCTACCTTTGTAAATATGGCTACTGAAAAATGTTAAATGACATTTGTGACTGGCCTTATATCTCTATTGGACAGCACAGATCTATATTCTCAAACACTATGCTAATGTTAAGTTATATCCAGTTGGAAGTGACTTAATATATTTCTGTGATTATTGATTTTAAGAGAATTAACACTTTTACTCTGAAACAATGATCAATGGTCAGTTAATCAAATCTGAGAAGAACAATGAAATATAACTATTTGTGAGACAGTAAACAAAATAGCAGAAACTGAACACAGACTAATATTGATCCAGGGAAAAACTCTTTTCCTAACACATATAATCTAGGTAAGTGAATGGAGTAGGCCCATTTGACTTATCCCAATATTGACTATGTGTGCTAGAACAATGTCACCTACAGACCTATTTGGCTTAGCTCATAGCATTTGCTCACTAATTAATAGAAACTGAATTAGGTACTAAGATTTAAAAATGCAGAGATTTTTATATATAAAGCTTAATAAGATTGTTAGTTTCAGATGACCTAGCAAGCATAGGCAAGCATTTTCAAAGGCAAATCTGGATGGATCTAAGCAGCAGTTGCTACCTAGATGCATTCTTTAGGTTACCACAGCCCATACCAATTGCTCTTGTGTCTTATACCTGACCCGTTTCACTACTATATACTACCTGCCTGCTTCCAATAGGGCACTTGAGGTTGTCAGTCCTGATTTGAGTATTAGGAGGTGCAGTCTATCAAAAGGGCATACTTGGAAGATAGGCTCTCATTGGAAAATAGGCAGTTCACAGGCTTACATCTTTGCCCACAGGGAATCTTTAATGAAACTTAAATTAGGGGAGCATAAACAATGTATTAAGACTCTGATTCCTCCCAACACTTTTCTTCAGTTTCTTTTATCTATTTTCAAGTTATATACTTCTGGAGAAAATTCTAAATTAATGTTGTTGGAATGATGTACATTTTCCCAAAGGTGAAATGTATAAAATTTCATTCTTATTTCATTAGTTACTGATTATCTACCAGGTATAAAACACTATACTAGTCAATTTAGAAATAACTAATAACTAAAATACAAAGTAGATAGCAAAAATATTACAAGAAGATAAAGTCTACAGAGTATGGGAAAAAGCAGCAGTCGGCAAACTGTGACCCCAAAGGCTGGCTACCTCTTTTTGTAAGTAAGTTTCACTGAGACACAGCAATGGCCACTTGTTTACCTTTTCTCTACAGCTGCCTTTGTCCTCACAAAGGCAGACCTGAGCAGTTGTGACAGAGTCTGTAGGGCCCACAGAGCCCGAACCATTTCTCTTGGGGAACTACAAAGCAGTCATTGAAGCTATAGCCTTCATTTATAAGAAAAATCAGCAATTTATACTTTTTTGACCAAGAATTTTCATTTAAAAAGTTTTAAAAACACTGATTCTACGTCTAACACACATTAAGGAAAATGACAAAGGCTAGAGCCAAAACATGCTGTGTGTTAAGAGCTAGACAACTCTACAATAACTGAAAACATTTCACTTTTTATAAAATAGGATATGTAATAGTCTATTTATAGATTTCGTTAGCTAAAGCAGAAATTCAGAAGGCCAAAAAGCCTTATGTATAATGAATCACTTGTTAGAACTGAAAAGAAGTATTATTTTTTTTCTAAAAGTCAGTAAAAACTCTAAAATACACTAGTTCTATTTTTTTTAAAGTAACCACATCCTTCTTATTCACTAAAGACTAATGTAAAATTAGAGTATTTCCTAGTTGAAACTAAAATGTTTAAAAATTTTTTTATATAAAGTTCTTAGACTTGACAACTCTGCTTTAACTGTGGTTTAGAATCTATCTATATTGTTTCAAATTTTCTTTTCAGTGAAGAAACAACTGCAGTTACAAGATTAAAAAAAAAAATCTCAGACCCCAAAGCTCTTTAAATTCACTCGAAAATGGAATATTATAAGGCGAATTCTCTAGGATGTAGCTCTGTTTTACCTTAGAAACATATCAACTTCAATGTTTGTATTTATTAGTGTTATTATATTTACTCTCTTTAAAAATAAAAATTTTAGAAGTCATCTTACCACAGTAAAAGTAGTATTTGGTTGTACTAGATGAAATTGCTGATATTTGGCATTTTTTTTTTAACCTTAAACATTGGTAATTTTACATGATTCAATCTAGTATAAAATTCTGAGGGTAAAAGAAACAGAAGATTGGCCAGACATGAGAAAATGACAACTCTAAGCACTACATGGGAAAATAAACTTCCATATCTATTATTAAGTTCTCCACCTTTAAAGATCTCATATCTTCACATGTTTGTTGAAGATACTAAAAATACAGACTGTTGTCAGTCTAGACAGATATGGGGAAGACACAGAAAAGTAGAAATAAAGTGTGTGTAATCTATGTGGGTAAGAAAGAGAAATTCATTTTTAGATAAGATGACTACGAGATATATATTGGACATTTTGGTAGGAATATTCACAACACAATTGAGTATACAGGTCTAGAGCTAAGGAAAGATATACGTGAACCATCAACAAAAAGACAGTAAAGAGTAGATGCATCACCAGAGAGTACGTGTCCTGAGAAAAGGAAAGGCCAAGAACAATAACATTTAGAAGGCAGGATGAAAAAAAGAAAACTTACGGAATTGACTATATAAAGAAAGTGTACTGTCAAAAGGAGGATACTGTCAGGGCGCCTGGGTGGCTCAGTCAGTTAAGCATCTGACTCTTGATTTCAGCTCAAGTCATGATCTCAGGGTCGTGAGATCAAGCTCTGTGTTGGCCTTGCACTCAGCACATTGTCTGGTTGTCCCTCTCCCTCTGTTCTTCCCCATGCTTGAGCACGCTCTCTCTCTCAAATAAATACATAAAATCTTAAACAAACAAACAAACAAAAGGAGGATATTGTCTATTTATTTATTTTTGTCCATAATGTTTCTTCAGACCTTTTCATTTAGGGGTAATTTTATGACTTGACAAACATGAATGGACCTTTTCTGTTTATTTGGAAATAACATCATTATTCCTAAAAGGCTAACCTTTGGATCACTTCACCCCTATTTTCAAATGAAATCTATAAGCTAAGGATATATTTGTTTGACAGTGTGACTTGGACTAAGCAACTTCAGCTCATTGTGCCTCATCCTTTACCATTCAGGAAGATGTAACCTCAAGTTCATTAGTCTGCATGTTCTATAAAGCAAGGATAATGTCTTATCTGATACTATATCCCTTATACCTGGCATACTTCCTGGAATATAGAACATAATTACTAAATACATGTTGAGTGAATGAGTCAACAAATTAGATGGAGCAGTAGTGGTGGAAACATAGATGAGCTGCCCACATCACCAGCAGAGATGCTTCAGCAGTAAGGCCTACATCCAAAGACTAACTAAAGTGAGGGTATAAAGGCATGTCCATTTTTGCCTAATATGGGATTGCTCTGTTGGGCCATATATGCCCCAGAGCCCCCTAAAGGATTGTTTGGACTCTCATTTCCTCCAGTGGAAGGACAGAGAAACTGAGCAAAAGCCCAGGATTTAACAGAGTGATCAAACTCCAGGGAAGGTTAAATGTCTAACCAAGACAACTCTGTTAGAGCAAGGCCAGGGCCTTCGTTGGGGAAAAAGTGGGATCCTGACACTTGTCATGAGGACACCTGGATAGAGGTCCCTGAAGATTTTGAACCACCAGACTCTATGAGCTTACAAATTTGGTCTACCTCTCATTAATGCTAGCACTTTCTCCTTTAAGAAAACATGCGTCCCAGTTAGGATTTGTCCATAGATCCTTTTTTGGCCATTATGTCAAGAACTAGGGTTAAGTCACAGCATAACCGATCTGGGAGCTTGCTATGTCTGACATAGGAGGAAGAGACTATACCCCAAAGGAATGAAAGATCTAGCCAGTATATACTGGTAGGAATTGGGACAGTATGTGGGAACCTGATTTTAGAGGTACTTAATCAAGGGAGAAATAACATAATCTAAAAAACATAAATATAACATAAATTAGATATGAGAGTTTATTAATTTGGGAGCACTTATCAAAGATATAGGATTTAGCACCCTGGCAAGGACCTCAAGAGATTGTACAAACTCCTGCAGTGGGTCTAAGCTATGAGATAAGCAGCTCTGCCCCTTGGGCCTTATGACCGGGCAGACCCTATATTTTTTAGAAACATCAGAGGTGGGAAAGGAAGCCAGGTAGAGCTTACAGCAAGCCTTGATAGGAACAACACAAAAGGCTCCTTGGATTTTGTAGCAAGGCCATGCCATTTGCAGCAGAGATTTACATGTGTTTTGGAAAATCAAATTTTAGTGTGCTACTAGGCTCTAATAGATACTGAGCACCAACCATGGACACCAAATGACCATGCATCTGGATCCATCTATCATAAGCTGAGTTGTGTCAGACGTAAGGTGAGCAGTTCCAGTACAATCTGGCATGGAACATGAGCAGGACAGAGATATAGGCAAACTGAACGAACAAGTAGTCTAGACCCCCAGCTAGGACCTCTTTTTCATCAGACATCTTTGGCTATCTAGGAGATCTCTTATGACTAGCTGCTTGGGAAGAAAAGTCCAAAACTTGGTTTATGGATTGGTAGGCTTAGTGCTATGGACTGGCTATTTGTGTCCTCTCAGAATTCCCATGTTAAATATCCAATGCGATGGTATTTGGAGGTAGGGTTTTGGGGAGGTAATTAGGTGGTGAGAGTGGAACTCCCATGATGGGGTTAATGTCCTTATAAGAAGAGGAAGAGAGCTAGCCCTTTCTCTGTCTACCATGTGTGGCTACAGTGAAAAGGCAGCCATCGGCAAATCAGGAAGTGGGCCTGTACCAACCAATGGATCTGTCCAACAACACGTTTGTTGTTTAAGCTACCCAGACTATGGTGTTTCATTATAGCAGCCTGAACTAAGACACTTACTACGTAGTTGCAAACTGAAAATGGATGGAAGCTGTATTATAGCTTCACTCAGGGGTGTCTTAAAAGGCAGTGGAAAGGGAACATTTCTAATGAGCAGAATTTCTGGCAGTGCACCAGACCATCCACTTTCTGGGAAGGAGAAGTGGCTTCAGGTTAGAATATGTACAGACTAGTGGGTATCTGTGAGTGACCCAGCTGGTTGTCTAGCCACCTGAAAGGAAGAAGATTGTAAGACTGGGAACAAGGTTTGAAAATGAGGCCCATAGCATAGATGGGTACATTCGACACAAAGAGCAAAGATTTTGTATCAAACATTAATGCCTACCAGAGAAGGTCAAACCTGGAAGACTGCCTGGAAGTATACAGAATGATTCAGAAATTTGACATCAGCAAGTCTTGGTCATTAGTCATCTCAGTGCTGGATGATGGGCATATGAATGAAATGGGCATGGTGGGAGAGGTGGAAGGTATGCATGGGCCTGACATCATGGGTTCTTATTTAACAAGGCTGAATTAATTACCGCTGCTACTGAATATTCACACTGCCAATAACAGAGAACAACACTGTACCCATGAAATGATGCCATTCTTTGAGGAGAACAACCAGCCCCTTGGGGGCAAATTCACGCCTGGAAAGGCCAAAGATTTACTCTAACAGAAATACTCTGGGAATGGGTTTCTTTCTTATCTTCAGGCCTCAATTAAGCAGCAGTATCTGATAGCTTACAAAGTGTCTAATCTATCTTATGAGATCCCAAAAACATTGTGTCAGAACACGGTACCCATTTTACAGCAAATAAGTTGTGAAAGTGGACCTGGGTTCATGGGATTTAGTCGTTATATCATATGACAACAAGAAGCTTCCAACCTGATGGAGCATTGGAATAGCCTGCTAAAGGAGCAGTTAAAGTGCCAGCTAGGAGGTGATACTTTTTTTTTTTAAAGATTTTATTTATTCATTTGAGAGAGAGAGCGAGAGCGCACAAGTAGGAGGAGCAGCAGAGGGAGAAAGAGAAGCAGGCTCCCTGCTGAGCAGGGATTCCAATGCAGGGCTGGATCCCAGGACCCTGAGATCATGACCTGAGCCGAAGGCAGCTGCTTAACTGACTGAGCCACCCTGGGGCACCACCCGGAGGTGACACTTTTTAACGATAAAGCACCACCCTATAGGATAAAAAAGTATACACATCAAATCAAAGACAGTTATATGGTACTGGATCTCCAATAGAAAATAGTCATTGGTCTTGGAACCAAGGGGTGGAAGCAGAATTAATCCCACTTACTACCACTCCCAACATCTCTGTAAAGGACCCTATACTTTGCATCCCCACAAAATGTAAGCTCTGCCAGAATAGAGGTCTTGGTCCCCAAAGGGGACATATTTTCATTAGGTGACACATTGATCTATATCTTATGGCTGCCCTTTTGAGCACTTCAAGTTCTCTGTATCTGGGCACCAGAAAGCAAGGAAGAGTCACCACCGTGGCGTAGTTAATTCAGCCTGATCATCAGAGGGAGAAGATTGCTATCATTTGTGGTCCTAAAGCTAGCTGCAGTGTTAGGGGCTATAATTTGTACTACTAATTCATTTTCTAAAGTTTTCCCTCAGGAAGAGAATCTACCAGAAAGAGGAGCAACTCCCTGAAAGGGTATGAAGTCAACCCAAGTAACACAAGGAGTAAACAGTTGTGAACATCAAGATGGGCCACCAAGATACATCACCAAGGAAGAATATGTTGCCTAAGCTGTCATCAACTTCATGTCTTCACCTTCAGAGGGCCTTCCTGACCAATGCACACCCCAGGGTGACCCATATACTATGGGTGCTTGAGTTGGAGTATAAAAGCCCAGCCATTCAGCCCAGCATGATGGGTTTATAAAGGATTCAGAGCATCCTATAGGGATGGTTGAGATTTAAGTATGGCCTGTATCGATTTGACTTCTCTATCTATTCAACCCAGTTTCCTCTTCCTTTTTCCTCAAGTGTTACTTTCTAATCAATACCCTGCAGCAAAATTCTATCTCAGCAGTCTGCTTCTGGAATATCCCACTTGTGCTCACAGTTTCTCCCTAAATGGGAGCCTCAATCTACAGAGGGCCATGGAATTATTACAAAGTGTCAGTGAGTCCATACATAGGTACTGAGAATATGCTAAATACAGAAAAGCAGGACTCCCATTTGTTGGTCTGTAAAAATGATCTTCATTTATGAAAAGACTGAGTATCACTAAGAGTAGTTTGAATTAGTAAAGGCAGATTCCCTTTTTACATATTCCCTTTGACAAGATATAACTGTCATACTTAGTGTAGCTACTAAGGTACACATCGTCAACCTACTTTTAATGCCTGGGTAATGGCTGTTATCATTGTTAGGATAAACTGAATGCTTTATCCTTTTTACTGAAAGGAAATTGTTCCTTACATATATATGGTTTCTGGGGATTGACTTGCAGGTCCAAAGTATAAGAAAATAGCACTTGGAATGTATCCCAAATGCAACCTGAGGGAGACTCTCTGAGATAGCATCTGGAGTGAGATTTCATCCCTTTCCTTTTGTACGAAGTGATAAATCTTTTCTTGATAGATCAGGGATGAAACTTTTCAAGCTCACCAAAGACTGAGGATACTCTGGCAGCAAAAAACTATAGCTTACTGTAATTTGTTTTCCAGAATATTTGACTTACTTTACCAAAAATTCTTTAACTCTACTTCTCTTTCAAGTAAGGTACACTTATATACAGACACTTTCACTATACCAATATCTAGTGCCTAAGAATTTAAATAAAACAAATGAGCAAACCATGTAGCATAATGATTATGATAAATCATACCTGTTACTAAATACAGGAAATAGTTCTCTTACTTTTTTCTCTGGAATAATGTACGAGTATAAGTAAATAAAAACAGTGATTACTCATCTGTGTTATCCACTGTCTTTGAAACCAAGAATGTGCCCGATTAGCCTTATTAATTTAAAGTTTCTGAAAATTGAAGATAAGCTATCTATATCTATAAACACTGGTGACTTACTAAAGAAAAGCCAATTATTTAGAAAACCTGCATTCATGAACACTTTAAAAAGTATAGAAGTGCCCTAAAATAAATTCATTCATTCACTTAGTCAACAAGCATTTGAGAATAGAATACATGCCAGATATTAAAAAATAATGCAGAAAATTTATACAGTCAGTTAAATTTAAAATACAGACGAGCATTTCATTATTTCAGAGGTTCCTGACTGGACAATAGTTTATTGTGGCAACACTTCCTCCACTTCATACTGTTGGCATTTGGATATACAGGTTTTCTAAAATATGTAACTCAACAGCCTGCTCAGTATCCAAACAGGGATTTCAGTTTCTGACATTTCCCTAACAACTACTTGACTCTTACTTCCTTGAATCATACATGTAGTCATGAAATGAAAGTTCAGAATGAAGTTTTGCCTCAGGAAGGTCTGGCAATAATTAAAAGAATATGCCTGGAATGTCTACTCAACAGATGCTTTTACTCACACGTATGTTATGAGAACCTTGAGAATAGAAAGGCAACTGGTGCTGTAGTCCCTGCACTAAATTGCCTGGCATCTGCTGTTCACATTATTCTGCTCTTCTGAATAAGTCTCATGACAATCTAAGGTGATAAAGTGAGTATCAACACAGGGCTACCCCTAATCTTGGTTGAACTTCTTAAATTATTGATTAAAAAAATAAGCTGGATGAGCAATAAGAGGAATTCTTATTCCTGCTGTGACACTTGTGTTGGAAAACATTTGAACTGTAAGCTCTTCCTAAAACTTGAATAAACTAGCAAGATCATTCACAGAAAAGAATAAGTGCTTATAATTACAGCATATTTTTTCCACTTAAAAAAAAAAAAAAAGCTTCTAACTTGTATAAACTCTGAGAGTGGCCTGTGTTCTGTTCGTCTTGATGTTCATCTCAACTAATCTCATTGTCTAGCACCTTCCCTAGCATAGAGCAAGTGCTGAGTAAGTATCTGCAGAATGAATGCATAGCATAAATTGGATGCTGAATATTTTTTTTTTGAATTTCAGTATAGTTAACATATTGTGTTACATTAGTTTCAGGTATATAATAGAGTGATTCAACAACTCTATACATTACTCAGTGCTCATCACAAGTGTATTCTTAATCCCCTTCATTTATTTCACCCATAACCCCACCCATTCCCCTCTGGTAAACATCAGTTTGTTCTCTATAGTTAAAAGTCTGTTTTTTACTTTCTCTTTTTTTCTTTGTTTGTTTTGTTTCTTAAATTCCACATATGACTGAAATCTTATGGTATTTGTTTTTCTCTGACCTATTTCACTTAGCATTATACCTTCTGGATCCATCTATGTTATTGTAAATGACAAAATTTCATTCTTTTTATGGCTGAATAATATTCCATTATATATATACCACTTCTTCTTTATCCATTCATCTATCCATGGACACGTGGGCAGTTTCCATAATTTGGCTATTGTAGATACTGCTTCAATAAATGTTAAGGTGCATATATCTTTTTGAACACCCAGTAGTGCAATTACTGGACAGTATGATAATTCTATTTCTAATTTTGGAGGAAGATCCATACTGTTTTCTACAGTGGCTTCACCAGACTGCATTTCCACCAAAAGTGCATGAGGTTCCTTTTTCTCCCATCCTTGCCAACACCTGCTGTTTCTTGTGTTTTTTATTTTAGCCATTCTGACAGCCATTCTGATAGGTGCTATCTCATTGTAGTTTTGATTTGCATTTCCCTGATGATGAGTGATGTTGAGCATCTTTTCATGTGTCTGTTGGCTATGTATATCTTCTTTGGAGAAATGTCTGTTCATGTCTTCTGCACATTTTTAAATTGATTTTTTTTTTTTTGGTGTTGAGTTGTGTAAGTTCTTTATATATTTTTGATACTAACACTTTATCAGATATGTCATTTGCAAATATCTTCTCCCAGTCAGTAGGTTGTCTTTTAGTTTGTTTCCTTTGCTGTGCAGAAGCTTTTTACTTTGATGGAGCCTCAACAGTTTATTTCTGCTTTTGTTTCCCTTGCCTCAGAGATACATCTCTGCTATGGCTGATATGAGAAATTACTGCTTATGTTCTCTTTTAGGATTTTAATGGTTTCAGGTTTCACATTTAAGTCTTTAATCCATTTTGAGTTTATTTTTGTGTATAGTATAAGAAAGTGGTCCAGTTTCATCCTTTTGCAAGTAGCTGTCCAGTTTTCTCAACACCATTTGTTGAAGAGACTGTCTTTTACCTGTTGCATATTCTTGCCTCCTTTGTCAAAGATTATTGACCATACAATCACGGGTTTATTTCTGGGTTTTCTATTCTTTTCCATTGATCTATGCACCTGTTTTTGTGCCAGTATCATACTGTTTTGATTAATACAGCTTTGTAGTATGTCTTGAAATCTGGGATTGTGACACCTCCAATTTTGTTTTTCTTTTCAAGATTGCTTTGACTATTCAGGGTCTTTTCTAGTTCTAGAGAAATTGTAGGATTATCTGTTCTAGTTCTGTGGAAAATGCTGGTAGTATTTTGATAGGGATTACATTAAATCTGTAGATTGCTTTGGGTAGTATAGACATTTTAACAATACTGTTCTTCTAATCCACCAGCATGGAATACATTTCCATTTGTTAGTGTTGTCTTCAATTACTTTTATCAATGTTTTATTTTTCAGAGTATAGGTCTTTCACCCCATTGGTTAAAAATCTAACTTAGGGATTTTATTATTTTTGGTGCAATTGTAAATGAGATTGTTTTCTTAATTTTCTTCTGCTACATCATTAGTGTACAGAAGTGCAACAGAGTCTATACATTGATTTTGTATCCTGCAACATTACTGAATTCATTTATCAGTTCTATTAGTTTTTTGGTGGAATTTTAGAGTTTTCTATATATAGTGTCACGTCATCTGCAAATAGTGAAAGTTTTACTTCTTCCTTGCTGATTTGGATGCCTTTTATTTCTTTTTGTTTTCTGATTGCTATGGCTATGACTTCCAGTACTATGTTGAATAAAAGTGGTGAGAGTGGACATCCTTGTCTTGTTCTGGATCTTAGGAAAAAAGCTCTCAGTTTTTCCTCATTGAGTATGAGGTTCTCTGTGAGTTTTTCACATATAACCTTTAATATGTTGAAGTATGTTCCCTCTAAACCTACTCTGTTAAAGGTTTCTATCATGAATGGATGTTGTACTTTGTCAAATGCTTGTTCTGCATCTACTGAAATGATCATACGGTTTTTATCCTTTCTCTTGTTAAGGTGATGTATCACACTGATTGATTTGCAAATATTGAACTACCCTTACATCCTGGGAATAAATCCCACTTGATTGTGGTAATTTTTTAATGTATTGTTGGAAAGGCAAAGAATGAAACTGAACCCTTATCTTATATCATACACAAAAATCAACTCAAAATGGATTAAAGACTTAAATATAAGACCTGAAACCATAAATCTCCTAGAAGAGAATACATAGAGAGGGTAGGTCCTTGACATTGGTCCTGGCAATATTTTTTTAGACTTCACAGCAGAAGCAAAGGCAACAAAAGCAAAAATAAACAAACAGGACCACATCGAACTAAAAAGTTTCTTCATAGCAAAGGTAAGCATCAACAAAATGAAAAACAGAATGGGAGAAAATACTTGCTAACCACATATCTGATAAGGGGTTAGTATCCAAAATATACAAGGAACTCATACAAATCAATAGCAATCAATCAATCAATCAATCAATAAAAATCCAATTTTAAAATGGGCAAAGGGGCACCTGGGTGGCTCAGCTGGTTAAGTGTCCAACTCTTGATTTCGGCTCAGGTCATGATCTCAGGGTCATGGGATTGAGCCCTGCGTTGGGCTCTGTGCTCAGTGTAGAGTCTGCTTGTTCCTCTCCCTCTGCTCCTCCCCCCACTCTCCCTCTATCTCTACAATAAATAAAATCTTTAAAAATATAAAAAATAAATTTAAAAAATAATAAAATGGGCAAAGAATTTGAATAGACATTTTCCCAAAGAAGATATACAAACAGCCTTCTGGTACATAAAGGTGCTCATCAGCACTAGTCATTAGGGAAATACAAATCTCAGCCACAACGAGATACCACCTCCCACTTGTTAGAATGGCTACTATCAAAAAGACAAAAGATAATAAATGTTAACAAGGATGTAAAGAAAGGGGAACACTTTTATGTTTTTGGTGGGAATAGAAACTGGTACACCCCTATGGAAAACAGTACGGAGGCTCTTCAAGAAATTGAAAATAGAACTACCAATGACCTAGCAATTCTACTTCTCAGTATATATCCAAAGGAAATGAATTATTATCATGAAGAGATATCTGTACTCCCATGTTCATAACAGCATTATTTACAATAGGCAGTGTATAGAAACAACTGAAATGTCTTTGTTACCAACTGTAACAATGTATTGTAAAATTGAAATTTTCTAAGAAAGTAGAACTTAAATGTTTTCACATACAAATAAAAGGTAAATATGTAAGGTGATGGATGTGTTAAGTAACTCTATGGGGGAATTCTTTCACAATGTATATGTATATTAAACCAACACATTTTACACTTTAAATATCTTACAATGTTATTTGTCGATTACACCTCAATAAAGCTTAAAAAATGAACTGATACAATAGAAAATTTTATTACTAGACACTTTAAATGATCTTTGATAATATAAAGAAGTAGAAGACCTCAAGAAAAAGAAAAAGCAAAAGAAAATGCTGCAAGGAGGGGTTTGAATGGGTTTGGGAGGAGGGGTGATGAGTAAATTTGAATCCAATGAGTCTGAGGTACAATTTTTAACTTTAAAGGAAACTACAGATCAGACAAATCTTTTGGATTTACCTTTATCTATTATTTATTTCTTAAATATAAGTTACACTTCATATTTAGGCTGTGTTTCAAAAACCCTGGTCTTTAAAGAACTTAATCTAGTACTGGAAAGCCATGTAAATAAGTAAGAGCAGTAAATGATGATAGAAGCATGGATAAGGTATAGAGGATAAAGCAATCAAGGTTTAGAGGAGGTGATGCTTAAGCTGACTTGTGGAAGAACAGGAGGTATTTGTGAACCAGAAAAGACAGGAAGGACATTACAAGTAAGTAATAAGAGCCAGGTGAGCTGTGACCACTTATGTCTTACCTCCCTCCAGCTACTCTGAACCGCTTATAATATAGTTTTGCAAACATTGCAGATATTTCATGCCTCCCTATATTTAATTCTCATGCTGCCATTCCCATTGAAATGTCCTTCCTTATTCAGATTGTCTCACAAGAAGATGTCATACTTTCAGACTTTGCTCAAGCACACGGAAGTCCTCTTAAGGTACAGCTCGTAGCAAATAAATTAGAAAAATTACCTTTCATTCTTAATTTATTTCAGTTCCATCATACAAAACATATACTATCGTCACTGTAAAATGGATTAGGCCTGTGTTCGTTGCTGTGGGAGGCAGTTTTCTGTATAGATAACTCAAATAAAAAAGTAACTGTGATATAAAGCAAAATAAGCTAAGGACCATGAGAGTGTAGATAAAGTACTGAAAGGCTCAACAAGGAAAGAGACTGAATCTAATTTCGGGCAGGGATACCAGAAAAGACTTCATGATAGAGCAGATGACTTGAGAGGGGTCTTGAGAGTTGATGCTAGGAAGACAATGGGAGCGGGAAAATGAAGGCCTTTAGAGGTTACAGAAATAATCCGAACAAAGGCATACATAAGTGGGTTCCTTTTAGCAACACTGAACGCCCAGTTTGGCCTAGGAAATTGGCAAGTGTGAGAAATAACAACTATAAGGATAGGTGAAGGATATATTGTAGGAGGTCTTAACAGTCAGGTTGAAAAATTCTTATACTCTATATTCTTAAGGCTTCCACAGACTCATTTCCCCCTTATAATCTACTATGTCCCATTCCCCTAGCATTTTGGGAGGAGCTTGTGTCATCCAGGTCTTTCCAGACTTCAGTGACTAAACTGATTTTATTGCTAATGATATAATCAACACACCAAAGAAACATAGATTTTGACAGAGAATTTTTCCAAAACTCATTTATCAGGAAAAAAAAAAAAACACCTCAAAAAACTGAGCGTATAAGACTTACATCTCAGAAGCTATGATCTTAGACATAAACATAGAAAGGTTATATAGTTATAAAAATTTTCTATAAGATACAAAGCTGGCTGTATTTATGGTTAAAATAAAATTATTATTTCACTTATTTTTCCTATGGTCAAAAGGGGAGTATTATACATGTATCTTTTTCAACAAAAATGCTGCAATGTTCCCCCTCAGGCTGTTCTGCCGAATTGATGAAAAAAAGAGATGTTTCATAAACAGAAGATAGAATGCAAATGCAAAATATCTCAACCTAATGGGAAATACAAGTCTAATGACATTCCTTAGAACTTTTCCCAAAGTAATGAAAGAAAAACTCACTAAAAATTAATATATGGAAATCCTTTGACTCAGAGCAGAACTTCAAAAATACATATATAATGTTCAGAAAAACGTTTCCAATGAACTGTGCACATAAAAAACAGATTTCTTTGTTCTTGGAAAATACTTCCTGATAAGATTCTTAAGTGTTTGTTAAGGTAAAAAAAAAAAAAAAAGAAAGATGAATTGCAGTAGAGTACTTTGGACGTACATGTGGTCTACATATAAATGCAAATTAATTCATTATGCTAACGCTTGGTACACAAAATCAGTACATATTAGCAACACAACACGTCTGCTAGTTTAATCTGCTTTTTTATTTGAAGAAATCACACTCAAATTTAGTGCTTTTTTATTAATAATAAAAGAGTAATGAAGCAGAAACACATATGGCAGATTCATTTAATAAAGACCGGTGTAGCCCAAATAAAGTGTAACTTTCTGTGAAAGGAAAGGCAAACTAGAGCTTATAGGCCAAATCCTGCCTGCTGTTTATTTCTTTTTTTTTCACTATTTTTAAAAACATTTATTTATTTATTTATTTGAGAGAGAGAGAGAGAGAAAGAGAGCACAAACAGGGGTGGGAGTGGACAGGCAGAGGGAGGGAGAGAAGCAGACTCCCTGCTGAGCAGTGAGCGCCACATAGGGCTCGATCCCAGGACCCTGGGATCATGACCTGAGCCGAAGGCAGGCACTTAACCGACTGAGTTACCAGGTGCCCCTTTTCCACTATTTTTGTACATAAAATTGTATTGGGAACACAGAATCATTCATTTCCATATTATCTAGGAGAGTTTTTGTACTATAATAGCAGAGAGAGTTGAGTAGTTGTGACAGAGATGATATGGCCTGAAAGTCTAAAATATGTAATATCTGGCCTTTTGCAGAAAGTTTGCTGAGCCATGTTCTAAAACGAATGTAGCTCCTTAAGGTCCAATTCAGTACATTGGTTATGTAGACCTTATGTATTTTTTTTAAAGATCAGAACCATAAAAATTTTTCACTAGCCTTAGTCTCAGATTCAAAATTGCATTTGCCTTCTGTAAGAGTAGTAGTGCCAACAGGTAGCCCAAGGCAACACCTTTACCCTGGTCCCTACCTTTACTTCCATCAGTTCAGCCCATTCTTTGACATGAACAAGAAATGTATTCTCTATCTTATAAATTCTGAGCATAAAAACATCATTAGAGGGGTGCCTGGGTGGCTCAGTCGGTTAAGCGGCTGCCTTTGGCTCAGGTCATGATCCCAGGATCCTGGGATCGAGTCCCGCATCGGGCTCCCTGCTCGGTGGAGAGTCTGCTTCTCCCTCTGCCTCTGCCTGCCTCTCTGCCTACTTATGCTTCTCTCTCTCTCTCTCTGTCAAATAAATAAATAAAAAATCTTTAAAAAACAATCATTAGAAGTCTATTTTTATTGATGCGTAAATATCTAAATAAAATAAAATAGTACACTACTAATAAATGAAATTAGTGTATTTTTTAAAAAGATTTTATTTGACAGAGAGAGAGAGAGATAGCACAAGCAGGGGGAAAGGGAGTAGCAGACCCCCTGCTGAGCAGGGAGCCCGATGCAGGGCTCGATCCCAGGACCCTGGGATCATGACCTGAGCTGAAGGCAGATCTTAACCAACTGAGCCACCCATGGGCCCCCAAAATAGTGTAGTTTTTATGCAAACATAGCTTCAAGGGAAGTCCCTTAGCACTCCCTTCCAACCAAAGTGCCATCCCCACACCCCTTCTACATATAAATTTAGAGCTGCCATTTCCTCAAAAACTGTGATTACCACATTGTAGCTATTTCTAATTGAGAAAACAGTAACATGTTTTTAGCCAAATAAAGCTGGGGGTTCATTATCAACATATATATCCTTATGATAGGCATGAAAATAATTTTTACTTCTTTTTTTTTTTTTTTTTTTTTTTTTGAAGACTATCTTCTAGCGTTCCTAGGTCGCTCAGTCTTCGGCTCAGGTCATGATCCCAGAGTCCTGGGATGGAGACCCACATTAGGCTCTCCGCTCAGTGGGGAGGCTCCTTCTCTCTCGCCCCCTGCCTGCCACTCCCCCTGCTTGTGCTCTCTAACTCTCTGTCAAATAAATAAATGAAAGCTTGAAAAAATTACTTTATCAATTCTAAAATAGGTAAAGTGCTCAAGTCTCTGTTTCCTTAGTCGGAAAGCTAATAGCACCCCAGGCAGTAGCACACTAAATGCTTACATGTGAAAAACACTAGTGCTACTGTTCGTGTTTGGAAGCACAAACTTCCATCTTCATCTCTCTTCTATTTGATTACTTTGAAGCAGTGTATTGTTATTTCAGTTGGGCAATCTGGAAACTTTGTTAGACTAAGAAGGGTTCTCTTGTTTATTACTCTTTAATATGATATATATGATAAATACCTTGTTCCCTATCTTACTCCATGAATGTTGGATCTTATTCCTTTTCCCAGAATATTTTACCTTTTATCTGTCACTGAATGTATATTTAGTAAGGATAAAAGAAAAATATATATACTTAATATAAAGTATATAAACCTTTATATTTCTAAGATAGGCTGGGCTTTCAATAACTTCTGTGCTTTTAGCTTGTAGCACAGTATGGTGTGTATCATTCATTTCCCCCACAGATAGAAATTTTGCCTTTTACTTTTATTTTATGATCATGTGAATATTTTTTCATTTTTGTTAGTTTCTCCTTAATAACCACTTATATGTGCTTTAATCTTGGTCTACCTCTTATGACATTTGCTTTGAGACATGAACAGTTTCTTATAATCTTCATTTTCCCATATACTTCAACTTTCATAGCTGTAGAAACAAGTTCTGTAGGACCACATTTAATAGAGTATTTGTTATTTTCCTACTAATTTATTTCGCTTTTTACAAAGAGATGTCATAAATGTTGAAAAAATGTATATTTTATAGCCCAAAGGATTCAGAAATCCTTCCAGCTTTATAAACATTTCAACTTTTCCCAGAAATTTGCTGACTCCATTCTCTTAGAAAAATCTCTTGTGTTTGTGATTAAAAAATGGGTTAGCCTGGTGATGAGTATTAAAGAGGGCACGTATTGAATGGAGTGCCGGGTGTTATACACAAACAATGAACCATGGAACACTACATCAACAACAACAATAAAAAAGCTAATGATATAATGTATGGTGATTAACATAACATAATAAAATAAAATTTAAAAAAAAGAAGGAAAGCAGGAAATCAATGAACCCTAAAAAAAAAACAAAAATACTATTGACATCTCAGGGGCCTGGGTGGCTCAGTCAGTTAAGTGTCAGACTCCTGATTTCAGCTCAGATTGTGATCTCAGAGTTGTGAGATCAAGTCCCACTTCAGGTTCTACACTCAGCATGGATTCTGTTTGGGATTCTCTCCCACTTCCTCTGTCTCAATCCCTGCCCCCCCCCCCACGCTCTATAATCTCTCTAAAATAAATAAATCTTAAAAAAAACACTGTTGGCATCTCATTTATGAAATAATAGCTCATCTTGGAGTTACCTGCACCTGATTTTCAGAGAATGGTAGGTTTCGAACTGTCTTTAATTCACTTCTCTTCAATTTACCTAGAATTGTAATGTCATATATTTTCTCTGTTCATATCTACTGGTATGTCCACGCACTTCGTGTGTATTCCCTTTTGATTTCACTGATTTACACTTTCTAATTTTCTTCTTTTTCTAATTTTCTACACCTTCATGGACTTAATACTATAGTGAAATTAATTTGCTGTGGATTCTTTTTTTTTTTAAAAGATTTTATTTATTTATTTGACAGAGAGAGACACAGCGAGAGAGGGAACACAAGCAGGGGGAGTGAGAGAGGGAGAAGCAGGCTTACCGCTGAGCAGGGAGCCCGATGCGGGACCTGGGATCATGACCTGAGCCGAAGGCAGATGCTTAACGACTGAGCCACCCAGGTGCCCCTGCTGTGGCCTCTTAATCCAATAGATGATGCTATTTACACATTTCAAAGATGATAAATGTCAAATATATGATCCTAAAACATAATAATTTTGGTACATCTATGTTTTTGAGATACTTCCTCAAACCACAATGTGGTCCTTGGGGCCCCATAACCTCTAACTTTATATAGTAACAGGACAGTATGTATTCATTAGAAAGACAATTGGAAATCTTCATCTCATTGTTAAGAGGAAGCAGGGTGCTAAATTTCTTAACTTCTCTGAAACATGTTTTCTTTTGTATAAAAGAGAAGTAATTTTTATTTCTCAGAGCCTTTGTGAGGATTAAATGATACAACATATACAAAGTATCTCACATATCACAGATTTTCAATAAATAGTAGCTATTTTTATTATATTCAGGTAAACATCCTTCTCATGATGGTACGTATGGTAGATACACATTTCGTGTAACTTTCCATTCTGAGAAAAATTACCTTTCCCTGCCACGTAGGAGACATACAACAGCTTTGTAGCTGTCCTACAGGTATGTACAGCTTGGAAACAGGAAGGGTAGATGACATTTTTAAGGTAAAAGCACTGAGGCTACAGAGGCCCTACAAGGACAGTTTGATAGAGTTTCACTTTGTTCTTCTTATTTGGCTAAATGGTGCTATCAGCTTCTGGGACTTTTCCTCAAGAAAATATGAGTCACTTTTTATGCTTTAGGTTAGTCCATCTAAAGTAGTATTCTCCTTTTAATGAAAGAAAAAATGGAACTTATTAAATAAAATCAACTTGTATGAAGTTTGATAATAAGTTCATGGTAATGCTACCAGAGAGCAACAAAACTCATCACTGTATTAAATGAGGTTTTGTGATGAGCACTTCTTAAACATTTTCTTCCAGATCTTTCGAAATCTTTCCTGATTCCATTGTAAATATATTAAATTATGTTTCAATAATTCTCAGAAATTAATAACCTTTGACAATATTTTAAAATTTAATTGCCAGCTTGGCCTAAGAGATTACCAAGCAAAATTTTATTTTGCTCATTTCCAAATCTAACTATCGATTCCCAAGTTTCCATTTAAAGACAGGACAACTAGAGTAGGCTGGGAAGATGGCAGAGTAAGAGGATCCTAAGCTCACCTCCTCCATGGATACAATTAGATAACACTCATATCAGTGTAAATCACCCAGAAAATGACCCAAAGACTGGCAGATCAAACTCCACAACTAAAGGTAAAGAAGAGGCCACATCAGAGAGGTACAAAGGGCAACAGTGTCCCCAACAGTAAGGAACAAACAAAATGGCAGTCCATGGAGTGCGAGAGGGAGCTGAAGGCACAGAGAAGGAAGAGAAACAGACTCTCACACCAGGAAGCCTGCATGGGGAAGATGAATCCCCATAACCTTTGGCTTTGAAAGTGAGAGGGGCCAAATTTCACGAGTTCTTATAACCAGCAGGTTTTAAAACCTGGAATTTTAAAAATCAGTGGGCTCAGCTCTGGGAGAGCCCAGAAGGCAAGAGGAATCTGAGTCCCATTCTTAAAGAGATCACAGGACAAACAGCCCCTGCAGATACAGCACAGAAGTGGCAGTTTGAAAAATGCCTGGGACATATAAGCAGGAGAGTAGTTTACTCATTTTGGAGAGTGTCTAGAAGGGACAGGGATCACTGGAAGACCTGACCAGGAACCACGGAGCTGGCAGGCACTATCTCCATCCTCCGCCCCCCCAGCATAAACACACTGCCACCTGTGGGAATCAGCACAGTGCCAGAATTTACTACCTAATTGCTTGTACCAAACCCCACCCCTCTGGGCTTCAGCAGATTTACCCTTTTCAGTCACCCTTGCCTAAGTACCCTGGCAGCAGTTCCCTTCCCCTAGAAGACCAGCACAAAGCTTGCCAACAGCATGTCTCCTGACCAGTGCACTTTGTGGATCCACCCAGGCCAGCCCCAGTCCCAGCAACTGTAGTGGCAGGTCTCATTTTGCAAGCAGACTGGCAGACACCATACTAAAACCGTGTGCCTCACACCAGCCTGGTCCCAGCAGTAGCAGCATGCCCCTGCCAATACACTCACAAGCCTGTTTGAAGTAGAGCCACAAGCCTGGCAGCATGCAAATAGCTCCTTCAGGGGCCAGTATCACTTCAAAGTGACTACCACCCTGGGGTGAGGGAAAGATAACCACACACTAGACCAGATAAATTTGACAGATATATTCAGAACATTCCATCCTAAAACAACAGAACACACATTCTTTTCAAGATCACACAAAGAACATTCTCCAGAATAGATCATATATTAGGCCATAAAACAAATCTCAACAAATTCAAAAAGATTGAAGTCATACCATACATCTTTTCTGACCCCAATGCTATGAAACTAGAACTTTTTTCCAGAAAAAGTCTGGAAAGAGCACAAATACATGGAGGTTAAATAGCATGCTCAATGAATGAATCAACCGAAAAATCGAAGAAATCAAAAATGACATGGAGAAAAATGAAAATGAGAACACAATAGTCCAAAATATTTGAGATATCCCAAAAGCAGTTCTAGGAGGAAAGTTTATAGCAATACAAGCTTAACTCAAGGAGCAAAAAACATCTCAAATAAGCAACCTAACCTTACAACTAAAGGAGGTAGAAAAAGAAGAACAAACAAAACCCAAAACCAGTAGAAGGAAGGAAATAATAAAGGTCAGAGCAGAAATAAATGGTATAGAAACTAAAAAAACAATAGAACAGATCAATGAAACCAGGAGCTGGTTCTTTGAAAAGATCAAGGAAATTGATAAAACTTTAACCAGACTCACACACACACACACACACACACACACACACACACATAAAAAGAGAGAGAGAGAGGAGTCAAATAAACAAAATCAGAAATGAAAGAGGAGAAACAATAAGCAACACCACAGAAATACAAAGGACTGTAATATTGTTTGCAAACCCTCTTTAATACCCATCACCAGGCTAACCCATCCCCCCACCCCCCTCCCCTCTAGAACCCTCAGTTTTTTTCTCAGAGTCCATAGTCCCTCATGATACGCAAACAATGAATCATGGAACACTACATCAAAAACTAATGATGTAATGTATGGTGATTAACATAACATAATAAAAAAAACAATAAACAACAAAAAAAAAGGATTGTAACAGAATATTATGAAAAATTATATGCCAACAAATTGGACAACCTAGAAGAAATGGAAAAATTCATAGAAACATATAACCTACCAAAACTGAAGCAGAAATAGTAAATTTGAACAGACTGATGTAGTAATCAAAAAACTCCCAACAAACAGAAGTCCAGGACCAGATGACTTCACAGATGAATTCCATTAAACATTTAAAGAAAAGTTAAGGGTTCTAGAGGGGAGGGGGATGGGTGGATGGGTTAGCCTGGTGATGGGTATTAAAGAGGTCATGTACTGCATGGAGCACTGGGTGTTATACACAAACAATGAATCATGGAACACTACATCAAAAACTAATGATGTAATGTATGGTGATTAACATAACATAATAAAAAAAATAAAGAAAAGTTAATACCTATTCTCAAACTTTTCCAAAGATCTATCCTTTTCAAAGATCTATTCTTTGAAGAAAAACTTCAAATTCATTTATGAGACCAGCATTACCCTGATACCAAAACCAGATAAAGACACTACCAAAAAATAGAACGATAGGCCAATATCTCTGATGAACAGAGATGCAAAAATCCTCACCAAAATCTTAGGCAAACTGAACCCAACAATACATTAAAAACATCATTCACCACTATCAAGTGGGATTTATTCCCAGGATGCAAGGGTGGTTCAATATTCACAAATCAATCAACGTGATACATCACATCAACAAGAGAAAGGAGAAGAAGCATATGATCATTTCAGTAAATACGGAAAAAACACTTTTATCAGTTTTGGTAAAAACACCAACAGTATTTTTCACAGAACTAAAACAAACAATCCTAAAATTTGTAATGGATCCACAAAAGACCCCAAAAAGCCAAAGCAGTCTTGAGATAGAAAAACAGAACTGGAGATATCACAATTCTGGACTTCAAGTTATATTACAAATCTGTAGTAATCAAAACAGCATGGTACTAGCACAATAACAGACATGAAGATCAGAACAATAGGACAGAATAGAAAACCCAGAAATAAACCTATAATTATGTAGTCAATTAATCTTTGACAAAGGAGGCAAGAACCTGCAACATGAAAAAGACAGTCTCTTCAACAAATGATATTGAGAAAACTGGACAGCTACATGCAAAAGAATGAAACTGGACCACTTTTCTTAAACCATACACAAAAACAAACTCAAAATGGACTAAAGACCTAAATGTGTGGCCTGAAACCATAAAAATCTTAGAGGAGAATACAGGCAGTAATTTCTGTGATATCAGTGGTAGCAACTTTTTCTAGATATGTCTCCTGAGGCAAGAGTAACAACAGCAAAAATAAACTATTGAGGCTCCATCAACATAAAAAGCTTCTGCACCGCAAAGGAAACAACCAACAAATCTAAACAACAACCTACTGAATGGGAGAAGATATTTGCAAATGGCATATCTGATAAAGGCTTAGTATCCAAAAATATATAATTAACTTATATAACTCAACACCAAAAAAGTAAATAATCCAATTTAAAAATGGGCAGAAGATATGAACAGATATTTCTCGAGGGGCGCCTGGGTGGCCCAGCTGTTAAGTGTCTGCCTTCAACTCAGGTCGTGATCCCAGGGTCCCGAGATCGAGCCCCGCATCGGGCTCCCTGCTCAGTGGGAGGCCTGCTTCTCCCTCTCTCATTCCCCCTGCTTGTGTTCCTGCTCTCGCTATCTCTCTGTCAAATAAATAAATTTAAAAAAAGACATTTCTCGAAAGAAGACATACAGATGGCCAACAGACAGATGAAAAGATGCTCAATAGCACTCATCATCAGGAAAATGCAAATCAAAACTAGAATGAGATATTACCTCACACCTGTCAGAATGGTTAAAATCAAAAACACAAGAAACAACAAGTGTTGGTGAGGATGTGGAGAGGAAGGAAACTTGACGCACTGTTGGTGAGTTTGCAAATTAATGCAGCTACTGTGGAAGACAGTATGGAGTTTCCTCAAAAAATTAAAAATAGAACTACCCTACAATCCAGTAATCACACTACTGAGTATTTATCCAAAGAATACAAAAACACTAACTCGAAAGGATATATGCACCCTATGTTTACTGCAGCACTAACTAGAATGACCAAATTATGGAAGCCACCCACATGTCTATCAATAGATATAAATACACACACACACACACACACACGCATGCACACAATGGAATATTACTCAGCCATAAAAAAGAATGAAATCTTGCCATTTGCAACAACATGGATGGAGTTAGAGAGTATTATGCTAAGTGAAATAAGTCAGTCAGAGAAAGACAAATACCATATGACTTCATTCATATGTGCAACTTAAGAAAAAAAAAATGAACAAAGGGAAAAAAAAAGAGAGACAAACCAAAGACAGACTCAACTATAGAGAACAATCAGATGGCTACCAGAGGGGAGGTCAGTGTGAGATGGGTGAAATAAGTGAAGGGGATTAGGAGTACTTATCTTGATGAGCGCTGAGTAATACATGAAACTGTTGAATCACTATATTGTACACCTGAAACTAATATAACACTGTTTGTTAACAGCACAGGAATTAAAATAAAAAATGAATAAAGTAAAATATAAAAAGAGAGAACAAGGTAATAGGCCAATTGATAAAAATAAATAAATAAAGACAGGATAACTGATTTTTGATGTAGCTAAAAGAACCTTGGAACAGGAAGTAGAAAATCCAGATATGAAACCCAGATCCACTGCTTACTAACTGTATGAATTTGAACACATCACATAACTTCAATAAATTTCAATTTCCTCACTTCCAGAATATCAAAAAGTTTTTATCTTACTAGGGTCATTTCAAGATTAAATGAGATAATAGTTCTTCAATAAATAGATTTCCTTCCTTTCGTTTTCTCCTCTGACGCCACCTCTATTTGGTCTTGAAGGAATTGGTTATAAACCAACTCAGAATCAGCCATCAGAAGCTCTATGATTCTAAAGGTTTTGTAATGAGAAGTGGAATACCTGATTTTGAGGATTATCCATGGCCTTTCCTCTTCCTCTTCCTTTCTGCTCATCAGTCTTTTACTATACACTAGCACACCAGAGGGCAGGCAGAAAAATAGAGAGGACACAGTAGATTGCTTATGAAATTTTGCTAAATTGATAAGGAATAAATGATGTAAAATCAAGTAGTTGAGTTATATTTTAAGAGGTAAATCAATATGGCCAGAGTATAGGACACTTTTAACAATCCCTTCAAGTGGACAGAAAACTTAATGTAGTCACTTTATGAAAAAAAATTCCAAATTTTATATTCAAAATAACAAACCAGAAAAGAATCCTGGGGGTCACTGTCAATCATTTTCCAAAGACATCCCAGTTTTTTTGCTACCGGAAAAAGCCTACATGATTTTGAGTATCTCTGCAATAAAGGAAATAGAGGTTATTATCCCCTTCATGAAGAAGGCTGTGGGGCCGGTGCCTCTAAAATATTTAGTCTAGTTCTGTTTGCTATAATGGCAGGAATACATAATGAAACTGGAGGCAAGCCAGAGAAAAGAAGCCAAATTGGCAGGTGAGAGGAAGACTAGAAACATTTAAATTCTTAGAAAAGAGTCCAGCATATTCCTGATAGGAATCAGCATATTCCTGATAAGTCATAAATAGTTTAAGTTATCAAAGGCCTATTATATTCTGGGGACTGACTAGAATGCTTCCCTTTTTTGCAGCCTATGTTCAAATTATCACCTCCAATATATCTCATATGCATACACTTCTCTTCTATCCACTGCCATCACCCTGGCTCAAGTCATCTTTCTTTCTCATTGAGGCTACTGCAATAGCATTCTAACTGGTCACCCTCTTCTACTCTGCTCCTCACAACCATGTTCCAACTTCCCAATCCATTGCCACCAGCATGATTGTGAAACACAAATTAAATCTTGTCATTGGCTTACATAGAATACTTCAATGATTTTCCATCTACTTCAGGATCACGTCCAAAGTAAAAACATGGCCCCAAAAGATTTGGCTCCTCCCTCCTTTACTAGTACCCCTCACTTTACTTTTCCTTTGGCTCACCAAGGTCTATCCACACTGGCTTTCTTTCAGTTCCTAGAACAGCCAAATGCTTTTCCATATAAAAATAACCACCACCACCACCATTACAGCTTAAATTTCTCAAGTTTTTATTATGTGAATGGCTCTGTGCTAAGTGCTTTGAGTGCATTACCATGTTTAATCCTCACAAGAAACTCTATGAAGTAGTTATTATTTTTATCATTTTACTGTTGAGAAAACAAATATTTAGAGAAATTAAGTAATTTCTCTAAAGCAAAATAAGACCAAAGGTGGAAATCTGTTATATTGCATATTCCAGGAATGTTCTTTCTCCCCACTCTTCCCTAGCTAGATCATACCATGCTTTATGGTTACAACTCGTATGTCATTTCCTCAAAACAGACCTCTCATTTTCTGATCTAAATTTGGCACCTCTGTCACAGTCCCTTAAACTTTTCCTCTATAGAATGTATCATAGTTTATAATTATGTATTCTTTATGCAGGTATTTATTTAAAATCTGTCAAACCTCCAACAGACTATAAATTTCATGAAGGCAAGGATAATATGAATATAAATATAAATATCTGCTGAATAAATGATTGAAGAAAGTCATCCAATATTCTAAGAATGAAGTGTTGAATCACTCCATGGGAGAGTCTGAATGTTAGAAACTCTATTAAAATATTTTTGCCTGCAAAGAAAGCTGTCCCCTTATAATGTGTATCTACTGGTCCTAATTCTCTTGATCAATACTAAAAAACTAGATTCTTTTCTCTTTTATACCTCTTCAAATACTTTTAGCCTAGAAAGTTAAAGACAAAGAGGACTGGCAATTAAGGTGGGATAATTCCAGATTCATAAAAAAATAGTATGCTAGAGTGAAGAGGATGAGGGGCATCTTTTGGAATTACAGACTTTTTAGGGTACATTTATAGAAATTAATTATTTGCCTACAGTAAATGAATGTAAGAAGTATATAGACATGAAATATAGGTGGGGCTACTGAGCTTGGCATGCTGTATCACAAACTGGGTTCTAATTTGTATAGATCTAGAAAGAAACAAAACTGGAGGAGGTCCAGTTAAAGGTAATTAAAAGACTGTACAAAAAGATTGGGAAAAGTAAAAACTAGCTATGCAATTACAACTAACCTTAGATATCCCCAAATTACAAGACTGATGTCAGGAAGTGCAATCATATCTTCCCATATCTCTTATGAGTTTTGTTAACAAAACTCTGGATTAGATGAACTATATTTCTAAGATTTTAAAATCAATAAGATAAAATAAAAGCTGGAGATTACCAAGAGCCAAAATAAAATGTTCTTTAGGCATTTTATATATTTTAATTAACTCAATATAGTCACTGAAGTTTTTTCTTTTTAAGTCTATCTCCCATCCTTAATGACAAAGATAGAACCTCAAAGATGAAAAGGCCCTCTTGTTTGATAATATATTTGATGTTTGAAGTCTCTCTACAACTTGTAGTCCAAGTGGCTGTTAGCTAACAAGTAAATAGCCTCAGCTATATTAAATGACTTGATGATGGGGCGATCCTTAAATCATCACATACACTTTAAATATCTTATAACTTTGTCAGTTATACCTCAATAAAGCTGGGGTATATGTTTTGGATTTTGAGATTTAGATTTTGAGTTTGGATCTCTAGGTTTAAATCTCAGTTCTGTGATTTATTAGCTATGTAACTTTGAACAGGTTACTTACTGTGCTTCAGTTTCCTCATTTCAAAAACTGGAATAACAAAATGTGTCTTTTAAAATTGTTTGAGAATTAAATGCAAAGCCACAATATTAAACATCACTTTGTATTATGCTTGGCATATAGCAAATGCTCAATAAATGTTAATTTCCCTCTAATAATAGGAATCCAGTCTCTGCCAAGACAGTCCATTTCCACTTTAGAGAGAACTGGCACTGGGTTCTTATACTGTGTGGAACTAGTCCAACACTACTAATAAGTAATAACACTTAGAAGTTTAATATACGATGTTATATTAAGAAAAGATGCTCTTGGGGTGCCTGGGTGGCACAGTCGGTTAAGTGTCCGACTCTTGGTTTCTGCTTAGGTCATGATCTCAGGGTTGTGAGATCAAGCCCCACATCTGGCTCTGGGCTCAACACTAAGTCAGCTTCAGATTCGCTCTCCCTTTTTTTCTGCCCCTCCAGCTCATGCCTCGCTCACTCTCATTCAAATAAATAAATAAATAAATCTTAAAAAAAAAAAAAGATTGGTATTTTTAACTTTGGCTATTAATTCTAGTTTATATATATTTCTTAACAATTTGTCACTCAGAAATGGTAGAATTTAATTTCTTTGAGTGACCTTGGAGAAATATGAGTTACAATTATATTTGAGAAGAACTCTTGAATAATCTTATTGATGTAAATGTTCCACTGGAATTACCTTCTCAGTAAAAACAAGAACAAAAAATTCTCTTTCTAGTGATTAAGGATTAATTGGTATGGCAATGATCTTTTAAGACTAAAGGGATTCTCTCCTTATTTTTATTAAGAATTAATGACAAAAAATAAGAGTATCAGAAATGTATTGCTGTTTTATCACAAGACCAGGAAATATAATTGTTGATTACTTGATATTGCAAAACAATTTTTTAGAAAAGTTTATTTTTATTTAAGTCATAAGATAGGTTAGAAGGAAAAGAATTTGCTCATTTAACTATTAAATGGTACCACTTGTTTTGTGATAAAACCCAGCACACTTTGTAAATAAATTCACTTGCCTTGCATCAATGTAATTTACTACTTTATAGATGTTATATGTGTTCATTTGTTAGAAAATATTTTAGTTGGCTTTCCCCAGTACAGATAATAAAATTATTTCTAATATGTATGATTCAAATACAACACAAAGCCTCCTACTACTACAGAAATGTAAATTTAAACAAATCAAACTTTTTTTGAGGAAAGAAATTACAATATGCTTTCCAATACTTTACCTCTTAGCTTAATCTTCCAAATCTAAAGAAAAATATTTTCAGACTTAATAGCTTACTATTTTATGGCTTGGTAAGTTATAGCTTTTTAATAATGAAAAATGTTAAGGTCAAATTTAGATTGAAATGATCAGAACTAAAATTAAAGACCAAATATTAAAAATAAGAATGCTCCTCGTATTATAAATATAATTTATATTGGAGAAAAATATCAGTAACTCTATTTTCCCTCATTTCTCTTGTAGAGTAGGTTTTATCTGTTACGTCACAAGTGACTTTAAATTTGTAGGAGCTAAGAATTTTTTTTTTTAAAAGATTTTATTTATTTATTTGACAGAGAGAGACAGCGAGAGCAGGAACACAAGCAGGGGGAGTGGGAGAGGGAGAAGCAGGCTTCCCACTGAGCAGGGAGCCCGATGTGGGACTCGATCCCAGGACTCTGCGATCATGACCTGAGCCGAAGGCAGCCGCTTAACGACTGAGCCACCCAGGCGCCCGGAGCTAAGAATTTTTTATTCTGAATTTTATTAAGCACAGATGATGGTTAACATGACTCCTAAACATGCTTACAGATGACAGTAAAAATGAGAGAGCATAAAATAAGCTTACTGTTTCACCAATCTTTCCAATGTTTCCTTGATCTCCTACTTCGCCCTGTTAATAAATAATATAAAGATGTAAAAATGATTATTTTTCAAACAAGATCACTCATGACATTCCTTCCATTTTCATTTAATGTAATTAGTCAAATTCTTAAAAAAGCAAAGAAAACCTTATTCAAAACTCTGTTATAGTATTTCTGTGGAACATAGTCTTTCTACTATTTTCTTAAGTTACATTCTTCTATTTATGACTTTTAGTCACTTTTAAAACAATTTTGCAAATAGAATTTTTAAAACGAAATATTTATTAAAGTGTACTCTGTAAAAGTCAGAGTGGTAGGTGCCATGGAAGGTATTAAGAAGAATAAAAATAAAATAAAGCCTTTGCCCACAGGAATGCTCTATTTGTTTCAGGAGAAAAGATCTCACAATGCTGAGCAGAGCAGAATACCTGCCGCAGTTAAGAGGTAAGGAGTTCAGAGGAGCATGCATACTGTGGGCTGGTTCAGCTAGAGTTGGCTTCACTGGGGAAGTAATGTATGCTCATAACCTTAACCATAGTCTGTAGTCCATAATGCTCTGAAAACTCAGTTTTTCAAAACTTGTTTGGTAGCAAACTTGACCTAACCTGAATTTATTTGACAGCAATGCTTTATCTGACCTGAGTGAGGCTATTTATAGTCTTGTTTATTTTAATTAATCTGAACACCCTTATTATATTGCACCACAGAAATATTAATGTTTCTAATTATGGTGTGCTGTCCCATGGCCTGCTGGTGGTGTTTAAGTAAAATGTAGTATATTCACCATATTACCTTTTGAAAATCCAAACATCAATGATTTTGAGTAATGGATTATGAAAATATATTTGAGTTGGACTCTGAAGAATAGGTGATATGTCCCTGGTGATGAGAAAGGTCCATTTTTGATGTTGAGGAATGGCATTAGTGAAGGCCAAACAAAGGCATAAATTAGTGAAAGGTAGAAGATTAAGTTCAGGGTACCATGTAGAGTTAATATGACAAGAATATTTGTTTTATTCATAGAAATAGGAAATCAAACCATCAGTTGCTATTTAAGAATTAGTAATTATATTGCAGGGTAGAATAGTAAAATGTTAAGCTGCACTGAACAATATTGCAGCCACTGATAACATATAGAGAGCTACTGAGCATTTGAAATTGGCTGGTGTGAACTGAAATGTGATGTAAGTATAAAATCCACACTAAATTTCAAAGACTTTGTAGCAAAAAAGAATATAAAATATCTCATTAATAATTCTAATATTGATCACATGTTGAAATGATAATATTTTCCTATTTTGGGTTAAATAAAATATATTACTAAAATTAATCTCCTTTGTCTCTTTTCGTTTTTTTTTTACTGTGACTCACATCTGTGATTCATATTATATACTCTGCTGGATAGTGCTGATTTTAAGCACTGAAACCTAATATTCATATGAGTAATCAATTTGAAAGACTATACAAATTTTCGTTTCAATTCCTGTATGCACTTAGATGTACAGTAAAGAATGAAGCATTGTAGTAGTTTGTAAATCCTAGCTTTTGACTGACTAGATAGCTTCTTTAGAAAATTTGTGGCAGAATAATATAGAGATTATTTATTTTCTTGTATTTCCCCCTCCTTACCCAATACCCCTTTCAAACTCCAAGGGAGATGGACTGTTTCATCCTTCGTAGTCTTAGGGGAGGTTTGTGTTAACAGGCAGAAAGCAGAAGTTGCTTGCAGATTACCTGCATTCCTGCTTCAGTTTTCAGAGAGCCTGAAGGTAGGAGGTTAAGTTGGTCTTTGAGGGCAACAAGAGAGAGAGGAATAGTTCCCCAGGTCTAGGAAGAGAACAGGGATCCTAGGGTTCTGTAAAAGGTGATGTGACCCTTAATCAACTCCCAAGTGCTCCCACCAGGAATGCCAGATTCCCCAAAGGGAATGCCAGGTTCTAGTGAATAGCTATATGACACACCAAGACTAAAATTCCAGGGACAAATACAAGGAGCTAAACATGAAAGAACTCATTCATCTCCTGGGTTACAATGAGCCACCTAAATGCTAAGGTGATTCCAGTAAGGGGACAGGATGTCACTATGACTAAGATTCAGTTTCTTGCCTGTTTGACTAGATGGTAGCTCACAGGTGGATTTTTTTAGAGCAATCTGGGAGTACCGCGATTAAAGTCAGTCAAGGAGAATTAGGCTTTCTGTTTATAAATATTGTGTTTCCATTTTTGTGTATAACTTTTGTGTACAGAGAGACAGGCTGACACATTAGAAAATATTTTAGCTCATTTTATTAATTGACCTCAAAAAATATTGTTCATCTTTTTCTTAGATTCTAGTATCACAAAAATAGCTTAATATAACTTCTAACTTTAAGAAATTTAGCTATAATGCTATAAAGTTTTTTGATTTTTCCTTAAGTTTTAAATTTGTATAAATCACCAATTCTTATAAGTTAGTTTCCTTTAGACCTTAGTGTTGCACATATAAAACCAGTGCATTACCTTATATTTGTTGGTGTTAAAAAGTCACACAAAACTTGGAAACAAGGCAAAAAATTAGGTGCCACATTCTTTAAATTACATAAAGTGGTGAAGGCCACCTAGTGATTTTTAGGGAATGTCCTTAGAATCACTATACAATTGCTTAAAAGACCCAGACTTGATGAAGATATATATATACATATATGCGTAGATATGTATATATATATATATATAACAAATAGATAATATATATATATTTAGTGAACTTATATTAATTTGTAGATTTCTGTCCAGTGAAATGGACAGCCCCCAAAATTGTGGTTTATTCTCCTATATCTCACCACAAATTTAACAATTTATTAAACTGCATATCTATCCAAATAAAGATATAGACATAAACACAGTCACAGTTATAGATATTTATAGACACAGATCTCTAGATATAGATCTAGATATAAAGATATATAACTTTTCAAATGCTATTTGAGCCAGTTTTAACATATCACTGGTTCCCTTATTAATAAGTTGAATAAAATCTTAGGTGTTCATTTTATATTTTTATGAAAGTAATAATTTTATCTTTCTGAAAACTATACTTTATAACTCCTAATAAGTCAGCTACTTTACCTTTAAGCCTTCTGGTCCTGGTTCACCTGCAAAACCCTTTTGACCTGGTTTTCCCTAGAAGAGAACAGAAAAAAAGAGATACGTTTAATCATTTTCATTTTTGGAAACTTCCAAACATTTATGAAATTCAGACCATTCTATGAGATGAAACCCTTCAAAATCACTTGATAAATGTATTTTAGCATACCCATTAGTATTCATTCTGCGGTCTTTAACTGTCTACTATGCGCCCTGCACAGTTCTAGGGGTTGGGGATTGAGGAATGCACTAAGCCTACCTGCCTTCATAGAGCTTACATTCTAATGAGGATGATACCATTTAATAAAATAAGTAAAATATATAGTATGTTAGGTAGTGGTAAATGTGAATGACATAGAGTTAAGCAAGGAAGGGGGATATAAACTGTTGTGGGAGTTTTGTTCAAATTTATGACAAGCTTGACAAGGAAGACCTCACTGAGAAGATGGCAGCTGAGTAAAGACTCACAAGGGACAAGTTATATGACTATCTGAAGGGAGAATATTCCAAGCAGAGGAAAAGAGCATGTGCAAAGGCCCTGAGCCAAGAATGTGACTGGTGTGTTGAAGAAACCATGAAGAGTCAATAAAGCTGGTGCAGAGTAAGAAAGGAGATTAGTAAGAAGATGAGGTCAAAGAAAGGAATGGGGAATGAGAAGCCAGGTCATGTAGGGCCTGGAGGGTTACAGTTAGGGCTTTGCTTTTTACTCTGAATGAAGCAGGAAGACTTAGAAAAGCTTTGAGAAAGGGGCGCCTGGGTGGCTCAGTTGGTTAAGCAACTGCCTTCGGCTCAGGTCATGATCCTGGAGTCCCTGGATCGAGTCCCGCATCGGGCTCCCTGCTCAGCAGGGAGTCTGCTTCTCCCTCTAACCCTCCCCCCTCTCATGTACTCTTTCTCTCTCTCATTCTCGTTCTCTCAAATAAATAAATAAATCTTTAAAAAAAAAAAAAAAAAAAAAAAGAAAAGCTTTGAGAAAAGTAGTGTCATTATCTATGTTTTAAAAGGATCACTTTGGTGCAAGGGTGGAAGCAGGCAGTCCAAAGAGGACTGAAATAATCCAAGTGAAAGATGACAGTGGCATAGACCAGGGTGGTAACAGAGGAGGTTGTGAGTAAAATTGTGTATATAATTTGAAGGTAGAGCTTACAGGATTTGCTGACAGGTCAAGTGTAAAATGTGAGAGAAAGAGAAGAATCAAGAATAAACTCAAGATTTTAATCTGAGTAAGAGACTAAATGAAATGAGGAAGACTCTAAGAAGAAAGGTTTGGAAGGTAAATTGAGAGCTCAGTTGTGGACACTGTAGTTTGATAGTCTTGTTAGATATTTAAAGTAGAGAGATCTTGTGGTAGTTTTACATGTCCAGAGATTCAGAGGGTAGAAAATTCTGATCTGAACATATGATTTGGGCAATCACCAGCATTCTGATTGTACTTAAAGCCCTAAGACTGGACCACCTCATCTAGAAGTGAGTGTAAATAGAAAAGAGACCAAGTCCACAAACCAAGCCCTGGGTTTTGTGGATTTACAAAATTTTGGAATTTGAAGAAATGAGGAAAATATGCACATTTCCTGCCAGAGAGTTAGGAAGAAAATCATGTAAGTGAAGAAAGTGCTTCCAGGAGGAGGGTGTGATCTTGTCAAGTGACCATTGAATTCAGCAACATGGAAGTCACTGATGACCTTCATAGGATCATTTGTTTTGGAGTGGTGGGGACAAGAATGGTTTCAGCAGATAGGGTGAGGAGAAAAACTGTAAAGAGCACGTATAGACAATACTTCTGAAAATTTTTTACTGAAAAGGTAAGAAGAAAAAGGTAACACCTGGAAGAAAACCTGGGATCAGTATGTTTTGTTTTATGGTTTTCAAGCTGGAAGAACTAATAGCATCTTTCTTTGCTGATAGGATTGATCCATTAGCGAGAACGAAATTAAGATGCAGGTGAAAGTGGGAAATAGCTGGGTCAATGTTCTTCAGTAGGCCAAAGGGTAAGATATTTAGTAAACAAGTAGAAGATTTGACCTTAGCTAGAAAAATGGCCTCTTCATCCACAATAACAGGAGGGAAGGCCAAGTAAATGGTATAGATAAAGAGAAGATAGAAGCAATAGTAGAAACTTGTTGAAGTTCTCTGAATACTTCAATCTTCTCAGGGAACTAGGATGCAAAGTAATGGGCTAAGAATGAAAATTAGAGAGAAATGAATGTAGTTGAGAAGAGAGAAAGTGTAAAATAATAATTAGAAAATTAAAAGTAAATGAGAGGGGGTGGGGGCTGGGGGGTTAAGCATCTGCCTTCAGCTCAGGTCATGATCTCAGGTCCTGGGATGGAACCCTGCATCAGGCTCCCTGCTCAGCAGGGAGTCTGCTTTTCCCTCTGCCCCTCCCAACCTTGTGTGCGTGCTCTCTTTCTCTCTCAAATGAAAATAAATAAAATCTTTAAAAAAAAAAGTAAATGACTATGGGAATAAACTTCAGAATGCAATCAAGGGGATAATTTAGTGCTTTAAGCATGAGGAGGGATGTGAGGTCTCTGAGGAAAACAGGAATAATGGAAAGGCAATAGGATCACTAGCTTAAATTTCCTATTGGGACTGTTGGATTGGTTACACGAGAGAATGAACTAGAAAGAAAGGAGATTATGGGTTGGGGAGTGAGAAGTTTGAAACTGAAAATAAGGAGGTGCTATTATTGGTAATGACAACGTAAAGGTTATGACTACAGCAGGTAGTGCCTAAAGAGAGTAGAGAATAAGACCACTGAAGAAGAGGAAGTCAAAATCCCAGATATTGGTAAATCAATCCATAGTATGTGGTTTCTAGTATCAAACAACTGATACCTGATTATACAAAATTTGATTAAGGAGATCATTATGCCACAATCAATGTGTGTGACAAATTCAAATCTAAGAGTAAAAAACATGTGGGGGGCAATTGCTAAACAGAATACTAATTTATAATACCTATCAGGTATTATAGATTTGGATTTTATTATTCCTATCCATTAACAAATACTCTTATTTTTTCTTTCTTAAAACAAAACAAAACAATCCTCCAGCTTTCATTGTATTTTGACTACATGTAAAAACTTTAGCAACTTAAAAATTATATTTAGGACTTCGATCAAAAAAGTTGCTCTAATTTTTACCTCCGCCTTGCTTGGAATTGTCTAGTGGTTTTCTACCGAGCACAAAGAAAAGCAAAGAATAAAAAATCATCCTATTATTGTGAAATATCAATTGCTCTCTAAACAGAGATAGGAAGAGAAATGTAATTAAGAGTCTAAATTACTAGATTTGTCTATGATATTTACAAAAAAGTTTTAAAATGATACACTTTATTCACATTGTTTTGGAAAAAGCCTTAGTGAGAATATTTCTTTCATCTCTAATAATGTAATACTCAAGCATTACAGTATATTAAGAAATAGTTATACATCATATCTACATTATGAAAGGAATCTCACTGGAATCTGTATCAGCACATTTAAAATCTCTCTGAAGTCAAGAAATTCAGGGCATCAGTGCTGGAGTCATTACTTCTGGTCCTGTTTAAGTTCTGCCATATTTGGTTTATCTTGAGCATGTTACACTTGAGCACGTAAGAGTAAGGCCTTATTTTAATATTTTTAAAATGTGGACAATATCCTGCAGGGCTGTTTGCAGGATTAGAGATGAGTTATGTGACATACTTAGAGAAATACTAGGCTTAAATTGATCTTCAACCAATAGTAGCAAAAATAGTAATACATATTAAGGCTGAATTGATAAGAGGCAAACGCGGTTCTCCTGTTTTCTAGAGAAGTAAATTTTAAATGAGATCAATTATACTGGGCTCAAATAACAATAGTCTTCCTGTTATATAACTCACCTCACAAAAAATGAAATAAAAATTCTTCTTTTTCTTTAAATGGGATAGGGTAGTATATGTGCTAGTGAGGTAAAGGTGCAAAAGAAAAATTTACTGTCTCCTTAAATGTAAAAATGTTTTAAGAATCTGCATGTTATGACATTCTCAAGAAAAAAGAATGGGATGTATTTCATGTGAGTCTAATGGTCCCTCTTAAAATAAATGTGATACACACACTTTAATTACTTCGTAATAATGTAAGCTTTGGTCATGCATGCCCAAATTCTTAAATAACTCATTTTCAGAACTTGAAAACAGGTAATTCATATATTACCACACAATATTATCTGAAGAAAAAGTTGACAGGGAATACATCTTAGTTTCCATAATTTTACTGGCACACTTAGAAAACAGAAATTCCCAGAATATCACTAAAATGGCTAAGGTATTTAGCTTTCTATTACATTTTGAGAAACTTTATAATTAGCACAAATTACTAAGACCGTAAAACTACTGAAGGAACAAGCAAATACGCAGTAGGCATATCATTTAAAATATTGCTGGGAAATTCCAGTTATAAGCCTATATTATTTGGATAGACTGTATGGTTATAGTGTCTTTGTCCTTTATTATAACTTAAAATTTGGTACTATTAAAAGACATTCACATAACAGTTATTTTAAGAGAAGCACTTTTTGAAAAGTATTTATATGATACCTACTCTTGGCCCCAGTACTCCAAAGGGTCCAACTGGTCCTTCTTCTCCCTTAAAAAAAAAAAAAAAAATCAGAACATATCATGGCCTGAAATAAGTATTTAAAAAGGTAAACCCTTATTCTATTTATTCTGAAATCTGAAACTCACTGAGATGTGATGAAAATAATGCTGTGACTTTCTTGTTTTTTTTAAAAAAGATTTTATTTATTTGAGAGAGAGAGAAAAAGAGAGAGAGAGACCAAGCAAGAGTGGGGGGATGGGCAGAGGGGCAGAGGGAGAAGTAGACTCCCTGCTGAGTGGGGAGTTGGAAGTGGGGCTGGATCCCAGGACCTTGAGATCATAACTTGAGCCCAAGTCAGATGCTTAACCCACCTATCCACCCAGGTTCCCCAACTTTCTTGTATTTTACTGTGCCATCCCATAACATTTTAATATTCTGAGTAACAACCCCACATCTACCCTAAAGGGGACATGCACTATTTGACTGTTTTTAAATTGGTAGATGATAAAAGTTATATATAGAAAGTTTAGAATGAATAAGAGTGAAAGTGATTAGGATATCTATCACAAAATCAGGATATCTGAAGGGGGTTAATATCTAAAACATATGAAGAACTTATACAACTCAACACCAAAAGCCCAAATAATCCAATTAAAAACGAGGACCTGAATAGACAATTTTCCAAAGACAACATACAGATGGCCAACAGACATATGAAAAGATGCTCAGCACCCCTAATCATCAGGAAAATGCACATCAAAACCACGACAAAGATTAAGAATCACTGAAATCATAAATTAAGGATAACCTTTACTTTCTTGGGCTCAGTATTTCTCCCATACAGAGAGGAACTCAATTAAGTTCTTAATAGATGGAAATCAATATACCTTGGTATATTAAAAAGTTATTGGTACAGGACATGTTTGCTCTTGGCACATTTTAATACTTCATTCATTCAATAAATATGGTTTTGAGTCTTAGTTCTGTTTTCAGCCTTAGAGATACAAAGGTATATTGGATCCTACCGAATGGAGTTAATATCTAGAGCTTCTTCTTGACTAATTTATAGGTCTAATATTCTTGCGGTGAAACCAGTTATAATGTCATAAAAATGCAAAATCTTGTGCATTCTTCTAAGGATCAAAAAATTTTTGAGTGGGTAGAGAATAGAGAAACATCAAAAAAAGAATTTTTATATATTATTCTCTAAGAAAATTAAAAATTAATAATTATTACATTTATTGACATATTTTCTAAAACATACTGACTTTTCACCTTTAAATAAAAAGTTGATGTTACCATATCTGAATAGCATCCATAGACCTATTTAGCAACATGTATTCTATTTTATTTATTTGATCAACAAACATTTTGCTCAATTCACAATTCAATTAAAATAAAATTTACTAGGTCACAAATATAAAACAGATACAAATAGTAAATATATATTCTAGTATATATGAGTGAGATTCTAGCTCATATTCTTCAGATATTCCATGGAGGTCACTGACATAAATTACTTAATGAATTTACAACACTGAAAATGATTCCCAAATCCCATTCCATAACTGCCAATATAAAATGATAACCTGAAATCCTCTATGGCAAAAATTGTCCACACTAAAGCAATGTTTTTCTTTAAACAAAAAATAAAAAGGGAAAATTTGAACTAAAACAATTGCTGACTGGATATTTATTTCTTCCATACCTGAAGTCCTTTGAGACCAGGTGGTCCAGGAGGCCCCCTATTTCCAAGGAGTCCCTATAAAAGCAACACAAGCACAAATAATAAAAACTTTATCTCAATTAATATTTTTCAATCAGCATTAATCTGGAGATGGTCAATACAATTTGGTACCATTCCTTTTCCATTATTAAGTTATCAAAATGAGGTCAGAGGGTAGGTGAGCAGGAAACTCCAGGGCATCCAAAAAATTGGGACAGGTAGGATAAACTTATTTTTTTAAGTATGTTGGTGTTCAAATAATCTGCTCAGTATGTTACTCTTCAACCAGACACTCAGAAAAAGTACTTCTAAATTTAAAGCAATGAGTGCAATTGTTAATTTGATAATAGTACAATAAATACATAATAGAGTATCCACAGGGTCTAAAAACAGATGGAAGCGATATGCACTATTTTAATATCTGTTAAGAGACTAGCAGAATCCAGAACACATTATTTGCACTACATGTTCCTCAGCTTATTTCGCTTCTTAATACAAGCTGGTAAAAAGAGGGCAATTTGCAGAAGAAAGTAACAATCTGAATGTGATTAGGAATTTCACGATTAAAAAAACTCTTTCGTTAATCAAAATCAAAATCAATGTTTTTAAAAATCAAATGCTCTCTGAATAAAAATTCATTAAAATCACTTTAAAAAAATCTATTTCAGAAAACACCCTACAGTATCCATTTAACATGATGACATTTTTCTTGTTCAGTTCTGTTCCCTTAACTATACAATGTGTCCGCAAAGTTTTAAGTAAATCTCTTTTAAAAACTACCTTTTGCGTTATTACTTTTAGTGATTCTATAACCATTAAAAGATTTTATCTAATTTTTAAATATAGTAAATAACTATGCCAAATAGTGAACCTATCCAGGTGGGTTTAATCTTTAGTTCCAAAATGCAGCAGAGTGATAAACTGCACAAGAATCTTGTCTTCATATTATACCTTGCTCTATCTATGTTCTAATATAATCAAAAAATGAAAAATTCTTGGTCAGTTTTACAGTCTATAATATAGTATCACAAGCTTATGTATATAGCACCATTTAAGAAACTGTATGAATTTAAGCAATAACATTTTTGTGCAGCTATCTCATTTTTTATTGGAAGAGATGGATTAGATTATTGAAATGGGTGTATGTTCTTTGATGCAAGTCCAACATACATTTGAAAAAGCATCCTAATTTTACTTAGGGAAACACTTTCTCCTCACTCAGCCCACATGACTGAGGGGAGGTGAGTCCACCCCTGACTAAATTTGAGGGTTGACATGTGACATGTACCTAAGTCAGTCAGCATATTCTATACCCTAGAAACAGTGATTAGTTCAGTAATGAGCCAGAAACCCAATTCAGTCCAACTAAAGGAAATTTTAGACTACAGTGGAACAGCTGGGAGTAGCATTAAGGATGATGTAAACCTCTTTGACATCGGCCACAGCAACTTCTTTCAAGATACATCTCCAAAAGCTAGTGAAACAAAAGCAAAAATGAACTTTTGGGACTTCATCAAGATAAAAAGCTTCTACACAGCAAAGGAAACAGTCAACAAAACAAAGAGGCAACCCACAGAATGGGAAAAGATATTTGCAAATGACACTACAGATAAAGGGCTGGTATCCAAGATCTATAAAGAACTTCTCAAACTCAACACCCAAAAAACAAATAATCAGTTCAAAAAATGGGCAGAAGACATGAACAGACACTCCTCCAAAGAAGACATACAAATGGCTAACAGATACATGAAAAAATGTTCATCATTAGCCATCAAGGAAATTCAAATCAAAGCCACACTGAGATACCACCTTACACCAGTTAGAATGGCCAAAATGGACAGGGAAAGAAACAACAAATGTTGGAGAGGTTGTGGAGAAAGGGGAACCCTCTTACACTGTTGGTGGGAATGCAAGCTGGTACAGCCACTTTGGAAAACAGTGTGGAGGTGTCTCAGAAAATTAAAAATAGAGCTACCCTATGACCCAGCAATTGCAGTACTGGGTATTTACCCCAAAGACACAGATGTAGTGAAAAGAAGGGCCAATGCACCCCAATGTTCATAGCAGCAAGGTCTGCAATAGCCAAACTGTGGAAAGAGCCGAGATAGCCTTCAACAGATGAATAGATAAAGAAGATGTGGTCCATATATATACAATATAATAGTACTCAGCCATCAGAAAGGATGAATACCCAACATCTGCATCAACATGGGTGGAACTGGAGGAGATTATGCTAAGTGAAATAAGTCAAGCAGAGAAAGTCAATTATCATATGGTTTCACTTATTTGTGGAACATAAGGAATAGCATGGAGGACATTAGGAGAAGGAAGGGAAAAATGAAGGGGGCGGAAATCAGAGGGAGAGATGAACCATGAGAGACTATGGACTCTGAGAAACAAACTGAGGGTTTTAGAGGGGCGGGTGGAGATGGGTTAGCCCCGTGATGGGTATTAAGGAGGGCTGTAATGGGTATTAAGGAGGGTACGTACTGCATGGAGCACTGGGTGTTATATGAAAACAGTGAAGCGTGGATCACTACATCAAAAACTAATGATGTATTGTGTAGTGACTAACATAACATAATAAAATACAATTCAAAAAAAAAGGATGATGTAAACCTAAAGAGTGGAAAACCAGGAAGTGGAGAGAGCCGGAGAATGAAATCCATAAATTAACAAATGAAAAGAGCAGGAGTAATTGGATTCTAATGATACTGTTTGTGGTCCTGGATTTAGTTGTTTGAATTCCTAAACTTTTCTCATATTTATATAATCACGTTTAAATTGTGTTTTCATTACTTACAACTGAAAGAATTCTGACTGATAAAATGATTTCTAACTCTTTAATATCCAAAATACTCTTCTAGATCTCTAAGTGATATGTTTTAAGTATTTAGACTGACTTAAGGTATGGAATCAGAACGCTCTGATATTTCCATTGCATCACAGGACAGCTAATGTTTAATTATTTAATTCATTGTTCATTCATTTTTTCATCCAACATTTATTACTTTTCTACTATGCATTGGATCCAATAAACAGCACAACATTAGGCCCTGAGCATACAAAGACGAAGCACAGTTCCTATTCTCAATGAACTCATAATTTCTTAAGGATGAGGACACTTTAAAATAAAAATTAGTAAATAAGAGTTGTAATAGAAGTAGAAGCAGAAGGAAAGTATAATGGGAACTTACATGAAAGAGCAAAATCTTTTCTGGGAGGGTCAGAAATTTTTTTTTTCAAAGATTTTATTTATTTATTTGACAGATAGATACATAGTGAGAGAGGGAACACAAGCAGGGGGATTGGGAGAGGGAGAAGCAGGCTTCCCACAGAGCAGGGAGCCTTAGGCAGGGCTCGATCCCAGGACCCTGGGATCATGACCTGAGCTGAAGGCAGACGCTTAACGACTGAGCCACCCAGGTGCCCCAAGGGTCAGAAATTTTTTAATGTTATGCTTAGTTATGATAGGCTAATAAAAACTTATAGCATAAAATAAGCAGACACCACACAATTATTAACAACTTCTGGGGCTCAAAATATATTGACAAATATACAATTTTAGATCATTGTATATGTGTAAGAAACTGGCTCAGCTCCATATCCAGGGTGTAACTAGCAGGGGGCTGAGTGATCAAAGAAAACTAGGTTCCCCTATTCTCTCATTGCAGCTATTTACTCTGCACAAGTGGTACCACTGTCCAAGAAACAAAAAATGACTCTCAGGAAACAGATAAACTCTTTTTCCTTTCTCTTCCAAGACCAATTTACAAACTTAAAAAGGTTATAAAAGCGGAGTTAAAAAAAAAAAAAAAGAACTAGTTATATGCTCTTTATAAGGAACACACATAAAACAAAAATACTGGGAGATTTAAAGTCCAAAAAGTAGAAAAAGATATTCAAGAGATTCACCAGCCCCAAAATAGCTGAAATAATCACATTAATGTAAGATATAACAGACTTTAAGGTAAAACAGATTATTAGAGTTAAGAGGGTCACTAAATAATGTGTTCATCAGGAAGAAATTAAAAACTCTCAATTTTTAGGCAACTAATAAATTCCAAATACATGAAGTAAAAACTAATAGATAAATAAAGATAAATTGAGAAATCTAAAATTAGAGAGGGGAATTTTAATACATCTTTCAGAAATTAGTAGATCTAGTGGATAAAAACCAGTACAAATAGAGAAGACTGAAATAGCAAAATTACTTGATCTAATGGCCATATGTAGAACAGTGAATCCCCAAGTTGGAGTTTACAAATTCTTTACAAGGACATGTGGCAGATTTGTGAAAATGAACCTCAAGAAAGAAAGAAGGCCGTAAATGTCTACCAACAGTCATATTGATTAAATAATTATATCTACATAGTGGGTTACTATGTAGCAGTAAAAATAAATAAGCTGTAATTACATACATCAACCTAGAGCACAGGGAAAAGATAAGACTGAGTGGCAGGAGCAAATCACTGAAGATTTTATGGAGTATGATTCCATCTATATGAATTTCCAAAACAAGCAAAACAATGAATATTGTGAGAGTGTATACACAGATAGTAAAAGTATGGCAAAAACAAGAGAGTGGTTAGCTATAAATGCAAGAAGGGAAGAGACAGATGTGATTAGTGAAGGATACTCAAGAAGCTTATAATGGTCTATTCCTTAATGTTAATACAGTTTGTTTTATTATCATTGTTTAAACTGTGTGCATGTTTCATATTTGTCATGTTAAATACACAAATTCTTGTTTTTTAATTGGAAATATATAGAATCTGAAGTTGAGTCTGGACTTGATCCAGCTCTGAACATTCCTAGGGCTATAACCTGAGTTTCCTTATCTGTAGAATCATGTTACCATCATCATCATAAGGTTATTGCAAGAAAGAAAAGGGTACCTTGAATATAACAGGGACTCAATAATTATTAGTTTCCTTCTCCTTATGCATTGCACGTTGATTAGTGTTTTCAACAGTCTTTGAACTGATATTGCACTATCCACCCTATATATTCACCACATTCATATTTATAATTTGCTATTGTTATTCTTCCAAAAATATCTTTCATCATCTCACTCCTCTTAAAATCTTCCATAGAGTAAGAGTAGAGTTTTTGCATATAACTGGAGTTAAGTTGTTGTCAGCTTAAAATAGATTGCTATAACTATAAGAGGTTTTATGTAAGCCCCACTGTAACCACAAAGTATCTATAAAAGATACACAAAAGAAAATGAGAAAGGAATCAAAGCATGTCATAATAAAAATTCAACAAAACACAATTGAAGACAGAGAGAAGAGGAACAAAGAAGCTATAAGACAAAACAATTGCAATTAATAAAATGGCAACAGTAAGTCTTTCCTTATTAGTAATTACTTTAAAGGTAAATGGATTAAAGTCTGCAATCAAAAGACTTAGAGTGGCTGAATGGATTTAAAAAAAGATCCAACTATATGATATCTACAAGAGACACACTTTGGATTTAATGCCATATGTCAGATGAAAGTGAAACATGGAAAAAGATATCCCATGCAAATGATAACCAAAAGAAAGCAGGTGTGGCTATATGTACATCAAACAAAACAGACTAAGTCAAAAACTGTCATAAGAGACAAAGAAAAACATTAACTAATGACAAAAGGGTCAATTTGCCAGAAAGACATAACAATTATAAATAAATAAGCACCCAATATCAGATACCCAAATACATGAAGCAATTATTGACAGAACTGAAGGAAGGAAGAGAAAGAAACACAATAAATGCAAAAGATTCCAATGCCTTATTTTTAATAATTGATAGAACAACCAGACAGAAGATCAACAAAGGAACAGAAGACTTGAACAACACTAAAAATCAAATGGACCTAATAAACATAAAGAACATTCCACTCAAAGCAGAATACACTTTCTTTTCAAGCACATATGGAACATTTTCCAGTACAGATCAAATAGATCATATTTTAGGCCACAAAACAAGTCTTAACACATATAATAAAATAGAAATTATACCCACTATCCTTTCTGACCTTAATGGAATGAAACTAGAAATCAATAGCAGAAGGAAAACTGAAAAAGTCACAGATAGGAGGAAATTAAACAACACACTCCTGAAGAACCAATGGGTCAAAGAAGAAATCAAAAGGGAAATTAGAAAATATCTTGGGACAAATGAGAATGAGAACACAATATACCTCCATTTATGGGATGCATAAAAATAGTACTAAGAGGGAATTTTAAAATGGTAAACACCTACATTAAAAAAGAAGAAAGATCTCAAATAAGCTACCTAACTCTATACTTCAGGAAACTAGAAAAAGAACAAACTAAGCCCAAAGTTAAGAGGTAGAAGGAAATAATAAAAATTAGAGCAGAAATAAATGAATAGAGGATAGGAAAACAATAGAAAAAAATCAACAAAACTAAAGGTCTTTTTTTTTAATCAACAAAATTGACAAACCCTTAGCTAGACTAACAAAAAGACAAAACTTAAATAAAATAAAAAATGAAAGAGAAGCATAAGTACTAATATGAATAACTGCACACCAACATTTTGGTTAACCTAGAAGACACAGATAAAATTCCTAGAAACATATATCGTACCAAAACTGAATCATGAAGAAATAAAAAATCCAACAGATCTCTAACTAATAAGGAGATTGAATCAATAATAAAAAACCTCCCAACCAGGAAAAGCATAGAGCCCAATGACTTCACTGGGGAATTCTACCACACATTTAAAAAAAAAAAAAAAAAAAGTAAATCCTTTTCAAACTCTTTCAAAAAGCTGAAGAGAAGGGAACACACCCAAACTCATTTTATGAGGCCAACATTACTATGATACCAAAGATAGATAAAGACGCTATAAGAAAAGAAAATTACATGCCAAATTCTCTGATGAATATTGGTGTAAAAATCCTCAAAAAAATACAGCAAAATGAATCTGACAGCACATTAAAGAACCATAACCAGGGCGCCTGGGTGGCTCAGTTGATTAAGCGGCTGCCTTCAGCTCAGGTCATGATCCTGGAGTCCCTGGATCAAGTCCCGCATCGGGCTCCCTGCTCGGCGGGGAGTCTGCTTCTCCCTCTGACCCTCCCCCCTCTCATGTGCTCTCTCTCATTCTCTCTCTCTCAAATAAATAAATAAAATCTTTAAAAAAAGGAAAAAAAAAAAAAAAAAAAAAAAAAAAAATAAAGAACCATAACCAAATGGGATTCATCCCTGGGATATAAGAATTGTTTATATATGATAATCAATCAATGTGATATGCCACATTAACAGAACAAAAGACAAAAATAACATAATCATGTTAATAGATGCAGAAAAAGCATTTGACAAAATTTAATACCCTTTCATGGTAAAACACTCGACAAACTAAAAATAGGAGGAAATTCCTCAATCTAATAAAGGTCATAAATGAAAAGTCCACAGTTTATGTATACTCAAGAGTGGAAAGCTGAAAGCTTTTCTCTAAGATTAGGAGCAAGGCAAGAATGCTCCTTCCCACCACTTCTATCCAACATAGTATTAGAAGTCCTAGATAGAACAATTAATCAAGAAAGAAAAAAATGCACCCAAGAAGGAAAGGAAAAAGTAAAATTTCTGTTCACAGATGACATCATCTTGTATGTAGAAAATCCTAAAGATGTTACCAACATATTGTTAGAACAAATAAATGAATTCAACAAAATTGTAGAATACAAAATCAACATACAAAAATCAGCTGCATTTGTATACGTTGACAACAAACAATTTGAAAAGGAAATTAAGACAATAATCCCATTTACGATAGCATCACAAACAATAAAATACTTAGGAATAAACTTAACCAAGGAGGTGAAAGACTTATACACTGAAAATTACAAAACATTGCTGACAGAAATTAAAGATAACACAATTAGTGTAAAGATATATCATGTTCATGGACTGGAAGACCTAATACTGTTAAAACATTCATACTACCAAAAGCAATCTACAGACTCAATGCAATCCCTGGCAAGAACTCAACAGCAAATATAGAAAAAAATAATTCTATTATTCATATGGAACCACAAAGGACCCTGAATAGCCAAAAGAAACTTGAGAAAGAAGTATGCTGGAGGTCTCACATTTCTTGACTTCAAAATATATTAAAATGTTATAATAAAACTGTTTGGTACTGGCATAAAGACAGATATATAGGCCAATGAAACAGAACAGAGTACTCAGAAATAAAACCACACATATATGATCAAACGGTCTTTGACAAGAATGCTAAGACAATACAATGGAAAAAAAGATAGTCTCTTCCACAAATGGTGTTAGGAAAGCTGGATATGCAAATTGGACCCTTCTCTTACACCATACACATGAATCAACTCAAAATGGGTTAAAGACTTAAATATAAGACCTGAAACCATAGGCAGAAAGCTCTATTACATTGGTCTTGGAATGATTTTTTGGATTTCACACAAAAGCAAAGGCAACAAAAGCAAAAATAGACTAGTAAATACTTCTGCACAGAAAGAAAACAATCAACGTAGTGAAAAGGCAGTTTACAGAATGGGAGAAAATATGTGTAAACCATAAATCTGGTAAGTGTTTAATATCTAAAATATATAAGGAACTCCTACAACCCAACAGCAAAAACCAAATAACCCAATTAAAATAATGGCCAAAGGACTTTAACAGAAATTTCTCCAAATAAAACAAATGACCAAGTATATTTTGTAAAAATGTTCAACATCACTAATCATTGGGGAGATGCAGATCAAAGCCACCTCATACCTGTTAGAATGACTATTCTAGAGATATCACCTCATACCTGTTAGAATGACTATTATAAACAAACACAAAATAAATGTTGAAAGGATGTAGAGAAATTGGAACTCTTATGCACTTTTGGTGGGAATGTAAAACAGTGCAGCCACTGTGGAAAACTGTGTGGAGATCTTCCATAAATTAAAAACAGAACTACCATGTGATCCAGCCATCCCACTTCTGGGTATTTATCCAAAAGAACTGAAAGCAGGAGCTCAAAGAAATAACTGCACTCCCATGTTCAATGCAGCATTATGCAATAGCCTCTAGGTGGAAACAAGCTAAACACTCCTTGAAGGATGAATGGATAAAGAAAATGTGGATATTTAGACTACTGGGCAATGGACTGTTATTTAGCCTTAAAAAAGAAGGAGGAACTTCCATACTGTTTTCCATAATGGCTGCACCAATTGACATTCTCACCAGCAGTGTACAGAGTTTCTTTTTCTCTACATTCTTGCCAACACTTGTTATTTTCTTGTCTTTTTTTTCCTCCTCTTTTTAATAATAGCCAGTCTAACAGGTGTAAGGTAACATCGCATTGTGGTTTTGATTTGCATTTTCCTGATGATGAGTGATACTGAGCATCTATTAAAAAAAAAAAAAAAAGGAAATTCTAACATATGCTACGTCATGGATGAACCTTGAATACGTTATGCTAAGGGAAATAAACCAGTCACAGGAGGACAAATAATGTATAATTCTACGTATATGAGGTGTCTAAAATAGTCATCGTCATAGAAGCAGAAAGTAGAATGATGGCTGGTTGCTAGAGGCTGGAGGAGGTGGAAATACAGCGTTGCTGTTCAGACTGGGTACAGACTTTCAGACATGCAAGACAAAATGGTCTAGAGATTTGCTGTACAACAATATGTATATAGTTAACATTATTGTACTATACACTTAAAAATTTGTTGAGAGTAGATTTTATGTTATGTGTTTTTATCACTACAACAAAACAAAATCTTCCATGAGATTATTGGCTTATTAGCATTTAAACTTCTCAGCTTTATATTTCAGAATTGTCACAATCTGACTCCTAACTTTTTTTTAAGACAAGTGGGTTTACTTTTGCGCTCCATCCCTGTGTTCATGTTTGTACCTGTTCTATAAAGACTCTCATTCCTTGACTCTACCTGGCCAAATCCAACCCATCCAACTTAAAATCCTAATTTTTCTGTAATACTCCTCAGAAAAATGGCCATATTAGTCATTCTTTCCCCTTCCCCTGAGCTCCTTATTGTTCACTTATGTGCCGCCTAGTTATGCTTTTTTAACTTTTCACATGTGGAAATCTCACGCTTTCAGAAAATTACAAGTTCCTAACAGAAGACCATCTTTTAATCTTGTTTTCAAGTAATTGCTTAACACAGTACATTGCTCATTGTACAAACTCCTAAGTATTTCGTAGCTGACTAAATGAAGTCTGGAGAATAAAATGATAAATAATATCAGAAACCTTGATTTAGCATATTAAATATAAGTCTTCAGGGTAGGGTCAAAGTGATCTTAGAAAACTACTTAGAGTTATACATTTTCCTCTTAGCTCATGTCTATACAGATGATCACATGACCTATTTTAATAGTTCAGTGTGAAGGTTATTTTCATATATTGTGTAACATAATTCACAAATAGTAGGCTTTCTCTAAAAACTTATCAGAGATGTCATACAATAGAAAATAACAGCCTGTTTTACCATCCCTAATTCCATAGCCAAAGTAACAACACAAATCATTATAACAACAAATAAATTATTTCTCTGTTTACTGGAGAACAGAGAATATTTACTGGGTACTCAGTTCCTGCAGTAAGCAGCAAAGGATGTGGTTTTTCTAATGTTGTGGGATGCTTGAAAGCAGATGGACAAACTGGGTAGCTCTTAAAAAAGGCTCGCTAAACTGTTTGTATCTATATACACATACACAAACACACATATTTTCACAATCAATGGAATCATAATCAACACAAGTTTCCAATCTTAGTTTGAGGTTTTTAGTCAACTGGCAGAAAATGAAGAGAAAATAAAAGGCTTCTTTAGAGCTGTGCCAAATTGCTCTGGAAAGAACCCAATTGGTTTACAAATAGGGTAACCATGTATTTCACATAGAGTGCACATAATTGGCTTGATGACCACCTTGAATAGCCTCGATGGAGCTTTAGTAATTTATATTGTCCCTCCTTTCCAAACAAGATAGGTATATTAAAATAAAGGAAGTTTTAAGATGCTTCCATGATACAGTGTACACTACCAAAGAAACTCATCATGCTAATAGGGTCGGTATGTTTGACTCTTTTTTTTCCCTTCTGTTTCTAGAAACAACTTCAATAAAAATAGGAAGCACCAAGAAGAAAAACATAATCAGACCCCTCTTAAACTGTAAGACAAAAATCACGTCCCTCTTCTTTTAAAATTTTCTGGTTCTTTTCATCTTTTCTGAAATATTATTTTAAAATTCGATGATATATAAACAATCAATCAGTCTAATGACATTGTTGCTGATGGGGCCTCAAGATCATGTTTACTGAATAAATTTAGATAAAGAATCCACAAAGTGATTATTACTCATTGGAAATTCAACCATTGATATTCATTAAAATGTCTGGTTTTCAGGGTTTTTGTCCCTGTTTTAAACAATGTAATTCTAAGACTAAAATAAGGAATGAGAAGGAAGTTTTAAAGATCACTGTTGTAATACTATTCAAGGGGTCAGTTGGATTTCTCCAGTTCTCTGACATTTTTTTTGACAAAACTTGAAGTGAAACAAAATTTCCAAACTGACTGACTGTCAAATGGGCAGAAAACTGTTGGAACTCTCACCAAAATCAAAAGAGCTGGTGAGCACCATTTTGTACATTATTCCTCCATCTTGGTGGTGCAGACAAGAATAGGGCACAGGTGTTCTAGCTGATCTGCTGGGGCCATCCCAGTGCACCCTGGTGTCCTGGCCCACACCAGCTCCAGCTATCCCCAAAAGGTGGCCCCAGCACAGCATGCCCAAGGCCCCCACACCTGTGCCCACCTCAGCTCCAGCTGTGCTATTACTACAGCCTTGGCATGGCATGCTCTGGGACCCACAGCCTTTGTCTGATCCAACCATACCACCAGAGGGTTCCCAGTAGTGTTCTGGGGAACCCCCTAGCCTGTGTCTACATCATCTCCAGCCATCCTATCAAGCCAGCCCCAGCATAGCATGCTATGGGACTATATAGCCAACACCTCATACAACCACCCCACCAATGTGGCACTGGCAGAGCTCAACCTGCGCCTCCCCAACCAGCCTGTGCCTACTCCATCTGTCCAACCAAAACAGCCCCGTGCACAGCATTCCCAGAAACCCTTCTGGCCTATGGCCTCTCCAGCTCCAGTGTCCTGTTAAGATGGCCAGAGTGCAATGCTTCTAAGAACCCTCCTGACCCATGCCTGCCAAAGTTGCCAAGCACATCTACTGTATACAGGAGATTCTCCTACACAAGTCCCCTCCTTCAAGACCAGGAGACAGCTATTCTACCTAATTTAGAGAAACAAATACAGAAACAAAATGAGGATACAGAGGAATATGTTTCAAACAAAAGAACAAGATCAAAAACTAAGAAATAAACCCTAATGAAATGGAGATAAGTAATTTACCTGATAAAGAGTTCAAAGTAATGCTCATAAAGATGCTCACCAATCTCAGAAAAATAGAGAAAAACAGTGAAAACTTCAACAGAGATTGAAAATATAAGAAAGAACCAATCAGAGCTGAAGAATGCAATAACTGAAATAAAAAATATACTAAGGAGAACCAATAGCAAATTAGTTGATACAGAAGAATGAATCAGCAAACTGAATGACAAAATAGTGGAAACACCTAATCAGAACAGCAAAAAGAGAAAAGAATTTTTAGATATGAGGATAACGGACCTCTGAGACAACATCAAGCATACTAATATTCACATTAGGATAAGAGAAAGAGAAAGGGACAGAAAAATAATTTGAAGAAATAATGACTGAAAATTTCCCTAACATAGGAAGGAAACAGACATCCAAGTACAGGAAGCAATAAGAACAATAAGAGTCCTCAACAAAATGAACCCAAAGAGATCTAAACCAAACATATTTTAATTAAAAATATTATAATTAAAATGGCAAAAGTTAAAGATAGAATCTTAAAGGCAGTAAGAGAGAGCACCTGGGTGGTTCAGTTGGTTAAGCATTCAACTCTTGACTTCAGCTCATAGTCTCAGAGTCATGAGATCAAGCCCCATATCAGGCTCTGTGCTGGGCATGGGGCCTGTTTGGGATTCTCTCTCTCCTTCTCCCTCTCCCTCTACTACCCCCAGTTCACACACATACTCTCTCTCGGTCTAAATAAATAAATAAATAAATAAATAAATAAATAAAGGCAGCAAGAGAGAAAACAAATAATTACATACAAGGGAACACTATAAGATTGTCAGCTAATTTTTCACAGAAACTGTGGAGGTCTGAAAGGAGTAGCAGGATATATTGAAAGTGCTGAAAGGGGAAAATTTACAACGGAGAATGCTCTACCCAGCAAGGTTATCATTCAGAATTGGAGGACAGATGAAGAGTTTCCCAGACAAGGAAACTAAAGAAGTTCATCAGCACTAAACCAGCCTTACAAAATGTTAAAGAGTCTTAAAAAAGTAAAGTCCATAATTAGAAATAAGAAAACATATGAAAGAAAGAAATCCCACTGGTAAAGCCAAATATATATGGTAAAGGAGTAAATCAGCCACTTAAAAAGTTAGTATGAACATTTAAAGACAAAAATAGTAAAATCAACTATAAATATAGTAAGTAGTTAAGGGGTACATGAAATAAAAAGATGTAAAATGTGATGTCAAAAAACATAAACCTGGGGGAGGGAAGAGATGTAGTGCTATTAGAATGTATTTGAACTTAAGCAACTATCAGCTTAAAATAGACTGCTATGCATAAGGTCAATATATATAAACTTCACAGTAATCAAAAACCAAAATCCTACAATATATATACAAAAAATCGAGAGAACAGAATCCAAACATAACACTAAAGAAAAGCATCAAGGGGCGCCTGGGTGGCTCAGCCGTTAAGCATCTGCCTTCGGCTCAGGTCATGATCCCAGGGTCCTGGGATCGAGCCCCGCATTGGGCTCCCCGCTCAGTGGGAAGCCTGCTTCTCCCTCTCCCACTCCCCCTGCTTGTGTTCCCTCTCTCACTGTGTCTCTCTCTGTCAAACAAATAAATAAAATCTTAAAAAAAAAAAAAAGGCATCAAAACACAAGAGAAGAGACCAAAAGAAGAAAGGAACAGAGAAGAACTAAAAATACGACCAGAAAACAATGAACAAAATGGCAATAAGTACATACCTGTCAATAATTACTTTAAATGTAAATGGACTAAACACTCCAATCAAAAGCTATAGGGTGACTGAATAGATAAGAAAAACAAGACTCATCTATATGCTGCCAACGAGAGACTCACTTCAGTTCTAAAGACATATATAGACTGAATGTGAAAGAATGGAAAGAGATATTCCACACAAATGCAAATGAAAAGAAAGCTGGAGTAGTAATACCTATAAAAGACAAAATGGATTTTAAAACAAAGACTGTAACAAAAATAAAAGAATGGTATTACATAGTGATAAAGGAGTAAATCCAAGAAGAGGAAATAACATTTATAAATATTTATGCACCCAACACAGGCGCACCTAAATCTACAAAGCAAATATTAACAGACATAAAGGGAGAAATTAACAGTAAAGCAATAATAGCAGGAGACTTTAATATCCCACTTACATCAATGGATAGATCATTCAGACAGAAAATTAATAAGGAAACACTGGCCTTAAACAACACATTAGACCAGATGGACTTAATAGATATACATATGGAATATTTCATCTGAAAACTGTAGAATACACATTATTTTCAAGTGCATGTGGAATATTCCCTATAACAGGTCACTTACTAGGCTACAAAATAAGTTTCAATAAATTTGAGGAGATTGAAATTATATCAAACCTCTTTTCTGACCACAACAACATGAAACTAGAAATCGATTACAAGAAGAAAACTAGAAAAAACACAAACACATAGAGACTAACAACACACTACTAGACAACCAATGGATCAACAAAGAAATCAAAGAGGAAATTAAGAAATACCTTGAGACAAATGAAAATAGAAACACAAGTTTCCAAAATCTATGGGAAACAGCAAAAGCAGTTCTGAGAAGGGAAGTCCACAGCAATGCAGGCCTACCTCAAGAAACAGGAAATAAATGATCTATCTTTACACCTAATGGAACTAGAAAATAAACAGAGAAAGCCCAAAGTTAACAGAAGGAAAGAAATAATAAAGATCAGAGTGGAAATAAATGAAATAGAGACCAAAAAACATTTTAAAAGATCAATGAAACTAAAAGCTAGTTCTTTGAAAAGGTTTAAAAATATTGACAAACCTCTAGTAACACTCATCAAGAAAAAAGAGAGCGAGCCCAAATAAAGTAAGAATGAAAGAGGAGAAAACATAGGCAGTACACTTTTTGACATCAGTCTTAGCAGGCCAGAAAGGACTGCCAGGATATATTCAGAGCACTAAATGAGAAAAATATGAAGCCAAGAATACTATATCCAGCTAGGCTGTCATTGAAAATAGAAGGAGAGATAAAAAGCTTCCAGGACAAACAAAAACTAAAAGAATCTGGGAACACCAAACCAGCCCTACAAGAAATATTGAAAGGGATCCTCTAAGCAAAGAGAGAGCCTAAAAGTAACATAGACCAGAAAGGAACAGAGACAATATACCGTAACAGTCACCTTACAGGCATACAATGGCACTAAATTCATATCTTTCAATAGTTACCCTGAATGTAAATGGGCTAAATGCCCCAATCAAAAGACACAGGCTATCAGATTGGATAAATAAACAAGACCCATCAATATGCTGTCTGCAAGAGACTCATTTTAGACCCAAAGCCACCTCCAGATTGAAAGTGAGGGGGTGGAAAACCATTTACCATGCTAATGGACACCAAAAGAAAGCTGGGGTGGCAATCCTTATATCAGACAAATTAGATTTTAAACCAAAGACTATAATAAGAGATGAGGAAGGACACCATATCATACTTAAAGGGTCTATCCAACAAGAAGATCTAACAATTGTAAATATCTATGCTCCTAACATGGGAGCAGCCAATTATATAAGCCAACTAATAACAAAATCAAAGAAACACACCAACAACAATACAATAATAGTAGGGTACTTTAACACCCCCCTCACTGAAATGGACAGATCATCTAAGCAAAAGATCAACAAGGAAATAAAGACTTTAAATGACACACTGGACCAAATGGACTCCACAGATATATTCAGAACATTCCATCCCAAAGCAACAGAATACACATTCTTCTCTAGTGCCCATGGAATATTCTCCAGAATAGATCACATCCTAGGTCACAAATCAGGTCTCAACCGGTACCAAAAGATTGGGATCATTCCCTGCATATTTTCAGACCACAATGCTTTGAAACTAGAACTCAATCACAAGAGGAAAGTCAGAAAGAACTCAAATACATGGAGGCTAAAGAGCATCCTACTAAACAATGAATGGGTCAACCAGGAAATTAAAGAAGAATTAAAAAAATTCATGGAAACAAATGAATATGAAAACAAAACTGTTCAAAATCTTTGGGATGCAGCAAAGGCAGTCCTAAGAGGAAAGTATATAGCAATACAAGCCTTCCTCAAGAAACAAGAAAGGTCTCAAATACACAACCTAACCCTACACCTAAAGGAGCTGGAGAAAGAACAGCAAATAAAGCCTAAACCCAATAGGAGAAGAGAAATAATAAAGATCAGAGCAGAAATCAATGAAATAGAAACCAAAAGAACAATAGAACAGATCAACGAAACTAGGAGCTGGTTCTTTGAAAGAATTAATAAGATTGATAAACTCCTGGCCAGACTTATCAGAAAGGAAAGAGAAATGACCCAAATAAATAAAATCATGAATGAAAGAGGAGAGATCACAACCAACACCAAAGAAATACAAACAATTATAAGAACATATTAGGAGCAACTCTATGCCAGCAAATTAGATAACCTGGAAGAAATGGATGCATTCCTAGAGATGTATAAACTACCAAAACTGAACCAGGAAGAAACAGAAAACCTGAACAGACCCATAACCACTAAGGAAATTAAAACAGTAATCAAAAATCTCCCAAAAAACAAGAGCTCAGGGCCAGATGGCTTCCCAGGGGAATTCTACCAAACATTTAAAGAAGAATTAATAACTATTCCATTGAAACAGTTCCAAAAAATAGAAATGGAAGGAAAACTTCCAAACTCATTTTATGATCCCCAAATCAGACAAAGACCCCATCAAAAAGGAGAATTACAGACCAATATACCTGATGAACATGGATGCAAAAATTCTCACCAAAATACTAGCCAATAGGATCCAACAGTACATTAAAAGGATTATTCACCACAACCAAGGAGGATTTATTCCTGGGCTGCAAGTTTGGTTCAACATCCGCAAATCAATCAATGTGATACAATACATTAATAAAAGAAAGGACAAGAATCATATGATCCTCTCAATAGATGCAGAAAGAGCATTTGACAAAGTACAGCATCTTTTCTTGATCAAAACTCTTCAGAGTATAGGGATAGAGGGTACATACCTCAATATCATAAAAGCCATCTATGAAAAACCCATAGCAAATGTCATTCTCAATGGGGAAAAACTGAGAGCTTTCCCCCTAAGGTCAGGAACACGGCAGGGATGTCCACTATCACCACTGCTATTCAACATAGTACTAGAAGACCTAGCCACAGCAATCAGACAACAAAAAGAAGTAAAAGGCATCCGAATCAGCAAAGAAGAGGTCGAACTCTCACTCTTTGCAGACGATAGGATACTTTATGTGGAAAATCCAAAAGACTCCACCCCAAAACTGCTAGAACTCATACAGGAATTCAGTAAAGTGGCAGGATATAAAATCAATGCACAGAAATCAGTTGCATTTCTCTACACCAACAACAAGACAGAAGAAAGAGAAATTAAGGAGTCGATCCCATTTACAATTGCACCCAAAACCATAAGATACCTAGGAATAAATCTAACCAAAGAGGCAAAGAATCTGTACTCAGAAAACTATAGAATACTCATGAAAGAAATTGAGGAAGACACAAAGAAATGGAAAAATGTTCCATGCTCATGGATTAGAAGAACAAATATTGTGAAAATGTCAATGCTACCTAGAGCCATCTACACATTTAATGCAATCCCTATCAAAATACCATCAACTTTTTTCACAGAGCTAGAACAAATAATCCTAAAATTTGTGTGGAACCAGAAAAGACCCCAAACAGCCAGAGGAATGTTGAAAAAGAAAAGCAAAGCTGGTGGCATCACAATTCCAGACTTCAAGCTCTATTACAAAGCTGTAATCATCAAGACAGTATGGTACTGGCACAAAAACAGACACATAGATCAGTGGAACAGAAGAGAGAGCCCAGAAATGGACCCTCAACTCTATGGTCAACTAATCTTCGACAAAGCAAGAAAGAATGTCCAATGGAAAAAAGACAGTCTCTTGAACAAATGGTGTTGGGAAAATTGGACAGCCACATGCAGAAGAATGAAGCTGGACCATTTCCTTATACCAAACACAAAAATAGACTCCAAATGGTTGAAAAACCTAAATGTGAGACAGGAGTCCATCAAAATCCTAGAGGAGAACACAGGCAGCAACCTCTTCGACCTCAGCCGCAGCAACTTCTTCCTAGCAACATCGCCAAAGACAAGGGAAGCAAGGGCAAAAATGAACTATTGGGACTTCATCAAGATAAAAAGCTTTTGCACAGCAAAGGAAACAGTCATCAAAACCAAAAGACAACCAACAGAATGGGAGAAGATATTTGCAAATGACATATCCGATAAAGGGCTAGTATCCAAAATCTACAAAAAACTTATCAAACTCGGGGGGCGGAGCAAGATGGCGGAGGAGTAGGAGACCTGGATTTCGTCTCCTCTCAGGAATTCAGCTGGATAGGGATCAAACCATTCTGAACACCTACAAACTCAACAGGAGATCAAAGAAAAGAAGAGCAACAACTCTCTGAACAGAAAAGCGACCACTTTCTGGAAGGTAGGACGTGCGGAGAAGTGAATCCGAGGCAATATTCGGGAGGATAGACGGCGGGGGAGGGGCCTCCGACGGCCGCTTCTGGCAAGTGATAGAGCCACGGAGCACAAAATCGGAACTTTTAAAAGTCTGCTCCGCTGAGGGACGTCACTCTGGTGGCGAAGTGGGAGGTGGAACCCTCGCGGGACAGTGTGGTCTCAGGACCCTCGGGGTCACAGAAAGACCGGGGGTGCCTGAGTGCGGCAGAGCTCCCAAGTATCGGAGCAGGGAAGCCGGCTGCAGAGACGGAGCCCAGGCGCGGGCTCTCAGCTCGGGGCTGCTATAAACCGTGATCCGCGGCACAGTCGGGCCACAGCTCCTCCAGCAGGGACCCAACAAGTGGCAGATCCGGGGAGACTCACCTTCTTCCCCCGGGAGGAGAGGTGCGGGAGCGCACCGCGGGGATCTGCTGGGTTTGGAGACTCCACCCGGGGTCGGGTGCCAGATAGAAAGGCACGGTCACAGGCCAGGTGAGCGCGGAGTGCGGCCGGAGACCGGGGAGACGGGAGTGACTGACTGCTTTTCTCTGGGGGCTCGCTGAGGAGCGGGACCCCGAGTTCTCGGCTCCGCCGGGGCGGAGACTGGGAGGCTGCCATTTTCACTCTCCGCCTCCAAAGCTGTACGGAAAGCTTGCAGGGAACAAAAGCTCCGGAGAGCAAACCCGAGCAGATTACTTAGCCCGGACCGGCAAGGGCGGGGCAATTTTGCCTCCGGCAAAGACATTTGGGAACCACGGCAACAGGCCCCTCCCCCAGAAGATCAGCAAGAACAGCCAGCCAAGACCAAGTTTACCAATCAATGAGAACGGCAGAACTCCAGCGCTAGGGGAACACTGCACATAGAATTCATGGCTTTTTTACCATGATTCTTTAGTCTTTCAAAGTTAATTATTTTTTTTAACTGTCTTTTTTTCTTTTTTCCTTTTTTCTTTTTTTTTGAATTTTTCTTTTTCCCTTTTTCAACCAACATCTTATCAATCCCTTTTTTAAAAAAAAACATTTTTATTTTTCATTTTTAAAGTCATATTCTATCCCTTCATAGTAGTTACCCGTATTTTTGGCATATATATATAAGTTGTTCTCTCTTTAAAATCTTGAGATAGTTTCTTCTAACAGATCAAAATATACTCTAAATCTCTAGTGTATGGTTTTTTCTACTCCCCTGCCTGATCACATTCTCTCCCTTTTTTCTTTCTTTTTTTTTTTTAATCCTCTTCTTTCTTTTTTCAAACAACTTATCAAATCCTTTTTTAAAATTTTTTATAATTTCCATCTTTACAGTCATATTCCATCCCTTCATCATATCAACCCTTATTTTTGTACATATATAAGTTTTTCTTTCTTTAAAATTTTGGGAGGGACTTTCTTTTAACAGACCAAAATACACCCAAAATCTAGTGTGTGGCACTGATCTATAATCCAGCCTGATCATATTTGATCACATTCTGTTTTTGTTTTGTTTTGTTTTGTTCTGCTTTTGTTTGTTTTTATCTTTATCTTTTTCTTTTTTCTTTTTTTCTTTCCTTTTCTTTTTTCTCTCTTTCCCTTTCTTTTTCCACTGCTTCAGGTCTTTTCTGATTTGTTTAGAGTATATTTTCTGGGGACGTTGTTACCCTGCTAGCATTTTGTTCTCTCATTAATCTATTCTCCTCTGCACAAAATGACAAGACGGAAAAAATCACCTCAACAAAAAGAACAAGAGGTAGTACCGACTGCCAGGGACCTACTCAATACGGACATTAGTACGATGTCAGATCTAGAGTTCAGAATCATCACTTTAAAGATACTAGCTGGGCTTGAAAAAAACATGGAAGTTATTAGAGAAACCCTTTCTGGAGAAGTAAAAGAACTAAAATCGAACCAAGTAGAAATCAAAAAGGCTATTAATGAGGTGCAATCAAATATGGGGGCACTAACTGCTAGGATAAATGAGGCAGAAGAAAGAATCAGTGAGATAGAAGACCAAATGATGGAAAATAAAGAAGCTGAGAAAAAGAGAGATAAACAACTACTGGATCACGAGGGCAGAATTCGAGAAATAAACGATACCATAAGACGAAACAACATTAGAATAATTGGGATCCCAGAAGAAGAAGAAAGAGAGAGAGGTGCAGAAGGTATAATGGAGCAAATTATAGCAGAGAACCTCCCTAATTTGGGGAAGGAAACAGGCATCAAAATCCAGGAGGCACAGAGAACCCCTCTCAAAATCAATAAAAATAGGTCAACACCCCGACATCTAATAGTAAAACTTACGAGTCTCAGAGACAAAGAGAAAATCCTGAAAGCAGCTCGGGAGAAGAGATCTGTAACCTACAATGGTAGAAACATTAGATTGGCAACAGACTTATCCACAGAGACCTGGCAGGCCAGAAAGGACTGGCAGGACATATTCAGAGCACTAAATGAGAAAAATATGCAGCCAAGAATACTATATCCAGCTAGGCTGTCATTGAAAATTGAAGGAGAGATAAAAAGCTTCCAGGACAAACAAAAACTAAAGGAATTTGCAAACACGAAACCAGCCCTACAACAAATATTGAAAGGGGTCCTCTAAGCAAAGAGAGAGCCTAAAAGCAACATAGACCAGAAAGGAACACAAACAATATACAGTAACAGTCACTTTACAGGCAATACAATGGCACTGAACTCCTATCTTTCAATAGTTACCCTGAATGTAAATGGGCTAAATGCCCCAATCAAAAGACACAGGCTATCAGATTGGATTAAAAAACAAGACCCATCGATATGCTGTCTGCAAGAGACTCATTTTAGACCCAAAGACACCCCCAGATTGAAAGTGAGGGGGTGGAAAACCATTTACCATGCTAATGGACACCAAAAGAAAGCTGGGGTGGCAATCCTTATATCAGACAAATTAGATTTTAAACCAAAGACTGTAATAAGAGATGAGGAAGGACACTATATCATACTTAAAGGGTCTATCCAACAAGAAGATCTAACAATTGTAAATATCTATGCCCCTAACATGGGAGCAGCCAATTATATAAGGCAATTAATAACAAAAGCAAAGAAACACATCGACAACAATACAATAATAGTGGGGGACTTTAACACCCCCCTCACTGAAATGGACAGATCATCTAAGCAAAAGATCAACAAGGAAATAAAGACTTTAAATGACACACTGGACCAAATGGACTTCACAGACATATTCAGAACATTCCATCCCAAAGCAACAGAATACACATTCTTCTCTGGTGCCCATGGAACATTCTCCAGAATAGATCACATCCTAGGTCATAAATCAGGTCTCAACCGGTACCAGAAGATTGGGATCATCCCCTGCCTATTTTCAGACCACAATGCTTTGAAACTAGAACTCAATCACAAGAGGAAAGTCAGAAAGAACTCAAATACATGGAGGCTAAAGAGCATCCTACTGAAGAATGAATGGGTCAACCAGGAAATTAAAGAAGAATTAAAAAAATTCATGGAAACCAATGAAAATGAAAACACAACTATTCAAAATCTTTGGGATACAGCAAAGGCAGTCCTAAGAGGAAAGTATATAGCAATACAAGCCTTTCTCAAGAAACAAGAAAGGTCTCAAGTACACAACCTAACCCTACACCTAAAGGAGCTGGAGAAAGAACAGCAAATAAAGCCTAAACCCAGCAGGAGAAGAGAAATAATAAAGATCAGAGCAGAAATCAATGAAATAGAAACCAAAAGAACAGTAGAACAGATCAACGAAACTAGGAGCTGGTTCTTTGAAAGAATTAACAAGATTGATAAACCCCTGGCCAGACTTATCAAAAAGAAAAGAGAAATGACCCAAATCAACAAAATCATGAATGAAAGAGGAGAAATCACAACCAACACCAAGGAAATACAAACAATTATAAGAACATATTATGAGCAACTGTATGCCAACAAATTAGATAACCTGGAAGTAATGGATGATTTCCTAGAGATGTATCAACTACCAAAACTGAACCAGGAAGAAATAGAACACCTGAACAGACCTATAACCACTAAGGAAATAGAAGCAGTCATCAAAAATCTCCCAAAACACAAAAGCCCAGGGCCAGATGGCTTCCCAGGGGAATTCTACCAAACATCTCAAGAAGAATTAATACCTATCCTTCTGAAACTGTTCCAAAAAATAGAAATGGAAGGAAAACTTCCAAACTCATTTTATGAGGCCAGCATTACCTTGATCCCAAAACCAGACAAAGACCCCATCAAAAAGGAGAATTACAGACCAATATCCCTGATGAACATGGATGCAAAAATTCTCACCAAAATACTAGCCAATAGGATCCAACAGTACATTAAAAGGATTATTCACCACGACCAAGTGGGATTTATCCCTGGGCTGCAAGGTTGGTTCAACATCCGCAAATCAATCAACGTGATACAATACATTAACAAAAGAAAAAACAAGAATCACATGATCCTCTCAATAGATGCAGAAAAAGCATTTGACAAAGTACAGCATCCTTTCTTGATCAAAACTCTTCAGAGTATAGGGATAGAGGGTACATACCTCAATATCATAAAAGCCATCTATGAAAAACCTACAGCGAATATCATTCTCAATGGGGAAAAACTGAGAGCTTTCCCCCTAAGGTCAGGAACGCGGCAGGGATGTCCACTATCACCACTGCTATTCAACATAGTATTGGAAGTCCTAGCCACAGCAATCAGACAACAAAAAGAAATCAAAGGCATCCAAATTGGCAAAGAAGAAGTCAAACTCTCACTCTTTGCAGATGATATGATACTTTATGTGGAAAATCCCAAAGACTCCACCCCAAAACTACTAGAACTCATACAGGAATTCAGTCAAGTGGCAGGATATAAAATCAATGCACAGAAGTCAGTGGCATTCCTATACACCAACAACAAGTCAGAAAAAAGAGAAATTAAGGAGTCGATCCCATTTACAATTGCACCCAAAACCATAAGATACCTAGGAATAAATCTAACCAAAGAGGCAAAAGATCTGTACTCAGAAAACTATAAAATACTCATGAAAGAAATTGAGGAAGACACAAAGAAATGGAGAAACGTTCCATGCTCATGGATTGGAAGAACAAATATTGTGAAGATGTCGATCCTACCTAGAGCAATCTACACATTCAATGCAATCCCCATCAAAATACCATCCACTTTCTTCAAAGAAATGGAACAAATAATCCTAAAATTTGTATGGAACCAGAAAAGACCCCGCATAGCCAGAGGAATGTTGAAAAAGAAAAGCAAAGCTGGCGGCATCACAATTCCAGACTTCCAGCTCTACTACAAAGCTGTCATCATCAAGACAGTATGGTACTGGCACAAAAACAGGCACATAGATCAATGGAACAGAATAGAGAGCCCAGAAATGGACCCTCAACTCTATGGTCAACTAATCTTCGACAAAGCAGGAAAGAATGTCCAATGGAAAAAAGACAGTCTCTTCAACAAATGGTGTTGGGAAAATTGGACAGCCACATGCAGAAGAATGAAACTGGACCATTTCCTTACACCACACACAAAAATAGACTCCAAATGGTTGAAAGACCTCAATGTGAGACAGGAGTCCATCAAAATCCTAAAGGAGAACACAGGCAGCAACCTCTTCGACCTCAGCCGCAGCAACTTCTTCCTAGAAACATCGCCAAAGGCAAGGGAAGCAAGGGCAAAAATGAACTATTGGGACTTCATCAAGATAAAAAGCTTTTGCAAAGCAAAGGAAACAGTCAACAAAACCAAAAGACAACTGACAGAATGGGAGAAGATATTTGCAAATGACATATCAGATAAAGGGCTAGTATCCAAAATCTATAAAGAACTCATCAAACTCAACACCAAAAGAACAAAGAATCCAATCAAGAAATGGGCAGAAGACATGAACAGACATTTCTCCAAAGAAGACATCCAAATGGCCAACAGACACATGAAAAAGTGTTCAATATCGCTCGGCATCAGGGAAATCCAAATCAAAACCTCAATGAGATACCACCTCACACCAGTCAGAATGGCTAAAATTAACAAGTCAGGAAATGACAGATGTTGGCGGGGATGCGGAGAAAGGGGAACCCTCCTACACTGTTGGTGGGAATGCAAACTGGTGCAGCCACTCTGGAAAACAGTATGGAGGTTCCTCAAAAAGTTGAAAATAGAGCTACCATATGACCCAGCAATTGCACTACTGGGTATTTACCCCAAAGATACAAAAGTAGGGACCCGAAAGGCTACGTGCACCCCGATGTTTATAGCAGCAATGTCCACAATAGCCAAACTGTGGAAAGAGCCAAGATGTCCATCAACAGATGAATGGATAAAGAAGATGTGGTATATATATACAATGGAATATTATGCAGCCATCAAAAGGAATAAGATCTTGCCATTTGCAACGACGTGGATGGAACTGGAGGGTATTATGCTGAGCGAAATAAGTCAAACAGAGAAAGACATGTATCATATGACCTCACTGATATGAGGAATTCTTAATCTCAGGAAACAAACTGAGGGTTGCTGGAGTGGGGGGTGGGGTGGGAGGGATGGGGTGACTGGGTGATGGACACTGGGGAGGGTATGTGTTCTGGTAAGCGCTGTGAATTGTGCAGGACTGTTGAATCTCAGATCTGTACCTCTGAAACAAATAATGCAATATATGTTAAGAAAGAAAAAAAGAAGAAGAAGAATGTAGCAGGAGGGGAAGAATGAAGGGGGGGAAATCGGAGGGGGAGAAGAACCATGAGAGACGATGGACTCTGAAAAACAAACTGAGGGTTCTAGAGGGGAGGGGGTTGGGAGGATGGGTTAGCCTGGTGATGGGTATTGAGGAGGGCACGTTCTGCATGGAGCACTGGGTGTTATGCACAAACAATGAATCATGGAACACTATATCTAAAACTAATGATGTAATGTATGGGGATTAACATAACAATAAAAAAAAAAAAAAAAAACTTATCAAACTCAACACCCAAAGAACAAAGAATCCAATCAAGAAATGGGCAGAAAACATGAACAGACATTTTTCCAAAGAAGACATCCAAATGGCCAACAGACACATGAAAAAGTGCTCAACATCACTCGGCATCAGGGAAATCCAAATCAAAACCTCAATGAGATACCACCTCACACCAGTCAGAATGGCTAAAATTAACAAGTCAGGAAATGACAGATGTTGGCAAGGATGCAGAGAAAGGGGAACCCTCCTACACTGTTGGTGGGAATGCAAGCTGGTGCAGCCACTCTGGTAAACAGTATGGAGGTTCCCCAAAAAGTTGAAAATAGAGCTACCCTATGACCCAGCAATGGTACTACTAGGTATTTACCCCAAAGATACAAATGTAGTGATCCAAAGGGGTATGTGCACCACGATGTTTATAGCAGCAATGTCCAAAATAGCAAAACTATGGAAAGAGCCAAGATGTCCATCAACAGATGAATGGATAAAGAAGATGTGGTATATATACACATAATGGAATATTATGCAGCCATCAAAAAAACCCACAAAAAACAAAAAAACGAAATCTTGCCATTTGCAACAATGTGGATGGAACTAGAGGGTATTATGCTAAGCGAAATAAGTCAATCAGAGAAAGACATGTATCATATGATCTCACTGATATGAGGAATTCTTAATCTCAGGAAACAAACTGAGGGTTGTTGGAGTGGTGAGGGGTGGGAGGATTGGGATGGTGGGGTGATAGACATGGGGGAGGATATGTGCTATGGTGAGCACTGTGAATTGTGTAAGACTGTTGAATCACAGACCTGTACCTCTGAAACAAATAATACATTATATGTTAAAAAAAAAAAAAAAAGAAGAAGAAGATAGTAGGAAGGTAAAAATGAAGGGGGGGAAATTGCAGGGGGAGACGAACCATGAGAGACTATGGACTCTTAGAACCAAACTGAGGGTTCTAGAGGGGAGGGGGGTGGAGTGATGGGTTAGCCTGGTGATGGGTATTAAAGAGGGCACATATTGAATGGAGCACTGGGTGTTATATGCAAACAATGAATCATGGAACACTACATCAAAAACTAATGACATAATGTATGGTGATTAACATAACATAATAAAATAAAATTTTAAGAAATCATAAAAAAAGGTGAGATGATATATACAACAAAATATTGCTCCACCATAAAAAACGATGAAATCTTGCCATTTGTGACAACATAGATGGACCTAGAGGGTATTACACTAAGTGAAATAAGTCAGACAAAGGCAAATATCATATGATTTCATTTACCATAGAATCTAGAAAACAAAAATAAACAAATAAAACAAAATAAAAACAGACTCACAGGGGCAGGAAACAAACTGTTGATTACCACAGAGGACAGGGGTCAGAGCAGGGAGGCAAAATAGGTGAAAGACTTAAGAGTTACAAACTTCTAGTTAGAAAATATCAAGTTATGGAGAGATCATGTACAGAATAGAGAACAAAGTCAATAATATTTCAATAACTTTATATGGTGACAGTAACTACATTTATTGTGGCAATCATTTCATAGTATTTTAAGTTGTCAAATCACTATGATGTACATAGGAAACTAATAGGGTATAATATATCATAATTATACTTCTATAAATAAAATAAATAAATAAATAAATAATAATGCTAATTTCTAGTAATATATACACGACAACAGTAAAGGAAGTTAAAAATGCTTAGGGATCTTCAGTTATTTTGTGCTATGTATAAATTCCAGCACACCATAGACTTTCTTGTATTTTAATCAGAGGATATTTTATAGACCCTAAAGGGTTTCAGTGGCCAGAAAACTCTCATCTATACATCATAGGTTATGTTTTTTTAGGTTTTTTTCATCTCTTCCAAGAAATCCTTTTTCAGTGATTTATGTTTTTTGAAAATATTATCCCCCTAATCTATGTCCATACCAAACAAGGAAAATCATTTTCCATGACCTGAACCCAAGAAGTTGGATAATATACTCTAGCTAAACAAAGGGTGCCGAAAGAACAACCAAACATGCAAGCTACTTCCTGATTATCTTAAAATAAGCTCTACAGTTTATTAAACGCACCTGAGACAGCTCAAAAACATCCAGAACATGTTCTGATATTCCTAAAGTCTTTTTTTAAACCATTCATTGAAATGTGAGATTAGAAAACTCTAGATATAATACTTTTTTCTTTTTCTTTCCTTTTCTTTCTTTCTTTCTTATTTTTTCTTTTTACCTTTGATCCTTCAGGTCCATTTTGTCCAGGAATTCCAATATCTCCTGGAAAACCCTAGGGAACATAAAAATATAGAGAATTTACTCAACAGCCATTACTATAAATCCAATAAGCATATGAAAATTTCCTTTGCCATTCTCTCATTCCCAGTTAAAGTAATTTATACTGCTCAAAAACTCAGTATTAAAGGTCTATTATTAGGCAGTTGTTTAACACTGGAATACAAAACTGACAAAATTACTTCACCAGTTCTTCACCAGTTCTTCAAAATCTTCAGACCCAAAGAAAACTCTTTAATCCAGTCTAAGAGAACCAAAGTCTTAATCCAAAACCATCCACAACATGGAAAAAAGGCAAAAAGGTTCATAATAGGTCCTTTCAATGACCTATGGGACACATGGCCACCCAAGGATTAGGGGCATGTAATTTGTTAGATTCACTGTTTACTAACCAAATGTTAACTTGTAGATTTTTGTTAGTTAGAAATGCAAATAACTTTTGTCTGGTGAAAAAAATAACCATAAAGGTTATGGGTTAATATACAGGACATTAATCAGTTTTGTATCTAATTTAATTATCTTATTCTAACATTCCCATATTTAATAATCAATACTTAGCTCTTCAAATGCTCGTCAAACTCATCTTAATATCTTACTGGTTTCATCATTAATTAATGAGTTCAAAAAATTTTTTCACACCCATGTTTAGTTTATATTTGCCTAAGAATCACAATTTTACCTTTTTGGAAATTGTATTTTAGCAGCCTAACATAGTTGGCTCAAGAAATAGAAAGGAGCTGTAGTGTTAAATAAAATCTGTGCTGGGGAAAGGTCTAGAACGTTGCTCTAAAATGGTTAGATCAATCAATGTTCTCACTGAAATAATGAATTAGAATGTGATTCATCATGATCAGTTTTAATAATGAGAATAAGATAATAAGTGCAGTTTTACCTCTATTGATTTTGTCACAGATAAAGCTGTTTCAGTATTTCCTGCTGACTTGGGCAAAGGAACAGAAGGTAAGATGAGTACAAGAATCAGCATCTTTTTAAAAAATATTTTATTTATTTGAGAGAGAGAGAGGAGTGGGAGGAGGGGCAGAGGGAGACTCCCTGCTGAGCAGGAGCCCAATGTGGGGCTCCAACCCAGAACCCTGAGATCATGATCTAAGCCAAAGTCAGATACTTAACTGACTGAGCCACACAGGTGCCCCAAAAATCAGCATCTTAAAAAGTAAAAGTTACAAGTAAATATGAATGTGAGCTAGAAAAGGTAGTTCAGTGAAGAAGTAAATATCATGGTAATAAAAATGCCCACAAGTTACATGGAACTGCAAGGATGATTCTGGAATACTCATCCTGGAAAGAAAAATCAAAAGAAAGTGATACTAACTCATCCAGTCCAGATTAGGACAGAAATGCCTTGACTCTGATTTAAAACTTGTATTCTATAGAGAAAAATATTACTTAGGGACATTTCTGGCAAGAGAAAAGTGATAACAGAAAAACTGGTCATAGGATCAGATTTAAGTTTAGCAACAGAATATGTTTAATATAGACTTGTTCATTGCTTTTCTAATGAAAGAAAAAATCAGGTTCACCTATGCCTTCTCTGCCTAAATAATTTTCCCTCATCTTTCTTCACCTGGAAGACTTATGTTTTAAATAGAATAGAAAATTGAATAATATTTTTCCAAGTTTTATTTAAATTCCAGCTAATTAACATACAGTGCAATATTAGTTTTAGGTGTAGAATTTAGTGATTCATCACTTACATACAAGACCCAGTGCTCATCACAAGTGTCCTCCTTAATACCTATTACCTCTTTAACCCATCCCCCTGCCCACCTCCCCTCCAGCAACCATCAATTTGTTCTCTGTAGTCAAATTATGGAAGGAGCCCAAATATCCATCAACTAATGAATGGATAAAGAAGATGTGGGATATATAATGGAATATTGCTCAGCCATAAAAGAAATGAAATCTTGCCATTTGCAACGACATGGATGAAGCTACTGAGTATTATGCTAAGTGAAATAAGTCAGCCAGAGAAAGACAAATACCATATGATTTCACTCATATGTGGAATTTAAGAAACAAAATAAATGAACATAAGGAGGAATAAAAGACAGACAAACCAAGAAAACTGAATGATATTTGGCTTCTTTGATCCCCAAACCATGAGTTAGTTCTCTTCTAAGAACTCTCACACTATCCTAGAGTCCTACAAGGTCACTTAATGTAGTGTTATGGCTTATATTATTTTCCTCATCAGATTGTAAACTCTTTGAAGGTAGTTTTATGTTTTATGAACTATAATATTTCCAGCAACTAGTACAACATCTGGTACATAGTAAGTGCTAAAAAATGTATTTTGTAGTTGTCATTGTCAAGTGACTGACTTGTTTCTCTCAGAAAAAAACAAAACAAACAAACAAAAAAACCCCGACAAGTCTGGTAGCTACTTTTGGTCCCTGGGTACCGGTTTACAACCACTGGTTCAGAGGATCCCCATGGATAAATTCATAGTTCCTGTCCATCCTCCTGATGAACCTGAAACACCTTGTCATTCCAGAAAGCAAAAAGACTATAAAAGATGTCAAATTGAGAGTTATGTTAAAAGAACCGAGGGGGCTTGAAGAGGATCCCACTGAGCAGATATGGGATAATATGAACTTCAATAAGGATAAGAATTGCAATGGATTGAAACATATCAAATATGTTTAAATTCATGAGTTTTAATGATACAATTAAAGAACTGCCCACTTTTAGAGGATGAAAGGAAGTCAACTCCTTATTTTGAAAACTGTAAGGTGAAGAATCGAGCATTTATTCTACTTTCCCATATATACTGTGCCACTACTAACCAAATAGTAGATGAGGGAATGTATTCAGCCAACAAATAAAAAAGAAATGATATAGCAAAAATATCTCCATTTTGCAACCACCTAAATCTAATACATCTGGGCAGTTGAGTAATCAACTGTTACTAACTTCATAAAAAAAGGAACTAGACATTATGTGCTTTCTGATGAAAGAATACAGTATCACCTATAGTTTCACCAAAAACAAAGAAAACTGAATATGGCCAGGCCTCTGTATGTGACTATCCAGGTCACATGACCAGGGATCTTTAACAGCTAATTTGTAAGGGGGAAAAGGGAAATGGAAAGAGAACTTGTAGACTGAAAGACATAGTAACAAAATAAGCCTACACTACAGTTTTAACCTAACTTGAATGACAAACCATAAAAGAAAAAAGCACTGCCAACTTTTGGGAGGAGAGGAAGGCTTATGGTTGGGTTGAGATCCAAAAAAGCTTCTGGGGATAACTGGCAGTTCTATTCTTGACCTGCATAGCAAACACAATAGTGTTTGTCTTACAACTGTTGTGATACACATTTGTTTTATATAGTTTTTGTATCTGTGTTTTATTTTTCAATAAAACAGTAAGATAAAAGTTATTGAGGTGACTTCTGGGTAAACATGGAATATTAAGTATATCCATGAATATCTGTTCCTTCTTTTTTTTTTTTAAAGATTTTATTTATTCATTTGAAACAGAGAGATACAGAGAGAGAGCGAGAGCATGAGCAGGGGAGAGGCAAAGGGCGAGGGAGAAGCAGGCTCCTCGCTGAGTCAGGAGCCAGACGTGGGGCTCGATCCCAGGACCCTGGGATCATGACCCGAGCCGAAGGCAGATGCTTAACCATCTGAGCCACCCAGGCGCCCCTATCTGTTCCTTCTTAAACATTAAAATAATAGTAAAGGAATATTAAAAAGACATTAAGTGCCAAAGACCAGGGGAATAGGAGACAACAGATGTCAATAATTTGGAAGCCTTTTATTTCTTTTTGTTGTCTGATTGCTGTGGCTAGGATTTCCAGTACTATATCAAATAAAAATGGTGAGAATGGACATCCCTGACTTGTTCCTGACCATAAAGGAAAAGCACTCACCTGTCAGAATGGCTAAAATTAACAACACAAGAAACAATATGTGTTGGCAAGAATGTGGAGAAAAAGGAACCTTCTTGTACTGTTGGTGGAAATGCAAACTGGTGCAGTCACTCTGAAAAACAGTATGGAGGTTCCTCAAAAAGTTAAAAATAGAACTACCCTAGATCTAGCTATGGCACTACTAGGTATTTACCCAAAGAATGCAGAAGTACTAATTCAAAGGGATACGTGCTCCCCAATGTTTACAGTGGCATTATCTACAATAACGAAATTATGGAAACAGTCCAAGTGTCCATCTACTGATGAATGGATAAAGAAGATGTGGTATATATACATACACACATATAATATGCATATATTTAATGCACACTCACACAATGGAATAATACTCAGCCATCAAAAATAATGAAATTTTGCCATTTGCAGTGACATGAATGGAACTACAGAGTATTATGCTAAGTGAAGTAAGTCAGCTAGAGAAAGACAAATACCATACGATCTCACTCATATGTGGAATTTAAGAAAGAAAACAGATGAACATATGGGGAGGGGGAAAAGAAAAAAAGGAGAGACGGACACAAGCCATAAGAAACTCTTTTTTTTTTTTTTTTAAGATTTTATTTATTTATTTGACAGAGAGAGACACAGTGAGAGCAGGATCACAAGCAGGGGGAGAGGGAGAGGGAGAAACAGGCTTCCCGCGGAGCAGGGAGCCCGATGCGGGGCTCGATCTCAGGACCCTGGGATCATGACCTGAGCTGAAGGCAGATGCTTAATGACTGAGCCACCCAGGTGCCCCGCCATAAGAAACTCTTAATGATAGAGAACAAACTGAGGGTTGCTGGAGGAGAGGTGAGTGGGGGATGGGCTATGAGTGATGGGTAGTAAGGAGGGCCTTTTTGTGATGAGCACTGGGTATTGTATGGAAGTGATGAATCACTGAATTCTACTCCAGAAACCAATATTTCACTGTATGTTAACTACATACAGTTAACATAAAATTTAAATTAAAAAAATAATAATTAAACAAATGAACTACCTAATAATAAAAAATAAAATAAAATGTTGTTATAGACAGTAGCATCATTTAGGCCATTTAACTCTTTTGAAAATTTTCAAATTTTCAATGATTTTTATATCGATCATACTTTAAATATACATGAACACAATACAGTTGGCTTAAATTTATCTTAAGTAGTTTTTAAGTCTGAACAAAGTAGAAATGAATATATCTCTTATAAAAACAATCATATTAAAACAGGATAAAGGGCGCCTGGGTGGCTCAGTTAAGCGGCTGCCTTCAGCTCAGGTCATGATCCCAGGGTCCTGGGATCAAGTCCCACATCAGGCTCCCTGCTCGGCGGGAAGCCTGCTTCTCCCTTTCCCACTCCCCCTGCTTGTGTTCCTGCTCTCGCTGTCTCTGTCAAATAAATAAATAAAATCTTTAAAAAATAAAAATAAAATAAAAATAAAACAGGATAAAATTAATAAATCATTCAAGCTAGTGCAACACATAAATTATGGACTCCTAAAGGGCAAAGTTATTCAAAGCCTAGTTTGGTGCTTGGATACAGTATATTCAATAAAGATTTGACCGCTTCAATTGATGACCAAATTAAAATTAATTGTTTGAATAATTATATTTTCAATTTTGCAGTTTCAAAGTTATTCTTTGTCAAAAAAACAAACAAAACACTGCCCAAAAAACCCAAGTAGCATAGCTTCTATAGATAGGACTGTAACAATCGCAAACAAGAAAGAATGCAGTCAGAGGGAGAGAGGTTCTGTAAGGGGAGAATTCCATTTGAGAAATGGATCCAAAAAATAATCATAAGATTTTGTTCTTTAGCATTTGTGGAAGTACATGCCATGTCAGTAATATGGTGAATCCAAATAAGAAAGTAATAAAAAAAAGGATTAAAATGACCTTTTCGGAGTGAGAATAATCCATATAAAAGTTAACGCCAAAAAAAAATATTTGACAAGGCAGAAGTAATAAATTCACTTTCCCAGGAAACTATAGAAATGAAACTTAAGCACAGAGCAGCATGCAACTGCAAATTAAGGAACTGTTCTGTCTTCTGGGAAAACCACAAATAGAAAATATGAGCCTCTGGAAAAATAAAGGCAAAATAAGGAATTCATCAAGGTATCTGGCTTTCTTTCACTGCCTTTTGCTGTTTTAGAACTAAAAACCATAAAAACAGATTTTTTTTCATTATGATATCATTGAAAATCTTCACAATCTTTGTAAATGATTACTGCTATTCATGTATTTTCCCTTTTGCAATTCTATATTTTTGAATAGTAAATATAGCACAGCTGAATTCCATTAATATGTAGCATCCTAAAAACTCAGCAGAGAAAATCCAGAAACAATAAAGACAATGAAAATTCCTTATAACACAACATACACTCTCTGACTTGTTTAATAAGACTTTGTTTAAATAATATTATCAGTATGTTTGAAGTCACTCTACAAAATCAATTGCAAAGTCCATTTTTATTTTACTGAAATCCACACAAAGCTATACTAAACTTCTAATTTTAAGGTAAACTATTTTGACCATTATTTGACCCTTAGATTTGGATAACCTATAGTGACGAAAAGTAGATCAGTGTTAGACTGGGGATGGGAGGAACATGAAAGACAAAAAGGAAGAATTACAAAGGTGAACAAAGAAATTTTGGGATTTTTAGAAAGATTTTATTTATGTATTTATTTATTTATTTGAGAGCAAGAGAAAGCTCACAAGCAGGGGAAGGGGGAAAGGGGAGAAAGAGGGAGAGAGAGAATCTCAAGCAGACTCTAGCTGAGCATGGAACCAACACGGGGCTCAGTCTCAGGACCCTGAGATTATGACCTGAGCCAAAACCAAGAGTTGGATGCTTAACCAACTGAATCACCCAGATGCCCCAGAAATTTTGGGATTTGATGGATGTGTTCACTATCTTGATTTTGGCGATGGTTTCACGAGTTATACATATGTCAAAAATTATCAAATTGCACAATTTAAGTATATGTAGTTTGTTATATGTCAATTACACCTCAATAAAAGTGTAAAACAAAAGGTAATTGGTACCGGGTGTTTTAGATAATCACCATTCTTTGGTAGACAACAGTTTGCAACCATTTAAAGACCCTTAGAAAACTTGTCCCCAGATAAAAATCAGGGAAGCTCAGATTTCAAATTGTTTTGGAAGTAATAACAGGACTATGATTTGATACTTACCTTTGGATAAGTATCATTCTAGGTACCCCACATCTATATATTTGACTCATTTAAAATTCTTGTAAGTGTCTTTAATTAAAGAATATCAGTTTATTCATTCAACATGTTACTATGTATCAGGCATCATTCTTGGCATTGAACATAGGCTAGAGAACAAAAATATTTCCTCATACCATACAGTGTATATTCTGGAAACGCTTTATCTCAGATTCTCCCTTCTTCAGTGTGTGTAAGTTTGTGGCAAGGAGTGGGAAGTTAGATGATTTTAAAAAGTTGATTTATATTGTTATGAGGAACTGGCATGTATCTATTGCCTACTTTTCTTTTAAATGCATAGCCATGGGCCTGGGCCACTCTGCCTTGTTTCCTATTCTCTAGTTTCTCCAAATGGAATGAATATTGTGGCTATTTTGTTTTCCTTCTTTTTTTTTTAAATTTTTTTATTGTTATGTTAATCCCCATACATTACATCATTAGTTTTAGATATAGTGTTCCATGATTCATTGTTTGTGCATAACACCCAGTGCTCCATGCAGAACGTGCCCTCCTCAATACCCATCACCAGGCTAACCCATCCTCCCACCCCCCTCCCCTCTAGAACCCTCAGTTTGTTTTTCAGAGTCCATCATCTCTCATGGTTCTTCTCCCCCTCCGATTTCCCCCCCTTCATTCTTCCCCTCCTGCTACATTCTTCTTCTTCTTTTTTTCTTTCTTAACATATATTGCATTATTTGTTTCAGAGGTTATTTTGTTTTCCTTCTAAAATCATACTGATTATCTGAGATTCAGGCCTCACTGAAAAGAATGCACTTTACTCCAAGAACCTGGCCTTGAAGCTACAAGCAATAAGTGATCATTGGGTTATCTTCCTTTGGAGAGAAAGAGTATATTTTCAGCTGTATGGGTGGCTGTACTGTGTTACCAGAGGCATTTTAAAAACTATATAAGTGTGTTGGGGGGTGCCTTGGTGGCTCAGTTGGTTAAGCATCCAACTCTTGGTTTTGGCTCAGGTCATGATCTCAGGGCCGTGAGACTGAGCCCTGCATTGGGCTCCATGCTGGGCGTGGAGCCTGCTTGGCATTCTCTCTCTCCCTCAGTCTACCCCTCTGCTCTTTAATTTAAAAAAAAAAACTGTATAAGTGGAAGAATGGTAATATGTATATACTAGGCACCAAAGATGTAAAATGTAGAGAGCATCTTCTTTTTTGTATGCTCACCATCTCTGAAAAACTACTTTTCAATTTGCAGTCTATGTGCTTCTGGTCCCAGTCCCAATTTCCAGGGGTGAGTAAATGACCCAAATCTTGCCAATTACAGCATTCCAACCTCATGATTACTGTGATTGATTTAAAGATGATCATGTAATCCAAGCCAGATTGGCTGGAATCCACCTTAGAATTTTTGCTAGAGCTATAAAGAAAGAAGAATGCTTTTTTTTTTTTTTTTTTTTTTTTTTTTTTTTTTTTTGCTAAGATTGCTAACTCTGAGGGCAATATAAGCCTAGAATTACCAAGGGCCACCTTTTCCATAATATGTTCCTGTGAATGAAGCCAACAGATGTAAATAAGGCTAAAAGATGGAGAGTATCTTGATTATATTCATCAAACTCCTGTATCCAGCCAAAACTCTAGGCACATGCACTGCTGGACTTCCTAATTACATTAGCCAATCCTGAGTTTTGCTTAAAACTGTTTGAGGTAGGTTTTGTCATTTTTAATGGAAACAAACTTGACTAAAACACTGAACTATATGCAGTTTTTTAAACACACCTAACTTCCTCATATATCTGTGCTGGAATACCATTGCCCTCTGTTTCCATTTGATAAGCCACTACTATTTCTTCAAGTCTTTGCTCAAGCAACTATACTTCTTAGAAGTCTTCTTTAACTCCCTACTTCAAATAGAAGCCTTTCACGGTCCCCCTTAGCCAGAATCAGTAGCTTGTTCCTTTATATGTATATAGAACTCCTTGGACTCTTCAGGATTAGATATCCTGTTACCCAAAGGGTCTCTCTCTTGACAGGAGACAGAGCAAATATCCCACTAACCTAAACTTAGGGCTCTTAACAAGGCACTTTGGACTTTTTATGATGAGGTCTGAGCAAACAAAAAGGGAAGTCACCATACTGGCATGGTTAATTGACCCTGAAAAACAAAAATAGGCAAGACTTCTTTACACAAAAAGGGCAGGAAGGGATACACGTGGAACTCAGGTGATACACTGGACACCTCTTAGAACTCCTATCAAGAGTTCATATTCTCAGTAATGAAGGTTAAGGTCATACCACTAGCTAAGCCACCAAGACCCACTCAGGTGATAGCTGAAGGTGAAAGGAATTTAAAATGGGTAGTGAAGGAGGGAATGATGAATACCAGCTGTGACCCCAAGAGCAATCAGATCAGCAGCAGCCATAGTACATGCCATTTACATAGATCAATTAGACCAAAAATAAGTGAAGATATAGCAAAACCTAAACAACATAATAAAGAGCAAGTCACTATATACTATATATTAAACTTCACATTTAATGATAAAAATATACCTCCTTGTCAAGTGTATATTAAAATGTATAATGAAATGTCAAGTGTATATTAAATCACAAAAAATGATCACAACAAAAAGGAAAAGATTGATAAGTTCCAAAAAATAGAACAACATCCTCTGATAACAATGAAATAAAAGTAAGAATTATTAACAAAACCAAAACCAATAGGCTCTTCCACCTGGAAATTCTAAAACTCCTTTTTAAATAATTCTTGGGTGAAAAGAGAAATAATTGAAATTACAAACTATCTAAAAGACAATGGTAATAAAAATACTCCATACCAGAATCTTTGAGATACATTTAAAGTAGTAGGCAGAGGGAAAGTGACAATTCTTAATAGTTTTAGGAATGAAAATAAAATAATGAAAATAAATAAAATTAAATTCCTAACTAAAAAAAAAAAAATAAACCAAGAGAATCTCCAAGAAATAATAAAGATAAAAGGAGAAACTAATTATGTAATGAAAAGAAAAACAGAAAACAATAAATAAAAATTTCAAAAATTTTTTGAGAAAAAAAATAACTAGACAAACTGAATCAAGCCTAACCAAGAAAAAAAAAAAAGAATAAGCACATATATAAATATTAAAAAAAAATTAATGGCACGTGGGAAACAACCATTAAAACAAAAATTTAAAAATCGTGGGACTATTTTGTGAATTTATATGGAAGTCAATTTGAAAACCTAGATGAAACAGATATTTTCCTAAGGCCAATATAACAAAGCTAACCCCATTAGAGATAGCTTAAAAAGGCTAATTTCTGCAGAAGCAGTAAAAAAATTCATCAAGGAACTACCCCATAAAAAAACATCAATTCCAGATGGTTTCACAGAGGAATTCCAACAAAGCCTCATAGATAAGACAGCCCCAGTGTTCCATAAATTACTCCATAGCACTAAAAATTAAGAAGACTTCCTAATTATTTTCATAAAATAAGTATAACACTAATACCTAAACTGGACGAAGAAGTACCAAAAAAGATTGAATATTATAGATCAAGATCCCTTATAAATATTGATGCAAAAGTCACAAACAAATATTAGTACATATTGATAAATATTGGTACAGCCATTTGGAAAACAGTATGAAGTTTCTTCAAAAAAATTAAAAACAGAACTACCATATGATCAAGCAATTCCACTTTTGGGTATTTATCTAAAGAAATAGAATACACTAACATAAAAAGATATATGCACCCCTATGTTCATCGCAGTATAATTCACAATAGGCAAGATATGGAAACAAAATCCAAAAATGGATTATCTAAAAATAATCCATTCAATGGGTGAATGGTTAAAGAAGTGATATGAAGGAGAGAGGATGGTGGCAAAGGAGGAGGACCCTAGACTCACCTTGTCCTGTGAATACAACTAGATAACTATCAAATCCTCCTAAACACCCCAGAAATTGACCTGAAGACTGGCAGAGCAAACTCCACGACTAAAGGTAGAGAAGAGGCCACATCAAAGAAGGTAGTAGAAAGTGCAGAAATGTGGTTTGGGAAAGAAAGGATTATGGTTGATGTGGTAGGGAGGGAGTTGCTGTTGTGGAGGAGGGTGAGAGATAGACTAGCACACAGAGGAGTACATGGGAAAATGAACCCCCCTAGCAATGGCTTGGAAAGTGAGAGGGGCCAAATTTTATAAGTTTTTGCAACCAGCAGCACTTAAAGCCTGAAGTTTTAAAGGTCAGTGGGTATGGCTGAGATAGACTCCAGAGGGCATTGCCCTGATCTTGGAAAGAAGGCAGGCAACCTGTTGACATACAGCATTGAAACAGCAATCTGAAGAGTGTCTGGGGCACACAGTGGGGAGGTTATTCGCTCATCTTGGAGCATATCCCAAAGAGGCAGCATTCATGGAAAGACCCCTCTGGGAACAAATGAACAGGCTAGGGCCATGTCCCTGCCCTGAACTTCAGTATAAGCACAGGACGCCCTGCAGAAACCAGCACAGCCCAATACTCCCTACCTAATTGGCTTACACCAAGCCCTGTCACCCCATGCTCCAGTGGAACCGGCCCTCCCAATCATGCTTGCCTCAGTCCCAACGGGCCTCTCCCCTTTAAGATCAGCCCAAACCCTTGGTCACATTGCATCTGTGAGGGTTTGCAGAACATCAGTTCCAGTGGCAGTGGCAACAGGTCTCATTTCACAAACAGATCAGAGCATACCTAGTTAAAAGGCCAGGGACCAAACACTGCTCACAATAGGCAAAGCGAGCCTCTGCAGATGACTGGCCTGATAGATAAAGCAGCCAGGACAAAACAGCAAAGCACACATACCCTGGAGACACTCTCAAAAGTGCCAGACTCTGAGGAACAAGGGATGCTACACAGTGGGGCAATACAGGACCTCTTCTTCATAAGGCCCATTACCCTCAAAAACAGCAGACATAGGTGACTTTCCTAACAGACAGAAACAGGCACAGAAACTTAGAAAAAATGAGAAGATAGATAAATTTATCCCAAATGAAAGAACAGGACAAGGCCACAGCAAGAGATTAAAGTGAAACAGATATAAGTAACATGCCTAACAGAGAATTTAAAATAATGATCATAAGGATATTCCCCGGACTTGAGAAAAGAGTAAAAGACATGAGTGAGACCCTTAACACAGAGATAAGGAATACTGAAGCAGAAATAAAAGGCTCCATAAGTGAAATGAGAAACATGCTTGATGGAATTAACAGCAGGCTGGAAGAAGCAGAGGAACAAATTAATGACCTAAAAGACAGAGTAATGGAAAGTAATCAAGCTGAACAAAAGAGAGAAAAAAGAATTATGCAAAAGGAGAATAGACTTAGGGAACTCAGTGACTCCCTCAAACATAATAACATTCATATTATAGGAGTCTCAGAAGAAGAAGAGAGAGACAAGGGAGCAGAAAATTTATTTGAAGAAATAATAGCTGAAAACTTCCCTAACCTGGGGAAGGAAACAGATATCCAGATCCAGGAGGCATGGAGAACCCCTATCAAAATCAACAAAACAGATCCACACCAAGACATTGTAATCAAACTGGCAAAATATAGTGATAAAGAAAAAAATTTAAAAGCATGAAGACAAAAGAAGACAGTAACGTACAAGGGAAAACCCATAAGGCTAGCAGGGTTTTTTTTCTACCATTGAAACAATGTGACATTTGGTATGAATAGACAATCATTCAAGTGGAATAGAAAACAAAATCCAGACAAAGGCCAAAGAAACATGAAAATTTAATATTTGTAGAGGTAGCTTTAAAATGACTAAAGAAAAGACCAATTGCTTAAGAAATAGTCCTGGAACAACTGATAACCCGTTTAGAAAAAGACAAAATTAAATAAATATATCACAACATTCAAAATTTTTAAAAAAGTTACAAGTAATCTGTTCAAGTTACTTAGGCTGCTATCATTCAGAAGTACTAATCCCAAAAGTATGTTATTTTTCAGATATCAACTTAAACCTTTTACCACCCAATAATTAAGAAATGTTATCATAGAAGTATAAAAACTAGGTGTCATCATTTTGGCTCCTAATAGATTTACTTTTACTGAATTGTACTTTGGCATTATGACATCAGTCTGAAAGATGGAAATCACACAATACCATGAACTGCTGCCCTTCTTTTGAACTATTAATGTGTTTTTTATAGAAGGGAAAAGAGAGTCATATAACTGATCATGCATCACTGTTTTGGCCAGTAGGAAGTTCAGACTAAAATTTACAAAACAGTTCCAAAAAAATGTACAGGACTTTGTGGCTATATATTGAGAAAAGACAGTTTTTCAATCTCAGCTGAGTTCTTTATTTTTTTTTAAGGTTATTTATTTATTTATTTATTTGTCAGAGAGAGAGAGCACAAGCAGGGGTAGCAGCAGGCAAAGGGAGAAACAGGCTCCCCACTGAGCAGGGAGCCTGATGCGGGACTCGATTCCAGGACCCTGGGACCATGACCTGAGCCAAAGGCATACACTTAACCAACTAAGCCACCCAGGCATCCCCTCAGCTGAGTTCTTAATACCACTCAGAAATTATTTTATAAGTCTTCAGTCACTCCCCTACTTACTCTTCACAGATCTCCTCAAGCACCCTCTTTCCGCATGCCCACAGTCCTCTAACTCTTGGGATTATCTCCTACTTATACAGAAAACAAAATCTACCTTATTTCACCTCCTTAACGTCTCCCTTTGAAACAAATCCCTATACTTGTGCTATGCACAACTCATTTATTCTTGATCTTTTTTGCTTTTTAGAGAAATTTGAATTTCCCCCCCAGGTGTTGCTTAAGTCCAACACTCAAATTTTTACAGTGATTTGTTCTCATTCAGTTCTAAATATTTTCTAATTTCCACTGCGATTTTTTTTCCTTTTCTGTATGTTTTTACATTACCAAAGTTTATCTTACAGCTCTTATATTGTTAATTTAAAACTTAATTGCACTGTAGTTAGAAAATGTATCCTTCTGGGGGTGAGCGTCCAGGTGTGGTATTTTCGAACCTTATTTCATGTACTTTCCCTAAATGATTTCATCTGTCACAACTGCTTCAAATAATACCTCTACGTGGATGACTACAAATGTTTATCTCTAGTCCTATTCTCTTCTGAGTTTTAGGCCTATAGTTTTCTATAGACTTATCAGGTTAATTTCTTGTATGTCCAACAGACACTGCAACCCTAACAAATTCAAAACCAAAGCATTATCTCTACCACCCCTCTGAAAACTTTCTTCCTTCTCCCTTTTTATTCTCTATTTTTAGAATGGTGATCCCACATTCCACCCAACTCTTCAAACAAGAAACATCAAAATTGTCTCTTATTCCCATGAACTGGAGTGTTCATCAGAATGTTGTTCACTGGAGTGTTCAAGTGCTGTGAATTCTATATCCTAATTATTTCTGGAAGCCGTCCTTTCTTCTCAATTGTAACAGGCCCTCATCATTTATAGCCTGCCTTGCATCATCCTCTTAAATAGTGTTTAATTAGTTTTGTCACCTCTCCCTCTCTCCTTCTCTTTTACCGTTTTGCTCTTGCTACCACAAGTGTTGAAAACACAGTCTGATCATTTCATTCCCTTGCTTAAAAATCTTTGATCACTGCCTAAATAAAGTCCAAATTTAACACAATATATAAAACCCCTTATCTGAGAAAATTTATCTACTGTGCAAGTAGAAACTTTTCAGGCTTTATGTAATATTAAACATACTATTATAAATTCTTGGACCTGCAACTCTATCAAAAGTCTAATGTGATGGGTATTAAGGAGGGCACGTATTGCATGAAGCACCGGGTGCCATATGCAAACAATGAATCATGGGGCACTACATCAAAAACTAATGATGTATGAGAAACAATGGACTCTGAGAAACAAACTGAGGGTTCTAGAGGGGAGGGGGGTGGGAGGATGGGTTAGCCTGGTGATGGGTATTGAGGAGGGCACGTTCTGCATGGAGCACTGGGTGTTATGCACAAACAATGAATCCTGGAACACTATATCTAAAACTAATGATGTAATGTATGGGGATTAACATAACAATAAAAAAATTTAAAAAAAAACTAATGATGTACTGTATGGTGACTAACATAACATACATAATATAAAAAAAAAGTCTAATGTTGAGAAGGAGTTGGATACAAGTGTTTCCTCATATATAACTGCCTACACATTATACTTTTATGATTAAAAAAAAACTTATGATCTTTAGATTAAACCACTTTTCCAAAACAACCTTGTACCAATTACATGAATACAGGTTACATCTTTGGCCCAATGAAAACATTTAATGCAGGTGAGCAGGAGGCGTGGGCACAGCCTGACAAGGCTGGAGCTCAGGACCTTGTATTAGCAGTACAGAAATCAAATACAATGAGACAGTGTTTTGAATGATGATTGCAAATCATAAAATCTCAAAAGAAACATCTTTGGAAGACCAAGTAATAAGTAAAAACATGGCCCATGCATCCTTTAACCTGGCTTTAGGAAAAAAGGAGAAAATGATCCCAACCATACAGATAATTAGGAGGTGACACATTCCTCCCTAGCACACATCCTATCTGTAACTAAAGTTACAATAGAACCCATGTTCATAATAATAACCTTTAAAGATAATAAAAGATAAATTAGGTTCTGTATCCTCAGTATGAGAAGACAGGTAAATAGAATTAATTCCAAGAAGGTTTTCACGAAAAAATTATTAAAAGCATACAGGCTTACAGAAGATATAAACTTATATTAATGTGTTAATTACTATTTTAATTATCTGTTAATAATTGCTTCAATTACTCAAAACAATTTCCTTCTTCCCAGAATGCTGACATCGATATATTGCTGTATTTTATCTCCTACTATGTCCTTGTTAATAAAACTAGGTACAATGTAGTTTTTTAGATTTTTGAACTACCAGTATCGAGTGTGTTTTTAAATGAGACAACAAGAAAGAATAGGCATTTGCTGAAGAAATCAGCCAACCCTGAAAGAGAGATGCAGGGTAAGAAGTAGATTTTATGGTTTACAAAGAGAGGGAGAAAGCATCAGTACAGTGCTATTTCTAGAAATTCTGCCTACTGCTTTGACATTGTTTATTGTTCTGATTTATTTATTCTGAAGCCAAACTCATTTTTTCAGCTTTATTGCTGTTTCTATGATTCTGAATTAGATGTGTATGTGTATTTATATGTGTATGTACATATATTTTTTTGGCTTATATTTCTGAACTAGAGTGAGCTTCAGAATCTTTATTTCCATGTGGTACATATCTTTGACTCATAAAATGATTTTTAAAAAACTCAAATGTTTCATGTTAGAAGCTTGTGTTCTACGTGAATTTGCAGGGAAAAAAAAGACACTCTACATCAAGTATTCAGCCAAAGTCAAATTTCAAAGAATAAACAAGCAAGTTTTATATATGTACTATAGACTTAATTGTATTTATTCTAGAATATGAGATCTAAATGATACATGCATACAGCAAACATTGGAAGCATTTTGTATTAAAAATTCAGTGGAGTTTATCCTGAAATTTGATTTCATGCCCCAAGTATGTGTTATTAATAGTTGTGCCAAACAAATAAGTCAGCTGTGATCTAATCAGGACTATAATGTGGCTAATACCTTTCTGTTTCCTCGGGATCACTGTTGCATACCTTTTAATATGGGAGAAAAGATTTAGTCCAAACTATTTACAAAGATGTGAATTTTAACAAGAATCTTTCTTAAGCCTGTTATGTAAAAACATGCTTTACAATCAAGTTTAATTTTTACTTTTGTTTCAAATTTAGTATTTTCCAACCAACATTTTACCTCTGGTCCTGGAGGGCCACATGGTCCTTGGGGTCCCGGGTCACCTATCTGGCCCTAAAATGGGGGTGGGGATCAAAGTATAAGTATTAATCTGATATATACAATTTAAAACAGAAACAGACATATGGTAAGCAAAAAGAACTCAATGAATTATGCCACACAAAATTATAATGACTTTTCAGCAAACAACAATGAATATATTATGTTAAACAAAGTTGTAACTACCATTCAGAAAGACTTAATTTGTAACCATCATCACTGTGGAAAACTCATTTAAATAAAAGATGTATGGATATAATATATAGTTACTCCTAAGTGTTGGAGATACAAACAAATTGAGTTAAGTGCTCAAATCAAGAAAAAAGTAGTGTGTGTATGTGTAGGTTACCCAGAGATAAGGCAATAAAGTTTGACTCAACAAGATAGGGGACTCTAGATGAGGAACTGCTTTCATAACAACCAGAGTCTGGGACTGTCCCTGAAAATTCCTCTCTCCTTTGATACTACAAGAGGCCTGATTTAGTAATTAAAAATCATCTGGATTTAAGTCCCTGCTGCTTAATCTCTCTTAGGCTCAGTTTTCTTAACAATAAAATAGGAATAATAGTGATAACAAGTACTAACATTGTTACAGGGTAATTGTGAGGATTAAAGGAGACAATATATTTAAGGTGCTTAGTTTAGCACAGTGCCTGGCAATAAATGTTAACCAATTTTATAACCATTAATCTTTCCCTTTATATCCTCTGTCCTCTTCTGGGTACCTATAATTCCTAGATTGTTTTGATCATTATATTAAAATGTTGAGGATTTATTGTCAATATTTCTGAAGCCATTTTCTGACATCTGGATTAACCATGTGAAATCAGGGCTGGAGAGGAAGTTCAGAGGAGAGAAAAGTGGTTATAAAGCCTGAAACTAGAGATGAAAGGAGGCAGTAGTCTGATACCCTTGCTTTCATAAGAAAAATTATTGAATTCATTATTTCTGTCATATTAAATTTCTATGTGAGTTTCAAATTTGACCTAATAGGTCTCAGATTACATAAAATTACAAGAAATAATGTGTGCTTATCCACGTTTTAAGAAGTAAAGCACAGTTTTCCATAAGCACTTAAGTCATTCTCATACAACGCTTAAGTATCTGGGTATCTGGATACAAAACAGTACACAATAGAACTACTGCAATCAAATCCAGAGAAAAGTAATGAAGTATTATATAAAACTTGATTTAGGTTCTCCTAAATAAAGTCATAATTCATCATAATCAGTATCTAGAGTCTTAAATTCTTAAAATGGCAAGTACCTCTCTTAAAGAGATAAAGATGGGGCTCTCACTGGAGACCTCTGGTGGCAAAAAAACAAATGAGAAGCTAAACTTACAAGCTTTGAGGAAAAAATAACATACTCTATGTCTTTGTTTTCAGAAAAGTTAATTGACAACCAGATAGTTAAAAGCACAAATTTTGGAAAAATTTCATTCTTCAGAATAAATCTTCATTTTTGAAAAACTTCAACTGGAAGTTTCCTTGAATGTCAAATCTCCTTTATAAAAACTGAATTTTCAAGTAAGTTTTAGACAATGGAGTAATGATTAAGTAAATCTCTATAACTGACAACTTCTAGTTAAAAATATGGAAAAACATAATAATTGTCTTTGTTTTCTTTGTTTTAAGGAAAGAATATTTCTTAACTTCTGATTGGTGATTGTCTCTGGTTTTTAGATGCTTGTTGAGCAAAAGACTCCCTAATTCCAAAATGAAGAAAGCTTTCCAAATCAGGACATTCTTTCTTTTATCTTGTAAGTATTCTTTCATGTTACAACTTAGATTCATTTGGGAAAAAAAAATATCACTAATGCCGGCATCTTAGAAAACAGAAAGCCAAAAGTAGGAGATATAAAATAAGAAAGACATCCTTATGACTTTGACATTCTTTGTCATGATAGTAAACAAATGATTTAGATAGGCATTAACTTGTATAATTTCTTTTTAATATAACAGATTCAGCACAAGCAATTTTTCATTAAACAGGTGTCTCCTTCCAAAACTAGGGAAGGTTTCCAGGTCAAACCCCTACAGTTTTTTTCTATTAATAAGATACAAACAAGTGATAAAGTGAGAGACTACAGATGCTCACAAATATTAATTCATAAACAAATAATGCAATATATGTTAAGAAAGAAAAAAAGAAGAAGAATGTAGCAGGAGGGGAAGAATGAAGGGGGGGAAATCGGAGGGGGAGAAGAAACATGAGAGAGGATGGACTCTGAAAAACAAACTGAGGGTTCTAGAGGGGAGGGGGGTGGGAGGATGGGTTAGCCTGGTGATGGGTATTGAGGAGGGCACGTTCTGCATGGAGCACTGGGTGTTATGCACAAACAATGAATCATGGAACACTATATCTAAAACTAATGATGTAATGTATGGGGATTAACATAACAATAAAAAATATATATATATTAATTCATAAATATCTAGCCTATCTTCAGTCTGATGTATATTTTTCAAAGATTTGATAAAACAAACAAAAGATGGTCAACTATCTTCTACCAAAGTAATCCCTGCTGACATTAAAATGTTTTTTTTATTAGAAAAATATAGAAAGGTACAAAATGAGCAAGTAAAAGCCTCACTTTTATCATCTTAATACTCCCTGCATCACAGCCCTAAAAAAAACATATTAGAGTTGGTTCTGGTGATTTATTTCAGGAAAAAAAAAATAACATTAAGGGTTTTAGGACAATGTGTTAAAGGTGAAACAGGCTCTCCACCTTTTTTTTAGGTTAGACTGGAGAAATACTGGTAAACACTATCACTGAGAGAGGAAATTAAAGAGTCACAGATCTGCAAGGAACTTACACAGTGGTTAAATGCTCGAGGTCATAGCAAGTCAGTGTCGGGGGTGGGACTAAAATCTAAGTCTCTGTTTCTCAGAGCAGTATATCCCCCCTGCCTCACAACAAACATGTTATCAATATAAACTGTATCAAAAAGTAAGGGAGACATTAAAAAGGGAGACATTACTTTGTATAAGCATGATATCTGACTTTCGTTTTCTCTAGTAATTAATTGTAAAGCATTACAGAATAATATTGATACCATTTATTACTTAGTATTGGCCTTAGAAAATGTGTTGTACCCGCTCCTTTTATTATTATCAAAAGTCAGAAAACCTTCACATTATGAACAACTGAGGATGTAAGAAGTCTAGGGTCTTACTTTGCCAACCACTGCAGATATTGTAAGTTCCTGTTATGTGATTAGAATCATCCTTGAAAAACGGAAGCTTTTTGTTGGTTTCATGACCTATTTTTATGTCCCTTATGTATACTCTTTGGAATTTCTGAGATTCAACTCCAGAGCCCAAGTCTGGGTACATGACTGATCAGGTTTACTCTGAGTCCAGGGCAAAAAAGTAAGAGTGAAGCTCATCACCAGCATGTCACTTGACAAAAAGATACTGAACATTTTTCTTTGGAATAAATACTTTCTGAGAGATGTATATGAAATGCTGTCACTGTTAGAAGTCATACAGAATGAAGTATATAAAGTACTATAACTTAATGCTGCTTCCTCTGACAAAAAAATAAACAAACCTGAGATGGGAGGAGGGAGTTAGAGGAAACACGATGATTTGCTCAGGGAACAACACTCTTTAAAATGTATATTTTTTTTTAATGAATTTTTTTTTTTAAAGATTTTATTTATTTTGACAGAGAGACAGAGAGACACAGCGAGAGAAGGAACACAAGCAGGGGGAGTGGGAGAGGGAGAAGCAGGCTCCTGGCTGAGCAGGGAGCCTGACGCGGGGCTCGATCCCAGGACCCCGGGATCATGACCTGAGCTGAAGGCAGACGCTTAACGACTGAGCCACCCAGGTGCCCCTAAAATGTATATTTTAATGTTATATTAATAAGTTATAATCTTCCATCTATTTTTTTCTATCTACAATCACCTACACCTTCATAGAGTTGTAATCAATATTAAAAATCCTAAAACAATCTTAAAATATTAAACCCTCAAACAGTATTGCATAGTGGCTAAGTACATGAGCTCTGACACATGATTACCTAGGTTTTCCCAGGTGACCAACAACTAACTATGGAAACTTGGGCAAGTTATTAGACTCTGTGTTTGTTTCCCTAATCTGTAAAATAAGAATAATAATAGTACCAACTTCATATGATTTTTGTAAAGATTAAATTAGAGGCACAGACCTTAGAATAGAGACTGGTACTTTGTAAACACTCAGTAAATCTTAGCTATAATAATTATTATGACTTTTAATATATAGAGACATACTGTTAACTCATGTTTTAACCATTATTTAAATGATTTTAATTACTCAGTAATTTTAGTTTGAGTTGGGTTTCATGTTAACTACAATATAAAATATTCTTTTTTTTCCCAACTAATTGATGCCCAAAGGTTAAAAAAAAAAAAAAGACAAAGAACTAGTATATTTGTGCCCACAGAGTGTGACATGCTATCTTTTCTTCAAAATATTTCTCTAATGAAATATATTGGAATGAAAGATATTTGGAAAAATTAAAAGTATTATTTAAGGTGCTTTGTATTTTCTGTCTGAAATGTCCATTGTTTACTTTAGATACTATCCATAACAGATCAAACAAGATCTTTAGGGCTCACAGAAATTTGGTTTTGGCCTGGGATGAGGTGGGGGGCAGGAAGGATGAGGTCCAATACTCTATGGAATGCGAGCTGAAAACTTGAAGGATTAGCTACACCCTAAAACTGAAGAGAAAAAATGCCAGACTGGTAGGCTTATCTCCTACTTCTTATATTCTACTAATACCAACAAGTGTGAAGACTCATGCCGTGATGTACACTTCGTTAATGGGAAAGAGCAAAGCAAAAGTTCAAACCTACTGAAGGTCCTGGCTTGCCTCTGATCCCTGGTGGTCCTGGAACACCAACAGCACCCTAGAGGGTGAGAATAATGGAGAAGATGAAAGCTATCACACCACAAAAGGCAGCTATGCCTCTGTATACAAACTGCTTAAAAAATTAATGGAGTGAATCTAAAAACTTTGAGAAAACCATTTCAAACAAGACGTGTAAAACCATATTGATACCATATCCTAACAAACTACATGGTTAAAATAATCATACTCCTTTCTTTTTAAAGAATTTATACCTTTTCACTGAATTTTTTGTATTTATATAAACTAAATGGAAAAAAAAATTACCTTGTCTCCAGGATACCCTAGTTCTCCTGGCTCTCCTGTAATGCCTTGTTCACCCTAGAGGGCACAATTTCATACAAAGACACTTAAGCAACACAAACATGGCAATATTATAAGAAAGTAAAATTAATTAAAGAAGAATAGTTTCTCTATTTTTCCTACTTCTGATAAAAACTGTATATTTGACAGTACAGATTAGATCCCATATATAAAAACAAGATATTTTATAAGTTGTATTGACTAAAAAGAAAAAAATAAATGTGATGAGAAATTATCTCTATGATAATGTAAATATTTAAATCACCTTATCACCTTTGATTCCAGGTAGGCCCTTATTCCCGGAAAGACCCTTAAAAGAAAAGTGATATTTTGTGACATCGTCGAGAAATTAAGGGGAAATATCCATTATGCAAATAGAGACATACCATTGGGCCAGGAGTTCCAGAAGGTCCAAATGGTCCAATAGGGCCAATACTGCCCTGAAAAGCAATTAGACAGAAAGGTATCATTAAGCATCCACTAGGATTGGAAAGAGAATATGGTAAAATTAATGAACTAACCCAGAACAGTTCAACTCACTAAGCTCCCACATGTGCCTTGTTCTTCCACAACTTCTTTTCCTCTCCACATTAATAAATCATATCAATGTTTGAAACTTTAGCGAGGTCATCCTACTCCCTGAAGCTATTATACCAGTCTAGTCCACAAGGATCCTCCCCTTCCTTTAGTTCGTATAATGCTTAACTGTCCATGACATGCATCTTGAAATATTTCTCTAACTAGATAATATCTTGAAGATAAGGGAAATATTTTAGTGCCACATTCCCAGGAGGTATTCAATAAATACTTCATTTGATCATCTTATATTTTTATTTCACCCATTTATTCAGGAATTATTTTTTGGGCACTTACTATGTTCCAGGCATTCCAGTGATTTTATTTTGTGATTTGAAATTTGCAAATGATAAAATTTACCATAATTTCAGGGATAAACTGAGTACTGAACAAAAGACTCTACTCTTCTGGGCTTCTGTCAGTCATACATCATTTAACATTTGTTGAACATAACATGTACACAGACACTGTAGTTGTGTGGAGGAAATAAAGATGAAAAAGACATAGTCACCAACATCAAGGTTCTCAGTTTAATGCTCCAACGCAAGATTCCTCAAAAATGTAACAAACTATCATCTCCAGTAAGCAAGTGATTTTAAAAAACTCCTCAAATATATCATCTTAGAAGACAAAGGACAATAGCCACAATAAGGGTATTTCAAAGTAAAATTTGAAAAAAAATGGCTTGGGGATCACTTACGATTTTCATGTCACTGACACCTTCATTATCCTTCTTTCTCTTGCTACCTCTCTGTGCCTAGCTTCTGTATCATCCTTCATCTTCAAAGAACAAGTTGGCTTAAACCTCCCTTTTATGGTTTTCCAACATTAAGGAACTTCTAAAGGTGTATCTGTGGCAATGCTAAAAATGTTGCCCCTTTTACCAAATTTCTTAGGAAAGCATCCCAGGCCTCACTACCAGGTTTGCACCAACCCTTCCCGTCTTGTCTACTTCCATTTGTCCCTACTCCTCCTTTACTTCTCCCTCCTCCAAATCCCACATTCTAGCCACAACGGACTGTTTTCCATTCTCTGAACATGCTCTCTCTTTATCACATGCTCCAAGCCTTCGAAGATATGGTTACCAATACTGGAACGGCTTTCTACTGCACTAGTGAGTACACTGTATTATACTCCCCCCTGTGTTCCTAGTCCACGCATTCTGTGAAAGCAGAAGCAAGTTTATTGATTTTTTACTTCCCAGACAGAACATAGTAATTGGCACATAATTGTTTTGAAATAAAGTATGGAATGAATACTGAAGGATCTGTCAGAATAGCCAAAAACAAAAAAACAAGAAATAACTAGTGGTGGGGATGTGGAGAAAAAGGAAGCCTTGTGCATGCTGGTGGAAATGCAAATTGGTGGAGCCACTGTGGAAACCAATATGGACATTCTTCAAAAAATTAAAAGTAGAATTACCATATGACTCAGTAATTCCACTACTGACATTTACCCAAAGAAAAGGAAAACACTAATTCGAAAAGATATATGGACCCTATGTTTATTGCAGCATTACTCTCAACAGCCAAGACGTGGAAGCAGCTCAATGTCCATCCATAGACGAATGGATGAAGAAGATGTGGTATACAAACACACACACACACACACACACACACACACACAGGAATATTACTCAGCCATAAAAAAGACTGATATTGCTCAGCCATAAAAAAGACGCACGCGCGCGCACACACACACACTGGAATATCACTCAGCCATAAAAAAGACTGTTGTTTCTTGCCACTTGAAACAACATGGATGGACTTAGAGGTTAAAATGCTAAGTAAAATAAACAGAGAAAGACAAATGCCATATGATTTCACTCATATGTGCAATTTAAAAAACATGTGCAATTTAAAAAACAAAATAAATGAACAAAGAAAAAAGGCAAACAAAAAACCAGACTCTTAATTAATTAAGACTCAATGCAGAGAACAAACTGGTAGTTGCCAGAGGGGAGGTTAGTGGTGGGATGGCTGAAATAGATAAATGGGATTAAGAGTACACTTACCGTGATGAGCACTGATTGATTGAATTATTGAATGATTATACTGTACATTTGAAACTGATATAACACTATGTTAATTGTAGTTCAGTAAAAAAAATTTTTTAAACAGTGATTTCAAGAACTCTATCTCCCAACATAACAGAGCATTGCTAATAGTTTGCATTCATATAATACAAATTTCAGAATGGAAAATATGACATCTTTACTTTTGTGTGAGTCCTAAAGTCTGTGAAATATAACTGAGATAAATTATTTCCAATATGTTTAATACTGAAATATATGAGACTGTGAGAGGGAAAGAGTAATATTTTCCAACTTAATAAACAGATATGCAATATTCATATATCACTGACAAATTCTATCAGTAGGAAACAATTGTTCTTATAATTACAGTGGCTAGTTTATTCAAAGTTCATAGCTTAAAAAATAATGAGAGTTTCAAAAAATACAATAAGCATTTCTGTTTGGAAATTATGCAGCAATAATCTATGTAAGTATGGAAGACTCTGAAAAACAAACTGAGGGTTCTAGAGGGGAGGTGGGTGGGGGGATGGGTTAGCCTGGTGATGGGTATTAAGGAGGGCACATTCTGCATGGAGCACTGGGTGTTATACGCAAACAGTGAATCATGGAACAGTACATCAAAAACTAATGATGTAATGTATGGTGATTAACATAATAAAAAACATAAAAAAATCTTATAAACATAAACAAACATTTCTTTGTCATCCTGTTGGTTATTTCTATAGGCAATAATACTAACTTTGTTTCAGTAAATATATCACTGCATAGACTAATATCTTCAGATGAATGTACTTTGTATGCACAATCTACTGTTTTACTTTTTTAGTGACCCTAAAAGAATTAACACAAAATAGTAAGTGTTGAGAGATATCAAAGATGTAAAAGATTATAGTAAAGATATAAAAGATTTAGGGATGCCTGGGTGGCTCAGTCAGTTAGGCGTCTGCTTTCGGCTCAGGTCATGATCCCAGGGTCCTGGGATCGAATTCCACATCGGGCTCTTTGCTCAGTGTGGAGCCTGCTTCTCCCTCTGCCTATGCTGCTCCCCCTGCTTGTGCTCTCTTTCTCTCTCTGTCAAATAAATAAATAAAATCTTTAAAAAAATATATATATAAAAGATTTAGTAAAATAGGGAATTAAAAAGTAAAATAGTATGGGTATAGAAAGCTCCAAGAAATAGCAAACATTTTGTGGTATGTTACCAATGGTGTGGAAAATCCTAGTCCTGAAGAACTATAGCTTTCTCAAAGCAACCTGCAATAGGCTAAGAGCAGTTTTCAGTTCCACAGGATAATGTGAAAGTCTTCAGAACTCTGCTTACCATACTCCTCTTCCATGAGAAGACAGAGCAGACAGGAGAAACACTTCCATGCGTGGCAGCTTAGCTGAGAGTGTCTGGGATACAGCGCCAAAGGCAGAAGAGCCTCCCACACATCCAGAAATAATAAAGAACTTTCAAGTCAAAGTGAGTCAAAGAAACAGAGATTCAAGGATAGGTTCTTCATATAAAATGAGCAGCCGCTAGCCAATTAGAGCTCATACGAGTGAGCACGCTGTAGAGAAGACTGTGGGTTCTCTTCAGGCTTTCCAACCACACCCACCCACACTCACAGGTAATAATCACTATCACTAATTAAGAAAGCAAAAGACAATCAGCTGCAAGGAAAAAATCATTTGGAGAAAGCTGTATCATCTCTCGTCAGAAACTATACTTCCTATAAGGGAACAGGCAGATGTGTGCTTGCAGATAAACTGAGCAAGCAGTTTACTATGTTTACTATGAAATATAAAGGTTCTATATAAATCTTTCACAATTATCTTCAAAACCTCACCTCCTTCAATTCCACCCCCATCCCCCCATACTTCCTAGGCTACAATCCCACGACTCCTCTTCCCCTTGCCCAAACATCGCATTTTTTTCACCTCTTCTGTGCATTTAAAGAGGCATTCTGCCTAAAGAGCCCTTTTCCTGTCTACTCCACACCACTCACGCATAACCTTCAAGATATAGTTAAAACACATGTTTTGTGAAGCCTCCTCTCTCAAGATAACATAAATTGTTCCTTTCTCAGTGGTTTTTAGTCCATTAGAGCAGTGATCACATCGTATGATATACCTATTTTTCCTTCTATGCCATTGGATTATAATGTTGCCAAAAAACAGAAATCTTGTTTGTATTTTTAGGCCTAGCTCTAGTTCAGCATTTGATACACAGTAGGTGCTCACACTGTTTTGATTTAAAAATTCAGTAAATGTAAAATGGAGGTTGTAATAACTGTTCTATCTACTCGAGGAACAAATGAGATATGTGTGTGAAAGTACTCTGAAAAGTATAAAGTACTATCAAATCAATGTAGAGATGAGGATTACAAAGATGACTGTTAGTATCATTCACCATTTTCTTTTCTGTAGAATCTCTTCCCAGCAACCAAAGGGTAAATTGAGAAAGAGAAAGGACAAAAAACAAAAACAAAACAACAACAACAAAAAACCAGTTATTTTTACTAAGCACTTTTATGTGTTGGTACTGTGCGAAGTCCTGGAGTTGAAAAATGAGTAAGAGTTAACTGTTAGGTAGAAAAGTACACGTAAAGTGTTTCAGGTAGACAAATAAGTGCCAGTGCAAAGCCATATTGTAGGAAGGCTGCATGGCACCTGAGAATAAACAGTTTTGCTAGTGCACAAAGTATGTCTCAAGATGCAGATGAGAACCAAAACAGTCTAGACATGCTAAGAATTTTGGTCTTAAACTTGAGCGTAATAGAAGAAGCTGCTGAGTTAACCAACTGAGAGGTTAAATGAAGAATGCATAAAGACTATCTCTGGAATCCAACTCCCTTCCCCAGCTTCCTTTCTTCCCCATCGGTAAGGCCACGACTACCACCTACAGGTTTAATCCTATTCTAAGTTCTGAGAAAAAAAAATTGGTCCTTTGGGTTCCACCTTCAAGCAGAGCTTCTCATGAAGCCTAAAGAAATCTCGTAAGATAAATGGTATACATTTCAAGGTAATACAAGTTTTAAGGAGGTGGTAGAGCACACTGGTAGAATTTTGGGCTCTGGTTTAGATCACCTGGCTTCAAATCTGGGCCTAACACTCATAAAGTGAGTGCCCTTGGCTTGTTCTGAGAATTAAATGACCTAGCACTGACTAGCACATGGAAAATACTAAATAAAAGTGAGCTGTTATTGGGGTGTCTGGGTGGCTCAGTTGGTTAAGCATCTGACTCTTAGTTTCAGCTCAGGTCATGATCTTAGGATCATGAGATCGAGCCCTGCTCTGAGCCCAGCATTGGGCTCTGCGCTCAGCAGGGAGTCTGCTTGAGCTTCTCTTCCTCTGCCCCTTCCCCATGCTCTCTCTCTCCCTAAAAAATAAGTAAATCTCTTTTTAAAAAAGTGAGCTGTTATATTATCATGTAAAAGAAAAGTTTAAATGTCTTAGACTCACTCAGGTTCTCTGACTTTTAATTCTATACTCTTGCCAGCCCCAAATGGCAAGTTAAAACTTGTTATAATGATTTTTACCATAGTTCCAATAATTGAACTCCTGATGTATTCCTTTGGTCAGGTTGTCACCTTCTGCCTTGGGCAGTTAAGGTGGGGGAAAAAACATTAAATTTAGACTCAAAAGACCTGTGTTCAAATTCGAGCTAAAAATAATTGTGGCTGCAATTTATGGCATAAAACTCTGGAGTCTTAATTACCTACTTCATGTGTTACAAGCAAGCCCTAAATTGATTTTTAGGGAAAATCTTACCTCTGCCCATGGTCATTTCCTATTTTTATATGGATATACATATAATTTTAAGATTCTATTTTCATTGGGCTCCTTACATTTTATAGAAGTATGTGAATCTTGCCTTTGGCTCAGCTGACTGTTAAAGCACATGGCTCTTAAATTTATATAAAATATCTGCAACTTACATCTCTATCATGAACCATAAGCTTGACTGAGAGAATATATTTATGAAGATATGGCAGAAGTAGCAGTCTGTTTGCTTCAATGAATAATCTAAAATTTATCAGATCACTACATATCTGGAGTAGATTATTTTGGTCTCCACAGAATTGCTTTTACTAAATTGTACTTTGCCTACATTAGAAACTCCAGTGAAACTCAGAGTTAAATTCACTGAATAAAAGTAAGTGGACAAATAATACAATCACTTATATTTTTAGTATAATAAATTAGGTATTAAAATGTTAGCAGCAGGGCGCCTGGGTGGCTCAGTCAGTTGGGTGTCTGCCTTTGGCTCAGGTCATGATCTTGGGGTCCTGGGATAAAGCCTTGTGTTGTTAGGCTCCCTGCTCAGTGGAGAGTCTGCTACTCCCTCTCCCTCGCCCTCTGCCCCTCCCCCCTGCTCCTGCACACACTCTCTATTTCAAATAAATACATAAAAAAAAATCTTAAAAAAATGTTTAGCAGAATTAGTGAAGTGCAACTACTACCTATTGTTCAGGATGTTTCCCAACCATTTATTCAATTTTATTCCAGAAATAAAATATATAGTTACCATGTGCTATAACATGGTATGGTATGGGATATTTAGACCTATCTTTATCTAGGCAGGCCACATGGTATGAAAGAATATTCCAAAGGAGAGAAGTGGCTGTTCTATGTCATACTTTTGAAGAAACAGAGTCTTAGGTATCTATTAATGAGACAGACATAAATACATATGTACACATAAATCTGTAGAAATTTGTTATTTTAGGTTATCATAAAATTTAATTTTTTGATTCATACTCCTGGTCTAATTTGTTTCTCTGGTGGGAAAATACATTTGAGCAAGTCTGATATCCAACAATGATGCTAAAACATCTCATTTTTCTAAAGACTTTAAAATGCATCTAACAAATATAAACAATATTTTATAAGAACGATAATACTTGATACTCACTCTAAGCCCAGGAAATCCCGGAGGACCAATGCTACCTACAAGTCCCTACATAAAAGAAATGTACAAAGTTGGTTAAATACAATTGCAAACTACTAAGAGCATTTTTCAAAGACAAAGACAAATATTTCTAGAAAAAAAATATGTCAAATTTTACCCTCGTGCATCCTCCTAAGAAGTGTAAATCTCTGGTGGCAGTTTAAGTTCTTCAAAAATGCCCCTGGCACCATGCTTTTGGATGCCAGGACTACCACCTAGCCTAGGATATAGATTGTTCTGTGTCTTTTATATATCTAATAAAGGAAGTAAATCCTATAAGTAGTCAGCATTATAGACATAACCAACCTATGTATTATATAAAAAGATAAGTTGTCAGTGTATAGAGTTAGAAGAGCATTTTCAGATGGTTTAAAACACTACCCACTCTTGAAGTATAATATTTAAATTCTCTAAACTTCAGTTTTCTCATTGTAAAGTAGGAATAATAACATTTGGGGATGCCTGGGTGGCTCAGTCAGCTAAAGTGTCCAACTTTTGATCTCGGCTCAGGTCTTGATCTCAAGGTCGTGAGTTCAAGCCCCATGTTGGGCTCCACAGTGGGCATGGAGTCTACTTAAAAAAATAAAGGAATAATAACACTTGTTCTCACTGATGTAAAGATCACAATGAAAACTGTTATAATGTACAAAAGGTTTTGAAAAATTTCTCACAAGTGTAAGAAATTACCAATATCATTATATATACAATAAATGAGATTTTAAATTATCAATATTAATTTTTCCACTTGATTTGTGATGGTCTTTTGAACCTGTCATTATAGTCTTTATGATAATTCCTAATCCACTCCATGGCAGTGTCACATGATACAAAGTACAAGAACGCCACCCCTTTTTTGCATTTCAAGTTCTGTTTTGAAAATAAGGTACAGTAAAAAATATAGAGAATTATAAGCCAATAAACTAAAACAGCCAGTTTATTATTATATCTTAAAGATAGTAAAGCCTGAAAATGCTCTTCAAGAAGCATTATATTTAAATAAAGAGCAGATTTCAAAAAGAAATATTTTAAACCCTAACAATCTTCATGTATGTTTAACTGACAAAAAATTAAATGAGATGGCTTCACAGTAGTTATGCAAATACATAAATGGTATTAAAGGAAAAAGTAAATAATGCTTACTTTTTACTCTTGAAATACTCTTGCCCCAGAATCAAGGGCAAGAAAACTATGGTAAACGTTCTACTTAAAACATCATTCAGGTTTTTAACAATTTATTTGGAAATCAGTTCTACTCTTATCTGCCAAGACTTACAACAAATAAAACTTTGGCTAAATTAACTGAATAACTAATAAAGTTATAATTTAGAAAAATAAATTAAAAAGAAACTATTTTCTAACACTTTAAGTATAAATGCTAGTAATTTACCTATATCTAAATATAGGAACTACTCCTAATTTAGGCTATAAGGATTTAGTGATTGACTCTAATTCACCTTAAAATCTTATTAAAAGAACGTGTGCATGGAATAGATTGGAGAGAGCTGATAGATGTTTACTGAGAGCAAAAAAAAAAAATGAAGATTTTTCTACCTAATGTCAAAAAAACAACAATCCATCATCATTCTTTGATAATATAATTAAACTAATTATAGAATAGTAACTCTTTAATCTGAAAATAATAGCTGAATAATCCCAAAGTAGAATACTTCTCTAGAAATAAATACCCAAAAGTCAGGTAAACCAATGACAGGCTTGAGCAGTCACTGAGTGCACAATTTTTACATGAGGCTTGCTAGGACCTTCATGTACATGAAAGGCTTCCCCTCATCCCAAAAATATACAAGTCAGTATTATGATTGTATATTTCTTTTTTTTTTTTTTTTTTTTTTTTTAAGATTTTATTTATTTGAGAGAGAGAGTGAGAGAGAGAGAGAGCACAAGAGGGGGGAGCGGGAGAGGGAGAAGCAGACTCCCTGCTGAGCAGGGAGCCCGATGCGGGACTCGATCCCGGGACTCCAGGATCATGACCTGAGCCGAAGGCAGTCGCTTAACCAACTGAGCCACCCAGGCGCCCGATGATTGTATATTTCTAACATTTCACTTACGCAGGTACATTTAACATGGTCACAACGATTTATTTTAATGATTATCTCCCAAGACAGAATTGACTCAGAACATTTTTGTCTTTACAAATTGGAATGTGCACAGAGGTCTCAAAACTGTTTGGCCCATCGTGCTTATTTGAATGTCATAATGAGGACGGCTAGTGCAGGTGCTGTGGTGTCTGAGTGATGTCAGATCGCAAGGCTGGACCACCACAATGTACTCACAGGACTGCCATCAGGGCCAGCAGGGCCTCTGTCTCCAAAGTCACCCGGAAAACCCTGGCCCAGGGAAAAAAGAAGAAATGTTATTAAAACCAAGATGGATAAAGAATTCATTTTTTTGTGTTTTCTGATAAGGAACTGACTAATAGGAAATATTTCTTTCCTAACCTCTAAATTATAGTGCAACAAAAACTTGTATTTGTTTTGTATAATACTTCATTGATTTTGTTCAGTACAATATTTCTGCATTTTACAAAAATTATTTTATATGCCAAATAACATATACAAAAAGTGAAGTTGGAGAAAATATACATTTGTTCGTCACTATATAAAGAGTCACTGAATGAGAGAAAACATAACAAAGATTTCTGCCTGACCAATCTGTTAGTTATCTCCGTGATTTCATGCCATTCCTAAACCCACATCACAAAGAATGAAATGGCTAATATTATTTAAGCATGTATTTAGCACATTTTCCATGTGTTAGGGCTTTAAACACTTTATTATATACATACTACTTCTTTTTTATCTTCATAACAAGTCGAATCAATGAATAGTAATATCCTCACTTTGCAGTTGAGAAAACTGAAGCACAGAGAGCTTAAGTCACTTGCACTCACCAGTCAGGAGTGGGACTGAGATTTGGATGAAGGAAGTCTGAATGCAGAGTCAGTGCTCTTTCTCCTCATCTACACTGAATATTTTAGTTCATCATTTCAAGATATGATAAACATGTAACAAATATCATTTAAGTACTATGTTATTGGGGAAAGCCATAATGCACAAAAATCCTGCAACCACAAAATGCAGTGACACTGAAAATCACGTTTCCCAAACGCCTACTGAGGATTCTACGGTGTAAAACTATGAAGGATAGTAAGTAACACACTTTCTTAATATATATATTCTTTTGTAAAATAACTCAATGACTCAGTTACTCTTACTTTATATACTAAAATTCTTCTCTAAAGATTTGCCACTAGATTTATCAACTTTAAAGCTCACTTTTTAAAAGCTACTTAGCAAAATGGTTTATAAGATTTATTATTAACATTTTAATAATATTCCTTTTTAAAATTTTTGTAAGACTAACAGAAATAAAAGTACATTATTAGAGTCTTCTAATCTCTTTATTTAGGCAGTTATTAAATACATATTTAATAGATTGCCAAAAATCACTGGTTCACTAGCACAAACATGAATGGGCAAAATTTAAAAGATAGTTTAGCAATGGAAAAAAAGGATGATGTTTCTAAGGCATAGTTAACTCATACTAGAAGCAGTTTTTCTTATTCTGTAATCAGAGGATAATGCAGAAACCATCTGTGTAGTCAAACATATTGTAGCCATATCCCCTTCAAAGTCAGTTGAAGTTCAGGCAGGCATTTTGCTTTCATTGTCCTTGGAAGTCAAATTCTGTTGTCAACAAGTTCACATGTCTGCAATATATCACACTCTCCGGTATGAGCTAATAAGGGTATTTCCAAGTATTTATGATGTACAGGTAATGGAAAAAGTGGAGGAAAATTCTGTAATAAATCTGAAACATAACAGATGATTGATTTTTTAGATAGATCATAAGTAGGTTTTTCAAAATGTTCAGTGAAATAATAAAGACTGGGGTACATATTGCATGATTCCATTAATGTAAAATGTCCAGAACAGGCAAATCCAGAGACATAGAAAACAGATTAATGGCTGCCTTGGGCTGGTGCTGCAGGGAGAATGGGGCAGTGACTGCTAATGGGCACAGGGTTTTTTTCTGGGTGAAGAAAATGTTCTAAAATTAGTGTGACAGATACACAATTTTGTCAATATAATAATAACCACTGAACTGTACATTTTAAAAGGGTGAATTTTATGGTATGTGAATGAGATCTCAACAGTTTTTCTTAAAAAATGAAGACACAATCAGTCTGAACAAGGAGCAGAGAGGGACTACTGCAGACATCCTTGGGGACTCACTCAGGATTGCCTAGAAGATGTGCTATTTGGGACTGAGTGGCCCCATCCTCATCCAGTAGGAGGAGCTGCTCTCCAGTTCAGCTTTCCATAAAATTTGTGGTTTCTCCAACCACCCCCCACCCCCCCCCCCCCGCAGGAAGGGAAGGGGAGAGAACTATGATCAGTTCTTCACTTATAACAAAACCTGCACTAGCATAATAAATAATAAAATACTTATTAATTTCAATGTCCTATTCTGATAGTTCAACATTATAATAAATATTAGCTGTTCAACTCGACTTTGTCCCTGAAACAATTTAGTTAAACTGAGTAATACCTACTTTTAAATTTTTTATGTATTATTTCTCCTCTCACTTTACTACCCATTAAATATTTAATTTCATTCTTAATTCTCTAGTCTAGACAGATCATTTGTTTTATTATTTTTTATCCTTCCTATATGTTGACCATTGTGTCATCAACTTCTGAAATAATTCCTATTAAATCTAGACATATTTTCCTGTTTAATGAAATATAGCACAGTTCATGCCACAAAAAGTAGCATTATATTTGGCTATATACTGGACATATACTTTCTTTTATTTTTTTAATATAATTTAATTTTATTATGTTATGTTAGTCACCATACAGTACATCATTAGTTTTTGATGTAGTGTTCCATGATTCATTGTTTTCATATACTTTCTTTTATAAAGCATCATGCCAATGTTTTATGTTGTTGAATAAGTCATGTGCTTGCTGTTTATCAGTTGTTATTTCATTTCTAGTAATTACATGCATGATTTTTTTAAATGCAGGAGAGTTTCTGTATTCCTTTAATTAGGAGCCTAATGGTTTGCAGCCACAAATCTCCACTGTCAAAAACTGATCTTAAAAGGTTGGTTGTGAAACATGGAACAATAGTGACAAAACACTTTGCCTTTGAACTTAGAATACAAAAGATAGCTTCTACAGTTTCTCCATTTGAAAGAATTTGTTATAAAATAAAATACCAAATTTTCTCTCACATTTACCAGTAGAAAATTATAACCATTAATTTAAATCAAATTGTGCTTTCCTAGGAATGCCTTTACACTGCCAAAGGATTTAATAACCATTTTCCAGGGGTATCATCCATAGGGAAGCTTGAGTTTTTGCCTTTCTTGTCCAATTTGCCAATTTCATCAATGTAATAACTGTCTACTAATGGGCAAGCCAGAGTTGCACTGCTTCTTCTGTGTTGTGCATAATTTTCTTTCTTACATTTTAATCGTTTTGATGAGTTATAAAATTTTATCTTATGAAGAATATGACATTTCAGGGATTTCATTCAATCTCTTGCAGTCGTGAATAATGTTCTTGCTCACTTCCACTGTTGGATCAGTAACAGTGGACAGACTTTAAGGTGACCTCCTATGATTCTGACCTCCTGCTATTCTTGCTTTTGTGTGACACCCACCCTGTGAGTGAGAGTGGGACTATGATTTGCTTATTCTAACAAACAGAATATAGCACAGGTGATGGGATGTCACTGATATGATTATGTTATACTATATAAGACTCCATCTCCCACATGACAGGCAATTGTGAGTGATCTCTAGGAAATGTGGACAGTCCATAGGACTTAAGGGTGGTCTATAGCCAAGAGCCAGCAAAAAGCCCAGGGCATTTAATTCCACAGCCTTGAAAAAATGATGTCTTCTCACAACCTGAATGAAGCTGGAAGTGAACTCTTCCCAAGCCAAGCCTCCCGATGATCGTGCAGCCAGCTGACACTTACTCTGCCTGCAGCCTTGTGACCCTGAGCAGAAGACCCAGTTAAGTAGTACTTGGACTCCCGACCCAGGAGAACTGTGAGAAAATAAATGGGTGTTGTTGTAAGCCACTAAGTTTGTGGTATTTGTTATGCAGTGATAGAAAACTAATAAAATTGGTAATTAAATTTTTAAGTAGAGATTGTGTAAAGTCTTATTTGCAAATTTTACTAAGTGGTAATGTTTAATATAAAACTACTTACATTGTTTCTAGATTTTAAAAATTTAAATAGATCACCTCTCTGAAGACTTTCTATGGATTTTTTTATTTTCTATTGCAAATTATAATTACTATCAATATTAGTTAAATTAAAATTTTATATTTACTTAAAATTTTTAAAATTTAATCTAATATCTATATTTTAAAAACTCCATCATTTTAGCATTTCATATTCATCTAATTGCTAATGCAAAACTCATGCTTCATGAATTTTGTGTTTATAGTTATGAAATGCAAATTTAGGAGTAACATAAATTGCTTAATAATGCAAAATATTTCAGTCTCTAGGTGCAGCTATTGAAAAGACTGCACTAGTTCTATTACCTCTGAAACCATAAATCATAACAGAAAAAGAAGGAAGAAAATAGAAGTCTGCATTATTGGGAAACAGTACTTCTTTGTACAGGATTCTATTGCATTCATACTGAAAGGAGAATTAGAGAAGTTAATTAATTCATCTTTGCTCTCACCTAAGTGCTTCTACTTCCTGCCTAAATCTTACCACAATCTTGAGCAGTTTCTGTCTCTAATTTTGGCAGTTGTACCACCTACAAGGCTTCATAGCATTCAGACATGAGATTATAGGCCACAGATATGGAGAAGAATTTCTCTGAGGCCTGAAGACATTAAATTGTGATAGCCAGTCTCAAAGATGGACCCCCATGATTCTCACTTTCTGATATTAATGCCTTTGTGTAGTCCCCTCCCATTTTGAATCATGGCCGGTCTATGTGACCAAAAGAATACACTTTGGAGGTTAGGTCATAAAAGGCACTACACCTTCTACCTTGCTCTCATGGACCACTTCATTCTGGTGCAAACCAACAACCATGTCCTGAAGACACTCTAGTTGCCACATGGAGAGGTCCCTATGGAGAGGAAATGAGGCCTTCCAGGAAACTAGCACCAAACTGGCTGGCCAGCAAGTGAGCCCCCTTAAAAGCAGATCCTCCAACACCAGTCAAGCTTTCAGATGACAGTAGTCTTTCCCAAAATCTTGACTGTGACTTCATGGGAAACCCTATGCTAGACCCACCCAAATAAAGCATTCCCAAGTTCCCAACACACAGAAACTCTGAAAAATAATATATATTTATTGTCATTTTAAGCCACTATCTTGGAGTAACTTGTTATATAGCAATAGATAACAGTAACAAGAGTGGTTGTCTAGGATTACAGGTCATATTATACCAATGCTAACTGCTGGATCCTGAGCGACAGGGCACTCATGTGTTTTGTTTTTGTTTTATTTTTAATACATTTATTTATTTGTGATGTACAGGGTCCTCAAAAGTATAGCACCCAGATCAAGTTTCTCTCTTGCCTGGGTCTAACAATGGTACTGTTAATCAAACATGGTAGTTATCAAACACTAAGAACTCTTCTAGACTTTGTATGCCTGAATGTATGAGTGGTATTAATATTTTAGAGCACAGTTACTAAACTTGGTAGTATATCTAAATATCTTGAAACAGTGGAAAACTTATTGCTTAGGGAGTCTAGTAAAATCATTTTCCTAGTTCGACAAAGAAATTAGAAAAATACTGCATATAAAATAATTAGGAAAGTATGAGGACCAAAATAACTATAAAATACTAATGACTACATTTACAGAATTTGAAAAAATAAAAGCAATGCAAAATTTTTCTGTTAAAGGCCACAGTTAACTGTGAACATACTTTGTTCTTTTCAGAGAACAATGGTTTGGAAACAACATCAATCTAAAGTAGAGATAAATAAGAATTATCATAAAAGACATATACACTAAATAAGCATTACCAACAAAAACAGGAATTCAACTTTTTGTAAGACTAAGCAATGAAAAGAGAAGATCAGACTAACTTGTCTAGGGTTAGAAACACTAAAATAAAACCTGGTAGTTGCTTCTACACCTTTTACACATGAATACATATTACCACGAAATTGTGATATTTTTAAATCCTTCAAAAATAAAGTACAATTTCTACAGGAAAAGGCTAGAATGTGAAGTACTCTGTGAAGATTCATTCAGTCTCTTCCTCTTTCTTTTCCTCACAGGTAGGACAATTTGATCCATACTTTAAGGGTCAACCATTTTCTTGTTGGTTGAAACTAATTTTAAACTTAGGTAGGAATTTAAGGAGCTCTAGCCCAATTCTCAGAGACTTAGCATGAAGTCAGGCTTACTGTTTACCTAGTTACGATCTGGGCCTCAGTTCTCAGATTCAAATTCCTGCTTTGTTCTTAAAGACTGGTTACCATCTTGTACTCCAGTGGTGGGAATTGCAATCTGCCTTATTCTTGTGTCCACGAAGCAGTTTTGGTATACATGTTCAATCCCTCGATCCTAAGGGCCCCAAATTTATTCTTGCCATTTTCCCACACAGGGAATACAGTCCCTGAATTCAAGCCAAGTCTTATGGCCATATTTGCACTCACATTCCTGACTTTGAAAACCTACAAGTCTCTGAATTTTCTCTTATGTTATCTGCCCTGAAAATAACTGCCTGCCTCAATTTCCACCTGTTAGTGTTATATCTCTATGAAATCATGCTCTGCCTGGTCTTCCTCCAAATTATCAGCTGTAGTTCACTGGGTGTCTTTCTTCTCTATCTATCCCAACCTGGAAGGTAGGTTTAATTCAAAGTCCTGGCCTATTCCATATGTCTTGTCAGGCTGTAGGTAAGCAAAATATAGTCACTACAGACTACAACCAGTAAGTTAAAATCAGAAAATACATTTTTTCTGAAAGAGACAGAATCACTTAAAAATTAATAACATTTTTTTCCAGAATGCTCTAGCAACAGTAGTACTTTCTCCATAATCAAATTAACTATGACTTTTTCTTCGAACAAAGAAAACACAGTCTCCAAATTCTTGATAAAATGTATGTATCTGAGACACTATTATGCAATACGTAGTTAAGACTGTCTTGGGCTAAGGATAGAAGCTAATAACAGATGTCCAACAGAAGGATTTTATATTCTGAAATTCTAACACTGGAGTTAGAAGCCAAAATACAGTTTACTTTAAATAGATTCTTCTAACAGAAAGATGTATGAGAAAAGAGGAGGAGACACTCCTTTCTATAGTTAGAAAAGTAAACATCTCTGAAGTCCAGGTGCCTTAAGGGTGTTATTTTGTCTGCCATTCTAAGGCTATGATATTTTGATTTGCATCAGAAGAAAACTGAGTATAATTTTTCTTTGTCAAACTTTAATGTAATATGATTTGATTATTTATAATCTACTCCTATCAGGTCTGAAAAACTCCTTCAAAAACCTCTATACTGGCGACGGTCGCGTGCACGCGAACCGCAGCCCCCAGCCCCGCCGGACAGAAACCGGAGCGATGGTCGCACACACGCGAACTGCAGCCTCGGAGATGGAAACCCGGTGCACCGGGGTCGCGCCGGTGAACTGCAGCCCCTGGGGAGGAATCTCAGAGCAGCGGAGTCGCGCGCGCGCGAATTGGGAGCGGCTGGCAGTTTTAGAAGCACATAGGGCAGAGATGTGCCCCGACCTGGAGGCAGGACTGGGAGCACTGCGGAGGGGCGCACAACCCAGGCCGCTGCAGTTTATAGCAGCAGGGACAGAAACGGAGACAGTGTGGCCTGGAGAGCTCACTGAAGAACAGACTGTGATCTCTCTGCTCTGAGGCAGAGGGTTGGAAACGGTCTCTTCTGCTCTGACTCACGGAAGAGACGTGGAAAGCCACCAGGGAAAGGCGCCAGAGAACAAAAGCCCCAAAGACTGATTCCCACTGAGCCCATCCCCCGCCACAGGGGCGCAGGGCAACTCCGCCCAAACAGGGTTGCCTGAGTAACAGCGCGGCAGGCCCCTCCCGCAGAAGACAGGCTGGGAAAACAAGAGGCCAGCAACCCTAAGGTCCCAAGAAAACAGGTGCATCTTGCTTGGGTTCTGGTCAATAATTTGGACTCTATACATTCCCTCAAACACCCATCAACAGAATGACTAGGAGGAGGAGCCCCCAAAACAGAAAAGACTCAGAGATTATGACTTATGCTGCAGATTTACAAATGGATGCAGACATAACCAAGATGTCAGAGATGGAATTCAGGCTAGCAATTGTGAAGACAAGGGCTAGAATGGAGAAATCAATTAATGGCAACATAGAGTCTCTAAGGGCAGAACTAAAAGGTGAATTGGCAGAACTTAAAAATGCTATCAATGAGATCCAAACCAATCTAGATAATCTAACAGCTAGGGTAACTGAGACAGAAGAGAGAATAAGCGATCTGGAAGACAGTATAATAGATAAAAAGGGAAAAGAGGAGGCCAGGGAAAAACAACTCAGAATCCATGAAAATAGAATCAGAAATAAGTGACACCATGAGGCATTCCAATGTCAGAATAATTGGAATCCCGGAGGGAGTGGAGAGAGAGAGAGAGGGCTAGAAGATGTATTTGAGTAAATCGTAGCTGAGAACTTCCCTAATCTGGGGAATGAAACAAACATTCGAGTCCTGGAGGCAGAGAGGACCCCTCCTAAGATCAAGGAAAACAGGCCAACACCCCGGCATGTAATAGTAAAACTTGCAAATCTTAGAACCAAGGAAACCATCTTAAGGGCAGTTAGGGGGAAGAGATTCCTTACCTACAGAGGGAGGAACATCAGAATAATGTCAGACCTATCCACAGAGACCTGGTAAGCCAGAAAGGCCTGGCAAGACATATTCAGAGTACTAAATGAGAAGAACATGCAGCCAAGAATACTTTATCCGGCAAGGCTTTCATTTAGAATGGATGGAGAGATGCAGAGCTTCCACGACCGGCAGAAGTTGAAAGAATATGTGACCACTAAGCCGGCCCTGCAAGAAATATTAAGGGGGGGTTCTATAAAAGGAGAAAGACCCCAAAAGTGATCTACAACAGAAATTTACAGGGACAATCTATAAAAACAACGTCTTCACAGGCAACATGATGACAATTAATTCATATCTTTCAATAATCACTCTCAATGTGAATGGCCTAAACGCTCCCATAAAACGGCACAGGGTTGCAGATTGGATAAAAAGACAGGACCCATCCATATGCTGTCTACAAGAGACTCATTTTGAACCTAAAGATACATCCAGACTGAAAGTGAAGGGATGGAGATCCATTTTCCATGCCAGCAGACCTCAAAAGAAAGCTGGGGTAGCAATTCTTATATCAGGCAAATTAGATTTTAAACTAAAGTCTGTAATAAGAGACACAGAAGGACACTATATCATTCTTAAAGGGTCTATCCAACAAGAAGATCTAACAATTGTAAATATCTATGCCCCCAACATGGGAGCAGCCATATACATAAGCCAACTGTTAACCAAAATAAAGAGTCATTTTGATAACAATACATTAATTGTAGGAGACCTCAATACTCCACTCTCAGCAATGGACAGATCATCTAAGCAGAAAATCAACAAGGAAACAAGAGCTTTGAATGATACATTGGACCAGATGGACCTCATAGATATTTACAGAACATTCCACCCTAAAACAACAGAACACTCATTCTTCTCGAGCGCACATGGAACTTTCTCCAGAATAGACCATATACTGGGTCACAAATCAGGTCTCAACCGATACCAAAAGATTGAGATTATTCCCTGCATATTCTCAGACCACAGAGCTCTAAAACTGGAACTCAATCACAAGAAAAAATTTGGCAGAAATTCAAACACTTGGAAGCTAAAGACCACTCTGCTCAAGAATGTTTGGGTCAACCAAGAAATCAAAGAAGAACTTAAACAATTCATGGAAATCAATGAGAAGGAAAACACATTGGTCCAAAACCTATGGGATACTGCAAAGGCGGTCCTAAGGGGGAAATACATAGCCATCCAAGCCTCACTCAAAAAAACAGAAAAATCCTGAATTCACCAACTAACTCTACACCTTAAAGAACTAGAGAAAAAGCAACAAACGACGCCTAAGCCACGCATTAGAAGAGAAATAATTAAAATTAGAGCAAAGATCAATGAATTAGAAACCAGAAACACAGTAGATCAGATCAATGAAACTAGAAGTTGGTTCTTTGAAAGAATTAATAAGATTGATAAACCACTGGCCAGACTTATCCAAAAGAAGAGAGAAAGGACCCAAATTAATAAAATTATGAATGAAAGGGGAGAGAGCACGACTAACACCAAGGAAATAGAAACAATTATTAGAAATTATTATCAACAACTATATGCCAATAAACTGAGCAATCTGGATGAAATGGAGGCCTTCCTGGAAACCTATAAGCTGCCAAGACTGAAACAGGAAGAAATTGACAACCCGAATAGGCCAATAACCAGTAACGAGATTGACGCAGTGATCAAAAACCTCCCAAAAAACAAGAGTCCAGGGCCTGATGGATTCCCTGGGGAATTCTACCAAACATTCAAAGAAGAAATAATACCTATTCTACTGAAGCTGTTTCAAAAAATAGAAACAGAAGGAAAACTTCCAAACTCATTCTATGAGGCCAGCATTACCTTAATCCCCAAACCAGGCAAAGACCCCATCAAAAAGGAGAATTTCAGGCCGGTATCCCTGATGAATATGGATTCCAAAATCCTCTACAAAATCCTAGCTAATAGGATCCAACGATACATTAAAAGGATCATCCACCACCACGACCAAGTGGGATTTATCCCCGGGATGCAAGGGTGGTTCAACATTCGCAAATCAATCAATGTGATAGAACACATTAATAAGAGGAGGGAGAAGAACCATATGGTCCTCTCAATTGATGCAGAAAAAGCATTTGACAAAATACAACATCCTTTCCTGATTAAAACTCTCCAGAGTATAGGGATAGAGGGAACATTCCTCAAGCTCATAAAATCCATCTATGAAAAACCCACAGCGAATATCATCCTCAATGGGGAAAAGCTGAGAGCCTTTCCCTTAAGATCAGGAACACGTCATGGGTGCCCACTCTCACCACTGTTGTTCAACATAGTACTAGAAGTCCTAGCAACAGCAATCAGACAACAAAAAGAAATAAAAGGTATTCAAATTGGCAAAGAAGAAGTCAAACTCTCTCTTTTCGCAGACGACATGATACTTTATGTGGAAAACCCAAAGACTCCACCCCCAAATTACTAGAACTCATTCAGCAATTCAGTAATGTGGCAGGATACAAAATCAATGCACAGAAATCAGTTGCTTTCTTATACACTAACAACGCAACTGTAGAAAGAGAAATTAAAGAAACGATTCCATTTACAATAGCACCAAAAACCATAAGATACCTCAGAATAAACCTAACCAAAGAGGTAAAGGATCTATACTCTAGGAACTACAAAACACTCATGAAAGAAATTGAAGAAGACACAAAAAGATGGAAAAATATCCATCGGAATAATAATGAATAATAAAAATATCGGAAGAATAAACATTGTTAAAATGTCTATGCTACTCAGAGCAATCTATACCTTCAATGCCATCCCGATCAAAATTCCAATGACATTTTTCAAAGTGCTGGAACAAACAATCCTAAAATTTGTATGGAATCAGAAAAGACCCCGAATCGCCAAGGAGATGTTGAAAAAGAAAAACAAAGCTGGGGGCATCACATTGCCCGATTTCAAGCTATATTACAAAGCAGTGATCACCAAGACAGCATGGTACTGGCACAAAAACAGACATACAGACCAATGGAACAGAATAGAGAACCCAGATATGGACCCTCAACTCTATGGTCAAATAATCTTTGACAAAGCAGGAAAAAACATGCAATGGAAAAAAGACAGTCTCTTCAATAAATGGTGCTGGGAAAATTGGACAGCCACATGCAGAAGAATGAAACTCGACCATTCTCTAACACCACTCACAAAGATAAACTCAAAGTGGATGAAAGACCTCAATGTGAGACAGGAATCCATCAAAATCCTAGAGGAGAACATAGGCAGTAACCTCTTTGACATCGCCCACAGCAACTTCTTTCAAGATACATCTCCAAAAGCTAGTGAAACAAAAGCAAAAATGAACTTTTGGGACTTCATCAAGATAAAAAGCTTCTGCACAGCAAAGGAAACAGTCAACAAAACAAAGAGGCAACCCACAGAATGGGAGAAGATATTTGCAAATGACACTACAGATAAAGGGCTGGTATCCAAAATCTATAAAGAACTTCTCAAACTCAACACCCAAAAAACAAATAATCAAGTCAAAAAGTGGGCAGAAGAGATGAACAGACACTTCTCTGAAGAAGACATACAAATGGCTAACAGACACATGAAAAAATGTTCATCATCATTAGCCATCAGGGAAATCCAAATCAAAACCACACTGAGATACCACCTTACACCAGTTAGAATGGCAAAAATGGACAGGGAAAGAAACAACAAATGTTGGAGAGGTTGTGGAGAAAGGGGAACCCTCTTAGACTGTTGGTGGGAATGCAAGTTGGTACAGCCACTTTGGAAAACAGTGTGGAGGTTCCTCAAAAATTTAAAAATAGAGCTACCCTATGACCCAGCAATTGCACTACTGGGTATTTACCCCAAAGACACAGATGTAGTGAAAAGAAGGGCCATATGCACCCCAATGTTCATAGCAGCAATGTCCACAATAGCCAAACTGTGGAAAGAGCCGAGATGCCCTTCAACAGATGAATGGATAAAGAAGATGTGGTCCATATATACAATGGAATATTACTCAGCCATCAGAAAAGATGAATACCCAACTTTTACATCAACATGGATGGGACTGGAGGAGATTATGCTAAGCGAAATGAGTCAAGCAGAGAAAGTCAATTATCATATGGTTTCACTTATTTGTGGAACATAAGGAATAACATGGAGGACATTAGGAGAAGGAAGGGAAAAATGGGGGGGGGATTGGAGGGAGAGATGAACCATGAGAGACTATGGACCTGAGAAACAAACAGGGGTCTAGAGGGGAGGGGGGAGGGGGGAATGGTTAGCCCGGTGATGGGTATTAAGGAGGGCACGTACTGCATGGAGCACTGGGTGTTATACGAAAACAATGGATCGTGGATCACTACATCAAAAACTAATGATGTATTGTATGGTGACTAACATGATATAATAAAATTAAAAACTACAAAAAAAAAAAAAGAGGGCACATACTGCATGGAGCACTGGGTGTTATACACAAACAATGAATCATGGAACACTACATCAAAAACTAATGATGTAATGTATGGTGACTAACATAACATAATAATAAATAAATAAATAAATAAATTAGATATAAAAAAAACCACTTCTACTCTTTGTAAAAAAAAAAAAAACCTCTATACTTTGACAACAATTTTCTAGGCGTTGTTGAGAGTAAATTCCAGCTCCGATTTCATTTTTATCTTAAATCCCGACAAGTCAGTTCTGGCATAAATATTTTAGATCTGTGGAGTCATATAAATTTGCTTAACCTACTTAGTACAACAAAGAGACTACTGATTAAATCAATCCGGGAGCCATGTAAAATGCTTTTTTTTTTTTTTTTTTTTTTTAGCAACTGTAGAATTTCCTGACTGTGGCACTCAAGAATGAAGTTTGAAAACTTTGCATTAAAAAAAAAGCTGCTTACAATTAGGTAATACGTATAAAATCTGATGTTAACAAATATAGATGAAACCGCTCCCTGCCTTTCTCTCTCTTTTTTTAATAGCATTCTTCTTTTCTATTATATATCAGTGGATGACTTATGCTTTTAAAGAATCTGGCTCATCAGATATGTTCCAAGAAGTTTTTCAAATAAAAACAGTAAAGCATATAAAATAGAATGGTAGTTCTATGGTATTTAAGAGTCCTGGCCAATAAAGATTGTCTACTACCTTGTTTTTATCAGAGATCTCTTGAGAAAGAAATTGAGACCAATTCAAGCTATCCAGAGACAGCAAAAAGAATGGACGAATAGCACTTAGAGCCCCACGTCTGTTCTCTAATATTAACTGACAGTAAGGATTTTGATCCGATTATAATATGTAGGGAGTGAAAGAGGGGAGGAAATAAAGAGGTAAGAACTATAATATCTCAATGCCCAAAAGCATGAGTACATAAATATTTACTAATATGTAACTGACTACATGAGGTCTTTAAAAATAATTGTAATGATAATTAGTAAATACCTTATCCTAAAATCTTGAAGTCAAAAATAGCTTATAGTACAGGGAAGAAAAAAATTCTTAAATGCCAACAATGTAAGACCAAAGAACAAATAAATTTGTTAATATAACTACTTTTATATACTCTGAGCCTAAAATATACCAAGTTTCCAATAAAACTAGTTTTGTTACTTTTCCTGGTGGAAAAAATAAAAACACATTGTGTTATAAATATCAAATCAATCCGTAAACACTGAATCAATACAACGTTTTATTTTGGGGAAAAGTTTCTGGGAAGTAAGATTTAAAATGAAATAACTTTTAACCCAAACATTAAATTTAAAAATAGCAGTATAAGACTAAATACTAAATAACTCTTGAACAACCAAAATAATATGCTATTTTGAAATGTTTCCATTTTCAAAAGAGCTCATATAATATTTATACTATTTAGGAGAAGATATCTCTTACTTGTAGGTCTATCATTTTATTAAAAAAAATACAGAAATCACTAAGGAGGCTGGTTCACAACAACTTAATTCCATGCTTAGTGTTCATTCAGGAAAATAAGTGATGATTTGGCCAGCAGTGTGAGTATATGATTGATAGCAACAATTTCAGAACCGAACAATTTTGGACAGGATTTTTACTACTCCTCTATGTTTCTGCACTATATGTACATAGCATATGATGTCTATATATATAAGAGAGAGACATAGATATTAATATTTTGGTAAACTTCGTATCAAACACACAGCTTTAGTACACAGATTAGAAATCGACTCAATAGCTCATCTTGATTAATATTTAGAAAGGCCTGAACTTGGATTTTTGAAGTTTTCTATGTCAATTTTGACTGTCAAAGTGTTTCATACATACATAATACAGAAAGTGAAGTAATTTATTTTACCAGCTTCTGGCCTTAATTTCAGAGACTTTAAAAACCTGTGTAAAATATTAGATAAAACTTAAGGAGTTATCTAAAAAGAATTATTAATTTTCTACAAATTACATTATAAAAATTACTTCAAACTGAATCATATTCTATGTTTGTAAGACTGCATACTTCTATCTACCTAAAATTTGAGGAAATGAGCTAATTTAACACACAGAAAGAATAATCAGATTAATTAAAGGGGAGTGATGATTATAATAAAGTACATCTAATAACATTCATACTAATGATAGTAAATGAAATAACATGGAATCCACATAGCAGTACCCTAATAAAGCATGAATCCACACTTCTAAATATCTCTGAAGTCAGCTGAAAATTGGAAGTAACAGTCTTTGACATATGTACAGCCAAAAGTTTCTTAGATACAAGTACTTTTAGATTTCAGTATTTCCATGGTTTCTGTTATATTCTTTCAGATATTATAGGTTTTGTCCTCTTCTTTATGGTGGGCTGAAATGCTTTAGTTCTGCCTCTGTATTTGAATATCTACTTCATATATAATAACAAATACTATACATAATTTAAGAAATTGCCAAGAAAAAAATGGCCAAATTTGTATTCCACACACCTAATATTTTCTACATCAGAGAGTGGATAACTCATCAAAAGATATTTTCCTTTTACTGTTATTAAAACAGTAATAAGTAACCATTCTTCTCATGGAATTTGAATCATCTAAATTGAAATACAAGTGTCCCATAATGCATAATATCCCACGCTAATATGGTTTGCCCTCACTTAATGCCAAAGCTATTTGAAGATGATTTTACTTATAATAAACAGAACATAGGGGAGCATTTATACATAAGATACTATTCTAGAACAGTGTCTGAGGTCAGCCTTGGCATAATTTGACTTGTGGCTGTAACTGTATCTTACTTTAAGTACTGTGATTTCCTCATAAACATGGCCAAATCATTTTGTGGTAAAAACAAAAGTACATATAACATACATGACATATTATAGCACCAGACAGATTTTCTACTATAAACACTATTTAGGAAAAATGAGGTACATATGTTTTTCAAATATAATTTTCCCAAGGATCTAAGTCTGTGAGAAGGGCATATGTTTTTAAAGCAATAAAACTTTACAAATTTTGTAATGTAAAGAACAGAGTAATCAACCCAGTAATCATTCTATCCATTATTTTTTCCACAGTTTTCTTGAACTCCTCTTTTGAATTCAATAACATCTGTTGGATAATTTTATAATTCTCTAGGGAGCAAAAAACCAGAAGTTATCTATAAATTTCCATGGATAATTTGAGTTCATGATGGAGCAGGAAACTGGAAATCACCTATACATTTCCAAGATAAAGTTAATATCTATATAAAACCAGCCATATTGCTAAATGAAGCTGGTAGCTATGTAAGTGATATATCACAGGGGCTTTGGGAAAATGCTGTATTTTTTCAACAATCCCTAAAATTCCACCATTGTAGGTTATTTATTTTGTCTTAAACTACACTTAAAATATAATTACTAATGGGTAAGGTAACAGTTAAAGCATTAGAAATAATTTATATAATACCATAAATAACTTTATTATTCTTTTACTGATGTCATACTTTGATAGGAGGAGGATGGAAAAAAATAAAGACGAAGAATGGAGAAGACAAGAGTAAAGAAGATAAATTTCACCTACTGTCAATTTTGAGACAGCCCACATCTGCATATTTAAATTAGATATTTGAACATGATAATTAGAGAGCTATTCTATTGGGGTGTGTGAATGAGGGCTTAAACAAAAAGAAGTTACATAACATTTTGCAGTATAAGAAGTGTAATCAAATGGGATGGCATGCAAAATATTTATCAGAGTGCATAGGAATTAAAAATGCAGGTGGTGATGGTGGCAGTTTCTGTGGTTAGAAATGCTAGAAGATGAGCTTTAAAGCTGAATATAAATGTAAGAAAACAAAATGGTTGGCTTATTTTTAATTTCTTGACAGTTTGGTAAACTTATCTTAATAAACTGAAATTTTTAAAGTGAAACTTTAAAATAATTTTATCACATTTTGGCCAACTGTCATGAAAACATTAATCATGCAATTGTAAGCAGTGTGAGTCACAGAGAGCAGAAATACTGAGGGAGTAAGGAAAAGGACCCTGGATTTATATGCAGAGGAGCTGAGATCAATTCTTGATTTTACCACCATTACCCATGGAATTCAGAGCAAATCTCTAAACATCATGAGCCTCATTCTCCTCAACTATGTAACAGTGATATTAATACCTATTCTAATCTACCTTCAAGAAATACTGCAAAGCACAAGAATAAAATGCTTTAAAAGGACATGAATATTCTGGTGAGGTTTGTAATCTTTTACAATTATCATCAAGGTTTTATTTACACACACCAACATTTTAGAAAAGCTGTTATGAAAAACCCAATTTCCTTCCTTATAGATTAGAAAACACAGTGCAGCACAAAAAGTGCTACCCTAATAAAGACCTGTGGATAGCAGTAAACACAACACAAGGGACAAGGAGGTGGCTAGGTAGCTTTACTAACTCAGCCAGGATAACAGGGGGATGCTTCCCTGAACCACAGTTTTCTCATTTGTTAAATGATGGGGGCATGGGTTGATGTCAAAATTTCCACCCATCTCTGAAATTATTATATTATCTGGCAAAATTCACTTTCCTTGATTTTCTTAAATCTGAAAATATAAGAAGCTGTAGTGAACTAGTTTTTGAGCTAATATCTGAAGCAGGCATTTTTAAAACCAGTAAAACATGAGGGTGAATAGTGCTATCATTAGTGTTTTAAATGTTCATGTATTTTCTCTGACATTTTAGTTCCTTTTCATAGAGATAAAGGTCCTTTACACTGGTCTGTTAAATGGGTTAGGAGCATTAAATTTCATTATTTTTTAATCTAAGATTTCCTTCACAATCTCAGGTATTATTTGATAGACTGTTAAGGTAGCAAAAATTAAATTCTGTTGAATGAGATAAATTGTAGGCAACAAGAACAAACTACATTTATATTTGTATAGGTGAGAAATATGCACATAATCAGATTATATTTCTCAGAACTGAACCTCAAAAGACAAAAGTTGAATTACCTGTCTTCCCTTAAGACCCCTCTTTCCCCGGATCCCAGGAACACCCTAGAATATATAAAAGTCAAAAATAAATATTTGTTGAAAAAAATGAATGAGTTAGATATTACAGATCTTTTTTTTCTCAAACATCAATTAATGAAGTATGACGAAGAGAAAAATGAATTGTTCTTTAAGCTGGTATGACATTCAGAAAAGCTTCAATATATTAATTTAACTGAAGTGTCTCCTTTTCTTCTTCATAACAGCATCTTGATTTTATTCTGGAATGTATCCTATCTGTACTTTAAAATGGGATCCTGACATTCCTCTGGTGATAGTTATCTGTCCAGAGGTAGGCATACAACCAAAGCTGGCACAACCAGATAAACAGGAAGGTCTTAGTTTTCCAAAACCTACGGGACAATCACCTCATCTCTGTCTCCCTATCTCTCTGGCTGGACATAAACGAAAGCACAGTTAGCTCTTGCACTGGCAATTCGGCAATGGTATGGGAAACCTGCCTTAGTGTAAAGCCAACATTAGGCAAGGCAAAGCAGAAAGATGATATCACCGTGCTCAAGATCATATTGTGCCTAGATCCCACCTAACTTATAGATTTCTGGTCATGTAGGAAGCAGTAGGGCATAATACGTAAACACGCAAGCATTGGAGCCGAACATCTGTGTTCAAATCCTGGCTCTGCTCTTATTACCTGTATATAGTCTTAGATAAGTCTTTCTGTATGCCTCAAATTTTTTCATCTACAGTGAGAATAATAATAATAGTACCTATCTTACTGGGTTTTGTGAGCATTAAGGGAGTTAATTCATATAAAGTATTTGCATAGTGCCTTGCATATATATAACCATTCAGTAAACTGTTTGTTATTATCATTACCATCATTATTAAAAATTTCCTCATTTTTAAGCCAGTTTGAGTTGGGGTTTTCTGTTACTGACAGTCCAAAATATCCTCACTGATATAATCATGTTGAGACTTAGAATCACTTAGAAGCCTTAGAGACTAAGATATCTGCCAGAACTATGTAGCTTGGGATTTATAGTACATACAGATAAGTTAGAAGATATCATTAATTGAAGTAATCCACCCACTTTCAATTCAACAGTGTTTGATAAATACTTATCTAATGTCTTATCAAAAGAGTACGGGTGAGCAATAGGACTTATTTCATTAAGACTTTATATATTTTTACATAATATAGCCAACCATTTTTTCAAAAAATAAGGTAATTATTTTTTATAACTTCAGTAGCTCTACAAAATCTCTGCAGGAAACCCAAGGATAATACAGACAAAATTATATAAGCACTTTGTCATATAGATATATATACACATATGTACATTACTGATTCCCAGGAAGGAATTTTTCTATTTGTTTTCAGGACTGATTAGCATTATACTCTTTTTGTCTGCTCTTCTCTACGCTTCTTCTTTACTCTCTTCTCTACACATACACAGTTTATAACATAATAACAACACCCAGTTAGCTATATTATTCATAGTTTTTTTTATTATTCATAGTTTTAATGAAAAATTTGAAGTAGCCAAATAATATTAGGACATGTTATCCATGATAGTCATAATATCACAAAATTGTCTTATATTTATGATTTGAGACAGGTGTTAATATTTTCACACAGACTGGTCAAAACTAGTGAGCATGATTACAGGCAGTGTGCCTAATGTTGGTCAGTGATGGGATCCTTAAATTCAAGTTGATATCATTTTGCAAGAATATATAATTTTGCTTTATTTATTACATTACTAACTAGAAATAAGGTCAGGGAAGTATTATATCATGAGCAGCAGAGTAATAACAATGTAAACTGTATATACCCCCTTGGTCAATGAGAAGCAGTTCAATTCTTTGCATGAATAGACTGGAAACATGATCTATAAATCTGCTGTATCACATGGCAATTAAGTAGCTTAGTTGTGGGATCACACTGAAGATATTTCTGCAAGTGAAAGAAATGACTTGTATATTCACCAAGGGAAAATCTTCACCTCATCTCAACAAAGAAGACTGGACATTTTGATTGTCACTGCAGCACATTTAAACTCTGAATATTTCTCCTCTGTCAGGAAATTCACAAGTGATTACAAGAAAATGTGATATAATTCACTCAAACTATATATTTGAAAAATTCATCCAGCAAAGAATAATCAGGTTTACTTTCACTTGCAAAAACCAGTTTCCAGAAATGAAAACTCTGGCTTGAATAGCACACCTATAATAATAGTATTGAATGCTAAATTCTGAATATGATTCTCTATTTTCAAACCTAATATTGTTCAATTCTATTTTTTCAATGAATACTGACAGTAAAATGAAAGAATACAAATAGAAACCAATGAACTGCATACAACACTGAAACCTAGACATGATGGAGTTGGAATGCCAGAACTCTGTACCTATCTTGATTAACTGTTTTAAGACAACAACCATTTGCAAAGATTCTATCTTTATTCACAAGTACCTTCCTTTATTCACAGTAGGTATCTGTCTCATACCTACATGTATGAACAGCTATCTTCCATTATTAAACAAAAAATATATCTTCTGAGGCTGAATTACTTACTGTATGTTATACTATAAAATACAAGACCTGTCAAGAGCTTATGCTTAAAGATTAATGAATTATAAAATACAATTTTCATAATTAGTTTAATATTTCAACTTGTGTTTTTTAAAAATTGAATTTAAAATAGCTAACCATATATATTTGTATCATCTTACTTCCTTAAAACAAAATTCAGTAAAATTCCAGAGAGTCTAATTATATTTCTGGTAGGTGATTTTTCTTAAAGCCGGCTTGCTTCACTCCATAAGATTACCTGCCTGATATGTGAGCTTATAAACTCTGTTGTACTATTATAAGCATATCACTTTAGAAATAATATTTGAAGGAAATGGACTTACTCTTTCTCCTTCAGGTCCCAGTTGTCCCACTTCTCCAGGAGAGCCAATAAAACCCTTAGAGTAAGCAAATAATCTTTATATTATTTCATTTGAATACTTACCCTGCAAGTAATTCCAAATAGAGATCATAAATTTGTTCATAATAATATGAAACTCTAAGGCGTAACAGAATAAATAACTTCGTGCCCTTGCTTTATCACCTTCCTTCCAGAAGTTACAGATCAATCTTTTCATTAAAAAAAAAAAAAAGTAGGGAACATAACTTAAGACACAGTGACCAATGAAAATCAAGACCAAATCCTTTTCTTTGTTGAATTTTATAGTGGGAAGAAAATATATAATTAACTAAAATGTAAGGCAGAATGGAAGTACCAAAAATACTTAGTACAGAGGAAGAAGAGATTCATTCCAATGTGGCAGGAGGTAAAGGCAATAAAAAAAACACTTCAAAAGAGACTGGCACTTGAGATAGGCATACAGAGTAGATAAAATCCTGACAAACAGAGGATGGAGAAAGGAAACTCCAAGCAGAACAATTATAGGAAGTGGAAACAAAGAACTTCAGGAAGTGTCTGTAAATAGTAACGGATAACATTATACCTGTAAGATGCTTTGGAGAAGAGCAAAGATCCATTGTATCCTAAAGAAGATTCCAACTGGTCTGACAATAAGGGGTACATATAAATAACAATGCAATGTACTTTATCCTAACATACTTTAGTTATATCTCTGTGGCAAATAAAAATCTCTTCATCAATTTAAAAGATAAAGTGTATGATAGTTTGGAGACTAGATTAAGGAGACCTTTAAATTTCAAGCTAAGAATTTTAGACTTTATATTTTAGACAACTGGAAGCTACTGCCTTTAGGGGATTGTAGTAGTGCCCTGAGGTTAGGTTGTATTTCTAAAACATTAATCTATTGACAGGATATAGAATACATATGAGATAAGAAACAATGAATATAAGAAAACCTGTTAGAAGGCTCTTTCAATGGTCCAAATTTGAAGTAATATGAGCCTGGATCATTGATTCAAAAAACATTACTTAAGTGCCCACCATGTGGAATACCATAAAAAAAATAAAATAAAATAAAAAAAGAAATCTTGCCATTTGCAACGATGTGGATGGAACTAAAGGGTATTATGCTAAGCAAAATAAGTCAATCAGAGAAAGACAATTATCATATGATCTCACTCATATATGGAATTTAAGAAATAAAACAGAGGATCATAGCGGAAGGCAGAGAAAAATAAAACAAAATGAAATCAGAGAGGGAGACAAACCACAAGAGACTCTTAATCATAGGAAACAAACTGAGGGTTGCTGGAGGGGAGGTGGGTGGGGGAATAGGGTAACTGGGTGATGGACATTAAGGAGGGCACGTGATGTAATGGGCACGGGGCATTATATAAGACTGATGAATCACTGAACTCTACCTCCAAAACTAATAATACACTAAATGATAATTAATTGAATTTAAATTTAAAAAATAAAGAAAAATAAAGAAAATCCATTCACATGTGTAAAAGAAAAACTGTGAGCAAATCCAGAGAAAATTACTAAAACAGCATTGGTCCAGGATATCCCAATTCAAACTGCCAATGCAACACTGCCAAGAAGGTTCAACTGACTTACACATCATCACAATAAATGGGTTTTTTTGTTTGTTTTGTTTTTTAAGTAGGCTCCACACCCACTGTGGAGCCCAACACGGGGCTTGAACTCATGACTTTGAAATGAAGACCTGAGCTCAGATTGAGTCGGATGCTTAGCCAACTGGACACCCCAGGTGCCCCAATAAATGTTTATTTTTTAAATAAATACATATGTATAAATATTAGGTCAAATAGTTTTGCATATTGAGAAAAAAAGTGCCCATGATATGTCAGGAACTGTAATTAAAAGATGAATATGAAAGTCAGTGCCCTCAAGAAGTTCATAGTTTTTTAGAAAAGAAGGTCATACAAAAAATAATTATAATTTCATATGATATTTATAATATGATTATGTGATATATGATGTGATAAATACAAAATACAACAGAAATTTGGAGGCAGAATGACCAACATCACCCAGAGGTATTATTTAGGAAAGCTTCACAGAGGAGGCAACATTTGAGCAAGGCTAACAATGTACTATCATTCATTCAATCAATAGGAATGACATGACATGGCATTTACACAGAATTGCAAATAGTTCTCTATGCATGATAGGCAAGCGGTGAGGTTGGAAAGGGTAACAGTGGCCACATCAAGAAAAGTCTTGTATGTAATGATGGAAAGTTTGGAATTTATACTGTGAGCCATTAAAAAAATATTTAGGCATAGCTTTGATACAATCAAATTTTTAGTCTATAAAATTCACTAGGTTTATAGTGGATCAACAAGTCTTTGTAACTGTCTCTAAAGACTGAGGCAAAAGATGACTCTAAGGTTTGTAGTTGGACTGATAAGCAAGTGGTAACCACTGGTAGAAATATAGAAAACGAATAGGAATGCTATTTGGTAGAAAGAGGGTAAGTTTTCTTACTCATTTTGAGTCTATGGTGTTGATGAGGCATTCAAATGTAATTATCTTACCAGGGAATTGGAGATATGAGACTCACAGAAAGAGCTCATAAAGAGATAAGGTTTGTAGGACAGGTATGTTGGAAGCCTTACAGGTAACTAGAGCTCTGAGGAGAAAACAGAAAGAAAAATTATCACCAAACCAGAGAGAGGCTGAAATGGAGGTGGGAAAAGCAGAATCATTTTACAGATACAGAGAAAAGCCCAAGTATAAGAGAATTTGAAGGAGAGATACAGGAGGCCATTTTGACTAAATTCTATAAAGGCTACTTTAATCAGAGAATGGGTGACTTCAGAGTGGATGCTTCCATAATAATATACATTAAGAAAGAATTCAGATTTTTTTAAAAGTAAATGTCATTTGTAGAAGCAGAATGGCATTATTCACAATAGCCAAAAGGTAGAAGCACCCCAAATGTTTAACACATGAATGGATAAACAAAATATGGTATATACATACAATGGAATATTATCCAGCCTTAAAAGGGAAGGAAATTCTGACACACGTTACAACATGGACAAACCCTGAAGACAATCAGGCTAAGAGAAATAAGCCAGTCACAAAAGGATAGATATTGTATGATCCCGCATCCATGATCCCACTTTATGGGTACTTACAGTAGTCAAATTTATAGAGACAGAAAGTAGAATGGTTGCCTGAAGTTGGGAGGAAGCGAGAATGAGGAGTTACTATTTAAAGGGTATGGAGTTTCAGTCTGGGTAAGTTCTGAAGGTAGATGGTGGTGATGGCTGCACAACAATGTGAATGTACTTCATGCCTCCTGATATGGACTGAATTCATATGTTGAAGTGTAGTCCCCAGTGTGATGGTATTCCGAGGTGGGCCCTTTGGGAAGTAATTAGGTCATGAGGGTGAGCCCTCATGAATGTGATCAGAGGTGATTGCTATCTCAGCCATGTGAGGATACAGTGAGAAGGCAACTGTCTACAGCCCATGAAGTAGGCCGTCACCAGGTACTTGATCTGCTGGTGCCTTGATCTTGAATTTCTCAGATTCCAGAACTGCGAGATACAAATGTTTGTCATTTAAACCACCCAGTCTGTAGTATTTCTATCATAGCAGCCCAAACTAAGACCACTAAACTATACTCTTAAAAATGGATAAAATGGAAATGTTTATGTTATGTAGATGTTACAATTTTTTAAAGTAAATATCTCAGGAATCATTTCTGTTTTGCCTGGAATAACAACCTTGGGAGGGACTTAATCTTTGAGAGTGAAAGCTAGTTGGGTGTTGCCATAGTAAGAGCAGCATTTTTCTTTGACAAGGAAAAACACTTTTAAAATTCCCTATGTTCTACAGTTTGTATGAACAAGCAAAAATTTTTTAAAAAGAGAAAATTAGTTTCCTTCTACTTAACTTTAGTAAGTGAAGCATGTATAATTTGTTTGCTTAAACGCCAAGCGTGTGGAGGATGTGAAAAGTTTCTTGTAAGATGAAGCATCCAAAAACATTCCTGATATCAAAACATTTAGGATTATGATGACATGCTATATATATTTTCAGAATCACCAGCTACAGATAGCCTCAAGTTTAAAAAGACTTAACTTTTATTTTAATATATACAACTGAATTTTTCTTATAAATAAAAACAATAGACACCCTAACTGGTATACACTTATCATTGAACTAAGTAATCAGCTGAGAACTCAGGAGAAAGTTAGACCTCTACTCAACATAGCCTGAAGAGGGTGCAAAAACATTTTGCAATTAAAGATTCTAATGAGTAATTATATTGGTGTTTCACAAAGGTTCCTTAATAATTATTATGCTGATGCTAACAGAAATAAAATGCCAGCAGCACCCACTAAGAAATCACATGGGGTTGTGGTCATTCTCAAGACACTACCCCTAAACTAGAGTTTAATGTGTAATGAAACAAAGAACATTTAAAAAATAACAACATATATGCTTTTAACTTTTAGATAGAAGGTTATATATCCAGTTAGAGGCCAATCTGTGTCACCAGTAGGACCACTAAAAAGTCAGAAGAGGCCCTACACACTTCTACTTCTTGAGGCACCGAGCATATAATTACACAAAGAAATGCCAAAAGAGGGTTGCAAAATATACATTTAACCTAGAAGTAATATCAGGGCACCTGGGTGGCTCAGTCAGTTAAGCATCTGCTTATGGCTCAGGTCATGATCCCAGGGTCCTGGGATCGAACCCCACGTCCAGCTCCGCACTCAGCGGAAAGTCTGCGTCTGCTTCTCCCTTTGCACCCCCCCACCCCTGCTCGTGCTTGTGTGCTCTCTCTCTCTCTCTAATAAATAAAATCTTTAAAACATAAAAGTAATATCATAATGCCAAAAAATGGAATCAAATAATGCTGCCAGTCAAAAGATCATTTATCAACATGATTTATAAAAATATTAATTTACAGTATATAGCCTGTGGTATAGTCCAGTAACGGGACACAAATCAAATGAAAAACATTTTATAATCCTGTTGATGTGTTTTTTGTGATTTTTGTCTTTTTAATCAAATGTGGATTTGAAGTTAAAGTTAAAGGTCTACATTTGAGACCCTCTGTGAGTGTGAAGCTGAAAGAAAAAGGCTTCCTGAATCCTCCTGTATTCCCAAAGGAAAATTAAAGAATCAAATCAATTAAATCAATCAGAAAATAAATTATATTTGTTATTTTTTATTTATTTATTTTAAGATTATTTATTTATTTATTTGACAGAGAGAGACACAGCGAGAGAGGGAACACAAGTAGGGGGAGTGGGAGAGGGAGAAGCAGGCTTCCTGCCGAGCAGGGAGCCCGATGCGGGGCTTGATCCCAGGACCCTGGGATCATGACCTGAGTGGAAGGCAGACGCTTAACAACTGAGCCACCCAGGCACCCCATATTTGTTATTTTTTTAAATGCTTTTATAAAGCTGGCTGTTGAAACCTAAAGCTGTAACTTAAAAAGGGTTACAACACAGACAACAGTTTCCATACAAGTGAAGAAAAAAGCAACAAAAGGATGTATAATACAGTGCAAAAGGATGTATAATATAGTGGTATAAAGAAGAACTTAGAAAGGTTTTGGGAATCACTGAAGCAAGATGAGAAAATACAGTAAGAGAAAACTACATGGTACCAAATAGCATGTCTTGGAGTTATGAGTTCATGCACAGAAAGACTCCCAAATTCCAATAAAATGATAAAGTCTGCACAGAAAATGCATTCTATATGCTAGACACTATGGTTTAAGAATGTTAAGCTCAGGCAGTTCTTGACCACTATTCTCTACTTCCCAGACCCAAGTCAATATGTGCTTTTGGTATAGTTTCTAATAAAAAAATACATGACCTTTCTCCATTATATTTTCACTTAATATAAGGGTAGAGACAGTATAAGATAGAGGAAAGAGTACATAGCTAAATATGAGAAGACTTTGGTTCTTTGGCCAGCTAGGACTTTGCCAACTTGTGTAAATTCCTTAGCTTGCTATTTTCTCATCTGTAAAATTACTTCACAGGATTGATAGCAAAATAAAAGAAGAAAAAACGTATGAAAGTATTATTTAGAAATTTTAAATTTAAAGCATCATTATAGCACATACTGTTTAAACACTTTATGCTTTATTTGAAAAAGGTATTTTATTTTTTATTTAGTTATATTTTTTAAGAGAGAGAGAGAGAGGGATGGGGCAGTGGGAGAGGAAGAGAGAGAATCTTAAGCAGGCTCCACACCCAGCACGGAGCCTGACGTGGGGCTCCATCTCACCACCCTGAGATCATGACCTGAGCCGAAATCAAGAGTCGGATTCTTAAGTGACTGAGCCACCCAGGTGCCCCTCAAAAAGGTATTTTAGATAATATAAGGCATAGACGTAGATTCTGGAAAACAACTTGCTTTTAAAAGTAAATTTTAAAAACAAAAATTCCAGTTTACTTTTTCTAATTTTTCCTAGACTAGCTTTGATTTTAATTTGTAGCACACTACATAAGATATCACAGTAATTTTTTTCACTTCCTTAATGATTAAAAGTGACTAAACTCTTTAGTGGTTTGAAGTGCAATGGTATACTCTTGATATAATAAGCTTATTTCCTTCTTTGCAGATATTTTTTTTTACTGCAGATAGTTTTTATATCATATTATCTCAGCCTTGAAATGAATATGAAATTTTTTTGCCTCTTCGTATTTTATATCATGATTTCTTAGGTCTGTATACGTTCATATATAAATTATACTACAAATGTTGATAGAGTCCATTCTAACATACCAGACATTATGCTAAGAACCAGAAAATAATAGAAAAGAATGAGGTAAAACCTACTACTATAAGGCTGCTTTCTGTGGCCATTAACAGTGAAAGCATCTATTAAACAAATGTACTTCTTTTCAGGCTAAACTGGCATTACATTCAAAGTTCCTACGGAAGTATGAAACTGATACCTATTTTATATACTTCATTCGATTTTTATGCAAGCATGCTTACAAAATGATGAAAATGTTTACTTACTCGTACACCTTTAGGACCTGGATTACCTTCTGGTCCAGCTAAACCCTAGTGTGAACAAAAGACATCATTATCATACTACAGTATTTTGAAAGCATTGTTGATAAATAAAATAAAATGGTCATATAAAGAGGTATCATTTTCACAAGTATAAAATTCAGAACTAGGTATACTTAATGAAGACTATATATGTTCAAGGAGTTTTAGAATTTCAGAACCAAAAGAGTTACTATAATCTATACAAAAATATATTTTAGATACCTAAACAAGGTAAATTAACACACATTATAAGATACAGAAAAAATAAATTTTAATTAAATTATTTCTCATTGGAAAACTGTGTTCTTTTAAAACACTTCTAATTAACTTATCTAAAATACATTCCCATAATTTAAAAATCAATACATTTTTAACTTCAGATCAATGTCCATAAGCTTGAGTATTTATATATGTTTCAGACCACAAATCATCACTTGGTGGTAAGACTCTAATATACAATACTCTCCATGTATTTTTTTTTTTTAAAGATTTTATTTATTTATTTGACAGAGAGAGACACAGTGAGAGCAGGATCACAAGCAGGGGGAGTGGGAGAGGGAGAGGCAGGCTTCCCGCTGAGCAGGGAGCCCGATGCGGGGCTCGATCCCAGGACCCTGGGATCATGACCTGAGCCGAAGGCAGACGCTTAACGACTGAGCCACCCAGGCGCCCCTCCATGTATTTTTAAAGGCCTAAAATATGGAATTTTGTTAACTATAGATTACTTTTTGGCATTTTCATTTCCCTCATTCTTGAGAATAAAAAAGATATTATAACTATAGCTTTCTAGTATGCTAAATGAATAATTAATTTCAAGAGTAAGTCTTCAATTCATGAAAACCTCGGGAAGAAAATTTGTTCTATTATTAGTCTGTATGAAATAAAGTTATAAATGAGAGAAAAATAAATATAAAATGTTTAGAATGAATTTTCAAAACTGTATAAAAAGACTTGAATTCATTTCAGATAAAATTATTCGGTAGTGGTATACATAGCACTGCCAAACAGTGTCTCAAGTTTTTATAACTCTGCTATTAAAAAATAACGCTTGTTATACAGTCTTAACTCTTACCATTACTTCATTATAGTGAGTGGCAGTATTGTAAAATCAGTGGCAGGATTGTTTTAAAATCTTATTAGACCCTTGGGCATTTTAATTTTGAAGTTTCCACTGTATCACATCACACATGTTTAAAAACCCTACTCCCATTTTAAACAAAACTTTCTACAGTAACATTTTTAAAAGATTTTTACAATTTTAATTTTGAAATTATTTTGCCATGAGTAATTCATTATTTAATAGAAATAAACCAATTATTATTTGAACATTAACTCTGAAAATCAGAACATACAATGCATTAATGAAAAGGAACATAAAAGGAGAAATGTAAATATAGTTACCTCACCTGCCTGCCAGGGTAACCACGTGAACCAATATTACCAGTGAATCCTAGAATTCCCTGAAATAAAAAATAAAATAAATAAAACAATACAACAAAATCAAAAGAAGCCCAAGGAAACAAATTTGGCACAATTACAATACCCAAGTTTATAAAGAAATTTTCCCCCATAAAAGTACTAAGGGTCCTGCACATTGTTTATCTGACTGAAATCACCTATTTGGAATAAAAATGAGCCAAAATTATTAAATAAAAAAATAAAACTATCAGATTAGGGGCCTTAAATGAGACACAGACTATTCATAATGATAAATCTAGGATGGAAAATCCAGCACTACATAAAGAAGACACTTATTCTAGAAAAAGAGTTGATACATTTCCTAATAACCAGTATCTTTTTACATTGAATTCCTTCTTATCTCAATCATCTCGCAACTCTCCTTAAATGTCTAAGCATGAAGCCCAGAAGACTAAAAGGGGCAGTGAACCTCAGAACAAACCTCTTCTTCCTTCCTAAAGTAAACTCATTCTTACAGCAAGTCTGATTAAGAAATGGATATTAAGTGGTAAGTACCTTTATCATGACATAGATCCCTCTAAAAATTCAAACTAACTTCGGATGGTAAACTCATTTTAAATTGACAACTTTGTATTTTTAATTTTAAAACAAGGTTTGCTGAAGAAAGGAGACTCAAAGGCATAAGAAAGGAAACTTGCTACAGAACTGGGGGGGCGGGGGTCAAGTGAAGAAATACCTCCACTTTGTTTTTACTTTTCTTTCATTGATAAATTCATTCATTAGTTTATCCAGAGTTTAGGTGTATTAAATAATTCTTGAACCAAGGAAACGCCAGAAGACTATATGTTGAACTGCCTTTACTTAACCTCAGATGGTGACAGCAATGTTAAATTTCATAGATTATTTATTTATTATGTAAAATTCATTTCCTTCTTATTGTTTGTAAGAGATAAAAGACACTAGCCCTTTGCCCTTCTGCTCTGAAGCACACAGAAGTGTTACTTTCAGTTTAAGCACAAAAACACTATAAAATTCCTAAAAATTTGGAAAATCTATAGCAAGAACAGACAAAGGAAAAGGCAATTGGAGGATCACAGATGAACATTTTATTAGACATGAAGGCTCCTAATATATCTTTATGTCCACTTTTCTCAGAATCTCTCTCAATTTTGTTCTCTTCTCATTTCTCTCCCTCCTCCTCTCCCCTTCCTCCAACAATTACCATTTACTGAGCCCTTTTTATGTGCCACTCACTATGCCAAGCACATTACATCAGCTTTACATCTATGAGATAGATACTATTTTCTCTATTCTACATTTGAAGAAAGTAAGATACAGAGAAGTTATGAAACTTGCCCAAGATGCCACAGTGAGTAAGTAGCAGAGCCCGAATATGAACTCAGACAATCTGACAAAAGTTGTCATGTCATGCACACACACACACATACATATATATATGTACTATATACGTATAGACATTCATCCATTATATATATATGACAATGGACAATTTAACAGAATGTAAATAAAACAGTGGCTTTCTGAGAAGTACAGAATAAAATTCTTATCTACATATGGAGAGATTTATCCTATGAATTTCAGAAACCATATTTCTGTACTAAATATCACCTTATTAAAAACATGTTCAATATATAATATCATATTCCCATAACATTCATTTAGCACCTATCATATGCCAGGCACTATTTTAAGTATTTTATATGTATTATCTTATTTAATCTGCCTAAACCCTATAAGGTAGGTGCCATTATCCCTATTTTATAGATTAAAAAATGAAACATACAGTGTCAGTCACCAGTGGAAAGTCACTCAGCTAGTACATGGGAAGCGAGGATTTGAATAAGCATGTCTAATTCCAGAGACCACCATCTAAGGCTGCTTCCCTAGCGTAGTTCTAAAGTGTACATAACTTCCAATAGTACTCTAGGGAAAGCCCTCTAATTATGAGATTTGCTCCAGTCTATTTACAATTGCTTCCTTTATGCTTCATCCAATTCTAAAATACACAGGCCTATATCCAGACATTCACAAAACCTTATATTTGGGTATGCCATTAGAAAGGAGTGAAGCAAATTAAAAGGGCTGTTTTTATTCTGTAGGTCACTGTCTGGCTAAGACCAACCACCATCCCTTTCATTCCTCTCCTAGCCAAATTAGATTAATTGAGCTCTATTAAAAAGCAATCTGTTTTAAGACATAAAGGAAATCTGATTTTGAATGGATTTTCATAGAAGGTGTTAAGGCAACATGTAGAGATCTAACACATTCCAGCTGCAAAGAGAAATACACAAAAGAATTCTGGGGGATGGCTAAATTCTGCTATCCTGGAATGGCAGTAGACAAAGTAAACAAGTAAGCCTTCAGCAGTCTTATATGGCATAAACATGTATAAGCAAACCACACCCTAAAATCACTATGACAACCACAGAAGCTCAAAAGAAACTCAAAGCAAACACTACAACTTAAAATTCACTATGCACTTAAAAATGGTTAAAAACAAAAAAGTTGGCCCACTTAAATCTATAGATTGAATGGAGCAATTTAGACGCAAAGATCTATCTCTAGCCCCTGGAGAAATCAGGAATAGGAAACTTGCCCCAATCCTACTTCTAACACCAAGAATTAAAAGCACACGTTCTGAGAAAATCAAGACTTCACTGGGAATCCCAGCACTGCTATCAAGTAGAATTAGTAAAGTAGAATAATAATATCTAGGTCACAGGATTATTGTGTGGAGAAAACAGAACAATGTGTAGAAATATATTTAAAAGTGGGAGAAACTGCAACAATCCTTAGCATTGCCGTGCATTAAATTAGTTAACATATGGAAATACTCAATAAATAATTATACTACTAGAAGTTATAGTTGATAGTAGGTATAGTTTAGCAATTAATAAGAATTCAGTAAATGACAGCTCTTATTACTGGCACTTGCACAGATGATAAAATTATTTTCCAAATGCTTATTGACCAATTTATAGATATTTACAAAATTTTTCAGAAGTAAATGTCTCCTAGCAAATTAGTTATGCTCCTCTTAATATCGAGTGTGTTCACAGTTAAAATGCAAAATGATTCTAGATGTATTTCACAGTTACCACCAATTTTGCCTTTTTTCTGGAAATAAACAGAATGGAAAGCCGTAACTGCTCCAAAATACATTTTCCAACCTTTAAAACTGATTTTAGACTCTTCTAAAATGCACACCACTCTCAGAACAATAACAAGTATACTAAGAACTAGGTTATAGAGCAGTTGTGAGAACACTTGTAAGTATTAACATGGTCAATTTTTCATTTACTTGTGAAATATTAGGTTTTCTTTATTAGAAGCCAGACATTTGTGTCAAAGCAGTTTTCTAGAGATTTTTGTTTTTTTAAGGTTTTATTTATTTATCTGACAGAGAGAGAGGGACACAGCGAGAGAGGGAACACAAGCAGGGGGAGCGGGAGAGGGAGAAGCAGGCTTCCCACGGAACAGGGAGCCCAATGCAGGGATCGATCCCAGGACCCCGAGATCATGACCCGAGCAGAAGGTAGACACTTAACGACTGAGCCACCCAGGCACCCCTAGAGATTTTTTTTTTTCTCCCCAGGGACTAATCCTTCCTGTCCTTCTGACTTTTTTCCCATAAATGCTTTTTAGCACTTGTTTGATCTTCAAGAAACTGAGATTGCACTTGTTACGGATACATATATCGCTTTACTTGCTATTTCTAGTAATTAGTAATCTTGAAAAACTGTGCCTCAGGACTGAACAGTGTATACTGTCCCACTTAACATGAATGAAAGAGAAAATTAACTTTATTTCATTTATATCTTTCCCTCAGGGACATTCTATCACATTTCTTTCTGGAGCTCTCTTTAGGGCTTCCTGAGGCTCTTTGCTGAATCTCCAATAATGGTGTCCATCACCCTAGTTTCTTATCTCTTATCCTTTTCACTGCTTTATTTATACTGACCTAATATATACTGTATTGAAAACAAGAGATATGGCTTTATTTTTTTTCCCTATGACATATGATACATTATTTTCTGGTGGGAGAGAGAAAGAATAACATGATTAAAAACTAAATAGTTCCCAAACTATTTTGACTTTAAATATGTGCATATGTGTATAATGGACAATAACATATGTGCTATTCTAATTTGGATTTTTATTAAAATTTATTTACATTCCCTTATGCAAAGGTCAGGAAATTAACAGCTATTAATAGGCTTTTGTAAATAGGCAAACCCCTGAAACTGTATAAAAAATCAAATGTGTGGGGCGCCTGGGTGGCTCAGTCGGTTAAGCATCTGCCTTCGGCTACATTCATGATCCCAGGGTCCTGGGATCGAGTCCCGCATCAGGCTCCCTGCTCAGTGGGGAATCTGCTTCTCCCTCTCCCTCCACCCCTCCCTTTCACTTGTGTGTGTGTGTGCACGTGCGTGTGCACAAGCACGCTCTCTCTCAAATAAATAAAATCTTAAAAAAAAAACAAATGTGTGAAAGAAAAAACGAAAACAAAAAAATAAAAATAAATAAGTGTGTGCGTGTGTGCATTCATGTGCATGAATATGTGTGTTTTCTGGGGAAAGAGTTCATAGTATTTATAACATTCTCAGAGGGACTTGTGAACCTCAAAAGTTTAAGAACTGCTGTTCTGGAACATCTTAGGCAGATAGTTAAAGTCAGTCAGGAATTCAGGAAAAAAACAAAAACAAACCTATAACATGATCAATTGAAAAAGTCTGTCTTGCACTAAAGAGAGTGAAAATCATTGAGAAGGAAATTTAATAAGTGGGGAAAAATAATCTCTCAATGGAGTTCACTAATGTGTGTCTTTTTTATTGGAGAAGATACAGGTTTTATAAATGAAGTACTTACTGGTTCACCTTGGAGTCCTGGGAGCCCTGGATAGCCTTTGAGTCCCTGCAAGGTTAAAGGTGAAGACATGCTATGAACCATAAGCTCATACAAGCCGAAAACTAAACAAAGGTTCTAAGTTGTTTTTATCCCAACTTTTGGTTTCCTCATCAATGCATATTTATAATTTATTTCTTATTTATCTTTTTAATATGAGTACTTGAATTATTTGTTACTATCAACAAAAATGGTAGCATACAATTGAATAGAGAATAAAAACAGCATCTTTTATATAAAGCTGGTATCCAGCAATGGATCTGTTAAATCTTACCGAAGCTTTTTAAAAGTTGATTTTAGTTTATTATTTATTTATTTATTATTTATTTATTTATTTATTTATTTATAGAGAAGCGAGGAGGGCAGGAGGGAGAGGGAGAGAGAATCCTAAGCAGTATCCATGCCGAGCACAAAGCCCAAACCAGACTCTGTCAAGTTGGTTTTAGTTTATTAATGCTGAAGCAAAATGCCCTCAGACATAATCTATTTGTAATTACTGAAAAACTGGACCATAATCTGGCCATTTCTCTAATCCAAATCATTGTCACCACACTCCATGAATGACCTAAGAAAAACCAAAGAGGCTGCTCATGGGTCTTATGAAAAAAAGGGGTTTTATAGAGCTAAAAAATTAGTATCAAAAATTTTTTTCCATATAATAGAACCCAAATCAAATCTTTAATCTCCATTACTAATACCCTAAGATATAAAATAGATAATATCCTTTTTCTTCTAGAAAGATCTGTGAGCAAGATGAAGGAAGCTAAACAAAAGAACAGGAAGAAAGAAATAAAGGAACACTTTGGAGTTTATTTTTATAGCTCTAATCAATAATCAGTAAATCAACCGTTTACTAGGTTTTGACATACACAAAACAACAAGAAAAATTTCCTTTTCTTAGGAATCTCATAGGACTTCTGGGCACCTGTGTAGCTCAGTTGGTTAAGCATCTGATTCTTGGTCTCGGCTTAGGTCATGATCTCGGGTCTTGAGATGGAGCCATGCATAGGCCTCTGCATTCAGTAGGGAGTCTGCTTTTCTCCCTCCTCCCCTCTCCCTCAAGCATGCGTGTGTGTATGTGTGTGTGTGTCCTCTCTCTCAAAAAAATAAATAAATCAAAAAGAGAGAGAGAGAACCTCGTATGCTTTTAAGCAAATTCTAACTCAAAAACTGAAATAATTTTGAGCTTACAAATATTAAAAACTTGAAATTAATGTACTGCAAACTGAAGGTAAGTTTTTAGAATTTCAGAATATAGAATAATGGAGTCAAAGAGTCATTCAGGATTAATCACTGAGGGCTTTATCAATTTGTATTAATGAATTAGAGAAGGAAGTAATGCTTTGGCTAGACAATGAGGAAATTAGAAGAGGCGCCTATTTGAAAAATAAGGAAGTGATTTAAGCAGCTTCTGATATGTTAAACTTAAAGCAACAATAAAATGCTGAAGTAAACAGGTCTCTTGGGAACCAGAGAAAAGACCGGAAAAACTAAGAAAACAAGTTTAAAGACAGATTTTTGTGTTATCTCTATATTATATGTAAGTGTATTAGCCACAATGAGGTAACAAAAGGAAAAAACAAGAGGGCAGAGGAAAAGGACTGTCCTGTGGGAGCTTGGTCCTTTTGTGTTTAGACTATTAGAAAGAGAACAGAGAAGTGGTCATGAGAAAGAAGGAGGGGAAAAAGAGGGGGGAAAAGGAAGAAAGGAACTTCACTGAGCTACTGTGTGCCAGATGTTGTACCAGCCACTTCCAAATACCTCTGTTGATTCGATGGCAATCCTACAAAGTAGATATTTCCCCTATTTTTACAGACAACAAAACAGTTCTGAGAATTAAATGATTTGACCAAAGTGATACAGGTAGCAAGGTGGAATCATGTCAGTTTGACAGATTTATCAAGAATTGAGTATCCTGCCCTTCTACTTATTCTAGATGCACGTAGTTGTCAAATACACTCATTCTCATCAATATACACAAATGTTAATTATAGATCACCAAGACAAATCAACCAAAGGAATTATATATTTCATAAACTTGGTGTTATTAAAATTACTCATTTACCAACAACATCTAATAGACCCAAAGTTTTAGCTCAATTTTGCCCTGAGTTTATACTTTTTTTAAGATACCTAAATATCAACCTAATTACAAAACATGAGACATACTGTTCTCAGTTGTCCAAGTGTTAGGTGAGATTCCACAAGTAAAAATATTATCAGAGCTAAGTTTCTTCACTTTTTATAATAGAACATAAGAAATGTCTTCAGCATTAAGGCAGCGGTGGTGGCTCCCTAGGATGGGACAGCAGCTCTAGGAGGGTGGGTGCTAAGAAGGTCCCAAGAAGTGTCAGGAAGATGAGGAACAAGGAGCCAGGGTAAGAGGCACATAGGTAGAGAAACCCCTGTCATAAGCCTATTTCCTTTTCCTTTTTTTTTTTTTAAGTACATGTTTATTTATTTACTTATTTATGTTTATTTCTGTGACTACTTGAGTCTAACTACATGCTTCCCTTTCTTTGTCTACCAGATGTTTTTCCAACCAGAGTTTCTTCCCTCCCCTAGCCCATGATAAACAGAATGCAGAGGTGGTACAACTTCTTTAATTTATCTGAAATACTTTATAATGGTGAACTAGACATATTAAACATGGTATCTTCTGTATGTAAAATTTCCTTTGAAGGGATTGGTCCATATCCAGAGACTCTAATAAGGAGGCAGCAACAGTCATGATCTTTGCTTCATGAACTCACTCCTACTCCACCTCAGCCACAGGACATGACATTTGATCTAAGGGAGACCAATATGAAGTCTGGCCAGTAGCCAATGAAGTCACTTGGAATAAAGAGTTTTGCCTAAATAGGAACAAGTCAGGTCAGTCAAATCCTTTTTTTAATTAGGTTAAACTATTTTTTTAAGAAGGAAAGAAAGAAAAATTCAGGTACTTAGCAGTGTGAGGGGGGGAGCTGAATTTCCTTTTATTGTTAGCATTCTGTGGTTACTTGGGTCTATAAGAAAGTCACTACTTTTTTTTTAATTTAGCTTTCACTGAATGAAAAACAAAGGCATTTTATGAGTCAATTTGGGCTTAGAGGCGTAAGAAGAATTTAAGTAAGATTGATTTATATATCAGAGAAAAAACAGATTCAGGCATATGATATAAAATAAAGATAGAGACTCTGAGATGTGTAGAATAGAAGAGAATGGATCAGGTTGGAGGCTTTTACAGTATAGTGAAAGATAATTATAAATCAGATTTTAGTGGTGGAGTAAGAGATGGTATATAAGCTCCTTACAGAGCTTAAACTGAAGTTCTTTATTTTATTCAGTGTGGTATCCTCAGTGCCTAAACAGTGCCTGGCTCACAGAAAGTGCCCATTAATTAATTAATGATGAGTCTTGGATGAATGAATGAACTGATGGAAAGACTTGAATGGATTTGAGTTACTTGAATAGAAAATAGATTCTAATTCTTTTTTTTCTTAAGATTTATTTATTTATATATTTGAGAGAAAGAAAGACAGAGAGGGTGTGGGGGTGGGGAGAGAATCTCAAGCAGACTCCCTGCTGAGCACAGAGCCTGATGCTGATGAGCTCCATCTCACGACCCTGAGATCATGACCAAGCCCAAATCAAGAGTTGGATACTCAACTGACTAAGCCACCCAGGCGCCCCAAAAATAGACTCTAATTCTAAGTATCTAATATGACATCTCAATTCTCTTAATGTTAAAATGAAAGGTAAATGAGTAGGACAAAGAATGTCTTTGCTACTTTTTAATGTGACATTATTATATCTATAATACACTGGAGTTAGCACCACTATTGTAGAAAGGCCTCTACTCATTTCCTATATCTGTGACTATACTCCTTATTTATTTTCTACTTAAATACTTGTCTGTAAAGTTTTTAAAAGCAAAGGGAATAAATTCCTGGGGAAAATGCCTACATTTAAATTTTGGCATAGCTACAGTCTAGGGACTTAACATTTTATTTTTAAAAATTAGTTTATAGTATAGTCTTTTGAAAATATTACTTGACTCACTGTTTTCTATACTCATATAGGAAGAATAACAAAAAAGTCCAGTAAATAACAACATACAATTTTTCTCAGATGAATACATTGAAAAAAAACTGATGTGAACACATTCCTTAAGGAATGCCAATAAGAAAATTTACAAACCCTGTTTTAAAACAGATTAAATAATAAATTCAGTGGATACAGTAGAATCAAAACCAGAAATATTAAGAGATGGGAAAAAAACAAATTTCAAGTTATATACCTGAACTTGACCCAAGTAATTAAAATTTTGGATACATAAATAAAATGTTTATCCATAAGGAAAATAGTGGTACCATTTATGTACAGGCTATCCTCACTTGGCATGGTACTACAGGACCATAAAACTGATCATCCAAGCTAAAACCATGCAAAGCAATATTAATAATGGGAAAAATTACAAATGTTCTGTGACTTTTAAAAATTTTGGTCAAAATGTTAAAAATTCTGCCAGTTACAATTGTGTAGGGAAATGAAAAAATGTTAAATTAATATTTAGAGTACAATGTAATTTAAAATATTAAAAACATTGAAAAAGTGTCATTTCTTTGAAAAAACTTATAAAGAGTAGTTTGAATAGTGCTGGCCTTCTTGTATAAATTACCATACTGAGCAAGCATATTTTCTATGCTTTGGCAAACTGTCAAACTCCTTTCCAAGTCTGGATCAACTTTGAACATTTTATCCTTTGTACTTTCAATGTCATGAAATAGTTCCAAAAGTTCTTCTACTGTGAAGCTTTTTTGCTGGTGTTACCTCCTCTGGGACATCTCTGTCATATTCATCACAACTCTTTCTTTCCTCATTTATGTCAAAAAGTTAACCTTCACTATGTTCCTCTGGCTGCATCATCTAGAGTCTCTCAAATGGCAGCCATGTCCCAGGATTAGCTATTTCGTCTATAATTCCATTTATGTTCAATTCTAATTTTAAGTCCTCTGTTATCATTATTCCTTTATTTTGCTATACTCTCATCTTTGTTGGTAAATTACATCTTTTGATTATCCATTTGTGTAAAATATCACATAGGTTTATCACTGAGAGACAAGGAAGCGACACACTATACACTTTGCTGTCTGTGCATGAACTGACTAATAGATGTGCCTTGAACGATCACCAAGAGACTGAATGAAATGATGTGACTGATCGTACCTGTTATTTATGTAGTTTTTGTAGTTTATTTTGTTTTGTAGACTGAAGAGAGAGTAGCAAAATCTGTACTTTATGCAATTAATCACAGTTAACAATTGCAGTAAGTACAATTTGGAACACGTTGCTGGGAGACTGGTGATATTTAATTAAACATGGTAACTGAAATCTGTGTACATGGGAATCATACAAAGTGAGGAATGCCTAACATATATATATATATATATTTTTTTTTTCACTAGATGGAAAAGACTTATATTTACTCAGATAAGGATTTTTCCTGCATATGAGAAAGCATCCCCTACAGTATAAGACAGCTTCTGTATTTGTCACCCTACCATTCTACCTTGGGCCTCCTTCTATAGACTTTAGGTTTCAGAAAGTAGAAGGATTCCTCTGTAAAACCCACAAAAATGCCAAAGAAACTGGAGAGTAGATGATTTGCCTCTGGCACTCCCTTTCTTAAAACCCTCCAGTAGCTCTCTATTACCTGATAAATTAATATATATGAGTGATACATGATACAAGTTCCTCTATAAGTTGGCCCCTGAATATCCCTCAAGCCTTATCTCCTTCTTGCCCTTGAGCCTTTCTTTACACTGACACCTGTGTGTTAGACAACATACACATGTCTATTAACTACAGTATCATCAGGATAACTGCTGCTCATCCTCAAGATGCAGTTCAGATGTCGCCTCCTTCCCTGTGCCCTAAACACTCTCCCACCTCCTGCCCCTGGAAGTTTGGATAACCCTCAACTATGTCCTATAATAACCTTTTTATATCTTCACTTTTGCCCTTGCCATGGCATAATTCACCTTTGTAATTTACTTTAGTGTGCTTTCTTTTTTAGACAGTAAACTACTTGAAGACAGGAACTATACCTTATTTACATAACACTGGTTTCCTGAATGAATTGCAAGGCAAAAAGATATGACTAAAACAACTGTAGCATTCCAGACTTAGTGACAGATTTTATCTCCAGAAGGAAACTGCTCTTTGGTTTGAGGCAATTTCCCTGGATCTTTTGCTTCTGTCTAGTGTCAAGAAGCTGAGGCAAAGGTGGGCTAACCTTGTATATAATCATGTGAAAGGCAACATCACTGAGAGATTAGTAAACAGGTTAACTAGTTCTACTCAGACTACCAAAAATGGACTGAAGTCCTGAAAAGAGGACCCAGGGAAAATAAGACACTCATTTGAAAAGCAGATACTAAGGAAGAAGATGACCACTAGGATTGGGTGAAAGGGCACAGTCAATTAAACTTAAGAGCAGCAATCTTCAGTCACTCACTAAGAATACATGCCAGACACTAGGCTGAGATACCACAGTGAACAAAATATAGTCCTTGCACACAAGGATGCCTAAGTCACTCATATATTTCCCTTTAGCCATTGCTACTTCACTGTAGTCTGATATCAATATTAAATTTCATTTCTCTGTAATATAACAGCATTAGTTTATAGATTAGGTAATTCCAACTTTCCAGTGAAACTTGTCAAACACTACAGGACTCATAGCAACAATGCCTTGAGGAATACAGACAAAGGCCTATAACCATGTTTTGGCTAAAATAACCAGAGGAAACTATGGCAAAATTGAGAAACTGTGATAAGATGACCATAAAAAAAGAAACCCTAAGCAAGAAGTCAGAATGAGATGAAAATCAATACCTATGAGAATATAAGCACTTCTTGGGGGAAGGCAATACATTTCCTTAAGTCCTAAGAATAAGAAGTTTAAATTTTTAAAAAAACAAATAAATAGAAGGAGGATCCCAGATAAATGGAGAACTTGAAGGGACTCAAATTATAGGATGACTACCACACAAACCTCTCTATTCTACCTGCCTCCCCTTCTTGGAACATACTTCCCTCATGCATACAACAGACTTGTGCCAACATTTGCTGCAAACTCCTTGCAACGCTGACCCACTAACCTCCTTTAATCAGCACTCAGTTTTTACTCTGGTCCCATCAACCCTAGTAACAGTCCTTCTCAACTAGTTCTCATGGAGAAAAAGAGTATGATAAACTAATTCTCAAAATGGTGCTACATGACAGATAGCAGCTTTTCCTGAGGACACAGAATTTTATTTTTAATTTCTGAAAACTGAAATACTTTTAGCCAAATGAGTTTATCCTTACTGTTAAAATGTCAATCACAAAAGCCAGACAGAGGAAAATGTCTTTGGACACAGGGAAGTTTTCAAAATCCCACAAATTACACCACTCTGGCAACCACTGGCTTGCCTGTGGGGGAGCTCAGTACCAAACTGCCTGGCCCTCTGTGTCCCCTTCAATTAGTGGGAACGGGGGATTGAGGAGGAGCTGGCCACGGTGGTGCCAGCACAGTTCCTATGCAGTAGCATTTGTATTAGACTTTCAGTACTACACCTGGAGTGGAAACCAACCCAAAGTGAAGTGTAGCTTTGCAGGTTTTTACCAGGAGAGTGGGCAAGTGAGAAAATAATCTATAGAGATAACTCTATAGAAACAGTAGAACTCTCCTTATTTCTCCAGGCACCGATTTTATGCCAATCCTGATTTTTTATTGTTGTTCTCATGGACATTCAGTATTTTAGCTCCTTAGTACTGTCCTTGCTTTAAATAGATTATGAAAAGCTGTATAGTTTTTGAGTGACTAATAAATCCCAGTGCATTCCCCTTGATACTTTCACTGTTTTTTTCCTTTCCAACTTTATAAAGATATTTACTGTGTACCTCATATGTAATGGAAATGTTTTTAAATAATTGAAAATAATTCCATTAAAACAGAGTAAGAATTCACACTGATTTGTAATTATTGCTAAAACCATAGTAGTTAGTATTTTTCACATTCAGAAAAATACTGCCATACATTATGCATAAAAATCTGTATGACAATGTGTGCATCATATTTCACAATTGCTGTGAGTTATATGCCTGTATGCTAAGATGTGCTTAACTGCTCCCATCTGGCTTCTCCTCTTGATTCTAGAAAAACTGCTCCAATTGAAATCATTGTTAATGTTCTTACAATTTTAAATAGCAGACTTCCAATATTAATATAGAAACTGATTGGCTATATTAAAAAACAATTTAAAACTCCGTGTGGAGTCCAAGCTCAGAATTATGACTCTTGTCCTCCATCCAACACAGCATGCACTCTGGATCCAACTTATCTGCCTTTGGCACAAATTTAGACACTTAGTGAGAAGTAAAAACATACTTTAGTTCCTAGGAAAATAAGAGGACATGAAAGTGGCTAAATTGAGGCAGTGTAACCAGTCAATCTGGGGAAACACAGTGCTTGTTAAGATGTTAATACTGGTTTAAAAAAAAAAAAGTTGGGAGGCGAGAAATAAAAAAGAAGAAAAGAAAGAAGCAAAATAAACTCTACCGAAGAGGGAAAAAAAAACATGGCTACTGATTTATTCACTTCATTCTCTCAATATTACTTCTAGTTTTCAGAATGTTTACAACATCAACCTTCTGTTTACCTCAACAGTTTTCATGAGCTCTCACTGTGCTCCACATGTCTTTCTTGCACCCATTTTAAGATTACTTGAGTATGGCTTATATTAAAAGAATTTTAGTATTTCCAGATAGTCCCAGCAAAAAGGAATAATGAAGTCATTATTATATGTCATCCAAAACTATATCTGTTCCCTTGGCTCTCATGGAAAACAAAATTTTACTTCCTCTTACATACATGCCTGGGACAGTGAAAAGTACTGAAATACACATCTAACAAAAACTAGCTTAACAAACTAATTAATTAATGGGGAAGCAGTATTTGAAGTTAGTAAGAGCAGTCATATGTCAAACAGGCTTGGATTTGAGTCCTAACTCAGCCAATTAATAATTGGGTAAGTCATTTATACTAAACATACTGTTTGTCTCAATGAGGTTTTTTTTTTTTTTTAAAGATTTTATTTATTTACTTCTTTGAGAGAGAGAGAGAGAGCATGCGTGTGCACACATGAGTCGGGGGAGAGGCAGAGGGAGAGCCAAAGAAACTCAAGCAGACTCCACGCTGAGAGCGGAGCCTGACCTGGGGCTTGATCTCACCACCAGAGATCATGACCTGAGTCGAAACCAAGAGTCGGACCCTCAACTGACTGAGCCACCCAGGCGCCCCACAATGAGTTGTTTTTAAGATGAAAAGAAACAGGGCTCAGCAGAGCAACCAGAATATTGCACATAATAAAACAGCTACTACTGATATTAGCATAATAAATGTAATGATACTTCACAAAATAGTTTAATAGATAAAAAGATGTAGTAAACTTCATCTTAATCAAACCCAAGTATCTTGTTTATCTCTCATAATATGCAAAGAATAGTTAAACGCACAGTGGATTCAGTAGCAATAAGTTTCATCTCTAGATCCTGCCATAATTTTGAGTGACCATGAGCAATTAATTCTCTTAACCTCTCTGGGCTTATTTTAGATTTCTCACTTACAAAGTGAATAACTTGAGTTCTTGTCTTGACCTTCAGAATTCACCTAGCACTGACACTCTGGGTAGAAATGCAAGGATGAAAGAAACAGGAGTCCCAGGTTACAGCTAATATGAGCCATTATTCTAGGTTCTTCTAGCATGGATCCTGTTTGCCAGGAAGTAACCTAGAGTGACCTAGGTTTTTCAAAACATGAACCAAAATTAGTTAATTCCATAAAAACAGCTCATGATTTACCAGAACATTTTACCTAATAACTGGTCTTGCCCTTTCCCCTTCTGTACAAACCATAGTAATAGTCTATCAAGCTCATTTTGAACATACTTCTATTATATATTCATTTTAAAATAAGACATGCCCATAGTGTGATATAAATTTGTCCCAAGCGTGCTATGTGGAGAATTAGTTTAGGTTTAGATTGACTCCTTATGTCCTTTTCCTAGCAATACTTATTTTTTTTTAAATCTGTATATGGTTTCTATTAATAGCCTCTCTGTATTTAAGAAGAGGAAAAATCCTCAGAAAAACTACAAAATCATTTCAAATGTTTCAACATTGTTCTAAACTGCTATCAAATCATAGTAAACCATTAATGCTTCATTTATCAGAAAGTAATTTGGTTTCTAAATATTTTCAATTTAGGGCGCCTGGGTGGCTCAGTCGGTTAAGCAGCTGCCTTCAGCTCAGGTCAGGATCTCGGGGTCCTGAGATCGAGCCCCGAGTGGGGCTTTCTGCTCAGCAGGGCGTCTGCTTCTCCCTCTCCTTCTGCTCTCTCTCTTACTCTCGCTCTCTCACTCTTGCTCTATCTCAATAAATAAATAAAATCTTTAAATAAATAAATAAATAAATAAATAAATATTTTCAACTTAACTTTATCTCTAGAGAAAATTGAGCTACAGCTGCTAATTGATCACTGGCTTCTATATGATCGATTTTAACATAAAAAAGGCAGATTTTGAAAGTTTCAAAAATCATATAAGAGGAAAAGAAGTCTGTGAAAGATAATCTATAACCCGATTTGTTTAAAATAAAAAAAAATCTTAAAATAATGCTGTATTTCACTTTATTAGACTTACACAGACCAAAAAGCATATGTTAACCTTAAGATTTTAAAATACTTATAAGCCAAGACATATAATACATGCACAGGTCTTTGGAAGTTAATATCTTCTGCTTTAAGTAAGCACAATTTCAAAGTTAAAATGATAATCTGCTCTAATGGTTAAAATTAGCCTTTTAAAATTTGTCTCTATAGATAATTCTTTATATACTCTTCTACACAACAGCCACTCAAAACTTTACTTAGAGTTCCCTTTTCTGGATTGCTAATTTCATGAACCACAGGCATCATTTAACTTTGGAAAGTAATGATTAGTTTTTCTGTCATATGCAGTATCATTCTTTAGGATGAAATAACTGTATATTTAATAGCAAATAAAATAATTAAGATACTTTTCATGAGATTGTCTCTATTTGACGCTATTTGTCAGTACAGTTTCTTCAGAGGTATACTAAGTAACATTAATCAAACAGATTCATGATTATATATCAAGACCAATTCTGTTAGAAATGATCACACTCCAGTTTCCTGTCTCCATGGGAGCAACCAACAACCTCAAAGAAGTAATCAGATTCTAAGCAATGTCTATGATGAAGATTAGTCTGAAGGCCATAAAAATAATGGTAGTGCGGTCGTGGGAGGAAAAACACTCCATAAGATCAAAATCTTTTTCATCATTTTAAAATTCAGCCCTTTAGCAGGAGTTATGAAGGAAAACAAACAAGGTCATGCTTCCAAAACCAGATAAAGAGCTAATGGCTAACAGTTATTAGGGCTTGCTATTTGTCTGACACTGTATTACTTGGATGATCTCATTCCTTGTTCCCAAAACCTCCCTATGAAGTGCATAATATTATCTTCATATTTTACAAATGAGGCAACTGAAGGGTAGAGAAGTTAAGCACCCTACCCAAAAGCATTGGGCCCTAGAAAATGGCAGGTGGGATTAGAACCAAGTAACCAGAGCCTAAATACCACTTCCAACATAAATCTCCCAAGAGGAAAGGAATATGAACAACTAAGACATCAACATAGCTTATTATTATTTGTATTTAGATATCCATACCAAGTCAAATACTGCCCTTCAATATTTTGGGGCCCTTAATACTTTAAAAGATACTTTGTATCTTCTTTTTCCCCTGTAGAAAGTCAACAACTCAGTGTTTGGGAAAACAAAACAAGCCGAATATATAGAGGAGATGCAGGAAACTACACAACATATTTTATATGAAATAATTCTAGCAGCTGTGTTAATATTTCTTTTTATCTCAGAAAAAGCCTAGTCATATACATACTACTACTGTTTTTTACCAGTTATCCCCAATCCTCACTTCTTTCCTACTCTTCAGGCCACACATTCGTGTATATATCATGGCAGAGATTATTATTTCCTAAGAAAATAAGAACACTTTAAAAAAGCCAAAACTATTACCTATCATATTATATGTGAAGTATACCTCACTTCACATATAAAAGTTAAAAAGTGACTTCAGAGTTTCAGAAGTAGGTTACTGCCCTAATATTAAAAAAGAAAGAAGAAAAACTTCAACATTCTATCAGTGACTGACTTCTTTCTTCATTTGAATTTTGTCCCCGTCATTAACTGAAGGGTTTTATTTTTCATAAGGTACTGCCTTTTGTGGGCACCACTTCCCTGGATTAGGACACCATCCTAATCCCTTTCGCTGAGAAAAGGAATTTAAAACATTGACTTTGGGCACAACTTCAAAATGAGATTTTAAGAGTTCAAGAGCTTCCACACCCAGATGACATCCAATTATGTCAAAGTAAAATTATGTCTTACCAGTCTTACCTTACTACCTTGCATACCAGGGGACCCCATTAATCCAGAAAGGCCTTGATTGCCCTAAGAACAAAACACAAACAGAAGTGTAATGTTATGAAAAGGAAATGAAAGTTAGAATTCCCTTGCTGCCGGATTTCATCTTGGACGTCAAAATCTTACTGCATTCATCTCTGATCTTCGCAATCCGCCTCAAGTTCCATCTCCTTTCTGAGTCCTTTTGCGACTTTTTCTGAGGCTACTTCTCTCTTCCCACTGTACTTCCCTGCCTCCATAACCGTGCTCCTTTTTTCCTGATGTTCTTTTCTCTAGGAATGCCCTCACTCCCCAAATTCCTGTAGTTCCATGGTTTACTGTGTTTAAAAAAAAAAAAAAGTTTGCTTAAAAATTCTCCAAGCACTTTGTGTGGCAGCTGTGGAGGGCTTGGACTGCCTCCTGGCAGGACCCCCACTAGGAACCTCAAGGCAGGGTTGTGGGGAGCAAGGGCTGGGTTCACTGGCACACCAGAGAAAGGGACACTTCCGCTTCCAGGCTGCACTGGTATTGGTCGCTGCACCACTGGGGAGTAAATGCTGTGAAAATTTTGGGGGAGGATGTGTGTTTGGCTCCAGCAGATGGGACTTCACCTATTAAGGCGGTCCATCCTCCTGATCCCCCAGCTTTGATGAGGGCCTGTGAGACCATCTTAGGGTAAGAGGGAGAAAGTATACTCATGTGAGGGAGATGGAGTGTCTGGCGGGTAGAGATGACAGTGGGAGATACAGAGGAGGCTGTGTGAATTGACAAGGAGAAAACATCAAAAAGAAATGGGAAGGTAATCTTGAGGCACTTTGCTCCAAGTGATTTTTCTTAACTTCCCTTTCTCTCCCCTTCTGCTGCAACAAATATATTGTGCATGAAAAACAAAACAAAACAAAACAAAACAAAACAAAACAAAAAAACCACACACACACAATGTTATGAAAGAAAAAAGGGTACTTAGGTAATAATCCTAAATAAATTCCTAAGTGACTGTGTTGTGTTTAATATTTAGTGCATCAAGTACCTTAACATGTCATCAAATTAAACAATCAGAACAGGAAAGAATGTTTCTGATGATTAACAATCAAGTACCTTTCCATTTGTACTAATTTTAATACTTCTTGACATTTTATTAAGATGGCTTCCATTTGTGATGGGATGACCATTTTATACAGATAATTTTTTTTTTTTTTTTTTACATTCATTACTCTGATAGAGGGAAAAGAAAGCTGCACTAGGAAACAGATTATTGGAGGCTTGTCTCCTTCTACTACATCTAATCATGGGTGGATCACTTGATTTCCCTTCAAAGTTCCTCCCTGAAAAATGAGAATAATATCTCACTTGACTTAAAGGAAAGGAAAAGGGAAAACCACTATTTAAAAGTTATTTTTGTGTGCCACTGAGATCCCCAAAGGGCTTAAACACTTGAATATGCTCTATGAGAGACGTTCTTTAATATGTGTTCCATGCTGAAGGACTAGCCCCTGCACTTCTTTTGTGTCGTCACTGACCATATATTTATTGTAAAAACGACTAAGTGATTAAAAATAAAACACAATTGTTTTCCAAGCCCCTCAACTCTCACTAATATGATGTTCATATTTTTTTATTCATAATGTATGTGTATAACTGATATCCTGCCTCCTCAGTTTGAACCCAATCTAATGTAAATACAATGTCTAAGAAATGTTTTTAAATTTTACCATTTTAAAAATACATCTCTCAATTTTAAAAGCTGGATTTCACTTAAAGCTCAATGGCAACATATTATTAAATCCTGTATCTTACTCCCTTACTCCTATATAGCATTAACCACAATTAGTATATGAGTAACTCAAGAAGTGAAAAAAAGACTGACATACTTCCAAGCCTCAATGCCAATGCTGAATCATCCTGTATTTTATACAGATACTGTACACATTCTGAACCACCCTATATTTTGTACAAGGAAGCCACAAGTAAAGATAAAACCAAGCATTTGATAGAAATGTGAATGCTTAATTTTGGGGGTTTGTTTAAAGCAGTCACCAAAACAGAATGGACCTCTAATTTCTAAATTTTAAGTAAGAAATCAAATGTTCTATATTTAAACATTTTAAAAGATGGCATTTTGTTTCTCAGATTGCAGGATATTTTTCCTTGCAATAACAAAGGGACCAATGAAAATATGTTTCTAATAAATTTCTATTCTCTTTCTAAATTATTTATATTCAGTGAACTCAGTTCCATCACAGGAATAAAATTCTCAAGGTTCTAGATTAAAAATTTTTTGAGGATTTACTTGTTGGTATAATACCTGTAAAGTTCATTAATATGGTGTGGGTTTTTGTTTTTTTTTTTTAAGTTTACAAGAGTTTCTGTAAGCCAATTAAAGATCAGATTTCAACCCAGGAACGACCAAAATTATTCAGGGATTTTAAAAGTTTGTGAATGTATACCATACAAACAAAAACATCCTATAATGTATCACATTCATTAAGTACTTGTCCAAATAGAGATTCCCAGATGTATTCCTAAAGACTCCAATTTTACTCATCCTCACTGGAAAACAGTATCTTCCTCCTAACAAAGTTTTTGTTGCTAGCTTTATTAAAAATGTTAGTTTCTTTTTACCTAAATGTGAATGTGTATGTTTGACAGCATTACAATAAAATGAAATGCATACTAGACAAAAAGTCAAACAAATATATCATTAACTCAGCCACTTACTATCCATGAGTCATTTAAATTCTATGAATTCTATTTTCTTAACTGGAAAACAAGATAATGATGACTGCTTCTCTTACAATTACTGGGGACTTAAAAAAGATAAAGTACGTGGAGCTAATCTAAAAAAGGCACAAAATAGCATTAGAATTTATGTATTATTTTGTGTATGCCTTTTAACAGCAAATTTTTGAGATTAGGGCCACATTCTGCTCTCATCTTTCACCCCACCCATCCCTAACTGGCAGGTAGCACAATGGTAGGCCATAGTAGACACTCAATAAAATTAATGTTAAGATTTTAATTGATGACATTAAGCTGATGATATAATTTATTTTTCAATTATTTCCTCCTTCATTAAAGTTCTCTATCTTCTCTGTCTGATACCTTCTCTAGTTCTCTGTCTCCTCTGTCTGATATCAAGTAAAATCTATATTTTAAAAAGGTAAAAATGAATTTTTAATGCTTGAAATATATCACCATGATTTTTTTCCATGGGCAACTAATTACCTTTTCTCCAGGAACAGCTTGACCAGGGGAAAATCCTGGATCTCCTTTGGGGCCCTAGATAAAACAATTATAAAACCCTTGGTGAAGCATAAATTACATATAGTATATCACACTTCTTCAGTTGAATGCATCATCAGATAATATATATATGCATATATATATATTACATGGTATTAAATAAAATTATTTTAAATCGAGATGGTCATGCCTTATTTGCTTTTTTATTGTACATTTTTATTAGCCTTATTTTTAAATGCTAAGAAGATTGTCAGACATAGATGATTTTTAAAATCTAATAAAATTATGCTACTATTGAAACATCTTTCCTTAAGGGACCTATATAAAGGCTTCATTAACAACCATTTTTGTGATGTATTCAGTTATAACTCCTATTTTAGCATTGGAAAACTAGTTACTTTTAGTAAAAGAAATCTGCTTATAATTCTTAAAATTTTATGATATCATTCCAAGTTTAAATATTTTCCAAAATCTTGCAATGTACATGCATTACTTTTGCAATACAGAAAAAATAAATCAAAAAAATACCTCTAATTGCCAAAATAGATATAAAAATAGTTACTTTTCATACTCTGGGAATCATATTTTACATTTCAAGAGAAATATGACACTAGGTTTCAACCAAATTTTTTTGCACAATATTAAAGTAATCTTTCTTATTATGCATACTGGCAAAGTATCTCTGTTTCTACTTCCCATCTCATAAAATTAAGAGGCCACAATTGAAACTCTTTATAATTCCAATTATGATTTCATTACCATTCTCAACTAGTAATAATTTCCATTCCTAAAGAGTTCTAAATGTTATTTTCATACTATAAGAAATAATCATGTGTTCTTTCACAAATTCAGGGATGCTTGAAGCAAAGAAAAAAAATTTTTTTTGTAAAGATTTTATTTATTTATTTGAGAGAGAATGAGAGAGAGCACATGAGAGGGGGGAGGGTCAGAGGGAGAAGCAGACTCCCTGCAGAGCAGGGAGCCTGATATGGGACTCGATCCAGGGACTCCAGGATCTTGACCTGAGCCGAAGGCAGTTGCTTAACCAACTGAGCCACCCAGGTGCCCGCAAAGAAAATTTTTAAGGAAAGGTTCTTTTCCAGGTTGACCTCTTCCCTTCCATAGCTATCACCACTTCTATCACTAAGGCTACAATTTTAGACCATTAATTACAAAATTATGGGACCTGAGAAACAGCTTTAGTGATATCTCAATATTTAAGAATTCAATCCATTCTCCAAAAAAAAAAAAAGGTAATATAGTTAGAATTTATAAGAGATATTAGAGCTTATCTAGTAAAACACATTCTATAGATAAAGAAGCAATGAGGTCCAGAAAGGTTAAATGATTTGATTAAAATTGCTTAGAAAAGTACTGGCAAACCAGGTCAATTTTCCTTCTCATATCACAGTGTCTATTAAATAAAAATCTTATTTATTTGTTTTAATATATTTCAGTCTTTTATTATAAAACCTAGCCAATTGATTTGAGGCAATACTTACAAAGAATTTTAAAAGAAGTTAAGAAATGATAGCCTTTGAGAATTTTGAATATAATATAATTCTTTGTGGTCAATGTTTTTACTTATAAATATCACATTAAAAATTCTTATTTTTAGGTTCTTTCTGAATTTTCTATTATCTGTCTACTTTCTTATTATCATCAATATTTTAACATTTCATCTTCATTAGAAAAAAAACCTGAGAAGGTGGAGAAAAGTAATCAATTGATCAATAAAAATCAGATTTAAAGACAGAGCTTTTTCTTATTCATAAGCTTTATGTATCTGGACAACATATTTAAAGAAATACATGCCAGATCTCTTTTATTCCCACACAAATGTGCATGAGATAATTGATCAACTTGTTCTACAACCATAATTCTAGTCAACATGAAGGGAATGCTCTTAACTTGGCCAGTCGTGGGCTGGGATCCTCCATAGTATAAAATGCATGAGCAGAAATTATTGAACATGCCAACCTTACCTAAAACGTCAAAGAAGTAGGACATATTTCTCTGCATTAAAGAATACTCCAAAATTTCTTACTTTCTCCCTCATTTTGTATTAATTCTATGACTCCCAACACACTTTTAGTCATACTTGATTGGCTTTTCAAATCTCTTTGGAATTAAAAGTAAATGTTTATAAATTAATTAATCATAATTGACCTTGAATTTCAATATTGACTTCTACATGACTTTTGTTAAAGGAGCTATATATCCTTTTGAGTGTAAGAGGAAAAGGAAGTTGCCTACCCATTATTACTCAAAGAATTCTCAAAGTCCCATCTATTCTACTGTTCTGCTATATAGCCTAAAATCCTCATTATCAGGGCGCCTGGGTGGCTTAGTCAGTTAAGCGCCTACCTTTGGCTCAGGTCATGATCCCAGGGTCCTGGGATCGATCCCCATGTCAGGCTCCCTGCTCAGTAGGAGCATGCTTCTCCCTCTCCTCCTCTCACTATCTCTGTCACTCTCTCTCTCTCTCTCAAATAAATAAAATCTTTAAAAAATAAATAAATAAATAAATAAATAAAATAAAATCCTTATTATCAGCACAGCTCTTTTAGACTATTATTAGATCTCCGAGGGCCCTCTGTCTAGGGAGGAAAACTCCCTAAGTACTAGCCCCACTAACATGTTAGAAAAGATTTATCAGATTAGAGCCCATTCAATATAATGGAAAGAACATTGGGATTTAGAGTGAAAACACTGAACAAATCATTTAATCTCTCTAAATTTGAGATTTCTCCTCTGTAAAATGGAAATAAGAATAATAATACCTGCCTAGTTTAGCTTGTAAGATATAGGTAAAATTCTCTATAGAGTATAAAAATGTAAGTATTAAAAATAACAGGACTAAAGACAATCATTAAAACCAATTTTACAATCATTGCCATCTTAAAAAGCAAAGAACACAATTCTTGAATGAATTATTGATGGAGCAACAAAATTTAAATGAAAAAAATTTGGAATTAAAGACTCAAATATGGATAAGCTAAATTGGGAGAGTCTCATAAAAGAAACACAAAGTGACATGATCTTGAGGTAACATCACTTGAATATTCTTCATTTAACATTACTAATAACTATATAAGCTCCATAATATCAATTTTAAGCATTATGTAATATTCTCTAACCAACACTTCCTATCTTTTTAGCTCACTCTCTTAAGCACTCACAACTTTAACAATTATTTGACCTACTGTAACTGCTAATATGTGATCCCACCACATTTTCACTGTCTCATCCCCATGTGGCCTGACTTCCAATCTTTAAGCAGCCTAAATACCAAGGTCTGACATTATAATCACCTCCCAACATACATAAATGGCACCATTTCTTCTTTCTCCCTCTGTCTTATAAGCTTACCTGGCAATTATTAAATCTAAACTTACCCCTACTCTGTCCCATCCCCTAGCAGCTAAATGTGACTAAGAGAAAACAGTCATACTGACAAATTTCACTTTAAATTCATGACTTTTTACATTAATTGGTTGTGTTTTCTTTTGTTTTTTGGTGTGTCTAATAATTACCTTAGTCAATTCACTTTCCCATTTTCATAGATAATTATATTATAACTTTCTCTCTTCACTCTGAGTGGGTGATCTTGCTTTTAACATTCACAACCTGTCACAACCAAATCCACTACCCCACCTAAATCTGTTCCAAAATACTCTGCCTTCATAACCAAACCCACCATTCTCTCTCATCAGGACATCATCAATACACTGTCTTCCCTACATTATTTTAATTTTTATTTATTTCCAGGATAATTGGTATCACCAAGTAAACACACTGTAATTTCTCCAATCTTAAAAAAACAACTTTTCTTGAGCTACATCTCCCTTCTCTGCTCCATTACACTATTTCCCTGTTAGAGCAAAACTCCTAGAAACTTGTCTGTATTAACGAAGAGACTTCTTCCATTCTCTCTTGGACTTAGTTCACTCAGGCTATTGTCCCTACCCTACCTCACTGTCATTCTTTCTCAGTTTCCTTTGCTAGTTCCTCTTCTTCTTCCTAATATACTAAACTCTGGGGTACCCCAAGACTTGGTCCTTGGACACTTCTATGTCTATATTTATCCGTAGGTTAAGACAAGATACATAAAACAACTATTTGAATGCACAGGAGAACAATCAAAAAGAAGGACACACTGGAGGGAATTCAACTCTTGCAAGAAAAGAACCACAGTTGGTACATACACATTTATACAACTTTTCTTCTAAGGACCCTCCACATCCTGCGTGGAAGGATTAGAATTGCAGCAGAAAACCACAGATGTTTTGGCTAATTGTGTCAGAGGACAGATTGTGAGACTACCTGAATAACTGTAAATTGAGGGGGGAAATCCAAGAAAGGAAGGAAGGAAGGAAGGAAGGAAGGAAGGAAGGAAGGAAGGAAGGAAAGAAGGAAGAAAGGGAGGGAGGAAGGAAGGAAAGAGAGAGAGAGAGAGAGAGAAAGAAAGAAAAAAGAAAGAAAGAAAGAAAAAAGAAAAGAAAAGAGGAGAGCTTCCCCCCAAAATCTGGATAAAGACTCTCTTCAATTCTTGGCTGATACTAAATGTGGTTGCATGAGACAGATTCCAAAGAGTTCACCAAAAAGCAACAACCAGAAGGCTAAAATAATTGAATATAAATTTCAGCTGCTGGCCACCACAGGAGAAATAGTTTGAGTCACATCATTTTAAGGGACATGGTAAATGCCTTAGTAATCACCTTTCCATTGAAATTCAGGAAGGGCTATACTTTAGAAGTAAATATGATATCCTTGGACTAACACTAACACTATAAGCAAAACTGAAACAAATCTGTCCCTTAAAGTTTAAGTACAGGTTTAAGGTGATGAGTCAGTTATTTAATTGCCTATAGAACAAAAAAAATCAGTGATTATCAAAGGATTTCAAAGAAAGATAACAGAATCTAAAGTTCTTCCACACATCACCCATAATATCCAGTACATAATCAAATTTTTCTAGACATACAAAGAAAAGTAAAATCTGACCTGAGTTAAGATAAAAGTGGTCTATAGAAACAGACCTCAGAAGGACCCAGATATTGGAATTAGCAGTCAAGGATTTTAAATTAACTATTATATATATGTTCAAAGATGTAAGGTAAATGGTCATCATAATTAGTGAACACAGAAATATCAGCAGACAAGTGAAATCTATACAAAAAACAACAATAGAATCCTAGAACTGATAATATAGTATCTGAAATGAAAAATTTTCTGGATGAGATTAACAATATATTAGAGAAGGCAGAAATTAAGTTTAGTAAACTTAAGAAGAGACCCATAGAAGTTAACTAATCTGAAGTAAAGAGAAAAAAATGCAAAAATGAGCAAAGCTCTAGTGACCTGTAGGACAACATTAAGTAGTCTAACATACATGTAAATGGAGTCCCAGAAGGAAAAGAGAGAATGAATGGGACAGAAAGATTATTTGAAAAAATAATGACCAAAAATATCCCAGATTCATTACAAACAGACCAAAAACTTACAGATCCAAGACATTCAGTGAACTCCAAACAAGAAATATCTAAGGGAAACTACCCCTATGTATATCATCGTCAAACTGCTAAACGCCAGAAAAAGAGAAATATCTCAATAGCACCTGTGAAAAATGACACATTACACAAGAGAAATAACAATGTGACTAATGACTAACTTCTTATCAGAAACAGTGGAGATTACAAGATAAGAACCACAAGCATCTTTAAAGTTCTGGAAGAAAAACACTCTCAACCAAGATTTTTGTACTGTATAAAAATATACTTCAAAGAACATAGATTAAAAAAATTGGGGGTAAATAAAAACCAAGAGAATCCATCACCAGCAGAATTGCACCCCAAGAAATACTGAAGGAACTTCTTTTAGCTAAAGGGAAGTGATACCAACTAGAAACTCAGCCTATAGGAAGAAATGAAGAGCCCTGGAAATGAAAATAAATGAGGAAATATAAATGATTCCCTTGTTTGTTTCTTCTCTTAATTTCTTTAAAGACTGATCACTTAATACAAAAATTACTGCACTGTATTTTAGAGCTTATAATGACATAGATACAAAATAAATGACAACAAAACACAAAGGATAAGGACAGTGCATAAATATAATCATAAGGGTCTTATATTTTAAATGAACTGCTAGCATATTAACTCTAGTAAACTAGAATGAGTTAAGAATGCATATTGTAATCTCTAGAGCAACCATTAACATCAATCAATCAGAGGTATAGCTGAAATGCCAATAGAGAAACTATGTGGACTATTAGAGAATATTTTATTAACCCAAAAGAAGGCAGAAAAGGAGGAATAAGGACCAAAAAACGCATGAGATAAATGGAAAAGAAATGACAATGTAGGCTGAGACCAAATCATACCAATAATTACACAAATATAAATGGACTTAACATTCCAATTAAAAATCAGAGATTATCAGACCAGATAAACAGTGAGATCTACTATGTATTGTCTATAAGAGATGTATTTTAAATATAGAAAGGGAAAGGGAAAGAAAAATATATACCAGTCAAACACTAATCATAAAAAAGCTGGTGTGGCTCTTACTATCAGACAAACTAGACTTCAAGAAAAGGAGTACCACTGGAGATAAGGAGAGACACTTGATAATGATAGAAAGGATCAATTCATTAAAAAGACACAGCAATCCTTAAACATGTATGCACAACACAGAGCTGCAAAGTAAATGAACCTAACACTGACTAAATACTTCCTAAACACTAAACAGAGAAACAGACAAATCCAAATCGTAGCTGGCTGTTTTAACACACCTGTCTCAATAATTAATGGAATGACTATATTTTTTAAAAAACCCAGTAAGGATAGAGAAAATTTGATCACCATCAACCACCTTAATCTAATTGGTATTTATTGACTACTACAACCAAAAACTACAAAGTACACAATCTTTTAAACTTTGCAGCAAGGAAGGGAGTGGCATGATACATTCAAAGTGCTGAAAGAAAAAAATCTGCAGCCAAGAATACTCTATCCAGCAAGGCTGTCATTCGGAATAGAAAGAGAGATAAAGAGTTTCTTAGATGAACAAAACCTAAAGGAGTTCATGACTGCTAAACCAGCCCTACAAGAAATGTTAAAGGGGACTCTTTGGGTGGAAAGGAAAGACCATAAATAAGAGTATGAAAATAAGTATATCTGTAAAAATCAGTCAAGGGATTCAAAAAATAAAAGGATGTGATGTATGACACCATATATCTAAAATGTGCTGGGATGAGGAGTAAAGAATGAGTTCAAACGGAAGTGACCATCAACTTAATATAGACTGCTATATGCATAAGATGTTATATAAGAACCTGATGATAACCACAAATCAAAAACCAGTAATAGATATGCAAAGAATAAGGAGAAAGGAATCCAAGTATGTCACTAAAGATAATGAGCAAACCATGAAAGAGAGCCGGATAAGAAAAGATCACAGAAAAACTACAAAAACAAGCACTAAAAAAGTAACAAAATGGCAATAAGTATGAATCTATCAATAATTACTTTAAATGGGAATGGACTAAATGCTCCAATCAAAAGACACAGAGTGACAGAGTGGATAAAAAAAAACGCATCTATATACTACCTACAGGAGACTCCTTTCAGCTCTAAAGACACCAGCAAATTGAAAGTGAGAGGATGGAGAGACATTTATCATGCAAATGCACATCATTGAAAAAGAGCCAGAGCAGCAATACTTATATCCGACAAAATACACTTTAAAACAAAGATTGTAACAAGAGACAAAAAAAGACACTATATAATCATAAAGGAAACAATTCAACAAGAAGATACAACAATTGTAAATATTTATGCACCCAACATAATAAACATAAAGAAACTAATCAGTACTAATACAATAATAGTAGGGCACTTTAACACCCCACTTACATCAATGGACAGATCATCCAAAAAGAAAATCAACAAGGAAAGAGTGACTTTGAATGACACACTGGATCAAATGGATTTAACAGATATATCCAGAAAACTCCACCCTAAAACGGCAGAATACACATTCTTTTCAAATGCACATGGAACATTCTCCAGAATAGATCACATATTAGATCACAAAACAAGTCTCAACAAATTCAAAAAGATCAGTCTTACAATACATCTTTTCTGGCCACAATGTTATGAAACTAGAAATTACTGTAAGAAAAAATATGGAAAGAGCACAAATACATGGAGATTAAATAACATGCTATTAAACAATTAATAGGTCAAGCAAGAAATTAGAGAAAAAATAAAAAACTACATGGAAGTAAATGAAAATGAAAATATACAGTTCCAAAATATTTGAGATGTAGCAAAAATGGTTCTAAGAGGGAAGTTTATAGCAATATAGACCTACCACAAGAAGCAAGAAAAATCTCAATTAACAACCTAACCTTACACCTCACAGAGCTAGAAAAAGAACAACAAACAAAACACAAAACCAGCAAAAGGAAGGAAATAAAGATTAGAGCAGATATAAATGATATAGAAACTAAAAAAATAATAGAACAGATTAATGAAACCAGGAGCTGGTTCTTTGAAAAGATCAACAAAACTGATAAACCTCTAGCCAGACCAAAAAAAAAAAGAAAGAAAGAGAGAGAGAGAGAGAGAGAGAGAAAGGACTCAAAATCACAAATGAGAGAGGAGAAATAACAGCCAACATCACAGAAATACAAACAGTTATAAGAGAATATTATCAAAAATTATAGGTGGACAATTGGACAACCTAGAAGAAATGGATAAGTTCCTAGGAACATATAACCTACCAAAACTTCCCAAAGTGGAAAAGAAAATTTGAACAGACCAATTACCAGCAATGAAATTAAATCAGTATCAAAAAACTCCCAACAAACAAAGTCCAGAACAGATGGTTTCGCAGGCGAATTATACCAAACATTTAAAGAAGAATTAATACCTATTCTTCTCAAATTATTCCAAGAAATAGAAGGGTAAGAAAAACTTCCAAGTTCATTCTATGAGCCCAGCATTACTGGAATACCAAACCAGATAAAGATACCACCAAAAGAGAGAGAGAGAGAACTATGTGCCAATATCTCTGATGAAGATAGATGCAAAAATCCTCAACAAAATATTAGCAAATAAAATCCAACAATACATTTTAAAAATTACCACAGTGAAGTGGGATTTAGTCCCAAGATGCAAGGTAGTTTAATATTTGCAAACCAATCAACGTGATACATCACATCAACAAGAGAAAGAAGAACATATGTTCATTTCAATAGATGCAGAAAAAGCATTTGATAAAGTATAACATCCATTCATGATAAAAACCCTCAACAAAGTAGGTTTAGAGGGAACATACCTTAACATAATAAAGGTATGTTTGAAAAACCCACAGCAAACATCATACTCAATGGGGAAAAACTGAGAGCTTTTCCCCTAAGATCAGGAACAAGACAAAGATGTCCACTGTCATAACTTTTATTCAACATAGTATTGGAAGTCTTAGCCACAGCAATTAAACAACAAAAATAAAGAAAAGGCATCAATTGGTAAGGGGGAAGTAAAACTTGCATTATTTACAGACGACATGATACTATACATAGAAAACTCTAAAGTCTCCACCAAAAAACTACTAGAACTGATAATTCAGTAAAGTTGCTGGATACAAAATCGATGCACAGAAATCTGTTGCATTTCTATACACTAATAATGAAGCAGCAGAAAGATAAATTAAGGAACCAATCCCATTTACAACTGCAACAAAAATAATAAAATACCTAGGAATAAATTTAACCAAAGAGGTGAAAGAGCTGTACTCTCAAAACTATAAAACACTGATGAAAGAAATTGAAGATGACACAAACAAATGGAAAGACATTCTATGCTCATGGATTGAAAGAACAAATATTGTTAAAATGTCTATACTACCCAAAGCAACCTACAGATTTAATGCAATCACTATCAAAACACCAACAGTATTTTTCACAGAACTAAAAGAAAGAATCCTAAAATTTGTATGGAACCACAAAAGACCCTGAATAACCAAAGCAATCTTGAAAAAGAAAAACAAAACTGTAGTTATCACAATTCCAGACCTCAAGTTATACTACAAATCTGTAGTAATCAAATTAGTATGGTACTAACACAAAAATAGATGGATCAATGGGACAGAATAGAAATCCCAGAAATAAACCCACAATTATATGGTCAAATAATCTTCAACAAATCAGGAAAGAATATCCAATGGGAAAAAGATAGTCTCTTCATCAAATGGTATTGGGAAAACTGGACAGCTACCTGCAAAAGAATGAAACGGGACCACTTTCTTAGATTATACACAAAAATAAATTCATAATGGATTAAAGAGTTAAATATGAGACCTGAAACCATAAAAATCCTAGAAAAGAGCACATGCAGTCATTTCTCTGACATCGGCCATAGCAGTATTTTTCTAGATATGTTTCCTGAGGCAAGGGAAACAAAAGCAAAAATACACTATTGAGACTACATCAAAAGAAAAATCTTCTGCACAGCAAAGGAAACAATCAACAAAACTAAACAACACCCTACTGAAGGGGAGAATATATTTGCAAATGACATATCTGATAAAGGGTTAGTATCCAAAATATATGAAGAAGTTAAAAACTCAACACCCAGAAACCAAATTATCCAACTTAAAAATGGGCAGGAGACATGAACAGACATTTCTCCAAAGAAGACATATAGATGGCCAGCAGACACATGAAAAGATGCTCAACATCATTCAGCATCAGGAAAATGCAAATCAAAACTGCAATGAGCTATCACCTCTCACCTGTCAAAACGACTAAAATTGAAAACACAAGAAATTAAGTGTTGGTGAGGATGTGGAGAAAAAAGAACCCTCATGCAATATTGGGAATGCAAACTGGTGCAGCCACTCTGGAAACCATATGGAAGTTCATCAAAAAGTTAAAAATAGAACTACTCTCTGATCCAGTAATAGCACTACAAGGTGTTTACACCCAAAATACAGAAATACTAATTCAAAAAGATACATGCACCCTGATGTTTACTGTGGCATTTTTATAATAGCCAAATAATAGAAGTAGCCCAAGTGTCCATCGATAGATGAATAGATAAAGATGTGGAGTGTGTGTGTGTGTATGTATATATATAAAACATATAATGAAATATTATTCAGTCATAAAAAGAATGAAATCTTGCCATTTGCAACAACATGGATGAAGGTAGAGTATAATGCTAAGCAAAATAAGTCAGTCAGAGAAAGACAAATACCATATGACGCCACACATGTATGGAATTTAAGAATCAAAACAAATGAGCAACAGAAAAGAAAGGAAAGGAAAGGAAAAGAGAAGAAAGAAAAGGAAAAAGAGAGATAAAGCAAGAATCAGAATCTTAACTATAGAGAACAAACTGATGGTTAGTGATGGGGGGTGGGACGGGGGGGATTGGGTGAAATAGGTGATGGGGATTAAAGAGTACACTTCTCATGATGAGCACTGAGTAATATACAGAATTGTTGAATCATTATATTGTACACTGAAATTAATATAACACTGTTTACTATACTGCCCCTTATCCCTGCCTGCATTTCTTCTGACAATCCTTCATTAATGTGAGCAAAAAAGGCCATCAGCATGTTGACATTAACCTAATAGGTAGACAGATATATGACCAAAGCCCTGATTGGCATGACTCAGCACACCCTGATTGCTTAAGATAGTTCTGCAAAAGAGTTCATAAAAACCCCTAAACTTAGAAACTCCCAGGGCAACCCTCTCAGGTCTCCTCCCTCTCGGGGAGCTTTGTACTATTGCTCAATAAACTTCTCTTTGCTGCCCACCAATCTTAGTCTGGTCTACCTCTTCATTCTTCGAAACGACATGACCAAGAACTATGGGCACAAAGGTGGAGAAATCCTGCCAACACAAGGTCTTACATAATCCGGCTCTGGCTATCTCTCTGACCTATCTTCCAGGATTTATCCCATTCAGTTTATCCTCAAAACTGCCAAGCAGCCTCCTGCCTCAAGGCCTTTGGATTTACTGGGTTATTTTCATTGTTCTGCAACCCTTTCCTCATCAGGATTGCAAAAATGGTAATTTTAAATTCTAACATGTTTCCCTCGTTTCCTAGCTTTTTCTATAAACTACCCTTCATCAACTATTTGGTTGTCCTGAGCTTAAATTCTATAAAAAAAACAAGATAGTTTTATAAGAAAACTTTTATTCCTTCCCCTTATTTTTCTTCTATTTATCATTTTTCAAAATAATGATACTGTGGTATAATAAAAATATATATTTGGTCTTTGTTCCTGGCTTCTGGTACAGAGCTCCTAAAACCCTTGGAATTTCCTGAGTCATACAAGTGTCTTTTGTTATTCATAACAATCCCCTTTAACCACATCTAAGCTTATGCTAATGAGGTGACTCACGGTGGTACCCATAGATAGCTTCAGGATGGAGGCTAGTCACCAGAAAGGCAAACAAGTGGCTAGAGGGTGGGAACTTAGGAGGAGGGGGGAGAGGGGGGAGGAGGGTAAGAGACTGAATTACACAAAATTTTGAACAAAGAGATTCCAAGAGCTTCCAGGTTGGTGAACACACTGATGTGCCCGGAAGGTGGCACACCTGGAGAGGGCGTGGAAGTTCCATACCCTGCCCTATATGCATCTCTTCCATTTAGCTATTCCTGAGCTGTATTCTTTATAATAATCTTGGAAATTATAAAATTTATAAAATTATAAAAATCTTGGAAACCTGTTTTCCTGAGTTTGTGAGCTGTTCTAGCGCAGTATTAAACCTGAGGGAGTGGGGGGCTGTGGGAACCCTTGAATTGGTAGTCAGCCAGACAGAAACATAAGCAGCCTGGACAACTCCTCTATGGCTGTCATCTCAAGTATAGACAGTCCTGTGGGACTGAGCCTTTAAGTCTGTGGAGTTTGACACTAACTCAGAGTTGAATACCCAGTTGGTGTGAGAGAATTCGATAATTTCAGAGATGTAACTCCTTAGCATCCTCTAAAGGTGACCAGAGAGGGTTTGTCTGTCTGTTTGTATTTAGCATCATTATAACTCATGGATTTAGAGCTACTTGATGGGATTCAATCCACTGCAATTATTATCCTTAATGATGTTCAAATCACATCACTCTTTGGCTAGTGGAAGTCTTTCAAACTGGCTCCAGAATCCTTCTGACATAACCCTCATAATCTTTGATACCCAGAAGGTAGCATTTTTAACACATTTAAGTCATATTTTAACTGAAAACACAAGCACAGAATCAAAAGAAAGGATCATATTATTTTTTCTGGTCCTTTATAAGATGATCCCTATGTTGACCAGAATAACAGAAGCACCTTGGTCTTCAACATTTTAAAATACTTTATATTTTCAAAATGCTGGACTGAACATTTTTCATAGCAATTTGATTCAGCAAAAATTCTTAGAATGGGTCAGCATCTATGCTCAATACATTTATTTATTCACATGTAAAGAAAATGGGACTTCTAGTTTAGAAGACATGGGGACTTTGGGTCAAAACCAGGAACAGAAATAGCACTAAGGTTATTCTTTGGAATTCAGTATTAAGTATTATTTATAACATTTAATTTAATATTACTAATGGGACAATGTTATTGTAGTTTATTAAGGTTAGATGATTCATATAACTGGATTAAACTTGGATTTTTTGTTTTATTGGTAAAGATTTTTTTAATCTAATTTAATTTTAAAACACTTTTTGAGTATAGTTGATATACAATGTTACATTAGTTTCAGATGTACAGTATAATGATTCAACATCTTTATACATCATGCCATGCTTACCACAAGTGTAACTACCATCTGTCACCATATAATGTTATTATAATATCACTGACTATATTCCCTATGTTGTGCCTTTTATTCACATGACTTACTCATTCCATTACTGGAAGCCTATATCTCCCACTCCCCTTCACCCATTTTGCCCATCCCTCTTCCCTTTGGCAACCATCAGTTTGTTCTCTGTATTTATTGGTCAGATTCTGCTTTTTGTTTATTCATTTGTTTTTTGTTTTTTTTTAGATTCCACATGTGAGTGAAATCATATGGCATTTGTCTTTCTCAATAACTGGATCAAATTTGAAGGAACTATTGGCCTTGACTAAAGTAGTATAAACTGTGAATGTTTATGGGAAGGTTTTAAGTTTCCTTTAAGAAGTGTTTTTAGGAAAGGAACCATCTTGACCACAAATAGATTGCCTGGACTAGAATTATAAGTATATGGTAGGCTGAAGATATAGACTCTGCATTCATTACTCAGGTTTAAAGATCTACTGCATAACTAATCATGTGTTTAATTAATAGTAATAAAAATATTCATCACTCTGCAAATAAAGTTCATTAAGTAGATAAATATGATAAACTGTGAACCAAGATGGCATTTGCTGACAAGGAAAAAAAAAGCTATTCTCGCTAGTAAATAAGAAATGGAATTTACTTTCTTCTATTTTTTTGTGAAAGCAATTTATCTATGTAAAAACACTCTCCAACATGATCATTCCCTCCACAAATAATTTAAAGGGAGAGAATATGAAACCTAATGAAGCTCAAAACAGCCTGTATCCAAAGTTTTGGTAAAATCCCTAGTGTACTCCTTTATTTTTTATCACTTTCTTTTATTCACGTATATTTTATACACAGTGAAATGCTCTGATTTTAAGTGTTATCGTTTGATGTTTTGACAAATGAATATACCCATACACCATACTCCTATCAATATATAAAATATTGACATCACCCTAGAAAGTTCCTAAGGGCCCCTTTTCAGTCAGCCTCCATTCCCAGAGAAACTACTATTGTGATCTTTTCCACTATAGGTTTGTTTTGCGAGTTCTGGATGCTCATACACAATGTATTCTCATGTGTTTTGCTTCTTTCATTTGGCACAATGTTTTTGAGACTCATTCATGTTGCTGCATGTCAGTATTTAGCTCCTTTTTACTGTTGAGTAGCATAGTATGAATAAACTAAGATTGGTCTATCCATTCTCCTATTGTTAGAAACTTGGGTTGTTTCTAGTTTCTGACTTTTGTAAATAAAGCTGCTATGAAATTCCAGTTAAGTCTTTTCAGACATACTATTTCCTTTTTTCTTGGGTAAATACTTAGGAATATAATTTGTGAGTCATAGGGTAGGTTATGTGCAACTTTATAAGAAACTGCCAAACTATATTCTAGGTCCTTGTACCACTTTATACTCCCTCTAGCAGTGTGTATGAGTTTCAGATGCCCTAACTCCTCACCAACATTTAGTGTTTGTAGACTTTTTAATTTTAGCCAATCTAGTGATTTTGAAGTGGTAATTAATTCTGACCATATTTGCATTTCCCCTGTGACTAATAATGTCCAGCAGTTTTTTTCTGATACTTATTGTCCATATTGGAATTTACTTTCTTGCAATTTTTCTTAGAAGGACATTATTTCTACAATTAGTCTCCTGATTTCAGCTAATGATTTTAGTTAATGAGCTCAATAGTCTTTATTTTGAATCATACTAGTGTTACTAATGCTGAAAAAAAATTGCTATGGCCACTAAAATTTTGTGTGACACTTCATTCTATTATTTAACGATTTAACAACATAGTTCTCAAGGACTAGAGATCAGTTACACTCTTTATGCAGTTTATCTTTATATGTTATTATCAGTATCCACAGAATAAGCTGGAATGTTGGAATAGACATGTTTTGTTACTATTGTTAAATGAATGCATAAAGTCTTTAAATTCCATTAGGTTACCCCACCCCCCTTCCACCTTCAGGTAGTGTTTTATAAATTAATTACTCACTATTTTGAGAGACAACCTGGTGTTAGGAAGAAAGTAAGACAGATTCACTTCTTTTTTTTTTTTAAGATTTTATTTATTTATTTGACAAAGAGAGACACAGTGAGAGAGGGAACACAAGCAGGGGGGTAGTGGGAGAAGGAGTAGCAGGCTTCCCGCGGAGCAGGGAGCCCGATGCGGGGCTGGATCCCAGGACCCTGGGATCATGACCTGAACCGAAGGCAGACGCTTAACAACTGAGCCACCCAGGCGCCCCAAGACAGATTCACTTCTGAATATAACTCTACCAGTTACAAGTTGTGTTACCTTTGTTAAGTACTTAGCTCTCTAGGTATGTTTTCTTCTGTGCAAAGCAGAAGGTACTAAAGCCTACTCTGAATAGTACTTTTAATTGAAATGAACCTGAATGAGATGCCAGACATAAAATAATTGTCAGATATTAGAAGCTTAATAAGTACCAGTTCTTCTCTTATGATACCAGTGCCTTATTACTAATATTAACTCAGCTTTTTGGTTCAGTTTTACATTTATTGAGTGCCCAACACATGCTGGGCACTGGGCTAGACACAAATGCAAAAATGAATAAGTTCTGGCCCCTGCATTCAAACAACTAAGAGTCTATTAAGAAAGACCAACACATAAGTGAGAACTCATTTTGTCTGAAGAGAGATGAGAACTACCAAGATCAGTTTACATTTCCTGTCCTTTATGATAAATACCAATTTTATTGTAAAAACAAAACAGAAAATAAAATGGATTAGTTTTTGCATCAATCTAGAATATCTTAGCAAAATAAGCTTTATTCTTATAAATTTTAAAATAGCCTTATAAGTAGAACATATTTATATACTGTCTTAAGGTATTTTCATTAGTAAGATTCACAAGACTTATTTTTTTTTATTTACCAAATAAGAAGTGTGGTACTTTTAGCAAGTCACATTTCTAATTTGCCTAGTTGCCTCATAAGTAGCTCCTTCAAGAAAAGAAAAATAACATTTTCTTAAGTGTCAACTATATACAAGCATTCTACCAGATGCTTTGTGTGCTTTAAATCATTTAACTTATAAAGGTACCTTTTCATTCTAACAATTTTTATAAGATGCATTAATCCAAATATGTTTGTATAGAGATTCCATTACGTGTTGCCATTTCCTATTTCAGTTAAAACTTTCTAAACTGCGATTGCCTTAATTTGCTCTTTCCATAGATTCAGGTAGCCTCCTTTTGAAGTGGACAGATTATTTCTTTGTGCAAGAAACAAGATGACTTTTTATACAATTTTCTTAGAGGCCAACAATTCTACCTCTTATTCTTGCTAAATAATAACTGAGAAAAGAAAAATATTTAGGATTGTCTTTATACTTTAAAATTTCTTAAATTAGAAGAAATCTTTACTCCCTAAAGGAAAACAAATCCTATGACTACATGTCAAAATTTATCATCAAGACCTTGCACTCTGCCTTTTTTTTGCATTATCTTGAAAAAAAATTATAGGAGGATTATAAAGTTTGAATGTTCTATTGATCTTGATTAATCTAAAGTGCATGGTAAATATCTAGGAAAGTTTTCAATAAAACCACACCCTACAAGCTTTTTGGATGCATTAAGACACAGTGGTAATTTTTAACAGCTGTCACAAATCTAACGTCCTCTGCAAATATGTGCAATTAAAACAAATCATGGGCAGTTTTGCCTATTTTGGACATAGTTGTCAAATTATTAAGTTAAATATAAATTAAAGACTAATATTCCAGTTTATAAGATTAAGTCCTCAAGACTTAATTAGTTGCTTACAAATTAAAAGTAGGGCTTTTTAAAAGTCCCTCATATATGGTTACATAAAAATACTTTATTGGTGAATAGTTATAAATAGTCAAAATATATCCACACTACTAAATATAATATTAAAACTTGAGATTCAGAGGTGCCTGGGTGGCTTAGTTGGTTAAGCATCTGCCTTCAGCTCAGGTCATGATCCCAGGGTCCCAGGATGGAGTCCCATATCGGGCTCTCTGCTCAGCAGGGAGTCTGCTTCTCCTCTCCCTGTGTTCTTACTCTCTTGCTCTCTCTCTCAAATAAATAAATAAAATCTTTAAAAAAAAATTGTCTGTCTTTTCTCTCATTATTACACATCTAGTTGATAGAACTGCAAAAGCAGCAAGAGAAAAACAACTTGTTCTGTACAAGGAAACTGCCATAAGACTATCAGCAGATTTTTCAGCAGAAGCTTTGCAGGCCGGAAGAAAGAGGCATAATATATCCAAACTACTCAAAGGGAAAAAAAACAACCAAGAATACTCTACTGGTAAGATTATCATTCAGAACTGAAGGAGAGATAAAGAGTTTTCCAGACAAGCAAAAGCTAAAGGAGTTCATCACTGCTAAACTGGCCTTATAAGAAATATTAAAAGGACTTCTTTAAGCTGAAAAGAAAGAGCATTAATTAATAACAAGAAAAAATATGAAAGTATAAATCTCACTGGTAAAAGTAAATATATAGAAAGGAGTGGATTATTATAAAACTTCTATGCAGGTTAAAAGACAAAGGTAGTAAAAATAACTATAATGGTGAGTTAAGGGACACATGAAATAAAGAGATGTAAAATGTCACATCAAAAAAATAAGATGTGGGAGGGAGTAAAAATGTAGACTTTTAGAATTTGACCAAATTTCAGTTGCTGTCAACTTCAAAAAGACTGTTTTATATACATATATATAAAATATGTGTGTGTGTGTGTGTGTGTGTATGTATATGTTACACGTGAGCCTCACATTAACCAAAAAGCAAAATCCTATGCTAGACATACAAAAGACAGTAAGAATGGAATCTAAGCACAATACTAAATAAAGTCATAAAAACACAATGGAAGAGAGCAAGAGAAGAAGGAACAGAGAGTCACTACAAAAACAGTCAGAAAACAATTAACAATAGGCAACAAGTACATACCTATCAGTAATTACTTTAAATGTAAATGGATTTAATACTCCAATCAAAAGACACAGAGTAGCTGAATGTTTAAATAAACAAGACCTATCTATATTCTGCTTACAAGAGACTCACTTCAGATATAAAAACCACACAAAACCTAAAGGCAAAGGGATGGAAAAAGAAGTTCCATGCAGATGGAAACCAGAAGAAAGCTGGGGGAGCTATACTTACATCAGACAAAATAGACTAAAACAGAGACTATAATAAAAGACAAAGATGGACATTACATAATGATAAAGGGGTCAATCCAACAAAAGGATATACATTTGTAAGTCTTTATGTACCCAACATAGGAGCACTCAAATATATAAAATAAATAATAACAGACCTAGGAGAGTTTAATATCCCATTTCATCAATGGATAGATCATTCATATGAAAAATCAATACGGAAACAACGGCCTTGCCTTTAATGACACATTAGACCAGATGGACTAAATAGATACATACAAAACATTCTATCCAAAAGCAGCACAACATATATTCTTCTCAGTGCACATGGAACATTCTCTAGCATAGATTATGTATGTTAGGTCACTAATCAGGTCTCAATAAGTTTAAGACTGAAATCATATCAAGCATTTTTTCTGACCACAATGATATGAAACTAAAAATCAATTAGAAGAAGAAAACTGAAAAATCACAATAATGTGGAGATTAAACAATGTGCTACTGAATAACCAATGTATTAATGAAGAAATCAAAGGAGAAATCAAAAAAATACCATGAAAATGGAACTACAATTTACCAAAATCTTTGGGATGTAGCAAAATCTGTCCTAAGAGGAAAGTTCATAGTGATATAAGCCTACCCCAAAAAGCAAGAAAAATCTCAAACAATCTAACTTTATACTTCAAGGAACTTGGGGGGAAAAAAAGATAAATGAACTAAGAGCTGGTTCTTTGAAAAGATAAAGTTGACAAACTTTTAGCTAGACTAACTCAGAAAAAATAGGATTCAAATAAAAAAAAAAAAAGATTTACAACAGATACCACAGAAATAAAAAAGGATCATAAGAGATTACTATGAACAATTACATACAAACAAGTTGGCCAACCAAGAAGAAATGGATAAGTTCCTAGAAACACAATCTTTTAAGACTGAATAATGAAGAAATAAAAATTTGAATAGGCTGATTACTAGTAAGGAGATTAAAGCAGTAATCGAAAACCTCCCAACAAACAAGAGTCTAGGAGCTACAGCTTCATTGGTGAATTTTACCAAATATTTAAAGAAGAGTTAATGTCAATGCTTCTCAAACTCTTCCAAAAAACAGAAGAGGAGAGAATGCTTCCTAACTTATTTTACAAGGATACCACAAAAAAAGAAAACTACAGGCCAATATCCCTGATAAACATAAATGCAAAATCCTCAACAAAATAGTAGCTAACTAAATTCAACAATAGATTAAAAGGATCATCAAGTGGGATTTATTCCAAGGATGCAAAAATGGTTTGACATCATCTGTAAATCAATCAAAATGATACACCACATTAACAAAATGAAGGATAAAAATCATAGATCATCTCAATAGATGCAGAAAAAGCATTTGACAAAGTTCAACATCCATTGATGATAAAAACTCTCAACAAAATGGGTATAGAGGGAATGTACCTCAACATAATCAAGGCCATAAATGACAGCCCACAGCTAACATCATACTAGATGGTAAAAAGCTAAAAGTCTTTCCTCTAAGATCAGGAACAAGGTAAGGATGCTCACTCCTACTACTTTTATTCAATATAGTATTAGAAGTCCTAGCCATGGTAATTAGGCAAGAAAAAGAAATAAAATGCATCCAAATTGGAAGGGAAGAAGTAAAACCATCACTATTTGAAGATGACATGATAGCATCTATAGGAAACCCTAAAGACTCCACTGGAAAGCTGTTAGAACTAATAAATTCAGTAAAGTTGCAGGGTAAAAAATTAACATACAAAAATCTATTGCATTTCTATATACTAACAAAGAACTATCAGAGAAATTTAAAAAAAATCTCATTTATAATTGCATCAAAAAGAATAAAACCTAGGAATAAATTTAACCAAAGAGGTAAAAGACTTGTATGCTAAAAACTGTAAGACATTAACAAAAGAAATTGAAGACACAAATAAATATAAGACATTCTGTGCTAATGGAGTAGAAGAATTAATATTAAAATGTCCATATTACCCAAAGCAATCTATAGACTCAATGCAATCCCTGTCAAAATTCCCATGGCACATTTCAAAAAGACAGAACAAATAATCCTCAAATGTGTATGGAACCACAAAAGACCATGAATAGCCAAAGCAATTTGAGAAGTACAACAAAGCTGGAGGCTTCATGCTCCCTGATTTCAAACTATATTACAAAGCTATAATAATGAAAACAATATGGTACTCACTTAAAAAGAGCCACATAGATCAATGGAACAGATTAAAGAGCCCAGAAATAAACCCATGTATATATGGCCAATTAACTTACAACAAAAGAGGCAAGAATATACAATGGGGAAAGGACAGTTTCTTTAATAAATGGTGTTGGGAAAACTGGACAGCCATATGCAAAAGAATGAAATTAGACTATTCTCTTATACTATACATAAAAATAAACTCAAAATGAGTTAAAGACTTTAAGACCTGAAACCATAAAACTCCTAGTAGAAAACATAGGCAGTAAGCTCCTTGATATCATTCTTGGCAATTTTTTTTTAGATCTGACTCCAAAAGTGAAGGCAACAAAAGCAAAAATAAACAAGTAGGAATACAGCAAATTGAAAAGCTTCAGCAAAGGAAATCATCATAAAAATGAAACGCAACTTACTGAATTGGAGAAAATATTTGCAAATTATATATCCAAACTCATACAACTCAACATCAAAACAAAACAATTGATTAATAAGTGGGCAGAGGATCAGAATAGGCATTTTTTCCAAGAAATACAGATGGCAAACAGGCACATGAAAAAGTACTCAATATCACTAGTCATCAGAGAAATGCAAATCAGGACCACAATGACTTATCACTTCACACCTGTTGGAATGGCTATTATCAAAAAGACAAGAAATAAGTAGTGTTAGTGAAGACTGGTAAAGATGTGGAGAACAGGGAACCCAAATGCCCTGTTGGAAGGAATGTAAATTGGTACAGCCACTATGGAAAACAGTATGGAGTTTCATCAAAAAATTAAAAATAACAAACTTCCAGTTATAAGATAAATAACTGAAGGAGATGAAAAATATAGCATAGGGAATATAGTCAATAATATAAAATAAAAAGTGATCAGAACTACCATATGATTCAACAATTCTACTTCTGGGCATTTTATCAGAAAAAAAACAAAAACACTAATTCATCAAGATATATGCACCCCTGTGTTCATTGCAGCATTATTTACAATAGTCAAGATATGAAAAGAATCTAAGTGTCCATCAATGATTGAATAGACAAAGAAGATGTGGTGTAAACACACACACACACACACAATGGAATACTACTCAGCCATTAAAAAATGAAATCTTGCCATTTGTGACAACATGGATGGACCTTGAGGGCATTAGGCTAAGTGAAATAAGCCAGACAGAGAAATATAAATATTGTATCATCTCACTTATATGTGGAATCTAAAAAACAAAACAGGTGAACAAATAAAACAAAATTTACATATTCCTTGAACAGAGTAGTGGTTGCAGGGACGGAAGAGGGGTACACACGTCCAGTTGTGAAATAAATAGGTCATGGGGATATGATGTGTGGCATGGTGATTACAGTCAATGGTACTGCATGCATATTTGAAGGCTGCCAGGAAAGTGGATCATGAAAATTTTCATCATAAGAAAGAAAATTTTTTGTAATTTTTTATGGTGATGGATGGTGGCTGGACTTACTGTGGTGATTATTTGCAGTATGTACAAGTGTTGAATCATTATGTTATACAGTTGAAGCTAGTATAATGTTTATGTCAACTATATCTCAATTTTTAAAAAAGTTAAGGACCTTCTTTAATAATGTGAGGGAAATAATGTGATACTCACTAGTCATCACTCACCTTTGGACCTGGCAATCCAGGTAACCCAGGATTTCCATGTGGCCCTGGTATGCCCTGCAAATAGTAAAAAGGTCAGATCACTCTTAGAACAGATCTAGATACAAATAATAGACAGTGTTTATTGCAACGTTCAGATAAATATTACATAGCATAATTTCATTAGAATGTATGTCACCTTTTCTTTCCCCCCACAAAGTTCTTTATCTTTTCCTAGATGTTGGATATTTCATCTTGGAAAAGAGAGCTACTCTAATTATAGTATATATTTCCTTCTTTTGATTCAAAACACTGCCTTGAGATGCTTACCTCCTTTATTTTTCACCCCTATCTCCAGCCATATTGCATAGTGCTACTTCTAAAAGCTGTGCAGAGTAAGAAGCCTAAAAATAAGAAAGTGCAAATGTTTATTCTTCTGCCAACATGTGCTAACCCTTTCTGCACTTGGGTTTTTGCTTATGCCATTATGTATGCCTTAAAGACTTATTTCATTTCACTTTGCCCCCCTACAGCTGCCCAAATCATTCTTCAAGTGTCAACTAAGATCCCACCCCATTTTTAAATCCTAGCTACACCATCATAAAGTGACTTCTCTTTCCTAGTAACTTCCATAGAAATTGCTACATGTAAAATTCATTTGCAATTAATTGCACATTGCTTTAGGACATTTCTCACACTGTTCTAATCTGTTAGTTAAATATTTTATTGCTATTTTAACTATCTTATGACATGCTATTTAGTTCTAGGATTGAAATTTTTTTTAAAAAGGGACTGTTTTTCATATTATCAGTATAGTACTTGGAACATATTAGATACTTAATAAATATTTGTCAGTAATTGCTTCTATTTACCAACTATTCATAGATAACTGTTAATGCTTTATATTTCTTATTACTAATCCTTATAACAATCCTGCAAGGTGGTTATTTTTACTCCCATTTACAAAGGAAGAAACTTAAGCTCACAGAACCGACAAGTAGAGGAACTAAGATCCACCTCCAAAAAGCCTTCCTGGTTTGCAGACCCCTATATTCATTTGGGTTTGGTGCCCACTTCTGGGCTCTTCAGCCATACCTCTAGGTTAACATATAACATATAGTTAATAATTACTTATTTTTCTGTCTTTTCAATTCTGAATTAATAGAGCATTGTGTTTCAGAAAGGAGAGGGGCATCAGCAATGGCAATATTGAAGGTATAACTAGCAAGATTAAAACTAAGGGAAAAGGATTAGATGTTATGGCATATGTCATTTGTAACCTTCAAAACATAAATTTTAATAAATAGATGGAAAAATTTATGGGGATTTACAAATGATTTATTGGTGGAGATGTAGGGCAATGGCATAAACTATTATTTTACAAAGCTCAATAGTGCAACCGTGAGCTAGGACAGTAACTTTAGGAAAAATTAATGTCAGTGAAAGTTCGAGTTTTATTTTTTAAAGGATAATTAGTTGGTTGTTGCCAAATGAGATAAAATCTCAGGAGAGGAAAATTGCGAAGTGGCAAGTTTTAAGTTAAATAATGGAATGGAGATAAAATTAGGAACACAAATGTAATAATTAGTCTTGAGAAGAGGAATAGTGTTCCTTCCTTAAAGAAAGGATTGGACAAATAAATTTAAAAAAAAAAGATAGAGAAGGAAACTGCTGTATCATGAAAATAGTTGGACTCAGACGTTGAAGGTCATGCTGTGGGAGAACAGCCTCAGTAGTGGAAAGGGAATGGAGTTAGAGCAGAGAGATCCACTCTCTCAGAAGAGTAGGATCCACACAGAGAGCAAGGAGGATGGAAGAGGTGTGCCAGCTACAGGAGAGTGGGCGCATTGATGAGAGACTCTGGGAGGAACATGATAGATCATCAAGTAGAGAGAAGTAAACCAAATGCTAACAAACTACCACCAGTGAGCATTCCTGAAGCCTCATACAGACAAGACTTTGTTGTGAATATGGATGGCTCACAGTAATATTTCAGGATATGATTTCTCATTATGTTGTTTGTATGATAGATAAAAATCAGGATAGAAAGAAAGTGGATTGTCCATGGCATGTGCATTTGTCTTTATAACACACAGTCGTAATTCCTTTTCTGGCTCTTTGAAGAATTTCTGTTAGTAAAAGTCCACATTGATTTTTTTTTTTTTAGTTTTGAAAGAAATGAATTTTAACACAGCAGTAAATCTTTTGTTGGACCTGTGTAATGTGAGAAACTACTGCTGATGCTTACGGCAGCTTTTTCCTCAGGACAATTATTTTTCTAGTCAGTTGTTCCAGCATTTTCCACTATGTAATCCAGGAACGTACTATTTTAAGGCAGCCCACTCCTCTTCATTTCCCAAAGCAAATGAACCCCACCTTGAACTATCAACTACCGATGAGATCACTTTATAACTAAGAATAATGTTACAAGTAGCACTAGAAGAGCTACTAATCTACAAATTTGATAATCCTTCTTGGGCATGTTCACAGAGAATGCTTTGGCTGGGTGTTTACTCTCAAATAAACAAGTTGCACATGTTCCTGAGTTTCTCTTGAGCTGGCAAAGGTAGGGCTACATTTGAAGATCCAGGCAGGTTTCCAAAGGAAGTACATACGGTACAATACTAGGGAAAACATACTGCAAAGTTACTAATTCTAACAGCAAGTGGGACACGGAGCCCATTTACTTACCCGTGGACCTCTCTTTCCTGATGGACCTGGAATACCTGCTAGACCTGGTGGACCCTTGGAAAACAAATGCCAAGATGTTAGACGTCTAATAGACACATCTTTTCTCACGAGTCTCATTAAGATTCCCACACTAGGGCTTTTTCTTTTCAGTCCCCAGTTTCCAGCTAATGATGATTTTAAAGTAACATGAATCCCCTCACCCTAATCAGCAGGGGTGAGAGTTGGAACTCAAGTGTCCTCTTTAATCTGGCCAGAAACGGCAGCAGGAAGTCTGTGACTTATGGTTACAGCCACTGTATCTGGTTTTTACAAGGACCATAACTAGTAGTTTTGTGGGTAATTTTTACCTAACTTTACTTTTACTACTGAAGGCAGAAATCAATTTAGGGTTTGGAGACCAACAACTACAGGGTTTTTTCAAACACATTTCAAAAGACTTGCCCTGAAAAATTAAAGCACTGACAAAATTAAAGCACTGACCGTATTATGTTCTTTTAAAAGACTTATAGCAAGAATCTGTGTAATGTGTTAAACTGTTATAATGAGATCCTTCTAGTATATTCAGTAATAAATCTGCCTTACACCAAATACAGCATACCAGGAGGTCAGTAATAGACTTAAATGGTTTGCAAAACAAAGTAGGAAAGCAAAAATTGATCCATTTTAAAGTGTTCTGAGTTCTTTAAATGTTACTTATTAAATATATCAAATAAGAAATAGGAAACTACTACTTTACTTCCTTATGTAATGCTTTATGTCATCTTTTTTACTTACTTTAACAATCAACTGGGGTAGGATAAATGTTCATTTGAGATATGGTTAACACATTCACTCATCTTTCATTCACTTAATTGTTACTGAGCACTCTGCTGACATGGAATTATTCTTGGTGTCTCTAGAGCATACACATATTCCATTTTACAAATGTTCATTCAATATTGCCTTAAAGTGTAGTACAAACATTGAAATTAGACATATCAAAGTTAAAGTACTAGCCCTATCATTAACAAGTAGCATGACCTAATGAGTCTCATTTTTATGCAGCATTTTTTCTCATTTCTCATTCTTGATATTAACTATTGAAACTTTCTTCTTTTTTATATTACAGTCATTTTGAAGTTTGTAATGCTCTTTATATATTTCAAACTGTCCATTTTCCTTTAATTGTATTTTTTCTTCTCTCCCCTAACTTGATAAAAACCTTTCATGTATTTCCTAGTATTGAGAGATAAGTACTATTTCTATTCAACCTCAGACTGAGGGCATTCTCTTTCCTGAACCGTTCAAATATTTTAACAGCTATTATTATATTACTAGCGTCCATCAAAAACTAACTTCCACTTATTTTTTTTTAAATTGGAATTCTTTTCAATAGTTCTGGTTCTGTTGTTATAATCAGAAATTAAAGGCTATTTATATGAAGTCCCCCAAAATAAGAAAAATGAAAAACTAAATGGAAAATTAAAACAGCATGTCTATTATTGGTTTATTGCCCTATCACACTACATTACAACAAAAGAAAACACCATTCCATTCACATGGAAAAAGTAATTAACATTAGATACTGGGGAAGAAAGAAAGCATATTTTATGTCCTGATTGAAATATTTAAGTTGTTTAATAAGCACTAAATAAAAATCAATTTTAGCTTTCTTCACAATTTTGCATTTTCAAATCTTCCAGAACAGATTATTAATAGGGATTTCTAGAAAACAGGGAAGCAAACCGATTTTATGTCATGACTGACTTGTTTGAGGAAAATAAGTTATTTTCTGTAAATAAAGTTAATTACTAAAAATGGCACTTTAACTTTGAGATTATTAGTTATTAAGAGAAAGTATAATTCAATGAAAAGAACAATGGTTTTGCAATTGTCTAGTCTAGATTCAAGTCATGCCTCAATCATTTACTAACTGAATGACCTTGCACAACTCAGTTACTCTTTCTTTAAAGCCTTATCTTTAAAGCCTTATCTTTAAAATACTGATGATAAAAATATACCTCTCAGGAGGAGCAAGATGGCAGAGGAGTAGGGACCTAAATTTCGTCTGGTCTCAGGAATTCAGCTAGATAGGGATCAAACCATTCTGAACACCTACGAACTCAATAGGAGATTGAAGAAAAGAATAGCAGCAACTCTCTGAACAGAAAAGCGACCACTTTCTGGAAGGTAGGATATGCGGAGAAGTGAATCCAAGGCGATATTTGGGAGGCTAGACAGCGGGGGAGGGGGCCTCTGTCCACAGCTTCAGGCAAGTGATAGAGAAGCAGAGCACAAAATCGGAACTTTTAGAAGTCGGCTCTGCTGAGGGACATCACTCCAGTGGCTAAGCAGGGGGTGGAACCCTCGCTGGTACAGTGTGGTCTCAGGACCCTCAGGGTCACAAGAAGTTTGGGGGTTCCTGAGTGCGGCAGAGCTCCCAGGTATCGGAGGGGGGAAGCTGACTGCAGAGAGGGAACCGAGGAGGGGGCTCTCAGCTTGGGGTTGCCATAAACCGTGATCCGCAGCACAGTCGGGCCACTGCTCCTCCAGCAGGGACCCAACAAGCGGCAGATCCGGGGAGACTCCCCTTCTTCCCCTGGGGAGGAGCGGCGTGGGAGCGCACTGCAGGGATCTGCTGGGTTTGGAGACTCCACACGGGGTCAGGTGCCAGAGATAGAAATGCTCGGTCACAGGCCGGGTGAGCACGGAGTGCAGCTGGAGACCGGGGAGACGGGAGTGACTGACTGCTTTTCTCTGGGGGGCGCACTGATGAGTGGGGCCCGAGTACTCGGCTCCTCCGGGGCGGAGATTGGGAGGCCGCCATTTTCACTCTCATCCTCCAAAGCTGCATGGAAAGCTTGCAGGGAACAAAAGCTCCCAAGAGCAAACCTGAACAGATTACTTAGACCGGACCGGCAAGGGCGGGGCAATTCTGCCTCCGGCAAAGACATTTGGGAACCACGGCAACAGGCCCCTCCCCCAGAAGATCAGCAAGAACAGCCAGCCAAGACCAAGTTTACTGATCAATGAGAACAGCAGAACTCCAGCGCTAGGGGAATAATGCACATAGAATTCATGGCTTTTTTACTATGATTCTTTAGTCTTTCAAAGTTAATTTTTTTTTATTTTCTGTATTTTTTCTTCTTCTATTTTTTTTGAATTTTTCTTTTTCCCTTTTTCAACTAAAATCTTATCTTATCAATCCCTTTTTTAAAAATCTTTTTACTTTTAATTTTTAGAGTCATATTCTATCCCTTCATTGTAGTTAACCTTATTTTTTGTATATATATCTATATATATAAGTTTTTCTCTCTTTAAAATTTTGGGATACAGTTTCTTCTAACAGACCAAAATATACCCTAAATCTCTAGTGTATGGCTTTGTTCTAGTCTCCTGCCTGATCACATTCGCTCCCTTTTTTAAAATTTTTCTTTTTTCTTTTTTCAACCAACTTCTTATCTTCTCAATTCCTTTTATAAAATCTTTTATAATTTTCATCTTTACAGTCATATTCCATCCCTTCATCGTATTTACCCTTATTTTTGTACATATATAAGTTTTTCTTTCTTTAAAACTTTGGGAGGCACTTTCTTCTAAAAGACCAAAATACACCCAAAATCTAAATGTGTAGCACTGATTTATGCACCAGTCTGATCATATTTGAACATATTCTTTTTTTTTTTTAATCTTTTTTTTTTCTTTCTTTCCCTTTCTTTTCCCCTGGTTTCAGGTCTCTTCTGATTTGTTTAGTATGTATTTTTCTGTGGTTGTTGTTACCCTGTTAGCATTTTGTTCTCTCATTCATCTATTGTCCTCTGGACAAAATGACAAGATGGAAAAAATCACCTCAAAAAAAAGAACAAGAGGCAGTACTGACTCCCAGGAACCTAATCAATACAGACATTAGTAAGATGTTGGAACTAGAGTTCAGAATGACGATTTTAAAGATACTAGCTGGGCTTGAAAAAAGCATGGAAGATATTAGAGAAACCCTTTCTGGAGAAATCAAAGAACTAAAATCTAACCAAGTTGAAATCAAAAAGGCTATTAATGAGGTGCAATCAAAAATGGAGGCTCTAACTGCTAGGAGAAATTAGGCAGAAGAGAGAATTAGTGATATAAAAGACCAAATGATGGAAAATAAAGAAGCTGAGAAAAAGTGAGATAAACAACTACTGGACCACGAGGGCAGAATTTGAGAGATAAGCAATACCATAAGATGAAACAATATTAGAATAATTGGGATCCCAGAAGAAGAAGAAAGAGAGAGAGGGGCAGAAGTTATATTGGAGCAAATTGTAGCAGAGAACGTCCCTAATTTGGGGAAGGAAATAGGCATCAAAATCCAGGAGGCACAGAGAACCCCCCTCAAAATCAATAAAAATAGGTCAACACCCCAACATCTAATAGTAAAACTTACGAGTCTCAGAGACAAAGAGAAAATCCTGAAAGCAGCTCGGGACAAGAGATCTGTAACCTACAATGGTAGAAACATTAGATTGGCAACAGACCTATCCACAGAGAACTGGCAGGCCAGAAAGGACTGGCATGATAGATTCAGAGCACTAAATGAGAAAAATATGCAGCCAAGAATACTATATCCAGCTAGGCTGTCATTGAAAATGGAGAGATAAAAAGCTTCCAGGACAAACAAAAACTAAAAGAATTTGTGAACACGAAACTAGCCCTACAAGAAATGTTGAAAGGGGTCCTCTAAGCAAAGAGAGAGCCTAAAAGTAACATAGACCAGAAAGGAACAGAGACAATATACAGTAACATTCACCTTACAGGCAATACAATGGCACTAAATTCATATCTTTCAAAAGTTACCCTGAATGTAAATGGGCTAAATGCCCCGATCAAAAGATGCAGGGTATCAGATTGGATAAAAAAACAAGACCCATCGATATGCTGTCTGCAAGAGACTCATTTTAGACCCAAAGGCACCTCCAGATTGAAAGTGAGGGGGTGGAAAACCATTTACCATGCTAATGGACACCAAAAGAAAGCTGGGGTGGCAATCCTTGTATCAGACAATTAGATTTTAAACCAAAGACTATAATAAGAGATGAGGAAGGACACTATATCCTACTTAAAGGGTCTATCCAACAAGAAGATCTAACAACTTTAAATATCTATGCCCCTAATATGGGAGCAGCCAATTATATAAGCCAATTAATAACAAAAGCAAAGAAACATATTGATGATAATACAATAATAGTAGGGGACTTTAACACCCCCCTCACTGAAATGGACAGATCATCTAAGCAAAAGATCAACAGAGAAATAAAGACTTTAAATGACACACTGGACCAAATGGACTCCACAGATATATTCAGAACATTCCATCCCAAAGCAACAGAATACACATTCTTCTCTAGTGCCCATGGAACAGTCTCCAGAATAGACCACCTCCTAGGTCACAAATCAGGTCTCAACTGGTACCAAAAGATTAGAATCATTCCCTGCATATTTTCAGACCACATGCTTTGAAACTAGAACTCAATCACAAGAGGAAAGTCGGAAAGAACTCAAATACATGGAGGCTAAAGAGCATCCTACTAAACAATGAATGGGTCAACCAGGAAATTAACGAGGAATTAAAAAAATTCATGGAAACAAATGAATATGAAAACACAACTGTTCAAAATCTTTGGGATACAGCAAAGGCAGTCCTAAGAGGAAAGTATATAGCAATACAAGCCTTTCTCAAGAAACACAAAAGGTCTCAAGTACACAACCTAACCCTACACCTAAAGGAGCTGGAGAGAGAACAGCAAATAAAGCCTAAACCCAGCAGGAGAAGAGAAATAATAAAGATCAGAGCAGAAATCAATGAAATAGAAACCAAAAGAACAGTAGAACAGATCAACGAAACTAGGAGCTGGTTCTTTGAAAGAATTAATAAGATTGATAAACTCCTGGCCAGACTTATCAAAAAGAAAAGAGAAATGACCCAAATAAATAAAATCATGAATGAAAGAGGAGAGATCACAACCAACACCAAAGAAATACAAACAATTATAAGAACATTTATGAGCAACAATATGGCAGCAAATTAGATAATCTGGAAGAAATGGATGCATTCCTAGAGATGTATCAACTACCAAAACTGAACCTGGAAGAAATAGAAAACCTGAACAGACCTATAACCACTAAGGAAACTGAAGCAGTAATCAAAAAATCTCCCAACAAACAAGAGCCCAGGGCCGGATGGCTTCCCAGGGGAATTCTACCAAACATGTAAAGAAGAATTAATACCTATACTTCTGAAACGGTTCCAAAAAATAGAAATGGAAGGAAAACTTCCAAACTCGTTTTATGAGGCCAGCATTACCTTGATCCCAAAACCAGACAAATACCCCATCAAAAGGGAGAATTATAGACCAATATCCTGGATGAACATGGATGCAAAAATTCTCACCAAAACACTAGCCAATAGAATCCAACAGTACATTAAAAGGGTTATGCACCAGGACCAAGTGGGATTTATTCCTGGGCTGCATGGTTGGTTCAACATCCGCAAATCAATCAATGTGATACAATACATTAATAAAAGAAAGAACAAGAACCATATGATATTCTCAATAGATGCAGAAAAAGCATTTGACAAAGTACAGCATCCTTTCTTGATCAAAACTCTTCAGAGTATAGGGATAGAGGCTACATACCTCAATATCATAAAAGCCATCTATGAAAAACCCACAGTGAATATCGTACTCAATGGGGAAAAACTGAGAGCTTTCCCCCTAAGGTCAGGAACACGGCAGGGATGTCCACTATCACCACTGCTATTCAACATAGTTTTAGGAGTCCTAGCCACAGCAATCAGACAACAAAAAGAAATAAAAGACATCCAAATTGGCAAAGAAGTAGTCAAACTCTCACTCTTTGCAGATGATAGGATACTGTATGTGGAAAACCCAAAAGACTCCACACCAAAACTGCTAGAACTCATACAGGAATTCAGTCAAGTGGCAGGTTATAAAATCAATGCACAAAAATCAGTGGCATTCTTATACACCAACAACAAGACAGAAGAAAGAAATTAAGGAGTCGATCCCATTTACAGTTGCAACCAAAATCATAACATACCTAGGAATAAATCTAACCAAAGAGGCAAAGAATTTGCACTCAGAAAACTATAAATTACTCATGAAAGAAATTGAGGAAGACACAAAGAAATGGAAAAACGTTCCATGTTCATGGATTGGAAGAACAAATATTGTGAAGATGTCAATGCTACCTAGAGCAATCTACACATTTAATGCAATCCCTATCAAAATACCATCAACTTTTTTCAAAGAGCTGGAACAAATAATCCTAAAATTTGTATGGAACCAGAAAAGACCCCAAATAGCCAGAGGAATGTTGAAAAAGAAAAGCAAAGCTGGTGGCATCACAATTCCAGACTTCAAACTCTATTACAAAGCTGTCATCATCAAGACAGTATGGTACTGGCACAAAAACAGACACATAGATCAGTGGAACAGAAGAGAGAGCCCAGAAATGCACCCTCAACTCTATGGTCAACTCATCTTCAACAAAGCAGGAAAGAATGTCCAATGGAGAAAAGACAGTCTCTTCAACAAATGGTGTTGGGAAAATTGGACAGCCACATGCAGAAGAATCAGACTGGACAATTTCCTTACAAGACACACAAAAATACACTCAAAATGAAGGAAAGACCTACATGTGAGACAGGAATCCATCAAAATCCTTGAGGAGCACACAGGCGGCAACCTCTTTGACCTCAGCCACAGCAACTTCTTCCTAGAAACATTGCCAAAGGAAGCAAGGGCAAAAATGAACTATTGGGACTTCATCAAGATAAAAAGCTTTTGCACAGCAAAAGAAACAGTCAACAAAACCAAAAGACAACCGACAGAATGGGAGAAGATATTTGCAAATGACATATCAGATAAAGGGCTAGTATCCAAAATCTATAAAGAACATATCAAACTCAACACCCAAAGAACAAAGAATCCAATCAAGGAATGGGCAGAAGACATGAACAGACATTTATGTAAAGAAGACATCCAAATGGCCAACAGACACATGAAAAAGTGCTCAACATCGCTCGGCATCAGGGAAATCCAAATCAAAACCTCAATGAGATACCACCTCACACCAGTCAGAATGGCTAAAATTAACAAGTCAAGAAACAACAGACGTTGGCGAGAATGTGGAGAAAGGGGAACCCTCTTATACTGTTGGTGGGAATGCAAGCTGGTGCAGCCACTGTGGAAAACAGTATGGAGGTTCCTCAAAAAGTTGAAAATAGAGCTACCATACGACCCCGCAATGGCACTACTGGGTATTTACTGCAAAGATGGAAATGTAGTGATCCGAAGGGGTACGTGCACCCCGATGTTTATAGCAGCAATGTCCACAATAGCCAAACTATGGAAAGAGCCACGATGTCCATGTCCATCGACAGATGAATGGATAAAGAAGATAGAATATTATGCAGCCATGAAAAGGAATGAAATCTTCCCATTTGCAATGACATGGATGGGACTGGAGGGTATTAATGCTGAGCGAAATAAGTCAAACAGAGAAAGACATGTATCATATGACCTCACTGATATGAGGAATTCTTAATCTCAGGAAACAAACTGAGGGTTGCTGGAGTGGTGGCGGGGAGGAGGGATGGGGTGGCTGGGTGATAGACATTGGGGAGGGTATGTGCTATGGTGAGCGCTGTGAATTGTGTAAGACTGTTGAATCACAGACCTGTACCTCTGAAACAAATAATATATTATATGTTAAAAAAAAAAAAAGAAGATAGTAGGAAGGGAAAAATGAAGGGGGGGACTCGGAGGGGGAGACGAACCATGAGAGACTATGGACTCTGAGAAACAAACTGAGGGTTCTAGAGGGGAGGGGGGTGGGGGGATGGGTTTGCCTGGTGATGGGTACTAAAGAGGGCACGTTCTGCATGGAGCACTGGGTATTATACGCAAACAATGAATCATGGAACACTACATCAAAAACTAATGATGTAATGTATGGTGATTAACATAACATAATAAAATAAAAAAATAAAAGTAAAATAAAAAAAATATATACCTCTCAAAGTTCTTGTGAACATTAAAGATACTATAGGTATAAAATACGTATCACTATGGCTGATATATAGTAGTTAACCAGTAATCTATAGGGTAATAAATTTTTTAAAAGGTATATGGGCACATCAAGCACTCAATGTAGGTTATAATGTAATTACTAGGGTAATATATACTAAGGCAAATATATTCACTAGACCAAAACTTCTAAAACCTAGTAATGCTTGGTCAATTAATCTTGGAAGCCCTGTGTCTAAATTTTCTTTTTTAATTCCTTCACTCAGTCATTCATTCACTCATTCGATAAACATTAGTCAGCATCAAGCCCTCCTGCAGCTTACAGTCCAGATAAAAAACACACGTTAACAAATAAGCACATAATTATACATTTTAGTTAGTGATATGAAGGAAAAGAACAAGCAAGCAACAGAGAGATTAACATAGTTAGTGCACCAAATTTATTTGTGGTATCAGAGAAGACTTCTCTGAGGAAGGGCTAAGTTAGACTGAAAAGATGAAAAAGAGAAAAGAGAAGAAAGTTAATCCAGAAAATTGGAAGAAAACGAATGAGGGCATGAGTAAAACAAAGCAAACCAAACAAAAAGCACAGTCTTACTGAGGAATTAAAAGAAAACTCAACTCAGTGAGAGTTGGGAAAGTGGGACAAAATGAGGCTGCAGAGATAAGAAGGAGCCAGATCACATACAACTGCATAGGTTATAATAAAAAGTCTTTCATTTATTCTAAATGCTTTATTCTTCTGTCACTGAAGAATTTAAGCAGCTAAATGATGTGATGTGATTTGTGTTTTTAAAAAGATCACTAGAGAATTTAGGCAGAATGAGAACATTTTTTAAACTACCCTCCCTCCCTCAAAACCCACTGAAAACAACAAAAAAAAGGCAAAAGAAAAAACATCATCTCCAACGAAACAAGGAAAGGACCACAACCACAAACCACAAAATATGATGATTATCTTCCAAATACTGAGAAATTTTGTGGTAAGGAAAGATGTTGAGAGATGACCAAGAACAAAAAACCTCCTCAGACCTCAAATCTTGGACAGGCTGCAGATATCTAAATGCATATCAATCCTGAAAGTTCATTCCAAAAATCCTTTGATTAACAATGATGAGGTTTAAAGGGAATGAGAAAGCCACAATAGGTATGATTAATGACCCAGTGAAGACCCAGCTCCAAACAGCCAAGAGTAAAGAAGGTAGATTTGAGGAGGAAGAACCCATCATTTTTATGATCTGCAACTAAACCTCCTAACCCCAGGAGATTTCTGGTGGTGAGAAGGGATAAAAAACAGGAGCATAAATCATCATATTGGTTCTTAGAGGGCCTGTGAAATAAAGGGCTTCATAACAAATTGTACATGAAAATAAGAGGAGATATGTCTCTGGGTAGAGGACAAAATAAATACGATCAGATGGTGTTTAAAGGCAGCCACCTAAATTTGACACTGTGTACCACTCCACCTTACTTCCCTTTGCCTTTCCCTGTACTATTCTAAAACAAATAGTGGCCCAGTTAGAGTTCTCTTTATTTTAAAAATGGCTAATAACCAGAAAGAAACCAGCAGGCGATCTATACATACATATCGAGGAGAGGGGGAAGTATGAGGACAGAAACGTAAATTAAAAGTAGATGAAAATTATTTATCAGAGGAGGAATTACTCCACACAACAGAGAAAAAGTTCAGTCATATAGATGCAAAGAATTTCAAGATGCCATTTTTCTATAAAAAGAGAGCTTAAAAAAGAGTTAAAAGAAATAAAAACAACAATGAAGTTCATGAAATGTGAACCAGAAGAGTTTAAGAAAGACATGAAAAGAGCAAAAAAGAAACCATTATGGATGAAAGCCATGCCAGATACAATAAAATCTGATTAAATACAATTGAAAAATCAATAAAGGTATGTGAGTGCAGAATAACTGAATTCACACAAAATTAAATAGCAAAAAGCAATCACATAGACATGCTTGTAGAGAAGATAATAGTATCTATCATCACAAAGGACATCCAACATATATGTATGTTGGGGTGTCTGAAGAAGCTGGAAAAATGGAAAAGAAAAATATTTGAGGAAATAAGGGAAGATGTTTCTATAACGAAATAAAAATAATCTTCATATTAAAGGAGTAACAGAAAAAAACCTGATACAGACCTAAATAGGTTTAATGAACTTCAGAGATGATGAAAGAACTGCACAGGTGTATGGTGGAAAAAATCATCACCTACAGGTAGGAAAAATCAGGCTGGCCTCAGAGACTTCACATAGTAACATCTACTTCAAGAAATGGGGCAACAATCCCTACAAAGTTCATCATTTCATCACCATTCACACTTTCATTAACTTTTAAAAAATCTACCTTTAGTCTTCTACCTTACGCTTAAGTTGGACCCATGAAGTTCAATAGTGACTTTCCTATCAGAAGAGCCAATGCATTTCCTGCACTGTTTTTCAGTACGCATCCTTCTTGACTTCTACATAGCTTTTGGCGCTGCTGATCAATTTCTTCTCAAAACTCTCTTCTACATTATACTCTTCTCTCCCATCTGACTGTTCATTCACATTTCTGCTTTTTTTCTGCCATAATCCCAAAGCAAATATTCCCCATGATTTGGCTCTTGACCCTATGCCAAACTCCTTTCCCTGAAAATTATCCAACCCTATAGCTTCAACTATAATATTGATAGGAAGACTCCCAAATCTATATCCTTATCTTGATCTCTCTTTTCCACTTCATTTTCTTAATTTTTCCAACAGCTGACTGAATTTTCAACAGTATCTTCAATGTTCTAACTCAGTTTCCTCTCCTAAAATTGACTTCCTCTCTTAATTACTGATTTTAGTAATGGTATTACCATTCTCTCAATCCACAGACTTAAAAACTTTAGACATCTTTGATTCTCTTCCTTTCTGTTTGGTCCCTAGGTCCAATTAATTTCTTAGTTCTACCAAATCTTTCTTCAAAATATTTCTTAAATCCTACCTTTCCTCTTCATTTTCACTGCTGTCATCCTAGATAATGTCCTAGTCTTGTAACATCAAGATGATAGCAGCAACTTCTTGTCTATGCTGGGCACTACTAACAGAATGACTTCCCTATTAGTATCTCTGCTCAGAAACCTACAAAATTCCCCATGAGAACAAGATAAAGTTAGAACTATCAGTTTGACAATTATAACTCTCCATAACCTGACAACATCTAACTTGGATCTTATATTTGTCCAACATTATTCAGTCTAACATCATGAAAGAGCTGGAGCTTTAGAGGCAGAAAATCTGAATCCAAACCCTGGCTCCATCATTTATTAGCATTGTGGTTATGAGTAAGGAAATTAACTTTTCTGGGCTTCAGTTTCTTCACCTGAAAAATGAGATAATAATACCAACCTCACCAAGTTTTTAAAGATAAGATAATGAATGTAAAGGGTATGGTAGAGCATCTGCCACAAAGTAAAAACTCAATAAATGATAGCTGTCATGCCACTTTTCCTGTATAAAAGACCAGTTCCTTTCCCCTATCAAAATCTATCCATTCTTTGAGGCCTAAGTTATTACTAACTTTGTCCACAAAAACCTATTTTGAACAGCTCAGCCTTAAGTGATCTTTCATAGGGATCTCCTCAGAAAATATTTCTCTTATAAACATTTGTACCTCATACCCTTAGTTTGTAAGCTCCTTCTGAAGAGTGACTATGATATACATACTTTGTGTTCTTGTTTTGCCCATACCAGAAACTAAGTAAATATCTGTTAAATATTATTGCTTCATCTACCAATTTTGAAATGACTATTTTGGGATTTATAGAAGAGCTTAATGCTCATCTCATCATACTGACTTTTTCTGAAGAAACTAAATGGCTTCCATAACTATTTATTTAATTTGACCTGCCCAGTAGCTCAGTTTTATTACTAAGATGTTAATAATTAATTGCTATAGCTGACAAGAGTTTATTTCTCTATAATAATACATTCTTCAGATTTTATTTTAAAACCTTTAAACATTAACTCTAATAAGAATTGTTCAATACCTATCAAATCACTTCAAACAAGAACCACAAAGGAAGCATAAGCTAAGCAGGTGACGTCATCTTCTCCCATTCAATTGCCTCTGGAACCAAACCAATGACTCAAATTTTATTTTCATCAAAGAAAGAAATACTTTAAGATATATTTTAGTCTGCTTGCAATTAGAAAATTATTTTCTAAACACATACAGGTTGAGTACTTAATATATAAAACATAAAAGGCAAAAACATGTTTCTAATGTGATTTTAAATAGATTTAAATAAGTTTTAAATGACTAAGAAATTTTTCAAATGCTCATCTGTAATTGCCCCTACACAACAAAAGAATTTCAGAGCTGAAAACATCTGTCTATTATCTCATAGTTTTGTTTATATATTATTAAATAAGTGATTTGGCTGGGTTTTTTCCCATTGAATAGACAGATGGGCTGTTAGCTATTTTTTTGTATTAGGTAGCTGGAGATTTTATTAATTCATAAACGTAAATGAACTATGTCATTAAAGATTTAATGAAATATGTTATTCTTAATAGATACTAAACTATTTCATTTAGAATGATAATGCAAGGGTTTTCTTTTTTCCAGTCAGTGATTCACTACAAAATTATCTCTATCTAAAATAAATTTTTATACTCTATTTTAATCCACTTGATATTATTTAAAGTGGATAAATCCACTTTAAACACAAAGATGTGTTTAATGATTATCAATTAATTTAATTGATGTATTTAATGTATTTTTCTTTAGTGTACTACAACTTTCATATTCTTCTCTTAACATGATTATGTATTAAGTCTATGGTTTTTCTATAAAGAATGCTGATCTATATTTAGCAGTTGAATTCCTGGTTGAATTTCAACTGGACAAGAAAAACATAGCTTACTCATCACTTTACCAGAATTAAGTAACCTTTCAGTCTGCCAATAAAAACAGCAACAAAAATACAACATTTGAGCCAGGGTTGCATTCTGGTTGGATGTATTATAATAACGACAAATTCACTCACTATAGCCAGGATATATTTCTGAAAGAGATCCGATCTGTTCTGTATTGTTCAGTCTAGAGATTTCTTTTTGATAAGTTAATACATTAAGACAGATTTAAAAAAAAAAAAACAACTTACGGGAGGTCCAGTGTCCCCTTTTGGCCCTCTTAGAGTCTCCATTTCGAGCATTGTATTAAGATCCTCATAATAATAATAATAATCATAAAGTTCAGTCTCATAGGTACTTTCGATGGGGTAGGTAGCGTCAGGATCAAATTCACCTTCTGTCCTCAGGTCAAGGTGATTGTCCACAGCCGGCTCATCTGTCACTCTGTATAAGGTAGTGTTTAAAATCTGGTGTAGTTCCATGAGTTCATTAGTGTGTAGATTTGCTGTGATAGCCTTCTTGAGATTAGTAATTGTTTCTTGTTTCATATGTGGAAGAACAGATGATATTTTCTTAAATGGTGACAAACCAGTTACTCTATCATTATGTTGTGTGATATTGTCAGACACATTTGGGAGAGAACTAAATTTCTCCTTGCTATTTGTTCTCGCCTTATTGAGATGATGGGTCACTGACAGGCTTAAATTTGTCTGAGTATGTTCCTCAGTGATCATTTCTTTGGCCTGAATTCCATGGTTTACAAGATCCACAGCAGAGACATTGCTTGAATGAAGAGAGGTTGACTGAGATTTTGATATCTGGTGTCCTTGTTGTTTATGGACTGTGGCAGAATCGTTATTTACGATATTTGGGATGCTTTTGCCTTTGGTAAATGTGTCCTCTGACATCAATTTTTCACCAAATTGTTCGGGCAAAGGAGAGTTTTCCAGTATCTCAGCTGGTACGATGGTTGTATGAAGAAGGCTTATCTCAGGGCGACAACGCTGCTTCACATATTTGCAATAATCTGCAGATGCTTCTGCAGAAGGAATAATATCCAACTGACATACTATTCCTTCAAAATGTACAGAATTATTATTCATACTTCCTAAGGTAAACACACTGTTAGAATCGAAAGTCTGAACTTCCAAAAGAGTCTCTCTGCTAAAATATTTCTTTCCACACTCAACAAACATTGAGACAACTTGGTTTCTAATAGTAATAGCAAATGAGTGCCATCGCTCATTGTGAAAACTGTAGTTGAAAAATACAGACTGCTTTCCTCCAAGGTATACTACTAATTTTTTAGGTAATAATTGCACTCCTAATTGCAGTCTATTTTTATTTCTAATGCTGAAGAGAAATGCATTGTTTACTCTATGTGACTGCAACCCAATTAATATTGTAAATGGCTGTTCTAAGTTGACTGGTAAAATTTTCAAGAGAGGTGACTCAATGTAAGCATCATTTGTTAAAATGACACCTGATTCTGTTAAATGGAACCCCTGAGGTAATGGTGTAGGTGATGATGGTACAGCAGTCACTGATGATGAATGTCTTACATCTTTGCCTCCAAGGCCTAGCTGATGAAGAATATCTATGCCTGGGAATTAAAAAGAGAGAGAGAAAGAGAAAGAATCTTACTCTTATGCATTCATGTGTTCATATAAGTGTTTGAATATGAGAACATATTCCTTGTCTGTATCAACAGTAATCCCTAAAATAAGCATGCTTTATCAATTTCCAGGTAATGAAAGATAAGGAGAGGAAGAGTAAAATGTTATACTCATAATTTGAAACACACACATACATACAAACATAGCCATGCGAGTGTGCACGCACGCACATGCACACACACGCACACACACTAATATTCCTAAACCCAAAATTCAATAAATGTTCCCTCATTTTTCCTGATCAATTAGGAATCTTATTTGTTACTCCAATGAATATTATTTCTTTAATTTAAAACTTAAAACTTTATGACCTCTATGTTAAAGAGGAACAGGGGACACAGTTACCAAAAAAAATTTATAACTTGGAAACCATTTTATAAATTAAGTTCACATAATCTTTAAACTATAGTTTTTCAGGCTATTTTCCCTGTGGCCTTCTGGGAATTTACAAGTTATATAAAAGTTTTCCCTATGCCTAATACCTTAAGTTTGCTACACATAGAGTATTCAGTCACCTTGATATCTCCTAGACAGGAGAACCTTAATTCCTATTGTTGATGATCACATACTTTTTCTTTCCATTCCAAGTTTCTCTTGCTTCCATTATTTTCTCAGTCCTCCACAGTAATTTTTATCCAAACAATTTTTAGCCTCTTTTTCAATAATTATTATATAATATAGATTTTATGTAATATAAAATTTTATAAAATTATGGCCTTTCCTGGTTTATTTTTATTGTGGTGTTACTAATAGTATACTGTTTCTCTCCTTTATCCAATTATAAACTCTTAGAAGACAGATTCTATGTCTGATTCATTATTGGATATCTACTATTCTTGCCTTGCAAATAGTTCTACAATTTCTAGATTAATGAATATGCCCCACCAGGATCTTATCAGATGCCACGTTTATCTCTGAGAGAGTCTTATAAGATAAAATACAATTTGTAAAGAATGATGAATCATTTCTTAGAGATATAGAACAGTTTCGTCAGCCATATGATCTTTATGATTTTGGAGGTTATAAACCTCCCACCTGTATCTTTGTACATATATAATCATTTCCAATAAGAAATGTCAAAGAATATTAATTCATAACTGTGATAACAGAAAAAAATAAACGTTTTTGAAGATTAGCCAAAAAAACTGTGAATCATCTTAGTTTTTCTTTTATAAAAAATTAGTAGATATTTGATGTTCATGTTTATTACAAATAGCAAACATAATGGCAAATATAACTCATGCATAATCTAGCAATACAATTAAAATGTTTTCTCAGCAGAGAGCTTTACAAAATACTCAAGTGTTTTAAGGTTATAACAATCATTATATTTATAAAGTAGTTGTAGTTTTATAATAGTTTTAAAAGTTATAAATGTTTGTATCTAAGACACAGTATGACAGCAACTCAATCTTTTCCACCAAAACATTACTAACAGCAGTTTAGAATTATATATGTCTCCAGGAGTTTGGAGGAATATTTTAAAGAGACCCCATAAAAACACAAAAAATATCTTGACTTCTCATATTTTATAATTATAATTTAGGAAACACTTTAATTTTACTCTATAATATGGCTTTTTTTTAATATAAAACATAAATTACAAGTTAAATCAGTTAACTATCCCCATCCCCAATCTTCATGGAAAATTTATACTTCTGAAACATGTCTGCTTAGTCTGACTTTGGGTACTCTTGCCCAATATATCTGCCTCTGTGGGTGTGCATATCTCAATCTGAGAAGTAAACTATGTTAGAAACACTACTCCTATAAAAATCACAATGCTTAAAATATAATCATATATTATGTGAAAGTTATCATTCTAAGATGCCAGATAGGCTATCTTTACACAAAGGAAGTGCCACATTTATGTGGTATGATAACAAGAGCTGCTCCTTGCCCAAAGAAAACTTCTCCTTGCATTTAACAATAACCCCTGCTATCTAGTACCTCAGATTTCCAATGCTATTAAAGGAAATATTCCTGGAAAGAGTATTATTTGAAAACTTCATTATATATATGTGTGTGTGTTTAATATTTCGTATATATTTTTCCTTTAATTCTATTTTATTTGAGTTTTTATAACAAATAGCTGAGATTAAGAAAAAATGGCTTTGAGAATTTGCTATTCAGTAAGTGTCTTGTTATTGAACCATCCTTGCATTCCTGAAATAAAATCTACTTGATGGTTATATATTATTCTTTTGATACCTTGCTGGGTTCTTGAAAAATAATGTATGTAGAACCATCACATCAATATTTATAAGTTAAGACTGGTCTGTGTTTTTTCTCTTATTGTACTATCTTTATCAGACTATAATATTGATTCATTATTTTCTATAGCCTAATTTAAATTGAATTTATTAGGCTATGTTTTAAAAACATAAAGTACAAATTAGATACCATTCTCTCATCACAATGCTAAAAAGTTACATTTTAATAACAAAATTAGAAAACAAAAAAACAAACAAAACCCTTTAACTGAAAAATGTAAAGGTTTTCTCCTAAATCATTTGGATCAATGGGAAAATACAAATAAAAATTACATGGTTTTTAGAAAACAACAAAAATGAAAATACTGCAGATCAAAATCTATGGGATACAGCTCTAGAATTATCTTTTAGAAAAAAAAGATTTATATTTTTATTCTGTTACCTTTAAAATTATAAATTTACACAATGTCCCTAGTCCTCTTTATTTAGACATATCTATTATTTCTTTCCTATGAACAGTGTTTCCTTTTTCTTTTTCTTCCTCCTCCCCTTTACCTTACCATCTAATATTAGCCAATAGAATTAGCGTTCTTAGCATTTACCTTTTTATTATTAAATATCCTGATAGTATTTTTTTATTTGCTTTATCAGCTTTGGATAATATTAATTCCCAGCTTCTACATATGAGCCAGTCAGCAAATTTAATATACCTCCTGTCTTTTTTCCCTCTTCCCCTCCCATTTGTCAGTGATTGTACCATTCCTACATTAATTCATATGGTAACTTATATGCAGTTCTGTTCCCACATTTTCTTCTGATAAATATAGCCAGGCTTTTGCAGTCATTTTCTCAGTTATTTATTTTTAATGAAGTTATCCTCTATTAGTCTCCTCAAGAAGCATTCATGGGAAAATTTCCTGGATGTTTGACTTTTTAGAATTGTTTGTTGTTATCCTTGTATCTTAAATTTCATTGGATATAAAATTCTTTGCTGATACTTTCTTTCCTTAAATATCTTATAGATATGATTCCACTATCTTTAGGTGTGGAATGTTAGGATAGAAAAATCTGAAGTCAGCTAATTTTATTTCTCCCCTAAGTGACTCAATTTTTTTTGTTACCAACATGCCCCAAAGAGAAGTTCTTTATCTTTGAAGTGAAGTGCATGCAGATTTTATTAGGATATGGCTTCATATTGACCCTTCTGGATAAATATTTCCAGGCATACAGTATGCCCATTTGTTGTATAGATCCAAGTTTTGTTGTTGTTTACTTCAGCAAAGTTTTCATGAATTATATCCTTGAATATTTGTTCTATTTTATAGTTTTGGTTTTCTTCTTCAAAAATTCCTATTATAAGTATTTTAATCTCCATTGCTATCTTCTATGTCTATCATTTCTCTGCAATCTTTTAAAATATGTTCTTTATCTTCAGTTCTGTTATTTTCTCACTTCTGTCTTTACAGTGTTTCCTATAATATCTAATCTCTCTTTGTGCTCCTTCCAATCTCATCTTGATTTATATTATAAAGGTTTTTTCCTACTACATCTTTTCTGAGTTCTACAAGCTCACAATTCATATCCTTTTAACATCTTGCCATATCTTCCTTCTCTTGAGTTCTTACATTTCTGTTTTATGATCTTCCTTCATAGAGGTGTTTTTTTTTTCTTACGTGTGCATTCTCATTTTGCTGCTTTCCCCTATATTTTCCTTACTGTACCTTTCTATTTATGCTGTGCCAGTTGCTTTTAGTTACTTATTATTTCATAGCCCAACAATTTATAAAAGGATGCTGAGGGAGAAGACAGAGGGCCATGCCTTCCAAATCTCAAAACCCAAAGGCTGTTTCAGCATTACCAGCATTCCTTCTCAAATGGCTTTTTGATATAGCCTCACCTTCTTCTCTAAATCAAACCTATCTAGCAGAACTTCTACAGCCAGCCCAGCTGGCAACACCTTACTCTCCTTCCCCTATATCTGCTCTCATTGGTATATGGTTCAGAATGAATCCTTCACCTTACAAAGTAGGTTTGTGCATGTTCTGAGATCTGTCCCCACTGAGCCATCTAGCTATTATCTGTACTTCTTTCTTGTACTTGCTCCTGGGCAGCTTCTGTCCTCCCCAGATCCTATAGCACTTGTTTTGTACAAGGGCTCAAAGTTAAGTACTTCAGGGTATGCTCCTCATCTTTGAGAAGTGTGTGGTTATGCTGGCACTTAATATGTTTTCTCAGCATATTTTAAGAGTTTGCAGATTTTATCAGTCCCCTAGTTTTGCTGAAAATGGAGTTTTCAAGGTTATTTATTATTTCATTCATCTTTTCTTTTCATATGATATCCAGAAACGGAAGTGGGAAGATAATATCTCATGGTTTCATGTTTATACTTAAAATCTATACCTATTTCACAGATGAAGAATCTGAGGCCCAGAGAGATTACATAACCTAGTCAAGTCATATAGCTGATAAATAGTAGAAATGGATCCAATCAGGCCAATCAGTATAGCTTCAAAGTCTCTAATCTTTGCCCCACCACACTGCCTCACAGCCACTCTATGCTCCACATCACCTCACATATCCCTTGGCAAGTCTCGTGAATCAATCATGGTTATTTCTTCCCACAGAATCTCACAGTGGGAATACTGTCTAGGTAGCCACCAGAGTTGGTATCTGAGTGGATATCTAAATGTTAATCCAGTTTTAAACTTTCAAATCTTAGTGTGAATATGTTTAGCAAATGCTTTGAGCAGATATTGATAGGAGAACAGAGAACTCTTAAGGAAAAAAGGTATAGATGAGAGGGAGTGGGGAGAACAGGAGAAAGAAAGTCTCCTATCAGAGGACAGATTCTTCATTGTTAATTTAGGTTTGACCTTGGATATCACCAAACTGCAATTTAGAAGTTAAATTTAGATCATTGGTTATGTGGGAAACAAAGGCAGAAGAGAAATTTTTAAATTTCCTTACTACCTACAGCCCACTGACAAGTCCTTGAGACAGGCAGAGTGACCTTCCTCTAGGGACTCAATGCCTCCATGTTAATACTTAGCTAAGGGTAAAAAGCAACGTTAGCCCAACCCCCAGGATCCTGTAAGTCTACTTTAACATATAAAAATTCCTTTAGAAATTTCTTTTATCTCTAAACCCCCCAAGATATCTGTTGGCAATCTTCCCCCAAGCATATGGCCTACCGACATATATATCTGAAAAGTCTCATGACTAAGGTTTTATTAGATGGTAATAAATGACTTTCCCAACAATAGCTAGCTCCCTCAAGGTCCTGGAAACCTTGCTTCCAAAATTCCTTAGAGACTTACACTATCCCTAACCCCCTCCCAACTTGAAAGTATATAATGGGCCACTCCTCAGTACCCCATGGCAGCTCTTTCTGCTCACAGGTCCTGTCCCCATGCTTTCATAAAACCACCTTTTTGCACAAAAGACGTCTCAAAAATTCTTTCTTGGCTGTCAGCTTCGAACCCCAATATCTTTCCCTTTATCAATTGGTACTGATGAATACAGCAAGAAAAAACTTAGTTGTCTATAGTAAGTTACTTGTTTCATGAGTGGCCCTAACCACAAAATCAATCCAATTTGTGTCACTTAGGAAATCAGTTACTATTTAAAGAATACTGATTACCAACTAGGCACTTCGTTAAGCTCTTTGCATTTTTTTTTTCATTAAGAAAGTTTTTTCCTTTAGAAATTTTTTTCTAAATAATTTTTTTATTTGAGTATAGTTGGCACACAATGTTACATTAGTTTCAAGTGTACAACATAGTTATTCAACAAATCTATATGTTATGCTATGCTCACCATAGCATAAGTGTAGCTCCCATCTGTCCCCATACAATGCTATTATAATACCATTGACTATATTCCCTGTGCTGTACCTTTCAACCCCATGACATCATTCCATAACTGGAAGTCTGTATCTCACACTCCCCTTCACCCCTTTTGCACATCCCCCAACCCCCTTCCCTCTGGCAACCATCAATTTGTTCTCTGATTTATAGCTCTAATTCTGCTTTTTGTTTGTTTATTCGTTTGTTTTGTTTTTCAGATTCACATGTGAGTGAAATCATATGGTATTTGTCTTTCTCAGTCTGATTTATTTCTCTTGTTCTTTGCATTTTTTAAAGAATAAAAATAATAGCAGAATTCATTAGTTCTATGTACCAAGCACTGTTCTCACAACTTTATTAAGCCACATAATGCTCACAATAACCCTATGAGGTAGGTACTATGGCTAACTCTGACAGTCATAAAAACTAAGTCACAGAGAATTTGAATAACTTTCCCAAGGTCACCTAGTAGGAAGTGTAGAGGCAGAATCTGAAAGGAGGCAGACCCCCTGACTCAATCTCTCAGCATGGCCACTTTTAGGAATGCATATGTCACCTAACAGCAGAGCTGATTTTATCTTTCACCTATTTGCTTCTTAAACAGAGAATAAATCATGGTGTCACCAAGACAACGGGCTTTGCTCTTTTTACTGTAAACACCAAGCCTAATGACTTTACCCAAAACATGATTTCAATAACCACATATGCTGACTCACAAACCTCTCTTCTGGACTTGCATGTCCAATTGCCTACTGAATTTATGCAGTAGAGATTAGATGTCCTGCAAGCACTTCTAACTCAATATATTTTCCGCCACATTTGTTCCTCTTACTTTAATGCATCTCTTAGTGAAGAACCCTACTACAAAACCACCAGCCAGAGTGATATTTTTATAATGTCAATTATATCATGCCAATCTCCTGAACAAAATCCTCCCATGGCTTCCTGTTACAGTAAAAATACAATCCAACTCTTTACATGGTGTAGGAAACCTATGTGGTCAGCTCCCTTCTTTCCTCTCTTATCTCATCTCTTTTCATTTCATCCCACCTTACTTTGCACCAGCCACACCAGTCTTTTCTTATTCCTTCAAACCACTAAACTCATTTTGAATTCGTGGCATTTGCACTTATTGTTCTTTCTGCTTAGAATGCTCTAAACCTTTCATTCATTCAGATCTAGGCTCAAATGTGACCTCTTCAGAGAGGCCTGCCCTGACAACAATGCCTAAAATATAAAATTGTCCTCCTCCTTGCCCCAGTGATTCTCCAACATCTTACTATGCTTTTTTTTTTTTCCTCACAGGACAGAAAATTTAGGGGGCAATATATATAAATATATCATATATCATATATATCACATTTTATATATGTGTGTGTATATATGTGTGTGTGTGTGTGTGTGTGTGTGTGTGTATACACACAGACTTGCCTATTGCTTTTCTCCCCATTTGAAATGTAAATCTATGACGGTACTTCATCTTGTTTTACTGTTATATTCCAACATATAGAATAATGACTAAAACAAAGTAGGTCCAAAATATTGCTTGAATGAATGAATGAATCAATACAGCCATCTAACCCAAAAACCTGGTCATCACCTTTAATACCTCCTTTCCACCCATTCTCCATAGCTATTCAGTCACCAAGTCCAACACAAACTTTAGTTAAGCTGTCTTTATCCTTAGATTATTATCTTAGTCTCCTAATAGATTTCTCTGCCTCTTTTAAGACACCCTTATCCAATCTGTAATCCACACTGCTGCCAGAGAAACCTTTCTCTCTTTGTACAGAACAAAATGAACATTTAGTTCATGACACTGCTTCCTATAACACATCAGTGGTTCTCAAAGCTTTTAGTGTAAAACTGAAACTTCTTTTTTTTAAAGATTTTATTTATTTATTTGAGAGAGAAAATGAGATAGAGAGAGCATGAGAGGGGGGAGGATCAGAGGGAGAAGCAGACTCCCTGCTGAGCAGGGAGCCCGATGCAGGACTTGATCCCGGGACTCCAGAATCATGACCTGAGCCAAAGGCAGTCGCCCGACCAACTGAACCACCCAGGCGCCCAAACTGAAACTTCTTATTTTAGCCCTCAGGCCCTTAGTGATCTAACCCCTGCCTGCATTTCCAGTCTCATATCTCATGCCTTCCTAATGAGCTTTCCCATTTTTAATTTATGCTAAACATCAAAGGTGATCAAACCCAAAAGACCAGAACAGGAAGATTTAGAATGTAGGGAAAAAAGGATCACTCTCCACAAGAGAATACACTAGAAATAAAAAAGAACCATTAAACAAGGAATGAAGTATCCATGCTCTTTCAGCCTTATGGATGTCCTGTTTAAAAAAAAAAAATTTATCATTTTCCATGCCCTCACTCTTTCATTGAAAGATTATGACTTCATTTTAAAATAATTTTTGTGTTAAGATATTCCATGGAACTGTGTATGTCTGTGACACCGTTGATGAGGTTGAGCAGATTAGCATATTTAAGATTATCCTTATAATTGTGAGTGGTATGGTGGCCTTATTGCAAACTATCAAATTATGCAAGTGAATCATTGGGACCCCCGTCTTGATTTCATTTTCCCCAGCCCTTCTTTTCCACCCTTTCCACTATGGCACCCAAAGTCCACTACTTGTGTAGTAAAAAATTTAACCTTGCCCAAAGAGCAGTCAGATGTTTGTCCTCAGCTCCTAGGAGGCACTCTCTAAGCCCTTGAATATCTTGCCTGATAAAAATATCTTTGTTTATCTGGGGGTTGTGGACCACACCAGATAGTCCAACAATGTGATTTATGGTAAGGGCTTTGGTCATGTGGTATCTGTTCAACCTCAAGAGGGACTAGAAACTGAGGTCAGCTACATGGGCAGTCCACTGTCTATGTGACAGAGCCCCAGTAAAGACTCTGGACATGAGGGCCCAGGTGAGTTTCACCAGTTGGCAATATTCTGTGCATACTGTCACATATCATTGTGGGAGAGCTGGCACTGACTCCTGGGAGAGGACCACTGGAAGCTCCATAGGTGGGACTTTCCTAGACCCTAACCCATGTGTCTCTTCTGTGGGCTGACTTCAATCCATATTCTTTTGCTGTAATAAACTGTGAGTATAACAAATTTCACTGGGTTCTATAAATCCTTCTAAAGCATTACTGAGACTGAAGGTTGTCTTGGGGACCCTCAAACTTGCAGTTGGTGTCAGAAGTAAGCTTGGTCTTGCTGACTGCCCCCTAGTTTACACTAGCCCTTACACATTTCCTTCAGTGGTATCTGCTCACTCCATGGCATTCTCCACTCTCAAGTTTTTTTCTTTTCTTTTTCTTAAATTTCTTGCTATATCAAAATGTATCTGTGTTTAAAAAAAAACTTGTATAGTAAGCACCACTGATACTATTATCACTAGTTAGAAGAAAAGAAAGGGGGAGAAAGAGAAGAAGAGAAGAAAATGGGAAGAGAGATAGAAAGTGGGGAGAGGAAGGAAGAATAGGAAAGGGGAGAGAAAAAGGAAAAACTGAGTCTCAGCCAATGATAAAATTATAACTCATTTCCCAGTATTTGACTTTAAATCCAGTGGCTATATAATTAACTCTATGGTGCCTAAAGAAATAGATATGGGAAAGCCAATTGTTATACTTGTTTTACAAGTTTTATAAGCACTTCTTTTTATAAGAGAGCCAAGGAAACATTGTAGCTGTCAATATTCAACAATATTCTATCATAAATTGGAGGAACAATAGTAATATTATGTTTGCCCCTCAAAAATGTAAGGATTCCCATATTTATTAGTATGTGGTAGCATGAAAGATTTAAAAGTTGTCAACTTTTAGATAAAAGGTAAAGAGTAATATCACTTAACAGAGTACAGTGTTAACTCATTAAATAACTAAATTAATATAATATAGCACTTAATAAATTCTCAGTTTAAAATTTTTATATATCTGGGTCAGCAAAATCTCCAAGCTATATTCTCTTTAGTTTGTAGAAATGAAAGAATTGAATGATTGTTTAAAATAAAATCACAAAGGGGCGCCTGGGTGGCTCAGTCAGTTAAGCATCTGCCTTCAGCTCAGGTCATGATCCTGGAGTCCCAGGATGGAGCCCTGCATCAGGCTCCCCACTCAGCGGGGAGTCTGCTTCTTCCTCTGACCCTCCCCCCTCTCTGCTTTCTCTCTCTAACTCTCTCTCTCTCAAATAAATAAAATCTTTTTTAAAAAATAAATAAAATCACAAAGTTGTAAATAAGAAAAATAACATAAGCCTTAATATATTTTCTTTGCCCATTTACCCAAATTGATTAAACTAACCAGATAATTGTCCAATAACCACTTTCTATTGTTCTATATAGTCTCAGCCAAATAGTTAGTGCTAGAATCAAGACTCAAATACAAGCTGCCTAGCTTCCAGCTCACTGAGTTAAGGAACTAAAGGAAGTTGCTTAAATTCAACTATTTTAGTTTATTTCAGTTTTTCAATATTATGAGCATATGGGAAAAAAGAGGGATCTTGAGTATTCTTTTTTCCTAAAAAAAAAAAAAATTATTGTGTCTTCATCATATAACAGGCATGCACTAAACACTTGACATGTATTCTCTCATTTTACCCATACAACAACCCTATGTAGTAAGAACTATTGTTATCTTTACTTTGGAGTTGCTGAAAATGAAGCTCAGAGTATTTAAGGGACTTGCTCCTGATCACATAGCTAGCAAGTACTGGAACCTGGCTTCTAGCTCTAGAACACCTGTGCTTTATTTAGCACCACTGTCACACTGGGTATGTGTGACTTGAAAGTACTCCTACTGTAAATAACACATCTTTTATGGATAAAGAGATAAAAGCAAACTTATTCATAAAATGAGAAATGAAGCTTTATCCTATGTGTAAAGATTTTGGTTAAGTGTCCATAAGGGGTTTCGGCAGAAAATCCTTAGAGTAACTGCAGCTAGAATGAGCTGATTCTCTGTTAATAATAAACACATTTTGGATTCATTTCCACAGGAAATACTCTTTTTGGAAATAGTATTCTACACACAGAGATTTCTATACATGTGGTTTTCATACTTCGGGATCATGAGCCTGAGAATGCTGTGCATGTTGAGGATTAGCTACATGTCGTGCATGTTGTACGTTATCCTGTAGAGGTACTGCAGCTAGGTCCGTCTCTGGCAGCCAGCCCACCAACACAGACCGAGTAATAAGGAAAGCAGACCTTGTCAGATAAGAAAAGGGATCTGTCTCTGCCAAATACTCAGAAAACTCAGCCTTAAATAAATTTTTCCTTGAAACAGAATCATGTATTCAATAAGTTATACCTAAAACTTGATTATAAAACAAATGCAAAATTTAAAGATTTTTATTTATTTATTTATTTATTTATTTATTTATTTGAGAGAGAGAGAGTACTCATGCACATGAGCAGGGGAAGGGGCAAAAGGAGAGAGAGAAGTAGACTCCCCACTGAGCAGGGAGCTCCACATGGGACTTGATCCCAGGACCCTGGGACAATGACCTGAACCAAAGGCAGATGCTTATCTGACTGAGCCACCCAGGGGCCCCGTAAAATTAAATTTATTAACAAAGTATTTTAAATTATTTTCTTGGCTGTGTTAAACCTTCAAGGAATAACTGAAAACAGGGCAAATAACAGATGATTATATCTGTTTGGTCTTAAATCTCACTAAAATGGGAATAAGGAAATGTGCTTTAAACCTACCTGGGCAAAAGGAATGGCTGGAAGAGACAACAGCAGATAAGAGATATCAATAAATTCTTGAAAGATGAAAAGCACAGGAAGGAATTAGCAAAACTGAAGAAAAAAAACCCTGAAGACTAAAGGCTTGTAGCATAGCGTTGTAAGTGCTAAGCAGGTGGGCCAACTCACATCCCAAAACTCTGAAAAGGCTCAAGAACTGAAGATGCCAAGTCAGTGAATTTGGAGGGAGGCATGGGGCTTCAAGTGGGGGTGGGGGTAAGGGGTGATAAAAGTCTGTATAAGAAACTTTGAAACCACAACAGAATATTAAAGCTTACTTGTGTAGAAAATTGAATCACTCATAGCAGTAGACGGAAGAGAAGCACCATATGAGAACAAGGGGATTCAATTAAACTCTCTGTACTGAAAGATGAGACAGCTCCTCTTGCCCCACCAGTTATATAACTTAACTCCAATAACAGAGGCAACCAGGATTATACTCCACAGGTAAGATACTGAAGAATTCTTCTCTAAAGAAACTGTACAACCTTAGACACTTGTGGGTCCAACAAGAAAATGGTCAGCTAAGTTCCTAGTGCAAGGCCTTCTACGCAAAATATACCAGTTAGCAAGCCAACCCATGAAAACAGTTCCCAAACATATTTTAGTGCCTTACTTTTAAATGACAAAACAGGTGGTACAGACATAAAGACTTTTTCCAACATAAAAGACAGACCAAAACAAACAAAGATTTGTAGGAAAGAAAGGCAATGTGGGGAGCACAAGAAAAGTTCAAAAAAGTTCTTTTTTTTTAAGATTTTATTTATTTGAGAGACAGAGTGGGCAAGAGAGAGAGGGAGAGAGAGAGAGAGAATGCACACGAGCCAGGGGAGGGGCAGAGAAGCAGACTACCCGCTAAGCAAGGAGCCTGATGTGGGACTTGATCACAGGACCCTAGGATCATGACCTGAGCTGAAGGCAGACGCTTAACCAACTGAGCCACCCAGGTGCCCCCAAAAAGTTAATCTACCTTTACATACATAAGAGTAGGTATTGCATCAAAGAAACAAGAACAAGATGCTATCTTTCTTTTTTTAAAGAACAATCTGAGTAAGAATGCTCTTAAAACTATAAATAGAGCAGAAATAAAAAAATTAAATGTTTGGAATGGTGACTCATGAAAATCTAATTATAAAATATAATAAAAAACAAAGATGGGAAATAAGAGCTAAAAATAAGAATATAAGGATCCCATATCCTTTTTTTAATGTAACTAGAACTTAAAATACCTCATTTTTATTTTTTTTATTAGCATATAATGTATTACTTGTTTCAGGGGCACAGGTCTGTGATTCATCAGTCTTACACAATTCACAACACTCATGATAGCACATACCCTCCCCAGTGTCCATCACCCAGCCACCCCATTCCTCCGACCCCCCTCCACTCCAGCAAACCTCAGTTTGTTTCCTGAGATTAAGAGTCTCTTATGGTTCGTCTCCCTCTCTGGTTTCAAGCTGTTTCATTTTTCCCTCCCTTCCCCTATGATCCTCTGTCTTGTTTCTCAAATTCCTCATATCAGTGAGATCATATGATAATTGGCTTTCTCTGATTGACTTATTTCACTTAGCATAATACCCTCTAGTTCCATCCACATCATTGCAAATGGCAAGATTTCATTTTTTGATGGCTGCATAATATTCCATTGTATATATATACCACCTCTTCTTTATCCATTCATCTGTCAATGGACATCTAGGCTCTTTCCATAGTTTGGCTATTGTGGACATTGGTGCTATAAACATTGGGGTGCAGGTGCCCCTTCAGATCCCTACATTTGTATCTTTGGGGTAAATACCCAGTAGTGCCATTGCTGGGTCGTATGGTAGCTCTATTTTCAACTTTTTGAGGAACCTCCATACTGTTTTCCACAGTGGCTGCACCAGCTTGCATTCCCACCAACAGTGTAAGAGGGTTCCCCTTTCTCCACATTCTCACCAACGTCTGTTGTTTCTTGACTTGTTAATTTTAGCCATTCTGACTGGTGTGAGGTGGTATCTCATTGAGGTTTTGATTTGGATTTCCCTGATGCCGAGCGATGTTGAGCACTTTTTCATGTGTCTGTTGGCCATTTGGATGTCTTCTTTAAATAAATGTCTGTTCATGTCTTCTGCCCATTCCTTGATTGGATTCTTTGTTCTTTGGGTGTTGAGTTTGATATGTTCTTTATAGATTTTGGATACTAGTCCTTTATCTGATATGTCATTTGCAAATATCTTCTCCCATTCTGTTGGTTGTCTTTTGGTTTTGTTGACTGCTTCCTTTGCTGTGCAAAAGCTTTTTATCTTGATGAAGTCCCAATAGTTCATTTTTGCCCTTGCTTCCTTTGGCAATGTTTCTAGGAAGAAGTTGCTGTGGCTGAGGTCAAAGAGGTTGCCGCCTGTGTGCTCCTCAAGGATTTTGATGGATTCCTGTCTCACATGTAGGTCTTTCCCTCATTTTGAGTATATTTTTGTGTGTCTTGTAAGGAAATTGTCCAGTCTGATTCTTCTGCATGTGGCTGTCCAATTTTCCCAACACCATTTGTTGAAGAGACTGTCTTTTTTCCATTGGACATTCTTTCCTGCTTTGTCGAAGATGAGTTGACCATAGAGTTGAGGGTGCATTTCTGGGCTCTCTCTTCTGTTCCACTGATCTATGTGTCTGTTTTTGTGCCAGTACCATACTGTCTTGATGATGACAGCTTTGTAATAGAGTTTGAAGTCTGGAATTGTGATGCCACCAGCTTTGCTTTTCTTTTTCAACATTCCTCTGGCTGTTTGGGGTCTTTTCTGGTTCCATACAAATTTTAGGATTATTTGTTCCAGCTCTTTGAAAAAAGTTGATGGTATTTTGATAGGGATTGCATTAAATGTGTAGATTGCTCTAGGTAGCATTGACATCTTCACAATATTTGTTCTTCCAATCCATGAACATGGAACATTTTTCCATTTCTTCATGTCTTCCTCAATTTCTTTCATGAGTATTCTATAGTTTTCTGAGTACAGATTCTTTGCCTCTTTGGTTAGATTTATTCCTAGGTATCTTATGGTTTTGGTTGCAATTGTAAATGGGATCGACTCCTTAATTTCTCTTTCTTCTGTCTTGTTGTTGGTGTAGAGAAATGCAACTGATTTCTATGCATTGATTTTATATCCTGCCACTTGACTGAATTCCTGTATGAGTTCTAGCAGTTTTAGGGTGGATTCTTTTGGATTTTCCACATAAAGTATCAAATCATCTGCAAAGAGTGCGAGTTTGTCTTCTTCTTTGCCAATTCGAATGCCTTTTATTTCTTTTTGTTGTCTGATTGCTGAGGCTAGGACTGCTAGTAATATGTTGAATAGCAGTGGTGATAGTGGACATCCCTGCCGTGTTCCTGACCTTAGGGGGAAAGCTCTCAGTTTTTCCCCATTGAGTACGATATTCACTGTGGGTTTTTTCATAGATGGCTTTTATGATATTGAGGTATATACCCTCTATCCCTATACTGTGAAGAGTTTTAATCAAGAAAGGACGCTGTACTTTGTCAAATGCTTTTTCTGCATCTATTGAGAGGATCATATGTGGTTCTTTTCCTTTCTTTTATTACTGTATTGTATCACATTGATTGATTTGCGGATGTTGAACCAACCATGCAGCCCAGGAATAAATCCCACTTGGTCATGGTGAATAATCCTTTTAATGTACTGTTGGATCCTATTGGCTAGTATTTTGGTGAGAATTTTTGCATCCATGTTCATCAAGGATATTGGTCTGTAATTCTCCTTTTTGATGAGGTATTTGTCTGGTTTTGGGATCAAGGTAATGCTGGCCTCATAAAATGAGTTTGGAAGTTTTCTTTCCATTTCCATTTTTTGGAACAGTTTCAGAAGAATAGGTATTAATTCTTCTTTAAATGTGTGGTAGAACTCCCCTGAGAAGCCATCTGGCCCTGGACTCAAGTTTGTTGGGACATTTTTTATTACTGCTTCAATTTCCTTAGTGGTTATGGGTCTGTTCAGGTTTTCTATTTCTTCTTGGTTCAGTTTTGGTAGTTTATATGTCTCTAGGAATGCATCCATTTCTTCCAGATTATCTAATTTGCTGCCATATTGTTGCTCATAATGTTCTTATAATTGTTTGTATTTCCTTGGTGTTGGTTGTGATCTCTCCTCTTTCATTCATGATTTTATTTATTTGGGTCCTTTCTCTTTTCTTTTTGATAAGTCTGGCCAGGAGTTTATCAATCTTATTAATTCTTTCAAAGAACCAGCTCCTAGTTTTGTTGATGTGTTCTACTGTTCTTTTGGTTTCTATTTCATTGATTTCTGCTCTGATCTTTATTATTTCTCTTCTCCTATTGGGTTTAGGCTTTATTTGCTGTTCTTTCTCCAGCTCCTTTAGGTGTAGGGTTAGGTTGTGTATTTGAGACCTTTTGTGTTTCTTGAGAAAGGCTTGTATTGCTATATACTTCCCTCTTAGGACAGCCTTTGCTGCATCCCAAAGATTTTGAACAGTTGTGTTTTCATTTTCATTTGTTTCTATGAATTTTTTAAATTCTTCTTTAATTACCTGGTTGACCCATTTATTCTTTAATAGGATGCTCTTTAGCCTCCATGTATTTGAGTTCTTTCCAACTTTCCGCTTATGACTGAGTTTTAGTTTCAAAGCATTGTGGTGCAAAAATATGAAGGGAATGATCCCAATCCTTTGGTACCAGTTGAGACCTGATTTGTGACCCAGGATGTGATCTATTCTGGAGAATGTTCCATGGGCACTAGAGAAGAATGTGTATTCTGTTGCTTTGGGATGGAATGTTCTGAATATATCTGTGGAGTCCATTTGGTCCAGTGTGTCATTTAAAGTCTTTATTTCTCTGTTGATCTTTTGCTTAGATGATCTGTCCATTTCAGTGAGGGGGGTGTTAAAGTCTCCTACTACTATTGTATTATCATCAATATGTTTCTTTGCTTTTGTTATTAACTGGCTTATATAATTGGCTGCTCCCATATTAGGGGCATAGACATTTAAAGTTGTTAGATCTTCTTGTTGGATAGACCCTTTAAGTAGGATATAGTGTCCTTCCTCATCTCTTATTACAGTCTTTGGTTTAAAATCTAATTTGTCTGATATAAGGATTGCCACCCCAGCTTTCTTTTGGTGTCCATTAGCATGGTAAATGGTTTTCCACCCCCTCACTTTCAATCTGGAGGTGGCTTTGGGTCTAAAATGAGTCTCTTGCAGACAGCATATCGATGGGTCTTGTTTTTTTATCCAATCTGATACCCTGCGTCTTTTGATCGGGGCATTTAGCCCATTTACATTCAGGGTAACTTTTGAAAGATATGAATTTAGTGCCATTGTATTGCCTGTAAGGTGAATGTTACTGTATATTGTTTGTGTTCCTTTCTGGTCTATGTTGCTTTTAGGCTCTCTCTTTGCTTAGAGGACCCCTTTCAACATTTCTTGTAGGGCTAGTTTCGTGTTCACAAATTCTTTTAGTTTTTGTTTGTCCTGGAAGCTTTTTATCTCTCCATTTTCAATGACAGCCTAGCTGGATATAGTATTCTTGGCTGCATATTTTTCTCATTTAGTGCTCTGAATCTATCATGCCAGTCCTTTCTGGCCTGCCAGTTCTTTGTGGATAGGTCTGCTGCCAATCTAATGTTTCTACTGTTGTAGAACATATTTTGTCCCAAGCTGCTTTCAGGATTTTCTCTTTATCTCTGAGACTTGTGAGATTTATTATTAGATGTTGGGGTGTTGACCTATTTTTATTGATTTTGAGGGGGGTTCTCTGAGCCTCCTGAATTTTGATACCTGTTTCCTTCCCTAAATTAGGGAAATTTTCTGCTACAATTTGCTCCAATATAACTTCTGCCCCTCCCTCTCTTTCTTCTTCTGGGATCCCAGTTATTCTAATATTGTTTCGTCTTATGGTATCATTTATCTCTCGAATTCTCCCCTCGTGATCCAGTAGTTTTTTACCTCTTTTTCTCAGCTTCTTTATTCTCCATCATTTGGTCTTCTATATCACTAATTCTCTCTTCTGCCTCATTTTTCCTAGCTGTTAGAGCCTCCACTTTTTAATTGTATCTCATTAATAACCTTTTTGATTTTGACTTGGTTAGATTTTAGTTCTTTAATTTCTCCAGAAAGGGATTCTCTAGTATCTTCTATGCTTTTTTCAAGCCCAGCTAGTATCTTTATAATCGTCATTCTGAACTCTAGTTCCAACATCTTACTAATGTCTGTATCGATTAGGTCCCTGGCAGTTGGTACTGCCTCTTGTTCTTTTTTTGAGGTGAGTTTTTCCATCTTGTCATTTTGTCCAGAGAAGAATAGAGGAATGAGAGAACAAAATCCTAAAAGGGTAACAATGACCCCAGAAAAATATACACTAAACAAATCAGAAGAAACCCAAACCAGGGGGAAAAGTAAGGGGAAAAAAAAAAGTATATGATCAGGCTGGTGAACAGGACAAAGCCACACACTAGATTTTGAGTGTATTTTGGTCTGTTAGAAGAAATTGCCTCTCAAAATTTTAAAGAAAGAGAAACTTATATATATATACAAAAAATAAGGTTAAATACAATGAAGGGATAGAATATGACTGTTAAAATGAAAATTAAAAAAGATTTTAAAAAGGGAATTGATAAGATAAGATGTTGGTTGAAAGGGAAAGAAGAAAAATTCAACTAAACAATTAGAAAAAGAAAAAAAAAAGAAAAATTTAAAAATTAACTTTGAAAGACTAAAGAATCATGGGGGAAAAAGCCATGAATTCTATGTGCAGTATTCCTCTAGTGCTGGAGTTCTGCCATTCTCATTGAACTTGGTCTGGGTGGCTGTTCTTGCTGATCTTCTGGGGGAGGGGCCTGTTGCCATGGTTCCCAAATGTCTTTGCCGGAGGCGGAATTGCCCCACCCTTGCTGGGTCCAGGCTAAGTAATCTGCTCAGATTTGCTCTCAGGAGCTTTTGCTCCCTGCAAGCTTTCCGTTCAGCTTTGGAGGACGAGAGTGAAAATGGTGGCCTCCCAATCTCCGCCCCGGAGGAGCTGAGAACTCGGGGCCCTGCTCCTCAGTGAGCCCCCAGAGAAAAGCAATCAGTCACTCCTGTCTCCCCGGTCTCCGGCCACACTCCGTGCTCACCCGGCCTGTGACTGAGCGTTTCTATCTCTGGCACACGATCCCATGTGGAGTCTCCAAACCCAGCAGATCCCTGCGGTGCACTCTCGTGCTGCTCCTCCCAGGGGAAGAAGGGGAGTCTCCCCGGATCTGCCACTTGTTGGGTCCCTGCTGGAAGAGCAGTGGCCCAACTGTGCCACAGATCAGTTTATGGCAACCCCTAGCTGAGAGCCCATTTTTTGGCTCCATCTTTGCAGCTGGCTCCCCGCTCCAATACCTGGGAGCTCTGCCGCACTCAGGCAGCCCCGGTCTTCCTGTGACCCTGAGGGTCCTGAGAACACACTGTCCCAGCGGGGGTTCCACCCCCCACTTAGCCACTGGAGCAATGTCCCTCAGTGGAGCAGACTTCTACAAGTTCCGATTTTGTTTTCTGCTGTTCTATCACTTGCCAGTAGCCAGCTCCCTCCCCCCACAGTCTCTCTTCCCATATATCGCCTCGGATTCACTTCTCCACACATCCTAGCTTCCAGAAAGTGGTCACTTTTCTGTTCCTAGAATTGCTGCTATTCTTTTCTTTGATCTCCTGTTGAGTTTGTAGGTGTTCAGAATGGTTTTATACCTATCTAGCTGAATTCCTGGGACCAGAAGAAATTTAGATCTCCTACTCCTCTGCCATCTTGCTACCCCACCCAGATCCAATATCCTAACTACAGAATTTACAGAAAGATGAAATAAATATGAAGAAAGAACTAACACAGAAAAACTCCCAGAAAATGAAAGATGTTTCTACATTGAAAGTCCTACTGAGTGGCCAGCACAGTAAGTTGAGAAAAGATCTGTACAGGCAGAGGCTGCTGGGAAGATGGCGGAGTAGGACGTCCCTGAGCTCACCTCTTGCCACGTGGCCGCCTAGAGAGCACCCACAGCGGCATAAATAACCCAAAAAGCAGCCTGAAAACTGGCAGAACAGACTCTCCACAGCCTGGCATAGACAAGAGGCCACAATGAAGCAGATCCACCCCCTGCGATCGTTCTTGACAAGATCCCGTCAAAGCGGTGCCACAAGCCTGGCAGTGTGCGGGCAGCCCAGACAAGGGTGAGCACCACTCCAAAGTGAGTCCTGCCCCAGGGAGAGGGGAAGATAACCACACACCAGTCTGACTGACCCCAGCAGTGGGCTGGGTGCAGGCAGTGGGTCTGACTGCAGGCCCCACCCACCAACAAAAGCTTCTCCGGGGACGACAAAGGGACAGTGCCTGCACTTTGGTGCTACTGCATCTCTGGCAAATGCCTGGTCTGACTCAACTCAAGCCCAAGGCAGCCCCGGAGCAGCCCACTAACACCACAGGCACCAGACTCTGCCCACAACAGGCAGACAGCCATCGCAGACAACAGGACTGAAGGCAAACATGTCCTAGCCACAATGGTAGGACACCCCTGGAGCAACACACATAGGAGACACCCCCTGAAGCACCAGGTTCTGGGGAACAGACATTGCACTGCAGGACCTCTTCTTCATAAAGCCACTACTTTCAAGTGCAGGAGATGTAGCTGACTTTCCTAACACAGAAAAACAGACAACGCAAGAGACAGAATGAGGAGACAGAGGAATATGTCCCAAATCAAAAAACAGGACAAAATCAGAGCAGGAAACCTAAACAAAATGGAGGTAAGTAATATGTCTGATAGCGAATTTAAAGATACTCTCATAAAGTATAATGCTCATAAAGATACTCGCTAGAATTGTGGAAGGACTGCAGGACCTCCATGAGACCCTCCACCAAGAGATAGAAGACGTAAAAAAGAACCAATTAGAGCTATTGGACTCACTAAATGGAAATAAAAATAGACCATCTGGAATAAATAGCAAGCAAGAGGAAGTAGAAGAAAGGATCAGCTACCTGGAGGACAGAGTCATGGAAAGCAATCAAGCTGAGCAGATGAGAGGGGGAAAAAGATACGCAAAATGAAAATAGGCCGAGGGAACGCAGCAACACTGTCAGGCATAACAGTCGCATGATAGGGATCCCAGAAGGAGAAGAGCGAGAAAAGGGGGCAGAAGATTTGTCTGAAGAAATAATAGCTGAAAACTTCCTGAATCTGGGGAAGGAAAGAGAAATCCAGATACAGGAGGCACAGAGAGCCCCCAACACAACCAACCCAAAGAAGTCTGCACCAAGACACAAAGTAAATAAGATGGCCAAAAGTAGTGATAAAGAGAGAATTTTAAAGGCAGCAAGAGAAATGAAAGCAGGTACATACAAGGGAAACCCCATACGGCTATCAGTGGGCTTTTCAGCAGAAACTCTGCAGGCCAGAAGAAAGTGGCATGGTAAATTCCAACTGCTAAAAGGAAAAGATCTACAGCCAAAAATACTCTATCCAGCAAGGCTTTCATTAGAATAGAGGGAGAGATCAAGTTTCCCAGAAAAACAAAAATTAAAAGCAAAACCAGCCACATCCCTGTCACACACGATGCCATCAGCCTGTGGGTCCCAAATTCACAGTCCAGCTGCCCTCCTGCCGGAGTCAGCATGCACGGCCTGCCACCTGCTAAATGCCAAGTCAAATGCCTTCACCTCAGATTGCCAAGGGCTCAAATTGACACTCTTCCCCTCAAATTCCAGCCCCTGTGCTCAAGTTTGTGCACAAAAGTGGGCATGATTATAACAGCAGAATGAAGCAACCCAAACATCTAACTATTTCTGTGGAATATAGAATGGATAAAAGGAATGTGCTAGGCTGAGAACATCTCCAACAAGCACATCAAAGAACAATACATACAGCATGATTCTGGTTAGTAAAAAAAAAAAAAAAAAAAAAACCTGAGAAGAATAAAACAAGATGAAACCAGAGAGGGAGACAAACCATAAGAGACTTCTTAGGCATAGGAAAGAAACTGAGGCTTGCTGGAGGGAGGTGGGGGGGGGATGGGGTAACTGGGTGGTGGGCATGAAGGAGGGCACATGATGGAATGAGTACTGGGTGTTGTATGCAACTGATGAATCACTGAACTCTACCTCTGAAACTAATAATACACTATATTGTTAATTAATTGAACTTCAAATTTAAAAAAAGGAAACCCCCCCCCCAAAAAAAATCTGTACAACGCACATCATTGTAAAATTTCAAAATACCAAGGATAAACAAATGATCTTAAGGATTTAAGGAGGAAAAGAAAAAGGTCACATGTAAAAAATTAATATAACATCAGACTTCTGAACTGCAAGCCAGGAGAAAATGGACGAAAGTCTTTAAAATGGAGAGAAAACTATTTACAGACTAAAATTCTGTACCCCCTCAAATTACCTTTAACTTTATGGGTAAAATAAACACATTCTCAGGATGCTACTGGATGATACACTCCACTCAAATAAGGAAATGAACGATGAAGATGAAAATATGAGTTCCAAGACACTGGATCTGACACAGAGGAGAGACATTAACTCCTCTACAGGAAACTTAGAGAACTACCAATCCACAGTAGAACAGGAGAATTTTAGCTTCTAAAAGGAATAGCTCAAAAAAAAAAAAAAAATCAGATGGTTAGTGTATTTGTTTTTTTTTTTCTTTTGGAAAATATTTTTCAAAGTTTTTAAATTCTTTTCCAGTATCTAAGAATTATTGATAGTGATATCTCCTGATTAAATGTTACATTATTGTTTCATGCCAATTTAATAAAAAATCTACTTTAGGAAAAAAGTACTTCTAAGTTTAGAGTACTACTATTTTTATTTCATTTTTTAAAAAGATTTATTTATTTATTTATTTATTTGAGGGAAAGTGCACTCATGTGCGCACACTCATGCACATGTGAGCAGAGGTAGGGGCGGGGGGGAGGGAGAGAAAGTCTCAAGCAAACTCCCCTCTGAGCACAGAACCCAATGTGGGGCTCAATCTCACAAACCTGAGGTCATGACCTGAGCCAAAATCAAGAATCAGCTGCAGACTGAGCACCCCAGGTGCCCCTTCATTTCTTTTTTTGAGCTCAAAAAAGTATCCAATTTTTGGAAGTCAAAGAGGTTTTAAAAAGATTTTTCTTTTTATTAAGAACTCACAATAAAATGTTATGGTTATAGGAAAACTAAAAATCATGATGTTCACTCTGAAATAAAGGAGCATATTTTGTATTCTATAAATGAAATCTCAAGGCTGAAAGACATTATTTCCTTCATTGGTTCTGAAATTTTTTTTTAAAAAAATCCATTCAAAAATATTCAGTTTTCCTTATATTCTTCTTTGCCTGGGTTTTTAATATCTTGATAATGCTACCTTTTGTAAATTATCAAACTCAGGACAACAGCAGATGGCAATTGTGAAGCCAAAAGATGTATACTAGAAAGAGGCTTTTTTATTGTTATCAGAGATGGACAGGCCTAGATTCAAGTCCCAGCTGTATACACCTGAGCAAGCCCCTTCCGTGAACCTCAGTTTCTTCATCTATAATCCCTATCCTGCAGGCTCATTATGAAGATTAGAATAATAAATGTAAAGTGCCAGCCAAGGACAAGCCACAAAATATATATGTAATTAATAATGACAATTCTCCTTCTCTTTTTGATCTTCTCTGTGGTCCAAGAGGCTTAATTTTAAAGAATTTATAGACTTTGCAATCAAAATACCTGAGTTCAAATCTTGGTTCTTCCATTTATTTGCCTGTAACCCTTGGGGTAGTTACTTATTCTTCTTAATCTTGGTTTCAGCAATTCTATCATGGCATAATCATAAAGACCCTGTGATGAGGTAGTGGTGAATATATATTCTACAAGCATGGGGCTGGCACACCGTAAGTTCTCAGAAGGTATAACATAAGTAATAACAATGAACCAAAAGATACAGTTTCTCTCCTCTTCATGGCTAATTAAAGCAAAATAAAGTAACAGAAATGACTTGGTCAAGAATAGCATTTCAGGAAGTTATACGTGACATGTGACCTAAATTAACCATTTCTCCGTAATACAGAAAATGCCTTCCAAGATATCTTTTAATTCATCTACGTGCTACTTGACAGAATACTTATCTGTCTACTTGTCAGTTTGGTCAATCAGGTGAAGCACCACCCCTTCCTTTGTGCACCCTCTCTCTACCTACGTATATTTCATTTCCTTCTCTCTTTCTTACTATTGTTTAGTTGATTGACCAAACTGACAAGTGGCTTGTGGAATTGGTCACTGAATTGAAATGTTGGTTTTGTCAGAATAAATAATTTGGCAGCCCTCCTGATATAAGACAGAGGAGTAAAAAAAAAAAAAAAAACATGGGGCCATGATGATAGTGTCTGTAGATCCAGCATACTTCCCGGGTTTTTTCTCTTTGACTTTGGCTTTTTATTTTTTAATCTTTGACAAAGTCACTTGTTTTTACACTTTGAGGCCAGATACATTATCTTATATATATTTCCATCACTGGCAACTAGGATATTATGTGGCAAATTGAAGATACTTTTTTAAATGTTGTTTAATAAATAAAGTAATTTGAGTATACATAGATTCCTGAAACTCTATCACCATACTACCAGAGGAACTAGCTAGCACGCAAAAACAAAACATTGAACTATTTTCTAAACCTTTCCATTTGAATTAAATAAAATCCTAAACCCACTGGTATGCAAATTGTATTTTGTTTCTTAATGATGTAAATCTAGATGGAACGTTTAGTATATGCATGTGTTGTTTCAAGAAGTGCAAAGGTAACTCAGTCACAGTTTTGCCACCCCCAAGAACTCCCACTTCAAATGAAGTCACAAGCAAAGCCTTTTCACTATACAAAACTTCCCTTTTATAAAGAGTTTGCTTAAAAATGTAAGTAATTTCTTAAAGGTCATATTTCCCCCCAAAATTGGTTTCTTCACCCTTACATTCTCATTGTACTGCGTAGAATTTTTTGTTGTTTCACTTTGAATTTAAGATTCTGATGATTTTAAAGTCATATACCTCTGCTGTTTGGAAGCAGAATTTTTATATAAGCAAATAAGTAACAAGGTAACTTTCTTACCTTGTTCTTGTGCATGAACAGCACCTCCTGCCACACATAGCACAATAAAATGAAGAAGCAATTTCCTAAAAAAAAAAAAAAAAGGAAAATTTTAGTGGATATTTATAACCTATAAATCATATAAAATACAAAATGAACTCTAGTACAAGATTAAGAAGTGAGCTATCATTTTTTAAAAGATTTTATTTATTTATCTGAGAGAGAGAGCGAGAGAGAATAGGAGCAGGTGAAGGACAGAGGGAGAAGCAGACTCTCCGCTGACCAGGGAGCCCAATGTGGGGCTCGATCCCAGGACCCTGGGATCATGACCTGAGCCGAGGGCAGATGCTTAACAGACTGAGCCACCCAGGTGCCCCAAGAAATAAGCTATCATTTTAATTAACACAGTATTTTAATACTCATAATGGCTAAGAGCAAGGGCTCTGAGTTTAAGTTCCAGCTTTGCCACTTACTATATGACTTGGGCACACTTTTTATCACCCTAGTGTTTCTTCATCTGTTAAATGTATCTCATAAACTTTTTCAAAGATTAACTGAAAAATTTCATGTAAGGCACACAAAACAATACCTGGCACATAGGAAGCACTCAATAAACGTTAACTAGTATAAATGATATTATTAATATTATGACTACATATTATACCAAATTATCATACATACAATTTTATACAAAGTAATATAAGTTTATGCAAAGTAACAGAACTTATAGTCACTTAACCATAGTGATTATAAATTGTGGAACCAGTGATTTGTTTAAATGAATGTTTATATGTAAAGCCATTTGATTATCATATCAAAGCCATTTGAATATCACTTGTACTAGATTCATGATATTTGGGTTCTGAAAATAGCAATGGCCTGTAGATGTCAACATTGAACATTTTGATTAGCAATAATTGTGAGCACAATACTCAATCACTGCATATCAAAATGTTCATTCATAATGATTAGCTGACTTTTGGTAGATTTTATTGAGTAGTCTTCATAATTGGCTATAGCTACCTCTCAAGTAAAAACCATAGAGATAATTTCAAAAAGTAATGGTAGGCTGGTTAAAACAATAGTTGATCACATAATTCTTTTTTTTTTATTATTATTATAACCCAGGGACTTCCCAAATGACATTTCTGTAAAATAGAGTTCTGTGAGTGATTACAAAGTTCCTGGTGTGGTAATAGTAATTGGTACATTTCCTGTTTATTACCAATGATAAATATGTTTTTATCTTCTCAACTAGTATAAGGAGCATGTTAATATAACAAAGATAATCTTTTACAAAGTGAGTCAATAATATGTAATTATACTTTTCTCCTTGGTATAATGGAACTATAATTTATATTAAAATGGCCTTAACCATATTTTAGTAAATGAAAAATGCACACGCTATGGTCTTACTCAGTACAGAGCACAACTTTTATAAGATAAGTTGATAGAATACTTAAAACTGTCATCAATTCTATAATCTAATCAACTGAACAATTACAGAAATTTCAACTGGTATGGGCAAATAGCTGAACCATATATTTTAATGAAGCATATAAAAGATTCCTATGTATGGTGTTATCCATTTAAAACAATAGTTCTCAAATGTTAATTTGCTAAAAGAACCACCTGAGATGCTTGTAAAAAATGTAGATTCTAGGCTTGCTTCAGAGATTATGATTTATAAATTTGGACTGAATCCTCAGTTTGTATACATCTTTAGGTGATTCTAATATGGATTGTGCATATATCAAACTCTGAGAAACAACAATTTAGAACATTTACTATTTATAGTTACATTGTACTTAAAACACACAAGTATTATTAAATCACAATCTAATTTTATGACATGACCTAAGATTATTTGACCCTTGGGGGGGGTGTTGTTTTTTGTTTGTTTGTTTGTTTTGTTTTTATCCTTTTCTCCTGCTCTAGATCAGTGGTTTCAAACTTTACTGTGCAGCAGAATCACCTGGAGGGCTTGTTAAAGATTCGCTGGGCTCCACCCTGAAAGTTTCTGACTCACCAGGTCTGGGGTGAGTTTCGAGAATTTGCATTTATAACAAGTTCCCAGGCAATGCAGATGCTGTGAATCTGGGGTTTACGCTATGAGGACCACTGCTCGGGAATAGATGCTCAAGAGATGATGAAAGGCCTACCTGTTTTGAATCTGGTTTTTACCCTCACTGCACAGTGGAATCACCTGGAGAGCTTTAAAAACTACTAATACTTGCATCTTGCCCTCTCCACCTATGCCCCCAGAGATTCTGATTTTAATTTGTCTGTGGTACAGGGATTTTTAAACACTCCCCAGGTGATTCTACTGTGCAAACAAGTTGAGGACCTCTGTGTAAGATTAAAATGATATCTCTAGGTTCTCCAGGATGGATCCCAAAGTGATCTAGAGTTTGAGTAAAAAGAGGCTCTTTTCCTTTCAACTTTATATTTTCAGGAAATAACTGGCAGGATATATAGACCAGTGAGACTAAAAAATAGCTCAGGATTACAATCACTGAAGGAGAGTGCAGCAGATTATGCTGTCTTAGCAGAAAATGGAATGTGAAACGAATCACGTCTCATCTGCCCAAGGTAATCTGGCTCACTCAGAGTTTAGAAATAACCCAACAGGCGCTCTTCTATTCAGAGGAAGCTAAGTAATGAAGAGTACAACAACCAGCAGTATTCATTTAGCAATTCAGCCAACTCATAGACTTCCCCAATGACCTCAGGGGAGAAAAATGAAAAATAAAGTTCTTTCTAGACATGTTAACAAGTCCATTCCTGTTGTAAGGCAGCAAAACCTGAACACATCAAACATCATCCCTTAGCCAGGTGATCTTAGGGGATTATGACAAATCAATTGAGCCATACCTTATGTAAATGTACCTACGTATTAAAACCGATGACTAATAGAGACGTAGAGATTGATGACTGAGATTTTTTCTCTTTTTCTAATTATGTCCCAAACTAACAGCCACCTAAGGAAGAACATATGGATATACATATCCATAGCAATATGGATTCCATTACGCCTGACCTCCCCTCCCCTGAAGCTACAGCCATATCACATTATACTGTATTCCCTGGAGAGACCTTGTAAGTATCTTAAAGGCCCTCTTCGTCTCCACCTGTCAGAATCTTAAGTATCATCAAAGCCTAATTTGAATAACATCTGCTCCATGAAGTTTCCATCATCTCTAAAGAAGGCTGGATTTTTCCCTCCTCTCTGTACTCTTAATGCTTTAATTGTAACTTTATTATATCCCATATACATTGTACCTCTTAGGATTAATTAGTAAGTAAATACCTGAACAAGCAACAGGTCTTCACCTTTTATCTATTTCTTACATGAAATTGACAATAAACATTTTTAACCGACTGAGCCACCCAGGCGTCCCTTTAAAAGAAATATTTTATTTATTTATTTGTCAGAGAGAGAGAGCACAGGCAGGGGGAGTGGCAGGCAGAGGGAGGGGGAGAAGCAGGCTCCCTGCTCAGCGGGGAGCCCGATGTGGGACTCAATCCCAGGACCCTTGGATCATGACCTGAACAGAAGGCAGAAGCTTAACCGACTGTTTAATAAACACTTTTAAAATGGAAAGGAGTAATAGTAACATCTCCCAATGACTGAGGAATTCAGTTTTTCCCTATGGATCTAATTCTTTTAACACTTGGGAAAAGTAAAGTAAAATAAGTAAGAGTACTTTTACTTGGCTGTCCAAAGAGAGAAAGAAGAGAAAGAAGAACGTTTAAAAATATCTGCTAAGATAGGGTAAATGGAAAGGCTTCTTTTTTTTTTTCTTCATTGTGACTGTTTTTCTCATCTCTGAAGTGGGAACACAGAGAAGACATCAAGCTTAATTGACGTATTCAGTGAAAGAGCCAAACTCCATCATTGTATGAAATGGATGTCTAATGAATCCAAGCTTTCTGGAAAATGTCTAGTTGGGCTGGGCTTGTTTATTTCTTTGGTTTTGCCCCCCTCCCATGATATCACATTTACTATACATTCACTTAAGAAAAAATGTCACATTTCCACATTAGCAGATGATAGAGTTCTCAAGGGCATCAGCTGTGCTTTATGCTTTATGTACCATGTATACATTTAGTGCTAAGACATGCCAGAGTCGTTGAATAAGTTAAAATTAAAACTGCATTAGGTTGGAGAGAAAACAGCATGGTAAATAAGAAAGTAAAACTAGACTGGGAGTCAAAAGACTAAAACTGGTTCTATTTCTAACTTACTGTGTGACCTTGGGTGGTTCATTTCAATGTTTTGAGTCTTGGTTGACTTATCTTTCATGGGATGAGATAATATAAATTTTATATTTTGCATTCTAAATATAAAACCCTAAAATCTGTGTGTATGGTAGGATCCTTTTAGTATACTGGCATTAAAGGACAAAGATCAAATTATTTAGCAAGATGTTCCATAAAGTACTATATATAATAGACGATGTTTAACCACAAATCTGGAAAGGTCTTCCTGAAGGTCTGGCCAATATTCTTTTAATTATATAACCTAAAATAGTCTACTAAGTTTGCTCATTTGTCCACATATTTACTTTCACAAAAAGTCTAGTTGGTATATTAAATATGACTATTTTTCAAATATTTGGAGCATGTCTGCTTTTGGTCACTTTTCTGTATGTCTGGAGTGTATGTCACTAATAGAAACTACCAGAAGTACCTGTACTCAAACATTTCACAAAAACAGACCAGATCTAAAAGAAGTAAAAACTATGGTAACAGTCAATAAAAGTTCAGAAAATATAACCCACGATATTAATATCTGAGGATCTCTAGCAAAATATGAAATATTTCTGTGTCTGGTCTGCTAGCCACATTTTCAGTATAGCAGAAGCCACAATCAAAACATAACCAGACATGTGAGCGATGAAGCCTGGAGGGGATGAGACCGGAAATAGGTATCCGAAGACCATACTCCGAATATTTAAGGAACTAATATCCATCCCAGGCATCTTCCCTAAATAATTCTTAGGGCTATTCAACTTTCTCTTTATCTGAAGGGTTTAAGTTACTTTAGGAGAATCCCAGGCATCTTTTCGTTCAGGGCACCCATGAGACTCTCATGTATCGTGTCTGCAGGCTACCGAAGCTCATTCCGACATAGATTCCAGTTATAATTATAAGAAGGACTTGTGAAATCTTGTGAATAGGGAACCTTTTTTTTAATGAGTTGGTGATTTTAATCTAAACCAATTTCTAAACCAACTGAAAACCATACGTGTGATATATATCGATAATTTCAGCAATTACCATTACACTACATTTACAAGCCAAAAACTCCTTTAAGTTATGACAACTTTACAAATTTTGCTCTTTACTAGCTGCAAAGATCCAGAAATAGTAACATTTCTGTCCTTTGTTGCCCAAATAACTGAAGATCAGTTCTCATCCCAGCAGTGGGGATAAAGTTGGATGATTCAGGGAGTGAAGTGTTGTCACTAACTTATATACAATGAATTTCTGAGACTATCAATTCAGCTTAGTAGGTGCTTGTATAACTAATGCAGTGGTGAAGCATACTAGAATTTTTGGTTAAATTTCAAGCAAACAGGCAATTCATGAAGTACAAGGGAGATAAATGCTTAAGGACTTCAAGTGATCAAAATGCCTAGAGTCCAGTCAGTAGCAGGGAAGAAAAATACCTCAGCTAGTCCATCCTCGTAATACCCCAGAGATTGTTAACATGATTGCTGCCTAGCCTGACAAAGTTCCTGGCACACACTAGTGTTAACTAAAGTTTTTTAAATGAATGAGTCAATCTTCAGTTAGCAAGACTATCAGGTGGTCTTGAGTTTCAATAAACATACAACTTCTCCAGCATCTTCTACATGCACACTGATCCCAAGATCAAGAAGTCAGGCCATCCTAACCTCCATTTATTTAGCTAAGAAAGTAACCTGGTTTAAAGACCTTTCAGAATCTGGTCTCTGGTGTCCAGATCCAGCTCCAGTTACTCCTCCTCTAGAAAGTGTGCTCTACAACCAACTTCACTTCTTTCCGGCCCTCATATGAACCTGTGCTATCACCTCTCAGCCTTTTACTGTTCTGTCTGGAAAGTTCCATGCCTTTTCCTGTTGGGTCTCAGTGAGAATTTCATTTCCTTTGGTCAGCCTTTCTTTCCAGGATTTCCCTTCTGTATCTACCCCACCTACCCAGGACTTCTAGGTGTCCTCCTGTCTGTACCTTTACCTCATTTTGGTATACCTGGTTGTTCGTTTTCTGTTTCCGATACTAACCTGGGCACATTGGGAGGGCAGCAGTTGTGTTTCTGTCTTGTTCCACCACTGTATCCCTTCTGCTTAGAGCGATGCTGGGCACGTAGTTGGGGCTCAGAAAACATTTGTTGAATAAATGAGTGAATGATTGAGTGAATGAATGCCAGAATAATGTTAGCCTTTTATGCGAATGAAAACGAAATGGTCTTTACCTCACTTCTCATTCAGAGTTACAAATTCTAAAATAACTCATAGTTGCAAAGCATGGCAAGGAAACTAGCACAGCTATTTGAATTTCCACAATAAAATTTATTTTTTTTCTCCTGCCACTTCAGATCACCAAGCAGAATGTCTAAGCAACACACTTTCCATAAGTATAATCCCTCTCCTTGAGACATCAGTTTATTTTAAACATCTACTTGAAAGCAAAGATAACTAAGCAACTTTAAAGAAGTTTCATGCCAACTAGGAAATAGATGTTTATATCCAAAACTGCCCCCCACTCCCCCACCCCCACACACACCTTGGTTATAGAAACCCTTTAATTACAATAATAGCCTGCCTGGGGAAATTTCTGATACTGTTAAATCATTGTATCTAACACTGACTTTTGGTTTTAATTTCCTTTAATATTACTTCCACAAATTCACATTAGGTAACTCACTCAAAAGCAGCCCTATGAAATAAAATGTCTTTAAGGATCCAGTTTTAAAACTGTAAATGTTTTTGGGTGAGTAATCAGAATTGTGATTTTAAAAAACTGCTCCTGTTCTTACAAAAACATCACCACAAAAGGATGGTGGAAAATTAAAACCTCAAGGATTTCATTAGACACTCTAAGGTTTAATTCAGTGGACTGACATTATCATCAGCTAATCAGCTGCTTCTGCCAAGTCCCCTCCCTATAGGGTTGGTAGTGGTGTTTTTTGTTTTTTTTTTTAAGATTTTATTTACTTATTTGGCAGAGAGAGAGCACAAGAGGGGAGGGAGCACAGGAAAAGTCTGAGAGAGAAGCAGGGAGCCCAATTTGGGGCTGGATCCCAAGACCCTGAGATCATGACCTGAGCCAAAGGCAAAGGCTTAACCGACTAAGCCACCCAGGCCTCCCAGTTTTTCTTTTTTAAAATTGAAGAGCGCTTAATTCTTTAAGGAAATTGGATTTTTTTGAGAAACAATTTTCTCAGATCAGTCAGTAACTACTCTTTCCCCTACTTGGCATGTGTATGGTTGGAGCTATAAGGGGGTGCAATCTGATGTAACCTTGAATTCCCCTTATTCTCTGCAGCCCACCCCCACTGACAACTGTAGTGGAACAGACTGGAAGTCAAAGGAGGCTGCAAGGTCCCTGACGGAGAGACCTTCTAGGCCAGTGCCTTCACCCAGGATCTGCTCTCAACCCCAATTCTCTCAGCCAGGGTTCTTTACCCATTCCACGTAGTTTCATTTTTCCTCAGTTCCTTGGTGTAATCCATTCTGTTTGGTTTCTCTGCCTCCCCACCCCCAATCATCTGGACCCAATTTACAAACCCCAAACTGCCCCCAAATTTATGCAGGGCCTTTTCTGGGACCGTCTGGAAGGGAAGTGTAAACCAGACAAGACAGAGGCCAGGAGCAGAAGATCTGCTTTAATCTGAGAGGTTGGTCACAACTACCAGCCCCGCGGGTGGTGGGGCACCGACGCAGGCCTTGCTCAGTGGCCAAGGAAAAGCCCTCCGGTGGGAGTTGGCCGGCAAGGCAAGAAGGGCAGAGGGATGAACGCGGAGGTTGCGGGCCGGCCAGTAGGTGGACTGCCTCACCCACCCTCTCCTGGTGTCTCTGGACCCGCGGGAGCCCGCAGCTCTTGCCACCATTCCACCGACTGGCATCAGCAGGAAGATGCGCGCGGTCCCGCACGATCGGCTGCGCCCGGAGCCCGGCTCTCCGACTGGGTCCACGCTGAGGGGCTTTTATTGAGAAATGTGGCGGGAAACGTGCCTGGGAAGCCGGCGCGACCCGCGTGAGTCGCCCTGGGGAAGTTAAGCGGCATTGCCTGAGCTCTTCCGCGACCCGGGCCTCCCCGGTCCCCGGCACCTGGCCCCAGGCACGGGATTACGAGCTTGCCTCCCCAGATTCGCCCGGCTTCGGGCGCGCGAGGAGGTGCGTCCTCCTCCGCCGGGAAGCCCAGCTGCCCAGGCTCGCAGGGGTCAGAGCAGAGAGCGCGCGAGCCCCAGCCACGGTCGGCGGCACGCGGCTGGGAAGCACATGTGCACACAAACACTGCCACAAGGCGGTCTCTCTCCGCGCCCCGCCTCCCTCCGCCTGCCCTCAGCGGGCACGGTCAGTTCTACCCGCGACCCTCACCTACTCTCCCAAGGGACAGATCGGGGCAGAGAATGACCGGAGCCGCTTTGGTCCCTCCCGCCCCAAGGGCCTGAAGCAAACTTGCATAACCCACTGACCTCTTCCAGGGGGAGGAGGGCAGCCAACCAAGGCATGCACCCCCCTCCAGGCTCTTTTCCCAGTAAGGGAGTGAGCAGGAGCAGGTACAGCGCCCAAAGAGGCGGTGGGGTGCCAGTCAGGGCCTGCGCGAGCACTCTGCGGGAGGAGCAGCCCCGCCCCCGCGTCCAGCCCCTTCCCCAGTGATAGGCCAGTGAAGCAGGACGCAGCCTCGGCCACAGATGGGCAGCACGTGTGTTGGCCTCCTAACGACAAGAGGCTATTGCCTCTGAGTCTAGTCGCGCCCCGATGCCCGAGGTTTTGCGGGTACCCTCTCCTCCAGTCCAGCAACCCCGCCCCTCGTCTGTGCCCCGCGGTCCAGGCTGCGCGCACAGATCCCAGAGGACCGCCGGCGCCCGGGCTGTCCCCAGACTGGACGCCCGAAGAAGCACCACCGGGAAGCAGAACCTCAGCCAGGGCCCTGAGAAAGAAGGGGGGGAAGGCGCGAGGGCGGCGGGAGCTGGAGCTCCAGCGGGCGTCTGAGCTCAGCTCGGGAGTCGCGGGAATCGTGGCCGCCGGCACCGGGACGCGCGCCAGCGAGCTTTCCCTCCCCAGCCGTAGGACCTCTTTAGCATAACTTTTTGAGAGATCCGCTGGCAGGAGGCTTCCTTTCAAACACCGTATTTTACAAATTGAGGAGACAAGAGGAGGATGCCACGGCTGCTCTCTGGCTCCCAACTTCATAAAAAGTGCCAAGGAGCAGGAGCACAGATCTCCAACCCGCCCAGCGGGTCCGGAGGCTGGGGAGAGGGGTGGGTCTAACCCCAGCCTCCCGGGGAAGTGAGCTACTTACGTTTTTGCCGTGTGGGAGACCTTTCCACGCCTTGTCCTGTGGGCTCCTAAATGCATTTGTATGCATTTGTCCCTGCAGCGAAGCGCTAACGGAAAACAGAAGGCAACTCCGAACTGCTAAGGGTGCAGGTACTGGCCATGAAAAAGGAAAAAAAAAAAAAAAAGTCACATGAAAACGATGCTCCAAAACCGCAACAACAACAACAAAAAGGGAGGAGGGAAATAGGAAGAGGAAAGAAGTAGCACCCAAAGGGTAGATCAATCAGCTAGGCTTAGCTCCCTAGCTCGGTAACGGACGAGCCCGGGGGGAGCGCTCCCCTGGGAGGGCGGGCGAGGAGCAAGACCTCACTGGCAGGCGGCGGGGCGCCGGCAGCAGCTGGAACTCCGCCGCGAGTGCAGCCCTCGAGTTCACTTGCGGTTCAAAGGCGACTCTGTGACTCCAGTGGAGTGCTTTGGGCCTGGGAGGAGAGAAGGGCTGGGGGAGGGAAGGAGATGAAGGGGGTGTGTGGGGGAAGTCCTTGGAAACAACCCGCGCCGGAACATTTGTCAGACAAGCACACACACCCACTTCAGAAATCTAGTCGGTGCGAGGGGGCCGGTGGCAACTCCAGGCGCTCAGCGTTGACTGCCGCCGGCTGCTTCCCCTGGAAGAAGAGGAGCCCAGCAACTCCCGCCGGTGTTAAATTTCACCGCTCACTGACTTGCAATGACATCACCAAACACAGTGCACACCTCCCCCTCCGCCCCGCAACCTACCCCCAACCCGCGGGGTCCTCCCGCGCCCGGGTCCGCAAAGCCCCTGGGCCCGCCGCGCCTGGGGAGCGCCCGCGGCCGCCCGGGCAACGCCCGCAAGCTCTTGCTTCCCACGCCACCCTCCTAGTGTCCCCGAAGCTCGTAGGTGACTAGTATCCTTCCTTCGTCCCTTTTTCGGCAGCCCCCAAATGATGTTTTCCTCTTGCATGTCTCCCATCCCCAATCTTTTTCTCTGTCCTCTTCACGCACGCCCGTCTGAAATCCTACTCAGCGGAGCCCTTCATTCTCGACCTTCTTGCATTTTTTTGCAGTGATTCTTGTGGCCCACCTAAGTCATATTATAAACGGACTGCGACGGTTCTCATTTCTACCTTTCCTTCCTTCACTCTTGCCTTTCAGTCTGCCCCTGTACGACTTTGCTGCTGATTTTTCTCTCCTGTAATCCACTTTTCTGCTTTCTGCCCTTCCCTAGCTTATAAACATGAATTAATGATCTGCATTTATGCACCTAGAACATGCTAACAGACCATGGTCTTTCCAATTTGAATACCTTCTCCAATTTTTGCAACAAATTTCTTTTTTGACATAAGCCTCCATGCCCGCACAGCCTTTCACAGCCTGACAAGTCCACCTTCCAAGTTTTGGGGGGTAAAAAAAATTAACCTTCTGATTTTATCTTTATTAATAAGACTGGAAATTCCAGGAGGCCAGGGATCTGTTATCTTGCTCATTGCTGCATTTCCAGCACCTAAAATACTACTTAGCATGTCTGTTTAACCAGTGACTGTTGTATACCATTGAATATCATTTCTCTAACAAGTTTTCCTGGCCTATTCTGTGTGCCATCCACAGCTAATGATCCCTCCACATGCTGAAAAGCATCCTACAGTACACACACATTATAAAAGTTAAAGCAACCATATTGATGAATAGAAATGATTGATGCAACCTTTGGAATTTTAGGAATTATTTCAAAAAAAATGGGGGATTTTTTTTTTCCTCCAGGAATATAGAACTTAATTCATCTTCCTTTCCATCAATTTTTCAACTTTTTATTTTGAAATAATTTTGAAATAGATTTACATGAAAGTTACAAAAATAGTAGAGAGAGAGTTCCTGTAAACTCTTCCTCTAATTAGACTTCCTCTAATACTGATATCTTACATAACAGCAATACAATGATCAAAACCAGGAAGTTAACACTGATACAATACCATTAACTAATCTATAGCTCTTATTCAAATTGTGCCAGTTTTCCAAAATATCCTTTGTCTGGTCTAGTATTTAATTCAGGATCTTATACTATGTTTAGTTAATTAACAGAGAGATTCAATGGTTAGATCTCCTCAGTTTCCTCCCATCTGTGGAAGTTCCTGTCTTCTTTTGTCTTTCATGACTTAGACCCTTTTGAAAAGCACGGGTTAGTCATTTGGTAGAAGGTCTGTCTCTCAATTTGGATTTGTGTGATGTGTTCTCGTGATTAGGTTCAGGTTATGTATTTTCGACATAAACACTATTGAAGTGATGTTGTCTCTTTCTCAGGGTGTAATATTGGGTGTATATAATGTTGATATATCTTATTACTAGTAATGTTATCTTTGATCACTTAGTCAAGGTGCTACCTGCCAGATCTAACCACTGTAAAATCCTTCCCACCTCTTGATTTTTGTAACAAATAGCTACAGCTTTCTGGAATTCTTCTAGAAATCCAGGGCTGAGTGAAGATAGTTATTTTAAATAGCCTTAAACTACAGTTTTTCTATTTTTGGATAACTAGTCAACTAAAGAAAGATGGGTAATTTGGTTTGGTGGAAAGAATAGGTAAGAATTAAGCAGTAACTCACCTAATCTCTCTCTCCATTTTCCCATCAAATTATTAAGGATTAAAAACATTTTTTTTCTATTGAGTATGAATATTTGAATGCTATATGAAATTGAATTATTATTAAAATGTATCTCAGGTTCTTTGACTATAAGAAGAGAACAGTTGCTCATTATAGTTAATAGAGCTCTTATCATCCAGAAGATTCCAAAGTGTACACACAGCCTCAAATAGAGTATATTTGTTTGTGGGAGCAGAGGCATTTGCCTAGTAAAAAATAAACAATGTAAGGTTTAAATGCTATAGAGTTTTAGGATGGTGGAGATTCACATAGCTCAAATTGATCAAGACAGAGACCTTGGGACTTAGCTGAAAAGTGAAGAGGATTTACATAGGTGGAGCAGAGAAAGATAATGTGCTTGGAAATGGAGAACAGGAGATTCAAAACAATGGGCAAAACGAGGATATCTTAATTATATTCAGAGGGAAAGAAATAGATTCATTAGTTTGTATTAGAAGTTTGTGCAGTGGAAGAGAGATTGAGGGCAAAGTATGGAAGTCTCTGAACCCCAGGATAAGGGTTCATTCAATCATTGAGTAAACACTTAGTGTGTTACCTACTATATGCCAGGAAGTCTTCTAGGCACTGAGTTACATTGGTGAACAAAATGCATGAAAATTCCCTTCATGGAGTTTACATTCTACCATTTAAGATTTGATTTTTGGGCAATAGGAAACAAATTAAAGAATTTCAAACTGATAAATGATTATGTTCCAAATTCCCATTTTAAGAAGACTGATCAGTACCAGATGCCAAGATTGAAAAGAGAGAAGGTTGGAGGATAAGTTAGATGTAAGTGTTGAAATATGCTAGTATTTTCAACTATGGGAGAAATGGTAGAAAACTAAATAAGGGAATCATTATTAAAAGAAATTAGGAAGGTCTGATAAGTGGTCACATTGGGAAGGGAGAATGAAATTTCAAGTCTGAATGACTGAAAAATTATGCCATTGGCCAATGTCAAAGGGAAGACAACTAACTCAGTTTTAGACATATTTATCTTGATATCTTGGTAGGAAATTCTATTGGAACTATCCAAAGATCTGTTGGAGTTGAAAGCTAGAGTTCAGGAGAAACTCCAGAGCTAGAGTTTTAGATTTCTTCATTATCTGCACAAAGTGGTATTTGAGGCTTATCTATTTTCAAAGAAGTGAATGTCGAAATGGAGAACAGAGAGCCAAGGATATAAACTTAGGTTACAGGAAGTGGGGAGAAACAATGCAGAATTAAAAGAGAGAGAACCAAGAGTATGCAGCATTATTAAATAATAGTATAGGAGTTCAAAAAATAATAATATAGTAAATACTTCATAATATTTACTATGCATAAATATTGTTTTAAGTATTTTTTATATATTAACTCATTTTATCCTCTTAGTGAATCCTATTAAGTAGGTACTGTTTATCATCCTCATTGTACAGAGGAGGAAATTAAGGCAGAAAAAGATTACAGTGGAACCTTGAACAACTCAGGGGATTAGAGTGAGTTACCAAGGAAGGAAGGAAGGGAGGAACGGAGGGAGGGAGGGAGGGATAGGAAATGGAAGGAACGGTGGAATTATTGAGAACATCAACTTTATCCAGGGTCAGTCTACATGGGTTTAAATCTTGATTACCAGTTTTGTGATCTCAGGCAATTTAACTACAACTGACCTTTGAATACATGGTTTTGAACTGTGTGGGTCCTCTTATACATGGATTTTGTTCAATACAATACGGTACTGTAAATGTATTTTGTCTTCCTAGGATTTTCTTAACATTTTCTTTTCTCTAGCTTACTTTATCGTAAGAATATGGTACATGAGTTGCTTTTTTACAATTATGGATTCCTGAGTCTTATGCCTAGAGATTCTGATTGAGCATGTCTGAGGTGGGACTCAGGAATCTGCATTTTTAACAAGTAATTGTTAAAAGTACTACAAGTAATTGTGATACAGATAGACTAGTGATATGTTAACTTGTCAACCCATTCTTGACTTAGTTATTAAACATAATGCTGACTGCCTGTGAAATGCCTTAATGAGTAAGTATTCTTGTTCATATGTACCTGAGCAGAATCATTGTGGCTTAATCAAAATCCCATGCTTAAATATTTATGGAATGAATAATTAAGAGTGTCATGCCTACTGTATATAAGGCAATGTCCTAAGACCTGGGGTTATGAAGATATGTGGCATAATTATTCCTCTTAAGGAGTTTATTACCTGCCAGGAACAGGCTCTAATAAGAAAAATGAACTGGTATAGATGGTAGAAAGAAGTAAGAATAACCAACTGGTGACATAGGGCAGGAGATAATACATTATTCTGTCGAGAGTGAGTGGGAGGGAGCATGTGAAGCTTGGGTCTTTAAAAACGAATACGTGTTTGCCAAGGAGACATGAAAATTCAAGCCAATCTCTGTGGAGGTGGCAACATAGGCAACAGCATGGAGGTATAAAAGGTCCTAGCATCATGATTAGGGACCTGCAGTTGGAATGACTATAATATAGAGATGAGGATGGAAAGATCGTGGAGTGTCTTCATTGACATTTGAGAGATACGTGTTTAAACTTTACTCACTTTAAAGTATGGGTCCTGGAAATTAAGATTTCATTTTGTGTTTGGTACATAATGCACCTAAGTTAGAGACACAGAGTTTGTTAAAGTATAAAGGATACTTACTCTGGCTACAGTAATTAGGTGGGGGCCCCAGGCCAATAGCTGGAAGTGTTCTTTCACTGGGGCCTTTGAGAAGATGACAAAAAAATTCATAAAAATGACTTAATATTCACTTTGGGAAGAGAACTATATACACTTGTCAAATAGCTAACTAAAGCATGTTTATATATATATATTGCAAATGATAAAATATTTCAGTCCCTCCTCACTAGAGAAACTGATGAAAATTCTTAGCTTGGATGGTGAGGAATTTTTTCAGTTCTGATCCAATGTGAATTTCCTGTCTTTTATTATGCAAACTTTTTTGATCTTCTTTGCTGCCACTATTTCCTTCCCAAGTCTGTTTATGCTAGGATCTTTCTTCTTTTCTTCTGTTCCTTTATTCTCAGTGTCATGAACTAACTCAAATGTGCTTCTAAAACAGTTGGCAGAATGATGTTCCTTTCTTAGTTTGCTGGTCCAGGAGCTAGTGAGCTTTCCAAAATGTGTTCTTCTTCCATGTGGATGCCCATGTTGTGGGCATGTGGTGCTGGAAGGGTGTTTTATTCTGACTTTACTGGGAAATGTAAACTGGGAAGTTTATTGGGACTAGACCTGAAAACCAGACAGAAACACACCAGACAGTCTTGACACATTTTGCATATTACAAAGAGTCCACCATCACAATTCCACCCAACCACATTCCCTTTGAGCAGGATCAGTTTGATCAATTCACACATACTAGAGACTAGCTTACCTGTTCAAACAAAACCTGGAAGTACCATGAACTAAGCTAAGCCCACTGTCTATTAATTACTTGCTTTTGCCATCCCACTTGCCTGTTTCTCATTCCTTCTGTGTCATGTCTTACTGTTCTTTCCATTTAGCACAGATTCTGTTTTATTCATTTGTGAAGTGAACTAGATGGAGGCTACCAGTTGATTTGAAGGCAAATCACTTTTCTCTGGCAAGGAACCTTAATCAGTTTTAAGGTCCTAACCAATGGACTAGGATAATCCAAGTCCAAATACCAGACAAGATAAAATAAAAGGGACACATATGTTCAGTATGTCCCACTAAGTGCTCTGATATTTTATTTTGGTCTGCCATTCAAACAAGTGTCTGTGTGTTGTATGTTAAAGTTTGAATGAAATTAAAGTATAGCCACAGGGATGTTCATTACAATGGGCATCATGCCTATGAAGCAAAGTCTTACAGCGACACCATTCATATCACTGAAGTTCACGATCTGTCAGCATTTCCATTTTAAACTCCTTCTGAATGAATTCCAAAAGCTACAGTATTACCAGAGGGCCCATTAATTTCCAAATGTATATTTAAAGTTAAATTAAAACTGGTACTCTAGAGTATGTCTTTGAAACCTTAAAGATTTCTCCCCTGACTCTCTCTTCCCATTAAAAATTAATTGCTACAAATAATGTGCTCCTGATACCAGATGTGGTAGCAAGGTGGAGACAGGAGACAGACTGACTGAGGGAGAATTCTCTATAGGGATATATATTTTCTAAGCTTTTTAGTGTATCTCTACCCAAATTCCTTTATGGGACTGTTATAATGGAGTTATTTTATGGGAGTAATAGGTATTTCAGTAGTGAAAGGAATTTCTACTCAGATTTACTTCTCCTGAATCTCCCCTGGCAATTTCCCTCATTTTTCATAGTACAAAATTCTAGTCTAAAAGCTGGTGAAAAAAGTTTAATGTTACAACTTTTAATTAGAATGTGAGATTCTAGATGTACATAAATAAAATAATTTTTAAATAACAGTTTGAAGCTATGTTAGCAGGTAATTATGGTACATAGAATCATAATAGCACACCAAATGACATCTCCTAATACTAATTTTTTTTTTCATCAAGAAACATATCATTGGGGATGCCTGGCTGGCTCAGTTGGTAGAGCATGTGATTCTTGATCTCAGGGTTCAGAGTTCAAGCCCCACGTTGGGCGTGGAGCCTACTTAAGAGAAAAAGAAAGAAAGGAAGGAAGGAAGGAAGGAAGGAAGGAAGGAAGGAAGGAAGGAAGGAAGGAAGGAAGGAAGAAAAGAAATATATCATATGTCAATATAAAATTTAGAGAAGAATAAAACACAGTACCATATAGGAAATATGACAATATTAGTACCTTCAAGCCTTTCTGTGCTTCACTCCCAGCATCAAGCCCCACCCTTACCCCAGTCACATCTTGTAACATTTTAGAAAATATTTTAAAAGAAGGCTTAGGCTGAAACAATTTTGTTTTCAAGTATATGAAGAATTACTATTTACTCAGTGGCTTTTGTGAAAGATTATGCTAGGGGTTATAATATTTTTTTCCCCACTGAAAATAAATCCTTTGGTTTTTAGCTTCAGACACTTCTACATTTGTCCAGTCTGTCCATGACTCCATCTATGAGACTCATCCAGATCTTTGGTTGGAAAGGGCTCTCCCATTTCTGATCTCTCTGTGCCAGCCCTGTCTGTCACACTTGTTTCCCAGCAGCCCTTAAAGAAGAGTGTATGATTAATAGCAGGACTCAATATATAACTACTCTTGATTCCATTGGCTCTCATCCAATAGAGAATATGAATCCAAATGATTACATGTGACCCTCTTATGCTCTAAAATAAGATTTCCAACATATTCACACTTTTATTTATACCAAGGTCTCAAAGGTTTCAGATTGGCAAGAATCCCAAGATGAAGTTTTCTAAATTTACCCTTTGAATTGCACCTTTTAAAATTATTTATCCTGACATACAATTCTTAGGTTTTAACATTTACTATGATATAGTGCAGGTCTCCCATTTTGTTCAAGCAAACACTAGAGCTTATACTGACCATATGAACTCATCATGTAATTTTCCTTCTATTTCGTTTAGTGTTTGCACACAAATACTAAATCAAAATTCTTTCCTGTGCACCTGTTGGGAGAGACAGAGAGAGTAGAGAGACAGAGACAGACAAGACTCAAGACCCAATTTCTTTCTCTTTGAGTCTATTTACTTAGCTCACATTTCCACATTTCAATTTAGGAAGTAAATTGACTAGAAGGCTTTATTTGGATAACATACAAATCATTTCTCTCCTCAGAGGAAATTTTAGTCATATTTAAAGACTCTATAACAGTTCTAAAAGTTCTTTAAATAGTTGTGTTAATATTGAATAAAACTAAAAGAATTGCAAAACCACCTTGATGTTTAAATTGTCTCAAAATTAGAGATTTAGGATAGTATCTGCCCACTATAATCACTCATCATTTTATTCTCAGAGAGCATTTAGTTTTTCTTCATTTACCCACCCTCATAACCACAATGTGTGGTTTGTTTTTTTTTTTAAAGATTTTATTTATTTATTTGACAGAGAGAGACACAGTGAGAGAGGGAACACAAGCACGGCGAGTGGGAGAGGGAGAAGCAGGCTCCCTGATGAGCAGGGAGCCCGATGCGGGGCTCGATCCCAGGACCCTGGGATCATGACCTGAGCCGAAGGCAGACGCTTAACGACTGAGCCACCCAGGCGCCCCTCCAATGTGTGTTTTAACAAAATATCTGTAGCCTAGGACAAGAACAATATATTTTGGAATATATATTCAAGGGGAAAGTATTTAGAATTCCTTTAGTGCCAGCCCAAAAGTATGGGGCATTACTTTAGTCAAAGAAATACTAAATGTGGATAGAAAATATTTAGGAATTATAAGAAATGGAAAGAATTAGAGGGTGTCTTCAAGGGTAACCCTACTAATTCTAATAGAGATGGATGTTCTTCCTAAAAATCTTTGGTTTAAATAAAATGCAAGGGAAATAGTGTTGGACTACAGTAGCAAAGATGATTTTCCCCCCAGATCAGCATTTTACAAAAGAAGGAATATGAAAGGAAGGATTTTTAAACTTATGGCCCAGATTGCATAAAGGATTGTTTCCATTATATGAAAGTTAAGTAGCTTCTGAATGTCATGAATGAATATCTGCTTTGTGTGGAATGCTTCTTTTAAATGCATTGTGATATTAAGCACATTTATGTAAATAATGGGTGATGGTTTAAATATTACATAAACATCACCTTTGAAATGTGATACTTCTGAAAGACTCCACTGACCCTGTTACTTTTGGCTTAAGAAATCAGTGAAATCATACAGGATTTTAAGGAAATCCACAGGAATGTATAAAATCCCCGTCCCACTCTGGAAGAGAAAATCAATGCTCTTTTTATGTACCTATAATTCTATAGGCAGGTCTATAGTTTATAGCTGGAATAAGTCCATGTACATTTGTATGTGATATGGTAGAGTAGGCTTAACCCAGTATGGGATCAAATCCTAGCTTTGCCACTTAGAAGCATGGGATCTAAGGTGGATTACTTAATTTCTCTCACCTTCAGCTTCCCTGTTTGCAAAGTAAGTGTAATATACTGCTATTTATGTTCACAAGGGTGCTGTGAAGATTAAATGAAATAATCCCAGGCAGCTGGGTGGTTCAGTTGGTTAAGCATCGGACTCTTGATTTCGGCTCAGGTCATGATCTCAGGGTGGTGAGATTGAGCCCCTCACCAGCTCCTCACTCAGTGGGGAGTCTGCTTACTATTCTCTCTCTCTCCCTCTGCCCCTCCCCTCTCTTACTCTCTCTCTCAAATAAATAAATCTTTAAAATATAATAAATGAAATAATCCCATGTAAGTTTCCCGTCTCTGGCACATAGCACATGCTCAATAAATGTTATGGCCTCCCAACCACCCTTTGAGGTCTGTAGTCCAGGTATTGTTTATCCCAATTTTACAAATCATGAAACAGACTTGAAGACAAAGCTGCAGTCACAGAGCTAAGGAGTAGCAGAGTCACATTAGGAATATAGGTCTTGGGATGCCTGGGTGGCTCAGTCGTTAGGCGTCTGCTTTCGGCTCAGGTTGTGATCCCAGGGTCCTGGGATCGAGCCCCACATGGGCTCCCTGCTCAGCGGGAAGCCTGCTTCTCCCTCTCCCACTCCCCCTGCTTGTGTTCCCTCTCTCGCTGTGTCTCTCTGTCAAATAAATAAATAAAATCTTTTAAAAAAAAGGAATATAGGTTTTGCTGATGATAATGATAATAATAACAACAGTAGTAATACTATTTCTGACGATAATGATAACAGTAGTAACATTATATTTACTATTATTAGGTAATGACTTTCATGCTGGCTTATTGATTGACATTTTACTTCAGTTTACTTCTTATTTGCAACTGCTGTGAAGCTTTCATTGCAGCCAGGAAACAGAGTGTCCTCTCACAGAGAGAAAAGCTTCTCTTCCCTGGCTGCATGGTACAAGCCCGGGACAACCAGAAACAGCCCTGTTTTCACTTGGAAACAAAACAAAATAAATGCTGAAATTACTTAAGCTATCAGTTCAAACTGAGATGCATCTGCCTCCTAACCTTTCCAAATGGTAATAATTACTGGTTTTAATGTTGATGACTTGCCACTACTCAAGACCTATATTTATATCCCTATAAATGAATGTGTATTCACAGAGCTAGTTTACATGTGAAATAAACATTCCTATGAATCCTAGAGTGTTTGCTTTAGACTCTTAGCCAGTTAGTTCACCAGGTATTAGCAGGCCAGAGTCCAGGTCTGTGCTATGAAAGATTTATTTCAGTAACATAGACAGCTTAATACTGGCTACTGAATCTAGTATAGTCAGGAGAGGAAAATCCTTTGCTCCCTTTATTGGTTTCAATATTCTTGAAAACCTGCGAAATCTGTGGCCGTGTGTGTACAGGGTAGAATATAATATTTCTTTATAAGTGAATCAATGTTGATCCAAGATAAGGTTCCAGAGGGGTTAATTCTACCCAGTTAAAGGACTGCTCAGACGTCTGTGAGTGTGTGCATACATTGCACACACACAAGCTGTGACCATATGAAGCCAATATGAGTTCACAAATGACAGGATCTGACAGACTAATCTAATTTCCTTTTTGAACAGATTGGCAAAACTTGGATCAAAGGAGTGAATATCAATACAGTGTATCTGGATCTTGGCAAGGCATTTGACTAGATTTTTATGATACTCTTATGAAACCAGAAAGAAATGTGTTTTAGATGATAATAAGCCAAATAGTATATAATTACTCAAGGGATGTTAATTAATAAATAGATATGAACCACCATAAATATCTTACAGTATATTATAAGTTCTGATGTTAGCAATTTCCAAGCTGAAGTTTTCAAGTTCTTAAATGAGGACATCAAGGACATTTGAGGATGCTGATTAAATTTGGAAACACTATTATCATTGGGATTTGAATGGGGTGACCAACTTTTCCCAAATTGCCTCAGACTTTCCCACTTTGAGCACTCAAAATCCCAAATCCTGGGAAACCCCTCAATCCCAGGTAAACCAGTGTGATGATTAGTAATCCTAGATTTGAGCAGTGACCAGGAGCTAGAAATGACCAAGCAGCAAACAGGAAAGCACTGATTCAAGAGAGCCCGAGTATTTTGAGGACTATAAGTGGTTCAGGCTCACTGTAGATAACAAGAATTCAGGTTCTGCAGGATTTTTTTAAATTGTTGTGAAATATACCCAACATAAAATTGACCATTTTAACAACAATTTTTAAGTGTATAGTGGCTTTTAGGTACATTCAGCTTGTTGTGCAACCATAACCACAGCCAATCCAGAACTTTTTTCATCTTCCCAAGCTGAATTTCCAATTCATTAAATAATAACTCCCATATTTCTCTTACTGCCAGCTTCTAGCAACCACCACTCTATTTTCTGTCTCTATGAATTTGTCCACTTTTAATTACCTCATATAAGTGGAATCATACAGTATTTGTCTTTTTGTGACTGGTTTATTTCATTTAGCATAATGTTTTCAAGGTTCATCCATGTTGTAGCATGGTCAGAATTTCCTTCCCTTTTTAAGTCTAATATATATATATATATATATGTATGTATATATACCACATTTTGTTTACCTATTTATCTCTATTTATCCCATTCATTCATTCATTGAGTGACATTTGGGTTGCTTCCACATTTTGACTATTGTGAATAATGCTACTATAAACATGGGTATACAAATATCTGTTTGAATCTCAATTTCAATTGTTTTGGGTACATACCTAGAAATGGGATTGCTGGATCATATGGCAATTCCATTTTTAATTTTTAAAGGAACCTCCATACTGTTTTCCGTAGCAGTGATACCATTTTACATTTCCACCAGGAGTGCACAAGAATTCCAATTTCTCCACATCCCTGCCAAAACTTACTTTTTTAAAAAAAAATATAGTAGCCATCCTAATGTGTGTGAAATGGTACCTTATTGTGGTTTTTCATTTTCCTAATGATTAGTGATGTTGATCATCTTTTCACATGCTTATTTTCCATTTGTATATCTTCTTTGGAGAAATGTCCATTCAAGTCTTTGTCCATTTTAAAAATTGGGTTGTTAGTTTGTTTAGTTGTAGTTCTTTATATGTTATAAATTCCCATCCTAATGAGTGTGTCCACAGGATCTTAATGCCATCAAATGCATTTAGGATTATCCTCTCACAAGATGAAATTATTTAAGAATTTTGAGCAGATAGTATCAAGAGAGTTAAATTTGGGTGGTTCACTCTGGAGAAGAAGAAAGATTGAAGGGGGGGGGGAGCCTGAAGCAGGGTAACAATACAGAAGCTTTTATCATTATCAGTCAAGAAACAATGAAGACCTTTGGTAGTGGAGTTGAGGAGGAAGAGATATACATGAGATTTTTAACAGGACAATATCAAAAGGGCTGGATGACTGATGGGCTGTGAGTGGGAGAAATCCAAGATGATTTCCCAGTTTCTTAGGAGACTGGGTGGATGGTAACATCATTCACCAAACTCAGGACTCAAGGGAAAGGTAAAACCAGTTTTATTTAAATTGAATATGAGGTACCTGTGAGGCAGCCAGGTGGATATGCCTAGTTGGTGGCTAAATATATTAACCTGGAGGTGAGCACAAAAAAATCTGGGCTTGAGATAGACTTATCACTGTGTAGGTGAACCCTGAAACCATAGAATGTCCAAGGACAGTGGGTGAAATAAGAAAAGCATATTGATTTCTGAGAAACACCCGAATTTATGGGCTGGGCAGAGCAAGAAAGAACAACTTCAGCTCAATATAAGAAGAATGTTCTAAAAATAAGACTTGTCCAAAAAATGGGGGGAAAATCCTTTTGCTGAAAGTAGTTCCCAGCCACTGGGACTATTGTCAGAAGCAGGACAACCACATACCTGCATGTCACAGGAGGGATTCATTCCCTGGTAAGGATTTGGTTTCTATTTAAGAATATACTTTTTAAAAAAGATTTTATTTATTTGAGAGAAGAGAGAAAGAGCGCACAAGTTGGGGGGAGAGGAAAAGGGACAAGCAGACTCCCTGCTGAGTGAGGAGCCCGATGTGGGGCTTGATCCCAGGACCCAGGGATCATGACCTGAGCTGAAGGCATTCGCTTAACCTACTGAGCCACCCAGGCGTGCCAAGAATATACTTTTTAATGACTAAAAAAACCTACCATTTCATCAGAAAACAATGTGAATTAACAAAACCCTGGGAGATCTTTACTTGTTTAATACTTGAAGTTTCTAGGACTGATTGAAAAAGAAGAAATACATGAGGCTTTTTTAGTCTTCTAAATTAAGGGCTAGGCATATCCCACTCAGAAACTGCTGCAAATATTTTCAGAATATAAGCCAAAATAATAACGGATTCTCTTTTAAATAATGCTTGCTGAAAGACTCAGACTTACTGGCCAAAAGTCTTTAGTTCCAGTAAGATGAGTAAAAGAACTTGCCAGCTCTTCTGAAGACAACTCCCCCTGTGGCAAAAGAAGGCTGTGTGTTCAATTTTTTTCCAGTTATTAATTATGAATATGGGGACATAATGAATAAAGGAAATATGAATAAGAACATAAAGCAGAATTACTCTTGTTCTCTGTCCCAAATCATGAGGATTACAAAATCCTCATGATTTGGGACATGGGAAATGGAAAGCAACAGAATAAAACTTCTCCAAAGAGCCACTTGATAAATATTCCATCTTCTGGCTGGGAAGAAAGAGCAACCTTTGCCTTTGAGTCCTTTCTTTGGTTCTGTAACTCATAACGAGGCCCACCTGCCTCAGCATGCTGACTGACAGCACAGCTGCACTCTGTCAGGCAAGGTCTGCTCCCAGGATCCACCAGACCTGGATGAAGGTCAGATCACCAGTTAATGCAATCTCATTGCTGGTCTCTGAGGAATGGTAACTGGCTTTCCAAACAAATACAAACAGTTTGGGAATCATCTCTATAGTCCACACATAGGCAAAGCTATTTGGGAATGAAGGCAGTAAGTCTTTTTTTGTTTAAAAGCCTGAATTATTCATTTTTTTTGTCAGTCCCTCCCCCATCCTCACCTCTGAGAAAGTGAGATTTCTATAAAACCTGCACCATTCTAATATCCTTTCAAGGTCAGACAGTGATGATTTGAATCCTGCCTCTATCATTTGTTAGCTGTGTAAACTCAGCTATCTTTGCCTTGGTTTCCTTATCTGTCCAATTTGTTATAATACATACAGAGCTTATAACAGTGCAGATACATAGTACTCAACAATGTATGCAGGATATGCAGAGTTCCTGTACCCATCGATTTAGAGAACTCATCAAATCAACTGATGTTCTTCCTGAATGGGTAAGGGAAGAGGACCAAGGATGCTTAGAAAATTAGCCTTTGGTTCAAAATTGTAATAGATTGCTTCATTTGTTGAGCTATTGGTGTAAATCACCTTTTCACACTTATTCTCCAGGGTCTAGGGTCTCCAATCTTATCCCGATGAGGAGCTATTTATGAAGTAATGCCATCCCCCAAATCTTCAGTATGCTGACCTGTGTGGGGTCCTTTGAGTTCCAGGTGATGAGAATTTTGGAGGCAGGAGAAAACCAATTGCTAAGAATTGATACCATCTGGCTCATTGATTCAATTTTTGAATTAAAGTACCTTTCTATTTTAAGCTATCACCATCACCATCAAATCCTAGAATTTTAGAGCTGGAAGAGACATTTTATTATTATCAAATCTAACTCCTTCAATATATATATATTATATATATATATATATAGAGAGAGAGAGAGACAATGAGACACAGATGCTAAGTCATTTGCTCAATATATTTTTTAAAAGATTACATTTATTTATTTGAGGGAGAGAGATTGAGAAAGAGCACAAGCAGGGGGAGAGGGAGAAGCAGGCTCCCCATGGAGCAGGGTGCCTGACGCAGGGCTCGAGCCCAAGACCCTGGGATCATGACCTGAGCTGAAGGCAGATGCTTAACTGACTGAGCCACCCAGGCGCCCTGCTCAATATTTTTTAACCAATTAGTGGTAAAGGACTAAAATCCACCCTTCCTGGTTCAGTTCCCTCATTCATACTTTCATCCAACAACTATGTCTTAGATTCTTCTGATGTGCAAAATATTGAGAGTAAGGAGGTCAATAAAGCATAGTCTCAGCCCTCAAAATGTTACAGTCTAGAGGAGCATTATACCAAGTAGATGGACCATTCCATTTTAATGGTAAAATATTCAGTGCTCTACTGTTGAATGGAAAGATGCCAGAAGGGCATGCTGTAGTCTGCTGAGAACATCTCATCATCACTGAGGAGGACTTACTTTGTGTCAACACTGTCTAAGACTTGGGATACAAATGTACAAAGGCACTCTGCTACCTTCCAAAGGTTGTAAAGTGTATCACAAATACAGTAAAAACTAGCACATTCCGTGTTATGTGAGTATTGCAGACAGTAGAGTACTAAAGAGTTTAAAAGATGGAGAGCTCACCAAAGGATGGGGCCATCGGAGGAGATAAAAATGGCATTGGACTTCAAAGGAAATAACATTTCGTGTTTGGAATTTATCCCAAAAAAGTAGAAATGTGATTCTTCCTTATGTCAAACCTGATTCCTTCCCCCAATATGACAGGTGTTCTCACAACAGTCTTTTTCAGAATTTGTAAGGAAGAACTTAAATGTGATAGTCTTAGAGCATCCCTTCCTCTGCCACATGTCTTATTTTCTCTATGCTTCCTAGTTTATCCTCTCTCAAGGATTTTTTTAATATTCAAATGTATTTTAGAGATTATTCACTTATTCCTTCTCATATCCCATTCTAGCTGTTCCTCCACAAATCTTTTTCCTAATCCAGGTTTTTAAGAAATATTTCAAAATGGGTTTTATTTTTCATATTAAATTTTGACATTTTCCTAACATAGCTCAATATGTGTCTTTTAAGTAAAAAGTTTTCCAAACAACAAAATTGTCACAATGTTACCATGAAATATCTTTCAACCATTTAAGTGTGAATATGTGTTTGTGAATTTTAAAGTATTAAAATCTACTAAGTGAGTGATAGGAAAACAGACTAATATCGAATGCCTAGACATTATTACCTAAACTTGGATAAAGCAGGAAATTTTCCAAATCAAATATGAAATCATCAGCCCAATATGATTAGGAGAAAAGTGATGTAATAAAATCAACTTTTACATATCTATATGGCATGTTGCATTTCCTAGGAATCTTCAAATGTTTGCTTAAGGATAGCCAAAGCAATTGTAATAAAAGATAACTCTTTGAAATCATATTTCTAAAAATTTATAAATTTCCCCAATTCCCTACATTATTTAAAGAAAAAGTTATTTTCCCAGGAAGGAAACTTCATTTTAAAAAACCACTCCAGTATTTCCCTTGCAAAGAAATAAGCCAGATAATTCTAACACATGGAATTTTACTTGGGGAAAATTCAGAAATAGAGGGAAACTTTAATAACTCTTTCATACTAACAACCACTGTGTAATTCCTGGAAGTTTTCTTCTTGATGAAGGATGATGAGATAATAATCAAAGTCTACTGAGAAACAAAATAAACAAAAAACCTGGAAACCAGCAGCAAGTGGTTATATGGTATCCATACAATATTCTATGAAGAACCTGGACTGGCATCAAGATGCCTGAATTTGCCACTGACCAAGTAGAAGAGAACAAATTCCATAGATTTGTTCCATTTGATGTTTTTGACAAATGTATATACCTCTGAAGCCACCACCCCAAACAAGATACAGCAGGTTTCCATCACCCTACAAAGTTCCTCATGTCCCACTCAATCTCCTCCCCCATCCTGGCCCCAGGCAGCTACTGATTTTATTTCTACCACTGTATACTAGTTTTATCTTTTATAGAACTTCATGTAAATAGAACCATATAATATATACCCTCTTGTCTGACTTCTTCTGTTCAGTTGTTTTTGAGGCTCATCTCTGCTGTCATGTGTGTTATTCTTTCTGCTGCAGAGTATATCCCATTGTATAAATATACAATTTATTTATCCATTCCCTTGCTGATGGATATTTGGGTTGTTTCCAGCTTGGGACTATTATAAATAAAACTGCTATGGATAATCTATCATCATACTGTTTTCTATTTGTCTCTTCAAATTATTTGTTCCTCTGTTTTTCCTTTCCTGCCTTTATTTGGGTTAATCAAACATGTTTTTAGTGTTCCTCTTATTTCCTCTATTGGCTCCTTTACTATAACTTTTTGTTTTTAATTTTTAAGTGGTTGCTCCAGCACTAACAATATGCCCATTTAATTTATCAAAGGCTATTTATAGTCCAATATTTTACCACTTCACTCTTTATACCAGACTCTTCACACTTTCCATTTGCTACTCCCCATGTCACAAATATAATAATTTACAAGAATATAACTGCATTTACCTACCCTTCCTTTTACTCTTTCAAAGCTGTCAACCTCACTTTACAATGTTGTTATTTTCCATTTAGATGGTAAATGACTTTTATATTTACCCATTTACTTACCATTTCCAGCTCCCTCCATTCCTTACTATAGATTGGAGTTCCATATGGCATAACTTCCCTTTAGCCTGAAGAATACATTTTATCGTTTCTTATAATGCAAGTCTTTATTATGGGAGTTTTTGGAAACTATTTCTGAAATTCTTCAAAAATTGAACTGACAGGGTTTTTTTTCCCAGCAATTTAAAGATATTATTCCATTGTCTTCTGGCCTCCATTGCTTCTAATAAGCTAGCCATTATTTATATCATTACTTTCCTATAATTAATATGTCTCTTTCCCTTCTACTTTCCAGATTTTCTCTCTCTTTGGTTTTCACCAGTTTAATGGGTTTTTTCTTTATTCATTACTGCTTATTTCTTGGATATAAATCAATGTTTTTTTTTATCAAATTTAGTAAAATTTCAGTCATTATGTCTTCAAATATGTTTTCTTCTCTATACTCAGTGTTGGGGACTCTGTTACATGTATGTTAAACCATTTGCTATTGTTCTATGGGTCCTGAGGCACTCTTAATTTTTTGTTAATTTTTTCTCTGTTCTTCAGATTAGAAAATACCTGAATTTTAACTCAGGGTCATTGATTTTTTTCTTCTGCCATCTATAGTTTGCTGTTAAGCTCATCTGGTGAATTTTTAATTTTATTGGAATTTTCCATTCTAGAATTTCCTTTTTTTTTAAGTTTTTTGTACTCTGCTGAGATACCCTATTTCCTCATTAAGATCATACATTCCTTACTTACTTGAAAACTTTTGTTTCATTCTTTTTACTATATTTATAATGGCTACTTTAAAGTCTTTATGTGCTAAAACTAATATGTGGGAATTCTGGAAGTTGGTTCATATTAACTGCTTTTTTTCTTTTTAAAAGATATTACTTATTTATTTGACAGAGAGAGAGAGAATGAGAGAGGGAACACAAGCAGGGGGAGTGGGAGAGGGATAAGCAGGCTTCCTGCTGAGCAGGGAGCCCGATGCGGGGCTCGATCCCAGGACTCTGGGATCATGACCTGAGCCGAAAGCAGACGCTTAACGACTGAGCCACCTAGGCACCCCTAACTGCTTTTTTCTTGACTGTGAGATTTCTCTGCATGTCTAATAATTTTGTTTGCATATAAACTTTGCAGATGATTCTTTGCAGAGACACTGGATTTTGTTACCTTACTTTAAAGAGTGTTGATTTTTTTTTAAGATTTTATTTATTTATTTATTTATTTATTTATTTATTTATTTGAGAGAGAGACAGATAGAGCCAGCACAAGCAGAGGGGTAAGGGCAGAGGGAAAGGGTGAAACAGGTTCCCCACTGATCAGGGAGCCCGACATGGGGCTCGATCCCAGGATCATGACCTGAGCCAAAGGCAGACACTTAACTGACTGAGCCACCCAGGTGCCCCTAAGAAGTAGTTTAACTGCTGAGCAACTTGAACTTGGGTAACCATGGTCTTAAACTTTGCTAGCATGGTTCTGTGGAAAGTTCACGGTGTTTTCCACATTCCTATTACTGGGCATATTTATCTCTAGGCAGGGAGAGAGTTTGGAAGTTTAGGTTTTGTTATAGTGGATCTAAAGTTTAGGTTTTGTTATAGTGGATCTAAAGTAGATGTTATTCTAGAGTGTGCTTCTTACTTGTAGGGAATGGCCTTACTGGTATTTCAGCTAAACGGCTAGGATGTTGGTGAAATATTAACTCAATCTCTCTATTCTGATTGGGCTGGAGCTCTAATGTTTTCCAGCACTGCTTGGTCCACCAGCTTACTGTGCCAGGGTCAAAAAATTATCCCCAGACAGAGGTCAAGGGTGAGGCTCACCTTGTGAGCTTTCCTTCTCTCAGAGATTATTTTTGTGCTGCCTGTGGTCAAATGCCTGCAAATAGTTGCCTTGTACATTCTGTTTAGTTTTATGGCAGGAGGATAGTCCTCTGCCAGTTATTCAGTCTTATCCAGAAGGAGAAGTCCTCCCCAGGTATAAAATGACTTTGCTTTCTGGCTCGAATGACTAGGTGGTAAGGGCTCCATTAACTGCCTTAGGAAATCTGGGATCAGGAGCAAGTTTAGGATGAACGGTGATGACTTGGGTTTTGTTTGTGTTGCATAGAAGGTATGAGAGAGGCTGGTAGAGATAGTGATAGTGTTATTCACTCATTAATACTTGCTCTTAAAATTGATCACCATTTATGCATACACAAACTATTCTTTCCTATTATATTACCTTTAAATATCCTCTTTAGGTTTACCTGGGTGGCTCCGTTGGTTAAGTGTCTGACTCGATTTCAGCTCAGGTCTTGATCTCAGGGTCATGAGTTCAAGCTCTGTGTTGGGCTCCATGCTGGGCGTGGAACCTACTTAAAAATAAAATAAAATAAATATCCTCTTTAAATTTTAAGAAACATAAATAGCATTGATTTGGACTCTTTCTTGAATTATTTTAGAACTAGAAACAAAGTTGTAGTAAGGGAAGTGTTTGTTTCCAAAGTGAGTTGTCAAAAACTTTGAAGGTTTTTTTTTTTTTCTTTTCTTTGAGGGGGAAAGAGCATCCGTTTAATCTTGTGATAAAACTATTTCTGTCTTTTTCTTCCACACTGCCTGAGTATTACCATTCAGCTACTGTACACTAGATATAACTCTGTGCCACACACATGTGTTCTCACTGAGGTCAAACTCCTCCAGTGTACCAACCACAAATATGAAATAAAGGTGCTGACACAACTGGAAGAACATGAGCAATAACGACGAATATATTTGGGTGTTCCTGTGGGCTAAGACAGGAATGAAAGTTAAAAAAAAACAAACAAAAAACAAAAAAACAAAAAAAAACCACTCTTGTACAACCTGAGCCATCACTATTCCACTAGACATTTCAGTTTTACCAGTGGTAAAACTGCATGAAGGGCAGTCGGGGATTAGACTGTAAAATTCTCCTGGCAGTCATTCAGGGCGGCCACTGCCAAGGAGAAATGATACCGTGTCCATTTCTGCAGACTGGGCAGGTCAGCTTCCCACTTGCATCCAGTTTATGACATTCCCTATATCTGGTTGGTAGCTAAGGGGGCTGCAACCTTGAACCAAAGGTCCACAGGGATTTGTATCCTCTGGTCTCACTTCTAAACATGTTAAATGCTGGACCTCATCAGCAGGAACATTTTGGTGCTGCAAATGTACCAATTTTAGTCTCTATCTCCCTCCTCCACTCCCCTCCCCCCTTACTAGGACCTGTTTCTCACTATCTCAGGTTCTGCTCTTTGTGCCATATGGATGCATATTAATTGAACTAATCTTGGTTGAATGAAAATGAACAGAAAGTGCTATGGTTTGCTTTTAGTGTTACGGCAGAAGTCAAAATAATTCATAAGAATTTAATATTCTTTAGCTAGACTGGTGACCATTAGATGACAGACAGCTTTAAGTCTGTGTTTTATTTACTTTGCTTAAATTCTTGGTGCCTAATTCAGTGCCTAACCCATGGAAAGCATGCTTGATAATTTTTGCTGTAGAATGAACACCAAGAAAAAGACACCTGTTCCAGTTACTTTAGCATAGGACACTCTAAAGAAAGGTAATATGTTGGCATTCCATCACCTTTAGTCCCAACTGCCCTCGTGTGCTTTCCTGACATAGTGGAATGAATTACTTGTTTGCTACACCAAAAAAAGAAAGAAAGAAAAAAAGATGTTGACAAACTTTGACATTTAAATCCTGGTCTCATTAATTACTACTTAGCTGCATGGCAATGGGCAAGCTACTTGACGTCAAGTCTCTGGACCTCAGTTTTCTCATCTGTAAAATGCAGGTAGTAATTGTACTGACTTCATAGGATTCTTGTAAAGATTAAAAAATAAATGGCATTATACATGTATTGGCCACAATAATATCTTAATATATAATTATTATTATAATTGTTATTGAATAATTTTTAAGGAGATAAATTGACAAGAATGATGTTTATAAATGCCATAAAAGCTACAACTAGGAGCTTCATAAATGCTAACCAGAAGCAATAAATACACATACTTTGGTTATTAACCAAAAATCTGTCTTCAGGCCAAGTGGAAAATAACAAATTTGTTCTTGTATAAGCAAAGATTTTTAAATGCTTGTAGCCCATTCTCATGCCTGAAGTAATGTATAGGTATATTTATTTACTCGATAACTATAGTCGTCTGAATTATATCGCTCCAAAAGTTATGTTGAAGTCCTAATTCCCAGTACCTGTGAATGTGATCTTATTTGGAAATAGGGTCTTTGCAGATATAATCAAGTTACAACAAGGCATATTAGAGTGGGCCCTGAGCCCCATGACTGGTGCCTGTTTATGAGGAGAGGAATATCAGATATAGAGACACAGAAACACAGGGAAGAAGGTCATGTGAAGATGCAGGCAGGAACCCGAATGATGCAGCCACAAGCCAAGGACACTGGCAACCCCCCAGAAGCTAAGAAGAGGCATGGAAGAATTCTTCCCTAATCCTTCACAGGGAGCATGGTCCTGTTGACAATTTGATTTTGGGCTTCAAGGCTGCAGAACTGTGAGAGAATAAATTTCTGTTGTTTAATGCCACAAAGTTTTTGTTACTTTGTTATAAGCCAATACAATAACTTACAGAAAAGGGGGGCCTTTTTTTCTCCATTTTAAAATTTCATTGTGAAACAAAGGTTTAAAAATATCTTCAGTTGGGTTTTGTTTAAAATATATGGTTTGCATTCAGGAACTTCACACTTCATTTTCCTTTTTAAATTTTTTGGAGGGGACTGATATACACTATGGAAAGACAACTGCAGGGAGAGGTGTTTTAAACATGGGGTTATGTTTAAGTAATGTGACTGATCTTTAAAGAGTGTGAGTTACATTCTAATAATGTGGAAGTTCTTTATAATGTTTTCCAGGAGACGGGGTTTTGAACTCTATGTGCAGGAAACCATTACATTGGGGGAAAATATTGCTTTATGGGTCTCTGGCTGGGACTTTTAAGTGTTATGTATGAGAAAACATTGAAGCTGGGGGAAGAGAAAGATGTTATAACAAAGTGATCTTTATTATGTTTCAAAACACTAAATTCTGAAGAGTGTTAATAAGCACTCTTCAAATTCATTCTTATTTGATTGCTTTTGTTCACATTTCTGGAGTTGATTTTACTTGTGTTTAAAAAAAAAAAAAACTCCTTTGGAAGTAAAATAAAAACACGCACAAAGCCTTTCAACCAAAAGCACACAATGCTTCTTGAGATATCACAGTTCTAGTTAGAGAACATGACACAGCTCTCTAAATGATGAACAAACAACAGAGGCCATTATGTAATAGAGGGTATCCAGGATGTGGGCACAGGCAGCATGGGTGAGAAGAAACAGCTTTGAAGTTACATAGAGTCCAGATACTTGGAGGACAATGGTCATTTCAGTTACATTTATTTTACTTTTTATTTTTCACACCTATATAATGGAATAAATTTTTTAAAAGATTTTATTTTTTATTTATTTGACAGAGAGAGCACACAAGCAAGGGGAGCGGCAGGCAGAGTGAGAGGGAGAAATAGGTTCCCCACTGAGCAGGGAGCCCGATGTGGGGCTCAATCCCAGGACCCTGAGATCATGACCTGAGCCGAAGGCAGACTCTTAACTGACTGAGCCACCCAGGCATCCCTTTCTCATACCTCATTGGTTCTTGATGGATCATTTGAGCAAACACACACAAAGTGGATAGAATAATTTCTAGCACTCAGAGAAGCTCAATAAATACCTTTTCTCCTTCTTCTCCATTGAATCTTTTACATTTGAGATGATCTCTCTGTCTTTATATCCGGAGACTGGAAAGAGTCTGGATGAAATGTCAGCACTGTGTTCACAGACCCAAGTTATACTGCAATGACTAGAAAATTCCAGTGTCTTCTTTAGCAGCATGGGATCTGTTAGATTTCCCCCTGGAAAGCACAGAGGCTTTACCATCATACTGGGCGATGCCTGGAATTGCCTGTTCAGGTGTAATCACATTCTGTCCCAGAGCTTGAAAGAGATTTCTGCTCATTTTGCGATTTCAGCATGGTACAAAGAAAACAATACTGAATTGGGAGCAATGAGAAATAGGTTGGGGTATAGCTCTAATCTATTTTGTCCCTAATTTCTTCAACTATAAATTCAGCAGGTGGGAATAGATTGATCTCCAAGATTATTTTGGAGATATTAGCTAAGGTATATTTTGGAGTCAGAGGGCTTGAATGGTTTGAATCTTGGCTCCACCACTTAATTGTTCAATTTTTGCCAAGTCATTTAACCCCTTGGAGCTTTAGCTGCATCTATTGAAAAATAGCCAATACATAATTGAAAGGATTGTTGTAAGGATTCAATGAGAAAAATATTGGAAGCATCTGGCACAAAGCAAATTCTCAATAAACATTAGCTCCCTTTTACTAGATGAGTATTTCTTAAACTATAGCATGAATCAGAGTCACCTGGAAGGCTTCTAAAAACACAGAGGTGAAGCCCCCAGAATTTCTGATTCAGAACGTCTGGGGTTGGAGCCCCAAGATTTGCATTTCTAGTGAGTGCCCAGGTGATGCCCCTGATCATGTGTTGAAAATCAATGCTCTGCATCAGGAATTGGCAAAGTACAGCACTTGGGCTGTATTTGGCCCACTGTTTGCTTTTGTGATTAAAGTTTTATTGGAACACATACATGCCCATTGGTTTACATATTATCCGTAGTTACTTTCCCACTATAACAGCAGAGTTGAGTGCTTACAACAGAGACTGTATAGCCCACAAAGCCTAAAATATTTATTCTTTGGCCTTTTATAGAAAAGTTAGCAGACCTGCTGTAGACTATCATGTGGTATTCTTCCTAGGGAGTTTTAGGGCTCTGACAATTTGTTTAAAGTGTATTTTCTGTCAGGAGGCCTAGATATCTTCCCAAATATTAGAAAACATATTCTCTGTGAGCCTGAAGACTTGCTTAACTGAATCCATGGAAATATAATGATATCCTTGCATAGGGGCCTCTTGAATTTGAACCCAAGCTTTGGTTATTTCACTTCTTATATGTTAAATGGGGATAGTAATAGTACTCATTGCATAGGGCTATTATGCAGATTAAAGGGAGTTATACTTGAAGCATTTAGAAAAGTCCCTGGCATATAGAAAGCCATCAGTAAGTATTAGCTATTACCATTATTATTAAGGGAAAAGGCACCTTCAGAGGGCTCTGTTCTCAGAACCACACTTCCCCTTTCCAGGTTCTTCAAGCTTTTTAATTAGTATATGAGATCATAAAGTGTATTCATTATATGTTTATGATAGCAATATAGCCACTTACTCTAGTTTAAAATATTTGATCACAAATCTTGTTATCTCTAATAAATATCAAAAGCAAAGAGACCAAATTGCGTTTTTATGGGGATGATTCATTAGAACTAATGACAAAATTAATAGGGCAGATTTAGACAAATCTGTTCCTTCCAGCAGTCCTTTGTGGAGCCTTAAAGTCTTTTCTGAAATGGGAAGGAGATGAAAGGTCCTTTAAATGAAAAAAAAAAAAAAAAAAATCCGGCATATCATGTGAAGGAATCTCTGCGGTCAAGTTTAAATTTTTATCCTGAGTTGTTTGTTCTGAGTCTGAGGCTGTCCAGAAAGGTCACGGAAAATAAGTTTTCTTTGGGTTCTATCACAGGGCTGTTTTGCTTGTAGAACTTTGCCTTCTAACAATCTTTGAACTTGAAGCGCTGGGCACACAAATGATGAACTACAGGCGCTTACTCGTGACATGAACACGGTATCAGTCAGCTCCACCCTCTTTCCCATCCTTTTGACTGTCATCTTGCTGTCGCTCGGCATACTAACACCACACTTTTCTTGTACCTCCTGACAGCAGAACAGTCTTAAGAGCAGAGCTGGGCAGATATCCATTAGGTTCCTGCGTTTTTCCTTAGAACTTGTAAGCCCGGGCCTCTTTTTCCTCTTTTCTAAAATGAGATCATTGACTCATATAGTATTGTGAATATGAAATCTGAGAGCATAGGACAAGTGCTTTGCGAACTCCTGATGTATGTGAGGACTCCACAAATGTTACAGCTTTGTCTTCTACCCCCGTTACCCCCGCCATTTTTTGAACTATGTAATGAGACCTTATAAAGTAATGTCTTTACTTAGTCCTTTAAAAATGGTTTCCTAAGAATCTGGGTCCTTTAAGCTGAACTGTAGCCCTCACTCAAGGGGAACAGCCGTGTGTGAAAGAATTAAAAGCAGCTGGGTTAGGAACAGGCTTTCCTTTAAAAGGGTGGTTCTGAGAGAGCGCTGGGGCGTGCAAGGGGGCCAGAGGAATCACTTAGGCGGGGATAAACTAACTGCTGCTAGGGAGTAATGGACTGCCCTGGGAGAAGCCTTGTAGTGTTAATGAGGCAATGAACACTAGGGTTAAAAATAGTAGTAAGTTCATATTGAAACAGATGGAGTTGAAAGCAACAAAAATGGCCTGAGGCAGTTGTAGGTGCAAATAAGGTGACTACACATATATTTTAGAAAACTGAACTGCTAAGTTAGTAAGGGTACAAATGAGATTTTTGAAAAGAAATGCCCTCTAACCATGGTATTGCATAGGTAAGAGTATACAACATATAGATAGTATTAAATAATCTATTTTGATTAAAAACCTGAGTAGGTGGAGAGCTTATTCCTACACCTGTAGAGTACTTCTCCACTCTGGAAGTAAGTCAGACCATCTTACCAGTATTTTCACAATTCCATATTTCCTGGTGACAGCCTTAGAATTGCTGGTGAAATGTCCATAGACCTGTCCATCATTGCAATTGATCCAAGGTTGCAGAACAAAACCATGCAACTTTCTCTTGAATCAACACCAAACTCCGAATCTTTAACTTTGAAGATAAAGGTGTACAGTTCAACCTTTATTTCCCTTCACTTCTCTTCTTACAACCAGATAAAACTTTTTTTCCCATTCTCCAAGCAGCGACCCTCTACTTCTTGGCTCCTGATTATAGAAGTTGGCTTCATCTGTTCATCTCAAAGAAATCCAGAGAGCAGCAGGAATCACTTGAATTTCAATATTCCTATTTATTATGGTAGATGATTGAGAGATGACCTGAAGAAGTCTTTTTTTAATTAAAGTATAATTGACAAACAATATTCTATTAGTTTCAGGTGTACATAATAGTGACTCAATATTTTTATACATTATGAAATAATCCCCATAAGTCTAGTTACCATCTGTCACCACATAGTTATCACAATATTAATGACTTAATTATCATGGACTAGTGTTGAACTAGTATAATGTGTAGTTTTGTAAATAACATCTTTGAAAGTTTCTTTTAACATTCAAGTAAACAATCAGAACCTCATCAAGGTGCTGTGGAGAACTGAATTAAGGATAAAAGGTTTCGATATGCTTTGTTTGCTACACAATATGGTATTTGTGCAAATTCATCTGGTGTGGAGTTTAAATTTCCATCCTAATTGTAATTAATGAAGAATTCAAACTTCAGAAGGCAAGGAAAATTTGACTAGGTTGATTTGACCAAGGTTGATCTGACCAAGACTTTTTAAAATCCAATTATTCCTAATTTATTCCAGAATCTCTCTTCCTAAAAAGGGCTTATATTCAATTGGCTGTGAACAATAATCGATGAGACCTACTATAAGTAAGTTGGCATATTTATTGTTTAGATGTCATAGAAACATTTTAGAAACACAAACAATGACAACAACAAACAGTTTAGAATTTATCTAACATGCTCAGGAACTGAACTATGGTGTCAGGGGACAGCTGTGACACTACTGGATGAAGGAAGAAGGTACTGAGAAGCTACTGGACAGGACTGAGAGAGAAGTACCCCTGCTCCCACCCCCAGTGCCGGCCTTGCAGAGCTATTAATTTGTAAAACTCATTCAGTCTTTCGAGATTAAATCATGGATGTTTAATTTCTCAAAAGAACTGGCTCAGTGGCAGAGAAGAATTTATCAAGAGGGTCAGACAATTACACAATGGTCTTAGGACAATGTGTAAAAAGCATGCTGATGATTACAATGATGTCTTTGTTTTATGCCTGAGCATCTTAATTTTATTTGGCCTTCTTGATGCTTGCATTAGAACACACAAACAGCTGTTTTACATCAATGCTCATTTGGTACATTCCACATAATCCATCAATTGTGAAGTGCAATCAATCAATTCCCCAATTTCTCAACAACCACGGGCCAGATAAGATATGCTTTCTTAAGACAAAACGGTTTCGACTCTGTAGCCAGCAGTATTTTACACTGGCCATATACTTTCTTCCTCTTCCCCACTAGTATATTTTTTTCCTTTGCCTTTAGCGCCCATGACTAATAATACCCTGTGCCTAATTTCAGGCTGTGTTGTCCTCATCTCAACTTTATGAGTTTATCCAAATCCTCTTCCCTTGAGTGACCATCACAGATGGCATCTTCTGTAATTAGCGCATTGGTCATAAGATTTAGTATTGTTTAGTGGATGGGAGGGTAGAATTTGTGTCCAATGGCCCAAGTCCTCTCTCTTCTCTTCTCTCCACTCTGGGACCCTCACTCATCAAAACTTTATGTTCCTATTATCAAACAAGCTGAAAAACATTTTCCATCATGTATATATGTGAGCAAATATACTAGGGGGAAAGGTTGACTACATTAATCCATGATATCCATATTCTCATAATGCATTTTATATCTCATCAACATGCAAAATGCATCAATGTGCAAAATGCATCTCATAATGCAGAAAGGTAAAACACTGTGAGAAACTCTTATTGGTTTTCTAAAAAAAAAAAAAACCAAACCCCCAAAACATCAAAACATTTCAGTTAGTGTATACCTAATAAATATTTATCAGATACCCTTTAAATTACAGCGAGTCAAATGCCCTTTAATTCAAACTAAACACAAGAAAAAGAAACTATTTTAGATATTAATTTTCCTAATACCAGTTAATATGGCATGGTGTGAATAATTTTATCCTGTAACAGAAATTAATGAAATATAATCTATAAACTTGGTAAAGGGGGGAAGAATAAAGGTGACACTGACAAAGTTAGCATAAATTAAAGCACAAGCAGAAACAACTGAGATAAAGCAATCTTCCAACACTGAAGAAATCATATGCAAGTTATATATCAAGTAAACTTAAGGGTGCCTCCTTGCGTCAGACTTTTAAGGTAGAAAATTCTGATATCAGCACTGGAGAACTTAGAATGACTCAACTATGGCTAATGACCCCTGTTTAATAGGAGAATAATATTCATTAGCTATAATTAGTGATACTTGTGGACATGACACCTTTCTTCCATTACTAATTTACCAGAAAAATGAGATGATTCTAAACTAATTCCTCTGTAATAATGTAATGCATGGTGTTTCCCCAAATCCACAATACCTGAAGATTCACTTTCACCTTGTTTTCCTGGGGGTAATGCTGCTCCTCATCAAGGTCATCTGAGAATCTTCCTCTGAATTAAAAACTCAGCTCTCACTATTTGGGCTCCGATTTTTGCCCCTAAATGGCTCTCTTTCCTAATCAAGTTCACGTGAACCGTCTCGATCAGTGCCATACAGGATTTCCATCTTGCTGCCAGTCCTAACCTCATCATGGTACCTAAGAGTTCTATTCCTTTACCTGCACACCCGTACTTAAATGAAAATGTTTAGTTTTCAGTTGCTCAATCCAAACATGATTTTATTGTTACTCTGACAGAATGTATAAAAAAGCTAGTAAATTTATAGTCTGAACTTCAGGCAGCAAGCCAATTCTGAGATAAGTTTCTGTAATCAAAATTAACTGCAACATCGACTGGAATAAAGAAAAAGCATAGAAGTAGAGGTTAACATATCATAAAAAGAACAGAAGAACCTGTGGGGGGAAGTACATCTCCCACTCTATTTTCTTAAGATGTCTTTCAAGGATCTTTTTGGACTAATGATCAAGACCATTTCCTGGTTACAAAAGCTCTATATCATTAAGGCAAAGGGCATAGTGGCCATTCCATCCTAGATTTTATTGGCAAATGCCCAGCTTTGATATTATGTATGTAGTGTGTATGCTAGGTAATTTGAAATAGACCTTGAACTCTCCAGTGCTATCAATGATTAGACTCCTTTTCCTTCAACATAAACATCGACTTCTAAAAGCTGGTTTTTATGTTCTGACGTCTACTATTCAACCCTCTCTACCGCCTATCCTATCCTTGCCTATGTCAGATGATTGTCCCTTCTGTTTGCATAAAAACCCTGATTTGGCCTGGATTTGGATTTTATTTTTTCCCACTCCAGTGTATCAGATACCACCCTAACCCATCAAACAACAAGAACCCACCTATTTCTGCACAGAATGACTGACCCTCCTCTGACCCCACTGACCTACCTGGGCTCCCAGTCTAGATTTTCCCTCTGCGTCTTGGGTTTCCTGTTGCTGCCTGACAAGCTCTGCCACACCTTGGGCTTCCAGTGCCAAGAATCCTGCTCCAGACTGAGAGGGCATGCTCATTTATCCTTCCAAGTGATACATGCCACCATGGCTTCTGTCTCTGAGGAAGAAATATACTTCTAGTCAGAGCTAACAGTGTCCGTGAAATACAAAAGTTTGGACTAGATAATTTCCAAAATCCCTTTCAGGCCTAAATTCCGGATTTCACATTTATAGATGGGAAAACTGAGGCTTGGAGAAGTTGACTCTTCAAGGAAAAGAGAAAATGTGAAGTTGCCTATTGATAAAGGCAGAGGTACCGTCAGAGATGTGCTGGGAAATGTTTAACAGCCAGATCTCGGGGGTGGGGAAGAAAAAAGTTCTGATTTATAGCATTTCTGTAATGTACTTCTGGTGCTGATTTCTCTGGTATCAATACTCCCATGATAGTTTTCAAACTACCAGCACAAGTCAACCAGCTGCAAAATTCCTTAAAATTTAACAATCAGCTCTTGGGATCCGGTACCTGTCAGCTCCAGCACATCCCCCAAAATGTTCTGATTTGATAGTGATAATAGAAGGACCACTTGGTTGGTTCTATTGCCCTGCATTTCTCTAACCTTTATAGGTAAGATCTCTTAACCCCAACCTGAGGGCATGGCACCATTCCAGACTCTGAGACTAATGCTGTTCCTAGACTCAGGGAACATAAGGCCCCCTAAGGCAGTAATTCATTGAGCACTGACTTTTTCAGGCTTCCTCACACCCCTGTTCCCTGCCTTGTTCTTTGGTTCTACTGTGAGGATATCCAGTCTCCTCAGGGGCTGGCTTGCTGCCAAAGAACCTACTTACCTTAAGACTCAGGTTTCCATACATGGTAACTAAAATCCACCCCAAGACACACTCATGAGTTTATTTTACTCTAATATTTTATCCAGTTGTGTAGGTGAGAACTGAAACACTAAGAGAAGCAGCTACAGTTTAATTGTGGAAAATAGGCATCAGGGTGGTGTGAGAAATGCTCATAATGAATCTATAGCCACTATAGAAATGTGTTCTTTCTAAAGACATTGAGCTCCTTTATCTTCTTTCACTTCTGACTTATAAAAGACCAAAAATGCATAAAAGCCTTTGATGCTGAGTCAAAGAAACATCAGAGTCATGTACCTCCCTCTTGAACAAAAGACATTCCACTATGATGTCATCAAAGATAAATTGAATTCAAAATGTAGCCTAGGAAACCCGTCACGAATGGCTATCATTTCGAAACCAGAACTTAAAAAATATGAACTCTGGCACAAAAATGAATAGTTATACACAGTCATGATCACAAATCATAGTGCACTGATCAACTTGTTAACAATTCAGAGAAAACCAATCCAACAACAGAGAAATACACGAGAATGCATCTAACCAAATTATTATGCAAACCTTTAAAATTATAGTTATGAAGACCATGCAGCCACATGAGGAATGCTTAAGATTTTGTAAAAAGACATGAAACTGTGTATCATTAATAGTATAACAATGTTTTTAAATGTACATAGAAAAAAGCCCTAGCAGATATTCCTGAATTATTACGTTAGGGTGGGAATTACTAGTTTTTCCTTTTTTCTAACTTCCCAAAGTTTCTATAATGTGGTTACATTATTCTTACACTGAAAGAATATCTAAGCTAAAAACAAACAATTAAGTAATAAATTCAAAAGCAACCTGGATCCCTAACCAGGACCCTGACCACTCTTACGAATGCTGAGAAAGCCCTCGCCCTGAATAAGATCCTTGCTGCACGTGTGCAAGGCTCAAGGCAGACCTCATCACATCGCCTAGACCAGAAATACCATTTCAAATACCAAAAGACTTGTGGCAAAGTGAGGACACCTGAGGTGAGCTGCTGTCATTCATCCTTTTTTCTCAGCTCTCCCAGGGAAAGACCAGGTCCTCTTCCTTGTCACATTGTTACTGCTACAGAATGCCTCCCCTCAGTGGATTGTAATCCACTACTGACCATCTACCCCTTTGTACCATCGTCTCTAGATCCTTTATTCCATTGCTAACTCACTTCCTTAGGTCTTCAACCTCTTCGAACCCTTGGGCAAAGAGAAAAACTTGGCTTCCTGGTTCCCCTCAGTTGCATCCAAAACTGCTGATCCTTCCCACTCTGGTAAAAGCTTATCCTTCTTGAGACTCATGTTATTCCATTGTCCCACCTCTATATTTCCTTGGTAATGTTGTTTACTGTCTCCTGGTGACTTCCTATCTTTTGCTGAAGACTTTGGCATGTGGCTCAACATCTCCCCCTTCACTCCCACCAGCAAAACCCAAGTCTGGATCAATACTGTATCTGCAACTCTATTCTTGTACTGGGATGCCTAAAAACTGTTGAAAATCAAACAACTCTGCAAAGCAGGGCTACAAATTTGCGATTTCCCAGTGGTGTTTCCTCAATCCTATCTCATTCATCTTTACCAGAGATGCAAAGAAAGGTCTTTGGTAAACAGAGTAGCAAGTTGCACAGAGTCCATGCTACTATCAATTGTCTCTCAGTTCTAACTCACCCTTCAAATATATACTCTGTGATAATGGATGGAATTGCTTGAAGCGTTTCTCTGTTAGCATGATGTGAAGCTTTCTCAGTAGAGAGCGCTGGAGGGACACTGCAGGGTGAAGGGGCTCTCTTGAGGTTTCTGGTTGCAGTGTGGTGGATCAGCAGTGTGGGAGTGAGGACATCTGGTGGTACTTGGCCCTAGGCACCCACCCAGCAAGCACTGTCCCTCAGGGACATTGCAGCCCCAGCACAGCCTGGTGATCGTCTTCCTGCTGCCCTCTCTATACAGATATCCTGTGCTCCAGGCCTCGTCTCCGTATTGGCTCCCTGATTGTTTACACTAACTCCCTCCTCAGGTGTGGCTCCCATTATCCCCTCCATGCTGTGCTCCCCCCAACCTCACATTCTTCCCCATAGGGACCTCAGGCCTCCACTGCTACTGCACACGCATGCACTGGCCACCAGCTGTGGCTCACCAGCTCTGCCTGCATGCCAGAGGGTTCATTCCTGCTCATCCTGTGACTGCAGACCAGCTCTGGCCAGCAAATCAGCAAACTTCTCTGCCATCTAGGAGGTTCAAATACACATTTCTCCAATGAGATTCAAACCACGGCCTTGAGGAGAGGGCCCCCTTCCAAGTTTGTCCATCTCCTTCTGCCCTAAGATACCGTAAAGAGTAATCTTATATCCTAAAGTTACTCTATTATTATAGTTTAATAATTCTTTATATTAAACTTCCCATTTATTTTTTTTTAATTTCCCCTGTTTAAATCACTGTGTGGTCTCAATCTCCTGACTGGATCCAGACTGCTAGAATCTAAGAACCTATCTATTTACGCAGAGAGGATGGAAGTAGTCAGGGGAAGATTTGTCTACACTTGCTGCTTCCACTTGACGTCCTATCTAGTCTTCATCCTACAGCACTCTGGCTTCCACCCCATTCGCTGAAAATATTTGCTCCAAGATTACCAACAATCTTATTGGGTTTTTTTTTTAAGATTTATTTATTTGAGAGAGAGAGAGAGCATGAGCACGTGAGCACACACAAGCCAGGGGAAGGGCAGAGGGAGAGAGAGAGAGAGAGAATCCTCAAGCAGACTCCCCACTGATTGTGGAGCCCAACCTGGGGTTCGATCCCAGGACCCTGAGATCATGACCTGAGCCAAAATCAAGAGTTGGCCACTTAACCGACTGAGTCACCCAGGTGCCCCCAACAATCTTATTGTTAATGTTAATGGACAGCATTTTGAACCTCATCTTATGTGACTTATCTGCTCCATCTGACACTGACTGGTTGCTTTTATTTTGTGACACATTTTCCTGGTTTTCTTTCTACTTCTTTGATAATTTATGCTCAGTCTCCGCAGAGGCACTTCTCTCTGTTTCTTCAAATAATGTTTTTCCAGGATTCTGCACTTGGTCTTCTCCATGTAATTTCCTATATAACTTCTTCAACTCTCATTTACATAAGACACATCCCAGATTTGTAGGCTTAGGTCAGATATCTGTCCTGAGCACTATCTTCCTCTACACATTTTCACCATGAGTCATAGGCAACTAAAATTCAATGTGTCCAACTGAAATGATCATCTTCTCCGCCAGATTTATTTTTCTCCTCCATTTTCTGCATCGTGAATATCTCTACCAGTCACCGTGCTCAAGGCAGGCACCTGTATGTTACTCCACATTTGCTTCCCTTTCTCATAGTCAAAACCCATCAGTCACAAAGTCCTCTTGATCTCCCTCCTGAATAGCTCTTGAATCTTCCAACTTCTTTTCATCACCATGACCCAAACTTTAGTAAGAAGGTAAATTCTAAATGAGAAGGAAACATATTCAAGGAATAAGTAGACAACACGAGGGGGTACCTTCTAGAGGGTGGTTACAGCTTGTACAAGAGCATGGATATGAAGCAGTATGATCTCAGTCCATGTTGTTCTTTACCATACCTGCCATATGGTAAAGAACATGTTGCCATGAAGGAATTTTGTACACGTGGTTAACATCTACAATTAGTTGACTTTAAGTAGAAGAGATTACCTTTGATAACATAGGTGGGCCTTGCCCAATACGTTGGGGGCCTTAAGAGCAAAAACTGAGGTTTCCTGGAGAAAAAGAAATTTTGCCTCAAGACTACAACATTAAGACAGTATAGTACTGGCACAAAAACATGCACATAGATCAATGGAACAGAATAGAGAGCCCAGAAATGGACCCTCAACTCTATGGCCAACTAATCTTCGACAAAGCAGGAAAGAATGTCCAATGGAAAAAAGACAGTGTTTTCAACAAGTGGTGTTGGGAAAATTGGACAGCCACATGCAGAAGAATCAAACTGGACCATTTCCTTACAAGACACACAAAAATAACTCAAAATGGTTGAAAGACCTAAATGTGAGACAGGAGTCCATCAAAATCCTAGAGGAGAACACAGGCAGCAACCTCTTCGACCTCAGCCACAGCAACATTTTCCTAGAAACATTGCCAAAGGCAATGGAAGCAAGGGCAAAAATGAACTATTGGGACTTCATCAAGATAAAAAGCTTTTGCACAGCAAAGGAAACAGTCATCAAAACCAAAAGACAACCGACAGAATGGGAGAAGATATTTGCAAATGACATATCAGATAAAGGGCTAGTATCCAAAATCTATAAAGAACTTATCAAACTCAACACCCAAAGAACAAAGAATCCAACCAAGAAATAGGCAGAAGACATGAACAGACATTTTTCCAAAGAAGACATCCAAATGGCCAACAGACACATGAAAAAGTGCTCAACATCGCTCGGCATCAGGGAAATCCAAATCAAAACCTCAATGAGATACCACCTCACACCAGTCAGAATGGCTAAAATTAACAAGTCAGGAAACGACAGATGTTGGCGAGGATGTGGAGAAAGGGGAACCCTCCTACACTGTTGGTGGGAATGCAAGCTGGTGCAGCCACTCTGGAAAACAGTGTGGAGGTTCCCCAAAAAGTTGAAAATAGAGCTATCCTATGACCCAGCAATTGCACTACTGGGTATTTACCCCAAAGATACAAATGTAGTGATCCAAAGGGGTACGTGCACCCCAATGTTTATAGCAGCAATGTCCACAATAGCCAAACTATGGAAAGAGCCATGATGTCCATCTACAGATGAATGGATAAAGAAGATGTAGTAGATATATACAACGGAATATTATGCAGCCATCAAAAAAAAAAAACCACGAAATCTTGCCATTTGCAATGACGCGGATGGAACTAGAGGGTATTATGCTAAGCGATATAAGTCAATCAGAGAAAGACATGTATCATATGATCTCACTAATATGAGGAATTCTTAGTCTCAGGAAACAAACTGAGGGTTCCTGGAGTGGTGGGGGGTAGGAAGGATAGGGTGGCTGGGTGATAGACATTGGGGAGGGTATGTGTTATGGTAAGTGCTGTGAATTGTGTAAGACTGATGAATCACAGACCTGTACCTCTGAAACAAATAATATATTATATGTTTAAAAAAAAAAAGAAGATACTAGGAAGGGAAAAATGAAGCAGGGGAATTGGAGTGGGAGACGAACCATGAGAGACTATCGACTCTGAGAAACAAACTGAGGGTTCTAGAGGGGAGGGGGTGGGGGGATGGGTTAGCCTGATGATGGATATTAAAGAGGGCACATATTGAATGGAGCACTGGGTGTTATACGCAAACAATGAATCATGGAACCCTACATCAAAAACTAATGATGGAATGTATGGTGATTAACATAACATAATAAAATAAAATTAAAAAAAAAAAAAAGACTACAACATTAACTCCTGCCTGAGTTTCCAACCTGCTGGCCTACCCTACAAATTTCAGGCTTGCCAGCCCCAATAATTGCATGAGCCAATTCCATAAAAAATACGTATATGCCTATATATCTTTATTTATATATGTTTATATATTATATATATCATACACACACATATCTATCTCCCATTGGTTCTGTTTCTCTTTGAACCTTGACTGATACCTCCGCAAAATTCCTTCACTTGGCCTACTTGAATACTTGATGGCCAACTCACAGATGGGTCTATCTCAGAGTTTCAAACTCTGCAATTTAAATCTCCCTACATTCAACTAAATCACAAGATATGAAAACCAAAGATCATGTTTTTCATATTCCATGTATGAAGTCATGTGGCATTTGTGATAAGAACCGTACTTTCTAGCTTTAGAAATATACTTTGTTGGAATTTTTGGTTATGAGAAAAGAGAAAAAACAAAATACGTGAGGAGTAAACCAGTTTGGTTATCAATAAATTAATTGGCCTGACAGCTTTAGAAAAGATTAGTAATTAATTTCTCCTTTGGATAAAAAAAGAAAAAACTTAGTTCAACACAGAGATGGAAAGAAGTCAAGAACTAAATTCCATTTTTGTCTACTGTCTTAATAACTTTTCTGGCTTGTTTCTTTTTTTTGTTTGTTTTTTGTTTGTTTGTTTTTTTAAGATTTTATTTAGTCATTTGACAGAGAGAGACACAGTGAAAGAGGGAACACAAGCAGGGGGAGAGGCAGAGGGAGAAGCAGGCAGAGGGAGAAGCAGGCTTCCCGCCGAGCAGGGAGCCCGATGCGGGGCTCAACCCCAGAACCCTTGGATCATGACCTGAGTCGAAGGCAGACGCCCAATGACTGAGCCACCCAGGCGCCCCTTGTTTTGTTTTTTAAACAAAGAGAAGTTGTAGGAGTAAGGAGGCAGTGAGAAGTATCTTCTTGTTGGCACATTTCATCTAATTTCTGGTGTTGAGAACCAGTAGAATAAGAGGGTCAAGTTAGCATTTATAGCAGGCAGGAGAACCCATTTGTAGTGTCCAAGTATCTAGTGATTTGAAGGGGACATTCTTTTTTTCCCATGACAATTGTTTATTATAAAGGTGAACCCTGATCCTCACGATGGGCTTATCGGTAGAATTTTTGGTAGCGAGCACAGCATCAAGACAGCCAAACTTTTTGGATTCGTAGTATGGGGGATTAGCTACCAGCAGGGTCCAGTCATACTGGATAAGATGTCTTTGCTCTCTGAAGGTGACATTCTTGAATCAAATTTCCCTCCAGAGATGATCTGGATTAGTTCAGTGATCATCAACATTTTTGCAGATGCAACAAAGTCTCTTTTTATAACAATTCCACATCCTGAGATGTTACATCATATTTATGCTGAGAGAGCATCCCCAACATGTGCTCTTGACTCAAGAAAAAATTTAGCAGAACTAATGATCCCCCCAAAATGGTGCTGTGGCTCATGCTAACCCCACAGTGCCTGGAAAGAGCTCAGAAGATTCATTTCTTTGTTCATTTGTCAAACAAATATTTTAGAGACTTTTTTTTTCTCTTCATTTTCAGGACAGAGGAAGGAAGAAAAGCACAGGAACTGTTTTAAAGGATCGAAAGTTTTGGGCGCCTCGGTGGCTCAGTTGGTTAGGTGACTGCCTTCAGCTCAGGTCATGATCCTGGGGTCCTGGGATTGAGTCCCACATTGGGCTCCCCCTGCTCTGCAGGGAGCCTGCTTCTCCCTCTGCCTCTGCCTGTCACTCCCCCCTGCTTGTGTGCGCTCTCTCTGTCAAATAAATAAATAAAATCTTTAATAAATAAAAAAAATAAAAGATCTAAACTTTGAGTAGAGACATGTCAGTTTTAAATTAAACAATTGACTAAAAAAACTTCAAGTTAAGAGTCTAGTATTGTATGACTTAGACTTTTTAGCTTCCTAACAGCTTGTTGCACTTCGAATGTGCATTAAAATAATTATGGAATTCATTACCTGAAATGTAGCCCAATTATCAACTGAACTGCATTGGAAAATCACAAAGTAAGCTCAAGAATACCATAATAATAGTATAACAATGGAGAACTGAAAATTTGGGGGTAGGATTTAAACACATTAATAACTCTGTCTCAAAAAACACCATAAAAATTCAGTTTTTTTGCCTTATGTTTTCAAGTGAAATTTGATTTGACCTTTTTCTTAAAGATCAAAATTTGCCAAGCAACTAAGTTTGTAGGTCCCCTGCTAGTCTTTATGATAAATTTTAGTGGTATATGACTATAAGAGCCAGAATCTACACAAAAACCAGGAATTTGTCTGGTTTCTATTATGGAAAGTTCCATTTCTGAGTCTCATCTTAACCTTACCACCAGTCTACCACAATTTTAATGTTATAACATTCTGGAAAGGCACAAGGAGCTAGCAAAATAAGGTGTCAAGCACTTTCTTAGCACTCAAACATTTTGTTAAGTTGAACGAGTAAGTAAGAATTAATGAAATTTGGATGGTGTTGGGAATTCTAAAATGTTTTTGATAGGGGCACTAGATCATTACCTTAACCTGAAATTCAGTTACCATGAAGGCTATGGCGCTACATGTAAATCAAGACTCCATGCATGGGATCTGAATCTACTCCAAACAAAGACATAATGTTGCCACAGTTTTCCCATTTGTGGAAAGTAAATAATATGTGGGAGATAAAAGAAATAATGAAACAGACTTGGTTATATTGTAAATATCAAAAATATTCTCATTTCATAGAATAACATGTATTAAGTCCCTAAGAATAGCATCTTGACATATTGACGATAGCATACTGGCATATGATAGACACTTGAATGTTTGCTAAAAAACATTAAACAAGCATGTGGTTGTTTTTATGTAATGGAGAAAACTTTTTCAGATTCTTGCATTATTCAGCAGTTGTTGGTGCATGTAGCACAAAAATTGGTATTTCAGTTCAGTTCCAGTTGAAGTAACTGTCCAGCATTGGAGGTCCAGTCATACACTGGTTTTGCATTAGCTATGCATTAATGGGAGATTGTTTAGCAACAGTGTCAACTCTGGACCTTCAAATAATTTATATAGAGTCACTCTATTCATTGTTGAATTGAAAATGCTACAGATGAATTTGCAGCAGAGAGACCCTCCCTCTCTTTTTATGACAGAAAGGAGGGAATTGCTGGGGCAGGATTTGCAACTTAGTAGCAGCTAAAGCCTTGCCAAGAGCCTGTCCCAGGAGTAGCTGCTGTGAGGACTAGTCATCACTCCCACTTGGGAAGTGGTGGGAGTGGTAGCTAAGAATCTCTCAGCTTGGCCCACATCCCAGGAGGAGGGAGGATACTGGAAGCTGAAGGAGTGTGATGGGTGAGAAATGAGAAATGAGAAAAACTGGCATGTAGCTGTGCTGTCAGCTCCCGAAAGGCTGGGCTCTTCTCAAGTGTCACCAAGGAGAACTGGAGACAAGGTCTATAAACAACCACAGTTATAATAAGAGGCTAAGAAACAAGACTCAGTCAAAAGGTTTAAGGAACTGGGATGAGTTATTCTAAAGAAGGGAAGCTAAGAAAGATGTATTGGGGGCTACTCATGACTCAGTAGGAAAAAATAATTCTACAGTTGACTGAGTGCTTTTGCAACAAAGCCAGGCATTTTCACATACTTGACTGCCATTTTAACAGTAACCCTATGAAGAATCATCTTATGGATGAGGAAAATGAGGCTCTCAAAAGTTAAGCAACTTACTCACATCACACAGCTAATATGGATAGAGCTGGGATTTTCTGCCAAGTCAGCCTGACTGCCACAGTCTTTCCCTACAGGGCAGTGACTGCTCTAGAAAGTTTCCTACTCATAGATGGATCTGCTTACAAGCCCAGAGATGAGGCTCTAACAGGGTAGGAGAGTAGTCCGTATACATATCCTATGCCCGCCTCTAGATGCCTTCTGTCTGCTAATGGCAACACAAATTACACCTGTCTCCCACACTCCCTACCCAACATGGTTGCACACTTGTTGCCAGACTAGAAGGACATTCAATTCAAATCTAAGTGACTCCAAAACTTAATGATGGTCTTACACACACACACACACACACACACACACCTCCCTCAAAGCTTTTGGATTGAGGTCATATACTTCAATAAAACAGCCAGTGCTCTCTAATAAAGAAGCAAAGGACTCTGACTTGGCCAGTGTTAGAGTTAGATAAGAAAATAAAATAAGTCACTACAAAGGTGCTTCAGGCAGAGAATAATAATAATAACTCCATAACAGTCCCCCTCACCACATCCTGGGGCCAGGGCTAGCACCATTAGAGTATGATGTTAGCTTGTATCTAAAACTAGAGAAAGGCAGAGAGGAACTTGGGGTCGCCTGGTCCAGTTCTTTTTTAAGATTTTATTTATTTATTTGACAGAGAGAGAGAGAACAAGCAGGGGGAGAGCAGCAGAGGCAGAGGGGGCTCCGAGGCGGGGCTCGATCCCAGGACTCTAGGATCATGACCTGAGCCGAAGGCAGATGCTTTACTGACTGAGCCACCCAGGCGCCCCTCACCTGGTCCCGTTTTTACATCAGTCATGAGGAATCTCCCACCAAATAATCTTGGTTTAGACAAAAATAGGATTAGTGTCCGTATTTCCCAACTACTCCAAGATACTCCCACCAGGCTCCCATACAGTATTAGTCCTTCCCAGGTCCCAGAAGATGTCATTTATTTATTCTTATTCATTCCCATTAATTCAATTTCTTCAGGCCAAGTACATAGGTTCTATTCTCTGTCATCCTACCTTTCTACTCCACCTCCCAAGTCTAGTTCCACGTACTCTATGCTCCAGCCCCACCACACACCCTGCTGTTTTCTGAACACTCCATGCATGATCACACCTGTGGACTTCTGCTCATGCACTTTCTTGGGCTTGGAATTCCCCTACTGCTTAAAATGGCAAACTCCTCTTCATCCTTCAAAGCCCAGCTCAAAACAGTCATCTCTGTGAAAACTTCCAAACCTTGTGCTCATGGCAATTAATATGTAAATAGTGTGGCTTTTATGATAATGTTACAATTTCCTACTTCAAAACTAATACATATCTTTATTACACAGACGGATAAGAGCAACTGTACCACTTTCTCATCTCTGTGTTTTTTCCCTTTCTCTGTTGTTTGACATCAGGGTCACTTTCCTTTAGAAAGTACTTGTGAATCTGGAGCTCTGAGAGGGGTCTTGTGGGAGTCTGGAGAATGGGAAGCAGGAAGCTGATGTCTTGGGATTCGCTCTGGGTTTAAGGCAGACAAAAGTAATGAGGACCTTGGGTTTCTATTTAGACCATATTCCCCACGTTACCAGTCTTGGAAAAGCAGCAGCAGTTGAGTGCAGAAACCCTTCCCATAAATGTATCCTTTCTTCGTTTGAACAGTCTTGAGGACTGAACTTTCACAGGAGAGTGAAAAAAACCTCAACCTCTGCCACAGTCACATTTAATTAATATTTGCTACATTTACTTGAACTGAAGAAAACTTTCTGACATATATAAATTTAAGTTCTTCATCCAGATCTGGTCTTAAATATAACTTGCTTATACAAACCCCCAAAACTCCTTTACCGCTGGCCCCAACAGGTTCTTGGGGCAAAGTCCCTGAAGGGTCCCTGTTATATGAAAAGGATTAGACTATTACTAACCATTATCCCCATGGCCCTGATTCATTTCTTTAACTGACTAGTTAGTTAGCCAGCAGCTGGGGAATGATGAAAAGGAAATTAAGATGCTTGGGGAATAGATTTGAAAATGCCTGAAAGTTCAGGCATTGTCTGGGAAAGAAGACATCATAGAAAAATGTTTTGAGAAACTCTAATGGGGAAATTCTGCAGTGTACATAAGTGGGAGAAAGGTATTAGGAGTCTGGAGGTGACTAGGAAGGAGGTGAGACTAGAAAAAATAAAAATTGAACATTGAGAAACACCTAGATCAACTTTGCTTGACTTCTCAGATTTTCCCTAGCCGTGACCTAGCTTACCATATGTCTATGCCCTTAAGCTTCTAACCACCAGTCAGAGAAGTGGGCACATGACTTGTAAAAGCCTGAATGAGCCCACTCTCATCTAAGGACCCATTATGTTCTCCCTCCCCAAGTGATCAGGGATCATGGCACCACGGGGAATTAGGACTCCCCACAACCTAAGCTCCCAGCTGGTCTAGTCCTTCTAGAAGAAGACGAGAAAGTCAAATCTCAAAGAACTTACAGAAATTACTCAAGGTCACACTGAAGCCCTAAATCTCCTATTAGGCTTTTTATACACAATGCTGTCTTGATATCTTTACAAAACAAACAAAACTAAGAGGTTTATATAAAAAAATATTTTTCTATTAAAGCACTACATTTTTAAGGGCAATATCTTTCCTCTCAACTCTTAAACATATCTTTATAGGTTATAGCCTCCCTTTTGCCCCAAACAAACCATCTCATCCTTAAACCCCTAAGGATGGTGTTTTGCTGATCGTACCTACTGGGTCCACAATGTTTTAGTGTATTCACATGCAGCATAATTTGGTGACCTGAGTTCAAATCCTGACTAAACTCTATAGTAGCTACAACCTCTCTGAGTCTCAGTTTCCTCTTTTGTAAAATGAGAGTAATCATATTTACCTCACGGAGTTTTTGTGGAGATTAAATCTAAAGTGCACAGAAAGCTTTTAGTACAGTGTCAGGCATTAATTCTCATTAATGCTAATATTATTTACATGCTCTTTCTTTTACTTATATTACTTAGCTTCCACATAATATTGCTTTTATATTAGGTACCTAGTTTCCACCCCTTCTTGGCATGTCTTGCCTGGCTTGTTTTGGATCTGTCATTCATTTACAAGGACCTATTATGTGCCTGGTACTGCTCCTAGTAATGGGGATATGAAAAATAAAGCAGACACAGCTCTTTGCTTTAGAATATTCTTTCAGGTGACTGCTCACTGATGGAGGCTCTCTGATCACTCTACTCTGACAACATTCTGCTTTTAACATGACAGGTGTGAAATCTACTTCATGTCCACATTTCAGCACAAAAAAAGGTATTCTGGATGCTATTATTTGGGGTATTGATTAGCACTGCTTTACCAAAATCAAAATGACAATAACTTAAGCAAAACAGAAGGTTTTTTCCGCTCTCATGTGGAAGTCTAAGCTGTTAGATGGTTGGGGCAGGGGTGGGGGAGGGGGGATGAGGTCATAAGTCTGCTACTTGCATTGCCTAGGGATCAAGGTTGCCTCTAACTTATTGCTTCCATACTCCCCTAGCTGTAGTCTTCATATATTGGTGAAAGCTGGCTCTTACAACCACATCCACTCCCAGAGAAAGTGGAGGACAAGCATGACTTTAAGGGCATGACTTGGGAATTGCACATTCCATCCCATGAACCAGAACTCAATCTTATGGCCACACTTAGCTGCAGGGGAGGTTGGGAAATGTAGTCTCTCACTGGGAAACCACATGCCAGCTAAAACTTAAAGGGAAAGTAGATATTGAAGGTCAACTCTTGGTACCTGCTGCAGAGAGGTGGCTCTCCTGTGAAGGATACTAGCCAACCAGTTAGAACATCAGAGATACAAGAGCCTCACTAAACCATGGATAAGAATGACTCCACTGTCAATGGAAGGAAAACTTCCAAACCCATTTTATGAGGCCATCATTACCTTGATCCCAAAATCAGACAAAGACCCCATCAAAAAGGAGAATTACAGACCAATATCCCTGATGAACATGGATGCAAAAATTCTCACCAAAATACTAGCCAATAGGATCCAACAGTACATTAAAAGGGTTATTCACCATGACCAAGGGGGATTTATTCCTGGGCTGCATGGTTGGTCCAACATCCACAAATCAATCAATGTGATACAATACATTAATAAAAGAAAGAACAAGTACCATATGATCCTCTCAATAGATGCAGAAAAAGCATTTGACAAAGTACAGCATCCTTTCTTGATTAAAACTCTTCAGAGTGTAGGGATAGAGGGTACATACCTCAATATCATAAAAGCCATCTATGAAAAACTCACAGTGAATATCATTCTCAATGGGGAAAAACTAAGAGCTTTTCCCTTAAGGTCAGGAACACGGCAGGGATGTCCACTATCAGCACCACGCTCTAACAAACTGAGCTAACTGGCCAGCTAGGGATGTCCACTATCACCATTGCTAGTCAACATAGTCCTAGAAATACTAGCCACAGCAATCAGACAACAAAAAGAAATAAAAGGCATCCAAATTGGCAAAGAAGTCAAACTCTCACTCTTTGCAGATGTTATGATAATTTATGTGGAAAACCCAAAAGAATCCACCCCAAAACTGCTAGAACTCATACAGGAATTCAGTAAAGTGGCAGGATATAAAATCAATGCACAGAAATCAGTTGCATTTCTCTACACCAACAACAAGACAGAAGAAAGAGAAATTAAGGAGTCGATCCCATTTACAATTGCACCCAAAACCATAAGATACCTAGGAATAAATCTAACCAAAGAGGCAAAGAATCTGTACTCAGAAAACTATAGAATACTCATGAAAGAAATTGAGGAAGACACAAAGAAATGGAAAAATGTTCCATGCTCATGGATTAGAAGAACAAATATTGTGAAAATGTCAATGCTACCTAGAGCCATCTACACATTTAATGCAATCCCTATCAAAATACCATCAACTTTTTTCACAGAGCTAGAACAAATAATCCTAAAATTTGTATGGAACCAGAAAAGCCCCCGAATAGCTAGAGGGAAGTTGAAAAAGAAAAGCAAAGCTGGTGGCATCAAAATTCCGGACTTCAAACTCTATTACAAAGCTGTAATCATCAAGACAGTATGGTATTGGCACAAAAACATGCACATAGATCAATGGAACAGGATAGGGAGCCCAGAAATGGACCCTCAACTCTATGGTCAACTAATCATCAACAAAGCAGGAAAGAATGTCCAATGGAAAAAAGACAGTGTCTTCAACAAGTGGTGTTGGGAAAATTGGACAGCCACATGCAGAAGAATCAAACTGGACCATTTCCTTACAAGACACACAAAAATACACTCAAAATGGAGGAAAGACCTAAATGTAAGACAGGAGTCCATCAAAATCCTAGAGGAGAACACAGGCAGCAACCTCTTCGACCTCGGCAACTTTTTCCTAGAAACATCGCCAAAGGCAAGGGAAGCAAGAGCAAAAATGAACTATTGGGACTTCATCAAGTTAAAAAGCTTTTGCACAGCAAAGGAAACAGTCATCAAAACCAAAAGACAACCGACAGAATGGGAGAAGATATTTGCAAATGACATATCAGATAAAGGGCTAGTATCCAAAATCTATAAAGAACTTATCAAACTCAACACCCAAAGAACAAAGAATCCAATCAAGAAATAGGCAGAAGACATGAACAGACATTTTTCCAAAGAAGACATCCAAATGGCCAACAGACACATGAAAAAGTGCTCAACATCGCTCGGCATCAGGGAAATCCAAATCAAAACCTCAATGAGATACCACCTCACACCAGTCAGAATGGCTAAAATTAACAAGTCAGGAAATGACAGATGTTGGCGAGGATGTGGAGAAAGGGGAACCCTCCTACACTGTTGGTGGGAATGCAAGCTGGTGCAGCCACTCTGGAAAACAGTATGGAGGTTCCCCAAAAAGTTGAAAATAGAGCTATCCTATGACCCAGCAATTGCACTACTGGGTATTTACCCCAAAGATACAAATGTAGTGATTCAAAGGGGTACGTGCACCCCAATGTTTATAGCAGCAATGTCCACAATAGCCAAACTATGGAAAGAGCCATGATGTCCATCAACAGATGAATGGATAAAGAAGATGTGGTATATATATACAATGGAATATTATGCAGCCATAAAAAAAAACAACAACAAAATCTTGCCATTTGCAACGACGTGGATGGAACTAGAGGGTATTATGCTAAGCAAAATAAGTCAATCAGAGAAAGCCAATTATCATATGATCTCACTGATATGAGGAATTCTTAGTCTCAGGAAACAAACTGAGGATTGCTGGAGTGGTGGGGGGTGAGAGGGATGGGGGGGCTGGGTGATGGACATTGGGGAGGGTATGTGTTATGGTGAGTGCTGTGAATTGTGTAAGACTGATTAATCACAGACCTGTACCTCTGAAACAAATAATACATTATATGTTAAAAAAAAAAAAAAAAGAAGATAGTAGGAAGGGAAAAATGAAGGGGGGGAATCAGAGGGGGAGATGAACCATGAGAGACTATGAACTCTGAGAAACAAACTGAGGGTTTTAGAGGGGGTTGTGGGGATGGGTTAGCCCGGTGACGGGTATTAAGGAGGGCACGTATTGAATGGAGCACTGGGTGTTATACGCAAACAATGAATCATGGAACCCTACATCAAAAACTAATGATGTAATGTATGGTGACTAACATAATAAAATAAAATTAAAAAAAAAAAAGAATGAATCCACTGTCATATATAAACATTCCTGCATCATTCATATATGTGCTATTTGCATAAACCATGTGATAGGGCATGTAATAGGGTATTCTCAGCTTTTATTAAATTAAGAGTTACTTATGTTTTGAGAATGTTTCATTAGCAAAATATATTGAATTTACCATTGCCAGATATTTATTTAGAACAACAAAAAAGCTATTATAGCCACATGAAATCAAAAATGCACATTACTTCATTGCAAACAGAATTACTGCAACTTGCATTCTTATCAAAGAGCATGATTTGATTAATTCCTAGATCCACTGGACCACAAGTAATTTCCACCAATCAGATCTCAGTCACAAACAGAGTCAGTTTATTTCATCTCTCAGAACAAAACCATAGTAATAAGTGTTGCAGTATTTTATATGAGCAACATATGTATTCACTGATACAATGAATTAGCTCATTATCAATTTTTAAAGATTTTATTTATTTATTTGACAGAGAGAGAGAGAAAGCACACAAGCAGGGGTTGCTGCAGGCAGAGGGAGAGGGAGAAGCAGGCTCCCCGTGGAGCAGGGAGCCCGACATGGGGCTCGATCCCAGGACCCTGGGATCATGCCCTGGACCGAAGGCAGTTGCTTAACCAACTGAACCACCCAGGTGCCCCAGCTCATTATCAATTAATGAAAAAGGTATGACCATTACAAAATTATCTCCCAGCGGAGAGAAAAGACCAGAACATTTGAATCTATTTATATAAAAATACAAATTCAGGTGACTTTGGACAAACAGGATGTGGCCACATGTATAACTGTTTCTTAGGGCTTTGCTAGCTCCAGAGGTGCTTCTGTTTGGACACTTACTATTTAGTATCAATTTGAATGAGAAACTGTAGATGGCAGAGAAACATTAAGTTGCCTACCATGGCAGACTAAGGCCCCATAACGTAATCCATAGTTAACATTTATTGAACTCTTATTATTCTAAGCACTTTATATAGGTCACTTATTGGATTCTTACAATAACCCCATGAGTTACATACACTGACTGATTTCACAGTTGAGAAAACTGATCCACAGAGCAATAAGGTATCTCTACGAGTTATGCAGCTGAAAGTGGCAGAGTCTGGCCACACCCTTGACTATTACACAACATTGCCTCTTAAACAACGAATGGCCTCTGCTTACCCTCTTTTATCTCATTCCTTGCCACTTGTAGCCCTGCAAACTAAGCTCCGGCTATACTAAGCCACTTGCATTCCCTGACACATGTCCTATTTTCCCTTGCTGAAATGCCCTTCTTCTAGCCTTCTCACCTGGGTAACTCCCATTTACCCTTCAGATCTCTGCTCAGAGAGTGTCTCCAACCAGAGACATCTTCCTTGCTATCACCCACCAGCAACATAAAGCCCAGAATAGGTCTGCCTCTTATGCACTCCCATTACCCATGCTTCCCCCTATCTGAGCCCCTATCCCTTTCCTTACTTGCATGTTCCCTGGGACAGAATGCTGCTTGAGTGCTAGAATGCTGTCATGACGGTCTTGTGTCCTGTGTGCTGAGCACTGTGGCTTATACATAGGAATCTACACAGGATAGACCAGGAGACCTGACACTTAAAGGTGAGGTCTCCCACATGCCAGGAGATTGTTTCTATTTTCCTAAAAAGATTGCCACTAAAAGAATGTCAGTTGCACGAGAGCTGGGACGTTTGTCAGGTTTATTCACTGATGTACCTCTAGAGCCTGGAACAGCACCTGGTACCTTGGAAAAACTCAATATACATTTGTTGAATGACACAACAAAACAAAATGTCTATACTTATTAGTGATGTCATTTGCTTTGAAAAATGTTACATTGAAAGGCATTCTTACATTACTGTTTCTCTAGTTTCCCAAACCCATCCTCTTATTGGATATATATTTGAACGTTAATTATTGATTTTATTTTTTACTGTGATTTATAAAGCAGACAGATTTTGCAAAATACATATTTATATGTATATATATATATATATATATATATTTTAAAAGATTTTATTTATTTATTTGACATAGAGAGACACAGCGAGAGAGGGAACACAAGCAGGGGGAGTGGGAGAGGGAGAAGCAGGCTTCCCGCCGAGCAGGGAGCCTGATGCGGGGCTCGATCCCAGGACCCTGGGATCATGACCCGAGCTGAAGGCAGACACTTAACAACTGAGCCACCCAGGCGCCCCACATACTTATATTTTTAAAGAACTTCTTAAAATATATTCAAGATTATCTATAATTTTTATTCAAAATAATACATGCAGATAGGAAAAAGTGAGCAATAAAAACCACCAATGGTCACCGGTAATCACCAGAGTGATAACCACTTTTAACATTTTGGTATCCTTCAAGGCCTCACATTATTTTCATTTTTTCTCTCAGTCTGTACACATACGTGATGTATGTATGATATGTGTGGTCTATATACCAAATATTTATGTACAGATTGAAAGAGAAAATATATATTTACATATATGTACATATACACATATTTGAATATATACACATATACAGGTTTTATAAATGTATTATACATGCTGTCTTCTAAATTCCCTAACTCATTTAACAGTTATAAACATAGTTCTGTACCAGTAAACACTTTTCCACATTGCCATTTAACCTACTTTATGGATTTATCCTCTACCAGACAGTAAGCAACTTGATACTGGTTGGAGGGCTTATTCCGAGTAAGGATAAACATAGTAGCCCTCAAGGAACACCTGCCAAATGGATGAGTGCTATACTCTAAGTACATTTTTTCAGGTCTAAAGTTTCCATGAGGGATCAGTCACCTCGGAGTGGTAGACAGCTACCTCAACCATGAAAAGAGGAGACTCCTGGTAAGAAAGGGTCAGGAGCCACAGCTGGACCTCCTGAGGCAGAGGAATCAGGAAGCCCCAGGCTCTGGAGTTCCCCTGCTGCCGCTGCTTGCTCTTCTGTGTGCCCTGCCCTATTCTGGTCTCTCCTTGTAGATCAATTCCCTGCTCTATGCACAAGCAGAGCTGACAGAATCAGACTTTTGGTTCACATATTTCTGTTCAAGCAATGAACAGCGTCCAACTAGCCTCTCTGAGTAGCATCTTCACCCTCAGAGGAGAGAGAGTCTGGCTCAGGGATCCACACGTGGTTCAGCTTGCTCTTAACAGGGAGACAGAACAAGTAATGGCCACTCTGTCAGAGGGAAGGGAAATATCAGAGAAGGAGGCTCATGAACCAGTTATGTTAAGTGATTCAATGTCATTAACCTCAGATGTATGTCTTGGAGAGCAGGAGAAATGAATAGAAGAGTGGATGCTACTAGAATGGAGGCATACAACAATTTTCCACAAGCATATCCAGCAATAACTTATCCAACGGCTCTGTGTTTCCAAAGGCCCGCCCTCTGCATAACCGTGAAACAGGTCAAATTTGTCATTTGTGCTCTTCCAGCTTTGATTTCAGAGTGCCCCTCCCTCTGCGCAGTTAGCCCCCTTTCTCCCTACTGAGCAGAAGCCCAAATTTTGTCCCCCTTCCCCTGGAAGCTTCCCTCCAATGTTCACAAAATAATGTTCCATTCCTTCAGAACTCTTTTCTCTCTCTGCAAATCTAATGCACAAGGTCTTTACTAAGTTAGCAACAGCAGTGACTTATTTATATATACCTCTTCTCATTCCAGGAAGGATTAAGGGCAGCTTATGAGGATACCTAAAATAAAGCAAGATATCTTAAGTAAAAGTAGGAAAGAAAAACAGTGGTAGGAACATAAAATGAAGCTGGGGATAAGGTTAATTTAAAAATGGTTACTTTTTACCCATAAAGCCCTATGAGTTTTCTATGAATAGATTATTAATTTGGCTCAATGTTTAAGTAACAAGCATGAAAAAAGAAATCTAATCAGTTGCCCAGTTCATAGTATTCAAAATGTAAAAGAGACCAATTGCTCAGAAGTAATTCTTTGAATTAAGACTAAAATAGAATGGCTCTTAAGTCCCTATAAAGATGACACAGTCTAATATTATAAAAAAAATATCCTCACAAAGATAAGTGTATTCAGGCCTCAGTAGAGCTGATAATATCACGCTCAGAGCTCAAGTGAGGGGCCAGCCTGTTAGGCATTTTCCAGGGTTGCTAGTTCAACATCGTCTTTGATATATTGGAAACCCAGTGCCAGTTGACTCAAATTTTTATACCTGAGTTTATACGTTTCTGGTAAAACATAAATTGAACTTACCACATGGGATTCTGCTGAAGAAAATTGTGTCCTTGGATCAAAATGGGCACTGTATCCCTAACTCAATTTAGTCTTTGTGGTACATATGAGTAAGTTTTTTTGTGCAATTATAGCTGAAATCAGCCATGTCTCAGGCACCTGAAGCTGAAATTCTGAATATGAATAATTCATGGGCTTGACGCATCTACTGGGAAGGAATGATTTATTTTATTCACACTTTAAATAATTTAACATGTCTCCCAAGAGACATGTTGTCTAATTCCAAATATTGCAAATAATAACTGCATATAATCAATTCCTTATTTTAAACATAAAGTCATTTGTACTCTATTTCCGTTATTAGAAACCGTTTTCTTCACCATCTCCACTAAGTAATTATTGAAAAAAATACTTTAAAAATATTGGTTTGGGAGTGCCTGGGCGGCTCAGTTGGTTGGGCGTCTGACTCTTGATTTGAGCTTGGGTCTTGATCTCAGGGTTGTAAGTTCAAGCCTTGCATTGGGCCCCAGGCATGGAATCTACTTAAAATATACATATTGGTTTGATGAGGTGTCCTATTACTGTCTTACCTAGGGCTCCCATCTGTCTCAGTCCAGACCTGATTACACCAATGCTCAATTCAATAAAAGCAGCCCTACATGAGATTGATGACCTAATATGCTGCTTCTCCCAGAAGAAGCTAATGGAGCAGAAAGAAAAGAGATCCCAACTCTGTCGGTAAGTGCCTCTGTACCCACTTATTTACTAGTGCTAAAGTCTATGTAGAACATAACTTGGCTATGATCAAATATTACCAACCAAATGCAAATTTACTTTCAAAAGTTATTAACAGCTGGTTAGAGCCAATAAAAAACAAAAACAAAACAACCAAATAGATAAAAGAGCAATGCAAAGAAAGTCTATAATACCAAGAGACAGTTTTCATTACTCCACATTTGGTTGTATAATTGGGTCAGCATTTAATGCCTCAGTCTATGAGGAAGAATCAAGAGACATTCATCAGCCCTTTATCCTTTGCAAATTTCACAAGCACCTCATAAGAAAGAATAGTTATCATCTTAGAAAGAGTTCTGACTTTTTTGAAGGAAGACTAAATGTTATACTTAAAAGTTCAAGGTGGCACAGTGAAAGTAATTGCCCACAGAGAAACTGGGAATCCAGATGACTAGTTTCATGGCCTCACTAATAAAATGCTGCTGATAGGAAAATATGAACTATTTCTGAAAGAATAATTTTCCTAAATTTTCAAGAAAATTTAGCCAACTTCTTCTAGTTTGTACATAAAGGAGTACAAATAAATATATTTTAGAAAAGTGTCTGGGATCAAAATATCTGAATCTTCATCCCTGAAAGAGTTTTAGGGCCCCTCAAATCTTTAAAAAGTGCCACCAGTCTCCTGAGAAGTACTACCTATAATAACATGCCCTGTGTTTTCATACACCAAATGCTGAGAAGAAAAATAAAAACATATGTGGCTGGGATTTCTTTTTTTAAGAAAAGAAAACCATACTTAAGGTTTCCTGTCCAGATGCATCAGTGAGACACATCTTGCTTGTCTGCCTCTATAACATCCTAACATCCGGTCACGGTGCACAGTTTTATGTGAACTGACAGATTCCTACCAGAGGAGAGAGGAATTCAAGCTCCTGAATTGTGAGTTAATTTATGCCACAGAGTATACAAAGTAGTTTAAGATGGTATTTTTTCCCCCAGTTAAGTCTTTTAATTTAACTTTATATATCCATCACAGTTCTTGTTTGGATAACAAAGATAAATGTGCACCTTGGGTCCAAATGTGAATGCTATTTTTAGCCCTCTCAGAGTCATTTAAGCAAATAAAGAAAGTATCTCTGTTCTTGGCTTCCTTTCAAAATTGTCTTAATAGGCTAATAACTAAGACTTCCTCTACAGGGATGAAGTCGGTAAGTGCCTCTGTACCCACTTATTTACTAGTGCTAAAGTCTATGTAGATTAGGCTATGACAGCCTGTAGACAGGCTATGAAGATTAATGGTGGGGACTAGCTAAGCTCAGTATTTTAAATTTTAGGCTTTGGAGTCAGATAGACCTGAGCTGACCTCTGCTTATTGCTGTATGAGCTTGGACCAGCCACTGAATCCCTTAACTAAGCTTTGGATCCTCAACTGTAAAATGGGATAATAATAGTACCTATCTCACAGGTGGTTGTAAAATTAAATGAGATAAAGCATATGAAGTGCTTAAGTAGTGCTAAGAACCGTAAATATTGACTATATGTTACTTTAAAAATAAGAAGCCACCAAAAAAAAAAAAAAGTCACCAATAAGAGACTTTTCTCCCAGTAACAGCAAACCAGGTAAATTGGAACAACCTTCCTAGTGATAATAACTAGCAAAATAGACAAAATATACTTTAAAACATTGCTTGAATACATCAAAGAGCTAATAAGGGAGTAAAGAATTTGGGGAGTAATATCTAAAAGAAACAATTTTAGAGAGCATGACTTTCGGAGCTCTTTTCTCCCTTGGGATTTCTTCCAATTCTGGAAAACATAACTGAAAATTTGAGAAGCCAAGTGGAGCTTTTGTCAGCCTCATGGAGTTAGGGTGACAATACTAGAGTTCAAAGACTTCCAAAGGGATAGGCTTTGGGTTAGACACCAAAGTAAGGGTCAACTTGAAACAGGTTCTGGTACAGATGAAAGTCTAGTTTCAAATCATCTCAATTACAAGTTTTTATTAAGGTGAACTGGCATTTATGGGGTCCCTAGCTGCTTACAACTATGTAAATACTCTCGGGGATAGAGAATCACTCTGGGCTTCACTTCTTTCTAGAATTTTTCTTATACAATGTCTGGTGCTCAATCAAAAATAACTAGACCTCTTTCTTAGATAATTCAGTTCATAATCCATTAGTAAAATGGGTATTTTTGAGGGTGACAGGGCACTAGTTCAGCAATTGGGTGGTGGGAACTAAGCAGGGTGATGAAGGCATCTATGAAATAGAGAAGGATAATGAAGATAATGGGAGATTGGTTACACACAAAAGGAGTTTATCCAATAAGTAAACATACCAAAGAAGATAAGAAACAGGTTTCCCCTGTCAGAGAAGGGAGTTACAAATATGGAAGGAAAACTAGAATAAATCCTCTGCTGCTGGATTAGAAGTGGGGTTTTGGTATGAACTCATGTTTTTCAATATGTATAGATTGACCTAGGAGTAAATATAGATATAAATGTGATGTACACACATCCACACATATTCCCTAGTTCTGTCCAATGAGAAGGCCTAGGAAAAAGACACCCCAGTGGTATTGAGTACACCTAGCACCCAGGTCTTGTTTTCTAAATTCCATTCTCCACTAAAAGAAACTAGAGTTCCTTTGGAAAAAAATGGTTAATTCCTGGTTTATTCAGAGAAAGTACAAGCTAAACCTGGGCCATAAAGTAAACAGTGCTCAAATAATGAAGGGACATGTCAAAAGACAAGAAAGTGTATTAGTTTTCTATTGCTACGTAAGAAATAAACTTAGAAGCCTAAAACAATACATGATTATTAGCTCATAGTTTCTATGGAATAGGTGTCTTGGGACCATTTATTTGAGTTCTCTGCTCAGGGCCTTAGAAGGCTGCAATCAAGGTGTCATCTGGCCTGTGTTTTCATTTGGATGTATGACTGAGGAAAGAACCACTCACAAGCTCCACAGGTTGTTGGAAGAATTCATTTCTTTACACCTCAGTTTCTTGCTTGTGACCAACATTTGTTCCTAGAGGCTTCCTGTCATCCCTTGATATTAGATCACTTACTTCTTCAAGTCAGGAAGAGCATGAGAACAGTCTGCTAGGAGGCTAACATAAATTGCCACCAAAATCTGACAGTATATTGCAAGAAAGAAAAATTACAGGCCAATCCCATTCATAACTTAGGGATAAAAATCCTAAACAAAATGCTAGTAAAGAGAATCCAACAGTATATAAAAAGGATAATATGTCATCACCAAATTAGATTTTTTTTAAAGAGTTTATTTATTTATTTGACAGAGAGAGACACAGCGAAAGAGGGAACACAAGCAGAGGGAGTGGGAGAGGGAGAAGCAGGCTTCCCACAGAGCTGGGAGCCCGATGCCGGGCTCGATCCCAGGACCCCGGGATCATGACCCGAGCCGAAGGCAGACACTTAACAACTGAACCACTCAGGCGCCCCATCACCAAATTAGATTTATAGAATTGTAAAATTGATTTAACATTCATAAATCTATTGATGTAATTTACCACATTAATAGAGTAAGAAGCAAAAAACCCCATATGATTATCTCTATAATGTGTAGAAAATCTTTTGATAATATTTAATACCTATTCATTATAAATACTCTTAGCAAGTTAGAAATAGAAAAAAACTGTCTTAATTTGATAAAATGTTATCTACAAAAAAAAAAAAACCTACTGCAAACATCACATTTAGTGGTGAAATGTTGAAACTGTTTTCTCCAAGATTAAGAGGGAGACAAATATACTCTCCACTACTACTAAACATTATATGGCATTCCTAACCAGTTCAATAAAGCAGGAAAAATAAATAAAAAAATAATTGAAAAGGAAAAAACAAAACTAATTATAGACATTTATGTACAACATTTTAAAAATCTATAGATAAATTATTAGAAAAATAATGAAGCTTAGCAAATTTATTGGATGAAAAGTAAAATTTTAAAAATTAACTGACTTTTATATTCCAGCAACAACTGGAAAATGGAAATTTTAAAATTTCTATGAATAGCAAACATAAAAAAATCAAATACCTAGGAACAAATCTAAGAAAAGTTGTGCATGACCTCTATGTGCACAAGCATGCACCACACACACACACACACACACAAACCCACACACACTACTGGAAAAAATTTTTAAAGTTCTAAATAAGTAGAGGAATTTACCATGAATTACAAGACTATTTTAAAGATATTACTTTTTCCCAAATGGAACTAATGGAATCAGTACAGTCTCTTACAAAATCTTAGGACTGTGTGTGTGTGTGTGTGTGTGTTTGTGTTAGAAATAAACTAGCTAATTCTAAAATGTATTTGGAGATGCAAATGACTAAGAATGGTAAGACACTCTGGAAACATAACAAAGTGTGAAGAAAACTTACTCTTCCAGATATCAAGAGTTATTATAAGGCTATAGCAATTAAGACAATGTAATAATAGTAACAGCTGAAGGATAGAGAAACCGACCAATGGACAGGATAGAAAATGGAGAAAGGAGACCCACACATATAGGGGCACTTGATTATGATTAAGCAGCACTAATGGAACACTGGTTAAACAATGATCTTTTCAATAAAGGATGTTGGGTCCATTGATATTAATATGGAAAAATAGTGAAACTTAAGGCCCCACACCATATACACAAAAATAAATTTCAAGTGGATTGTGAATCTAGTGCAAAAGGCAAAATAATAAAACCCAGAAGAATAAGTATAAGAGATTGATAATATAAAGTTTGGGCAAGGATGTGGAACAATGGGAACACTCACCACTACCAGTGGAAGTATAAATTGGTACAACCACTTAAAAAAACTTGTAACATTATTTACTAAAGTTTAATGAATGCATACCCTATGACCTGCAATTCTTCTCCTCGGTGTATACCAAACAGAAATGTATGCACATGTATACCATGAGACATGTTTATGAGTGTTTATTAGCAGCTCTCCTCATAATAGCAAAAAAACAGAAATAATCCAAATGTCCATCACAGTAGAAAGAATAAATAAATTTGCTATATTTACAGAGTGGCATTTGACATAGCAATGGAAATGAACAAAATGCAGCTACATAAAACAGCATGGATGAATCTTATAATCTGTAACGTTGAATGAAAAACCTTGTCACAAAAAGAGTATAGACTCTGTGTTTCCACTCTTTGTTTCCTATCATGCAAGTATTTGGGATAGTGGCTACCTTAGAGGAGGAAAGACGGGCTAGTGGTTGGGAGAACTCAAGATGGGTTTCTGGGAAGCTGGAGATACTATTTCTTGAATAAAATGTTAATTACATGGTTGTTTTGTGATCATCCTGAGCTCTACGTTTACATTTTGCTTACTTTACTATAGGTAACCTAGAACACACTGTAAATCTTCTAGACGTTTTCTTCATTGATGTCAGGGGAGGGATCATGTGAGACTCAGGAAGAATCAGGTTAATTAATACTAATACTCTCTCTACCACCACTATCTTAACTTTTATATTTTTTGATGTGATGACATAGTTATTTTCTTCCTAACTGGCACTGCCTCATTCTTCACATGTGAAACATAATAGGTAGAGACCAAGAGAAATTAGAAAATTGACCCATCCAAATTCAAATTTCCTGGAGAAAGGTAAGATTCATGCAGCAGTAAAACTTATGCTCTTATCATATTAATTGCTGCTGCTTGACGCTGGGGAATATCCCATCTTGTTGGAGCTGAGACAGTATTTATTCATCTTCTTCAGAGTGGAGTGGTAAGTGTTAACTCCTGAAAGGATGTAATATTTTAAAGAAAAAATGATAGAGGGGCGCCTGGGTGGCTCAGTTGGTTAAGCATCTGCCTTCAGCTCAGGTCCTGGGATTGAGCCCCTTGCTCAGCAGGGAGTCTGCTTCTCCCTCTCCCTCTGCCCTTCCCCCAGGCTGTGCTCTCTCACTCGATCGTCTCTATCTCAAATAAGTAAATAAAATCTTAAAAAAAAAAAAAAGATAGATACTTAAAACCCAAATCTCCGTAGTATGTTTTATCCACATTCACAATCCAATGAAAAATTTCTTCAAATTCTCTCTCTTCTCGTTATCTTTTTCCTTTTTTCAAAGTGAGCTCATGGGATGATGTCAACATCCTCATACTACCATGTACCACATTTCTTCTTTAGGCACTCTATTCCCCCAAACCTGCTTTCTTTGTTGTAGCCAGTCGGATCTCCCAGGTGACACCAATGGTTTAGTTCCACAAGTTTCAGTTACGTCAGATAAATAAGTTCTAGAGATCTACTGTACAACATCATGCCTATGGTTAGCATTATTATATTATGCACTTAAAAATTTAAGAGGGTAGACCTCATCTTAAATGTTCTTGCCACAAAAATAATTTTTTTAACATTAAAAAACCATATACTGACCACTTACTGTATTCCAGGAATCCTGCTTCAGCCTTTTTGAAAAGGCCTGTGTCCCATGCATAGGCACAGATATTAGACTTTCTTCCATAGGAATTTCCTGATGACAACATTGCCAAAGCTTATTTTAGAATTTTGCTTCACTTTATGGTGAATTCTAGAGTGAATGTTTTCACTTAAGAATTCAAACAAATTGGAACAATGTTGTATCTACATGTATGCATTTTGACTCTCATCTCTCACAAAGGGGGCTAGAGGCGCAGGGTCAATAAGAAACGTGAAAGTGGAAAGAGCATGACTCTGGTTGGGAAAGTGTAATTGAAACCAAAATAATGAATACATCAAGTTATACAAATGAGGCATCTGTCATTACACCATAGTGTGTGTATAATAAGGCACCAAAGAAATAGCTGCCTAATTTAATGGGATTAGAGCTAATTGGACTTGATGCCTCTTCACATAAATAATCTCCTGCAGGGAATGAAAATACTTCTGGAAGTTTCTCCATTCTGTAAGTAATGGATGTGAAAAGGAAACAGGAAAACAGATAGGTTTGATCCCTTCGGAAAATATATTAGCATAATTAAAAGTGTATAGCTTTGTAAGCACTGAATAATGTATGCCAGTGATTAGACAGTTTTCATAATTTGATAAAGGCTTAGAATTTCTACAAACAATTATGAAGCAACCCTGCAAATATCCAGATACGATACAGCAAGCACAGTGGTCGCATTAACGTGTTTGAATGTAAAGCCACAGAGGCTAACGATCCCCGACAGCACAGAGTGAACGGTAAAGCCCCCCCACAGACTGCTACAGGCCTGATGGCAGAAATGGCTTTTCCATTTCATTTCCTGATCTCAAAATCCCGAGTTATATAACATGTTTAAAATGAATGAATTTGTCTCCTTGATGAGTTTCCCAGTCTTCGGTTTTAAAGAGGAAACGGAAAAGACCTTGGTCCCCGAACACACAAAAACAGTTATATGTGTAAGCTTCTCACATGCCTCATTTTTATTCAATCCAAAATAAACTCTGACCCTCTGATACCGTAGGTGGCTCCGTGGGGAAGGACGTCGAGAGCAAACCAGCACACAGTTGTGGCATGGAAATGAGTGCCACAGTATCCCCACCCTTTCCGCACAGTGCAGGTCAAAAATACCTCTCAGAAGAATTACATCCTTCTACTTTGTTTGGATCTCTTAATTAGGAAAAACCATGCAAAATAACTCACCCAGACTCTGTTCTTAAATAATTAGTAACTGCTTTAAAAAGGCCTGTGGCCATTTTTTTTCCCCCTTAGGGGTGGGGAGGGGCAGAGAGAGAGGGAGAGAATTTCTAAGCAGGTGTGGAGCCCAACGTGGGGCTTGAATTCATGACTCTGTGATTAAGACCTGAGCTAAGATGAAGAGTCGGATGCTTAACCGACTGAGCCACCCAGGAGACCCTAAAAGGCCTGTGGCCCTTTTGACATTTCAGTTGTACAATTCAAAATAATTTCAGAGGACAATTAATTTGGATGCTTTCCCATTTAGCTTTATCTTCCTTTATCTTCCTTTAGGATATATGCATGTGGCCTCTTAAGCTGTAGGTTCCGTGGAAGTCCCTGAGCTGTGTTCAACGCCATCACTGGAGCTGTTGTTCAGTGTCTGTGTTTAAGGCAGTGAGTCACTCGTAGCATATGTCCTGGGAGATCCTGAAGCCGACCGAGGTTGAACTCCCTGCCTAGCTCCTGACACCATCAAATCACAGGTCCCAGTTGAACCAGTTTGCAGCCTCTACCTCAGGATTCACATCTGTAGGAAGGTACTCAATTTCCAAACATCCAAACATGTCATCGGGCTGACACATCATTAGAGATGATTGTGTCTTTAAAAGGAAATTAGCCTGATGGAGCAAAACTGTTGCTAATTTTCATTTTGTTCCCTTACCCCCAATCTCCTCATCTTTCCTAAATGCCTCATAAGCAGTACCTTTCTGGGCAAATGTCTTTCCAAAGCAAAAAGGACCAAAGACAGGCCCTGGTTGAGAAACTCCAGGCTTGACTTCTGGTGTTCTTGGAAAGCTCAGGGGACCTACCAGAGTAGCCAGAGTTGCTTAAGATTTTATTTTTTTTAGTATAATTACAATTATAATGATGATAGTAATACTTCCAGCTACTATCTGTTAAGTATTTACTATGTTTGAAATAGGTACTAATATTATTCCTATTTCACAGGTGAAGAAATGGAAGTTTACTAAATTCATCAACTTGCCCAAAGTGAATTCTTAACCACCAAGTTATATCATCCCATGTTTTCTTCTTTTCTTCTTTCCTTTTAATTTTATTTCTTGCCTTGTTCTAAAAGGAGAGTTTGATGTAGAGATGTTATTTTCAGTGTCCAGGAGGAAGTTATTCATTAAAGTAGCATTTCCCCTATCTACCATAAGCACACCTGAGATTATTAATTGTTGTAGATTATCATTATCAGATTATTGGGTTTGAATAAAGTGTAGCAAGAAAAACAGGAAAGGAAATTGCCAGAACCTTAGCTCTAGTCATAGCTTTGTCACTTCTTTCCTTGTTGCCTGACCTTGGGAGAGCCCTGTGACCTATCTGAACCTCAATATTGTTATCAGTAAAATGGGTAAGGTAATAGCATCTATTCTAATCACATTATGGGGGTAATTAGAATACTTACAAACTCTAAAGTGTCACACAGGTATCAAATGGAATTATCATTACCCATATGATCCTAGATGCTGGGCAATCCCAGGAGGTCTTGCTCCTACCTTGGAAGGCTTGTAGCAGTTCACTGCAGAGGACTGAACATGGGTCATATATTCAGGATTCAGTCTATCAAACAGCGTGAATAAGCATGGGGAGTGTAATTTTTCATGGTTGAACTGGCATATCTCAACTCAGTGTCCGAGAGGTAGTAAGCCCTGGGGAGAAGGGCGATACCTTGCTCAACTTGTATCCCCAGCACTCAGCACACAGTAAGTGCTCAGTAGCCATTCGTTAAATTAAACACACCAGACAAATGAAATGTGATCATAGATCCAGAGGTGGAAATTAGCTTTCTTCCCAAATTCACAAGTGGGAAGCCTATTCATTCACTGCCATAGAATTGTTAAATTTGGCAGGTTAGCAGAGTTTTGAAGATTTGGGATTTTACTCCTGACCACTTTGTTGTCTTTCTCTCTAACTTGGGACAACTCCATGCAAGAACAAGTCTGACATTCTAACTTAAGTGAATATCAAAAATAGAGAAAGCAAATGTGACAACAGTTCCTAATGAATGTAACAGTGAGGCAGAAAAGAGAGCAGAGTAGCTTTAAGCTGTGGAAGAAAAAGAAAAAGTGATTGTCAGAAATGCTGGGAAACTGTCAAACCCACAGCTTCTATGAAAGTCAGAATTCTCCTTGCAAAAATAATGACAAGTGACATCCAAGCTGCCTTTTTACAGCTTACTATACAAAAGGAATTTGTGCCTCTAAGCACAAGGGCTGAAAATATAGGGCAGGCATTGCAAGAGGACACAGGTTCAGAAGTCTAGAAGGCCAACAGAGTCCAGAGGCAAGAAGGCTCTGTGGTATGACTTATTATAATGAATCAGGGTGGGATTGTCTTGGTCCAGTTTCCTGAAGGGGTACATCTCTACCGCACAAAGACACTCTGGGGTTTGAAAACTTCATTCTATCCCCAAGTGCCCTTTGAGTGGACCAGGAAGTGCTCCAGGCAAGGTGATCCTGGAACAGTCCTCTGGATCACCCAGTACCAGATCAGCCTTCATCCAGCTCATGTTCCCCTTCCAAACTGAGGTTGCTTTAGTCATGGAGTGGGGTGAAGTGGGGGTGAGGGAAGGAGGAGAGGTAAAAGGACTGTTCATGTCTGATAAAGCATTTGTCACATGTTTGACATTTGGTTAGACTCCAGAAATCCTACTAAGGATAGAGATTTTAACAGACTCCAAATGTCATTATGCTCTCTCTGCCAAGGACATGCCCCATATTCAAAATCTCTGAGACACAGGATAATGGAAACAAAGAGCAGAGAGGGAGAGAGAAAACAAACACCTATGCTCTCCCTGGAATGTAATGATTCTACAGCACTTTTAAAGCCTAGGGACAATTCTTTATTTAATACACCATACATGCATTCTACATGTATGAATGTAACAATATTCATATTTAGAGTCATAGCTATCACTCAGCTTAAAAATCATTTCAATAAATTCATTTAGTCAATGCACAAATATCAACAAGAGGATGATTTTTACTTTCTAATTCAGAGAGGGTCTAAAACACCTTCTCTACCAACCTCTTCCACTCTAGAGATAGATCCTAGTATCCTCCCTCATTTTAAAGATGAAGGAACTGAAGCTTCGTGAGCTTAAAGAAAATGACTAGGGGATTTGAATTAGGAACATGGGCTTCATGACCACCTTCTTCTGACAACACCTTTGAAGACTGAGAAACGTGACTTATATATTTTACAAATTTGGAAATGGAGACTTAGGAGGTGCCCAGTTGAATTCTGAACCAGAATTCAAGGGACCTGACCTCAACATGTCTTTCTGACTCCTGAACCTATGCTCTTTCCATTGTATTGTGCTGCTTGCCAAGCTTCACGGTAGAAATAAGGACAGTTTTAACTTCTAAAGCTGCCTTAGGACAGCCAATATAATTTGAGTAGACATATGCAAATTAAGCACTACTGTTATGTAAATATCCTTCTCTGCTGTCCCTAACAATTTCAAACACAGATGGCTGTTGTCCTTGAAGAAATCCAGGTTAAAAGCAGTGCTGTAAATTGGATGTTTGTTTTTCATCTCCTCAAACTTCAAATATTCACCAACAAGGGGTGTGTGCGTGTGTGTGAGGGAGTTCTGGGGATAAACACTCTTTACTAAGAAAGATCTTAGTGGTCTTTTCTTCCAGTCAGAAAAAATATGTATCTGGCAGTTTCTCTCCCATCTCTCTTTCTAATAACCGCAGAGTCATAGTCAACTGGCTGGTATGTGAAGTGTGAATGGCTTCTATCACAGGGAGACATGACCTTGGCAAACAAATTGGAAAGACAGATAAAAAAAGATTACTTCCTCATTTCCACCATTGGGCTCACTCAGAATAGTAGATTTTCATCCTGAAGACTGAGTCCTTGGAACTGGTAGAAAACTAAGTCTGGATCAATAAGTCCCCATAAATATCAATACAGGCCTTTTTTTCAGTCAAGAAAAGCTTTGCTCTATCACCACTGGGTGGTATGTCTCCTCTGCACATCATTAAACAGAGAGGGGTCAATTGTGGGGAAAAGCATAGGGAGCCCTACAGAGAAAATGAAATGTTTCATGCATACACCTGTCTTTATCCCAGTGGAATATTATTAATATAGAACTAGGTTCCATCACTAAGGAAACAGTTTCTTTCTTCTCATCTCTGGTTGCTCACATGAGGGTTGTTATGGGCTGAATTGTGTACCTCCAAAAAAGATAAGTTGAAGTCCTAACATATCTTTGAAGTACCTCAGAATGTGACCCAATTTGGAAATAGGGTCATTGCAGATGTAATTAGTTAAGATGAGGTCATACTTGAGTCGGGTAGGCCCCTAATCCAATATGATTGATGGCCTGATAAGAAGATGGTCATGGGAAGATAGAGACACAGGGAGAATGTCATGTGAAGATAAAGGCAGATACTGGAATTATGCAGAAAATGCAAAAAGTGCTACCAAGCTACCAGAAGCTAGGAAGAAGCAACGAAGGATTTCCTATAGGTTTCAGAGGAAACATGGACTTATTTACAACTTATTTCAGAATTCGAGCCTCCAGAACTGAAAAACTATACATTTCTGTTGTCTTAAGCCACCTAGTTTATGGTACTTCGTTATGGTTGCCCTAGGAAACTAATGTAAAGGTCTTTGGATTTCAGTCAAGGCAATGGATTCAGTTTGTCAGTGTTCTGGTTTCTCGAATCTATAGCTGTCATTTCAATGACATATGCCCAATATAGATTATAGCCATGATGGAAGCCCTGAAGTGTCAGCACCCTAAAAAGAGGAGGGTTATACAGAGCTGGTCATCCCTGGGCTTCAACCAGAAATCCCCTCCTTCCTTTCCTCAACCTCCCCTCACTCCATGGACCCCAGGAAAACGCAGTTCCATGTAAGTTACTCCCACTATTCATTTTATTAAATCCCTACATATCACAGTTGAAATTCCAAAATAGCAGTTCTAGGCTACCTACCAGATGCCTGTACTCCTGTTCGTACTGTTTAACCTTTGAGCTGTTGGTAACCAGCTCTACAAAGTGCTAGGCAACCCAACCCTGGCTTTTAAGATTGTGTTGCATGTGTATGTGAGTGATCACAGCAGACTAAAATTCAAGGAGGAGGGAGGAGGAGAACTTTATACTACAGAAATGAAAGCAACCTTAACTAGAATAGTAAGTGCCACCAAGGCATTTCATTGCCTCATCGGTTACTAGTCATTCGGAGGTCCTGAGCAACCCAAAAAACCCTCCAGCTGACAAATAACAAGAACCCAAGAAGGGATATAAAAGTATATGGAGCTATAGCAGGCCTTAGATATCTGGGGGAAAAAATATGCTATTGCTTTTTTTCTTAGGTCAATGTCAATTCAAGTTGTAGGACCTGCAGTAAGAGAGCAGAGTGCTGCCCAGCCTTCCCTTCATCTCTTTAAGCTCTGAGATCCTGACAGCAAGTTTTGTTTTGTTTTGTTTTGTTTTGTTTTTACCATTTCAGCTGGCTTTGATTTGAGTTCACACTTCAGCAAATTCAAATGCTAAACCAGCTGGTTCCTCTAATCTACAATTTTTCTAACTGCCAACCATGTTCTTTGGAGTTTTCTGACCCTTCTTAGCTATAAAAAAAAAAAAATACAATAGTCCAGGTACCTCCTTTCTTTCTTTCTCTTTTACTTTCACATAGAACACTTCACTTCTGACACTTCTGGTCACCAAATGTATGCAGGTTTTTCCCCACACCAAGCAATTCCCCATGACATCAGATGGAGATCTTGTAATCTACTCAATTCTAACACTATCTATGTGGAGACAGTGTCAGATCCCACAAGTTACAACCTCAGTCCCACAAGACTGCCCACCCCCCTTCAGATGCCAGTTGCAAGTAGTGGGTCCTCAGGTTATTCATAACTTCTGTCCAACCTGGCTACAAATTGGGGGTTCCCGTGACCCCCCTCCTCAGGACTGATTAATTTGCTAGAGTGGCTCATGGAACTCAGGGAAACACTTACTTAACATCTTCTACCAGTTTATTCAAGTATGTGATAAAGGATATAGACTGAACAGCCAGATGAAGACATGCATAGGGCAAGATCTGGGAGGATTTGGAGTGCAGGGGCTTCCCTCCCCATGGACTTGGGTGTGTCACTCTCTCAGTATGGATGTGTTCACCCACCTGGAAGCTCTACAAAGCCCAAAACCATTGGACTTATTATGGAGGCTTCATCACATAGGCATATCCATCATTAACTCCATTTCCAGCCCTTCTCCCTTCTCAAGAGAAGGAGGGTAGATCTGAAAATTCCAAGCTTCTAATCATGGCCTGGTCTTTTGGTGACAAGCCCTGATCCAGGAGCCCACCCAGAGTCACCTCCTTAGAACTAAAGGCACTCTTATCACCCAGGAAATTATAAGAGTTTCAGGAGCCTTGTGTCAGGAACTGGGATCAAAGACCAAATATTAGAACAAAAGATGCTCCTAGAGCTCTTATCACTTAGGAAATTACAAGGGTTTCAGGAGCTCTGTGCCAAGAACTGGTAGTAGAAACCAATATATATTTTCTATTGTTTCACATTAGCTAAAGCCATTTTTTTGGGGGGGGGGGGGCAAGGTCTCTGTGATCATTGACTCCAGAAGTGAAGCGTTTAGCACTGACCTATACATTTATGGCATCATCAAAAAGCCATCCTTCATACTCTATTGACCTCAGTTTCCATGTAAAGCCAGTCCAGCTGGAGAAATAGCTCAAAGCTTAGACTCATATAAAGAGGTGAGACATTAAGTTATTTTTTATTTGTAGAGATTTTTATTAATAGGCCACAATCTTCTTTTCATTTTCCAAACTATTATGCTTTGCATTGTGTAGGCCCCTTATCTGTCCTTAAAGTGGAGCATTTCTTTGTAATATAGCTTTATTTTTTTTTAGAATCTTCTTCCTTTTTTTATTGAGTTAAAATACACATAAAATATTTACCAAGTTAACCTTTTTTCAATGTACAGTTCAGTATATTAATTTTTTTGTGCTAGCTTTTATATTAATGTTTATACTGTTTATTAGCCAATCCAGCTGACTATATACAAGATACTGTTCTAGATGATACAGACATAACCGTGAATAAGGCAGAGAAGTCCCTGGTGCTTGTGGAATTTATAGGCCAAGGCAAACTGTTGCAAATTGTTAAATCTAAACACAATGTTAAACCACCATCAGTGGTTTTCAATCTTGGCTATACTCTAGAATCTCCTGGAAAGCTTTAAAACATCCCAATGCCAGGACTTCTGGTACCAGACACGATAGAACAGCTTGAATTAAAGAAATCCTTCTACTGAAAATAACTTTAAAAGCTAAACAAAGTACACAACTGTGTGAAATCACTGGAGAGAAACCAACTCTGGTAGGACTTGAGGGACTAATTCCTGAGAGAAGGGAAATACCGCTTCATATTCACACTGGCTTTTTTCCTTGAAAGGCAAAATCCCAGAGAGGTAAGAACTGTAAGAAAAGCAAACTTTAAAGTCTTGTGCAATTTCCCCTCAAAGTCTTGGATAACTGCTAAGCTATGCATATACAGGGCAAGGTTCCAAGAAACTCCGCAAAAAGCAGCAGATGAAAGCTAAACTGCTGAGCAGAGACTTCAGTGGTCACACAGTGCTAGGGAGATGGAGGTTTGAATTCCCCACCAAGGTGCTGAGTCCTAGGTAAATACTTTGCAGTTTCATAAGCCATAAAAGGGCTACCGTCTAGGAGTAGGGGATACACTCAGGAGTGAAGGCAAAATGAAAACAGACCAGCCCTAATAAAGCCTAAAACCAGCCCTTGACAGGATTGCTGTGATCTTCTGGCTCTGTATATATTGGCCCAAAGATGTATTAGCCCTCTTCGGAGAAAGATAACACCATTCAGAAACTATAATTGTTTTTTAAAGATTTTATTTATTTATTTGACAGAGAGAGACACAGTGAGAGAGGGAACACAAGCAGGGGGAGTGGGAGAGGGAGAAGCAGGCTTCCCACTGAGCAGGGAGCCCGACGCGGGGCTCGATCCCAGGACCCTGGGATCACAAACCGAGCCGAAGACAGACGCCCAATGACTGAGCCAGCCAGGTGCCCAACTATAATTTTTAATGCAGAATGTTTGGCACTTCGTTTTTTTAAAAAAGTAACCAAATTATTAAAAGTCAAAAGAAAATAAATCTATAGGTACTTCAGTTATTTTAAAGTACCCAATATCTCTAATATCTATAATTAGTATGTTCAAGACATAAAAAAGAAGAATCAAATGGAAATTCTAGAACTGAGATACCATAACTGCAATTAAAATTTCAATACATAGATTTGACAGCAGATTAGACACAGGCGAACAGAGAATTAATGAATTGAAAGAAAGGTCAGTGTAAAGTATCAAGATTAAAATTCAGAAAAGCATCCTGATGCCTGGAATTTTGAGGAATGGGGCACAGGCATCAGTAACGTTCCTAAGCTTCCATTAAGAAGCCAGTGCACAACCTGTCAAGAATCTCTGCACAAGAGAGTTTTAAACAGGGGGTGATATGCTTTGAGCTGATGTTTTTAAATAACCACTGGATTCTGTGAGGAGAATAAAATGAAGGAGATAACGTAGAAGCAGAGAGATTAGGTAGGGTGATCTAGCACTCAAGTGCTGTGGTCTAGACGAAGAGATGGTGGTGACTCTGTAGTGGCGTATCTCATGGTACAAAATAAGACCCAAGGTAAATAAGGATGGGATCATACAGGACTTGCTGACAGACCAGTGAGAGGTGGGGATGAAAGAAGAGGAGTTCTTGTAGAACTAAGTGATTCACATCCAGGAGCAATTTTTTAGGGAACACATGGCAAGATCTGGAGACATGACGACTAATCTCCTTAAGGCTCTGACAACAAAGAATTATCTGGTCCAAAATGTCAACAGAGCTGCTGTTGAGAAACCCTTGTTCAACTTCTTAAAAAGGTATGCCTTGCCTCCACAAACTAGCTTTCCCTTTTTGTATATGTGTTTTCAACTAAACTGTAAAATTCTAGAGAGCACAGACCATATCTTTCACTTCTGTATCTTCGCCTGTCCTGCCTCATACATTAAAAAAAATTAACAAGCCTTACTTTTTTACAGCAGTTTTAGGTTTACAGAAAAACTGAGTGGAAAGAACAAAGAATTCCCATATACATTTTCTTCCACCCACACACAATATTTCCAATTATTAACATGCTACATTAGTGGTGCATTTGTTATAACTGATGAACAAATATTAATATATTATCATTAACTGAAGTCCATAGTTCATATTACATTTTTATACAAACACCTCTTGATGAAATAATCAATTACCAACTAATTTAATCATTTGTCAAGGGACAGGACAATAGAAAGAAAGGAAGAATGGAATGACCAATAATTTTTTTTGGGGGGGGGATTACCAATACTTGAATACCAATTATATACCAAGCACTATGTAAGTCAGTTTATATATATATAATTTATATATATTTATATGTAATATTATTATATGTATTCATGTCAATAACTGTGAGTTGGATAGTATAAATCTCAATCTTAAGGATGCGGAAATTTAGGCTCAGAAATTTTACATTATTTGTATAAAGGCACACAGCTAGTAAGTGGGGAAGGTGAAACACATCAGGGCCCATATTTGAATAGTCATGCCAAATACTACTTTTTTCTTTTTTTTCTCACATTTCCTGTTTTAAAATGTCTTCACCTGCTTCTGGTGCACAGTCCCAAGGAGTGAGCAGTCCTACAAGTCCTTTTCCAGCCTTGCCTCTCAACTCCACCAGTGGAGGTCCATGTGGTTCCAGTCTGTGCCAAGTGCCTGCCCCACCCTTGATACATTTAAGCCAGGCTAACAGGCTAACACACCCACACAAAACCATAAAATCAGCTGCAAATGCTAGCAGATGTTCAACAGTCTCTCAGCTCCCACTCTCACCTCCCTTCTGATCCTGGCTCATTCTCATCAATCCAGTGCTGAACTCTCAGCTCTCCCTATGCCCACCCTGTACCCTGGATTAGAACTCTTACTGATTTTTCCTTGAAGGCTTTCTTGTCTGGGTTCCCTAGCATGCTTTCTGGCTTAGTTTGAATTTTTCGCTCTGATATCTCTCCTTGTCTCAGATGTGTCATGGAAAGGTACAGTTCATTTCCTCTCAGACCTAGGTCTGGTCTGGAATCTTAGCTCAGGGTGAGCCTCACTCTCAGAATGTTATGGGTGTTAAGATTGGATGGTGTTGACTGATCAGATGAAATGTGGGAGGGGGCTGGAAGGCCTGCTCTAGACCAGAAATAGTTCATAAACATTCTCTCTGCCCTCTGCCTTAGGAGGTGCTGGAATTTAGAAACAGCCCACACCAGAGCACCAATGCTCCAATTAGCAGGAACTGCCTCGGTAGTTCTGTATTCCCACCCACCTCCTTCACATCTTTGTTTCTGTATGCATTAGTCTCCTCCCTCTAAATTATAAATTCCTGTGGGAGCAAGAATCATTTTCATTTCTAACCATAGTTTCCTTTCCTCAAAATTCCAAGGTCTATACAAATCTTTTGAACTTCTATAAAGCACATTGTTCTCTTCTGCTTCTTTTGAATGATACTGAGAACCCCTGTTCTTTGCCTCTCTCTATGACATCATTTCACTGTAAATGGATTCACCACTGTCATCAAAGCACTACGGAATGCCCTACAGGAACGTCAGCACGGGGTCCCAGAAATGGATCTTGTTTTTGTTCCCTTTCCTGAGCTTCTCTCTAGTAACGTTGGGAGAAATGAAATTTATCTAACAGAAAATTTCTTCTCATCAACTACAGATAGTGCTTTGGTGCCATCTCCACAGGGCCAGGAGTCCACTGGATTTTCCTTCTTTCCTTCTCTCCCCATGCCTACCCTTCTTTCCATTTTCCTTCCCTTCCCTCCTTGTCTGTAGTGCTGTTGATGTCCCCTTACATGCAATTGGTTTCAGGAGAATGGTGGGTGAAAAAAATCACAATGTTTAGGTGAGACTCTCTTCTTAAATTTTAGGCTTCCATTTATTCTAGACATTTTGCTTCTTCCTCTCCCAAGTCAGTCTAGTCATTTTGTGCTATTTCTGGAAGCTCATACGCTTAGGGGGAAAATGCAATTGAAGGAAAGGAATACAGAATTTTCTGCTTATGAAATAGGATAAGAAAGTAAAATTTGGTTAGTCAGGCTCCTGAATAAAACACCAGACCTTGGATGAAACATATTCTCTTTAAAAAAAAAAAAAAAGAGAGAGAGAGAGAGAGAGACTGTTAAGCATACCAGGCATAAAAGGTAAATAAAACACAATATAAAATTTTTTAAAAGATTTTATTTTTTATTTGAGAGAGAGAGAGCGCATGGGGAGGGGGGAAGGGGCAGAGGGAGAAGCAGACTCCCCGCTGAGCAGGGAGCCCTACATGGGGCTCAATCCCAGGACCCTGGGATCATGACCTGAGCCGAAGGCAGATGCTTAAACAACTGAGCCACCCAGGCGCCCCATACAATTTTAAAAATAATGTGTAACCACAAAGGGTATTCCTCTCCTTAAATGATACTTAGGCCAAAAATTTTACAGTCATCCTTGATTCTTTTTTCTCATACTTATATCCAATCAATCAGCAAATCCAGTTACTTCTACTTTCAAAAGGAGAAAAATGGACCCCTTCTCTCCACCTCAACTGTGCCATCAAGATGCAAGCCACTAACATCTCTTGCCTGATTACTGCAAAAGATTTCCCTGCTTCCACCCTTGACACTCTACAATCTATTTTCAAACCCAGTGGCCAGAATGATCCTTTCATATGACTAAGTCAGCACCTGAGGCTAGCTCTTCTGCTCAAAAACCTGCAATGGCTCCCCATGTCACCTAGCACAGAGATTGGCAAACCAGAGCCTGGAGGTTAAATCTACTCACCATCTAGTTCTGTAAAGTTTTACTGGAATACAGCCATGTCCACTGACTACATATTATCTATGACAGCTTTCATGTTACAACAGCAGAGTTGAGTATTTGCAATGGAGATCCTATGGCCCATAACACCTGAAATATTTACTATCTGGCCCTTTAAAGAAAGTTTGCCAGTTCCTGACCTAGCACATAATGCTCTATAAAACCCTACTGACAGCTCTACCTCTCGGACCATATTGTTTATTCCGTTTCAGCTGCAGTGTACTTGCCACTTCTCCCCAAAGACACCAGGCCATATTGTATTAAGACCACTGCACTGGTTATTCCCTTTGTTTAATATGCAACTTCCTCACATATTCAGGTGGCTTACTCTTTTATCACTTTTAAATCTTGGCTGAAATGTCAGCTTCTCAATGAAGCCTACCCTTATCGTTCCACTTAATTTTGCCAACTATATACCCCTCTGATCTGTCTTAACCCCCGCACCTTCTTATTTTTTCCATAGAACTTAACATCCTTTTAACACAATAATAATTTAATAATTTAATTTTAACATTTTTTGTCCCTCCTTGTGGACTATATTCTCCACGAGGGGCTCTTGTACCCCATGAACTTTTAGCAGTGCCTGGTACATAGCAGGAATGTAATAAATGCTGGTCGAATGGCATGATACTGAAGAAACAGAACATTACCGTGCCTCTGAATCCGCTGTGTGGCCTTCTGTAATCACACCGCTACCTACCCTCCTCTCATGGAAATAACCTTTGAGTAATTTTTTAATCATTTCTTTGCTTTTCTTTAGAGTTGCGTCAAATTTTATATATCCCCATAAAACATAACGCTTAGTCTAGCCAGCTTTGTAACTTTATAAATTGAATAATACTTGTATGTATCCCTCTGAAACTTCCTTCCCCCCAACATTGTTTATAACATTCGTTCATATTAATGCATATAGTTATACTAACTTTCATTGCTGGGCAGTGTTACAGTGTGTAGTACACCACAATTCACCTATATTTTCTACAACATACGTATTTAGGTTACTATACTGTCAGGAACATTCCATATACATTTTCTCTAGGGTTCCTACCTACGAGTGGAATTCCTGGCTTGTAAAGATTTACATATTCAGCTTTATTGGGTAATACAAAATTGTTTTCTATAGGGTTACACAAATTTATACCTCTACTAGCAGTATAAGAGAGTTCTATTCTATAGCTCCATAACCTCACTAACATTTGGTTCTGTCAGATTTCTTATAGTGGTGGTGTATAGTGGTAATTCACTGTGGTTTTAATTTGCATTTTTCTGTTTACCAAGAAATTGAGAATCTTTTCATATGTTTATGAGCCATTTGTTATTCTTTTTCTGTGAAATGCCTGTTCATTTTTTTTTTCCTATTGGATTGTTTTGCTTTTTCTTACTGAGTCACAGAAGCAAAAAGCATAATTTTCTCAAAGTATTAAATTTAAGGACGATTGCACCACACAGCATCACAATGCCTGAGGGCCCAACTGTCTTAAATTCTAATATAATCAATAATGGGGAACAATGATCCTGACTCACCAAGAACAGTTTATATAATACTTGTTGGCTAAGCATTAAATGAAGAAATAAATATTCAACAGAACATGTTAAAAGTGTGGTCCTGGTTTAAGTTAGCCAAATAAATAATATCTTTGAGAAAGATTTTAATTAAAAATAGGTAAAATGAAAATAAGGGTGTGTGCATAAATGAGGTTGTGTTTATGAATATATGCTGGATATAGTCATCTTTAACTCATTTTTTCACTGTTAAAAAGACGTTTTTCTTTTACAGTTTCAGACAGAAACAATGATGAAAACTGACATTAATAACTTGTAAATATCAACATTTTTTCCAAGGGTTATGTTAATGTACACCCCAGCCAAATTACATTTACCACAATTCCAAATGCAAATCTAATCATTCTTCTATCTTAGAGTGAATGATACCCATTCATTGCTAAAATGGAATATTGTTCCAAGGAACTGAGAAATAAATCCCATGACACTCTGTTGTTGGACATACTGTTCTCACTTGGGAAACATTTAAGCTATTCATGTATGTCCTCCATTTTGTTTAGTTGAAAAGGGATTTCCTGTCCATGTATCTATGTTAGAAAAGAGGATAGACCTTATTTGTTACACAACCTAAACCAGGGAATTTTAGTTTCTTTATCCGTTATACCTAGTAAAGACATTGTTTTATAACAGGGTAAAAAAACTTGTCACAGAAAATTCAGTATCTCAATATTTATTGAGAAACGTCTTTTCAATTCTCCTAACTCCAGCCTTTTTATCTACTTAAAGTGATGTCAAACAGTAATTCTAATAAGAAATAAAACAAATCTGAAAGTGACTTTTGAACTTGTGACTATAGAGCATATTAGAAAATATTATTTAAATAAAATTATTTTAACCATTTAGGAATAGAGAGATAAATTTCCAGTTTGAAAGGGTCCACTGGCAATCAAGCACAATAAACAAAACTAGACCTACATCAAAACATATAACTGTGAAATTTCAAGACACTAGAGTTAAAAAGAACATGTTTGAAGTTTACAGTGATTACAAACAAAACAAAAAACAGTTCACCTAGGAATTACTGAATAACACCTGACTATAACAGCAACACTGGAAGCAGGAAGATAAGAGTAATGTCTTAAAATCTGGGGGAAAATATTTCTAACCTGTAATTCTTTCCCAAGTCAAACTATCCATCAATTGTTAGAGCAGAACAAATATATTTTCAGATATGCAATGTGTCAAAAACAAAAGCCATTCTTCCCTTTTCAGAAAACACTACTGGAGAATGTGCTTCTCCAAAATGAGGGAGTAAAACAAGTAGAAAGGAGATATGGAATCCAGAAAACAGAGAATCCATTACTAGAGTAAAGGAAAAGTATCCCAGGATGGTGACAGAAGATAAGATTCCAGGAATTCAGTTACATAGTAGGTCTAGAGTACCTAGCCCAGTTTAGAACAAGAGGATGAAGGACTCTAGAAGAAAGGTCTTCCATAAACTGAGAGATTATCAGACATGTCCGAATGTTGTAAAAGGATATCCATAGTTTTGTATAGATTTTGGGATAAATTAGTGGTACTAGGAAGAAAACTAAGCAAATAGGAAAGCAATGAAATTATTACCTTCAGGGAAACAAACAAAAAAATTGCATAAGGAAGGAAAGAAATGCTATTGTTTGTATTCACATTTATTATCTGACTTAACTGTGAATAACAATGTAAAATTTGAATATCTAACCAAAATTTATGATCTACTATATAGGAAAATCTACTATTTAGGAAAAATGAAAGAAAAAGTGTGTTTGTGTATTTGTCTATGGCAGGAGTATTAAATCCTTCTTTCCTATATCAATAGTTAATAACTAAAAGTCAATAGATAATTACCAAAAGTCAGTAGATAATAACTCAAACTTCAAAAATAATGAAGAATTGTAGTGTAAGGCTGTTGTTTAGATATGTGGAGGTAAACTCCCAAAGAAACAGAAGTGTTGAAACTGGTTGACTGAAATTGGGGGTGGAGGATGGAGAGGGGCTAACTTTTCCCCTGTAAGACTCATAAAATTATTAGTCTTTTAAATTTACATGTTCAACTTAGATAAAAAAAATTATTCAATAATATAATCAAGTAAAATAAAAATATTTTACCTAAAACACTCTATTATGACAAGTATCAGGTATCTCCTTTTAACAGGGGAGTTTCTGGGGCCTGGAAAAATAAAAGTCCAGGTGTGGAGATAAGTAATGGATCAGCAGTCTAAGGGGCTTTGCCCAAGGTTAAATTACTTACTGGAGACAAACACACTGCTAGCACCCAGTGTTCTGAGTTCATCTTACTTTAGCTTACCCTACATTAAGGAGTTTTCAGAGTATTATTAAATATTCATCCATAGAATTTTATTCCTTCTGGAGGATACTGCATAAACATTAATGAGAAACAGGAATATAGTCTCAGAACTGACGTTTCTTGAGCACCTACTATATGACATCCACTTAAGATATCTTAACCAGTTCTATTTCCACAACAATCTGATGAAGTAGTAATCCCCACTTTACAAAGGAGGAAACTGAGGCTTCTAAGGATAAATTACCTTGCTCAAGATCACACAGGTAATAAGTGTGAATCTTGGCTTAGAACCCAGGTTTGTCTAATGCCCAAACTTAAGTCCTCTCAGCTTCCCTTCCTTATGTGACTATTGAGGAGCATGAAGGTGGCAACAATCAAGGATCACTACTTGCATATCATAAATAGGTCCAGTGGTGGGTGTAGCACCATCTGGCCTAGGTTGGTGGGCGGCTGGATAGGGTGCCTTGCCCCTCCCTATAGTGTGTCTCTATCATTGACTGACCACATTTTATCACAGTTAATCATTTGTACATCTGTCTCTCCAGACTGAGGAGTTTTGCCAGGACGGGCAGTGAGTCCTATTCATCTGTACATGCTCAGCACCTAGCACAGGGCTTGCCATAGAGTAAGTGTTCAAGAAATATCTAGTGAATGAACCTGTTAGTTTCAGACTAAGGCACTAAGGGTATTTCATGTTCCTTCTGGACAAACTTGACTAAACCTAATTCTCCATCTTTAGTCAATCCAGATGGTTGATGGTCTAATTAGAAAGCACTAAAGAGGGGCACCTGGGTGGCTCAGTCGGTTAAGCATCTGCCTTCAGCTCAGCTCATGATCTCAGGGTCCTAGGATTGAGCCCCGTGTCAGGCTCCCTGCTCAGTGGGAAGTCTGCTTCTCCCTCTCCCTCTGCTGCTCCCCCTGCTTGTGCTCGCTTGCTTGCTCCCTCTTTCAAATAAATAAATCTTAAAAAAAAAAAGAAGAAGAAGAAGCACTAAAGGGGGCTCAGTAAGTTGAGTGTCTGACTCCTGATTTTGGCTCAGGTTGTGTGAGTGTGTGGGGGGTTCCATGCTCAGTGGGGAGTCTGCTTCTCACCCTCGCCCTTGCCCTCTGCCCCTCCCCCTATCTCACACCTGCACTTTCTCTAAAATAAATAAATCTTTTTAAAAAAGTCATTAAAGGGCATTATTAATCAAACATCAATGTTTTTAAATCCTTTCTCTGTAATGGTTTTTATAATTTTAGTGAATAATCAGCTTCTTTTATTTTTACCTGAAGTCAATAGTTTCATAGACCCCTCAGTCTATTCTATCTTCTCAATTTTGAATCATCCAGGCTGAAAGCTGGAGCTCACCCTTGATTCCAGCCTCACTTTTCCCTCCATATCTACTCAAACTTGAAAACTAATTCCACCTCGTTAATGTGTCCCTTCTCCTCATTCCCATAGTCTTAGCTCAATCATATTTCACCTGGATGGAGGCAGAGTCTTTTTTCAATCTCCTTTTCCCCAGGTTATCCCCATACCAAACAAGAGGGGGAGAACTTAAGAGGAGAATGAAGGAGAATAATTAGTTCTGACTAGAGGTGATTTGTATAAGAGAACCCAGAATAATCACTGGCACAAATAGAATCCCAAAACATGTTTGAGGATTTTGGCTTTTTGTTTGTTTGTTTGTTTTGGTGTGGAGTAGGGGTCAGGAAGTTGGTCTGGACAAGGTGAAAATTAAGCAGGCCTTGAAAGAGAAAATCCCTATGCCTAAGAAATTTATTTTAATATTTTCTGTGATAAAACAGGTGCCATTTGCCAAAGGCTGAATTTTGCTTCTTTGCAAACTGAAATATATAACCTACCTCACCAAACTGAACTGCCATGACCAATGCATTATATCACTTATGATAAGTATGTTGTATTTTTCTGTGGAACAAACCTGGTCTCATGCATAATAGTCATAAATCATGAAGCAAGGGTGTATTTCAAAAGAAAAGTGACATCTATAATTCAAAGGCAGTGGCTTCTCATTTAAGTGAGAAGTTAGGGGGAAAGTGTCCATGTGGGAGCTTGCCATTTGTCCACTCTCCCTTCCTGCTAAAACAGCAGTTCTTCATGTAGTTATTCATGTCTTCTTCCTGAGTACAAGTGTTCTGTCTGTTCTTTAAATAGTCCTTATGGTGTTCTGAGTAACCCTGAGAGCCACCAGTGGACACTAAAGCCAAGACTTCTTTCTGATCTTAACAAAGGAATTGAATTATTGGTCCTTTCTCCCTCATTCTCATTCACCTTCCCACAAAAAAAAAAAAAAAAAACCACCATATAAAATGCTTCTGTATTGACAGGGCTAAAAGAAGTATGTCAGATTCAATTTCCTTTCAATCCATAAGAGGAGAGTGAGAAAGTTTAAAAAGTAAACTTGAAGCTATGAGTAGATAAAAGGGTGAGATAAGACAAAAATTTGTGGTGCTGTGCTGTGCTCTGGAGGGGTTCGGTGTTTCCAGAGCTGGTGAGCTGTTAGGCAGCCTTGAACCCTGGCTGGGTTATCTCCTTCCTCATGGCTGTCTCAACTGATGCATGTCTGTGCTCTCTGAGTTGTTAGAACATGAAGTTATCATCAGCCATAGAATTATACTAGTAGTAACAGTTAAAGTAATCATTAACACTTATTGAGTGCCCACTCTGTGCCAGGCACTGTAGTTATCTATGTCATTATATACCTAATGTAATTCTTAAAATAATCCAATGAAGCAAAGATAATTATTGTCTGCATTTTGCCCATGAGGAAACTGAGGCTGAGAAAGGATAAGTTCCTTGTCCGGGGCCATTGAACAATCAAAAGAAGAGCCAGAACCTGACTCCTTAGGATATGTATTCCCTGACCCACAGCTTACTTGAGTGAAGTGAATGGAGCTGCTGGATGTTAAACTTGACAGGACGTTGCTGCCACTCTTCCTGATGATTTGACTCTAACTGGAAAAATTTTCAACTGGGATTTTGAAACAACATGGCTGCCGTCATTCTATTATCTTACACAAAAGCAGACAGGGTTGAGTGGAATGACACCTAGGCTGGTGGCCTGGGACTGAGCAGAAGTAGAAGTAGGTTCTATGAGTAGGGTTAAATTGGAGTTCCTAGGTACTTCACTAAATATTGTGCTAAAGGAAGTGTGACACTGGGCAGATTTGAAGATGGTTTTGAGAATGAAAATTGGCTAATGAGTTAGGATAGTAGAAGGCAGATACCGTCCGTAGTCCAGGCACCAAACTTGAGTGAAGAAACAGAAGCATTTGTATTTTTGAATAACAGAGGTAGTTTTCACTTTAGAACAGCAGTTTTCCATTTTGGCCTCACCTTGCAATCACATTTATAGCTCACCCTCTTGGAGAGCTATTAAAAAAGGCAGATGCCCAGGGCCTGCATAGGCTGAAACCAGCTTTATACTGACTTGCAGGCTGAATGTTAGCAAATCTCAACTCCATGTCCAGTGGTATCACGTTTGTTGCTTGAATTTATGGAAGTATTTACACCACGGAAACTGGCAAATGCTACAAATCAGGGTCTTTTCTTGGGAGAGCCAGTTGCTAACATTTACCAGTATACTACTTCCTGGGTCTACCCTCAAAGATTTAATTGGCATCATTTCGAGCATGTTAGAAATGCAGAATCTCACCACACCCCATGACCCCTGGGCTATTAAATCTGCACTTTAATAATATGGGCACGATAAAATCTGTGAAGCACAGGTCTAAAACATTGGTAACAGGCAGTTGCTTATAGTCGCCTGACCTAATCATATAAAAATGAAAAGACAGAAGCAGAGAGTAGCAATGAAAGGAGAAGGGCACATTGGGGAGCATGAAAAAGGCATAGCCAGCCTACAGAACAGAGGTAGCTGGGAACCATCTGCAAGGCTAGGCTGACATCTCAGGTCTTATTTCTCTGTTCTTATTACCTACAAATATCCTACTTGTGTCTTTTTACAATATTGTGTGTCAATCATCTTTGATATTCCTTTAAAGAACTATGAAAAGATGCAAAAGAGAAATATGTAGCTTAATTAATCAATACTATATTTCACAGCACTGCCTTTTTAAAGCATTCCTACTAAGCTCATAAAACCTGACAAGATGGAAGTCTCAGGAGACAAAGCATCAAGGATAAGGCTAGGTGTACCCAGGATGAATAATGACTTCACATTGTCTTTACACAGGTTCTAGAATTGAAATGTTTTTACCAGGTATCCCTTCACACTCCAACAATATTTCTTATTTGGTTTCAGATAGTTGGGCTCTGCTACTGTTGAGCTAAGGAAAGCCTAACATGAGAGAAGATCTCTCTGTAACTTTCTGGGTCTAGCTCATAAGCAGTTTAGTGAAAAGGCTTAGAAATGTTCCAACCTACATCCAATGAAATATTGAACACTCAATGTTGAAAAGAATTATGGAATCATTAAGTCTGGGAGAATCTTTAGAAATCCAACCTGAATCATCATTGAACCCCAAAAAGATCTGTTTCCCTCAAGGAGCATGCAAATAATTTCCTGATTCTTTTGTCATCTTCCACCGAAGACGGAGAAAGAACGTCATTTATTCACACAATAGACATTTACTAGGTACTTGCTCTATGCAAGGCACTGAACTAAATACCTAGGATACAAAGATGAATGAAATAGGTCTCACTTTTATTGATTCACAGATTTATTGATTCATGGATGATCCAACAGATACATTGCTGCAGCCATCCACTCCCTGAACTACCTTAGTGTACCTACCAAAACTTTCAAAACAGAAATCAGAAATCTGAAACTATTTCTCACTGGGAAAAGACTATGGTTGGCTCAGAATTTCTAAAGAACTGTATCATTTTAGCAGAAGAGAAAAATTATTTTTAAAATAGTGAAATGAATAAATGCAGATATGACAACTCTGGGATTATTTCATCAGAAACATTTTAATTGGTTGGCCAAGTGTGGCAGCATTGACCTCTCGATCTACATGTTGGCATTTTCTGGTTGAAAAATATAATTCAGCTTGCCTGACTTTTTTGTCCTTAGACAAATTCCTAGCATGAGACAGCTTGTAGGACCAGAGGTGAGAGATGGATAGGAATCCATTCTATGCACAGCCTGTTCTGCCAGACAGGATTAGAAGCTAAAGGGAAAACCAAGCAGCAAACAGACAGGTTCTCATTTCCAAAGTAAAAAAAAATAAATAACATTCCAGTTTGTCACTATCGTCTTTTCAGAGGAGAATTCAGAATTTCAGCAGCTTCATACATGAACACATTGAACATACTGCACTGATTTGTGCCATCAGCTATTTGACCTGAGAACATGACCTTAAAAAGTAACCATCCTCTAAGACTTTTCTATTTGTTTATGCTCTATAAAGCATCTTTTCTCCCTCTAGTGACCCCAGCTGTGACTTGGGCCACTTAAGGAGACGTCTGAGATCCCTTTGTTAAACACTGGAAAGTCAGCATTCCTGCATAGACACATAGACCCCTTCCTCTTATTTGCACAGTTCATTCAACAACAACACAACACACTTTTTCCATATGTAACCTCAGATGAGACTGCGGATTCCTAAACTGTTTACAACATAATGTGAAATGGCCTGCAAGCCAGTCCAAAAGTATGTCGCCTGGATCATGTCAAATCATATCCTTTCCCCCCCGTGGAGCAGAGGCCCTCATTTGGCCTGAAGTTTGCTTGGCAGGCAGAGTGGACTTGTTGCTCCAGCTGTGTCTGATAAGCAGATGACAAGATAAAACATTATCTTCATTTGAGTCCTTCACTAACTAGCACAGTGTAGCAAATCAAAGGCCTCAATGGACTGGGCCCTGTATCTGTGCAATCTTGAGTCAAGGCAATAATTGCGAATATTACTCATTTTTTAGTAAATCTGTGAAGCAAACTTCTAATTCATCTTGCTTATAATTCATGAGTTATAAACATGCTGAATAAAATATCACAAAGTCCTTGAAGCTATCTTCTCAAAATTGGGAATACAGCTGTGTTTTGTTTTGTTTTGCTCTAGAGGTATATATAGAAATAGTCAGAAATGAAATTAATTCATTGATAGTGAATTATTATTACTAAATAATTACTAATTTTTGCTAAGCTTTACATTCTGTAAGGCGTGTTTGCATCCATTACTTCTCATAATTTTCACAAGCCTGTCAAGCCTGTCTCAATATGATATAGGTCGTGGATTGGCTTGAACCCTGCTACAGAACTTACCAGATGAGTTACCTGAGGCAAGATACCTAACTTGGCCAAAGGCTCAGTTTCCTCATTGTGAAATGTGGGTTAATAAAATTTAAGTCATAGGAATCTGTGAGGATTAAATTAGATAATCTTTGCTAAATTGTCTTGTAAGTATTACATGAGATAATTATGCAAAGCTGTTAGCATAGTGCCTGTCATATGGCATATGCTCGTTAAATGGTAATTCTTACTATTATTAGACTGGACAGGATAGATGACTACATTCAGAGATGGTGAGTGATTGCTCGAGGACACATAATCTGTTATTTCAAACACAGGGGACCAGAACCCAGGCCTTTTGTTTCTGACTCCTGTATACTTCTGTATACATGGAGTTTTTCTTCATGCAAATGGTACTGTCCTAGATGCAGCAAGGGATGAAAATAAATGTTAAAAACACAGTCCAGACTTCTGCTTCAAGGCAAGATGAAGACATAGGAACTAGACTTACTCTCCTGCTCAAACAGACGGAATATAAAAAATAACAGTTTTCAAGACACTAGGCATCAGGCAATGAAGTATAGTGGTCTTTGAAAGATGGAAGAAAATAAGGTGTGAACCCTATAATTACCCCAGCTTTATACTTTGAGAGAATTTCCTGGGTGTGGTGTAGGAAGTGGAAACCGGGGAGGCCCGCAAAGGACATCCTGAGTAAGGAGATGTAGCTAGAAACCTGGGGAGAGGAAAGCAGTAAGTTGGTAGGACAGAGTACTAGAGAGGACATAGCTACATGGAGAGAAAACTCTGGAAATCTACAGAGGGATCTCCTTGAGCATTCAGCTGAATGTGTGTGATGATCAGTGCTTGTGTGTAAAGAAATCAATAACAGAAAGATATCTGGAAGATCCCCAAATATTTGGAAACTAAATAACACACTTCAAAATAACCTAGGGGTCAAAGAATAACAAAAAAGAAATTAAAAAAATATTTTGAACTGAATAAAACTGGAAACACAACATATCAAAATTTGTAGGATGCTGTTAAAGCAGTACTGAGGGGGAAATTTATAGTATTAAATGCCTATATTAGAAAAGAAGTAAAGTCTCAAATCAAAAATGACCTCAGCTTCTACCTAAGTAAACTAGAAAAAGAAGGGCAAATGAAGCCCAGGGTAACTGTGGAAGAAAGAAAATAATAAAGATCAATGAGGAAATCATTGAAATAGAAAGCAGCAAACACTAGAGAAAAATCACTTAAACCAAGCACTGGTTCTTTGAGAGTAATAAAATGTATATAAGCTGCTAGCTAGACTGATCAGGAAAAGAATAGAGGATACCAATTACCAACATCAAGGAGTACAGAAACGACATCATTACAGATTCCTCAGATATTAAAACTACGATAAGGGACTGTTATGACAATTTCATGCCAATAAATCTGCCGACTTAGATGACATGGATACATTTCTTCAAAGACAAACTACCGAAGCTTACTCAAGGAGAAACAGATAACTTCTTTGGCCCTATACTTATTAACTAAGTTGATGTTGTAGTTAAAAAACATTCCACACAATAAACTCCAAGCCCAGATAGCTTTGCTGGTAAATATTTATGGAAGAAATAACACCAATTGTGTATAAACTCTTCTGGAAAATTGAAAAGGAAGGAACACACGCCAACATGTTATATGAAGTCACACCCTGATACAAAAAGGAGACAAAGACATTATAAGAAAACTACACAAACAACAACAAAACTTAGCAAACTGAATCCAATAATATGTAAAGAGAATAATACATATGTCCCAGGAATATAAGGTTGGTTTAACATTAAAAAAAAAAATAAATGTAAGTAACCATATTAACAAACTAAAAAGTAAAAATTATATGATAATCTCAGTAGTTGCAGAAAAAGCATTTTAGACAAAATCCAATATCAATTATTGGCCAAAACTATCAGAAACCTAGGAACAGAGGCAACTTCTTGACTGGATAAAGGACATCTACAAAAAAAAAAAAAAAAAAGCTTTAAGTAAAAATCTACTACATAAAACAGACAAGAGCAAGCAGTTTTGATGAGGCAAAGTTCAAAGTCCCATCCCCAGCCCTCCTTTCCTGTGGACAGGGCAATGTCATCTGTCTCCGAGGGTCCAGGGCCTTGATATGAAAATCCCACTATTGGGCTGTGGGGACCCATGGAACCAGGTCATCACTAAATAGTTATTGACACACTACTCTGTGTGACGGTTGTGTCTTGAACACGGCCAGTAATGAGCCTCAGGGTAGCAGTGGTATATAATGCCTTAGTTCAAGACTAGAGTCTGGCCGTATGCCTTGCATATAGTAGGTAGTCTATGTTATATAGCTTACAAGAAATAGCTATATAAAGTATAAGACTATAGAAGTGATGACTCGTGCCCCTCAATCTGAAGAGCATCTGTCAACACCAGGGGTGCCTAAAGCCATTAAATAAACGTCATGCAGCTTTCCTGAGTTTTAATTTGACTTAAAGATTGGTGCAAAAGTATTTTTGCACCATACAATGCATATTTACCTGTATTTTAAAGAACAAAATGTGAGACTTAAAAGAAAATTTAGGCTCGCAGCAGGTAGGCTCAAGCTAACGGGATAGGTACTCATTTTCCTCTCTTATCAGGGGTTCCAAAGTGAAGAGGCTTGAGAAGCACTAAATGAATCTAAATGCATCATCATGTTGCAGATAAGGACCTAGATGGTTTATAAGGTTTATTTGAGGTCAGAGTTAGATAGTGGGTAACTCTTTATGAGGTATCCTAAAGGCCTACTCCTTCAGAAGTATCTGGAAAAAATGTGATCTGTTCAAGGAGTAAAAAATTAAATTAAGAACTTTCCATATGGGGCACCTGGGTGGCTCAGTCATTAAGCGTCTGCCTTCGGCTCAGGTCATGATCCCAGGGTCCTGGGATCGAGCCCCGCATCGGGCTCCCTGCTCAGCGGGGAGTCTGCTTCTCCCTCTCCCTCTCTCCCTGCTTGTGTTCCCTCTCTTGCTGTGTCTCTCTCTGTCAAATAAATAAATAAAAATTAAAAAAAAAAAAAAGAACTTTCCATAGACCAGCTGACCAAATGAAGGGGGTGGGGGGCACCAACACAGCTAGGGTTAATGTACTTATATTTTCAAATTAATTAGGAGGACCATATATGTACTTGTAAAATCCTATAATCAAGACCATATAAAATAAGTTCTAGGTAAGAACTAAATACCCTGAATACAGCAGGCAGATGGTGGAGAGAGACAGCACTTTCATCATTAGGATGGAAACTTGCAGTTCGGTAGTCTCCCAATGAAAAGAAGGGGAGAAACTTACATTTTCCTTCCTTAAAACAAGTATAGCTGACTTGAAACTTCCCAAATCCTACAAAGCACATTTTCCCTATGAACTTAAGCTGGAGGTTGCCAAGGCGAAGGCTGGATTACAGGACCTACCAGGTCCCTTTCAATTTCTAAAGGTATATGGTTCTACGATGACACAGACCTGCCCATCTCTGTCTGCTCTGTGATGAAAATTTATAACATGCATTTGCTTAGTGCTTGCTTTGTGAAAGGGGTAGAATTTGTTATTCACTTGTTTAATTTCAAATGAGACCTCCATTACTAGTTTAAAGCAATAAACTCTGGGAGGCAATATACCTGTCTCACACACGTGCATGTGGATGTAAACAGTGACCCAACACACAATAGCTCATGGAGGAATGAGCAGAGGGACAGTCTCTTGGCAGACAGGACATGACATATTTGCAATACTGCAACAGAAACTAGAAGAAAATGGCTTTTGGAATCCCACACCAGAAAGTAAACTATTTTCAATGGAAGAGAGCTGTTGGCCATATAGTTGAATCTTTTACCACCACCAAACAAACCTTTGTCAACCCAGACATATTTTAAAGGGGCAAAGACACTTTCAATTGTCAGCATTCCCTTGAGGGCTTCCACTGAGCATCTCATTTGGTGTTCTGTCATGCAGATGCTCACTTGGTTAGCACTCAAGAAAGAAGCAGACAGATTCATTACAAGCCAGGCAGACACACAAATTCCTCTTCAGAAAATTCACCACAAATTTTTCTTAAGTGTTCGCCTTTTATGATTGCGATCATGAACATTTCAGTTCAGACTATAGCCATGCCTCTTTCATTCTGAAAGCTACCGAGGGGCTCCATCACATGCCAGGCTTCTGCAGTAAAGCACTGGGCAGGGCAGGGTTGAAGAGCAGCAGGGAGGTAGGCATCCTGGCGCCTGATGCCCCCTTCCTACACTATATTCCAGTCTTCCTGGCATTACCCCCTTTACCATGAGTTGTCATTAATTCCTTCCAGCTTCTACTCCCAGCAAGTCCTACTTCCCTGATTATATTCTGGGACTCATTTGCTGGGCCAGTGCCTAGTGTGGTTACACATGTGTAGCTACTATTGAAACCTAATATTGCACAGTAGAATACTGGATGTTGAATTGGCTTTCTATTCTATGGGCTCATTAGGTGAAGAAGATAACTGCCTCTCCACTGAAATCTTGTTTTCTGTTAGAGCCAGAAGGGTTTCTCTGATTTGCTCCTAAACCCTGAAGGGAAAAAACAAGGACTGTTGAGCCCACTGACATTCCCAAAACCCAGCACATTGTCCCCCAACAGAGTCAGCAGAACTCTGCTTTACAGCTTCGTAAAACTCTCTCTGGATGTAGTCATATTGTGTGTGGCCTCAGTAAGGAGTTCCACGCTACATTGTGGGCTGCTAGGGTGATGGGAGTAACCACTGATAGTTAGGGGAGAGAGGTGGGATCATCCAGATCATAAGGAAGTTCACCGCCTATCTAATTCAGTCTGGTAATGATATTGCAGAGCTCTCTAGGCTGAGGTGGGGCTCATCTTCACACGAGGCTTGAAGGATATTAAGCATTGTGCCCAGGTTGAAACCTGAAGCTTGAGCCAACTCCTAGGCTGGAAGGAGTGAGGTAGGTAGGAAAACACGGAATGTTAAGCAGGGAGCTGAGTAGAAACCCATGTGGACCATGGAAGACCACTCAGCAGGCTCCCAGGCACCTGTGGACTCATACACTAATTCTAGAACCCTCCTTCAGGTCCAGAAATTGCTCCTTGTGACCTGCCACGCTTGGTTCACAGCATGCAGATCTTTCACGACCACCACAGGATAGTATGGGGGAAGGCAGGGCTTGACAATTATTTCTGCATCATTGATCAATTTGTAAAATACATCAAGATCATTAAGAAATTCTTCTTGAAACTAAAGAAGGGAGGAGAAAGTAGCCAAAGTAGTCATCAAGCACTTAACTGTCTTGACTAAAATTTTTTAGTTTACAAGAAGCCATTTTTCCAGGGGGCAGTCTAGATCTATTATTTTGAAACTTTCCTAAGTAGTGTTGGTTTGCTCCCTTTCTTTGGTGTTTTCCTTGGAAAAACTTGACCAGTTGGAGAGCTTCCTAAAAAAACTATGCTCGTAACCTGCAGACATGTAATCACCCTATTTATCTTACCACATTTCTGGTACCAGTTGTCAAGTTATTATGCTTTGAAAAGTACCAGTCCCTTTCTACCTTTTCCAACCTTAAGCAGAAGCTCTTGATGGAAACTGACTTCATTAGCAGCTCTCAACAGACCCTCAAAACAGCAGAAAAAGAGCAAAACACTGGCTTCCTTCAGAAGTTTGTAAACAGAGGGACAAGAAGACTTTCATTTATTCTTTTTCTGTTTTGAGTGGATTTATGAGGTGCTAGAAACAGGAGCTGAAGATAAAAATCTTTTGTTTCACAGATTATATATCATGTTTACCTTTGCCAGATTACTTTTTTATACACTGCCTTGCTAAGGAAAGGACTTCCTCAAAACAGAATTGTAAGAAGAGACATGAATGGGCTATTTATGAAAAACAGGTTTTGGAGAGGTTATCTGAGGAAATGGATTGAGTATAGAGGTTAAATAACTTAAAAGCTTTGTACATGGCAGGAGAATGATTTGGAGATTCAGAGACTTAAAAAGCCCTTTGGAGAAAGCCTGAGGCACCTTTATATCCTCCAACATCATATTCCAGGATTCTCTTTGGTTCAGTTGGTTCAAAGAAATCTTCTGAATGAATCTGAAGTACAATTTATAAGACTAAAGGGAATGGTGAGGGAAAGGTGAGACTTTGGAATATTGTGTTGGTTTCTGAGGGATTTAAGTATAAATGAATGAAATAGAAAACACAAAACCAAGAGAGACAATCAATGAAACCAGCAGTTGGCTCTTTGGAAAGATCAATAAAATTTACAAACCTTTAGCTGGATTGACCAAGTAAAAGAAAGAGAAGATAGAAATTAATAAAATCAAGGATGAAAGAGAGGACATCACTACTAACTAGAGAAATTAAAAATAATCACATTAGACAATGTGATGAAGTAGACAATTTAGATGAAGTAGACAAACTCCTAAAAAGCCACAAATTACCAAACTGACTCAAGAAAAAATAGAAAATATGAATAGCCCTAGAACAAGAAAATAGATTAAATTAGCAATTAATAATCCCCTCACAAAGAAAATCCCTGGTCTCTGTGACTTCATTGGTGAATTGTATCAAATATTTAAAGAAAATATAATACCAATCATTCATAAACTCTCAGAAAATGGAGAGGAGAATACTTCCAATTCATTCTAGGAGGCCAGTATTACTTTAATACCAAAGCCAGAAAGAGACAGCTGAAGAAATGAAAACAATATGTTCCACATGAACATAGATACCATATGTAACAAATGGAATCAGCAACACATGAAAAGGATTATACACCATAACCACATAGGATTGAAGCCAGCAATACAAGGTTGGTTTAACATATCAATTAATGTAATGTATCAAATTGATAGAATAAAGGAAGAAAAAAAAAAACCATGAAGGTTTTAGCAGATGCAAAGAAAGCATTTGAAAAAATCCAATACACTTTTATAATAAAAACTCTCAACAAACTAAGACTATAAGGACATATCCACAACCTGATAAAGGACATCTGCAAAAAATTCACAGCTAACATCATACTTAATGTGGAAAGACTTTTAAAACACTTTCTCCCTAGGAAACCCAGGGGTCTCCTTTCACCACTTCTTCTCAACATCCTCTTTTCAACATTGTACTGGATGGTCTAGTGAGTGAAATAAGGGAGGAAAAAAAAATGAAGATTCTATGTTGGAGAAAACATTGTACTGTCATTATTCGCAGAAAACATATCCTGTATGTAGAAAATACCAAGGAATCCATTAAAACCTATTAGAATTAATAAATAGGTTAGCAAGCACACGTAATGCTAGATCAATATATAAAAATTAGCTGTATTTCTATACTATCAACAATCTAAAATAAAATTAAGGGAACAATTACATTCACAACAGCATCAAAAAGAATAAAGTACGTGGAACTAAATTTAACAAAATGAATGATGGACTTGTATACTAAAAACTACTAAACACTGCTGAGAGAAATTAAAGAAAATGACCTTACATGTATGGTCATTTGATTTTCAGCAAAGGTGTCATGGTAATTCAGTGGGGAAAGGATAGCCCTGTCAACAAATAGTATAGGAAAAAAATTGGATGGTCACATGCAAAAACATGAACTTAGATCCTTACTTCACACCTTATACAAAAATTAACTCCAGATAGATCACAGAATAAAGTTATGAGCTAGTACTAAAAAATTTCTGGGAAAAATAATAGGAGAAAATCTTTGGGGCCTTGGATTAGACAGAGTTCTTAGATATGACACCAAAAGCATAATCCATTAAATCCATTAAAAAGTGATAAAATTGGGGAATTTTTAAATTTTCGTTTCAAAATTTAAAACTTTTCATTTTCCTATTCATGTCTTTTTGAGTGTAAAAGATAAGCCACAAACTGGGAGAAAATATTTGCAAATCACACATCTGATAAAGGATGTGTATTCAGCATATATAAAGAATTCTTACAACTCAATAATACAAACAATGAAATGGGCAAAGAAATGGACAAAAGAATTAAAAAGCTATTTTACCAACAAAGATACATACACTACTCATAAATACATGAAAAGATGTTCTACACCATTACTCATTAGAGAAATGGAATTTAAAACCACAATGAGACACTACTACACACCTACTAGAATGACTATAATCAAAAAGACAAGACAATTCCAAGCATTGGTGAGGATGTAGAGAAACTAGAACCCTCTTACATAGCTGGTGGGAACATAAAATGGTGCAGAAATTGGAAAACAGCTTGGCAGTTTATTAAAATGTTAAATATAAACTTAATATATAACCCAGAAATTCCACTTCTAAGAATCTACCCATGAGAAATGATACTGTATGTCCACACAAAGACATGTATATGAATGTATTCAGAAGCATTATTCATAACAGCCAAAAGCTAGAACAATCCAAACTGACTAAAAACAACCTAACAACTGGTGAATGGATGCACAAAATGTGATATATCCATCTAATAGAATTCTTTTCAGCAATAAAAAGGAATGAGGAACTGATAAATGCTACAACATGAACGAATCTCAAAAATATTATGCTAAATGAAAGAACCAGATGCAAATGACAACATATTTTATGAGTGCATTTATATAAAATGTTCATCAAAGGCAAATATGCAGAGATAGGAAGCAGATCAGTGGTTAGATGTCTAGGCAGGGATCTACTTCCAACAGACAGAAGAGGGAATTTTTTTTGTGGTGATGAAAATGTTCTAAAATGATCTGGGTTGCAGTCATGGTTGTACATCTCTATAGATTTACCAAAAAATCATTCACTTATATACTTTAACAGTGGGTGAATTTTATGGTAGGCAAATAATGTTTCAACACTGTTTACAAAAAGAGTAAAGGATAAATTGTTTTATAGTCCCTAGCTATAATAAAACCGACATTTTCTGAACTTCTCCCTATTTATTGAGCACTAAATGTCAGGTATTGTTAAGAGTTTTACGAAGATTGTTTATATTTAATTAACATGATTACTCTCTAAGGTCAAAATTATTTTCTCATTTTATATATGAGGAAATAGCCACAGAAAAACAAAGATCCAGGGCCATGGAGCTAGTAATCTGAAGAGCCCATTATTTGTCTGGTAGCAAGGCCCAGGCTCTTAATCACTGCACCTTAGTATCTGCCTGCAGACTTCTAAGCAAATTAATTTTGGCTCCGTCTGATATGTGAAGTAGACTACCTAACTTCCCACAATTTCTTTCTTTAATATCTTTATGGACAAGTGAGTTTATTTTCCTCCTTCCTGCCTGGGTCATTCACTTTCCCATCAATTACTGTGCTTCAGTGGTTTTTAATCTTCAGCTGTGTTTTAGCGGTGTTTTAATCTTCACATGCATCAGGTAACTGCTACAGTGTTTGACACCTTGGATCAACAAAGCAGAGGACTCTAGGCTATGAAGGGAAATTCTGAGTGCTTGGAAAAGCAAGTTTTCCATAGCTTAAATTTTGCATTAACAGTAGGCCTTTTGAGTCCATTGAATCTGGCAACTCTTCGGAGAAATATAAAATTGATCACATAGTGCATATTATAAAAACCCATTTGTCTCTAAATGGTTTCACACGAGACACAGTTTATTCCACAGGTTAACTTTCTAAATTAAGTCCTTCTCTAAAGTCAAAACACTAAGAAGAACCAGGTTTCATAAATGAATAGTGGATTTTTTCATTAATAACAAAAAAAAAAACAGCACAAAGTTGAAAGGTCCACTGGGTAGATCTAAAATGTGGGAACAATTCATAATTGAGGGCCTAATGTTACATTTTTTAAAAATCTCTTTGAGGTATCATCAGACAAACTTAAAAATTCTCCACCACGGGCCATTTCCAAGTGCAGATGCCAGTTTGACCACACATTTTAAGCATGTGTCTGGAGAATTTTATGTAGCTCCTTTTACAAACTTAAAGAGAAATATATTCTCTGTTACCAAAGAAAATTGGTCTATTGGGAGGATTTAGAAATGGAAAAAATGTAGAAAATAATCCACAAGTAAATACTAGGGCAGTTTCTATTTGTACCTATGCCTGTACTGGTTATAAGTTAGGCTCTTTTGAAGACTACACACATATGTTATGCATAAATGTATTTTGGAAGAAAGGTAAGAAGAAAGAAGCCATGACCAGAGGATGGTATAATAAGAAATCTAATCCATTTTACTGCATAGTTGTTGCTAAAGCATATTGTCAGCTAAGACCCCCATGTGGCGACCCATGCCCCATAAAAGAGCATATTGATGGCCACTTAATGGAACAACAAACCAATAAATCAACATGTTGTTGCTGTAGCACAATTGCAGCCAGAGACTTTTATCTTCCATAGTCAGACAGAAAAGGTACTTGTTAAATTTTGCTTTAATTATCTTTTATTAATTAAAGTTAAATTTTTAAATTTTGTTTTATCAGATAATTCTTTAATTATCAGATGATTTCCCATTTATCTCTGTTTTTCCATTTACCTCTCAGTTTTTACTTAAAACTCATTATAACCAACTTTTGAACCTACATATTTGTCTACATGTTTAAACCAATTTCTCTGTTTCAGAGAACGGGAAGTTCAAAATGAACAAGCTCAACTGTTGTTAGAAAATAAAAATGACCTCTGGGACTGTGGACCAGAGTAATAGGAGTTGGTCCATAACCAAGACCACAGGTTGGCAGTGGCTAAGGGCATTCAGCCTGCAGGCACAGGGCATGCCCCCGGCACCACAGCTCCTGGACTAGGGTGGACAAGACTGAGACAGTGACAGGCTTATCTTGCTGGCATTGTCTGGGCCATCTGAAGGCAAGGATGGTGGGCACAGACCACAAGAGAATTATGTTAGTGCCCACAATGCAAGATAATTCTCCCCTACCTTGGACATGGCTCAGGGAAAGAGGAATGGAGGCGGGGTCTCAATGTGGGCTCCAAGACAACTGTGTTCACTCCTCACCAGCACCCTAGAATCTGAGTATGCAGAGGGGCTAGTCCTGGGTCGCTCCTGTTAGTGTAGGAAGCCTGAAGTAATACTGTATACACTGCGGTATGTTTTCCTCACCGTGACCTCTGAAGTAGGTGTAACCGTTAATACCTACATTTACAGATGATGCTCCTGGTTGTAGAGAGGGCAATGGGTCTGCTATAAAGTGTTTAGCGTATTAATGAGGGAGCCAGGCTAGAACACCGTGTTCTGACGCCCATTCTGATATTCCCTCCAGTGAAAAACACTAACTTTCTGAAATCAATAGTGTAAGAGAGGTTTGCTGTTTCTTCTTTTCAATGTAGTCGTTGGAGAGAGACTGGACTCTAGTTAAGATAACAAGAAGGACCCTGTTGGACTAGCAGCATATAAAACCCCACTCCGGACAGATGGTTTTAGCATTTCCCCTCATGTTCCTTCCCTGTTCTTTTTCTTGGTTGGTATCCTGCTGCATGTGTCCTAGGAGACCAAGGTAGAACTGCCAATTGCCATTCTGGCTAAGGGGCTCCATGGTTTCCACTCAGAGGTAGGGGTTATAATTCCACATTTGAAATTTGGTTTGGATTGAACTTTGGGCCACAATTCTCATATTCAAAAGGGGAAAAAAATCTTCTCCAAAAAGGCTTTTTTTTTAAGTTTTCAAGTTTTAAGTAGATAGAGAAAAAAGGTGACAAGTCCAATTATTTTTGGTGATGATCAGCAGCATCTTTTTTTTTCAAAGATTATCATTTACATAGCACAGATTGACTACTGGAATGTCATCAGGACCTGCTATTCTGGAAGCTGCTGAAAATGTGATCTGGACAGAAGAAGAGTTCATGTTTCAGAGCAGCTGATGTACTTTTCCAAAATATCTTCTAAAGACCAATCTATCCACCATTGGTCTCCTTAGTGGGATTTTGTTTATGAAAGCCTTTGGGAACATAAATAGTGATAACCAGCAAAAAGAGATATTAAATATTATTGTTTGCATAATATTTTAAAGTTTGAGAAATGCTTCTCCTTTCTCAGCCACATTTAAACCCCGTAAGTGGCTTCTATTTTGTTACACATGAGAGGACTGGAAAGCACCTCGCTCAGCTTCTCACCAAGCTCTTAAGGGAGGCAACTGACTCAGACCATGAGCCACATTCATGACATGTCAATGCTTCTCACAAATAATTTTTTTTTTTTTAAGTAGGCTCCATGCCAGCGTGGAGGGCTTGAACAGGCTTGAACTCACGACCCTGAGATCAAGACCTAGGCTGAGATCAAGAGTCGGACGCTTAACCAACTGAGCCACCCAGGCGCCCCACAAATAATTCTTTAGGAAATAAAAAGCCCCCAATTAGTTCTGTGAATATGCAGTGCCATGTGGAAATAAAGCTTTTGAATTTGCTCAGTGCCGCATTTGGTACCCCCCTCTGAAGTGAAATGCCACCACACCTGGGATGGGCTCTGTGACCGCCAAGCTTACTGTGCACTAGAATTCAAAGGGGTGAAAATACTGGATTTTCCTTAAACACCTATCTCTCTGGCCTTTCAACATACCCCAGTCCGCTGTTGAGAATGAGAAATGAATCAGGAATTAGGAGCCAAAGCTGTCTGCCTCCTGCTCCTGAGGCCTGCTGTTGGGCAAATAGGGAGGGGAGCTAGCCTGACTCTACCCTACTTTCCCTGAATTAGAGGTAGTTACAGGCTCCCTTTCCTGCATAGCCTTAGCGCTTTTCTTCACGATTTTTTCATAGCATATTCCACGTCACGTTACGATTTTTTTGCTTATACTGCAATTCCCCACTACGTTGTGGCCCTTTCTGAGGCTGGGACTGTTTGTCATCTAAATAGCACATCACTGGGCACAGAGGACAGGCTTACGAACACTCATTGAATGAATGAGTATGACACAAGGAGGTTTGCCATATGAAAGAACTCAGAGACCCATGGAACATTTGCGCTAAAGCATCTCCATGTGGCAGGGATCTAATTGCAGAGGTGCACTGGCTAGATGAATTGCCTAATCCATTTCTGGCCAGAAGAAAATGTTGTCCTAGAGTTAGCAAAATAATATTCCTGTTCATTTAAATTTTCTTTTTCATGTCACAGAGCATCTTTGTTTATAGATACGGTGCTACCTTTCCATAAACTAGAGGGCAGGCACATATCCCTGTTCCAACAGTGGGGATGTGCTAGATCAAACCATTCATACCCTCTCACCTTTCCCCTCCTAACCAGTTGCATATTTACAGGTTTATGAGCCTGGAGTTAAAGTGTAATCTGGGGTAAGCATGCAAGAAAAGACAAAGATGAAGGGAGATCTAGCTAAATCAGGGTCAAGGAAAGTGGAACACCTGTTACAGATTGGTATTGAACAAAAAGGTTCTCACAATGTGATGACCAAAGAAGAGCTGGTCCTTGGTCTTTGGTTCTCCAGTATTGTGAGTAAACTGGTAGGCAAGTGTCTTCCTGACAAAACTTACACTCAGAGCTATTAAGAGGTGGAATGGGTCCGCTCTTCTGACTCTGGAGCCTTTCACTAGCACTTCTATAGCATATGCTGCTTCCAAAACACATGATGAAACACATGTTTTCTTAATTAATCTTCATGGAGGAAGCAGAACATAGCTGTTAATAGTTGATTGTATAGGTTTTACAGTCAGACTGACCTTGGTTAGAATCCTGGCTTCCATTACTTGCTATATGACCTTGGACAAAGTTTAACCTCTCTGAGGCCCAGTTAGCATCTGTAATGAACACATAATAACACTCCCTTTTTCAACGGTTGTTCAGGTTAAATAAGGTAATGTACGTACATTATTTGGCCAAGTGCCTGGTCTATAAAAAGTGCTTTAAAACGACAGTTGTAAATGATGTAAATATTATCCTTACCGTTAGAAGACACTTTCTCCTTGCCCACCCCTAGAGAGCTGTTCTGATAGGCAAGTCAAGGAAGACCTTCTGAATCAAATGCTTACTCTGCACTAGGTCTCAAGGATGTTGGCTTGGAATCCCGACAGTTTCTATTTAGTCACAGTTCCTGCCGACTTGAGTCAGCCTCCTGCCCATGTCAAGACCTAGCCTGCAGTTTCTCCTCATCACATGACTCTTCTCTCTAACCTTCTCTAGCTCATATTGCCTGGCCCTGGCCCCAGGGAAGACATGACACAGGCCACTGGAGCAAGATGTTTCATTAAGTTAGCCAGGAAGACAGCTTTTCTTAGAGAGACTTTTTTTGGAAAAGAAATTCCTCCTTTCAAGTAAAATAACCCTGACTGAAATCACTGGGCTATGCCAGCGACATCAGGGCATCGTTAAAAGAAAAGCCTTGACTAAGCAATGTTTATAATTTCAGAGTTGTTTGGAGTTTACGGTGTAATTTATGCCATGTGTTCTATCATTAACAGTTTTTAAGACCGATCTATTTTTTTTTTATTCAGCTGAGCACAAAACACCCACTTATGACACGGCATCTCCCATAATAAGGAAAACATACTCTTTCATTGAACTGGGAGGTTTCCTTTGTAAACCATTATTTGTTGGGTAGCATTTCCCTTCAACTATCTAGCTGGCTACAGACAATGAAAACAACTTAAAGAGCAAAGAGTTCAATTTCAAGGTCTACTTGCCCAGAATTTGTACTGTGAGGTGTCTGCCATAGGGTAGTTCAGGTTTGCTGGTAGGAGCCTGCCTTGATTCGTGTTTAAGAACTGGGAACATCTCTGGGGCTGAGCAGAGCCTCAGAAATATCTTTCAAGAACGCCTTCAGGGGCAAGAAGGCAGTGTTGCTTTATGTGGAGTGAAAGGGAGGCCACAGCTGTGAGGAGTTGAGCTCTGACTCCTAGCACGTAGCTGCCAAAAGTACATTGTTGAGCATACCACAACACAGACCCCTGCAAGGGCTCAATTCCTTCTCAGAGGTCTGACCGTATGAAATATGGGCTGTGTAGAATAGTCCCTCAGGAACACTGAACTAGTGGAACATCTAGTACAGCTTTAAAAAAATCTACCAACAAAATTCTTTGAAAATAAGACACATGCACACAAACACACACACACACCAAACCTAACCTCTGCTTCGGTTTAGATCTCACAGGAGAGGAATAAGACTTGAAATGCTGCTTCTGCAACATCAGTAAAAACATGACTAAGTCTACACGGCAGAACTATAATGGAAGGAAGCTCTTTGTCCCTGACTTATTTCTGTTACTGCTTCCTATCCATGATGTAGCATGATCTTGGTAACTACCAATAACCCAAACAATTCATGTGCCGGCTTTCAGGCCTTCCCAGCTCACAGAAGAACTGAGGCATGAGTAACATGGCTTTGGGAACCCTATGGCAAACACTAGGGTTGGGAATATATGAAACATGCAAGATAACAGACATCCAAATCACACACCCATCCCCTGAGCCATGCTTAGTGCCTCCCTCCTTTATACCCACAACAAATTGGTTGCTGAATTTTATCTACCTACCTCCTAGGAAATCCTTTAAGTCTGACCCCTCTTGCTGTCCTTGGAATCATCGCTGCCACGGTTCTTGCCAGAACTATTTAACAGCCTCCTCACTGAGCTCCCTGACTTCCCTTTCGTCCTCTTCCATTCTATTCTCCATACTGCCTCACAGTGACCCTCCTAAAGCACAAACCAGCTCTTGCCAATGAATCCCAATGTCCTGTCATTGACCACAGGATAGAGTTCAAACTCCTGCCAAGAGCCTCTGATGGCCTGAGGATCTATCTATCTGGGTTTTGTCACTGACTGGTGTTTGCCCTTAATCTCTCTGAGCCGCAGCCTCCTCACCCATAAATGAGGATAATAATAGTATTGCTCTCATGAGGTTGTCATAGGGGTTCAGTGAGATAAGGTAAGTAAAAAGTCTTACTGTCAGATACAGAAGAGGTGCTAAATGAAAGCTGTTACCAATGCACATAGCCCTCAGCCCATAGCCTTACACTGAATAACTTGCAGTTCCTGGAATAGGCTCAGCGACTTAGTGCCTGTTGTTTTTCATTAATTGATTGTTTGATTATTGATTCATCAGATATTTATTGAACACCTACACATGTCTGTGGCCTCAGCAGCAACAATTTATTGAGTGCCAAAGACATAGCAATGAACAAGACAGGGTAGGTACTAGCTCTCCTGAAGTTTACATTCCAGAAGTGAAGACTCAGATAATAAAATTAGAAAGATTGATAATACTAAACATTGGAGAGGATGTGGAACATCTGGAATTCTCATACAATTGCTACTGGGAATGTAAATGGTGCAGCTACTCTGGAAAACAGTCTGGCAGTTTGTTATAAACAGGCATTCACTACGTGGCCCTGCAATTCCACTATTAGGTTACTAAAGAAAAGAAAGAGAAAGCAGGGTGCCTCAGTGGTGCAATCAGTTAAGCCTCCGACTCTTGGTTTTGGCTCAGGTCCTGATCTCAGGATTGTGTCATCAAACCCCACGCAGGACTCCATGCTCAGTGTGGAGTCTGCTAAAGTTTCTCTCTCCCTCTTCCTCTGCCCCTCCCCACTTCTCTAAAATAAATAAATCTTTAAAAAAGAAAGAAAGAAAAAACATATGCCCACACATATAATATTCATAGTAGTTTTATGCATAATATGCAAAATGGAAACAATCCAAATGTCTGTCAACAGATATTTGGTGAATGGATAGATTGTGGTATATCTCTACAATGGAATACTATTCAGCTACACAAAGGGATGAATCAATCAACTAATACATGTGTCAACATGCATGAATCTTGAAAAAATTATGTTGAGCCAAAGAAAGTCAGCTACCAATAAATATATACTGTTTGATTCCATTTTTATATTCCAGAACAGGCAAAACTAATTAATAGGGACAGAAAGCAGACCAGTAGTTACCTAGGGTCAACTGTGCAAGGGAGGGAAGGAGGAGAATTGACTACAGAGAAGGAAATATTTGGAGTGATGAAAATATTCTATATCTTGATTGGGGTGATGGATGTGCATATTTGCACATTTAAAATGGGTACATTTTATTAGATTTAAAATTGAATTTTTTAAGACAAAAGATTAGTGAATGTTTATTATCTAAGAGAGATTCAATACGAAGAAATCCATCACCCATGTGAAGAGCTAAATCAGACAATTCAATCATTAAAGTTACAATCAAGAACTTAGACATTACTTTACATTTCAAGTGAGTATTTGGGGTATTTCAATTTTAATTGAATACAACACAGGTAGTTTGGAACATTCTATAGTATTCCTGAATTCTGAGGTCATTTAATGATTTCTTCTGTGATAAACATTGTGCTAAATCTTAGGGAAATAATGATAAAAGACAGTCTTGTGGGTAAGAGAGATAAGAAAAAAGACAATTACAATATAGTTCTTTTTTTTTAAGATTTTTATTTATTTATTTGACAGAGAGAGACAGCGGGAGAGAGAACACAAGCAGGGTAAGCGGGAGAGGGAGAAGCAGGCTCCCCACTGAGCAGGGAGCCCGTTGCGGGGCTCGATCCCAGGACCCGGGGATCATGACCTGAGCCGAAGGCAGACGCTTAACGACTGAGCCACCCAGGCGCCCCAATTACAACATCGTTCTAAGAAATGTTTTAATATAGTTGTATGCAATGTGCTATGGGGTTTAGGTGGAAGACTTTACATGTCAGCTTGAGGTGTCAAATGGAGATATTGAATAAGAGTCTGGATGTAAAGATTTGGAGTTCTCCTATTGCCAAAGAAACAGATTTGTGAATTATCAGCATGTGTGTGGTAGTTGAAGTCATATAAGTGGGTGGGACTGCTGAGAAAGAGAGAGTGCAGAATGAGGAGAGAGCTGAGGACAATTTTAAGGGTCAAGAGGAGAAGGAGGAACTTTCAGAGGAGTTTGAGAAGGAGTTATGTGCTGTCATGGAAACCAAGACAGAAAGAGTTTCAAGTTGGAGGGAGTATCTCCTGTGTCAACTGCTGCGAAGAGATCAAGGCAGGTAAGGATTTGACAACTATTTAGATGCAGCACAAGGGTGAGGAGTGGAGCAGGGCCAGACTGAGGAGTGGAAACAATGAATGCTAGAAGCTGTGAAAAGCAGACAGAAAAAGAATCTGAGAGGACCAAGATGGGGGAAATTTTAATAAGTACTGGAGAGACTGAAGCCCAGAGAGCTGAATGGCTGATATTTCTGATAAACTTGATTGTGGAATCGAGGCAAGTGTGCAAATTTTACCTCTATCCTTGAGAATTCAGTTAGTAAAATTAACTCCAGTATGAAATGGAAAAATCTTAGCTTGGCACCCAGTCTAGAGACCTTTTCTACAGCTGACCTTTTCTCCCATGATATAATGGCTACTATTATTGATCCCCTCCACGTGCCTGGCACCAGGCTTATGCCTTCTGTAGATTCAGTCTTTGTGGCTTGTCTGCTTCTGGGTACTATGGTAAGCACAAACTCCAGACACATTTTTAAAGATTCTTTGAAGTGAATCAAAGAGGCTGAAATCAGAAGCCAAACACTCATTAGAATATGCTGTTCTTAGAAGGCACTTTGATATAAAGTATTTTCATGCAAAAATCCAGCGCCTTTCTGGTGCTGCCCATGAATGTGAGATACCACACCAGGCCTGCACTTACCGGGGCCAAGCCAACAGCTGTGATGAATTGCCCCCTGCTAGCATGAAATTGCCATCATGTGTTGCCTTTCTCTTGAAGGTGGCCACGAGGCTGCTGCTGTTTCCCCATTGGTGGTACAACATACAACAACAGAGAGTGAGCATCAATCTGGACAGTGAAACATGGCTCAGTCTGATTGCATTTTAGATCCTAAATAGAAGAGTAAGTGTTCTACATACTCTGCTATCAAGACCCTAATTCCAATATTTATCACCCCTGCCAGGTCTCAATTTCCAACTGTTAAATGAAAGGGCATTGAGTACCACCCCACGTTTGTATATGGGTATTTGTAAGCACCACCGTATATGCCATCGAAATTCTACTTATACTTAATAATCACATACATTGCTCAGTGTAATTTATATGTAGAGATTGTTTACTTTGAAAAAAGAGAGCTAATAATTTTGACTAAATCATGCAGTTTAGAAAATTTTCCAATAGCGTCAGTAATCCAGTGTATTTTACTTTAGTCTAATGCCACCTACCTTAATTCACCTTTATTCTTTCAATGTGGTTCAGTTAAAAATAAAACAAAATTTTTATTGGAGATGATATCTTTGATGTATGGTCTTAATAATTCCATGAAAGAAAAACAAAACAAAACTCAATGGCAAATCATTAAACATTTAAGCCAAAAGATTATAGACAAAAAGGAAGAGAGGGAGGGAGGGGGAAGGAAAGGAAGGAAGGAAGGAAGGAAGGAAGAAAAGAAATAAAGTTGTATTCTATTTAAGGGACTGCATAGGCCATGTTAAGGGAGAGTCCTATTTTATCTAATGTGTATAAATGTAGAGTCATCCTAAGCAAAAAATTTCTGTTGTTTTAAGATTTGATATCATTAAATAATGATGCTCAATAGAATAATTGTTAGAGAATGATTTTTATGAACTAGAGTTCTGAGAGAACAAAGAAATTTTATTTTATAATAGAATATTTTTTAAATGCTCATTTTAACCAAATAGCTACAGATAAACCTTTTATTTCTTTATATCCAAAGAATCTACAGTGGGATCTAGGCATCAGTTGGATAGAGGAAAAGTAGTGAATAAATTAGAAACAGATTTACAAAGAAACCCAAGAAAGAACAGTTGCTGCTCTGCTTCTTCAAATGACTTTCATAAAATAATTCAGGTTTCTAGTATGTCTGAGGTCTGAAGTAATCGTCAGATGTGCAGGACTCAGGAGCTAGTGAAAGTGAATCCAGCTCTAAGGAAAGAGGAGAGCCGCACCAGACCCTACTTATGGACTGACAAGACTTCAGTGAAATAAAAAACTTCCTAAAAGTCAGGCAATCTGACCACCAATAGCAACATCCCTTGGCTAGATGGCTGTCAGTTTCTGAAAGAGACAGTCTTTGCCATATTTTCTTCCTTTTCAAGCCCTTAGATGGTTTGTATAAACACTAGGGTAACAGTATTGGAATGAACTTACACTGCAGTTCTGTGATATGCTGCTCCCTGATCTCGAAGACTTCTGAAGACCCTCTGTTCCTAGAAAGAGTTCCTACCATTGTTTAATCAAATTTTCCTGAGAAGTGAAAAGGAAACAGTGAATGCCTATTACACTCTGGGCACTGGTATATGTATTATCTCATCTAAACCTCACAGCAACCTTGTGAAGTATCATCATCTCTTGCAGATGAGGAATCTCAGTGTGAGAGACATTAATTAACCTGACCAAAGCTACACAGCTCATTTAATTAGTGGCAGAGTCTCAATTTAAGTAAAGTCTGGCTCCTTACAAAAAACTATGTGACCTCCCAAGATGAAACGTTCTTTATTTGATTTGGTACATATTTTTTATCATATACTTAGGCTACCATTAAAAAGAAGGTACACCTGAATGTGAATATTTATTAAATCTAGGAGAAGACATTGACCTTGACACATATCTCACGACCCTACCTTGCTCCTTGTAGCAATGCATCAAAGAAAACCTCTAGAACCTGCTGGCAATTCCTGGAGAGGGGTTCAAAGACTTTGCATTTCCCAGATATCTCCAAGGACTGATGAGGTTCAATTTATTCTCTGCAGATTCAGGTGAGAGCAAAAGAACAAGCCACAGGAAAGACTTGCCTTTGCTTAAAGCCTACGATAGTACCTACGGCTGTTATGGCTCAGTGCAAATACTAGGTACCAGTGGTCACTACCAAGTCTCCCAGGAGAGGCACAACTGCTCCCTAACTGCTAAATGTTATTAATAAGAAATACACCTAAAGGGAAAGGACAAGGAAAAGGCAAACATAAGTGATTATTAATAATATGCCAGGAAAATACATACCAAAAAAACCCATAGCTGTAATATTAATATTAGACTAAATAATAATTCAAGAAGAAAAGGGGTACTATGAAATGACAAAAGATATCATTCACAAAAAAGATATAGTGTTTTTGTGCCAAGCAACATTAGTGCCAAAGAAACTCCTGAGTTCTTTGGTGCTAATGAATCCAATTACAATATTGAAAATAAAGACAATTTTAGAAGCATATGATATACACATAGCAAAATGTATCTTACATCAAAGAATACATATTCTTCCAATTGTGATATTTGATTGTATATTTGGCTACAAATAACCTTAATAAATTATAGAAAACAGAAATTTTTCCAGGCCTCATTTTCTGATTATAATCCAATAAAACTAGAAATCAACAATAAAAAAAGAAGAAAAAGATTAACTATTAGAAATTAAGAAACACTCTAAAAAAGATAGAAATTAAGAAACACACTAAATCCTAAACCAAAGTAAAAGCAAACTAGAAAGTAACAACATACCACTTCATATTAAAATATATGAGATATAACTAAGGCTAAATGTGATAAAAATTTACTCCTTCAATACTTTTATTACTAAAAATAAAAACTCAAATTAAGTGATTTAATATTAATATTAAATTTAATATTTCTAATTCTAAATATTAGAAAAATAATACCAAAATAAGTCAATAGAAAGCAGGAGATATAAATTAATAAAGATAAAAGATTAAAATAATGAAATAAAAACTAACAGAAAAAGTTAACTGAAAGACCCATTAGGTCTCATTAAAAGGAAGGGAAAACAAAAACAGCAATAAGAAAGATACCATAAATAATGAATAGATTAAAAGAACTACAAGAGAGTATTATGTGTGATTATAAGATAATCAGTCTGAAAGAACTATATGATTTTCTAAAAAAGTATAAAGTACCAAAATTGAGCCAAGAAAAGTTAAAAAAAAAAAAACAAACTACCTGAACAGACCAATAACTGTATACTAGATTGCAAAGATAATTAAAGAGCTACCATTAGGGGAAAAAAAAGATATGCCACAGAAGCATGTATTAAGACAAGATAGTTTTGTAATTAGGTTCTATTTAATCCTTAAAAACAGGTCATACATATGGTTATTCATGCTATACCAAGCCACAGAAAAAGTTTGTAAACTCCCTGATTCATTTTCGGAAGCTAGCATAACTGTAATCTTAAAACCCAGTAAGTACAAACCATAGATATGGTTATTGAAAAATAAACTTAACCTATAAAAAGGATTAATGGGAACTATTTTTTTGCAACAAATATATAAGAATAATATCAAGATTCCTTCTATCTAATTGCTCCATGGTACTGAGACAAGTTAGGTGGGAGCACTCCACAGTGTCTGGGTAGGCTATACCTGGGTCCAGCCAAGAAACTATTACCTGCATGAGTACTAGAGTATGTTTCTAAGCTGAAACGAAGAAGCCAAATCTTCTTCAGAAGATAGCAGTTATCACTAGGAAAGTTCAACTCATGTAAAGGCTTCCTGACCTATTAGTTTTATCTTAGCTAAAACTTATACAGAACTTCATTGTGTCAGGCATTGGGCTAAGCACTTTTGCATTATTTTCTCATTTAATTTCAATATCCCCATAAGGTAGGTACTATTATTATCCCCATTTTGAAAATGAAGAAACAGACTTTCCAGTATCATACAACAAGGAAGTAGCACAGCCAGGATTTGAATCCTGATATGAATCCAATCTAGAACCATTCTGTGTATGCTCTCCCTAAACCCACCCTGCTGGTCTTCTCATCCCCACCATCTTTGTATATGTTACTCATTTTGCCCAGAACACTGAAACAAAATAATAATAGTAGTGGTAACCACAATAAAAGTTATTATTAAAACAATGGCTGCCATTTATTGAGTGATGAACATGTTCCCAGCACTGTGTTAAGCATGACTATTATCTCATTAAATCCTCCTAACAACCCTATGAGGTAGCTATTAAGTCCATCATTCAACAAAACATGATGAGCTGCATGTTCCAAAGGCACAGTGGAAGGATTTGTGAGGGCAGTGGTTGGTGAAAGAGCAGTTCATGTCAGCATTTTCAAAGAGAATGTCCTAGTAAGCAGCAACATATTTTATCAGCTTAAAATATTTCCTAATGAGAGTAAAAAAAGAAAAACCTTTCTAAAGTTTACATTTTTACCTTTAGTTTTACTATCATTAAAAGGCCATTAATCAAGCTAAAAGAAGATGTTGAAAAGTCTTGATGGAGTACTATTGAAAATATTCCATATCTAGTCAGGAAGATATAGAGAATCAATTAATCATAAAGAAAACATCACTTAACAAAAGAGAGACATCCATCTTATCTGAACTCATCAGTTATACCCTCACGTAATTTTAGCATCTTCAGGTAAAGTTAGAAGTTACTAATACAAGAAAAGACAACACAGTATATCAACTACCCTCTATTCCAAATATGTAATTATTTATTTTCCATGGGTCTGATAAATTGCCACAAGGTAAGAAATCCCTAAATAAATACTACTTGATCCTAGACAGCATTACTACATCTTAATTGTATTAGTTTTGATAAATTTGGGGGAAAGGTACAGAGATTTTAATTCCACAGAGCAAATGGAAGAAATACAACACTTTAAAAATTGTCAACTTTACACGGCTTACTGATACTTAACTAGTTTGAAGAAAGAAACTTATCCTTCCAACTAAACAAGAAACAAGAGCCTCTTTAAAAATCTGTCATTATAGAAAAGAGAATTTTAAAATATATTTTGATATCAATAGGACAAATTTGAATATGGCTGTATATTAAATTTCTTGATTGTGATAATGTTACCACAATTATTTAGGAGAATGTCTTTATTCTTAGGTGACACATACTAAAGTATTTTGGGGTGAAGTACCATAATGTCTACTACTTTTAAGTGGTTTAACAACAACAAAAGGATAGAATATAGCAAAATATTTAAGAGTGGTGACTCTGCATAAAGGGTGTATGGCTTCTATTGTACGAATTTTCAGCTTTTCTGAAGGATTATAATTTTTCTTTTTTTTTTTAAAGATTTTATTTATTTGACAGAGAGAGACACAGCAAGAGAGGGAACACAAGTGAGGGAGAGGCTGCCGAGCAGGGAGCCCAATGTGGGACTCAATCCCAGGACCCCGGGATCATGACCTGGGCCAAAGGCAGACGCTTCACGACTGAGCCACCCAGGCACCCCGGAAGGATTACAATTTTTCAAAATAAAAATTTGACTAAAGAAAATTAACTGCCTTTGTATCTTGTGTCTTAATAGCTAACATACAAGTCATTGAAATGCTTTCATTTTCCTATGTTCCCACATAATATTTATTTCTAACATTAATTAAGACCTACCAATGTACCAGGAAGAAACCACTATAAATAGATATAATGACCCAATGTGGAAAACTCAGACAAATGCTATTTCTTTTAAGCTGCGGTTCAAAAATAATTAGGAAACACCACAGAACCTTTGTCTATTAATGTGATTTGGAGGGATACTCGGAACATTTTTAGAGTAGCTGCTATATGCTGATGACACATGGATTCTTGTTTTTCATATTTACTTTTCATCATCTTTATAGACAACAAAATCCCCAAGCCTGGAGAAGAGCAGTCTCCCTGTAAGCATGTGGGGCTCTCTCTCTTGACCCCTATTGATTGAAGTCTGGATGGCTGAAGAGGGTTAAAGCTCCCAAATTCTTGTGTGAGGTAGGGTAGGGGAATTTCCCACCCATAGAAAAGGTTGGAAGCATCAAGAATTTTTAAAGCTTTCCAGGTGATTCTCAAATGGAACCAGTGATTCCCATTTGAGAACCACTGGTCTAGAGACTTGTTTCTTGGTGTGTCTGTGGACCAGCAGCATCCACTTCACTTGAAAGCTTGTTAGAAATTGAGAATCTTAGGCCCCACACCAGACCCACTGAATCAGAATCTGCTTTTTAACAAGATCCTGGGGGATTCGAATACACACCGAAGTCTGAGTACAACCATGAGTACAATGATCCAGCAGGTAGAGGCTGATCCCATACTTTGATGATATTTGACATCCTTATCTATAGCCAGGCTATGACAGAAAACAGTTTTGTCCTCAAAGAACTCAGTCTTAAACATATAGATGTCCCATTCTTCCAACCAAATAAATCTTTATAGGTCAAGGATCCTTCCCAGTTTCTCCTTGTAACTGCAGAGTCTAGCACAGTGCTTCACAGATCATGAGTGTACTATAAATATCTCTTGATCATGCCAGTAGAAATCAGAATGCTTTGAAATTAGGAGCCATATTTGATCAAAGGACTATAGATCTCATGGTGTAAATATAATACACCAGTCCTTTGAAAGTTTAGGAAATATCAGAAAAGAGAATAATACTATTGGCTTCCTGATAAGCTCTTTGCAATCTGTGGATTTTTAGCAAACTAAAATACAGTTCACTTTCCCCCCTACCACCACAGCTACCAAGTGCTCAGTTATTTCTTTCAACCAAATACATTGAGAAGGTCTGTGGATGTTTACTATTTCATTCTTTTCTGTTATAGTATAAAAGTGTAAATTGAAACTGTACTTCAAAGAAAAAAAACAATTTTCTGAAGCTATTCTCTAGAGAAAAGGCAATGAAAGGTGAAATAAATTATGTAATGTGTTTGATAGGAAGCATTTTTTTGTTTTGTTTTGTTTTATTTTGTTTTTTTGCAGCACAGATGACTCATTAATTCAACTAATAGTGAAGAAATGCCACATGAGTAAAAGCTTTCCAAGAGTGGTTATAGACATGATAATAAAAATTTTGTGCATTTTGCTGCTTTGGGTTTATTGTTGCTGTTGATGTACCAGTACAGAGTTCTGAAACCTTTCCCCCACAGCACATTTGATACATAGCCAACCAAATAAATTACTATTCCCAGCTTGACTCCTTCTGGCAAGTATAAGAATTTCACATGCCAACCCATGGCTGAGCCATAGTATGTATTTACTGAAAATATAAAGAATAGTTATCATTTAGTGAAGGCTTAATATATGTTAGGCACGGCGTTAAGTATTTTCATGCTTTGTTTTAATCAACTCTCAAACAGCCCTATGATACATTTTCCAGAAGAGGAACTGAGGCTTAGAAAGCTTAATTTAGTTGCTTTAAACCAGCCAACAGAGACTAAGCTCTTCTCCTATATACTTCTCACAGTCAGAAAGATTTTTCCCAGCAACATCTTTTGACCAGAACTGGAATTCTATAAAACAGGCAGCCTGATCTTTGGGGCTTCTGTACTTTTAATTCATCCTCACCTTGCCCAGGAAGAAAACGATATTGGCAGGATCATCTCAACCGAAGGTGGCAATACTTGGCATCAAGACTCCTTAAAATGCCCCGGATTTCCAGGAAGGAGCCAGCTTCTTACTTACAGGCTCTACCTCTTAACTCTCCATACCTCTTTGTCCTCTGAGAACAGGATGGAGTGGAGGAAAAGTTGCAGAAACTAATTGTTTATTAGGATAAGTCTCTTAACCCACACCGTTCTATCCACAACAAAAACCCTGATTCCATGTATTGCTTTGGCATATTTAAATCATTGCATATTATCAGAAATAGTATATCTTCTCCAAGACTTAAAAATACTGTAATTTTGGGGGCACCTGGATGGCTCGGTAGGTTGAGCATCCAACTCTTGATTTCAGCTCAGGTCATGATCTTGGAGGGGTAGGATTGAGCCCTGCATCAGGTGCTGTGCTCAGCGGAAGTCTGCTTGAGATTCTCTCTCTCCCTCTCCCTTTGCTCCTCCCCCCCACTCTCACTCTCTCTCTCAAATAATAAATAAATAAATCTTTAAAAAAATACTGTAACTTATTAAATGTATAGGAGTTCAGGTCTTCCCATTTTTTTTAAATAGCAGAATCCCTTACATTCCAAAGTTAGTTATGGGGGTAAGAGGACCTTCCTATCAAATGGATAAGAAAAATGTTATTCATCGCAAATAGAAAACACCCACTGAAATACAATCATATTTTAATCATTAGAGAAATCTTGTGATCTCCATATCTGGATAGAGGTCTCATGCGCTTTATATTTAATATACACATGGTAATAGAACACAGAAATGCCCTCTCATATCCACTTCAAGGAAGAAACCATCTGGCAGCATGCACCGTAGTTTATTGAGCCACTCAACATGTCTGACTTTCATATATGCTCAGCTTTAGGCAACAATAGGTCTGCATATATCCATGTGAGTAGTGAACTTCAACAGATGTCTATTTTGAACTGAAAATACAGAGTAAATGAAATCAAATTAAATACCTGTGGAAAATTTTATTTCAAGCCAATCAATGTACATGTAGGAACAGATAAGCCCTGTAAGATTAAAAAATTAATAAAACATTTATAACTAACTCATGTCCCTTTCAAATATAAAATATAAGACTTACATTAGTTTTTAGACTACAGTTACCCTCAATATACCAACATTGTAAGTGGTAAGCTCGTTCTGAAATGAGTTGTGAGCAAATTGAGATTTCTTATCCTCTGAGAGGTGGCTGGTACGCAAATAAAGGATTTTGAATTTTTTTTCACCTAAAAATTGATAGCATTTCCAGAAGGAATGTGTTTGTTTGAATGGAATGACAATAACCAACTATCTTGGATCAGCAAAAACGGAGCATGGTCCTTTTTCCACGTTTGTTAATTTTAGATATCATCCTGAGTTCAGCATGTTTGCGTGTCAAATGGATGTTTGCAAAATGTTGTCATCCACTGGGAGCTAGGAGAATTCAACCTTGGCCCAATGCTAAATATATATACATATATATATATATATATATATACACACATACATGTATATATCAGAAGAATTCTTCAAGTAAAATAGCAATAAGAGGTCTGAAAGTCAACATTTGTTCTCCAAATGTCCATATTGTCCATATGTATTTACTCAAATCTTTATTATTCTTAACTTTTTGAAAGGAAAGTGATGATGTTCTGCCATGCCATAATATTACAAAGCCTAAATTAATAAAATAGATAGCATGCTTAAATGAAAGAATTTGGAGACATCATGATTAAGAACACAAGCTCTGTGGATAGACCCTAATAGTCACTTGAGCTTGCTGTCTGTGTCTCTGGTTACCTGATTAGTAAAGTGGGGTAATTATAATTATCTCATAGGGTTGTTAAGAGATTAAGTAAGATACCCTATGCCAAGTACTTAGTACATTGCCTGTCTCCATAGTAGTAAATGCAGTGTTATAAAAATATTCTTATCAGTAATTTTAATTATAGAAAATGAATGACTGAATACTGTCTCAGTTGTTTTTGTTACCTTCATGGGTAGCTCAAGGGGATTTCTGCAGACTAGCAGTCCAAAGGCTTTGAGACTCTTAGAAACTAGAAGACTTCTTGTCCCACTCTCCCCTCACCCCATGGATGATCTGAAGAGATATTTAAAAGGCTAGGACTCTGCAGGACTTCCAGTGTCTATTTGCAATTCTAACCCAGTGCTTGTGACCTAGTTTCTAAAATATGGGTGCACAGTACCTTTAATGGGGAACAGAGGGTTGTCCCCTAAAGGGCATTTTCTCAGAAACCTGGACATTCAAAGCCAAATCAGTGTAGCCCAAGTGTGAGGCAACAGAAAAATTTCACCCAAGTTTTAGGCCTACTGGAATTATAATCTAGTTAGTTTTGAAAATCAGAATCAAGATTTCAAAGGCACACTAATTAGAGTCAAACTATCAAATTCACAAGATCAAAAAAAAATCTACTTATAATCTTTTACACACCATTATGTTTAAAAATTTGTTAAAAATTTTGCCTTGCTATCATATGATCCATTTGGCAACAGTCTTGTCAGGTCCAATGAAAACCCTATTCACTAGATTTAACATTTAAATAGGGTTGCTTTGAATGTTTCTGTAGCTACAGCTGGTGCCAATATGTTGATAAAAAGTCATTCAGGAAAGCAAGTCCAAGAATATGGTTGCCACTGATATTCTCTCCAGGCAAGGTGTGTAGATCAAATGTCAAGCTACACTGCCAGGTCTGATGCATCATTAATAGACACTTGGACATTTAGCACTTGGCAGCATGGAACTGAATAAAGAAAATTAAGCACAATTTTAGAAGCTTACCATGTGCTCTATTCTACTGGTTTCTATTGCTGAGACCACAGGATAAGTGGTTCTGTGCTATCTCCTCCCTTCTACCTGGTGCCGAACAAAATTAAATAATGCTACTTTTCTATTTGTTAATACTGTACAGCTTACAAAGCACTTTCACATGCAATGCTCATTCAACCCTCACATCCACATGAAATGGAGTTTAGGCAACTCTCAAGAAAAGCATTACTATTCATATTTTAAGAGCTAAGAAAGGTGAAGTGGCCTATGCAAAAATACAGAGATAAACATTAAACCTAGAACTTCCTCTTAAAGTGTCCCAGTGATTAGAGCACCAGCAAAAACTAAGACTGCTCTGGGATTCATCAAACATCTGGAAACCTACAGCTCACACCATGGTGATCAGACCAGCTCCAGAGGTGCCAGGAGACAAGACTTGGCATGGAATGGGCTCCAGAAGCCCACTCTTCTAATTAAGACCAGTGGACTGTGGGCTGGCTCTTGAGATCTGAAAGGAAGAGTGGATATACATTCTGGGGTGTAATGTTCAATTACAATGGTGCATTCTAATGGGTGGAACAGAGAGTACTTCTAATATCATCCAACAGAGTTAATAATTCTGATACTGTCAACTAAAAAAAAAAAAAAAAAAATTCCAGCATCTGCCTTTGCTTATATGTGGCTAGATTTCAAATATTTCCAAACCATATGTGGATTTAACATGGATTTGATGATATTGTATAGCTGCTTTTTGATTTCTTGGTTGATTTTTTATTTTTTGCATATTGGAAAGAGAATATGAAAGATCAAATGAAAAGAACTGTTGCCAGAAAAATGTTTAGTCCATCTTTCTTTTCAAAACATTGGATTCATGAGCTCAATCTTCTTTTGTTGAATTTATAACTTCCTGATGTTTTTACTTAATTTTTCTTAGTGTGTGTGTGTATATTAAGAAATATATATATACACATACATATGTGTGTGTGTATATATATATATATATACACATTGATCTCTAAAAATTATTTTCATAACCCCATCCATAATGACTTAATACATAAAAGGAATGTACTTTTATATATAAAATGTCCAATCAATGTTAAAATCATTAGATTCCTGAACAATAGAAAAAGAATCCTGAGATCCAGTAGGAACAGGGTTGCATACAATCAAGAGTCCTGCTTTATTTCTGTAACATATCCCAAGGCAGCAGGGAGAATAGGAAATAAAAATTTGAAGTTATATTTGGTTGGACCAGGAAATCAGACTGCAAGATATTTTAAATGCTGCCAAAGCAACTGAGTTAACACAGAAGCCCCATGGGAGGAAGTAGAGTGAAGCCCAGCACAGAGAGAGTCCAGCAGTGGCAGATATCAGAAATTAAGAAACAAACAAACAAGCAAAAACACTTCCTATGCTCAGAGACACATTCTGATTGGCAGAAGCTATATTCCTTGCTATATTCCATTTTTGAATGGGAAGGTAAAATAATGGAGTTGAGCCAAATATCAGAAGAAGCCCCACGGAAACTAGTTCATTCAGAGAAACAGAGGAGAACCAGGGATAGCTAAGAGAAAAATAAAAGTTATATTTGTAGGAGGCTTAGTGTCATCTAAGAAGACAACAATCTTTCTTTTGTGAAAACCATCTAATGTGGAAGATCATCCTGACCTCTCCCCATGTAAGGAAACTTTTGGAAAGAGCTGATACAGGAAAATTTAATACATTCCACATGGAATGTATCTTTGTATGGTACAAAACTTTGAATGTTTCTTTGTATAAATCAAAATTCAATACATTCAATGAGGAAAATTAAATAAATTCAATAAATAGCACAGCATCAATACAAAGAGGCTATAAGAATGAGGAGTAAAGCAGCAAACTTTATTAATAGATAAAAACACTCACCACAGCAACACTGGCACAGAGCACATAAAGTTATTAAGAACAAGGTTTGCCACAAAATAAAACTCACAAAGCAGAAATGCCAGATCTAAAGAAGAAAATGTTGAAGCAGAGGAGATGAAGCATAAGCTGTGAGAGCTGAGGAAAGAAGCAGAGATATAAAATAAAACTATAACAGAAATTAAAATAAGACTGAAAAAAGATTAAGGGCAACACATTATGGAAAACCTAAAAGAGTTATAGAAGATAAAATGAGAACAGCAAATACAGTAAAATAAAAATAAAGTACTAAAAGGGATTGCAGAAAAAACAAAACCTATACATGATAGGTATAGAAGATCCAACATATACATAACTGGAATCCCTAAGAAAAAAATCTAAACAACAGAAAAGAGCAACTGTTTAAAGACATAATTCAAGTAAACTCTATATAGGAAGGTCACAGAGTGTGCTAGGACGAATTTACCCAAAATAGTCAACATGGAGACCTAATCTAGTATATCTACTTGTCTTCAAAGATAAGAAAAAACCCAGTGAGCAATCAGGCAAAAAGATCAAATATGTTATAAAGAAGGAAATAATCAGGGTGAACTTGGGTTTCTCCAGAGCAACATTTATCACCAAGAAAACATAACACAATCTAGAAAATACTCAAGGAAAGAAAGCAAGAGCTGAGGATTTAACATCAAACCAAAGGAGAGTTTAAATTTACAGGCTACAGACAACAGATTACAATATGCAATGATTCAGGGACTATTGTTCCCATCCTTTCTTGACTAAACTTCTAGAGACAAATGACTGGCCATGGGCTTTAATACACTTAACTGTAGAACCAAGACTAAAACACATTTGGAGATTCGAGTGACATAAGAGAATGTAAATATTTTATTCCCTAACAAGGTAGAAATTATACCATGAACAGAAATTGGAAGAAAAATAGAAAAGAAAGTGGGAAAGTAAGAACACAGATTCCCTCATGTGTAGTATCTGGAGTGGAAGTATAGCATTTAAAGATGACATGTCAAGTAGTACCTGTATAAACATTTAACAATACAAATGTAAGTTCTAAAGCTAAATGATGGAGAAAAAGTAGGGAAAAGAGGAAAAACAGGAAAGATTTTTATTTCATCATTGCTCATATAAGGGACCTCATAAAGAACTAAGACTATTAAACGAAGCTATAATTGCAAAAGTCATAGAATAAAACTGTAAACCTTTCTTAATATCAATAGAATCACACAGAGAAAGAATAATGAAGGAAACAAAATACATACCTTAGGCTACTCTGCCTTTTCTCTCTCAGCCTGTACCTATGCTTCCCTACAATCAATAGACAGAAAAGAAGACTCAGGCCTGATTTACAGATAGTTCTGCACAATATGCAGGCACCAACCGAAAGTGGACAGCTGAAGCACTACAGCCCCCTTGTGAGACAGCTCTGAAGAACAGTGGTGAAGAGAAATCCTCTTGGTCGGCAGAACTTTGAGAAGTGCACCTGGTTGCTCACTTGGTAAGAAGAAATGGCCAGATGTGTAATTATATACAAATTCATGGGCTGTGGCCAATGCTTTGGCTACTTGGTCAGGAACTTGGAAGGAACATGATTCGAAAATTGGTAACAAGGAAATCTGGGGAGGAAGTATGTGGATAAAACTCTCTGAATGGGCCAAAATCTCCATGAAGATAGTTGTATCCCATATGAATGCTCATCAAAGGGTGACCTCAGCAGAGGAAGATTTTAATAATTAAGTGGACAAGATGACTCATTCTATGGATGCCTGTTAGTCTCCTTCTCCATTCACCCCTGTTATTGTCCAATGATCTCATGAACAAAGTGGCCACAAAGGCAAAGATGGAGGTTATGCATAAGCTCTACATCACGGACTTCCACTCGCCAAGGCCTACCTGGCCATGACCACTGCTGAGTACCCAATCTGCCAGCAGCAGAGACTAACACTGAGTACCCCAAATGACACCACTGCCTGGGCTGATCAGCTAACTATCTGGTGACAGGTTGATTACACTGCATGGCATCCATTATGGAAGGGACATTGATTTATGCTTACTAAAATAGACATTTACTCTTGGTATGGATTTACCTTTCTTGTACACAATACTTCTGCCAAAACTATAATCCATAGGTTTACAGAATTACTTATCCACCAGCATGGAATTACACACAGAATTGCTTCTGACCAAGGAACTCATTTCACAGCAGAAGATGTGAGGCAATGGCCTCTGCTCACAGAATCCACTGGTCTTACCATGTTCCCCACCCTCCTGAAGCAGCTCACATGATAGAATGATAGAACGGCCTTTTAAAAATTCAGTTACAGCACCAGGTAGGTGGCAATACACATGGTAGAGCTGAAGCAAGTTTCTCCAGGAGGCTACAGATGCCCTGAATCAGCACCCAGTATATGGTGCTGTTTCTCCTGTATCTAGGATTGAAGGGGTAGGAATGGGAGTGGCACCACTCACTGTCAACCTTAGTGACCCACTAACAACATCTTCCTATTTTCACAATCTTATGCTCTACTGGCCTACAGGTCTTAGTTCCAAAGAGAGGAATGCTTTCACCAGGAGACACAACAATAGTTTCTGGAAATTAAGACTGTCATTCAGCCACTGTGGACTCCTCATGCCTCTGAAACAAGAGGCAAAAAAGGGAGTCACTGTGCTAGCTGAGTGATTGATCCTGAATACTAAGGGAAAATTGGACTGCTACTCCACAATGGAGGGACGGATGAGTATGTCTGAAATACAAGAGATCCCTCAGGATGTTCATTAGTATTACCATACCTTGTGATTAAGGTCAATGGAAAACTATAAGATAAAGATATGCCAATTCAGGCATAACTACTAATGACCCAGACCTTTCCGAAATGAAGGTTTGGGTCACTCCACCAGGTAAAGAACCATGACCAGCTAGGTGCTTCCAGGAGGCAAAGGGGATATAGAATAGTAGTAAAAGAAGGTAGTTAGAAATACAAGATCTGACCATGTGACCAGTTACAGAAATGAGGACTGTAACTGTCATGAGTATTGCATGTTTGTATGTGTGTCTATAGCAAATATCTTTGTTTTCTTTCCTCTCTTATTTCCTTATCATGTAATATAAGATGTAATAACTTTGTATTATAGTATTTAAATATTGTTAATTTTACATCACAGTATTTAAGTTACAGGATATCAAGGAAAAGGGCAAACATCACTAAAAGAATTTGTTCCTCTTCTGGAGAATGGGTTAGTGCATTTTTGGTTGTACTCAGGGTAGTCATATCATGATAGAATTATGATGCTGAGGGCGCCTGGGTGGCTCAGTTGGTTAAGCGACTGCCTTCGGCTCAGGTCATGATCCTGGAGTCCCGGGATCGAGTCCTGCATCGGGCTCCCTGCTCAGCAGGGAGTCTGCTTCTCCCTCTGACCCTCCCCCCTCTCATGTGCTCTCTCTCTCTCATTCTCTCTCTCAAATAAATAAATAAAATCTTTAAAAAAAAAAAGAATTATGATGCTGATATTATCTGTATTTGAAGATTAAGTATGGTTTAAGGAGATTCATATGGGTGTCAAATTGACAAAGGGTGAACTTGTGATAGTTGATCTTATGGGTCAACTGATTAGGCCATGGGGTATCCAGATACTTGGTTAAAGAATATTCTGGTATGTTTGTTCGTATATTTCTGGAAGAGATTAACATTTGAATTGATAAACTGAGTAAAGCAGATTACCCTACCTAGTGTGAATGGGCCTCATCCAATCTGTTGAAGCCTGAATAGAACAAAAAGGATGAATAGGGGAGAATTAGCTCTCTCTGCCCGACTATCTTCAAATTAGGACGTTGGTCTTTTCATGCCTTTGGACTCAGCCTCAGGCTGAAACTTATACTGTCAAGTCTCCTTGTTTTCAGGCCTTCAAACTTAGACTGGAACTTATACCATCAATTCTCTTATTCTCAGGCCTGCAGACTCAGACTGGAACCATACCATCAGCATTCCTGGGTCTCCAGCTTGCCAAATGCAGATCTTGGAACTTGTCAGCCTCCATAATCATATGAGCCAATTCCTCATTACAGATAAATAGATAGAGATAGGAATATAGATAGATTTAGATATAGATATAGATAGATATAATCTCCATCCTATTGGTTCTCTTTTTTCTGGATAACCCTGGCTGGTTCAGATTGGAGAACTAAGAGTATTAAATAAAGCTATAATTATAAAAGTAACAGTGAGAACAAAACTGCAAAGTTTTCCTTTTTATTGTTCAGGTTTAGTTGACATACAATGTTATATTAGTTTCAAGTGTACAACATAGTACACAGTACTTACCATGATAAATGTAGTTACCATCTGCCCCCATACAAAATTGTTACAATTTTATTAACTATATTCTTTGGGCTGTACTTTTCATCCTCATACCTTATTTATTTTATAACTGTAAGTTTGTATGTCTTAATCTCCTTTGCCTATTTCACCCATTCCCTGCCCCCCCCCCCACCTCTCTGGCAACCACTAGTTTGTTCTCTGTATTTAGGAGTCTGGCAAACCTTTCTTAATATTAGTAGAATCACATGCAGACATTAAGACAAAGAAAACCAAAAACAGGCCTCATACTCAAAGGCCTGAAAACTATAAATTTAGGAAATATAAAATAATATAACTAAGTTCAAAAATATCTGCTACAGGGGCAGCTGGGTGGCTCAGGTGGTTAAGAGTCTGACTTTGGCTCAAGTCATGATCCTGGAGTCCCGAGATTGAGCCCAGCATCAGGCTCCCTGCTCAGTGGGGAGTCTGCTTCTCCCTCTCCTTCTACTCCTCCCCTACTAATGCTCTCTTTCTCGCACACACACACTCTCTCAAATAAATAAAATCTTTTAAAAAAATAAAAAATAAAAAATATCTGCTACATTGATAAATGTAAGTAGGCTTCAGATTAGATTATTATACCCAATCTATACTGTCTTCAAAAGAAACACCTAAAATAAAATAATCCAGAATAGCTAATCATAGAAGAATAGCATACCAGGCAAATGAAAAAAAAAAAAAAGAAGAAGAAGAAGAAGAAAAAGAAGCAAAAGTTACAATGTATTATCAGAGAATTTCCAAGGGTAATCATATACTGGTAAACATATAACATTTATGACTGTGTATGCCCCAAGTAACTAAAGAATATATAATGAGAAATAAAAACCTACTAAAAATAAGAAACTTTAATACGCCTCTCCAGACTATGACAGATCAAGAACGAAAAAAAAAAATAAGTAAAGATGTGATATAGATGATCTATATAACACAATTAATTAAATTGATCTGGTTATGAATATCACTCTGTATCCTGAAAAAAAGAGATTGCACCTTCTGTTTAAGTGCCTATGAAATAGTCACAGAAATTGATGATGTACGAAGATCCAAAGAAAACCTCAATACATTACCAAAACTAGAAATGGTATGGACAAAATTCTCTGATCACTATTATATGCTACAAATTAACAATAAAATCAGAAAACAAAAACTCAATATCTCTTGGAATTAAAAAAAATTCACTTAAACAACTCTTAAAGAGGAAAATTCAAAACTAAAATTGCAGAATATCTAAAAAAAAAAAAAAAGAAAATAATACATTGCTAAAGCAATGCTTAGAGGAAAATCGGAGCCTTAAATAAATCTATTATAAACAGGAGAGACTGAAAATAAATTGGGCATTCAACTTAAGAAACTAAAAAAGAAACAAAACAAAATGAAGGAAAGCCAAAGGAAGAAATCAATAAAGATTAAAGTACAACTTAAGAAGTGGGAAAATACATGATATATTGATAAGTGTTGAAAGAAAAAATCCTGCAATTAAGAATACTCTATCCAGCAAGGCTATCATTTAGAATAAAAGGAGAGATAAAGAGTTTCCAAGACAAACAAAAGTTAAAGAAATTCATGACCACTAAATGAACTCTACGAGAAATATTAAAGAGGAATTTTTGAATGGAAAGGAAAGGGTATAAGTAAAAGTAAGAAAAATAGGAAGTACAAAAACAATAATGCTAGATAAAGCTATAAAAATCAGCCAAGGGATTCACAAAATAAAAAGATGTAAAATATGGGGCGCCCAGGTGGTGCAGTCAGTTAAGTGTCTGACTCTTGGTTTCATCACAGGTTGTGGTCTCAGGGTAGTAGGACTGAGCCCTAAGTCAGGCTCCAGGCTCAGCGGGGAGTCTGCTTGGGACTCTCTCTCCCTCTCCCTCTGTCCCTCCCCACTGCGTTCTTGTGCATGCACACTTGTGCACATATGTGCTTTCTCTCTCTCACAAATAAATATAAATCTTTAAAAAAAAAAAAGATGTAAAATATGACACCATATACCTAAAATGTGGCAGGGAGAAGAGTAAAGAATGGGTTCAAACTTAAGCAACCATCACTTACTATAGACCATTATATGCATAAGATGTTATATATAAACCTATTGATAACCACAAATCAAAAACCAGCAATAGATATGCCAAAAAATAGAGGTAGAAATCCAAATATATCACTAAAGAAGGTCAGAAAACTGTGTGAGAAAAGAGCAAGATAAGAAAGGAACAGAGAAGAACTACAAAAGAACCATAAAACAAGTAACAAAATGGCAATAAGTACAACCTATCAATAATTACTTTGAATGTAAATGGACTAAATGCTCTAATCAAAAGACAGGGTGATAGAATGGATAAAAAAACGAGACCCATCTATATGCTGCCAAAAAGAGACTCATTTCAGACCTAAAGGCATGCAGATTGAAAGTGAATGGATGGAAAAGCATTTATCATGCAAATGGAGTTAAAAGAAAGCCAGGGTAGCAATACTTACATCAGACAAAATAAACTTTAAAACAAAAACTATACAAGAGACAAACAAGGATTCCATATAATCATAAAGAGAACAATCCAAAAAGAAGACATAACAATCATAAATATTAATGCATCCAACATGGAAGCCCCCAAATACATAAAGCAGCTAATAACAAACATAAAGAAATTAATCAGTAATAATGCAATAATAGTAGAGGATTTTAAGACCCCACTTACATCAATGGATAGATCATCCAAACAGAAAATCAACAAGGAAACAGTGGCTTTGAATGACACATTGGACAAGATGGATCTAACAGATATATTCATAACATTCCATCCTAAAACAGCAGAATTCACATTCTTCCCACATGTACATGGAACAGTCTCCAGAATAGATCACACATTAGGCCACAAACAAATCTCAACAAATTCAAAAAGACTGAAGACATACCATGTATCTTTTCTAACCACAATGCTATAAAACTAAAAATCAACCACAAGAAAAAAATCTGGAAAGAACACAAACACATGGAGGTTAAATAACATGCTACTAAACAATGAATGGGTCAAGTAAGAAATCAAAGAAGAAATTTTAAAAATGCATGGAGACAAATGAGAATGAAAACACAATGGTCTGAAATCTTTGGGATGTAGCAAAAGTTGTTCTAAGAGGGAAGTATATAGCAATACAGGCCTACCTCAAGAAGCAAAAAACATCTCAAGTAACCAATCTAACCTTACACCTAAGGGAGCTGGAAAAAGAACAACAAACAAAACCCAAAGCCAGTAGAAGGAATGAAATAATGAAGAGTAAAGCACAAATGAACAAAATAGAAGCTAAAAGAACAATAGAACAGATCAATGAAATCAGGAGCTAGTTCTCTGAAAAGATCAACAAGGTTGATAACCCTCTAGCCAGACTTGTAAAATAAAAAAGAAGGAGGGAGAGAGAACTCAAATAAATAAAATCAAAAATAAAAGAGGAGAAATAACAACCAACACTACAGAAATACAAAGGATTATAAGAGAATATTATGAAAAATTACATGCCAATAAATTGGACAACCTAAAAGAAATGGATAAATTCCTAGAAACATATAACCTCCCAAAACTGAATCAAGAAGAAATAGAAAATTTGAGCAGACCGATTACCAGCAATGAAATTGAATCAGTAATCAAAAACTCCCAACAAACAAACGTCCAGGACCAGATGGCTTCACAGGTGAATCCTACCAAACATTTAAAGAAGAGTTAATACCAATACTCTGGTTTCTCTTCAGATTGCATAAATCTTTCACTTTTTACTAAAGAAGAGTTAATACTTATTCTTCTCAAACTATTCCAAGAAAGAAGAAAGAAAATTTCCAAATTTATTCTATGAGGCCAGGATTACTCTGATACCAAAACCAGAAAAAGAAACTACAGACAAAGAGAACTCCAAGCCAGTATCTCTGATGAACACAGATGTAAAAATCCTCAACAAAATATTAGCAAAGCAAACCCATCAATACATTAAAAAAATCATTCACCACTATCAAGTGAGATTTATTCCTGGGCTGCAAGGGTGGTTCAATATCTGCAAATCAATCAACGTGATACATCACATCAATAAGAGAAAGGATAAAAACCTTAAGATTATTTTAATAGATGCAGAAAAAGCATCTGACAAAATACAACATCCATTCATGATAAAAACCCTCAACAAAGTAAGTTTACAGGGAATATACCTCAACATAATAAAGGTCATATATGAAAAACCCACAGATAACATCATACTCAGTGAGGAAAAACTGAGAGCTTTTCCCCTAAGATCAAGAACAAGACAAGGATATCCACTCTCACCACTTTTATTCAACACAGTACTGGAAGTTCTAGCCCAGCAATCAGACAACAAAAGGAAAGAAATGGCATAAAAGTTGGTAAGGAAGGAGTAAAACTTTCACTATTTGCAGATGACATGATAATATATATAGAAAACACTAAAGACTCCACCAAAAAACTACTAGAACTGATAAATGAATTCAGTAATGTTGGAGGATACAAAATCAATATACAGAAATCAGTTGCATTCCTATACACTAATAATGAAGTAGCAGAAAGAGAAATTAAGAAAACAATCCAATTTACAATTGCACCAAAAATAATAAAATCCCTAAGAATAAACTTAACCAAGGAGAAGAAAGACCTGGACTCTGAAAACTATAAAACACTGATGAAAGAAATTGAAGACAACACAAACAAATTGAAAGATATTCCATACTCATGGAATAGAAGAACAAATATTGCTAAAATATCCATACTATCCAAAGCAATTTACAGATTTAATGCAATCCCTATCAAAATACCAACCTCATTTTTCATAGAACTAGAAAAAATAATCCTAAAATATGTATGAAACCACAAAAGACCCTGAAGAGCCAAAGCAATCTTGAAAAAGATGAACAAAACTGGAGGTATCATAATCCCAGATTTCAAGATATACTACAGAGCTGTAATAATCAAAACAGTATGGTACTGGCACAAAAACAGAACATAAAAGAAAAACAGATCAATAAAACAGAATAGAAATTCCAGAAATAAATCCATGATTATATGGTCAATTAATCCTTGACAAAGGAGGTAAGAATATGCAATGTGAAAAAGACAGTCTCTTCAACAAATGGTGTTGGGAAAACTGGACAGCAACATGCAAAAGAATGAAACTGGACCACTTTCTTATAGCATACACAAAAATAACCTCAAACTGGATTAAGGACATAAATGTGGACTTGAAACCATAAAAATCCTAGAAGACAGCACAGGCAGTAATTTCTCTGATCTCAGCCGTAGCAACATCTTTCTAGATGTCTCCTGAGTCAAGGGAAACAAAAGCAAAATTAAACCATTAGGACTACATCAATGTGAAAAAGGAAAACAAAGAGGAAAAGGAAACAACCAAGAAAACTAAAAGATAACCTATTGAATGAGAGAAGATCTTTTCAAATAAAGGTTTAGTCCCCCAAATATATAAAGAACTTATACAACTCAATAACAAAAAAAACCAAATAATCCAATTAAAAATGGGCAGAAGACATGAGTAGACATTGCTCCAAAAAAGACATACAGATGGACAACAGACACATGAAAAAATGTTCAACATCACTAATCATCAGGGAGACGCAAATCAAAACCACAATGAGATACCACCTCACACCTGTCAGAATGGCTAAAATAAAACACAAGAAACAAGTGTTGGTGAGGATGTGGAGGAAAAGGAACCCTCAGGCACTGTTGGTGAGAATACAAACTGATATGGCCACTGTGGAAAACAGTATGGAGGTTTCTCAAAAAATTAAAAATAGAATTACCATGTGATCTAGTAATCCACTACTGGATTTATCCAAAGAATACAAAACACTAACGCAAAAAGATACACACCCCCCTATGTTTATTGCAGCATTACTTACAACAGCCAAATTATGGAAGCAGCCCAAGTATCCATCAATAGATAAGTGGATAAAGAAGATATATATATCTACACAAACACATTGGAATATTACTCAGCCATAAAAAAAGAATGAAACCTTGCCATCTGCAATAACATGGACCTAGAGAGTATAATGCTAAGCGAAATAAGTCAGTCAGAGAAAGACAAATACCATATGATTTCACTCATATGTGGAATTTAAGAAACCAAAAAAAATGAACAAAGAAAAAGAGAAACAAACCAAAAACAGACTCAAACTATAGAGAACAAACTGATGATTACCAGAGGGGAGGTGGGTGGGGTGATGGGTGAAACAGGTGAAGGGGATTAAGAGTACACTTAATGTGATGAGCTCTGAATAATGTATAGAATTGCTGAATCACTATGTTGTACACCTGAAACTAATATAACACTATATATTAACTATACTGGAATTAAAATTTTAAAAATAAAATAAAAATTTTTTAAAAAGAAGTCAGAAAACAAAAACTGAAATCTGGTGCTTTGAAAAAAGTCAACTAAGCAGATAAACTACTGGCTAATTCAGTCAAGAAAAGAAATGAAAAAATGTGCTAATAAAGTCATACTAAGGAAGAAATAACCACAAAAATGAAAAAAAAAAGACCAAAACTTAATAAACTGGACTATTTCCTCAGGAACAAAAATAGCAAAACTGACCCTACAAATGATATAATATAAACAGCACATAAACAGCACAATTTCCATAGAAGAAACAGAGAAATTCATCAAAGAGCTACTGCTGCCTCTTCCCATTTTCCCTAGCCAAAACACCAGGTAGAAATAATTTCTCAGGGGAATTCTACAAGACTTTCAAAAAACAGATATGTCCAATGCTATTTAAAATGTTTTAGAGTATAGACAAAGAATTTCAGTTTCTTTTTTGAAGTAAGCAGGACATTGATGGTAAAATCTAATAAAGCACATAAAAAAGAAAACTATCTCTTATCTCATGTATCAATATTGAAGAAAATTCCTAAATAAGTCCAGCAGCACATTTAAAAATAATGCATCATTTCCAAGTAGAATTTATTACAGGTCTGCAAAAGAGGTTCAATATTAGAAAGTCTATTAATCTATAGATACGATCTCTCAATTAGTAGGCATAAGAAAAAGAATCATAGGGGCACCTGGGTGGCTCAGTCGGTTGAGCATCCAACTCTTGGTTTCAGCTCAGGTCATGACCTTATGGGTCATAGGATCAAGCCCTGCGTCAGGCTCCCACTCAGTGGGGACTCTCTTCCCCCCCCAATCACACTCACTCTCTCAAATAAATAAATAAATCTTAAAAAAAAAAAAAAACAGAAAAAGAATCATAAATTATCTTCATATGTAATAAAAAGACATTTACCAAATTCAAGATCCATTCTTCATGAAATTCTTAAGAACATATTTATCAATGGATAATTTGTTAAATATTAGAATATTTTTATTCTAGCCCCCAATCAGTATTATGTTTAAGGGGGAAACACAAGAGCATACCCACTTAGGAACAAGGCAAGAATGGTCCTATCACCACTATTATTTAATATTATACCAGAAGTACTAGCCAATGCAATTATGCAAGAGAAAGAAATTAGAGATAGGAAAATTACAAAGGAGATAAAGTTATCACTATATACAGATCATACAATAACATACTTAGAAAACCCAAGGAAGTCAACTGAAACACTATTACAAACAAAAAATTCAGTAAATTAGAAGGTGCAAAATTAATATATAAAAAGTTTCATATACACAATATTAATTGAAAATATAATGGAAGAAAAGACCCAATTTCTAGAGGAAAGGGCTAAAAGAAATATTCAAGGCCATGTAATCCAAAGAAAAAAATATTAAAACATTTTCTGAAAGACAAAAGGAAGTCTTAAACAAATGGAAAGGCATTTTGGATAGGAAGACTCAATATCATAAACATGTTGATCCTCCCTAAGTTAACTTGTAAACTTAATGTAATTCCAAAAAAATTAAATCCAAGTTGTTTTTTTTTTTTTCAGAACTAGAGTTTAAAATTATTGATTTTAAAATTTATATGGAAATATAAACACAAAGTCAGGAAATCTCACAAAAGGAGAGTACTAAAGGGGGGATTTTCTTTGTCAGATAAAGCCTCAGTAATTAATAAAGTCTACTACTGACACACAAATTGTCAAACAGACAAATGCAATAAAATGCAGTCAGAAACAGACCTAAATACATTTGGAACTTTAGTATTAATAAATGTGATATCTCAAATCACTAACAAAAAGAAGCACTATCAGTGAATTATCTGGGAAAAACCAGGAAGGCATGTGGAGAAAAAATATGGCTTGATCTATACTTCACATTATAACCCAAGATAAATTCCAAATGGGCTAGAAATTTATACTATAGATACAAACACAAAAGAATGAAATGACATTTTAAAAGTACTCATTGGAGCACTAAAGCAATATATTGGCAATAATCTAAATGCTCACCAATAGGAGACTGGTTAAATGCATTAAAAATATATCTTTAAAATGGAATATGACTTTGTGTTAAAAAAAGATATTTTATATGAACATATTATATCAAAAGACCTCCAAGCTATAATAAGTGAAAAGAGTAAGGAGCAATAAAATATGCATAGTAGGCTGTTAGCTGTACTTTAAAAAGAGAAGCAATATAATAATATATATTTGTATTGACTTGTATATAAATAAAAATTCTTATGAAGTATAGCTAAGAAACCAATAAAACTGGCCACCCATTAGGGGTCTACAAGAAACAGGTGGCTAAGGTCACGGATGTGAGGGAAAATTTTAGCTATATACATTTTTACATGTTCTGATGTTAAACCAGGTAAGTAGTTATACAAAAAGTTAAGTTAGCACATATTTTTAAATGACAAGAGTCCTAATCTAATTATAACCAAAAGGTGAAACAAGAAGGTCTATGAACAATTTGCCAACTAGCAGAGATAAATTTATTTTACCAATAAATGTATCCATAAATTTTTTGTAAATAAATAACACTTAAAATGTGGGGCACCTGGGTAGCTCAGTCAGTTAAGCATCTGCTTTCCACTCGGAGCCATGAGCCTGGGGTCCTCGGATCTAGCCCTGCATCAGGATCCCTGCTCAGCGGGGAGTCTGCTTCTCCCCCTGCCCCTCACCCCGCTTGTGCTCTCTCTTGCTCTCTCTCAAGTAAATAAATAAATAAATTTTTTTAAATTTTTCAAAAAGAAAAAAGAAAATGCATTCCTGAACTTCACAGCCTAGGCCAAATGCCTGTGTTTTATATTTATACACACACATATATCCCCTATACTTCCTTAGGAATGAAGGGGGGGAAATGGGAGGGGGAGACGAACTATGAGAGACTATGGACTCCGAGAAACAAACTGAGGGTTCTAGAGGGAGGGGGTGGGGAGAGGGGTTAGCCTGGTGATGGGTATTAAAGAGGGCACGTACTGCATGGAACACTGGGTGTTATATGCAAACAATGAATCATGGAACACTACATCAAAAACTAATGATGTATGGGGATTAACATAACATAATAATAAAAAAAAGAAAAGTTATTATAATTAATAATCAACTCACAGGGGCTCCTGGGTGTCTCAGTCAGTTAAGCGTCTGCCTTCGGCTCAGGTCATGATCCCAGGGTCCTGGGATCGAGCCCCGCATCACATCAGGCTCCCTGCTCAGCAGGGAGTCTGCTTCTCCCTCTCCCTCTGCTGCTCCCCCTGCTTGTGCGCTCTCTCTCTCTGAAATAAATATATTTTTAAAAAATAATCAAATCACAATAAATTGTTCAGTGTCTGTCTTCCATCCTAGAATGTAAACATCACAAGGACAGCAACCAGGACTGTCTTGTTTATTTCTGTATCTCACAGTGTTGACACGTAGCAGGTACTCTCTGTTAAATGAAGGAGTTATGTTTTAAAATCTAAATGTTTTATTTCCATTTATTCAGAGTCAAAATAACTATTGATATCTCCCTATTTCATTGCTACTTAGACAGAGGGGCTGAGCAAGATGCTTTCTGACATTCTCTCTGCTGTGCTGCTTCATGCAGGCATCCTTCCTTTGGGAGAAAGGGTTGAAAGCCTACTTGCAGGGGACCTCTGAGGTTTCAAAAGCTTGATGAGCTCTAAAAAAAAAAAAAAAAAAAAAATTTTCCCCACATCCATTCTATTCTTTACTAAAAGAACTCTCCACATGCATCAAGTTTTGGCTGGGTTAATGGTCACTACAGTGAGAGATGACATTTTCCAGCTTCCCTTAATTCTTAGCGAGGCTTTGAGTCTTGGTTCTAGCTATTAGGTTTTAGCAACAATTTCTGCTTCATGTCCTTCAAAATGAAGTTGTTTTCTCTCTTTCCTTCCTATGGCCTGGAACATGGGTATAGTGCAATGCAGGTGAAGACAACTGGAACAAATACCTTGGAGCCAGAGAGAAAAGCCAATGAGCAGATGGCAGAGTCATCCCACCAACCAGGGTCCCTAAATGACTTTGTAGAGTCTTGAGCTATTATATGAGATGGAAAGAAGCTTCTAAAATATTTAAGCCACTGTACTTGGAGTCACTTTTTTAAAATGGCAATACCTACTGGTGGAGTTCTTAGTTGCAAGATCTATTTTGCAGAGAACAAAATCCACTCTACCTAGTTTAAGAAGAAAGGGATTTACTCTAGCTGTTTAGATAGCTTATGGAACTTTTTGGAAGGCTGGGGAAATAATCTTGGATTACACACTGTCGAGAGCAATGTTGCCAGAAAAAACATCCAACTCACAACAGATTTATTCCAAAGGAAATCCCACTGGTGAGAGCACCCTAAACTGAGCACCCCACCAACATCACCCCTTTCCCTGGGTTCCACACTGACTTACTGAGCTGCGAGAAATGAGCACAGGAGCTGCCCACAGAGCTCAGCTGGGTCCTGTGACTCTGGGCTCTGGCTGTAACGTGTCAATCTACTTAGCTCGCTTTCCTTTCTGGCGTTCACGGCTCCTGTAAAGAAGCTTTTGTTTCAGTCTGTTGGGGTGTTTGGTGCTTTCATTTGCTCTCAGCAATATCACTGAATGGCCCATTTCCTTCTGTAACCGTTGCTAAAAATGTGATCTGTCAAAATGTTTCATTTTAAGTTTAGCATAATAAAATGCTTTAAACAGTGGATGTAATTTTCAGAGTCATCCCATCACAATTCTAAGCCTAATTCCAAAACCGTCCCTGAAAGGACACGATTTATGGACAAAGAATGAGTTTAAGTCATAAAGTTGGCAAGCAGTCAGAATAGATCAACTTTCAATTATTAACATTCTGAGCCATATGTGAATTGACTAGAAACCAGATCTTGGAGCCATAAACATCAAGACTTGTTCTTTCCTTTCTGTCAGTTTAAACACCAAAAGCACTTTAGGAAACCAAAGAAACATGAACATTTGTAAAGGAAAAAGACTGGAGTAAACCCGTCTCTTTTACGTTTAATACCAGATACTCTTTCACATTCTTTCTAATGTTTTATTTAGTTCAAGTTCAATGCTTTCTATAATATTTACAACTTTCCTCAAAGGTACTTCATTGTGACTCAGCAAGGTATGCCACCTTCATATATTTTCACATAATTCAAAACTGTCTCTTCAGTATTTAAAACATTTTTTATCTTAGTTTTGCCAGAAATCTTCCTACAGTCTATGCTATTCTCACCTTCCTTATTAAACAGAAGATAATTGCTTCAGTTATCTTAATGAATACCCATCATTACTTAATGCTTCGAAGGGTAAAATTCTAACTACTTTTCAAAGTTCTTTTCTCTTTCTATAGTATTGACGATCACTTTTCACTGGGACTCCATCAAATGTGTGGAAGCCCCCTGCTCTTTTCAAACGTAATTTTTATAATTTATCAAAGTTAATTGAAGTTGTGTGTTAAGTAAAGCCCAGGGGCTCTGAATGAGGGTTTCTAAGTTCACCCAGGAAGTAAAGAATTTAATCACTTCAGTAAGCTATAGTGCTGCAGCTTTGTCAAAGTCATTCCAGCATACTTTTCAAAAATTTTCTGGGTGTGTATCTATATACCAGAGACTTGAGGATCTTAGAAATCTGACCTCCAAAAGACAGTGGTTTTACACACTTTTAGATTCAATCTTTTTAAAAACAGTTTTATTGAGGAATAATTGACATATAATAAACTCCATATATTTAAAGTGTACACTTGTAAGCTTTGATATATGCACACATCCACTAAACAATCATCACAATCAAGATAATGCGTATGCCTATCTCTCCCCCAAAATTCCTCAATCCCCTGTGTAATCCTAAAACCCGGAACCCTAGGAAGCCACTGATCTCCTTTATGCCACCACAGATTAGTTTGCAATTACTAGAAATTTAAAGAAATGTAATCATACAATATGTATTTTTTTGGCCTTTTCCCCCCATACTCTGCATTATTATTTTGAGATTCATCCATGCTGTAGCATATATCAATAATTCATTCCTCTTTATTGCTGAGTAGTAGCATACTATATAGCTAAAGCAGTCTGTTTACCTATCCGTTTATAAACATTTAGGCTGTTTTCATTTTTGAGCTATTACTAATGTGAACTTTTATGTCCAAGTGTTTGGTGTTATGGGCTAAGTTGGGTTCCCCCTAAAATGCATATGTTGAACTTCTAACCCCCATTATCTCAGAATATAGCATCACATTTGGAGACAAGAGCTGTTATAGAGGTGATTAAGTTAAAATGAGGCCATTAGGGTGGGACCTAATCCAATGTGGCTCCTGTCCTTGTAAGAAGAGGAGATTAGGATACATGGAGAGACACCAGGGAAGGACATGCACAGAGAAAAGACCATATGAGGACACAGCAGGAAGGCAGCCACAGAGGCCTCAGAGAAAACCAACCACGCTGGTACCTTAATCTTGGACTTCCAGCCTCCAAAGTTGTGAGAAAATAGATCTGTTATTTAAACTACCCAGTCTGTGGTATTTTGTTATGGCGGCCCTAACAAATTAATACATACGGACATGCACTTCTCTTTCTCTTGAGCAAATACTTAGGAGTGGAATGATGGGTCATATGGTAAGTATAAGTTTAATTATTTTTAAGTGAAAAGTAAAAGTCTTTTTAATAAACTGAGAAGCCATTTTCAAAGTAGCTGTACCATATTACATGCTCACCAGCAGTATAAAGAGAATCCCAGTTCCTTCATACTGGTAAGGTCAGTCTTTTTAATATTACTGATTCTAATAACATGTATTGCTAGCTCATTGTGGTTTAAATTGCCTGTCCCTAATGACTAATGGTGTTGAATATCTTTTCATGTACTTATTTTTCACTCATATTATCTTCTTTGGAGAAGTGTCTGACCAAATCTTTTGCCCATTTTTAGTTATGTCATTTGTTTTCCTATTAATGAATTTTGAAAATTCATGACCTATGTTAGCTACAAGTTTACCCAAATAGATCACATATATGATATATATGATTTGCAAGTATTTTTTCTGTGGCTTGTATTATCTTTCTCTTAGGAACATAAGTTTTTCATTTTGACAGAGTCCAATATATCATTTTTTTCTTTCATAGATCTTGTTTTTAGTAACATATCTTAAGAAATCTTTGTTTAATCCAAGGCAGCAAAGATTTTTCTTTCCTCTTTCCTTCTAGAAGTTCTATAGTTTTCGGTTTTTCATTTAGGTCTATGATCCATTTTGAGTGAATTTTTGTAAATGGTGTGTAGATTGAAGTTCTTTTTTTCCCCTTCGCCATTTGTTTAGAAGACTACTGAAAATCAGTTGTCCATAAATTTGTGGGACTACTGGATTCTGTTTTGTTCCATTGATCTATTTCTCTGTCTTTACACTAGTGCCATGCTGTCTTGATTATGATAACGTTTTATTAACCTTGAAATCAACTAGTATTAGTCCTTCAACTCTGTTCTTCTCAAAGTTGTCATGGCTATTGTAGGTCCTTGACATTTCCATATGAATTTTAGAATTGGTTTTATCAATTCCTACAAAAGAACCTGCTGGGATTATGACCGAGATTACATTAAATCTTTAGAGTCAGTTTCAATTAGTTGATTTGTTTTCCTAGTATGGTTCTTATTTTCCTGCTTCTTTGCACAACTTGTAATTTTTAATGACTAGCACATATTGTAAATTTTATCTTGTTGGCTGCTGATAGTTTTGTGCTCCTGTAAATAAATATTCTAGAGTTTTGTCCTAGGATGCAGTTAAGTTACTTGGAAATAGTTTTATCCTTTCATGTCTTATTGGACTAGCCCAGAGCAATGCTTAGTCTAGAGCTACTTACATTCTACCACTGAGCCAAAACCCTCTGTGTACCAAACCCAATTCCTGTAAATCATGGGCTTTTCCAGTCTGGCTGGTGGGAGGGGGTACTATTCTCAGCCCTGTGTGAGCAGTGGGCACTGCTACCTCTAACATGTTTAGGCATTTCTTTCCCCAACTTCAGGCAGTTTTTCCCAGGCAAGTGCTAATCAGTTCTCAGCTGAATACTCAAGGGGAATCCTTTGCAGATCTCTGACCTCCATACTCTGTCCTGTGAACTCCAGCCATCTTAGTTTCCTGGACTCCCAGCTTTACCTCCTCATCTCACAGAGTCCTGCTTGCTCTGAGTTCCCCCTCTTAAAACTGTGGCCTGGAAACTCTCCAAGGTGGTAAGCAGGGTAATCATAGAGCTCATCTTGCTAGTTTCCTGTCTCTCAGAGATCACTATCCTTTGTTGCCTGATGTCCAGTGTCTTGAAAATCACTGTTTCCTATATTTTGTCCATCTTTTAAATTTTACTGGTAGGAAGAATATGGTCTCCATCTAGGTCACAAGTGGAAGTTCCTCACCATCATTTTTTACCAATGTTTTGTAACCTCAAGATAAAGCTAACACAATTTTTAAACAATTATGTCATTGATCAAAGTTTTTAGTAAACAGTTAGCCATTATAATTCACTTATTTTTCTTATATGTTGTCATTCAGGAACTGTGCCTTTTGATTCTAACCAGTGCAGGATTCCTTTTCCATCTGTATCAAACAATGTTAATAATAAAGGGAATGACTGAATTAGCACTGGACCATAAATGCTTCCTGTCCTTGTATACCAACTCTGATTTGTTATGGCCACCAGATTGTGTTGGCTCATAACAGCCTCTTTGCCACACCTTCATCAATAACTAAAAACGAGTGGAGAGGAAAAGTTTTAAGTTAAGAAGTTGTTTCAAATTTTGGTTAGAGTGCTGAAACATTCTCCGAGAAGCATAAGGCCTGCTGTGTGCCCGACACTGCTAAGTGTTTTACATACCTTATCTCATTTCCTTCTCTCCCAAACCCTATGAAGTAGATACCATTTCTAGTATCCAATACTTACAGGGGGAAACTGAGGCCGAGCAAAGCTACATTTGCCTAAAATTAACAGCTAGTAAATAACATAAATGGAATTCTAGGCTAGACAGTCTAATTCCAAAGCCATCTTCATAATCACAATCAATGTCGTTTGGGCATCCATAAAAAATGGAAGAGCAGAAGAGAGGAGAGCTCAAAAACAAAACAACCATATCTGTGGGATTTTACTGCATGATAAAGATGACACAAATTAATTTAATAATTATTGCTGGACAACTGGCTATGCATTATGAAAAAAAAATCTTACAAAATAAAAAGATATGATTCACACATTATTTTATTTTATTTAAATTCAATTAATTAACATATAATGTATTATTGGTTTCAGAGGTAGAGTTCAGTGACTCATCAGTCTTAGATAATACCCAGTTCTCATTACATCATGTGCCCTCCTTAATGTCCATCCCACAGTTACCCCATGCCCCCACCTTCCCCTCCTTCCCCTCCAGCAACCCGCAGTTTGTTGCCTGTGATTAAGAGTCTCTTATGGTTTGTCTCTCTGATTTCGTCTTGTTTTATTTTTTCCTCTCTTCCCCTATGATCCTTTGTTTTGTTTCTTAAATTCCACATATGAGGGAGATCATATGATAATTGTCTTTCTCTGATTGACTTATCTTGCTTAGCATAATACCTTCTAGTTCTGTCCACGTCGTTGCAAATGGCAAGATTTCATTTTGTTTGATGGCTGAGTAGTATTCCACTGGATTCACACATTTTTTAAAATTAAGGTAAAAAATAGAATTAGTACTAAAAAGAATGTAGAACACAGGAGGAATAGGTTCCTGTGCCAGTCAGGGTGGGCTAAGTGGTGCTGTAGGAACACAGACAACCTCAGTGTCTCGGTGCCTTTTTACAATACAGGTGCATTCCTCCTTCGTTTATATGTCCAACACAGATCGATGGGCGTTCCGCTCATTGTGGTCACTCAGGGACCCAGACTCCATTTCAGCTACGTTTCCACAATCACCACAGCAGGGAGAAGCAGAGGTTTCCAGTTGGAAATAATTAGTGTGACTTTGAAGAAGCCACATAACCTATGGCTGCAACCCACTGGCTAAAACAAGCCCCATCAAATGTTAATGTCAAAGGGGTTGAAAATAATGCAATCCAATCAGAGGCCTGGAAGGAAAAGAAATGAACTCTTCTGAACAGCCTTAGTAACTCTTCCTTTGTCTTACTCCTCAGTTTCTTGAGAAGGCTGCTAAATGTTAGTACTAGGCATGATCTTTGTTTTTGTAGTTGCTGTTGACTTGTACAAAATTCTTTTGATTATATTTTAAGTTTTATCATATATATATTTATATGATGTTTTTATATTTCTATTTTTGTCATATCATTAAAAATTCTTTTTAGCAAGTTTTCTTCATTACAAGTTTTCCTGAGTGTTTATCAGGAAGAATGTCGAATTTTATCTTTTAATATCTATAGAAATAAGCACTTCTTTTTTTCTCTTTCAACCTTAATAATTACCATGTTAATGAATTTTCTACTTTGAATCATTCTTACATTAGGGGGGAAAACCCTACTAAATCACAGTTCATTATTATAGTCTATTATTTTGCTTAAAAGCTTCCAGATTAATATATTTCAATAGTTTATTTTGAATGTTTTCATTATCATATCTGAAATCAGGCTACATAGTTTGATGTTTTTGTTCCATCTTTATTGATGACCTATATAATTCACCAGTGAAAACTACGTGTGTCTCTAAGAAAATAAATTTTAACACATTTTAAATTTCTTCTACAGTTGTTGGTTTATTCAGATTTTTGACCTTAAGTTGATTTTGGTTAGCTTAAACAATCCATTCTACCTATATATTTTTTTAATGACAAAGTTGTGGATGGTCATTTTAATTATATTTTTAATCTCCATCTATGGTTATATATCCTTTTTCATTCATAATATTTACATTTGTATCTGTTATTTTTTTTTCTTGGTCAGAACATGCCAAACATTTACCTGTTTTACTGACTTATAAAACTGGCTCTTGATGTTACTTACTAATTTTTGCCTTATTACTGTCTTATTCATTAATTTCTGCTTTTTATCTTCCTATTGTAATTTGGTTCAATTTCTTGGATCTTTTCTAGTTTCTTTGGACAAAAGCTTAGTTTGTTTCACTTCAATTATGATCATTCTATGTTCTATCTCTACTGTCTCCTTAACTGTCACAACTTCTATCCAACATCTAAAAGGTTTCTCTCTGGAGTGAGCGAGTGTGTGTGTGTGTGTGTGTGTGTGTGTGTGTGTATTTTAAAACCAATAATTTGACAGACATTTATGCAAAAGAAACAAAATAAGTTTCATGAGGGTAGGACTGTTCACAAGGTCAAGTGCTGTGCTTTAAAGCATTTGGTGAATGAATAAATGTACCTGTTCCTTCCAAACATTTCTCTGGTTCTTGTCTCTGTACCTGGAATGCCCTTTCCCATTTTTGCTCAGTAAGTGTGTCAATTCTTCAAGACTGGTTCTGGGTCAATTTGCCAAAAATCAACTGCAGAAAGCCTAACTTTCCATGAGGCTAATTTGCCAAATTTTCTTGTTCCTTTGAACTATTTATAAAGTTTATAACAATCCACATTGGATGGGACAGTTTTAATAACTTTTAAACATTTATGTAAACTTTCAGTTGACCAGTTTTCATTTTGTTTTCCTAACAGCATTTTAAGGAATGTTTAATTTGTCTCTACTCAGATTCCTGATGCTGCAGCTGGAAAGAACTGAGACAGAGGAAAGGGACTTCTACAAGGGCAAGACGAAAAGGAGGGTCAGCATACATTGTTTCTCAGGCAGAGACAAGATGTTGGCAGAAGAAAAAGGATACATTCATAGACTACATAGTCAAAAGAATATATTCTCAAATGTAATTTTATAAATACATTCTTCTTATAAATAAGAAGATGCACCCAGTTTCCTCCTCTGTTCCCTAAACATTTTGCCCCATTTCACCTCACCTCTGTAGTCTCCTTCCTTCTGGGAGGGCTGTGCTGTGTGCTGACTCTGCTTCCTGTCTCTTCCCAAGTCGTCATTCCATCCCTCCTCCTTCCTGTGCCTGCAGCAAGGAGCTGGGGCAGAGGCAAACCCAACATTCCTTCGCATACTATTATGGAGACAAAATGAAAACTAGCCCATCAAAACTAAAGTAATGAAGAGAACAAGTAAATCCATAGAAGCAGTTATTTGGTGAATTGGACTCATTTCCTCTAAGACCTCACTCACATGACCACTTTCTACAAAGCCTTCTCTGACTCTCCTTGGCTGAATTGGTGGGTGCCATTATATCCTGTTCACACCACCATTACATCACTTAGAAGTGATTTGAAGATAGAAGCATTCTTGGTTATCTGATTTCACAAATAGCTCACTTTCTAGACTCTTTATTCATTCAACATCTACTTAATAAAAAAATTTCTTCATTGAACAGATATTTATGGAGGTGGGCACAAAATGGGAGAAGGGGTCAAAAGGTACAAACTTTCAGTTATAAAATAATAAGTAATGGGGATATAATGTACACTATGGTGACTATAGTTAATAATACTGTATTTCATATTTGAAAGATGTTAAGATGGCAAATCATAAAAGTTCCCTTCACAAGAAAAAAAAATTCTTGTAACTGTGTAGTGATGGATGTTAACTACACTTATTATGGGGATCATTTCATAATATATACAAATATTAAATCATTATATCTTACACCTGAAACTAATATGTTATCTGTCAATCATACGTCAAAAAAAAAAAAAATACTTGAAAAAAAAACACAGACATTTACTGTGAGTTGACTATGTGCTAGAAAATAGAATAGATGCTAAAGATTAAGGTTAAGTAAGTCCAGGTTCCAGTCCAGAGATCACAATCTGGAGGAGGCAGACCAAGCCTCAGATATCTTTATATTCACCCTTCCACTTTGCGTTGTGGTTGGCATAGTCTGTGCTCAGTAGAAGTGCTAAGCATATTACAGGCATGTTGCCACTAAAAGAACTAGAACTACAAGTTCCAAGTACACTCACAGGTGTTATAACTAACATTTAAAAATAGCAGCAGAAAACAGTTCAAGTCCAAGAAAGTTTATGAGGAGGCCCTGAAAGCTACATTTTCTAATTCACCAAAATATTCAACAATACAAAAAAAAAAAAAATACAAAGAAAATTGTTTAGTGAGATACATGATATTCAGAATGTCACAAGCAGCAAAAAAAACATGGGATAGCCCTGTATTTAAAGTTTGGGTTCTGAAACAAGGTACCTGCTCTTTCATTTAAGCTTCAGGAATAATAATCCAGTAACTATGTTCAAAATCAGATAGGACATATTAAATGATCCGTTAGGTGTAAACTCATTGAAAAAAATGTATTAATTCAGCCATGATTGAGTTCAAAATGTAACCTATCAGTCCCAGGATGATAAAAATTAAACAGGGTAGAAGCATTCCAGGTTCAAGGTCTTATAGCTTCCACATGGCTGATCAAAAACATGCAGAAACACATAGTAATTTAGGAAGTTCCGTAACATATTAAAAAAGACCACAATAAAATTTAATTCAGATCTGACCATCAGGATCTTTGAAAACTATATCTAAATTAGTTTGGATATTTAAAAACAGAAATTATGTTGTCAGATATTCCCTCAAGTAACCCTCTTTTAAAATAAACTTCATCAGAAACCTAGGTGTATGACTGGTAGTCAAAAGGAAAGGTCTTTGGAATCTCCATCCTTAGAAATTCCGTTCAGTGGTTATAGGTAGTAAATTGGTTTGAGTTTGGGCACATTTTCAGACAGCATGCATGTTAGATTGAATAATGTCCCCCTCCCTCCCCCCCAAAATATACATGTCCTAATCCCTGGAGCCTATGAATGTTACCTTATAGGGCCAAAAAGGACTTTACAGATATAATTAAATTAGAGATGTGAAGATTATCCTGGATTACCTGGGTAGATAACATTTATTATGGTTATAATTTATAGTGGTATCATAGTTACACTTTGTCAATGTAACTATTTAATTTAGAGGCACAATAGATTAGGATAAATCCTGTGGTCCAACTGATGTGAAAGACAAAATTATCAGGATAATAAAAATCAACATTCTCTGCTCCAACTTTCCTGAATGAACTAGAATTCCCTTATTCCCTACTTTGGCTCAAGGGCCAGACTGTGCCTTTAGGCTATCAAAACCAGTTAGTCGCACAATTGCCTCATTGATTCCCATTAAGTAACTCATATGCTCTGAGTTATAACTCGATCTAATTCAGGACCTGTCAGACTGTCAGGCCAGATTTCCATGATGCAGCCCCTGAACAAAAACATCTAAGGCCAGAGATTCCAACAACCTCTTTTATCCTGTAAATGTAAAGAATCTTTGGAGTAAGCCCTCTGCCCCATACCACTTCTTGGATAGCCAGATAAATTCTGAGAGGTGCAGCTTTGCTTCCTGAATTGCTCCTGATGATCTGATCATCCAACAAGTTCCCAGCTGTCCTCACTATCATTTAATCCATAGCCACACAATTTACATTGTTAATTAAATCTCAAGTAAAAGCTTTAACTTTATATCTTTGTAATTAAGAGACATTTATACACACACACACACACACACACACACACACACGCCAAAAGCCTTTTTAATTAAAACCTTTTGGTGGAAATATTCTTTACTTTCCATTTTGGAGATGGTGAGAAGTATATGAAAAGTTTGATTCTACTCAGGGCATTTCTGTTTTAAATCAAACTAATTTTTCCATAGAATATTCTGTGATTTTCCCCTCTTAATACACTTCAGCCAGACATGTTCCCTTTGAAATTAATTCCAGTTTGTGAAATTCAAAAGATGAAGACTAGGAGGAATTTAATTTCATATTGGTGGTTTCTGTGGCTGGGTAAACATTATTAATGTTTTCATAATGGCACAGTAAGTGATTTAACTCACTAAGCACGATGGACAAATGGTACCATGTTTGTATTAGCTCTGCCCAGTACATGAAAAGAAATCACTAAGTATAATCCATATATCTATTTTTTTTTTACTAACCCACTGCATTTGAATATGAATTTGTCACCAATAGTGAAGATCTCCAGTTAATAAGTACTATGGCAAGAGAGAATATACCATTAGATGTATAGGCTAATAACTACAGCGGATACAATACGAGTGATTAACAATTTAATTCTACAAGTATTGGGATCTTACTATGTGACAGGTCCTGTACCCTGCACTGGGGATAAAGGAGTGATGAGCCAGATCCAGCCTGCTCCACGGAGCCTAGTGTACATACGGGGTACCACTCTTGCCAGGCTCACCATGTAAGTAATTGTGGCAGATAAAGCAGGCTGTCTTACTCAATATCCATTCCAACCTCCTTGCTGTACCGCTTAGGCTGGAAAGCTAAAAACTACACTTCCCAGACTCCCTCATAACCAAAGGGTAGGACGTGATGTGGGTTTCACCAATCAGGTGCACTTATCAAAGACCTAGATTCAAACTAAATTAAACGGAGACTGGGGTAACTACAGAATTTGTGGGCCCATTCCTAAATGAAAATGCGTGGGCCCTGCACAAAAAGCAGGAAAAAAACTTTCCTTCCTTCCGTGGTCTTTCCCACAAGTCCTCAGGGTGGATATTTGTTTGTTTGCTATTTAATGTTGCTCTCCCAGAACGCGGGGACACTCAGATGAGTGCAGACACTTCTGCGCGCAGGGGTCTTGCCCACAATTCTGCGCACTGGCTGCTGGCTTTCGTCTCTCACCTGCTACAGGACCGAAGCCTCCAGAAATCCAGTCAGGCACATCTCTCTTTCCTAAAGCCTGCCACCCCAGTCCACGGAGGATGGGCCACTCGGAGAGTACTGTCCCCTCCACGGCCCGACGCTCTAGGAACCAGGACAGAGGCTGGCAAGACACTCGTCCCACCAGCGCGTCACCTAACGCTTGGTGGTACCGGTGGCCTGAGACGAGGACTTCGAGGACTTGCTCTGCCCGCAGACGCCCGGGGGCGCATGCGCCTGACTCGAACCAATCCTCCCCACACCCACACCCAGGCCTCCGCCGGGCCAGGGAGGCTGAGGTCGCAGGGTAGCGTCGGAAACTGGAGGCCTGCGGTGTCAGGGCATAGGGGACAGATTGGCCGAGAACTTGTCACAGGGAGGTGGCAGGAGGAAAGAGCTGAGGCTCCAAGCTCCCAGCACAAAATCTACTGTCCCAAAGTAAAACACAAATTTAACTTAAGAATTTCAAGGTGGCAACCTCAGAGCGCTAAACTCCAAGAATGGTGCCCTTCTCAGCGTGGGATCTTGAATGGCTTCACAAGTTACATGTTCATGAAGCTGGTCCTAAGTGGAGAGAAAGGGTGGAAGGCTTGCATTTTATGCCTTTGGATTATAGCAAAGGTATCAAGGTTTTTCATCATCAGTTTCCTGCAAAAATGTCAGGAGGAGACTGTGAGGTTCTTAGCCATGCAGAAGCTGTGTGATTTTGGAAATTGGGAGTTGCTCCTAGAAGCTCAGCATAGAGCCTGCTCTTATAGCCTTTCCAATAATTCTGTAGAGCATCTAATAGCTAGCAATAATTCCCATAGCCCAACAGAAGGGTTCCGTCACAAACAACAGAAACAGCAAGGGATACAGTAGTAGAATTCTGTCTGGAGAAGCATGAAATAGGAAGATTCCGGGAGTAAACTGACTGTGGTGGTGGCCAATGTTCAGACACAAAAGAAAGCATTTAATACAGAAGATGTCATTCAGTGCTAGAAGAAGAACTAATTACACTAAAGGAGAGGCTTCACAAAAATGAAATAGCTGTGTCATTCTTCACTCCTCTTTACAGCATGAGTTGGAGAGGATAGTTGAAACAGGGCAGGGATTAAGTTCGAGAGTAGAGAACAGATGTAAATTATGTCCTTGCTTAGAAAAAGTAGGAATTGTCCCCATGATATAGTAGGAAAAACATGAGCTTTGGATTTAAGTAGATTTACTTGCTGTGTTACGTTGGGTAAGTAAATTAATTCTCCAAGTCTCAGATTCTTCATACTATACTTCCAGGGCAGTTAGAGATAATACATAAGAGGAACCTAGAATAATATCTAATACACAGTAGATACTCAAGAATTGCTGTTATTATGATAATAAAATAAAATTGTATATAGGAAGAGGCTTAGGAATATGTGGATGGCTTTCCCAGGTCACCCCTACAGCTGGCTTCATCACTCAAAGCAACACCACCCCAGTTATCTATTGGATTCCTTGGCATCCATCTCCTATCCTCCCATCTATCCAGCTACCAATCCAGTCCACGCACTCATCCACCCTCTCAGCCGCCCATCTATCCTCTCTCCCTTCTAAAACTGGAACTGTCATAAAAGTTGGAATTCAATATTCAGAAGCCTCAAGATTGCTTAGTAGCCATCTATCACAGCAAGCCATGAATTACAGATGGGATTTACTCCAAAATAAAATTAGCTTAAAATCCATATACAACTTTATCCTCAGAAAGTTGCATCAACTTTATAGCAATCCCAGGGATGCTAAAAATTTCTGTGTTTGATGGGTGATGGGTCTTCATGTCAGCTCCATCCTCTGTATTGAATATTGATGAGGAATCCTTTTATACCTTTGCATTTCCTCATCTTAGAATGTCTTTCCCTGGTTGATTTGATAAATTTAAGGCCCATTTCATATTTCTGCTCCTCTTGAATCTTGCAGCACTCCCAGCAACTGATCACTCCCTCCTCATTACCAACATTGTATCTTGTGCACAACTCTGCATAGCACTTCTTATAATAAATTACAAATATATGTTTATACAGCCATATATTTGAGATCCTTGTTTATATTTTTAAAAATCTGGGGCACCTGAGTGGCTCAGTCAGTTAAGCGGTTGCCTTCAGCTTAGGTCATGATCCCAGGGTCCTGGGATAGAGCCCTGTGTAGGGCTCCCTGCTCAGCAGAGAGCCTGCTTCTCCCTCTCCCTCTGCCTGCTGCTCTGCCTACTTGTGTTTTCTCTCTCTCTGTCAAATAAATAAAAACCTTAAAAAAAAATTTAAAACTCTAACACCTAGCTCAGCTGGACACCTAGGGGTGCTTGGTACATGCTGAATTAATTTAGAGCCTTAACAGCAAGCCCAAGCCCTTCACTCCCGACTCCATCCCATGTCAGCTCAGTCTAGGTTCCCCTCTTCAGTTATGATCAGCAGCTCCATCCATCCTTGCCTTTTTTTACCAGAGTTGTGAACCCAGCTCATTGTGTGGGAAAGCAGCACCTCACCCAAATCTCATCCATCCATTCCCATGCTCCTGTTCTGTCCTGTACCCTCTCAGATGCATCCTAGAATTTAAAGAGGAAGATAAGGAGGCAAAAGAAAAAACAAAAGAGAGGGTTTCAGGAGGAACAGCATGATCAACAATGACAAATGTAACACGAGGTAAGAGAGAGACTGAAGTGTCAAATGTATTGAGCCTTACCATGCTCCAGGCTCAAGCAAGATGTAAAGAGTAGACAAACCAACAAGGCAGATGAGTCTCTTGCCGTTTTGGACCTTGCATCCTACCATGCTACACGCAATAAGTGAACAAATAAACAATGTAATCACTGCTATGAGCAGTGTGACAAAGGAAAAAAATAGGAAGATAAGACAATTACGTTGCCTATGATAGTAAACAGTTACTTATAATAATCCTAAATTATTGCTGTATGTCAAGTCTTGTTCTAAATACTACATGTGCATCTTATTTAATCCTTACAGCAACCCTAGGAGATATGTACAATTATATCCTTAATTATAGATGAGAAACTGAACCGCAGAGAGGGTAAGTGATGTTTTCAAGGTCACACGCCAATGTATGTTCCAGAAAAAGCCTCTCTGGGAATGGATATCTCTGCCAAGATCTGAGGGATGCTAACAGACCAGCCAAGGAGAGAATCCCAGGCTATGAGAAGAACAAGTACAAAAGCCTGGAATTGGGCAAGGGATTGGGGGATTTGATGAGAGAGGAGACCGGTGGGACTGGATGACCAGGATTGAGGTGAGACTGACAGGGAGCAGCGGCTGATCACTTGGCTGGCACACTGCATGAGGAGGTTGCTGGTGAAGCTGGAGTGACTTGAGCAGTTGCAAAATGGAGTTGTGGGGGTAGGAGGCAGGGTTAGTGGGTTGAGGAGAGAATGGGAGGTGTAGAAGTGGAGCCAAACATTCAGAACTACTTTAAGAAGCCCTGCTTTAGAAAGAGGAGAAAGGATGGCAGAGAGAGGCAAGATGTGGGGTTGAATGAGAAGTTTAGGACATAGGAGAGATGACTTTGAGTCAGGTCTGAATATGCACTGAGGGGCTCAGAGTCAGTGCACGGTGGAGGGATTAGAGTCAGACTGGGGAAGGTCAGAGATTCCAGTGTGACTGGAGTGATGGAAGGAAGGAGGAGTTGAACACTCATAAGCTCATAACTGAGATGGAAAAAAGCTGGAGAGCTAGCATCTCCTTCTTCTGTTCTGTCTGTGAAGTAGGTTCCCCACATGCTGTGTTCCATTCACCTGATTGAATACTCATGGCCAAATTTTACTAGAATTAAGGCTGAGACTCTTACTCCTCTAGGACCTTGTCCTTGTCCTGTCTGCCCATTCCCAGTTCAGGCTCTTTCTGTGGATTACTGCTCCTGGCTCCTTCTCTGCTGACCAAAAGGGGTTCAATACAACAAAGTGCTTTGTGCCTGTTTTCCTGGGAATACCTAAAGTCTTAGAATGGCAGTGATATACGCTCAAAAATTAAAAGTAATACATGAGAATTGTTCTCTTTATCAAGGTACCTTGTGACAAATGGCTCACTGTGTGTGTAAACCTCATACCATGAGACGATGCCAAAGGAATTCCAGAGCTCCGTTATCAAGGAAAACATTTCTGCATTGGGTGGAGTGAAATCTTACGAACAGTCCCTGCTGGGAGCACTGATTTTGTCAACCCAAATTGAATGGGATCATAGATTTGGACAGATAGAAAGTTCCACTGGTGCAAAACATTAGTGAACATGTTCAATAAAGCTCTTATGAGGAAATGACATGTTCATTCCAAAACACCTACCCACAGCATTTTCATCTCCTTTGAGAAAATTGTAATGGTTGTGTTTCTCTCCATTGCTCATAAAGATAATTAGGACAATCCATGTAGAAAAGGATGGGTTACTTGCATTACTCAAGATGAGTTTTACGTTAACTATTTACTCGTTTTGAGAAGTAAATTCTTTCTTCCTATGAAAAGGCTGAAATTGTTGACATAACAATTATAAAACTTTCTCAAATTTTCAGGTGTAAGATCAGTAATGTCTGAGCATCTGATGTATTAAATGGTGATTATAGTTGCTAACGTGGCATCATATAGCTGAAATTTGCTAAGAAAATAGAACTTAAGTGTTTTCACGTGCACAAAAAAGATAAATATGTGAGGTGATGGATGTGTTAACTAGAGAGGAATCCTTCCACAATGTATACATATATCAAATCATGCAGTACACTTTACATATCTTACAATTTTGTCAATTATAGCTCAATAAAACTAAAAAAAAAATAGTAAAATGATTTGTATGCATCTTTCCTTCTCCCCTACCCACCCACCATTTTTTTTCCCTCAAAACCTAAGCTCTATTGGGCAGGAAAGACTACACACTCTGAATTATTTTTAAAAAAATAAAAAAGATTGTTATGTTCAGAAAAATTTTAGAATTAAGTATGTTGTACTATATTATCTAAAAAATCACATAGATGAATTATAGTATTTTTTCTGAATGTCTAAAAACTATTTGAAACTAAATATCCTAGATTTAATCTAGATATCTGTTTATTTTTCAGTTACATGAAATAACAGAGACTTTACCCTATTAGTAGTTTGAAATATGAACAGACTATCTGAGGACTGGGCCAAATAATCACCAAGAAAGTATATGAAAAGTTTAAAAAATAAAAAAGCAGGAAGAAGATCTAACAAAACAGGTCACATTATTAGTTTGATCCATGTTTCTCATGGTGAGATGCGTAAAGCCCTAAGTTACCTGAGAGTTTTATGTCACCAAACATTAAATTGATTCTGTTTCCAGATTTTTGTATTACGATTGAATCTAAGAGAAGAAAGATGGTAACTACTAAGTGCTAGGTTTTATAATGTTTTACTATTACAGAGAAAGAAATAGGAGTTGGATTTAGATAAGTTCTGGGTATTGTTAAAAGATAAACTGAGGCATATTAAAAATGTTAAGAATTTATTTAAAAAAAAAAGAATTTATTTGAACAAAAATTTATTCTAATTGGGTAGCACCAAACTGGAAATGATTAGTAGGAGTTCTGCCCTGACAGGAGCTATGGGCAAGACTTTAATAGTGAAGAGGTAGAAGGAAAGCAAGGAAATTATTTGACTGGCTCTAGCTGAAGCATTGCTTTATTTGGAAAAGCCTAGCTGGTTGTTTGTGATTGGTTGTCTTCAGGTTTTGATTTCTTAACCTTGAGGCATTTCTAGGCTTAAGTTTTAATTTGCTTACACCAGGCTGCTAAGGTATTTGAACCAGCTCAGTCTAATTGCCCCCTTGTTTAATTAATTTAACAATATATATTTTTAGTTAGAACTTATCAGTTAATTTGAAATAAGAATGGAAACTAATTAGGGTATGGAGACAACACTATACATGACTAATTTTAAAAAAATGAAAAAAAAAAATCTAATTTAGGAGATCCTGTAATAGATTCCCTACTGGATTGAGTTAAACTGACTGAGCATTACTCTGCTTTCAGAAACTTTTGTTTGCCTATGGTTTTTCAGATAAAATGACCAAAAAAATGCATTATTACTTCCAATGCAAATGTATTCGTTAGGACACTAACTTTAGCTGCAAGCGGCAACAACAACAACAACTGAAAGTGGATTGAATAATTAAGGGGCTAATTCTTTCATGTAATAAAATGTCCAACGTAACGCTGTCAAGAGCTGGAGCTCCATATCACCGAAAACCCAGGCAGTCCTGTCCTTCTGCTCCACCACACCTGGCGTGTGGCTTTTCTCCACATGGTCATGAGGTGGCTGCTGCACCCCCTCAAGCCTCACCTCCCGTCAGGGCCACGGCAGCGTAGTTTATCCCCCTGAAAAAGCTGTTTCAAAGTTTCATATAATGACTTACATATTACTGGCTAGAATTGGGTCGCATGGTCACCTCTAGTGGAAAGACTGTTAGAAAGGTGAGTACTTTAGGGGTTCCCAGAGGGCTCAGTTGGTTAAATGTCCAACTTTTGGTTTTGGCTCAGGTCATGATCTCATGGGTCGGGAGATCAAGCCCCATGATGGGTTCCACGCTCTCTCTCAAATAAATAAATCAATCATAAAAAAAAAAAAAAGGGTGAGGGCGCCTGGGTGGCTCAGTCGTTAAGCGTCTGCCTTTGGCTCAGGTCATGATCCCAGGGTCCTGGGATCGAGCCCTGCATCGGGCTCCCTGCTTGGCGGGAAGTCTGCTTCTCCCTCTGCCACTCCCCCTGCTTGTGTTCCCTCTCTCACTGTGTCTCTCTCTGTCAAATAAATAAATAAAATCTTAAAAAAAAAAAAGGTGATTATTTTAGCTTTCAAGCCATTATGTAGAAAGGCAAGAATGCAAGAGTGCGAATGGCTTTTAAGCCACCCTGTCTGCATCTGTAGGCAAGGGGATGAAGAACTTTGTAAAAAATATTAATAGGCCATCCAAATAATTTTCTAAATCACAGAAAGAGTACATTTCCTAAGCAAATACTGACTTTCATAGTATTATTGGTTGGCACTACAAGGCAGATCTTACTGATTTGGTGAATCAATGCAAAAGTCATTTACTTAGCAGTGAGAGGTTTTTCAATGTGCTATGCTCCTGTTATGATTTGACTTTCAGCTGACCTCAATTTTTCAAATGCTTTTATTTAAACTCTGGACACTTCTAGACACTTAAACTTCAAGATAACATAGATCTCAGCCCCACTATTCCCTTCCCAAGCTATATCAGGGGAAAAAAAAAAGCAAACAGAAGGACTACAGGTTTGTCTAAGTATCAGCTACTGAGGGAAGCAAGGTGTTAAATGGTCTCACTTACATAATGATTCTATATATTAGAACCAGCTAGGAAACTTTTAAGATACTCTGATAAATTGATTTTTAAGAGCTCCATAGATAATTATGATGTTCAGCTAGTGCTGAGAACTACGGAATTAGAAAGAAGGAAAAAACTAGAAATAGCATGGAAAACCGTGAGCAAGTTATTGAACCTCTTTAAGCTCAGTTTTTTCATCTATTAAATGAGTTAATCTATATAAACATTTAGTTTGGTGCACGGTAAACAATAAATATTAGTTATTGTTTTGCTGGTGTTAATATATTTTTGAAAAAAAAAATTTGTGAGCAAATGGAATTTCTCCAAGGCAAGCAATAAACTATAAGAGCAGAGATCTTAAAGGTAGCAAAACTGGGTATTTAAATCCCAGCTTGGCCACTTACTAGTTAATTTGACATTGAGCTGGGAAGCCATTTGATCTCAAGTTTTGTCATCTATTAAATATGAATAATACCTATTTCTCAGGTTATGAAGATTGGAAGATACTATGTATGCTAAAGTATAATTTTCAGAAAAGTAAAATCATGACTCCTACACAAATATAAAACGGACATGTACCAAAGATTTTACTCAACTCTTTAATTACTGAGGGAACTGATACGATGGTAAGACGTGTTCAAATGAGAATTTGACTTACAAAGCTTTACAATCTCCAGTCAAAATTCATTTGCATTGGTATGAACTGGAATTATTTGCGTTGTTATTTGTTTTTTACAATTTGACAGCTATCCTTACAGAGTTGTAAAATAATCTAGTCAAAAGAAAGTCAATTAAAGGTGCAAATTCCTGCAATGGGATAATCTGAGGGTCTCCTGGACAATACCCAGCACCCTACCGAAAGCACTCTACTGTAATCTTTGCCCATTTCCAAGTCCTAACACATAGATAAAGCACACAGCAGTGTACCCACCATGTATTAAGTACTGATTAAATGGTGGTTCCAGTTCTCATTATGCTTGGGTAATATGATTATTTACCTCCAAAACCTAGCATATCAACTAAATGTATTAAGACATATTTGTCATTACTATGACACTAAGCATTCATGCTTTACATTCCTCCCACTACTGTAAACATAGCAATGATAGGTGTTTTTATATAAAGTCATAGTCAGATTCAAAAGCAGCGTAATAGATAATCTGCAGCAATATGCAGGAGCTGAAGCCTGCAGCCCAGAGTCGGACTTGTGTGAGCTGACAGAGCCAGGTGTCCTTATGAAAGCTGGAAGCAAGGACAGTGTTACCCTTTGCCAGCTCAATGACTGAATCTATCTCCACTCACCAAGGGACAGAAGCGGAGCCACCAGCTAAGACCATGCCTTGCTAGAGATGGTAGAGGCAACCAAAAACCTGATAGACTAGGAGGCTTTGGAGGAGAGGAAGATGGAAACTCCCACACAAAATAAGCCTTAAAACTAAAATTTCAAAGAAAAATGAGGAAAATTAACACTAAGACAACAAATAAACTTGACCAGAGCAGTAATAATTAATAGAGAATATGATGCAGCCATTAATTGTGGAATATTTAACAACATGGAAAATGTGTTAAGGGAAGGAAAACATGTCAAGGGGAATGTCAATGTTTTTAAGACTGGTCTGCTCGTTGGCCACTAGCCCTCAACTCCTTTTCTACCCTTCTGTTTCTCCCCCATGGCAGGGAGCTAGAAGTCTGCATACTCCAGTCTTTTCCACACTCCAGAGAGAGAGTCTGTCTCGCAGAGAGAATCTGCCAACGGGAGACAATGGCAGAAACTGGGAACGAGGAGGACTGCCCTTCTGGAGGTAGCTCCGACAAACATGGCAGCCTCAGGCAAATCTGAGCCCCCAGCAGGCAACATGGACAATAGGATTCCTGGACCCGTGTAACATTGGTAGGATTTTTTTTTTTTATTATTTAACTATCATTTTCTTTCCATCCAAGCCAAGAACCTTAGAAAAGCTTCTAAGGACATAGCCAAGGAAGTGTAGGATGGTCAATGAGGTTATTGTAAAGTTAGCCTCTCAGGCATTGTGATTGAACCATGACCCTGATGGCTTGCACGGTGCAATAAAAAGCTTCACCAAAGGTTGCAGAATTGTAGGATGTAGTAAGTCTGCCTAGCTTCATTTCCAATGCTGCAGAACTCCCTGCTTCCTATAAATCAGCAGCAGTTGGGCTCCAGCAGCCTCAGGAGCACACAGGCTGTGGGGTCTGGGCAAAGCATCCGCCTTTCTGCTTCTCCTGTCTTGGGCATGGTAGCGGCCTCCAGCAGTGACTAATCTTTAGGTAAATACACCTTCCCTTTTTTGGTCCTTCAATCCTTTCAACATATGCGTAACCACTTTTCTGTACTACTTTCGCTCTGTTGGCGGACCTGATGGATAGAGCTGGCTACACCAGCAGAATACAGATCACAGTCAGCATTCTCATATATGCCCCCAAAGCAGAGGAACAATGATACTTAAGGAGCTGTGGATGAAAGCAGGAACTGACTTGTTATGCTAAAAAAGTAAACAACCTACACACTAGGAATGTATATACATATCTATAGAAAGGAGGCTGGGTTTTTTTTGTTTTTTGTTTGTTTTGCTTTTTTTTTTTTTTGGTTAGTAGAATTGCAGGTGATTTTCCTGCAGGTGATTACCAGTGCTGGAAGCAACCTAATTAGGGTCACATCCCAGCTCTTCTACCTCCTAGGTGTGTAGCCTTGGGCAGGACTTTTAACCTCTCTGCTTCAATTTCTCCAAATGCCAAGTGGTTGAAATAATATCTCAAGAAGTCATTTGAAGAAAAAAAAGTGAGTTAATGAAGTTAAAGAGCACAGAAAAGAACCTGGTATATAGTATTATATAAGCGGTTTTCAGAAATTAATTTTTAAAATGTTTTAAATTTTCTCATTCTAATAAAGGATATATATTATAATTGACCAGAAAACATGTCATATAAAAAGAAAAATGTGACATTCCATAAAAAAGACAATATAAGTAGTTTTAGAGTTACTGTTAAATTTTTAATCTAATTTTTACAGTGTCACAGGGTTTAGAAGCCACATTCTATTGGTCACACAAACCAACCCTGGGACAGTGTGGGAGGTAACTACACGAGGGTGTGAAGGAGATAGGGATCCTTGTGGGCCACCTTGGAGACTGGCTACCACAATGTGGACTGTGAAGACCACTATCATGTTTATTGACAAATTAATTTTTTCCCTGAGCCAGTTAGTAATGGATGTGGCTAAGAGTAACAGGAACCCCAGTGAAAGGTGATTTAAATAAGAAGAGGTTTGTTTATTTCATGCCAAAGAAGTCCCAGAGTAGGCAGTCCACAACTAGTATGGTGGTCAAGGATACCTTCAAGGACCCAGGCTGCTTCTCACCTTCAGCTCTACCACTCTCAGTGACGACAACAGCACTTCCAGACCCCCTGGCAGAAAGACACCATGTGGCACCAGTGACCTTCCCCTTACACCTCATTGGTCAGAATCTCAACATGCAACTTTTAGCCGAAAAGCAAGCTAGGGAATTGAGGGTTTAGATAGTCCAGTCTCTATAGTAGATGAAGGCAAAGAAAAACAAGGAAAACTGTGTTGATGGAGCCCATATTTCCTAAGCTCAGATTTTGAACAGTGCAGCATTTCCTAAGGTGGATCATGAGGCAGCAAATTACTGGAGCTACGTTATAACATAAAAGAAGTACAGGGATTTACATGTAAGAGGTTCTTATGAACTATTTCTTGAGTTAACATAATATATAGTATTAGGTATTTAGCATCTCCTATAAACATTAACCTTATACAAGCATTTCCTAGAATGACTTTGTATTTTATTTGCATTCATTGGGATAGATTTTCCATTACTAGGAAGTAAAAAGAGTAAAACACCACAATAATTTTATGTAGTTTACTTTCTCTTAATTTCAGGATTTGCGTTACAGGTTTTAATCTGTGCATGAAATGCTAAGCCCAGCTACACTTCAGCTCAATGCTTCTCCTGCCACCCACTGTGCCCCAAACCTTCACCCACTACCCTACAGATCTGTCCTCACATATAAGTTCTTTTTCTATCACTCTTCTTGGTTCAGAATTTTCTTCTTTAAGTAACATAAAAATAAAAAGTGATAGGGCAAATGATTAAACACATTCCCTTTAGAAAAAAAAAAATTGATGTTATAAGAAACTAACTTTGTAAAGGAGACAACCCAAAAAACAAACTGCATTCTGAAAATACCATGAAATGCCAACATAGCATTTTTGTACTTCAAAAAAAAATGTCTTCAACTTTTATGCCAAAATTGACTTGAAAATTGAAGCTGTTAAAAATACACACTTAATTTAGTAGGTTTTAATTCACAGGGCTTTTTCATGGGTGGAGTTACAAAGTGGTGAGTTGAATTTTGCCACAGAGGAATATACTGCCTCTGTACAAGTCAGACTTTTTACTAAGAATAGACTTGTGGGCTGCAGGATAATTAAAAAGTGCTTGGCATAATTGAAGTTCTGGTGAGGAAATGATTAAAGTCATGGCCTTGCATGTTGGGTGTATACAAACTACTTTAAAACTTGGATACTGGAATGTATGGCCGTAAAAGGACTGCATTAAGATGAAAAACAAAATGCCCCTGATAAACCATACTTTCATTTTTAAATAGAACTGAAATCACTAAAATTATATATTGATTTTACATGAATAGTGGAAATTTGCTATACCTATTTGAATATAGAAAAACATCCTTTTAAAAAGAGTAGCTTATGCTTTTACTCAAAACAGACAATGGAAAATAAATTACAGAAAAATGTTTACTTGGCCATTTCAGCATTAACAAACATTTTCAATGTTGTTCAGTATCTCTAGTTTTGTGGGCTACTAAAATTTAAAAGTATTTAAAATCAATTCTTGTTATTTATAAAAGAACCAGATACCATTTCTTCCTTGGACTAAATTATTTAAAGTTAAAGAATTAGGCTTTCTTTTAAAGGTTAAGCATTTTAAATAGGCAACTATTACCAGTGGCTACTCTGGGGAGTGGTATCTGGGGTGAGAAGCAGCTGAAGTAATATTTTTTACATCATATTCCTTTGTACCATTTGAATTTGCTTTTAAATAAACATTAACTTCATAATTAAGTTATTAATGATAAAATTAAGTTGAAAACCTTATTAGATCAAAAATCACTGAAGAAAACGAAAAATAAGTCATGAAAAAAGATTTGTCTTGACTGAAACTTGAAAAGTATCTTCACATAGAATATGAACAACTTTCAAAATAGGCCCAACCTAGATCTGGAATTATCATCTTAAGACCAAACAGGAAAACTGAAATGATAACATACTGTTTTGTGTCATAGCGCTCTTTAAAATCTAACTGAAATGGGACTCCTGGGTGGCTCAGTCGGTTAAGTGGCTGACTCTGGCTCAGGTCATGATCCCAGGTCCTGGGATCGAGCCCCACATCGAGCCCCACCTTGGGCTCTTCTTGCTCAGCGGGGAGTCTGCTTCTCCCTCTGCCTGCCACTCCCTGTTTCCCCTGTTTGTGCTCTCTCTCTCTCTGAAAAATAAACAAAATCTTTAAAAAAAATAAAATAAGTTCTATCTGAAAAATCAAGAAACCTCATATTCCTTATTAAGTAATAGTTGACCTGTTAACAAAAGAAAAGACCATCTTCCTCATCTTTTTTATAGTAATTTTGAGGTCTCCTAACATGCTTTAACTACCAGTTTCAGGGTTCCCAGGCTAGGTGTGTACCCCATGAAATAAGATAAAGATAAGAAATATAAATTTAAATGATTATTTTACACAAGGCTATGACATTAATTTTTATTTTAAAGTAATATTTATATTGTACTATTACAAAACCAGCAAACGGCTTTATTTCCAGACTAAATTATCCTAGACAAAATTATCAAGGACTGGGAAAGGGAGAAAGTAGCAAACTCCTATCTCCATGAAAAGGCACTGAAACAAAAATAGTGAAATAGGCACAAATTATCAGGCAAATATGAAGAAAAGGTATCTAGAGGTAGCAATACTTATACCATCCAACTATAATTCAAGGAAAAAAGGCATAAAATAATGAAGTCTACTTAAGTAGTATAATTTGTAATACATAAGTCATCAACTTTGTGACTACCCACAAAAGCTTAAAAGTGAATAGTCTCAGATATCTTCTGAAAGGAGTAGATAATATCCAAATAATAGCATCAAGGTATGTGGAATAAAAATAATACTTGTAGGAGGAAAAATGGGCAGAAACACGCATGCAGTGGGAGACTTTAACATGCATCAGCATTAATATATGACAAAACAGACAAAACAAGGAAATTTACAAAATTTAGAAAAGTGATAACGAATAAATGCAGAAGAATAACAGAATTAGAAAACCACCATTTTAAGATTCCCTAGTGAAATAATGGATCTTGGCAAGGATTATCAATGACTGCTTCAATGCATTTGCTAAGTGTTGACATAATTCTTTTTAATGAATGCATCATTTTGATATCTTCAGAATCCACTGACTCATTTTTTTTTTTTTAAGATTTTATTTATTTATTTGAGACAGAATGAGAGAGAGAGAGAGAGCACATGAGAGGGGGGAGGGTCAGAGGGAGAAGCAGGCTCCCTGCCGAGCAGGGAGCCCGATGCGGGACTCGATCCAGGGACTCCAGGATCATGACCTGAGCCGAAGGCAGTCGCTTAACCAACTGAGCCACCCAGGCGCCCCTCCACTGACTCATTTTAATGTTAATGATAGTAGGACAAGCAGACAGTACATTACTCCTAATGTGATGCAACTTACAGTACACCTATGATGTATTCTTGCCAAAAAGATTTAAAACTGAATTCAATCAAGATTTTGAACCTAGCTACTGGTTTACATGAAATACAGAAGATGTAGAAACATGTTAAATAATGCCATGAGGATGTAATCAGTCAAATAAAGACTGTAAGAAATTCTGTAGGGCAAATGATCCAATTTATCCCATAAATAAATGTCATGGAAAATAAAGGAAGGGCAACTATTAAAGATTCAAGAGACACGTCTACCAAATGCAATATGTGAATTTTTTTTTGAGCCCAATATGAATAAATTATTTGTAAAAAGACATTTTAAACAAAAATAATGCTTTAAGAAAGTACAATGTTAACTATTAATATTGTTAATTACAGTCTTATACTGCCTATTTAAAAAGGCAAGAGTATCAACCGAAATACTAACAGAATTCATTAGGAATGTGACTAAATAGAAGATAAAAGTGATACTTTTCATATGTACTATTAATCACTAATAAGGAGCTAACAATTCTTGATCTATACAAAAAAATCCAAAATTCTTGGAAATAATTTTATAATGAAATATGTGAACTCCCAGATCAGCAGAGGCAGCAGCCGGAGCAGCTGCAGCCTGTGCCCTCCACCCGCCCTGGGGTCGCTTTCCCCCTTCTTCCTCCTCTTCCTCCGCCCACCCGAGCCCTGGCATTCCCATCCGCCCCTGTTGTTCTGCCCTTCCTCTTCCCGCCCACTCCCCCTTTCCCCTCAGTCGCCTCCGCCTGCAGTTTTTGGCTTTCACCCCCACCAGTGACCAAAGACTTGACCACTCAAAGTCCAGCTCCCCAGAACACTGCTCGACATGGACATCGGTGTGACAGAAGGTGGATTAAATGTCACTCTCACCATCCGGCTACTTATGCACGGAAAGGAAGTTGGCAGTATCATCGGAAAGAAAGGAGAATACGTTAAGAAGATGCATGAGGACACTGGTGCTCGTATCAACATCTCAGAAGGGAATTGTCCTGAGAGAATTATCACTTTGGCTGGACCCACTAACGCCATCTTCAAAGCCTTCGCTATGATCACCGACAAACTGGAAGAGGACATCAGCAGCTCTATGACCAATAGTACAGCTGCCAGTAGAGCCCCAGTTACCCTGAGGCAGGTGGTCCCTGCTAGTCAGTGTGGCTCTCTCATCGGGAAAGGTGGTTGCAAGATCAAAGAAATACGAGAGAGTACAGGGGCTCAGGTCCAGGTGGCAGGGGATATGCTCCCCAACTCAAGTGAGCGGGCCATCACTATTGCTGGCATTCCGCAATCCATCATTGAGTGTGTGAAACAGATCTGCGTGGTCATGCTGGAGTCCCCCCCCAAAGGGCGTGACCATCCCGCACCAGCCCAAGCCGAACAGTTCTCCAGTCATCTTTGCAGGTGGTCAGGCGTATACCATTCAAGGACAGTATGCCATTCCACAGCCAGATTTGACCAAGCTGCATCAGTTGGCAATGCAACAGTCTCATTTTCCCATGACGCATGGAAACACCAGATTCAGTGGTTTGGATGCATCTGCTCAGACTACTTCTCATGAACTCACCATTCCAAATGATTTGGTTGGCTGCATAATCGGGCGTCAAGGCGCCAAAATCAATGAGATCCGTCAGATGTCTGGGGCGCAGATGAAAACTGCGAACCCAGTGGAAGGATCTATTGATAGGCAGGTTACCATCACTGGATCTGCTGCCAGCGTTAGCCTGGCTCAATATCTAATCAATGTCAGTTTAGAAAACGCTAAACCCTCCTCCCAGGCAGCCTCCGTCACGATCCCTGATCACCTCAGCATCAACCTCTCCCAACCCTCCACCCCTTCTTCTTCTTCTTCCTCCTCCACCACCACCCCCTCCCTCGCCGCCGCGGGGACCTCCGACACACCCTCCAGCCTCCCCAACCCTCTTCTGACCGCCCCTGGTGTCTCCAGTCTGCTTGGCATGAAACCCATCCCTCTTCTCCTGGCTCTAAATGTTGTGTCTGCTGCTAAGGGTACCGGGGCTTCAGCTGCCACCACCACCAGCTCTGCCGCGCCATGTGTAACTAACAAACTGAAAGGCCAGAAACAGAGATTCTCCCCCTACTGACTGAATATCTTGAGGCACCCCCTCAAGTACTTCTTGGTTTATTTTTGTTTTTCTTTGTTAACATTGGTGAGAACCAAACAATTGTGAGCTTGTGACCGTTTCCTTTTGACTATTTTGGGGCATAACAGGGTGGGGGTGGGGGTAACAGTAACCTGGGGTTAGGGTTAGGCCATTCTATCTGAGTGCCTGTTTCAGAGTCTGACTTGTTGAATTCTTTATCTAGAGCCACATCTTGCTCTTCCTTTTCATTCTGTTACTTTTTTTGGAGCTTTATTCTGCATTGCAATATAACAATGTGTTAGGCTCTGTGTTAATGAATAAAAGCTTCTCCATTTAAATATATATATATGTGTGTGTAAGCAGCTGGAAAACTATAAAACTTATACTGATAGATCCAAATGCTTAAATTGAGAACTAGAGTTTAAACACTCTACTTATACTCTTTTCCATTGCCTTAATAATCATTAAACATTAAATGTGCTTTAGCCCATCTTACCATATATCTTGGTTCTGTATGCTGTTACCAATTTACTAATCAGTAACATATGACAGTTAACTTGATTATTTGTTTATTTTAGTTCAAATGTCTCTACTTGGGAATCTCAAAATCATGAAACGAAGTATATAATGACAGAATGGCTTCATTATTAGCAGTTAGAGAACCATAACTGGATCCTTTTGCCTTTAACAATTGGGGGTTTGCTAATTCATTTATGAACTTTCTAGGATTAGGAAGTGCTGCCACCTCATAAAGTTTCACTATGGGAGCCACAGGCTTTACCATCTCCTATGGCCTAGTGTCATTAAACAGTTCTGCTGTGTTCCATTTACAAGGCCCCCATCACCAGCAGCAACCTGATGACTGTAAGTCAGCTTAGGGAGTATTGTTGTCCTGGTCATTCCTGTTACCTTAAGCTGTGTATTTACAGTGATTACATTGTCCAATTATAATGTAATCCTAGCAGGAATGAATGCCATAATTATAGGCTATGTTTCTCTCTACATATTTACCATACCATAAAGAATATCACAAAGACTCAATTAAACTCTAATGTGTGAATACATTCTAATAATCTTCCACATCATTCCTCAGCTAAGTATCATAGTAAATTTTCAGCTTATTACTGGTTCAACTATTTATAAATGAAATAAAACATTTGTTTGTGAAGTAGACATAAGTTTACATTTTTTAGAAACCAAGAGATTTTCTGGAACTGCAGAGGATCTGCATTTATCAACTAAAATACTAAGTTATCCACAGACTTAGAATGTAAAAAGTTAATAAAACAACAAATAAGCATAAACTCAACCACACATATCATTTTGTTTCAGTCATTTTCCCATTGCAAATGATAATTTTATCTCAGCTATTTCAAAGCCAAACTACACTGCACTCCAAACAATGGAAATTATGTGTTCCTCTGAATGAGGAAGATTTGTAATAGAAAAAGAACAGAAGAGAAACTGAGGTGGTAAACAGGCTAACTAATTTCTGCTTCCAAATAACAGGCTATTAAGGAGTCTAGATGAGCCATGGAATAGAGACCCAGACTGAGGAAGGGATTCTGGCACACCTACATTATCATCTCAGATCCAAAAGGCATCTAGAGTTAGTACCAGTTCCCCCCCAAAGGGCATGAAAAAATATTCAGAATCTTAGAAAAGAGGAACAAATTTATTAAGGCAAAAGGTCTAAATCAGTGCCACAAATGGGTTACAAATGTGAAAGTACTGATCTTCTCAACTTGTAAAGTGGAGTGATCTGGTCAAGACCTATGTTGGCTAGACCTCTGGGCCAGAAATTTATGGCTATAAGAATCCTCCTCTTATTTACTATAGTTTGACATATATATATATTTATATTTATATATAAATAAATAATGTAATAAATATATATATTATTTTCCGTATGTGTCGTGGTTTTAAGAAGGTCAGGAAACTCTGCTGTATGAGAAGGAAATAGGTCTTAATCATCTTTGATGTTTGGCATTTGGCAGCTACGTTTTCTGAGGGGCAGTTGCCAATGGTGGCCATGGCTAGAAGCTGGGAATTCAGGCTTGGCCCCTGGGAGAAGACTGCTTCTGGGGGTCAGAGAAAGCAGAAGAGCTTTTGGTGGTGGGTGGAAAATGGAGGGAAACAACGGAGACTGAAGAGTGGTGAATACACAGTATGTTTCCTCATCAAGCCACTTCCTGAATTCTGAGGCCTGTTTGGGGTAATTTGCTAAAATCTTAACCTGAAAACCTGTGAAGAACAGAGCAGAATTACCTGCAGTCCATCAATGCTTAAGAAGGAAAGACCCTCACACTCTCAGTTCAAATTCCAAAAAAGATAAGCCACTGGAAAAGGGGCGGCCGGAAGTAGACTATGTCTTATCAAAACAGTAATCCAGTCTCCCATTAGCTGATTGCATTAAGGCACTTAATCTACTTATAGAAAAAAGGTAGACCCTCCCTGGCAAAAAATAAGTCATCTTTACTTTTAATAGAAGGAAATTTGGGGAAAAAAAAAAAAGACATCTGATTGATATAGAAGAGGAATCGGCGGGGGGGGGGGGGGGGGGCACCTGGGTGGCTCAGTCATTAAGCTTCTGCCTTCAGCTCAGGTCATGATCCCAGAGTCCTGGGATCAAGCCCTGCATCAGCCTCCCTGCTCAGCGGGAAGCCTACTTCTCCCTCTCCCACTTTCCCCTGCTTGTGTTCCCTCTCTCACTGTGTCTCTCTCTGTCAAATAAATAAATAATAAAAAAAGAGGAATCAAAGGAGAGAAAAAGGAACATAAAACAAGAGGGGCGTATACAGCAACACATGCTTATCTTAAGAAGAAAAATCCCAAATAAACAACCTAACCTTACACCTGAAGGAGCTGGAAAAAGAACAACAAATGAGGCCAAAAGCCAACAGAAGGAAGGAAATAATAAAGATTAGAGCAGAAATAAATGATATAGAAACTAAAAAAAAAAGGACTCAAACAAAATCCAAAGTAAAAGAGGACAAACAACCACTGAAACCACAAAAATACAAACTGTAAGAGAATATTAAGAAAAACTATATGCCAACAAATTGGACAATCTGGAAAAAATGGACAAATTCCTAGAAACTACCAAAATTTAAACAGGAAAAAATAGAAAACTTGAACAGACCAATAACTAGCAAAGAAACTGAATCAGTAATAAAAAAAAAAAAACTCCCAACAAACAGAAGTCCTGGGCCAGATGGCTTCATAGGTGAATTCTACCAAACACTTAAAGAAGAGTAAAGAAGAGTTAATACTTATTTTTCTCACACTATTCCAAAAAATAGAAGAGGAAGGAAAACTTTCAAACTCTTTCTGTGGGGCCAGAATTACCCTGATCCAAAACCAGATAGACTCCACTAAAAAAGAGAACTACAGGCCAATATCCCTGATGAACATGGATGCAAATTTCTCAATAAAATACTAGCAAACTGAATCCAACAATACATTAAAAAAATCATCCACCACGATCAAGTGGAAATTATTCCTGGGTTGCAACGGTGGTTCAATATTCACAAATCAATCACTGTGATACAGCACATTAATTAAAGAACCATATGATCATTTCAATAAATGCAGAAAAAGCATTTGGCAAAGTACAACATACATTCATGATAAAAACCCTCAGCAAAGTAGGTTTAGAAGGAACATACCTCAACATAATAAAGGCCATCCTAATGCTGAAAAACTAAGAGCTTTTCCTTTATGGTCAGGAACAAGAAAGGAATGTCCATCCTCACCACTGTTATTCAACATAGTACTGGAAGGCCTAGCCTCAGCAATCAGACAACAAAAAGAAATAAAAGGCATCCAAATCGGCAAGGAAGAAGTAAAACTTTTCAATATTTGTAGATGACATGATACTCTATACAGAAAACAAAGACCACCAAAAATTGCTCAGATACATGAATTCAGTAGTTGCAGGATAGAAAATGAATGTACAGAAATCTGTTGCATTTCTATACCCCAATAATGAAGCAGCAGAAAGTGAAATTAAAGAATCGATCCCATTTACATTTGCATCAAAAACAGTAAGATACCTAGGAATAAAACTAACCAAAGAAGTGAAAGACCTGTAATCCGAAAACTATAAAACACTGATGAAAAAAATTGAAGATGACACAAAGAAATGGAAAGACATTCCATGCTCATGGACTGGAAGAACAAATATTGTTAAAATGTCAGTACTACCCAAAGCAATGTATACATTTAATGTAATCCCTATCAAAATATCAAGAGCATTTTTCACAGAGCTAGAATAATCCCCAAATTTGTATGGAACCACAAAAGACCCCAAATAGCCAAAGCAATCTTGAAAAAGAAAAGCAAAGCTGGAGGCACTGCAATTCTGGACTTCAAAGAAAATCCCAAAGAACATATAAACTATTATAATTAAATTTCATCAATATATCTGAGTATAAGGTAAGTATATAAAAAGGAACTCTACTGCTATATCACAACAAATATATAAAAATGAAATTTAAAAAATAATACTATTGGTAGGAGCATCAAAAAAATCAAACACCGAGGCCTAACAAAATATGTGCAAGGCATTTAATTGAAAACTATGAAAACATTACTGAGAGATTTTTCTAAAACTTCTAAATAAGTGGAAGGATATACAAATTCACCAATAGTAAAGATGTCAGTCATCTCTCCCAAACTAATCCATATAGATCTAGAAGTTCAACACAATCCCAATCAAAAACCCCAACATTTAATTTTTTAGGTAGACATCAACAAGCTGACTTTATAATTTGCATTGAAATAAGAAGGACCAAGGACGGCTAAAGCATCTTGAAGAACAGAGCTGGAAGATAGAGTGGTATTGGTGCGAAGACAGAAGAATTGAACAATGAAACAGTAGAGTTCAAACAGAAACTACGTATCTGAGTTATGACATCTAGTTTATCTGACTCATGACACAGGTGACACTGCAGTACAGGGAGAAATGGATTTGATTTTCAATAAATGTTGACGGGTCAGTTAGATATCCATATGAAAAAAAATTCTTATCTCCTAAGCAAAATCTATTCAAGATGGATTGCAGATTGAAATATGAAAGGTAAAACAATAAAGCTTTCAGAAGAAAACATAGGACACCATCCTCATTAGCTTGGAATAGGCAAATATTTCTGAAATAGGACACAAAAGATGCTAACCATAAAGGGAACAACTGACAAATTGGACTATATTTGTGACAGTTAATTTTTTGTCAGTTTGACTGGATCACAGGCTGCTCAGTTATCTGACTAAAATTATTTCTGGGTGTGTCTGTGAGGGTGTTTCTGGAAGAGATTAGCATTTGAATTGGTAGAATGAATAAAGCAGATTTCCCTCTCCAATGTGGGTGGGCATCATCTAATCCTCTGAGGGCCTGAATAGAACAAAAAAGTTAGAGGGAGGATTCACTGGGGGTCTGCATGATTACTTGAGCTGGAACATCAATCTTCTCCTGCCCTCAGTACTTCTGGCTTTCAGGCCTTCAGACTCAGACTAGAATCTATACCATTGGCTCTCAGGCCAATGAACACCACCAGGTTTCCTGAGACTCCAGATTGCAGACAGCAGATCATGGGACTTCTTAGGTTCCATGGTCACATGAGCCAATACCATGAATATTCTATTTCTCTGAAGAGACGTGATCAACACAATATTAAAATTAAGAACTCTGATCATCAAAAATCACAATGAAGAAAGTCAAAAGACAACTCACAGAGATGTAGAAAATATTTTATATATGTATCTCCAACAAAGATTCAAATCCAGAATTCATTTTATACTACAACCTAACTTGACTTTTATCAACACAAAAAAATTTAATAAAGGGGGCACCTGCCTGGCTCAGCTGGAAGAGCATGCAACTCTTGATCTCAGCATTGCGAGTTAGAGCCCCACATTGGGTGTAGAGATTATTTAAATTTAAAAAAATTTTCTGAAAAAAAATTAATACAAATGAATATCAAATAAATAGACATGTAGGAAAGTAAACATCAGCTTCAGGTTTTAATTGAATTGGCATCAACTAACAATGAGAAATAAAAGTATAGCACTTCTAAAATTATGAACAAATACTAATATTTACAGTTTCAGAACTCCTTGTAATTTTCAGAGCATGTTCACATTCCTACTTTGCAATTATAACTAAGACTGAAAGATGACTTGGCCATATTGCTATTCATTTGAATGTCAAATGACAAGATTTAATTGTTACTAGGTGCCAGGCATGAGCTAAGCAATGGAGTGGTGTAAGAAGTAGTTCCCACCAGCATCTAATTATTACTTTAGGATAAATGCCTAAGTTGAAAATTATTGTAGCAAATGGCATGAACAATTGTTTCAAGAACCTTGAAAACTTTCATGGCTTCTGATACTATAATTTACATCTAGGCATTTATCCTAAAGTCGTAATTAGACGCATGATGATATCCACTGCAGAAAAGTTTGTAATGGAGAAAACATGAAAACAACACAACTATCCAACTGTGGAGCAATAATATATTATTGTATATCCACAGATAAATGGAACAGTAAGTCCCATTAGTAGTGTGTGAGAATTCTCATTTTACCTCTTTTCAAAACTAGGAATTACCTCTTTAAAATTACTATAGGGAAAGAAAAGAGATTTGTTTTCACTTAACACATGCTCACTTCAGCAGCACATATACTAAAAATGTTTTCACTTAACACTTTTTTTACTACTAAATCTGAACATCTTATAAACATATTTGTTAGCCATTGGTAATTCTTCTGACTTGTCTGTTTTTATCCTTTGGTCATTTTATCTGATGGACATTCATATTTTATTAAGGTATAAGACCTATTTATATGTTAGGCAGGAAAAAGGAAGTATAGAAATCTTTGTGTCTACTATATTCTCAAGTGTTAGGATTGGTGTTTTAATAGGAGTCAACTCATTTAAAATTAAAATTCTTATTTCTCATTTCAATTTTATGAACACCATCAGAAAGGCTAAAATAGAACTCTCAAATAAGACAAGTTCAAAATAGTAAAAACTAAGTTAGACTTCTGGCATGGAAATGAAAACTTATGAAGTTTTAAAGAATTAGTGTGCTTGTCTGTAGAAGTAAAACAAAATCTTTTAAATATAAAAAAGTTTTAGATAAAAAAAAAAGTTTTAGATAGCATTCAGGTGACATTCAAGAAGTTTTAGTTACCATTAATTATGAAAATGAAATCGCCATTTTTTAAAGATCATTTACATATGCCTTACCATACTAGATTTAGATGCTCTTTCTAATTCAGTTCTTTTTAAAAAAATTGAGCTCCTTTTTTTAAATGATAGGAAAGAGATCTACTTTACAAAGACATTGCAAAAAATACACTTTAAGCTTGCATAAAGGGGTCACAGTTTATAATTGAAATGTTTATTTAAAATAATGTGTGACAGCTAATTACAGGTTTAATTTTTTTGGTTTTAAGCTTAGTCTGTTGTCAATATTAACTTCATTGAATAACAACAAATGATATAAAGGGCTCCTAACAGTTCCCCTTCCCTCTAACCCTACCCCAAGCCATGCCAAAGAAAGAACAAACAAGATACTTATTTTTTTAAATGTACCTAAACTTTACAATTTTAAGGAAATCTTAAATTTTAAGGGAAAAAAAGTTATTTACTTATTTTTAATATTTTTTTCTCTTGTGGAAGTGTTATTGGAAAGTACCACAACTGGTTGCAATCTTAAATCAAAAACACTAATGTTATACTTGGGACTTATGCAACTTTCCCAAATGAATAGTATCAGAAGAAAAGAAGACACCACATGGGATTTTTATTAATTCTTAGACAAGAAAAAAAGAAAATACTCTTAAAATTACCTGAAGCAACCCATTCTACTTTCCTGACTCACTCCCAATACCAACTCCCTTCCATTTTCCACTGTAGCCTCTGGGACACACATCTGATTATAGACAAAGTCTCCTGCCCCCTGAATCTCTTCAGACTCCACCTCTGCCTGAAAGGAAACCGCCACCTCACCCAGGAAACTGCTTCCCCTGCAGCCGGCAGGAGAGAGAGCTACTCATTCTTCCAGACTGTTTAACTTCCTTTCCTGGCAACTCCCCTCGCCCTACTTTGAAGCTCAGAACTAATGGCAGTATCACCATCCCTCCATCTACCTATCCATCCAACAAATATGTACTTAGTGGTTGCTATGTACCAGGCACCGTGTCAGATGTAGGCTACAGAACAGTAAATCCCACTGTTAAAGTCTAGTGAGACAAACGTCACACAATCACACAGATAAAAAACTGCCGATTCTGAAAGAAGGGAGTAGGAAGCGATATGAAAGGAGGAGGATCTAGTCAGACCAAAGTGGGGGGAAAGAGTGTTTCAAAAGGAAAGAAGGAATGAACTCAGTTTTCAGGGAAACCAAGTGCAACTGGGCACAGTGGGTGAGGAGGTAAGTAATAGGAGAGGGTTAGGAAGTGGGCAGAGCCGTGAGGCCATGGACCTAAGGACCAGAACATGCAAGGCCTTAAGGGTCATGTTGAGGATTTTGAATTTGGTAGAATTTTAAAACTTTCATTCCTTAGTACAGTGACCTACTCATCTGCCCACATCTAACCAGGATGCTTGCTCTTCAGCTCTACTCCAATCCCTTCCACATTCTAGATGGCTTCAACATCCACGCCTTCTCAGTTACATGGCATCCTGCGCTCCAGTGACCTCCACTCCACCTCAAGCAGACTTCTCGCTTTTTCCTTGTCCCTGACTATTCCCCCCTGTGAAAATCCAATTCCAATATTTCATTCTCAGACCATAACCTCTCACTGGTCCTACTCTTCCACTCCATACTATGCCTGTCTTCCAACCTTTAAATTTTTTATTATCTGATTAGAAAATAATCTAAAGTAATGTAATCTCATTGGAATAAATGGAACAAAGACTATTTCCTCCATCCCTACCAAGGCATGTGGGCCTCTCAATACCTTTCTCCATGCTTATACCAACATATGTAAACTTATTCACAAAGAGACGCTTTTTTTGATTACAAGGTGAATACATAATTCTGTGACGCTTAAGGTTAAAATAAGAATCTTATAAAAATAAAAATCATGAACAAATCTCAAGCCAGCAGATACAGATCGAATTCATTCTTTAAGTTGCTGCACAGTATTCTAGGTATAGACAACACCGCCTGTGGTTCACCTCCATAGGGGACTTTTCACTTGTTGTTCGCTTCAACAAACTTACTGACCCCCAAATACCTTGAAGTGGGCTCTTCAGTGCAGTGAAGTGCTTCCAGTCTTGGTAGCTGAGAAGAACTGATGCTCGTGACTGAAAACATCTGGGAGCAGAATGGTTTTTCACAGCCCTTCAGCTGAGGGTAGCAGGTCTCAGGCCATGAGAACCGAAGCCATCCGCCTTTCACCACCTGGTTTGCTACTGCCCAAGAAATGTGCAGGGCAGGCTGCTGGCACGTATTGAGGGAACCATAACCATGAGGAGGCAAGGAAAATTAAAACTCATATGGGGTTTGGGAAGAAAGATGGCCAGCAGAACAGAAACTCGAAATTCCTACTGTAGTAGAACCAATGGAAGAAACAGATGAAAATTTTAATGAAAATATAATGGAATTACAGCACTAAAAAACAAAAAAACAAAACCCAATACTTTCAGGAACTAAAAAACATGATTTCTTAATTAGAAATCCAATATCCAACAGAAAGAGAATGACTGCCCTTGAGAACCACATTAGTGGTGAGAAAAATCAGGTGGCAATACCTCACAAGATACCCTGTGACAGACCCTGAGGGAAAAGGCAAGTTGTGTGGTGATCATATCCAGGAGACAAAACAAGGAGGAGGAGGAGAACATATGGAGAGGTAATAATTGCAGAAATAATGGAAAAAAACTTTTAGGACTCAAGAAAGTCTTGAGGCCCTGAATATCAAGGATAGAGAAAACCCTGCCAGGCTGTCAGCACCGCAGGACGAGAGCTTTCTGGGATGGAGAGCTGCCCGCAGGGACACTGCTCAGAGACACCAGGGCACTGATTCTGGGCCTCCCTAATGCTGAGTTTGGTCCACACACCATTAGAGCCCACTGTCTGTCCTTCATGCTACAGTTCTTCTAGGGTCTGGCACACTTCCTCTTGTCCTTTGTCACTAGCATCTGAGTACCAACCTCAGGGCCTCCACAGTAGTCATTTCCTTCCACAGTCTATCTGAAACATTGCAGGGACTAAATCTTAATGCATAGGCACAAACACCTTGTCACCTTGGCAAAAACTAGAAGTATAATAAAAAGAAAATATTCACAGATGAAGTAAATGCACGATTGTTACAAGAAAGCTTTACCTTTATTTATGAAATATATGAAGGTAGTGTGGTCATAGTTAGCAGAGACTCTGGATGCCTGCCACTTACTAGCTCTGCGGCCTTGGGCAAGAAACCTTTCTGTGCTTTGGTTTGCTGAAAAATAAATGGAATTAATAGCATCTATTAAGTGCTATTAAGTGTAAAGATTAAATGAGTTAGTACATGTCCCACACTGGGAGCTCTGTCTGGCACATAGCAAGGCCTCAGTAAATAAAAGCAATGCTCCCGCCGCCGCCACTCCTTGCAACAGGAAAACAGCACTGTATGTAGAACTTTAATTTTAGAATCAGAAGAGTTAAGTTCAAATGCCAACTTCAAAATTTAAGAGTTTTATACCATAGCTATGGTAGTTAATCCTTCTATGCTTACATTTTCTTTCTATCTATCCACAAACATCAGCGGAGCATCTAGGTATGTCCCAGCTATGGTGTAGTGGCTGGAACAGAAATAGGAATAAGGTACAGTTCTGCCCTTCAAGAGCTCAGTCTAATGAGCAATACTTAAGAACCTTAGTTTCCTTTCATCGGAGTATTTCTTAAAGCTCTCTTTGCCTTAGGAGTTGAAGAAAGGACCACAAGGGTCAAGTATGTGTTTTAGTAAAAGTACTCTGATTTAAAAAAAAAAAAAAAAGGCAACACTAATATTGTTAGCAATTATTGGGCAAACAATGTGGCCAGTTCCTGAAGTTACCATATTACGCTATTTTAAGAAAAATACTATTAAGCAGCTGGGTCATTGACAAGTAGCTCCCATAGATCCTAGGGCAGTCTTAGGTCCCCCTGATGGGGACCAGAGAAAAGAAGGATCCCATTTCTGTTCAGAGAAGAGGATAAAACATCTTGGGGAGATGGCTCTGTTCATAGGCTGGACCGTGTAGTACACAATTTGCTTCTCTGGATGATGTTTTGAGACCTGAGTGCCCTTTCAATAAACAGCCCTCAAGCCATTGTCTGCGAGGAGCTACTATTACCTGATTCCTTGCTGACGACATCAATCCCCTTTTAGAGGATCCTGCCTCGGCACATCGGGTAGGAGATTGGGGGCAATAAGCTCTTGGTATCTCTTCTATGTCACTGCAGTAATAAAGACCTTATCCTACAACTTCTTGGTATTAACAGTACTTATTTTGGTCATCCCAAGGGAGCTGGCCATGGAAAGGGGCAGGACAAGTTGTTCCCCTTTAATCTTTTAGTTACCACACGGGCTTTAGAATGTCTACAGTGACAATACCAGACAATCACTAATTAAAAAAAAAAGAGACTACAAATTCACAGGCGAGCCCAAATGCCCATTCTCTATAAAGAAACAATGTATGCCAATGTGTTTTCATCTGTCACCATCAGCTGGCATTTAATAGCTATGATTTAAAATTCTATATTAAAATCCTCACAGAAATTATAATGGCATCATACTTGAAACAGTATTAATTTGACATTTGGTATCTTTAGAAAGTATGTAATTATACTATTATTAACAATTAATATCCAGAATATTTTCCTTGATTTTATACATACATATATAGCACCACAAAGTAAAACAATTATATATGTTATTCAAAATCATGTATTTGGCTCATAACTGGCCTAGATTCATTACAAATTCAATTAACTGATGGCTACAGTCACAAAAAATGATTCTGGCTTCTTTTCTGTGTGTGAAAACCATTCTAAAAATCAATATAATTTAAATAGGTATTAAACCAGAGCTAAATGAAAATTATCCAGCAAAAAGGAATACTAACATCAGTATCTTATTTTAAAGTTGCAATTGGAAAATAAATTGTATTTAAGAAAGCCTCATAAAAACTCTACTACTACCACCCATAAATTATATTTATTATTATTTTTGTACCTAATCATGTTTTAGACTTAGAGTAAAATCCTATTGCTTATAGAAAATAAATATAACCATTTATCCAAACATTGTTACATAAGAAGTTTTTAGAAACTGTAAATAATTCTTAATACTTTCATTTTGATTCTCCGACTTTTCAAGACTATGTTGTATTTCCTTCAAACATACTTCCTGATGTTGTGCTTTCTAAATAAAAAAAGAAATAAAGATAATCAATAATGACATTCATATCAAAGGGTAAAGTCATAATGTAAAATTTATATATACAATTAAATACATTACTTTTAATTTTTTGAGAGAATTCTAACATCTGATACATGCATTAACAACATATCTTAGAGCTCATTTTTCTTTAAAATCCCGCATAACTAAAGTACATACATGGTTGATCTTTACTGTCATATAGCTTGTTGTAATACACAGTCAACCCCAAATGATTACATATTTAATATGATTAACACTGTCATAACTATTTTTCATTACATTTAACATGACCTATTTTAATACCAGTTTTTGCCATTTTCATATTTTATTTATTTATTATTTCTTAAAGATTTTATTTATTTATTTGACAGAGAGCGACACAGTGAGAGAAGGAACACAAGCAGGGGGCGTGGGAGAGGGAGAAGCAGGCTTCCCCCGGAATGTGGGGCACCATTTTCATATTTTATACATAAGACTTTTGCTGCCTTAAAAAGTGACAGAATTCTAGTTTTGATATGAACATTTTATTTTTACAATCCTTTAAAAATAAAAAGAACTCTAAATATTACAGGTGTTCTTTATTTGAGGGAAAAATTAAAAGCCCAATATATTTTTTTAACATATTCAGTTGCATATAAATTCTCAAGTAGATTTGTTCACTGAAAATACTTCAGATAGGCTGCCAATATCATCTAGCTTCCAACTGAAATGTAGGCACCTTAAGAAGAGAAATCTTTTTTTTTTTTCCCTCCTTCCTATCTGGTATTCAGTGACACCTGATCCCTTCTGAAACTGAGTGATACCCCCTGGGGGCAGTGGAGTGGTATGAAGCAATGTGCTAGGCTGGGCTACACAAAGTCACAGAATGAATATAGTGAATCTTCGTGGAACATCAATTTTACTAAACAGTTTGGAGGGAAAAATATTAATAAGAACACACTCTATTGTAGGGGAGAATGTAAAATGTTCACGGATTTTAGGATAATCTATTAGACTCCAAAGACATTTCAGGCTTCAGGCAGGGCAGCCTGGGTTAAGGAGGTGAGGCCACGCTTGGGTCTGCGCATTCACTCTGCCCCAGCTGAAGCACTTGGGCAGAAGATCTGAGGAAGTCTGCTTGTGGGCAGGGCACTGTGCAAGACACTGGGATAGAACCAACTATGAGACCAGCTCCTGGGGTGCTTACAACTCAGCTAGAGCTAGGACACGTATACAAAATAAATACTGACCTGCCCACAGAACTGTACCCTGGAAGGGACAGAACACACAGACTCAGCAATGTCTAAATCTTTGCTTAGAATTCTAGATTTTTACTACTGTAAAAATTATCAGGTTTCATAGAACATCACATCTTAAACTTACTTATTTTGGCAGAACTTAACCAAGCACTGCGAACATTATAGAGAAACCCAGCTCATCTTACTACTTATTTTTTCAGAAGTTTTAATTACACATGTTTTACAGTATCTGAAATTCTGATGGTGAGAAAAAAATTTTTTTAAATAAATATAAGAGATTTAGAATAAAGAGCAGACCCGTGCTACATTAAAAGTGAGAAATGTTTGTTCTGATTAAATTGCCATGGAAATTTTGATGGTGATAAAATTAAATTAATATTGCATGCCAAAAATCAATTAAGTTTTGAACCTTTCACGTTTTCAACTTTGTAGACACTTGGGAATGAAAAAATAGTTTTCGTGGCATCTCTGGTTCCCGGAAAAGGTAAAGTATCATCATTTTCTATGTCATCAAGTAGACCGTTTTCAAGTAATCTAGTCACGACTAATGCTAGCTTCCATAGTATCTTACGCCAATTGACTATTTTCATGAATATTTAGGAAAAGACATCAGAAGATTAAACACAGCCAATTTGGGATTCTCATTTCATGGCTGAGTGGCTCAGAGCACCTATCTTATATGCAGATATAACAACACTGAATATTTACTTAATACAAACTCATCACTTTCTAAAAGTATAATATTCATTACTCAAGACAGATATCAAAGTCTAACTCATAATAGTTTCAATTGTGTATCTTAAAAAAATGAAAAATTCGTACCAGAAACTCCTCAGTAGATTGTATCTGTAACTTTCATTAAGCAGCTGTTGTGCTAAAGTAATGTGCAGGAAAGGGCCTGATGAGACTTCGGGGAAATGTGCTAGGAGCTACCAAGGATGCAAGGTAATAACTCTTTGGCATAATCATGACATTTAAAATTTTTATGATTTATATTATTTGTTATTCTTAATATTACCAGTAAACCAAGAGTCCTGATTCCCCTCACTTCATACTTTAACAAAACTACATGGTAAGAATGTTAAATACTAATTTATTTTTTATGAAAATACATTAAGCCATACTAATACTTACGCTGTGCATTTTGCAAACAAGTTGATTTTGTTCTTCATTTTTCTTTCTAAGTTCAGTTTCCAGATTTAATATTTTAATCTGCAAAGCCCTCTCTCTAGATGACATTTTCTCTATTTCTTCAGAAACCTGTAATTTTAATTAAAAGAGTAAAATAACTAAATAAACTTTCTTTAAAGTATGATCTAAAGCCTTGACATAATTATACTCTACCTCTTTTTCTGAACAGTTTAATTACAAAATGTTTAAAGATGTTCTATCCTGGGCGCCGGGTGGCTCAGTCGTTAAGCGTCTGCCTTCGGCTCAGGTCATGATCCCAGGGTCTTGGGATCGAGTCCCACATTGGATTCCCTGCTCCGCGGGAAGCCTGCTCCTCCCTCTCCCACTCCCCCTGCTTGTGTTCCTGCTCTCGCTCTCTCTCTCTCTGTCAAATAAATAAATAAAATCTTTAAAAAAAAAAAAAAAAAAGATATCCTATCCTGAGGAAACACATATAGCATAAATATGTTTACTTCTTTTTGCAGTCAAAGTCAGCAAAATTAGCCTGATATGGAAGAAGTATACATATTTGCACTCCTCTGTAACTTAGGTAGGTGTTTTTCCCAATACTCTATTTTTATAACCTACTGAGACTGGCTGGCATGGTGTATGTATTTACATTCACCGTGGTGTCCAGAGTTGGGGTGGAGTACAGCAAGTTCTCATTCAGTGTGGACGGTAGACTGGATGGATGAGATAGGGACAGGGCAGGGGATGTATACACTTCACTCACACACACACCAGACTGGTTTTTCACTCATTCACTTCCAAAGTGGTCTGAATTTGAGTTTTCTTATTTCTATGATTGCTTATTTTAGCAGAAAGTCTAGCTTAGCTATGTTCATCTAATGATTCAGATATGTGGGAGCCTATTTGCAAGAATGCTGTGTTGGAGCCACAAGAATAAGAGTTGAGGCAAGGACTAGTTCAGGAGCAAGGAGCTAGTGGGAAGGCCTGTCCTCTAATCACACTCCTGTAAACTCAGTTCTAAGTTATTATAAAGTAATTTACAAAGATTTCTTTCACACAAATTCCAAGGGCAATGGTGTGTGAGGGATGCTAGCAGGATCTGAAGCTGTAGGAGAAAGAGGTCTTGACAATGTCCTCAGTGTGGACAATGGTGACAAGGCAGTGATGGCACTCCTCACCTGGCAGGAACTAGAGACAGCCCCATATTCCAGTGCAGCAGGAGAGAAAGAAGGCAGACTCTGAACACTTCTGAGAAGGAATCTGAGAACACCTAGCATTTCTGAAGTCCACTTAGGCTGAACCCAGGAGAAAGTCTTTTATTTTCCTCCCAAAGGTTGATGGGGCTGAGAAATCTGGATTACATTTCTATCATCGGCAATACGTTTCACTACTTAGCTTTTATTCAAGGATGTATCTTTCAAAGTAAATTTAAATTGGTTTCCCAGACTTTAAAGTATATATATATATAAAGTATATAAGTATATATATATTTATATACACACACATATATGGCACTTGTGATATAAAAGCCACACTTCAGGGATATCAGATTTTATCTAACGTACATGGAATTGCCATTAACAGGCTTGAGAAAGACAAGGGTGGAAGAGAGTTTAGAGGGATTTAGATTCAAAATTTGGTATTGGACATGTTAAGTTTGAGATGCCTATGTTAAGTGGAGATGTCAAGTAGCAGAATATCTGAGTCTAGATTTCAGGAGAGAGAGAAGTCTGCGGTGGAGATATACATCTGAGAGTCATCATGTATAGACAATCTCTTTTTAGCATCACTCAATCTGATGAGAAAACTCATCATCCCCATTTCACTAATTAAGAAACTAGAGTTTAGAGAAGTGATTCACTCTGGGTCAGGGTGTAATGTGTCAGAGCCAGATTTCACATCCAGTTCCTGTTGGACTCCAAAGCCTACCTTAAGTCCTTTCAAGACTATATTTTCAAGTCATTTGATAAATTTACCCATTCTTTAAGACCCTCCTGCATCGAAGACATGAATAGACATTTCTGCAAAAAAGACATCTAAATGAACAACAGACCCATGAAAAAGTGCTCAACATCACTTGGCATCAGGGAAATACAAATCAAAACCTCAATGAGATACCACCTCACACCAGTCAGAATGGCTAAAATTGACAAGTGAGGAAAGGACTGATGTTGGCGAGGATGCAGAGAAAGGGGAACCCTCCTACACTGTTGGTGGGAATGCAAGCTGGTGCAGTCACTCTGGAAAACAGTATGGAGGTTCCTCAAAAAGTTGAAAATAGAGCTACCATACGACCCAGCAATGGCACTACTGGGTATTTACCCCAAAGATACAAATGTAGTGATCCGAAGGGGCACATGCACCCCGATGTTTGTAGCAGTAATGTCCACAATAGCCAAATTATGGAAAGAGCCTCGATGTCTATTGACAGATGAATGGATAAAGAAGATGTGGTGTATATATATACAATGGAATATTATGCAGCCATCAAAAAAATGAAATCTTGCCATTTGCAATGATGTGGATGGAACTAGAGGGTATTATGCTAAGTGAAATAAGTCAAACAGAGAAAGCCAATTATCATATGATCTCACTGATATGAGGAATTTGAGAAACAAGACAGAGGATCATAGGGGAAGGGAGGGACAAACCGTAAGAGATTCTTAATCTCAGGAAACAAACCGAGGGTTGCTGGAGTGGAAGGGGGTGGGAGGGATGGGGTGGCTGGGTGATGGACATTGGGGAGGGTATGTGCTATGGTGAGCACTACGAATTGTGTAAGACTGATGAATCACAGACCTGTACCCCTGAAACAAATAATACATTATATGTTAAAAAAAAAAAGGACCCTCCTGCATCATTTCCCATTACCCCCACGTGAAATGAACAATGTCCTCTGGTGAACCTGTACCCTCCCTCTGTTGTAGCACCAACATGCTGGATGTCACTCACTTGTCTGTTCACATATTATCTTCCCCCTGTATGAATGTCCTGAGAGCTAAGGCCAGGTCTGTTGGAGGAGGTTAGCAAAAAGACGTGACCTCCAGGTGACCCACAAGCTGGACCTGGGCAATTGGAAGCTCCCCACCCTCTCCCCTGTCCTTGAGATATGTGTTCTGATTTCCTCCCCTGCTCCCAGAAGCCACTCCAAGTAAAGAGCCTTGAGAAGGGAATGTGGCGTTGAGGCTATTTGGACTGAACCTAGTTAAGGGCCTCTATATAAACTTTTAAGATTCTGTCAGGCGTAGAAATCTACTCATCTTGTGGCCATCCAAGAAAACTCTTGTGTTCCCTTGCTTATTAAACCTGTCACCTTCCAACCTGGAGTGGTTTGCCTCTTTCTACAGTCTTTCCCTGCCCTCTGCATACAGGTTTCCCATAACACCAGGGAAACTGCCAAGGAGCTTGCAAACTAACAAGGTCTTATTCATCTTTGCATCTCAAAAGCTAACAGAGTGGCTGACACACAGTGAGATTTTTATTAAATGCTAACCAAATGGATTTAACTGGAATTTAATTCTTGCATGTACTTGTGTAACAATATTGGCCAAAAGAAAAGGGAGTTGAGCTCTACAGCTCACCAGATCCTGATCAAAACCAAAATGTTCAACAATTTGCACAACGGCTTTGGTTTTATTAAAAAAAAAAAGGGGGGGGTGCTCCTTCCATGTTTTCCATCTCTGCCCTCTACCCTGCCACATCATCATTTACCTAGTGAACTAACTGCACCAGGAATATACAGCTGTTTAGCTCCAAAAGGGAAAAGTAAGTAAAAAACAGAAATGTAATTGCTCTCTTCACCCTGTCATCAGGATAAATACAATAACTGTAGGTTTGGTAAGATGAGATATTGTCTGTTTAAAAAGACGACTCTTTGGTAAACTAATTAAAAAGTTTCTAAATAAAGGCCATCTGTACCTTTTGTCTTCCTTCTTCTAAAGCAGCTTCCAGCTGTCTGGCCAATGCTGTATATTCTGCTGATTTCTCTTTAAACTTAAGATTGCTATGCTTAAGACATTCTTCTTGGTTTGCCAGCTTCTTTTCAAGTTCTTTATTTTCCGCATCCATCTGTTCTAATTTTCTTTTTACAGAAAACATATATTTTAAAATTATAGTGTGTAGAGAAAAATGTAACACCAATTTTAAGTCAATTTAATACTTACTGTTTAAGGTTTTCACACTTCAACTGAATAAGATAATTTTCCTCTTCCAGAGAAAGCTTTCTCAGAAGATTATGATTTGCATCAACCTAAAAGGGGGAAAAAAAAGTTTTCCTGGTTATTTTCTTTATAACCAACTTCCAAAGAAATCTATATACTTTATTGTTAGAATAATCATAAAAAACAAGAAGACGTAAATATTATTATTACTACTACACAGAGAGACACAAAGAAATATTGCATTGGGGGCGCCTGGCTGGCTCAGTCATTAAGCGTCTGCCTTCGGCTCAGGTCATGATCCCAGGGTCCTGGGATCGAGTCCCACATCGGGCTCCCTGCTCAGCAGGAAGCCTGCCTCTCCCACTCCCCCTGCTTGTGTTCCCTCTCTCGCTGTGTCTCTCTCTGTCAAGTAAATAAATAAAATCTTTAAAAAAAAAAAAAAACTAACATTTATAAAAAAAAAAAAAAGAAATATCGCATTGTTAAAACACAAGCTCTTAAATTCCTGATTAATTTTAAAAACACTAAACTGCCTCATGAAAAATCATCTACTAAAAATTTTTCTGAAAGATAGCAAATAATACATTCTGAACAATGCTTTCTTGGAAAAGGATGTTTATTTTATTAAGTAAATTTGAAGACTACACAGTATTAATCTCCTATTGTTGGATTTTTAAGTACTCTTATAATTTCTTGTTTTACCTAAAGACAGTGATTGATAATTGACTATCTATGAAGTTGTAACTACAAGTAAAAACAATATTTGTGAGAAACAAAATAAAATAAACAAATCAACCAAAGACAATTTGCCAATATCAAGACAGAATATTCTTCCCATTGCTTCAAAAGCTATATTTATTTTAAGAAGCTTTGAAAATAAAATTTTTCTCATAATTTAATTAATGATTTAGGTTATCTATACAGATTGGCATTTTCCTAGAAAAATCTCTTCTCAGAAATTTAAATTTAGCAAAATTTTGTTTGCATGTTTAAAAATAGGATGTATTTCAAAATTAAAATCCAGATTACATTTGGAAGACAGACAGGGAATTGTTCCTAAAATTGTTTTGCAAATAAACAAAAACACTTGCTACCTCCTTGCACATGCATCTTTGAAAAAACATAATTAAAGAAATATTTATTAAGCACTTACTCTGCTAGGCATTGAATTAGGAGGTGGCTATGTGGTGACTAACTGGGCACCCATGATCTCTGTTTTGATGAAGTACAAAAGTATATGTTGGCAAAAAAATAACTGAGAAGAATCCAAATGAACTCGATGCATAATTCTAATTAAAATAAATTGTAATTTTTGTAAGGTAAATTACAATAATTTAGCTTATCCTGATGTCAAAAAATATATATGTAAATATAGCATTGCTCCTTCTCTCATGCTGTTACCATGTTCTGCAATATCTAAATATAGATTTGTACAAATAAACGAAAATGAGCAATTTTAGTTACCAATTTTTCATGATAAAATACTAAAAGAATAGCTTGCAGAATATTACAGCATCTGCAATAAACTGATAAACTGATGGAGATGGGAGTTTAAAAAAAAAAAAAAAATCAACCCCTGACAGTAGTGCCTTCAACTGGTGAAATCATTCCAAAGTTTCCTTTCACGTATCTAGTAGAAAGCAGAATGCCGGCCGGACACCTGGCCCTGCAGCTCGCTAACGGTGTGCGCCTGGTCTGCACATTTCCCCTTGCAGTGCTGCAGACTCTCCTGACACTCGTGAAGCCTCCCTTCCGCCGCCGTCAAGGAATCGCGGACGCGCTCTAACTCCTGCAGATGAGACTCCATCTGGCCTCTCAACTGAGTTGTAGCATTAGGGAAATAAGTGCAAAGTCACACATTCAGCATTAACGTTTTTACTATCTTAAATACTAGATATGCTTGTAATATAGTATTTTAGGTATAATGGTTTTAAACGAAAAGATTCAACCAAATAAATATGAATAAACATTAAGTGAGACTCTGCTATAGAGAACACATACCTCAAAAGTGGGCCGTACTTTGGTTTTCAAAAAGTTTGCTGAGTAATACAGTGCTGTATGTTAATGACATTAGAGTTAAAATTTTAAAAATATTTTTTAAAAGTTTGTTGAGTCAATGCATACAGTTTTATCAGCCTACAGGGGAGAATGTTTAACCTACTTAGGAAAGCAAACTTTCTGAATCCTGTCATTTATCTTCAAGCATAGTTATTACTAGTAAACCTGGTATGGTCGTTTGCTACTGTTCAGCCATCAAGCTAAAGTAATTGTCACTTTGTCAATCTTGTAACTCAGATATTTCAATTAGAATAGGCTTGCTGCACTCATCTTAGTCCAGATTGGTGGGGTTTATGGTGTATTATGTCAAGATAGCTCATATCATCAGTCCTCAGTAGACTGTCGTTTCATCATTAATATTACTAGGAGCAAGTCTCTCTAATTTTATCTACAGTCACCCCTTTGGCCACTGCAGTGCCTCACCGTGACAATTTTGTGGAGATGTGACAAGAAGCACCCATAAGAAATGCTTACACGGTTAATTAAGAAAAAATAACCAGACATATGGCATTTAGGATGTTTATAGGGAGGAAAACACAAGAGCTAGAGTCTTTCCCTGAGACAGGGAACACCTAGAGCTACCGTGCACATCTGGCATTCTTGATCACAAAAGATAAAACGAGAACAAAGCACACCTTTGGGACCCCAAACATCTGAGAGCCCATGAGAAAACCAGGAGACTTGACAGTGGAAAAGGAAAAGGAAAAATTTCATCTTAAAAAATGACTTTTCTGGTTTAATACCAGTTAGAAGACATTGTGACTCACGGTATCTGAAAATCACAGGCTTCTGCCCCATCAGCCTCCTGAACCGGTTTTTTAATAGACTTTTATTTACAGTGTTGCCTAGCAAAAAGAGGAGACCTTTGCGGTGGTACCTCTCGTGAGAGACAGAGACCAGGACACATGAAATGCTAAACATGCTGCTAAAAATAGGTGAAAAGTAATTCTAAGAAAGTAGTAAGTTGCATGTTTGGTGGGCTATCTTTATCTCTGTTTAACCAGCAGAATGCCTGCTCTGGCTGACCTCTTCTTCACACTGTGCCTCACTCAGACTTCTCAATCCCAAGACGTGGGGGCAACCCAGAGACAGTCACCTTATTACACTCAGTTGGAAGTGACTGGTAACATCCCATGACCTCTCCAGCCGGGAGTCAGTGTCCTACGACTTTCACTACTTCCTTACCAAAACAACATGAGAAGACCCAAAGAGGGATGTGGTTTCACTTAAAAAGTTAAAAATATTCACAAAAACATCATAACTTGCCAACACTGGCCTTCCCCTCATTCTGTTGCAATGGGGTGATAAAAGGGAAATCATGCTGCTTTTTTAAATATTATTTTTCTTCCAAAAAGCATCTAGCAGCGAATATTTACTTTACTTTACTTTTTAGACACAAAAGATTTAGTACCCAAAACAAATAAGTGGGATTAAAAAGGAGATATATTCAAATTTGCTATTTGTGGCTGATGAAGCCCGTGATAAGTGATAACCATTTTTTTTTTGAGATATGTGAGTCTGCTCTTGTATCAGAAAAATTAAACACTTATGCTATTTTCCAAATATTAAGGAAAAAGTAAAAAAACATTCATACAAGCAAACATTTCAAGCCTGGAGGAGACACTATGTCCTTAGAAAACAAACTCTCACAGAGATTTAAGACAGATAATTCCTAGGTCAAAACTAGAGAAAATGACCACAATAAAAGAATATGTATAATATTCATAAAGTATAAAACATAAATATTAATTTATTGCTTAAAACATCAAACTCACCTTCTCTAATTTTTTATTTTTGTTTTTTGTAATTAGGTTATTTTCACGTAGCAAATTTTCGCATCTGCTTTTCACCATTTCAGCTGCTTCTTGCAATTTTTGTATCTGAAAATAAAATATATTATTAGAGTAACATATTTTATTAAGACCATAAAGTAAATTAAAAAACTAAACATCTGAATTTTTAATTTTAAACAAATCATTATTTCCCTATTAACACCCTCAAAATCTTTATCTAATGTTATTCCTACTTTAATACAAAAATCGCTCAGTGCTCTGAGGTTGCTCCAATCCACAATCCTTTTATGATTTACCTGTCTTTTCACATCAATATTTCTAGACTCTCCCCTTGAGCCTGAATATTAGAGAGATCTTTATTTGCAGGTCAAGGTCACCTTAAAGAATCAAAAAAAAAAAAAAATCTGAAGACTAAGGAGTAACTGAAATATGCTGACATGTATGTCCACATGCAGTTTTGGGAAAAGTCACATTTATTATAACAAAATAAAATACATTTTTGTTTTCTTAAAAAAAAACATCAATCTCTGGTCCAAACTAGCTCCCATACCAATTATTTTACACTTAAAACAATGCTCAAAAAAAAAAAAAAAAATCTGAGGCCTTTATACAAAGCCCAGAGCCTAGAACATGCACATTATTCTTGCTGAGGGATTAAACCCAAACACCCAGCTGGACGACCCAGCTGACATTCTCAGTAACAGGCCCACAGTCCACCACAACCTCCATCCTACCTCTGATAAGTTCCACATGACTGCAGGATTCTAACTAGATGTCTTGACTCCATTTTTCCATCTTAACCATCCAGATGAACTTCCTTCCTACTTATCAACAGGATGCCCTCCTTAAGCTTTTATCTTTAGTTCATTATTCTTTAATGCAAATGCTCTCTTTTCCAGTAAAACCCAGCTCTTTATTGACCAGTTTGTTACCATCATTAAGGACCTGCATCTTGTAAAGTTTTTCTTGAATACTACAAAGTTTCCAAAACATAAGGTTTTCTATAAACTGCCACTGAACACAGCTCTATTCCATATATATTTTCACAACTCTTATCCAGGTCTTTCATGTGAGCAAATCAGAATTTCATTTTATTTATTGGGAAAAAGGGAGTACTGCGTTTTAATGACCCTAGAAGGGAGTTATTATTCTAAATCAATGCCATTAAATATCCAAGATGACAATATACTAAGTTTAACAATATTATTCATAAGATTTATATTACACCTACATAATTAACTTTAGATCTACTTTTAGGAATAGCCAATACATACACAGTCAATGTTTGAATCAGGAATCAGCAGAATCATCTACTTATAAAAATATGTGGGACCTTAAGAAATATATGGGACATATATTCTATCATAAAATAATAGCTCTACCTTTCTTCAGTTCTGCTTATTTAGATCATAAAAAAAGTACAGTGTTTTAAATTGCCTACAAAATTTAACAATAAAATCAGTGAAATAATCACCTGAGTTTTATATACTTCAATAAGGGTCTTCTGTTGTTTTTCTACTTCTTGCAATTCTAAAAGTTCATTTTCAACAGAAACCACCTCATCCTTCAAAGCATCAAGTGTAGTCTAGCAAGGAAAATATAAATAGATTTTGTAAATCATTAGAATTCATTTATACTCCAGTGCTAGGATTATAAAAACATCTCATTTATTGAAAGGTTAATAATCACTGTTACTGCATATAATTACCACTTCAATTTAAGTATTTTCAAAAGTCAGTAATATTCATGAGTAACTATAATAAGACTTGTATGTAAGACATATATTTTTTAAATTTTTCTAAAACTTTTAAAATACCATGTTCTTAGATGGGAAGACTCATACTATTTGACATATCAGTTTTTTCCAAATGGGTAACACTTTAAATGCAATTTCAACCAAAAGCATAATAGTTGGGAGGAGGGGGAACATGACAAAATTAATTTTAAAACTCATACGGAAAAATAAACGGGAAAGACTAATATAATTCTGAAAGGAATATTAAGGTAGAGAATCTCAGTACGTATTAGATATTAAGATGTATAAAGAACTAAAAATTTCAAGATACCAACATAAGAATATAGAGGTCAATGGAACAGAAACAGAAAAATACACTAAAGTTATATTTAGTATATGATAAAGATTGAATTTTTAAATCAATGAGGAAAATATGGATCACTAAATAATGGTAATAAGACAACTGTTTAACTATTAGAAAGAAAAAACAGATGAACTACTTGCCTCCACCCAACATTATTTTTTATATTTATTTATATTTTAAAAATAAAGTTTTAAAATTTTTCACAGAAGATACAGCTAAAATTTTGATTTTAGGATAGCAAAACCCCTACTAAGCATAAAATCAGAAGAAGATATCAAGCACTGTAAGGGTTTGGGATTTTACCCTCCAAGTTGACAAGTGAGCCTGGAACAGTTTCACGCATATTAGCAGAAGACGTTGAGACTCCTGGGTCAGAGACACAAAACTTGATTACAGCAAGAGCGGTAGCCAGATGTCAGATTTGCATTTGTCTCCCAAGCCCCGGTTCCCCTAGAGCGACACAATGAGGGCCAGATGACACCTGCACACGCAGTGGGATGCACTGCAGAGGAGCAACCCCGAGTTTAGGGAACCCAGATCTCTCCTAACAGGCAGTAAGCACGTCTACCCTTTGGTAAGAAAACATGGCTGTCTTCCAAGGATGCTCACTATACATCCTTGAAAAGATAGTCTGGATTGCAGGCAGTCAGTGCTTCTATTTATAAGATACGCAGAAATGTGACAGACTTAACAGAAGCCATAAAAGAAAAAAAAAATGTATCGATACTTGTGTGTAAATATATCTCTCTAAATTTCATTGCCCCCTCAAAAAATTTAAGAGGCAAATAAAATGTAAAAGAGAGTAACAAATTATGACAAAAGATTAATACCCTTAGTACAGGGTTCTTACATATTAATTAGAAAAAAAGACATATAAAGGATAATGAATAGGTAATTCATAAAGACAGAAATGTACATGATAGAAAAATACATGAAAAAACATTTACTAGTTATTGAAAAATGCTCTAGACACTGGATATTCCTTTATTAATGAAGGAAAGAACCAAAAAATTCCTTCCTTCATGGGGCTTATGTACTCCACATATAGACAGACACAAAGGGGATAGATGAACAAAAAACAAGAATATGAAGTAAAACAGATCATACACAAAAGCAGGATAGGAATGACATGTTGGGGATGGGCCAGGGAGGCCTCCGGAGAAAGGGACCTCTGAGCAAACACTGAAAGGAAGTGTGGCTCTTTGAGGGAAGAGAATTCCCACAGAGAAAGGCAACTGTGGGACAAGCCCTGGCCAGTTAGGGGAAAAACAGCAAGGCTAATGTGGCAGGAAGGGAGAAAACAAAGGGGAGAATGGAAGGAGATGAGGTCAGAGAAGTACTGGAAAGCCAGATGGAACAATGCTTTGTAAGTGTTTATTAACCAGATATGATTGGAGGGTTTTGGGTGGAGCAGTGACATGGTCTGACTTACATTTGTATGGGAACTACGCTATGCTGCACTGAAAGCTGACTGCAGCGGCGAGGGCGGACGCAAAGGGGGGTCAGGAAGTCACCGCAACTATGAGATGATGGTTGCTTAAACCAAGACAACAGCAGTGGTGCTGGGGAGAGGTGGTCAAATCCTACATCTATGTGAAGATCTGTTGACAGACTGGAAGCAGGTGGGAGAGAAAGGAGTCAAGGATGACACCAGATGAAAGGTCGGATGATTGTTGTTAACTGAGATGCGGACAACTGTAGGATGAGCTATTTGGGGGAATACAGGAGCTCTATTTTAAACATGCTAACTTTGAGACACCTGTTAAATATCTAAGTGGAGATTTTGAGTAGGCAATAGAAGATATGTCTGGAATTCAGGGGCAAGGTCTAGGCTAGAGATACAAATTTGAGAGCCCCCAGGATACAGACGGTAATTAAAGGCCCAACACTAGATGAGATCACCTAGCGAATATGGAGAGAGATGTTTTAAAATTGTCTAGTACTGGGAAAAATATAGTGACCCATATGATGGGTAATTTGGAAATATATAACACCAAAAATGAGCCTTCCTTTTGACCATATAATTACAATCCTAGAAATTTATCCTAAGAAAACAGGCAAAAAGACTCAAAGAAACTACCCACATTTTTATTTATAGTAGCAAAACACTGGAACTAGTCCAAACTCCCCAAAACTATATGCTAAAATGGTAACTTTAGTTTCTTTGAGTTGTGAGATTACAAGTGATTTTTAAATTTTTCCCTTTATGCTTTTCTGTTTTTTTTCAGCTCTTTATAGTGAACAAATAGAACTTACAACCATCCAAATAAACCCTTGCAATTTCAAGAGAAGAGGTCACTGGGTCTTGGAACCAATATCAGCTAGATTCTTTTTTCATTTGAAATGTTTTAAAATCTAAAATTATTCTAAAGTCATTAAAAGTAACAAAATACATCTAGGCAATTTTACATTACAGAAACATATGCCAAACACACCTAGGTTTTTTTCCTTAAACAAAAATCCAAAGAATAATACATTAAAAATACATGTTTCCGAATTATTAACAGAATATAAGATATAAACTTTAACCCAATGATTCTCATACCTATGTAATTTAAAATTAATTCTACTTACCATTTGATTAAAAATTAGATTTATAATTGATGAAATATTATTTTAATCCTTTCTCTCTGAAGGTTATCAAGGAAATTAAGAAAATAAACATAATAAAATTGTTTCCAATAAATATTCATGGAGAGCTAAGTGTATGTCACATCTTCCCTGGGCATTCTGGGCATATAAAGATGGGAGATTATAAGGAGAGACTCATCCCGATTGAAAAGACTTTGGGGAGGAGGTAGCACTTGAGCTGAACTAAGGTAGGTCTTAGGTACTAGGAAAAATGATTCCAAACTGTAAATATAGTAAAACTACAGGAAGAGATACAGGAAAACATGAACAAATTGCAGGAAATAATGAGTACTCATATTTGGCTAGAGCCCAGGATAACTAGAAGACTACATTCCCTAGTCTCCCTTGCACTTAGTTGGGGCCATGTGCCTGAATAAGTAGAAGAGTAGAATGGTATGGAACTTACAGGAAGTCTCCCTAAGGGGAGATGAAAAAAAAAGGGGGGTGGGCTATAACTCATCTTTTCCCCCTGGCAATCTCCAGCAACCATTTTGGATCATGAGGGTCATAACCCAGGAATGGCAGAAAAGAGAACTAAAAAGAGGGTTGGTTCTCTGATGCCATATCTGCTTTGAACTGCCAACTCTGGCCTTTTTACATAGATTCTTTTCTGTGTTCTATTTACGATCCTCCAAAAATAGTATTAAAGAGCTGAAAATGATGCTGTCATCTTTTTTTTTTTTTTTAAGATTTTACTTATTTGAGAGAGAGAAAGAGAGAGGGAGACACAGAGGGAGAGTGAGAAGGAGAAGCAGACTCCCCGCTGAGCAGGGACTCTGATGCAGGGCTCCATCCCAGGACCCCAGAATCATGACCTGAGCTGAAGGCAGATGCCTAACTGACTGGGCCACCCAGGCGCCCCGATGCGGTCATCTTTAATCAAGTCTCATCTGGTTACTTGTATCTCTAATTGAGAACTCAATTTTTTTCTTCTCAGAAAGTATAAAAACTTCTTCCCCATTTTTTTCTCTGGTACACATACAAACCAATCACCCCTTGGATTTGATTAAGTTGGAAAATTCTTTCTGGTTATGAAGCAGCCAGGAACATACTTTCTGGTTTCAAACAGACCAGGCCTGAGGTTATATCCTATCGTAACCATGACACCTAGAAAAAAATCTTACGCATTAAAGTTAATGTAATTTTGGATGATTCAACAGCTAAAACTGAAGAACAAATAAAGTTTTTAGAAGTCGAGACAGTTATTCAACCTCATAAATCTTATTTAATATTGCTGAAAACAACTTTAACATATATCTGTGTATATACAACTATAAACACTTAAAAATCTATATACAAATATGTGTGTCTATATATGTATATATAGATATATAAACATGGATATATATGTAGCTTTAGAAGTTGCATATTATAATGATCTTCTAATACCCTTACAAACATAAAGGTCAAAATGACACAAGAGCACTATCCTAATCATGCAACCATTCCAGCTACTTCTACTAAGTTGTCATTGGACAATATACTCACATACACACACGAACACACATTACCTTTTTTTAAAAAAAAAAAAAGATTTTATTTTTAAGTAATCTCTACACCCAATATGGAGCTCAAACTCACAACCCCGAGATCAAGAGCTGCATGCTCCACCAACTGAGCCAGCCATCGCCCCAGGACACACATTACCTTTAATTTTGTATTCTCAAGATTCAGAGTTTCATTTTCATATTCAATTGAGTGAAGTTTTCTAAGAATTTCTTCACATGAATTTTTTCCAAGGTCTTCCACTTTCTTCAGGTCTTCCAAAAGATTTGCAACTTGCCTTTATGAGATAAATGATATATTTTATAAAAGTCATAAAAATTTTCATTCAAATAATACTTTTTAAGTGTGTTTCTGAAATGATGTTGCTAGGGTATGTGGTTTTAAAGTTAGTACAAGTCACTAGAACAAAGTGAACAGGAAGCAGTTATCTGCCAGGCTACTACCTGCAAAACCTTGATTAGCAATATTTACTCACTGAGGATGCCAATGAAAAATTGCACACCATTCCCTTTGCTATTCAGTAAAATATCTGAACTATTATCTCAGTGGCCATCTGTCTCTCATTCACACACATGCACATACACACACACAATCTCAAGGCCAAGGTTAAATAAAAGGATCAAGTGAGGCAATAACTCACCTCTAGAAGCGAATTATACATGCTAGTTTACAATGATAAAATTGAAGAGAATATACAGAAAATAAAACATTTAAAAACAAATGTGCAGGGTTCATTACTATTAGTTTATCAGTAATAAATTTCAAAGCAAAAAAGATAAGCATTTTTACTCATTGATTTTCTTTGTTATGCAATTAAGGCACTTTAAGGAACAGTAATTTTTAGGATTTTGAAAGCATTTGTGCTGTTATTGCAAGCTCTGTTATATATTCTTACTTACACATTCTTGTTTGGTAGAGAACTATCACTTCCATTTTAAGACAAAGTAGTGTTAACATTTAACTGCAAATAATAGATGACACATACCCAATTCCAAATACTAACCTACAAAATTCAAAATGTGAACACCAATGCACTTTTTAGTGGGTAATCATTTTATTGTATTTTTAGAATAGAATAAGAAAAGTCTTTAAAATTATAAATAGCAAAAATATCGAATCATATGGACAACCTTCACCACATGTAATCCAGAAGAACCAAAATGCAAACTGCTTAAAGAGGAAGGAACTGAAAACACTTCTTATTAACCCGTACAAAGATTCTAAATTTTTTTCTTACTTTTGCATTGTTTCAATCTGAACTTCCAATTCAGTTTTTTCTATTAGAATTTTCTCATAATGACTTTTCCAGGCATTGGAAGCTGAAATTGTTTCAGACAGCTTGGCTTCCTAAAAAATACATCAAGTACTCATCTTATAATTGAATAACACTTTGGTTTCATGCAGGGCTCTAAACACAAATACAATATAAACAAGGAAACATCCTATAAAGGATGGAATTTTCGATATGGAAAATTTTAGTGTACAACTCTGAATATAGGAAACTTTTAAAGTAAATGTTGATAGTATCTTTATAGTAGTATTGTTTTAACGCGCATTGTGGCAGTTCCAACACTACATTTTAAGGATGTTGATAGAACTATTTTCAAACGTTTCATAATTAATGAAGATAACTTCCTTCCTATTTCTTGAGCTTTTCATTTTGCATTCTATATATAGAAGATGATAACAACCACATAAGCATCAGAGGAGAAGGAAGCCCTCTTTTGATATATATAGAAGCTACCTGCAATTCCATAATTCCATAGCATTTAATAATGCAGCCTTATTTATTGTTCCTATAATGATGTCAAGCTGTTTTGTAGACATTCAACTTCAAACATTGTTACTGTCAACAAAGACATGAAAACTATAGTAGTGGCTTGTCGACTTTGAATGTGAGCTCCCCGAGGTAGAGATTTTTGTCTGTTTTGTTCATTGCTAGGGCCTTGAAAGTGCCTGGCATACAGAAGATGCTCAATAAATAACTGTCAAATGAATTTACTCTTTACAAACCCACCTAGTGAGCTATAGTCATTGTGTCCCCTGTCTACATTCTACAGGACGACAAACTCACTGGGAGGACAATAACAATAATTATTAATCAGAAGACCCAGAAGTAATAATGATAGCAGACAGTATTTATTGGGGGCTTCTTTCTTTCCTTCTATCATTCATCCAGTCACAGAACAAGCATTTATTTAGCATCTACTATATGCAAGACTTTTTTGGCTTATACTTTTTTACAGTAATGTTGTTGATACATTGAATAAAGCCTAGTATTCTGTTTTCATATTTTATGTAAAATGAATTTTAATTTGCACAATGAAGTATATAAGTTGGGATATATATATATATATATATATACATATATATATATAAAGTGTAAGTTAGGCAATATACTATAATGTAAAGATACTTGGAAATTTTATCTATAAAATAAATGCTATGAAGGGAATTCAAGATATGATATGACTGTTGTGGGACTACTTCAAAAGGAGTGGTCAAGGAAGGCCCCTCTGAAGAGATGACAATTAAAAAGATACCTGAATGATCAAAAAAGAACCAGCTATTGTGAATCCAAGAAGAACATTACAGCCAGAGATAACAGCAAACAATAAAACTCTACTCATTAGAGGAATAGAAAGGAGGCCAATATGGCAAAATTGTAGGATGGCCAGGCACTGTGCTTTGATATATATTTCCTCATTTAGTCCTCTCTACAATCATATGAAATAGGAATATTATTATCTCCTATTTTATAGATGAGGAAACAGAATCTTAGAGAGGTTAAATACCTCAGCCAAAGTCACAAGATGAACAAGCAGAAGAGCCTTCCTGTACCATGATCTGGGGTATGCGTGACATGATGCTATCTACACAGGAAAATCCCGAGAATGTTAATGACTTGATTAGCTTTCACCACTCAAGAATATTTTCAGGCATTCAACTCAGTCTAATGACCTTCTAGATTTTGAATTTAGTCCTTAATTCTTTTTGTCTAGTTAGATTCTTCTGAATGTCATTCGTCTTTAAGTGTTAACACCCGAGCTTATAAAATATCAAGTTGTTTTGTTTACACAAGAAAGTTTATGCAAGTCCACTTTCATTTCTAAAAGCTTCTAATAATTCTATAAGCCTTAACATCAGTTCTTAAGAGGTGGAATACCCATGAGACATTAAAAAGAGTAAATACTTTATCAATTGCTAATTGAATAAATACAATAATTCATCAAAAGCAACAAAGCACTAAGTCCAGTTTTCAACTTTGTACTACACCCAAAGATAACTTTCACATGGTGTGTTTACGTCAGTGAATGGCTTTAAGTGCATTACAAAGTTCAAATGAAGTGAATTACTGAATACAGTCATATGGTCTAATAACATAAATCAGCATTTCCCAAACTGGTGTTCCTTAGAACCAGTTCCAAGAGCTGTTTTGTGGGTAAAACAAGAGTTCTGTGGTTAAATAAGTGGTGAGAAACTGAGTTCAAAACTCTTCATTATGGTGTTTTACTTTGCCTACTCAGGGCCTTTAATATGCTAATGTACACTGTCCATTTCCAAGGGGGAATATGTATGAAGTGCTACCCTTAGCTTGCCATAGATGCATTGGGACACTTTTAATATATCCTTTAATAAAGTTCCCAAGGAAATACTGATATAATTCAATATGCAAATGTGACATTTTCTATAACCTTTCAAAACAGACTAAAGCAAAAGAGTGTGAGTGAGGTTTTCCTAGTATCAGTAGCACTGAGAAGATTATTATATTAAGCAATATGACATTAACTACATAACCTAAGGGCATAGGACAGTTAAGGAAGAATGTATAAACTTACCTGATCTCTAATTTGGGAGGTAAGGCTTTCCATGTCTCCAGTAAAGTGTTTAAGCCTTTGTCTGTAAATTTTAGATGCCTTTTTTAGAGCTATAGTTTTTTGCTTGCTTGATTCTTTCATTGCTACAGCTTCGTGCTTATTCTTTCTCAGTTGTAAGTTCCATTCAGTTATCTTGGTTTCTAAGCTCTAAAAAAATATTAGTAGTACTTAAATTATTTTAGAACTCCAATGTTTATGTCAACATTGTAAAAATATGTAAATAATCTTCCATAGATTTTATCAAAAGGATTAATCATAGGATTAATAAAAAGCAAAACAGTAAAGAAAGGTGGTTTCACCAATGTTTATTTGTAACATTATAGAATGCAAATTTAAAATATATAAGCCTACATAAAACTAATCCTACTCTTATTAAAGATACTAATATTGGTGATTACAGTACATTTTTTAAACTTTTGTAATTAACTAGAACTTGTTAAAATTTCACATCTAGAATATCATACATAGTACTAGTTACTGAAAATCAAAAAACCGTAATTGAGCTGGAGACAATTCAAACAAATTACACAAAGCTCAAAGGAATCAGTAGCTCCCTACATATGTCAGGGCTTTTCAGTTGAAATGATAAAGGCTTAAAGGACATAAGATCAAAATCTATAGATCACAAAAAATGTAGTTGAGATAGACTTATTTTGCAAATTTTAATTTACTAGAATTAAGGGGCATGCCTTGACATTTAAAAGAGTTACATCAAGGGGAATAAAAGTACTGCTTTATCCAATGAGTAGTAACCTTATGGAAGTTACTATTCCAAGACTGAAGAGGTTTAGATGAATGAATAACTATCAGATCCACAACAGTAAGGGTGAAAAGATGTTTGAGGGGCATGTTTCTATCCATTGAATTTGATGGTGTTAATTGGGCATGACTGTTTCCTTACATAACTAGAGACAGAATAATAGGCTGGGTGGATGATGGATATGATTTAGTGTGATAACTCTCATGCTTTTATTTCAAATTATTTTAAGACTTTGTATTTAAAGTATTTGACTACTAAATATCTAAGAATTTAGAGACCTAAGGCTTTAATGCTTTTACATTTTTTGAAAGTTGTATAATACTGAAAAAAAAAATATTACAGAATTTAGGTTTTAGTTTAACATTTCTTAGACAATCATTTTAATGAAAAAAATCAAAGGAGTCAAAGTAAAAGATTGGGTTTTCTATTTAACTCCATGATCAATAAAAACTATGCTTCTTAACTTCCACTAGAATTTAGATTAAGAAGTACATATTAAATAAGATTTAAAGACTAGCCCTCTTTGAAAAGTGCACTCGGTAGATTAAGACAAGCAGCAAAATACTGTTAAACAGGGGCACCTGGGTGGCTCAGTCATTAAGCGTCTGCCTTCGGCTCAGGTCATTATCCCAGGGTCCTGGGATCGAGTCCCGCATCAGGCTCCCTATTCCGCAGGGAGTCTGCTTCTCCCTCTCCCTACTGCTCCTCCTGCTCGTGCTCTCTCTCTGACAAATAAATAAAATCTTAAAAAAAAAATACTGTTAAATAGTCTCTAGAAGTCTACTTAAACTAAAAAAATCCCATGAAATGTTTTAATAAGTTGTTGGGGGAAAACAAGTACGAGTAAGAGCAGTACAAGTCCACTGAAGAGAACAGACTCCACGGGAAGTACAGCTGCCATTCCTCTAGGAGACCACAGGGTGTCATCAGCACACCATGAATAATTGCTACACTGTCATAAAGCATTTTAAACACCAAGGTGAAATAAATCCTTTGGAACAAGATTCCAGTCAGGACTTCCTCACTAGATTTATCCTATCCCACATTTGAGCACTATTAGGAAGTATACTAAACTATCAAATTATTTTTATGGTTTCAAAATAAATGACTCTTCGCAGTCTTTTGCCAAACGAATGGACATACATTTAAAGTCAACTATTTGCCTTTCCTTATTTCCAAGGAGCTCTACATGCTGCATATTTTAAAGATAATTATTCTGTTTCTTCTAAATTGTGAAAATATTTATTCCTAACTGCTATATTATAAAGATCTTGAAAGAAAAATGGGTTAAAGTATCTTTGGAATACTTCTCAGAGAACTAAAACGTAAATTTTTCAAGACCTATTAAAATGAATTGACTCACTGGAGTCAAAACTAAAATATTAAATGAGATTTATGTTGCCAAACTGAGTTCATTATCTTTGTACTCCAAAAAGAACCTTGTGAAACCTAAATCGAAGAACTAAATTCTGACCGCCCCCCCCCCCAATAACTTAATGCCTTAAATTCCAAAATTGTATGTTACAGGGAGGGTAGAAAAATCAGTAACCTAATACAACTTCTTGTAATTATTTCTAAACAGTAGGGTTTTTGTAAAGGAATTTAAAGTATTAGAAGAATGTCATGGCAAAATCTTAAGATTTTAGTCTTATATTCTCTAAATTATCATATGAAAATTGTTAAAATTAACTTTAAAATATCACTTAATATTTCATATTTAAATTGAAGAAAATGTTTTCAAAAATTTCCCAAATGCTATTTGAGGACATAAATAAAACTTGTGTAAGATAATTTGTGATAGATGATTATCTGAGGTGTTAAATCACGTGTATTCTATTGAATTTACCATGACAGGCTAATGCAATATCAACTCTAGTTCATCTGTAATGCCCTAGGACTCCCATGCAAACGACACAGGGAACCAATGGGGGAAACTGCTTAAAAAGCACAGGTAGGAGGACAAAGGATAAAATTTACATTCCGCATAAGCCTGCTTAATGTCCCCTTACTGGGCAAAAGCTTTTCATCCTTGAAGAAAAACAAAAACCAAACACCCCAAGCGCAGTCTTGAAACATGCCACAGGTGCAAACATCTGCCATGATTCAGGAGTGCAAAAGCAAAGAGAAATTTAACACCGAGGTCCTCACACTCCAGGGGGGTTATCATTGTACACTTCTCTTCTCCAAGTGAGAACACTGCTTCTTTTCCTTTGGCAAAAATAATGACAATAGATCCAGTTAGCTTGTGTCATGTCATAGCGACCTCAAGTTCTTATTTCAAAGTGCCTATGAGGCTTCCAGAAGAGTATTAAAACCACTGAGTTTAAACCAAAATATTCCCCTTAATGACACTGCTAAAAAAAACTGCATGACAAGAATGTTACTCAGTTTTCTAAACACCAAAGCTAAGTAACTGATTTTAGGGTTGTTACCATTCATGACAAACACAAAAAATAATAAGCATTTACTGACTGCCTACTAAATGTGAGTATGTATTTATGTGTAGATGTACAAAATAGACAGGAATACTATATCCCAAAATATTAATAATGATTTCAGTATTTTTAAATTATTTTAATTTTTTCCTTTGTATTTTACAAATTTTCCACAATAAACATAAATTAACTATATAATGGGAAAGATATTTTTTTTTTTAAATTCAAGCTCTATAAATCCTTCCTAGACTGGTATTAAAGAGAGAGAGCATTTCTATCTTGGGATTTAGAACCAAATCTTTAGATGGGCCAGAAATCTTAAGATCTGCCTCAGATACGTATTTCCCATGGCAACACTTAAATTGAATTCTTCCAAAACCACCAAATTCCAGAACTAAGGAAGGGCTTTATAGTTGTTCATTAATTTTATCACTTAAACTATAAAAATGACTGAATATTTATAACCTTTATGTATTCTTTTAATTTATCATTCTCTGCTTCCTTTTTATGAATTTGGAACTGTAGTCGTTCATGTACTACTTTTACTGATTGTGAAAAACGGTTTGCTTTCAAAGCATTTGCCTGTAACATAGAAAACAAAAAAAATGTGTTATTTGATATATTTCTCCACAATCTTTAACTTTATCCATATTTAGACATGATCTAAAAAGTTGATAAAAAGCAAAGCACCACTTTACATTAACCATGACCCCCCCCCCATTATAAATTGTACATAAAACTATGGGGCTATTTTCCCCTCCCCCTTTTTATTTAATGGCTCCTGATAATCTCCTTTTAAAAATTCCTACCTACCCTAAGTAAATTATATCTAAAATGCTCCTATAAACACTAAAATTCCTTAATTTATACTAAAATTGAAATACAAATTTATTCATAGTTCCTAATATATAGTGATTTATGCAATTACCCTGACTTAAAGACCATAAAATCTTTTAAAAAGAAACTAAAAAAACTTGTAAAATATCCAAATAATGTAAAAACACTTCTGTGTCTATTTCTGAGGATATGGGGGCCAGGATGGAAAGAAGGAAAAGAGGGAGTCAATATTAAGAAAATATGATGGATTAAGCTCAAAATTTGCTTACCTTTTCATTCTGAAACAAACAAGAAAGTTCTTGAATATAGGTCTCCTTTTCAAGTACCTTCTTCTTAAGATTCTTCAGCAAATATAATGTAAGAGTTAGAAATATCACAATTTGGATAATGTTGGCTAATTTTATAAAACCAAGCAGCATATAAATAAAAAATGTCAGAGTAGACACAAAGTATAAAAAGACTTACAGTATTTTCACTTTCATTATCAGTTAGCTTCTCTAACATGCTGGATAAACTGTCCCCTACCTATGAAAAAAAGATATTATAAATCAGTATTGACAAACATAGTTCTCTACATATAAAAGTAGGAAGAGGAATAAGCATCACTTAAGAAATTAATACGGACAACTATTATGCACTAATATGCAACTATTAGTTCAGATTTTTAAAAAGGTCATCAGATGGATTTTTGCCTAAGTGTTCCAAATCATCTTTTGTCCACAGTTTATGAGATTATATACTAATTTCTAAATAACACCTCAGACAACACAAGCCAATGACACAAAAACCACAAAAATCTTGTATACAAAGGAAGCTCACCGTGCTGCTTATAAATAGGTAAAAAATATAAACCACCTTAATTTTAGCAAATAAGATTATTTTTAAAGAATCACAGCACATTAGTAAAAGAATTCTATGTAGATATTTTAAATGAGAACATAGAAAAATGTTTATTCATTTTGAGGGTCACACTCCTGCTTGGGAATGTGAAAAGCTATGAATTCCTTTCACCCAAAAGTATTTGTGCCATGTACATCTAATGCAAAATTGCACACACAATTTCATGGACTGCATGAAGCCCACTCTTGGGACTCTGTAGAAGGACACAGTGGAATTGCTTGGCATACATATATTTTCATTTCTCTTGGATATAAACAACTTGTTCACAGCAGCTTTATGCATAACAGCCAAAAACTGAAGCAACCTAAATATCCATCAACTGAGGAATGGACAAATAAAAATGGAATAGCCATACAATGAACTATTATTCAGCAATAAAGAGGAATGAAGCACTGACATGTGCTACAACATATTTGACCTTGAAGGCACTATGCTAAATGAAAGGCGGTTATGAAGAACCACATTTTATATGAATCTATTTACATGAAATTTCCAGAATGAGCAAATTCATAAAAACAGAAAGGAGATAATAGGGTAAGGAGGGGTGGGCGGGGTTGGGAGGTAGGCGAACTTCTAAAGGACCTGGGGGGGGGGTTCTTTTTGTGGTGATGAAAATGCTCTAACATTGACTGTGGGGATTGCTGCACAGTTCTGCAAATACACTCAAAATCACTGAAGTGTGCACTTTAAATGGGTGAATTGTATGGTATGTGAATTATCTCAACAAACTGCTAACCCCAAAAATAAATGAATGTATGAATACAATGGTACAATGGAGCTTAAATTCTAAGAAAATTTTATTTTCATCAGCTGAAATGCTGAAATGAAATATAACAATGAAAAATTCTGAGATAGAAAATACAAATATATTTTCTATAAAAACATGCTGCTTTCATGTAGAACTATTTGTGAAACGTTAAGAGTAAGGGTTAGTTTCATGATTGACATTTCAAACGAAAATTCAAGAATTATTTCCATTTCAAATATACCAATAATTCAATTTCTACAGTTTCAGAAATAGCAAATCCTTCAAGTGAGAAATATATCTATTAAATTAGTGCTTAGGGGTCCTTACTTGTTGGTATTCTGTCTTTCTAAGATGTTCTAAAGCTTGTTTTACACGTTTAAAAGTGTCTAATTCTTTTGTTAATATTTCCTTCTGTTTAGAAATCTTCTTCAAATTGGATGCAAAAAGATTAGCCTGACAAAATATAAGAATCACATACCCATTTTAAGATACAGCATTAAAAAAAAAAATCTAAAGATACAGCATTAAGACACTCTAAAATACAACATTGCTATTATCAAAGAATACTTTATCCTAGTAACAAAATCATTTTTGCATATAGTAAGAGTAAATTTTGCCAAGCTTATTAATAGTACATTAAAGTACATTGCACAGGGGCGCCTGGGTGGCTCAGTCATTAAGCGTCTGCCTTCGGCTCAGGTCGTGATCCCAGGGTCCTGGGATCAAGCCCCGCATCGGGCTCCCTGCTCAGCCAGGAGCCTGCTTCTCCCTCTCCCACTCGCCCTGCTTGTGTTTGCTCTCTAGCTGTCTTTCTCTCTCTGTCAAATAAATAAAATCTTTAAAATAAATAAATAAATAAATAAATAAAGTACATTGTACATTAAAGTAATGAAATCAAAATAAGGGCTTAAGCCCCGAAGTGTTTCAGGCATTTATTTTAATGAAACTAATAGAATACAATCTATTTTTGTCTCTAACTCAAACTTCAGTACACTGAAATTTTAGAATACAGGCTTCTATTCTATACAAAACTATAGAAAATAGATATATTTCATCTCTTAGAATATTTGTTTAAATTCACTCTTGAAAGAGTTGACTCTCTAGTTCAATTTTGGATAAGTTAAGCACCAAGGTTAGCCTCTTAACAAGTGCATGCCTGAGATTATCTCTGAAGAAAAGAATTGCCCCTAATGACATAGGAGACTGATAAACCTGCAATTTTTAATATCAAATACCAGGATGTGAGCATAACTGTGTTAAGATACAAGACTGCAGTTAATGCATTCTGAGTACTATGCTAGCTGTCTATTTTATTAGATGTTCGTAAGTCAGGTACTCACATTTTCAAAACTAATCTCTTCAACGGTATCCTTAAATAATGGCAAAAATAATTCTACAGAACAGGTTGCCAACTCAGCTTCCTTAAATGTTGCTTCCAGGTCAGTCTTTTCATTTAGGATGTCCTGCTTTAGACTAATTAGATACGCACAAATAAAATTTAAGTTAAATCTGTCACATAAACTAGTTATACTTTTTATGCAAATATAGCACAGCGTTAACTAAATATTACAGTTCCACAAATTGCTCTCCAAAATATAACAGTAAATGGTCACTGAAAATGTATGAAATTTTTCCTATACTCCCCTATTTTTCTATACTTAATATACACAGAAAAAGTTTTTAAAACGTTTAGACATGTAAAACACAAAAACCACCAACAGCAATGCTTCATTGTGCTACTTGTAATTGTTCAACATCTCTTTTCTGGTTTGTAAAATGATTTGTGTGAAGGTGTTTATGTCTTTTTTACTTCCCTTTTTACTCCCTACTCCAAACCCAAAAGATTTGTCTTTCTAGACCTTATTCCCAAATGCTTTCTTGAAACTTGCTGTTCTTCACAAAAAAATTCCTCCAGAAGAACAAATAAGCTAAACAAATGGAACACAAAAAACTAAAGCTCTCCACATTGCAAAAATCCTTCACACTTGGCTTTATAATACATTATCATCATTCAAAACAAAACTATTAATATTTGCCTTCTTGATTACCTAGACACTACTGTGTATCACTGTAAGAGACATCTCTTTGGTTACATTTTTACGTCCTGAAATCAGGATGCTTCCTGTAATCTTTGTTAAGAAGCAGTCCTGAGCTCTTTCCTGCACATGCCCAGAACTAAAAGTGTCAAATGCTTTCAAGAATGCCCCAGAGATGGGGTGTAGCACTTTTTAACCCCTAGGAATGGACGGCCATAGAGGGGTTGAAGGAGCTGGTGAACTAGGAATGTTTAGCAACATTCCAGAAGCAAGACTCCAATATAGGCTTGCTGAATATTATAAGAGCCCAGCACCAATAAATTTTAGTTCAGTTAAAGATCGTCCTAAGAAATGCCACATCACCAATACTCTTAAAAGCAAGGACAACTCTGAGTCAAAAAGTGACTAAGAGTTGGATACTGAGTATAAAAAAATTTTGAGAATACCCTACTTTATTTCACTTATGTTTTATTTTTTATTTTTATTTTTTTAAAAGCATAGTTACTTGAAGTCAAAAATCTATGTATAATTAAGTTTGAAGGGGCTTTTTCAATATTTATAAATAAAATAAATCATAAGAAAGCATTGTATCTTTCTTCAATAGGCAGCTTTTTTTCTTTCTTTACAAAACAATATAATGGCTCATCAACAACTGATGGGATCTTAGAGGCTATGTCAGAAAGCAGACTGTGTTCTTAATTACTGCTGGCTTAACGTGATGGGTATAAGATGTTGGCTATAAATGACAGTTGTCCATTATTAAAAACCATGGGCAGAAGAAAGTCAAGAATGGTTATATATGACCAAATATCACTGTCATTTACAACAAGCTAAATAGAAACTGGACTATACTATCAATGGTGACAATAATGGTGTTTTGAGGCTGTCATTTTGGGGGGTCCATGGGTGGCTCAGTTGGTTGTCTACCTTCAGCTCAGGCCATGGTCCCGGGGTCATGGGATCAAGCCCTGCATCAGGCTCCCTGCTCAGCGGGGAGCCTGCTGCTCCTCCTGCTTGTGTTCTTTCTCTCTCTCAAATAAATAAATAAAATCTTAAAAAAAAAAACTTGTCATCTTGGTAAGCAATGAGTCATATAAATAGCAAGTGTATTCCCTATTTTTTTTAAGATTTTATTTATTTGGGGGGAGGGGCAAAGGGAGAGGGAAAGAGAAAATCTCAAGCAGACTCCCCACTGAGCGTGGAGCCCAACGCGGGGCTCAATTCCAGACCGTGAGATCATGACCTGACCGAAATCAAGAACTGAACACTCAACCAACTGAACCACTCAGGCACCCCGTGTATTCCTTATTCTAAAGGAGATAGCAAAATATGACAGGTATTTGTTATATAGCAATGTTCCAAATGACAGTGAATTAGTACTCATGAACTACATTTCCAATATTCCATAGTACTTCTATTTTCATTTATCTTAGCTATAAGGCTTAATACTTTAATAATTCTCAATAGATAAGGCTTTCATTTTTATTTGCTTTCATTAAGATTTCAAAAACCTAGCCCAATTCTGCTAAATGAGTACTGATTTGTAATCAGGGGAAATAAATATATGAATTGCTAGATTTGAAGAAGATACTCTTGAAAGAATGCTGTATTTGATTCAAATAATTTACAGTATGGACAAAACATGAAATGTTGAAATCAGAAAATTAGATATCCCCTGCTATTATTGAGAATACCAGCTGAGATGACTTTCACTGGCAGCCTGTGGTAAATGTTCGTCCTCTGGTGTACTTGTAAAATGAGAACATAGTTTCTCTGAATGACTTCCATCAATTGAAGGCTTCTCCATAAATTTGGTAAATGGATTTATAGGTGGCTTCCACAACAACTTTTCTTCATAAGCTGAAAGCTAGGAAATATTTTAGTTATTAAACTTATCTCAGTAGGTTCTTTTTTCTGTCATTACTCTATAAAATAAAAATCCTAAACATGTATAAAGAATTATATTTTACAGACAAAATAGAAATTATAACTGCTACTCATTTGTGATACTAATTCAAAAAGTATCAAAATTGCATTGCCCAAGCATTCAACAATTGCCAATTCCATACTTTCCAAAAGGCCTGTTATTTTCTACATAACCACAAGAATGTAGAAATTTTTATTAATCTATTTCTTGAAGTATTATAGTATCTTAATCCAGTCAAACTAGAAAATAAATATAAAAACTACGGTTAACTCTGGTCCTTAGTTTCATTGTATCTACCCAATAGGAAATGTATGTTATGTATGCCTAGAATAGAAATTTCATATACTTTTCAAAGTATTTGGCAACAATAGCTACAAAAAGATTAAGTTATTCTTTTGAAAGTAGACCTTACAAAATTAAATTAATTTATTCCTACTTCCCAGCTCAATCTAGGATACTCTTTGGTGGTAACAAATAGACAGATACTTCTAAGTTTTACTAAACAACTGTTTTCACTCAAACTTAGCGGTGTCATTTTTTAAACAGGAATACGCATGAATTTCTTCAGAACTGTTCCATTTTAAGTAATAAATTAGTGCTTTAGCAATCATTAAGGCTGTGTTTTCACAACTCTAATATATGGTAATGTGTCTCCCTGACTTCATTTTATATTTATACAAAATCAAATGTTATATTTAAGATCTTCAGCGTTTTTCAGAGATATTTTACCTCTTTGTAATTTATTTTTATAAACCTGTATTTTACAATACATTTGGTCAAGAATTTTCAATACTTTAAGTAGATGTGAAGAAATTATAAGTTGAAAATTACTTGTATTTCTAAAATGACACTTTGAAAGTGTCTGTAAAAATACATCTATTTTTGTCTGAAGGTTCTATACACTACAAAAACAAGTATTTAGGATATAGACCAAAGAAATGCATGCTCATATTTTTGAAATACCAACAACTCATGTACAAATGGAACTGCTAATTAACCTACAGATATCTAAGATGATCTACTTGAATGCTGAAATATGAAACATTTGTTGGTAAGACATAACAGTATTTTGAGCTATCTGAAGTCTTAAAGAATTAAAGAAGAATTAAAAATAGATGGATACAAAAAATCAAATGAAAAACCAAACCTAAGAGTGAAGAAGAATATGATCTAGATAAATCACTGCAATCAATAGTACTATCATCTACTGATTTGTTTGGTTCCAATAGCTACCCCACTCACAGGGGAACTGGTATTTACCTTTCATTCATTCACTTGTTTAAAATTTCTTGCTCTGCACACTGGAATCTCAAGAAAGAATACCTTATTTACATTTGAATCCTTAGCAGCTACAAGCCTTATAAAAGCTAAGCAGTAATTGAAGGAGAGGACTCAAGGCTTGGAGCAGTTAATGTGATGAATAAAGGCAGTTGCTTTTTACTTATTCACTTCATTGATTCATCTTTTGGGGGAATCATTAAAAGAAAAATGTTTCCTATATTTTGAATAAAAATTCAAAAATAAATATAAGAGGATTAGGGATCTTCAATTGGTAGGCATATTTTATTTTTTTTTAAGATTTTTATTTATTTATTTGACAGAGAGAGACACAGCGAGAGAGGGAACACAAGCAGGGGGAGCGAGAGAGAGAGAGAAGCAGGCTTCCTGCAGAGCAGGGAGCCCGATGTGGGGCTCGATTCCAGGACCCTGGGATCATGACCTGAGCCGAAGGCAGACGCTTAACGACTGAGCCACCCAGGTGCCCCAGTAGGCATATTTTATAAGATTCAGTTTGGTATTAGTATTTTAAATGAGTTCTTACTTGGCTCTGTGGGCTATTGGCAGCTATTTATACATTTTTCTAAAAGTTTTATCACAAGATGAAATACTACATTTTTCTGCTTCATCACCTGTAAAAAGTAACTGTGCCTTATCTTAAAGGGTAAACAAATAAAATTAACACACTGTAAAAACAGAGATCTTAGAATGACTCTTAGCCCAACATTCAAAAATGTTATCTTCATTACTGATTCTCAAAACAGAGAGAACTATGTAAGTCAAGTCTCAGATATATCCATAGAAATTATCAACAATTATATTCTTACAATCTAGAAATATTTTCCAGGATAAAAGTTGTTCAAAGGTTCCAAGGCACTCCACTATTTTTGTGTTGTGACAATATTATAACCAAAAACATATGTGTGCTGAACAATTTTCTTTAGCATAAAAAGTCCTACCTTTATAAAAACTGCTATCATTTTAGTGAGCCAAATGTATTCCTCTACGGAAAAGATGTTTCACAAGAAAATGTTTTCAATTACATGGAATATACTGCCAATTGACAAATATACTCCTGTACAACTTGGTGGTGAAACAAAGACACATATTCTGCACACATATTTAATAACCAAACCCCTAAAGATTAGCAACTTAAATATATTTTAATGTTTAAAGAATTAAATTTCCTATACAGAGATGACTTTACCAGTCCCCTATCAAAAAGGCATGTACTTAAAGCTTTTTCCAGGCGTGGTCACGGTTTACACTGACCCAGCTACACTCACTAAAGTATGTTCAATTTGGCCAACAACAAGCATTTGAGGGATGGCTGTTCAGGGACTATACTGCTGGCCATGGTCAGAGAAAAGAAAGATCCCAGTTCATGCCCTTCCTTAGCATCTAGATTGCTCTAAGTAAATAAACCAGCTGCAAATATATATTTAAAACTAATCTCTCCAAAGAGAAAAGCATAAGAATCTCACAGATTTCAATTTGTTTTGCCAAACATTAATTCTTGGAAAACGAGCTCCCATTGGCTTCAAACAAAAGCACACAACTTCTCCTGAAAAATTCACTGAAATATTCAGCAAAGAACACAAAGTAGATATAGGAATGCTTCTCATCTCTCTCACTATTCTTCACACTAGTCAAAGTTTACTAAAGAATTGTAGAGTCCTGCAAAACAAATGTGAGTATGACAAAAAGAAAGAGAAAAAGGCATTCTAGGTACAGGGTCAAGTACAAGCAAGAGGAAGGAATCATGAAAGGACATGATTTGCAAGGGCAAGTGGCAAAGGATGAAACTGGACACAATGAAGTGGTCACTGTATGCCAAGCTCAAAAGCTTGAATTTTTTCCTAAAGGTTAAGACAGACCATTAAATCATTTTAAGCAGGATAATAACAGATCAAAAGTGCATCTTTAAAAGATAAATTTAGTGGTATTTTGGAGAATGGACCAGGTATATGGAGGGGAGAAGAGTAGAAGCAGTGAAACCGGTTAGTAGGGTCCCAGAGAAATGAAATTCCACCATTCTTTTCCTAGGAAAAATTTTGAAGAAATCAAAAGTTGTTTCCACTGGTGATAAAAACAAACAAACAAACAAACTTGAAAAACAATGAAGGAATTAGAATAGCAAGAGATTCAGTACAGAAAGTGACCAAATATAACACTTCATTTACCCATGACCATCTGAATGGATTGCTCCACATACCTGTTCCAGAAAATGACAGCTTATCCCTTTAAGTACCAAAATTAACTTGCGAGCTTGAAGAAAACCTCCTGAAAGTATTATTTCTTCTTTCTCAAACAGAGTACAGGTAGCCTGAACATAATTTAACCATTCCTTGATGACCCAGAGGCAGCATATTAAAATGAAATACTGGGCCAGACTCACCTGTTCTTAGTCCTTAGAACCACCTGACATGGACAACTCTAAGCCACAGCAGGCCTTAGTTGCCTCTTCTACATAATGAGAAAAAAACTTTGCCAGCCAAAGCTGTGGGGAGGTTTGAACAGAATGAAGTAGCACTTACAGGTGGGGTTTTTTGTTTGTTTGAATGTTTTTTTTAAATTTAGGGTCCCTTTGGATCATTGTTGGGGTTGCTTTCCCACCAGGTCTTTTCTTTAAATTTTTTCATCTTAAAAAAAAAAAATCATACTGAGTCGATCACTATTCCTTAGAATACTTGCAGGCCTGAGTTATCTGTATAAAACCAACTTTTCCACACAATTCTTTCAAGATCTGTTCCTTACAGAATCATTACAAATCATCTACAAAGTAGTCATAAATTGAGCACTACTAAACCAGAGCCCACGGGAAAACAACTGACTTCCAAAAGAATTGAGTTTAGTGGGTAGATGTTATGTCAACCTCATTGCTATACTCAGCTCCTTGGTCTCATTCATTTGTACAATATAAACAAAGCCACTTTCTCATGCCTTTCAGTTTTTTGGGTACAAAAACCATATTATTTATACACATCAACCGTGAAAGTAGAAGAAAGAGAGGCAGAAAATGGATACCTAGCTGTTAAAGAATTAGGAACATGACCATGACATTCTTATTCTAAGCAGAAGGAAAGCAAACTAATTTTAAAAACAGGTTTTCTGTGGTTTGTTCCTTTAACTAGCCAAGTAGTGTTTAAAACTACTCCAAGAACCTCATTAATTCAAAAACACCTGAAACCTTAGTATGGGCGAGATGACAGGGAAACTTTGTCTCCGAAATAGACATCCTAAATACCTGCCCCAGTGTGGCTATGGTTTTCTCAATCAACAAGCACCCTTACTACCTATACTCAAAACCTGACACTGGTTTACTTAATCTCTTTTATTACAACCACCCCAAAGTGACTCTTATTGCCCTCGTTTTCCAGATAGGGAAACTGAAGCCAGGAAAGTTAAGTGACCGGTCCAAGGCCACACACTTGAAGGAGTTTCCTATTGAGTCTGGAAACCTAGAAGGAACCTGGAGGACTTAATCTCCCAGGCCTCCCATAGTATTCTTCACTAAAGGAGCCCCAGGGCCTACCACAATCGGGTATATTATATGGTGGTCGCTTAAAAGCCAGCTAAATGAGTAAGAGGAATTGTTTCAGAAGGAAACGCCACCATGCCCGGGCCGGCCGGATAAGGGCTTCGTTCTGGACAAGCCCATCACCTATGATCTACCCTGGGGTCCTGGGGACCACACCCTCCCTAGGAATACGAGCCTCGCCGTCTTTTTCCCAGGCCAGGCAGTCAATTCTGGGGGAAGTGGCAGGTATGGGCAGAAAGGGGCTGAGGTCTAGCTCTGGGTGGACGTGAAGGCCTTTCACATCCGGGCCCAAAACAGCCCGGACGGCCCAAAACAGCCCGGACCACCCGAACCCCTGAGTGCGTCTGCGGTAACCGCAAGGAAACGGTCCGAGCCCAAGCTTCCCCCCTCCCAAAAGCGTGACCACGCCCCGACCGCTGCGTCAGCACGCCGCCGTGACGTCAGCACGCCGCCGCTCCGCTATGGAAGGGGTCCAAAGGGGCCGCAAAGATGATGTTCAGCGAACGTTGGTGGAAACCACCGCCAGCGTACCTGTGCTCTCCAGCCCTGGGTCGGCTAGGAGAGAGGGGGACGCAGGAGGCAGTGCCGCAGGCGAAAGCTAGAAAGGAAGCCAAAGGACGCGAGGTGGCAAGGAGGCGAATTCCTAGAACTGCTTGCGGTGGAAGAGTGCCCGCCCAGGTGCAAGAGGGACGAAAGTGGAGCTAGTAACCATCAAGTGGCTTCTCTGGCAACGGCCGCCCCGCCCCTTCCGTCGGGCCACAGCCGACGCAGCCGATTGGCCGGGCTCGGGAAAGCCAGGGCTTGCGTCTGTTGCTATTGGCGAGAATCAGGGGGCGGGGCCGGGGGAGGCTCTTTGTCTCTCAGTTGCTACTCTGGGTAAACTTTTCCCGCCCGCCCTTCAAACCTTTTGTTTTACATTAGTGGCCTCTTGTGTATAGTTACCAAAATCTTAATTGAGCTCAACCTAGAAAGAGAAATAAGACCGATAGAGTATGAATTTTCTGATAGTTGGCCTGGAAGTGCCCTGCCTGTGCTTTTTTAAAGGAGACATTTGAAAAAGCCCAAACAACCGCGACACAAGGAACTTTGTTTTAAATATATAGTATTGCTGTTTAGCTGGGATCTTCCCTAGGCCTCCTTCCTTCTGCTAAATTAGGGAGCTGGACGGTGATCTCCAAGGCGCCTTTCAGATTTCAAATTCTTTGCATCTGTACTATAGCCAGCTAGTATGATTTATACACTCTTGAACAAGCAAGGCGAGATTTTATTTGGAAAAGTAAAAAACTATCCACCTCAACTTAATATTCGTGTTAAGAATTGTACACCATCATGTGAAATTTGCAAATAGAGCAATTGTCAACTGAGCAGTTTAGCCATGACATGGCATACCTCATTATTGGTTTTACTAAAGAACATTTTCAGTTGATGATTATAGCAAAGATTTTTTTTTTTCCCCAGTGCTGATTGTCCAGCAAAAAGTTCATGGCAGTTAAAAGTTCATTCATAACGAATATATAACTGTTCCATATATGCAAATGCTAAAGAGCAGTGGGGGCTGATCCATCTCTTACTAATGAATCATGACCTCTGGCAAGTCAACTAACTTTGCTACTCTGAACTAGTCTTCCCCTCCTTTAAGAAAAAAAAACGGGAGAGAGAGAGGTGGACATGTGGAATTGGGGCAAGGAAAGTAATTTTGAGGGTCTTTCCAGCACTTACCTGGGATTCTAGCGAAACTTACTAGCTTGTCATAATAAGAAAATTAATTGTACACAAAATTAGGCTTCTCTTATGAAAAATACTTAAATCACATCAGTGTTAGATATCACCACATTTAAAAGACATGCAAAGGGAAAAACAGTCACAAAATTTCAAGATGATTACATTAGATTCTCAAATTGACTATTTGAACTGAACTATCCGGGTAAATATGGCATCTCTCATCTTCTAAATCTAATCTGTTCTAATCTAAATCTGAAATCTGGTTGGATAGTGAATTTTTGGATAGAAAGATCCCTTATTTTATATTATTTAAATGGAAAAAAAATTCATCCAGCCCTACCAAAAATGCCAGTTTCCCCAAATATCATTAAATAGTTGACTACCTATGAAATAATACATCAAGAATTTCCTCATAATTTAAAGCAGAGGCCAACATACTTTTTCTGTAGAAGTCCACATAGTAAATATTTTAGATTTTGTGGATTATACAGTCTCTGCCATATTTAACTCTGCCATTGATGAATAAAAGATGCCATAGAGGATACATAAACACATGGCTTGGCTGTGTTCCAATTAAACTTTATTTACAAAAATAGATACCAGGATAGATTTGGCCCACAGGACAGAGTGTGCAGACCTCTGATATAAAGCATTTAAAATAAGTACCTCATAAATATTAAACTCATTAATGGTACCTTTGTATGTAGCAGATGCAAGATGCAATGTTGGGTGGTAATTTTGTTTTCTTTCCTCACGGGAACAAATATATACTGTAATTGTAAAAGTAGCAAACAATGAAATAGTGGTTTAAAGATACTTGATGAATGCAAATAAAATTTAGCAAAATAAAAAAGCAATTTAAAAAAATAGTTTGGTTGTGTAATAAATTATTTTCATAGGGTTTATCCCCCACTCTGAGTTGCATGTGTTCTCTCCAACATGTTTTGGTTTTCTTTTGCTGTTTTAACAAACTTAGTGGTTTAAAACAACAACCATTTTATTTGTTCATGATTCTGCGGTGAGAAATTCAGGCAGGGTTCAGCTGTGTGGGTTTTTTCCTCCACGCGGCAATAGGTGGTATCTCTCATCAAGTTGCAACCAGATAGCTGTTGAGGCTGGAATATCCAAAATTATATGTTTGGTGACTAGGTGGGCTCAATTGGAAGGCTAAGGCCTCTTTCACCCTATCCATGCAGCTCTGCATGTGGCCAACTTGAGCTTTTTTCATGGCAGGTGTGTTCCAAGAGTGAGTGTCCTAGGTAGCAAAGGAAGAAGCTGCAGATCTAAGGCCACACAAGTTACACAGAACCACTTCCACTGCATTTTGCTATCTAAAATATATCAGAGAGCCAGCCCAAATACAAGAGAAAAAGTAAAAGATTCCACCTCTTGATGGGACAGTGTCAAAGTCACATTGCGTCTATGGAAACAATTTGCTACACAAGGCATTAAGGTATGTGCTATTTCCTGATCATCAGGTTCTGCCAGCACAATACAATAAATGTAGTAGACAAAAGCAATACCCCAAAAGGTAATGAAATGATCATGGTCTCTGCACACTATAGTATGACAGAGAACTAAAGACCTAACATAGCTCTTACGTAAAGCAATAAATTCTCTCACGTTCTCACTTCCAGATAAAAATCAAACAACTTCAGCTGTTCTACACATATTAGGGTGAATAAAAGACATTTGCCAGAGCGATATCTGCATACTAGATGCTAGGAATTATACTTATTCACCCGATAAAAAGACTACATCTGGATCAACATTTTAGATGACCCATTCATCTTCTACCCAGGCCAAATAGAAGGTTAAATGCGAGTATGTTCAGAATCACCACGCCAGCATCTTTCAGGTCTTTGAGGGTGGCATTAATCACTAGAATTCCCCTAGAAATATGGTATGGGACTTAGGTTAACTTTTTCAGTAGAAAAGGGCCATTCCAGGGCCTATCAACTGACCTTCTTATTATAATAGCCATGAATTAAGAAGCAATGTCGAGATGCTGTAAATCTCCATTAAGGTGATGAAGTTCAGATCTCTCTTCATCAGATCTAGCAATTTTTCATTATTATAGATCAAGTAAGATCTTAGAAGGCTGTCCATCCATTTCAATTACAGGGACACCATAATCACTTTCACACTGCTAAAGATCCCTCCCAGTCAAACAACTATGATTACTGCTCTGGCCCCGGGGCCTATTATGGTAAACACTGCTATCTCATCCCTGATGCTTAAGCAAGGTCAGTTGGCCTCTGCCACTTTGATATCCTATTATTTCCATTAGGGAATTAGAGATCCTATTCAATTGCAGCATCTCCTAACTTCATCCCTGGGCTTAGAGGACAACAGCTTCCTCTCCCTCCCAATATTTTCTCAATGCATTAGTGAAGAGAAGGTCCTCTAGCCTTCTCAGGATACAATTGGAGATAGGTGACTGAGTCACACATGATAAATCCATTCCAACATCCTATCTCCCTAAGTCTTTTAAGTCAATCCTCTAAAATATATCATGAGATTTCTAGCATCTCAACTTTATTTAGTGCAGGACAGCATTGGATCCAGGTTTCAACAACCAAGCAAACCTTGAACCACTCCCAGATGCTCAGGCAAGCACAATGAGTCCATGGTTTTTGTTTGTTTGTTTGTTTGTTTGTTTAAAGATTTTGTTTATTTATTTGACAGAGAGAGAGAGTTCACCAGTAGGCAGGCAGGCAGAGGGAGAGGGAGAAGCAGGCTCCCCGCTGAGCAGGGAGCCCGATGCGGGGCTTGATCCCAGGACCCTGGGATCACGACCTGAGCCAAAGGCAGACGCTTAACGACTGAGCCACCCAGGTGCCCCAGGTCCATGGTTTTTGATTAATATATCCATATTGATAACTTCGATCTCATCAAAAATTGTATTCCTTCGTCCCTGATCTAACATCCCTGGAATTCATTATCATATTCCATAGGTTTCTGCCAATATAAATCAGCAAAATCATGCACATTTTTTTAATATGAAAGACTTCTCCCAAGTCAGACTTTTTACTTGTGCCCTGGAATATACTGAGATATAACTATAGATTTATAGACCTTGTAATACTGGCATCTAGTAGGTAGAGGTCAGCTGCTAAACATTCTACAATGCACAGAACAGCCCCTAAAACAAAAAATTATTCAGTCCAAATGTTAATAGTGCTAACATTAATAAATCCAGGTCCAATAGAGAGAATGCAGAGGCCACTAGCCACCTATGGCTACAGAACATTTAAAATGTGAGTAGTCTTAACTGAGACATGTTGTAAGGGCAAAACAAACACTCAATTTGCATATGAAAAAAGGACAAAATATGTAATTACTTTACATCCTTGCCAGCATTCATTACAGCCACTTTTTTTAAAATTTTAGCTGTTCTAGTAGGTGTGAAGTGGCATCTCATTGTGATATTATTTGCATTTCCCTGATAACTAATGATGTTGAGCACCTTTTTAATAGATATGAACCATAAGTGTATCTTTTATGATGTGTTATTCAGTCTTTTGCCCTTTTTGTATTGGGTTGTCCTTTTACTACTGGTTTGTAGTTCTTTATATTTTCTGAAAAAATCTTTTATGAAATATATATAATGAATATTTTCTCCCACTTTGTATCTTGCCCATTCATTTTCTTAATGATACCTTTTGGTGAGCAGGAATTTTAAATTTTGATACAATCAAATATCCTTATCCATTTTTCCTTTCATAGTTTTGTGGAGATAATTGTATTTTTTCTAGACTTTTTATGATTCTAAGCTTTTATATTTAAATGTATGATCCATCTTTTTAAAAAAGTTTATTTATTTACTTATTTGAAAGAGAGAGCATGAGCAGAGGAAGAGGCAGAGGGAGAAGCAGACTCCCCGCTGAGCAGGGAGCCTGATGCGGGGCTCGATCCCATGACCCCGAGATCATGACCTGAGCTGAAGGTAGACACTTAACTGACTGAGCCACCCAGGCACTCCTGTATGAGCAATCCAACTTGCATTCATTTTCTTGTAAGGAATGAAGCAGATATCAAGGTTTACTTCATTTTATATAGATATCCAGTTGTTCTATCATCATTTATTTGAAAGACTTTTTCTTTCACATTGAATTAACTTATTGCTTTTGCTGAAAATGATTAGACCATTCGTGTGTGTGTCTACTTCTGGACCTTCCATTCTGTTCTAATAATGGATAATCTAAACACATGCCAGCATTATATTCTCTCTCTCTCTCTTTTTTTTATTATGTTCAGTTAGCCAACATATTCTCTTAATTACTGTAGTAATTATTTAAGTCTTGCAATTAGGTAAACTCCATTTACCGTAAGGATGGTTGTCCACAGGGTAAGTCAAACAAAGACTGAGCAAAGTCTTGGGGAACAGAAAGGCATCACTTTTCCTAGAGAGAAAGTGTATGTCTTAGTTCAGGATGCTATGACAAAAGTACCATTAACTGGGTGACTTAAACAACAGATAGTTATTGCTTACAGTTTTGGAGTCAGGGAAGTCCAAGATCAAGATAAGCTCTCTCATGTCTCTTCTTATAAGGGCACTAATCCCATAATGAGGGCTCCACCTTCATGACCTAATTACTTCCCACAGGTCCCACCTTCAAATACCATCACAATGGAGATTAGGGTTTTAAAATATGAATTTGGGGAGAATATAAACATTTAGTCTATAGGAGCAGGCAACATGTTACCTGTTGTTGAAAGAGGTCCTTACCAGAAAACACTGAGACAGGCAACTACTCCAGTTCTGCACTAACTAAACCATTGAAGTTTGGGCTGGGCATAAGTGTGGGGTGAGGTTGAAATGGGCTGTTACAATAACAGTGGTTAAGAGCAAAGGCTTTGGAACCATACCAACCTGTATTCATGTTTTCTAACCACAAGTCTTGGGCAAGTTACTTCTCTAAGTTGTGTTTTCCCCACCCACCCCCCAAAAAATTAAAGAATAATTCTACCTGCCTGATAGGATTGTTGTGATGATTGAGGTCATATTTGTAGAGCACATAGCCCTGTCTGATCAAATCGTAAGTGTCCTATAGGTGGTAGGTATTAGTAAACAACAGTTGCTCTAAGGTGTAAAGCACATGACAGAAAATCAAGAATGATTATCTCTCTCTTTTTTTAGACTTCCTTTTTTAGAGAAGTTTTGGGTTCACAGCTAAATTGGGGGAAGATTCAAAGACATGTCATATATTCCCTGTCCACACACATACATAGTCTCCCCCACTATCAACATCTCCCACCAGACAGAACATTTGTTACAACTGATGAAGCTGGTTTGACAAATCATTACTACCCAGAGTCCATAGTTTACATTAGGGTTCACTCTTGGTGTTGCACATTCTGAGTTTGGACAACTACATAAGGATGTTGCATTCACTATTACAACATTATAAGGAGTATTTTCACTGCCCTAAAAATTCCCTGTGCTTTGCCTTTTCATCTCTCCTTTTCCCCAAAGCCTTAGCAAGCACTGATCTTTTTACTGTCTCTATAGTTTTGCCTTTGCCAGCATGTCATATAATTGGAATCATACAGTATGTGCCCTTTTCAAATTGGTTTCTTTTACTTGGTAGCATGCATTTAAGTTTCCTCCATGTTTTCCATGGCTTAATATCTCATTTCCATAATATTCCATTGTCTGGATGTACCATAGTTTATTTATCCACTCACCTACTAAAGGACAGCTCATTTGCTTCCAAGTTTTGGCAATTATGAATAAGGCTGCTATAAACATCTGCATGGAGGTTTTTATGTGGACATATGTTTTCAATTCCTTTAGGTAAATACCAAGGAGTGAGATTGCTGGATCTGATTATCTCTTTTCATCCAGATATTTTCCACAGAATTTGAGGCTTCAGACATGAGTCTTAAAAACAAAAAACAAAACAAAAAAACATAGTAGCATATGTGAATCTACTTTTCCTTCTAAACCATAAATGATTCCAGTAATTACCACAACCTATAAAAATCTAGAATGTTTGACCAGTTAAATAAACACTGTCAAATTCAGCCCAAGTTGTAGCATATGTTCAATATTTACTCTCAGTAGAATTATTTCATGTATAGAATATTTAATATATTATATAGGCAATTTTTAAATAAAAAATTTTGTTTTAATATCATGCAGAAAATAACACTGCTTATCCTTATGTTGTAAGCTAGGTATTTTATCCTACAGACGTTACCATTTTTTTGACTGACCAAAGGAAAATGATGCATGAGTATGAAATTTTCTTTATAAAATATATTATTGTTTGGCTCTGATTAGGTAGTAAAGGCTTTAAGAATAAAGGTAAGCAATTTAGGTCTCATGGCATAAAGATGTTGTGTGGTCATAGAGAGTATAGACACTATTTTATTATTCTTGTATTGCTTGAAAATCTACTAATATAACTAGAAGTTTATTTGAGAGTTAGTTAACTATTTAAAGAACACTCATAATTGCATAGCAAAGGAAATAACAACAAAAAAATGCAACCTAGTGAATGGGAAAAGATATTTGTAAATGATATAGCCAATAAGGGGTTAATATTCAAAATATACAAAGAACTTACACAACTCAACACTAAAAACCAAACAGTCTGATTTAAAAATGGGCAGAAGAACTGAATAAACATTTTGCAAAGAAGATATGAAAATGGCCAATAGACACATGGAGAGATGTTCAACATCACTAATCCTCAGGGAAATGCAAATCAAAACCATGATGAGATACCACCTCATACATGTCAGAATGGCTACTATCAAAGAGACAAGAAATAGGTGTTGGAAAGGATGGAGAAAAGGAAACACTTGTACACTGCTGGTGGGAATGTAAATTGGTACAACCACTGTGTAAAACAGTATGGAGCTTACTCAAAAAATTAAAAATGGAAATACCATATGGAACTACCATATGGTAATAATTCTACTACTGGCCATTTACCCAGAGAAAATGAAAACACCAAATCAAAAAGATACATGCATCCCTGTGTTTATTGCAGCATTACTTGCAATAGCCAAGATATGGGAGCAACACAAGTGTCCATCAATAGATGGATGGATAAAGAAATGCTACACACACACACACACACACACACACACACACACACACAGAGGAATATTACTCAGCCGTAAAAAAGAATGAGCTCTTGCCATTGGTGACAACATGGATGGACCTAAGTGAAATAAGTCAGACAGAGAAAGGCAAATACCATATCATTTCACTTATGTGTGAAATCTAAAAAACAAAACAAACAAATAAACAAAGGAAAAAACAGACTCCTGGAGAACAAACTAGTGGTTGCCTGAGAGGTGGTAGGTGGGAAGATGGGTGAAATAGGTAAAGGGGATTAAGTGCTTCAAACTTCCAGCTATAAAATAAATAAGTCACAGGGATTAAAAGTACAGCATAGGGAATATAGTCAATAATACTGTAATAATGGTATGGTGACTACACTTATGAACATTGAGTAACATATGGAATGTCAAAACAATATGTTGTACACCTGAAACTAATGTAATATTTTATGTGAGTTAAACTTCAGTAATACCTTAAAACAGAAGAAAAAAAAAGTTAAAAACACTCTGAAAATGATGAACTCCTAAGTGTCAATTATGAAGAAAAATATTCATAAGAAAACAGAATGTGATCCTTTGGAAACAGAATATTAATAATGCAGGGATACAACATAAAATTGGTACAGTTAGCATATTATGGTCTAGTACACACTTAAAGAAAAACTTAAGAAAGCTAAAGGATTAGCTTTGTTGTTTGTGTTAAAAAAAAAGATTTGTTTATTTGGGCACGTGGGTGGCTCAGTCAGTTAAGCTTCTGACTCTTAATTTCAGCTCCGGTCATGATCTCAGCATCGAGCACATGGGGCTCTGTGCTTGGGCGCAGAGCCTACTTGTCCCTCTCCCTCTGCTCCTTCCCCTTACTTGCTCTCTCTCTCTCAAATAAATAAAATCTAAAAAAAAAAAAAAAAGATTTATTTATTTAATTGAGAGAGAGAGAGAGATTTCAAGTGGGAGGGGCAGAGAGAGAGGGAGAGAGAGAATCCCAAGCACACTCCTTGCTCAGCACGGAGCCCAATACCAGGTTTAATTCCAGTACCCTGAGATCATGACCTGAGCAGAAACTAAGAGTCCGTGGCTCAACTGACTGAGCCACCCAGGCGCCCCGGTTGTTTGCTTTTTTTAAAAATTATTTTCAACGAACATAATAAAAATTTTTTTTTAAATAAAAAATTATTTTCTTTTAGGGGCGCCTGGGTGGCTCAGTTGGTTGAGTGACCGACTCTTGATATCGGCTCTAGTCAGGATCTCACAGTTGTGGGATCAAGCCCTGCCTCCGGCCCTGTGCTCAGCCTGGAGTCTGCTTCATACTCTCTCTCCCTCTCCCTCCAGCTTGCACTGTCTCTCTCTCTCAAATGAATAAATAAAATCTTTTAAAAAAATTATTTTCTTTTAGGCTTATTTACTTTGGATGGGTTTTTTTCAATAGGTCTTTGTCCCCTAGTTTATTGAAGTTCAGCATGACCCTTTTGTATGGAAGAGCAAATAGCTTGGTCAAAATTTTACCTAGGAGATTAATATTATTTTTTTCCTCAAAATATCATACAGTTTATACGTTAAACCACTTTACATACATGTTTCCAAATACTGATCGGCACTTTTTAGAAATTATCAATGCTATTTTTTGAAGTGCCTCTATCAGTGGTAACAGTTTGGGCTGGAAGTCACAGAGTAGCTGACTAGTGACGGCTTGAAGATACATCTTACGTCACACAGTAAGGTGTCTGGAGTTAGGCACTCTCCAGGTGGACACAGCTGTCACCAGTGTCATCAGGGACACAGGCTCTTTCTACCTTTCAGCTCTACTACCTTTCACTTTTTGGCTTCCACCCAAGGGCCACAGAGGCTCCCTCAGCTCCTGGCACTCTTCTAGGAAAGAGGGGTGGGATTTTCCTAGATAATTCCCTTTTTTTTTTTTCAGGAAGGAAATTATTATCTATAAACAATCTCAACATCACCATCTCCAGCTCCTCCACCTCCCTCCTGCTAGCAGACTAATCCTTAGGTTACTGGCTTGAGTCAGGTCACAGAGTCGTGCCCCAATATGAGCGAGGCTTGGAAAAATGAGCATCAGACATGTTTGACCTCCATCACAGAAGACGGGTTCTGCCAGCAAGAAAGAGGAGGAGGCAAGCCACTAGCTAGGCAACTAACAGGGCCAAAGCAGGTGCCACACACACCAAAGAAAGGCCATAAATTAATATGGATTCATATTTATTAAACTCTCACTGTGACCTAAACACAGTTGAAATCACCACATGTACTAGTTAAATTTTACACCAATTTTACAAATGCCGAAAGTGAGACATGGAGATAATGAATAACATACCTAAGACCACACAGCCGGTAAAGGCAGAGCTAGGATGTCAATCCCATTAGTCTAACGTCAAAGCCAAAACTTAACCATTTAGTCGCTGCTTAGACAATATTATAATACAAGATGAAAGGTGAATGCCAATAAAATTTATATAATTGAAAACAGAAGTGGCAGAAAATTGTATTCTTAGACTCTGGAATTTTACTCTTTTGGCTTTATCCCCTGCTCAGTAAGTAATTTACGGTGTGTGACTCATTGCTATAATCTATATTATGATAACTCACCCAAATGGAGATAAAACATGTATATGATATAATGACATTTAGGATAAATTATGACACTAAAAAATTCATTCTTTTATTCTTCTTTGAAAAAGATAAAATGCTTCCCAAAAATTTCTTTTAAAAAAATTTGTCACTTGCTTATAACCATTGCTTTTAAAATACTCTTCATACTTTTATACTATGGCCATCTGATCTTTAGCTAAAATGTATCATCCATTGTACATTTTTAGTTTTTAAGATGATTGTATTTTTAGTAACCAATTATGGCATTATATTAAAGAACTGATTGATTTTTCCTTCATCCTAGTTATGTGACTCTAAAGAGACCCTACTCAAAAAAAATTACTTTCTAATAGAGAAAAAAATAAAAACAGCTATGTAGTAAAAGACATATACTGTTCTAATCTCTTTTTAAAAGTTGCTCCCCATTCTTTTTGGAGAAGAATAGAAAAAGACAGGAGAGAAAGTACTCAAATGGGGGAGACAAAAAGAATTGGTGAGTAATAAGGAAAAAGAAAGGAGATCAAAGATGGTCTCAGTTTAAGCAGAGCATTTATTGGGAGTGTCGCAAGCCACAGCCAAAACTCTGGATACAAATATGCAGGTTATTGAAGAAAACTGGGATCAAAGCAGGGTGCTAGGCATTGCGGGATACGGGAAGAACTCTGAGACCTTAGCTATGCCCAGCGAAATAAAGGGAAAATAGCGACTTTAGGGAATAGAAATGACAGGTCACAAGAAAAAGAATGGTAAAAGAATAAATATTTTAACTTCCCATTTAGAGGAAAAGAAACAGAAATGAGCTGAAGTGGCTTTTGAAGCTGGGAAGTGAGACATGGGAAGATGAGTGACTAAGTGACTGGGAAGATGAGTGACTAAGAAGAGTCTTTAAAAACCCCTGTTGGCCAGAATCCCTCCTGGGGAGAACACTTTATAACTGTCTGAGGTTGAAGGGGAGCCCTTCTAATCCTCCCATGCTGCCCGGTTTCTGTGCAGTGTTGAAGACTCTGGGGAGCAGGGCACTGTATATGGGGCCAGGCAGGGATTTTGTTGGTGGTAGTTAGTTGGCTGCTTTCACTGTTGAAAGTAAGGAGAAGAGAGAAAGGAGAGATCCCTCGGGATAGAAAGACACTGAGGCAACTGGGGGGCCAAGGACGCTCCACATTTGTGGAAAATTCTTTCAAGAAGGCTGATGCTTTCAGTGATTGGGAAATGTTTTGTTTTATTTTTCGGTGACATAAATCCTTCTCTAGTTCCACCTATGAACTCTTCAATAAAGTCTAAATTACCCACAAACAAGATACGTACATGTTTCTTTGGAAAACTCATAACACTGTATTCAGAACAATACAACAAAGCATGGGAGCCGCCCATGTGGAACTAGGAGACGGGAATTTTAAGGAGACAAGTGTGCAGGTAGTTGCAGAAATCTAGGAGGGGGACTTGTCTTCCACAGGTCACGGAACTGACATCGATAAAAACCAACTGTATGGAGGTCTCTGAGGAACAAGGGGGCCCCAGCTGACAACAACATATAACTAAACTCATAATAACGGTAGCTACCATTTATGGAGCACCTGTGGACAAAGCATCAAGAACCACAGCCTTATGTTATAAACTTGGACTGTATTTTCATGTCATTTGACCACAGATAACCTCAGATTATTTTCATGTCACTGCTTCTCATTTTATTTCTTCTGCGGTCAGTCAGCATTATGCTCTGCATTTCTGGGCAGGCAAAATTTTCCTTGAGTCCTCTCTTAATAAGCTTACAAGCTGAAGGGGTTTTTATTTCACCTTAATAGCAGAAAATTTTCAATGGAGAGGAGAAAGGAAACTGCCAGAAAGCTGAAGGAAGGCTAACTAACGGAAGACAACCAAGAGTGTTACCTGAGCTCTGTCCACTCCACTGCCTCACCTGTGTTCAGCAATAACCCCCTCCCTGGCCCCCGCTTCCACCCTGGGCCTCCTCACAGAAAGGAAATTTGAGAGTCAGATAGTGTCACTCTTCCACATCCACCACTGACTTCCCATTTCACAGATAAACTCCAGTCTTTTCCATGAGCTGCCAGCCTATGTGGTCTGTGCACTGGACACGGCCTCCACGTCACAGACCCTCACCCAGGGACCTGTCCACGGCATCTCTCACTTCAGGCACCCCCCAGCCTCAGGGGCTTCCCAATTGCCCTTCTCTCTGCCTGAACCATTTCTCTCTCAGATGTTTGCATGTTTACTTCCCCACTCCTGATAATCTTACCTCTGAGGTCTTCCCCACCACCTGATACAAAATAACAGACCTCAATTTCCACCCTTTTATTGTTTCCTCCCCTTTACCTGATTTCTTATTTTCTATAACACTTTCCCTAGATATCCCATTATGTTTGCCTGCTGTCTCTCTCCCTTTTCTCGAATATAAACTCCATTAGGACAGAACGTAAACTCCATTTCGTTCACACATATCCAGTGCTTAGAATGGTGCCGGGCATCTAGTAGAAACATGATTTTATGTTTTTAACAGCGTTATTGAGGTGTATTTGATACAATTTCATTTTTGAATGAATAACTGACTTAAAAAGAGAAATAAAAGTTAAGGAAGTGATCCCCTGTTTAAATAAGGTCCATCCTTGGCAATTACCTGTTTGAGGCAACATTTTGGAGGTCATTAAAATAATCTTACCATGGCTCACATAATGATCAATAAGAAAACAGATTAAATTTAAGGCAGGGGCTCTAATCATAGAAAGGTGATTGTGACATTCAAGAATCTAAAACCTACATACCTGTGCTGTTGGTTTTTAAATTTTAACTCTGAACTCTGTAGCTGTTTCTTTACAAAGTATATTTAAACAATCGTGTCCCCATAAAAATGCATAATTAATGCAATGCTTTTCTCCTGAGATCTGAGGAAAGCAGAGGCCTTTCCCATAAGAAGGTAAAAAATATCTGTAAATACTACATAGACTGTCTCTTTGTCGTTCAAGAGCCGAAATCCCAAAGTAAATCCCTGGATATTCCCCGGGAGACCACTCCAAGTGTGGACCAAGGACCAGCAGCCCAGCATCACCTGGGAGCTTGGTACACATGCAGAATGTTGGCCTCACCTTGACCTACAGAGTTGGAATTGAATTTGAATGGGTGATTCTTAGGTACATTAAAGTTTGAGAAGTACTACTCTAAATAACTTTTGGTGTGCTCTGGGAGGGAGGTCTGCACAGGTCAGTTCTGTTTGCTGAGAGTTTTGTCTGGAGATTCAGAGCCCCAGATACCTGAGAACAGATACCCCTGAGAACAGAAGGGGGAGCCCTAATCCTCCAAATGCCAGGTCTTTCAACTGGCTGGAGTTGCTCCTGTTCTTTGCAGGGCTTGCGGGGTGAAATGGAGTATTAGAAACCGCACAAGAAGAGGAAGACTGAAAGACCTGCTGCCCCTTGCTGGGATTGGGGGCAACAAGGGAATCTGGCAGAGCCTTTAAAACTTCACAGATGGACAGAATCAGAGCAGAGAGAAAACAGAATGGGAGACTAGGAAAGAACTATGTAATCTTTGTGCTTCTACTTTCATTTATTGTTCTCTGAATCTCCCTGGTTATTTTTCACCTCTTGAAAAAATTTCCACTACATGTCTGCTTTCTCTTTTTGTTCTTCCCTGGAACATAATGATAATAATAATGATAATATCTTACATCCACATGATGTTATATACTATCTGGTACATAATAGATATAAAAGTATCTTATAGGACACAATTTTATGCCTGTTTTGCAAATGAGAAATATTCTATACCCTTTCTCCCATGTTCTTTATTAGGTTATCATTAGAAGTAGTTCTTGTTTTCCATTCATTTTGGCAAATTTTAGAGGGTTTTTTTTTTTCCCCATGCACGAAGTCATCTGCAGAGTTCTTGGCACAGTGAGGATGAGGAGGAGGCTTAATAGCAAAAGTCGGGGGGTGAAAGACTGCATAGGGAGAATTAAAACAACTAGGAGTGTAAGAGCTTCAAGCTCTGATATGGTGGTGACTCAACAAAACACCAATAACTTCCTGGACTCTATCTGGACCATCCACTTCACTCATTTGCTTTGAAAATGAATATAAGTTTGAAGAAAATGGGATGAGGGAGGCATGAAACGTGCCATCCGAGTCCTTGGAAAACTGTGTTTCATTCAAATTTTTACTCTTTACAATTTGTCTCACTTCCATTTTGATTTATTTCATAAATGTTGCGAAACTAAAGTGGTCCCATACTTTTGTAGTCCTGCCGCATCGTGAACTTTCCTGTTCTAAATGGGATTGCTAAGGAGTCGAACAAAAGCCTGAGAAGAAATAATTCAAAACTTCCTTGGACTCTTCATGATGTCAGATCTCCTGACTCCTCTGATACTCACTTTGTGGGTCTCTGCCGGCAGACTCCATGAAAACAGAGAGGCCTTCTGGGGCCAGGAAGAACTGCAAACTCAGACAATGAACAAAGATGTGCTTTAGATTCTTCAGTTACTGAAATGGAATAACTCTTATTTCTTGAAAGCAGATAAAAGCAGAGCAGATTCCTAGAATTTCTATAACTTTAAATAAATGCCTGAACATTGTATTCCCATTTTTCTTCTCTTTGGGTGTATTTCATTTTTCAGATATCATAAAATCTATAGACATGAGCAGTGAATATTTTTTGAATGAAAGGATAAATTGTGGGGTTTTTTTGTTGTTGTTGACAAAGTCACACTTTATCAGAAGTGGACACTCCCCTCAGGAATGACTTTTAAGTCACTTAGCCAAGTCAGTTGTTAAGAGCTTTTTACCTTTGTCTCCTGTAGGGTCGGCCAGGTCAGAGCAGAAGACAGAAAGAAGAGATCGTTAGCTGGCCTGGCCCCATGCTTGGTTGCTGAGAGCAAAACAGAAGTGGGAGAAGGCTCTCGGAGTGATTGTGACACCCCAGACATGGTCAGAGAATGGGTCAGTGACCAGAATCCTGTCAGGGCAGATGATGAAAGTGGATGCCAGTCGAGTGGCCAGCCTGAGGGATTGGATTCTAAAACCAAGGACGCAAAAAACAGGTAGACAAGAATGGACATATCTGGACCCTCAGCCCAGGAGGAGCAAAACCTGAGTGCACTTGTTCTGGTGAAACTGGACAAGATTGTTCATATGTAGCTGCTCTTTCTAAAGCTGCACGCAGTCCCTAGCTAACATTCCACTCCACATGCTACGGGAGCCCTTGTAACTATTGTTAAGAGCAAGTGGAGAGAGGGCTGGATGCCAGCCTTCAACAGCCCCTCTGCCAGAGAACAACTCACACGAGTGTGCATGGTGGCAAGAAGAAACTCTTCTCTGATTGTTGGTGGAAAGCTACTCTCAGTACGGCTTACGGGTTTCATTTTTGAGCATATGGTTTTACTGATGTCAACAATGTCTTTCTGAAAAGCACAAGGGACTGGCATAAGAAAATAAACTGCCAAGAAAAGTTGAAAATGAAGTTCATTGTTCTGCTTAGTGAATCACAGTTATAGGCAGAGCCTTCAGCATCACCACACCTCTGGGCTTCCACTCTGTCGTACAGTGAGAGCGAGGGGGAGAGACCTCCACGGCTGGGAATCAGCCCAGAGAGACAAGACAGCTAAGCTGACCTCTGAGCTGTCGAGTGGTCACCTGTGGCAGCCGCGTTGTTACCAGAGACATTCCATTCTCCTCACACCCAGGGGGAGCACCTACACCCCAGGGCCTTCTGACAAGATCGAGCAAGAAGAAAACTGCTTCAGAACAGAAGAGATACCTTCTAGAAGAGATACTTTTAAAGTTGGGGGGAGCAAGGTGCCTGGGTGGCTCAGTCGGTTAAGCGTCTGCTTTCTGCTCAGGTTGTGATCCCAAGGTCCTGGGATGGAGCCCCATGTCTGGGCTCCTTGCTCAGTGGGGAGCCTGCTTCTCCCTCTGCCTCTGCTGCTTCCCCTGCTTGTGCTCTCTCTCTCTCTCACTCTCTCTCTCTCTCAAATAATAAATAAAATCTTAAAAAAAAAATAAAGTTGGGGGGAGCATTTTCACACTATAATCCAGGGCTCTTCTGTAATCTAGCTTTTATTTCCTTCCCCCCACTCCATTCATTTACTCATTCATTCATTCAACAAAAATTTATTGAGAGTCTCCTGAGCTGGGTGCTAAGGAGGCAGTGATAAAAACAGACAGGGTAGGGTCCCTCCTCTCATATGCCCTTCACAGGAAGCAGAAAACCAATCACACAAAATGAATGTGACACCACAACCATGATCACACTGCAAAGGACAGGCACCTGATGCTATGAAAGCATGAAAGAGGGGATTTGACCTAGTTAAGAAGCTCAGCTCAGGCTGCCAGGCCAGAACTGGAATTTGAAGGAAAAGCAAGTGAAAAGCAGTCAGAGAAGAGGTTCCAAGCAGAGGGACAGCAAGAGAAAAATACCATCACTGTCCCTCAACGTTGCAGCTCTATATTTATAATAAAGCTCACTTTATTTCCAGTTCCCTGAGAATGCGAGACAATATGATACGGTGAAAAACAGTGGAGGGAGCCAGTGGGTCTCATTCTAGCACTACGACAAGGCTCGCACAACCTTGAACAAGTTACTTAGATTTTCTGAACCTTAGTTTTGTCACACATAAAATAAGCATGATAAAACCCATCACATAATAAGAGTTAGTTCCTTCCCTGTTGGCTAATTTTCAATCTTTCTGAGACTCGGTGTCTTCATTGAAAAATAGAAGTAAGAGTTACGACTGCATCACAGAATTGACATTTAAATGGGGTTATTTGTAAACTCTAAAGCATTAGGTAGTTATCAGGTACTATTCAACACTCATCAAATATTTGTGATGCTGCCAAGATGTCCATCGACAGATGAATGGATAAAGAAGATGTGGTGTATATACACAACGGAATATTATGCAGTCATCAAAAGGAATGAGATCTCGCCATTTGCAATGGCGTGGATGGAACTGGAGGGTGTTATGCTGAGCGAAATAAGTCAAACAGAGAAAGACATGTATCATATGACCTCACTGATATGAGGAATTCTTAATCTCGGGAAACTGAGGGTTGCTGGAGTGGGGGGTGGGGTGGGAGGGATGGGGTGACTGGGTGATGGACACTGGGGAGGGTATGTGCTCTGGTAAGCGCTGTGAATTGTGCAAGACTGTTGAATCTCAGATCTGTACCTCTGAAACAAATAATGCAATATATGTTAAGAAAAAAAAAAGAAGAAGAAGATAGCAGGAGGGGAAGAATGAAGGGGGGGAAATTGGAAGGGGAGACAAACCATGAGAGACGATGGACTCTGAAAAACAAACTGAGGGTTCTAGAGGGGAGGGGGTGGGAGGATGGGTTAGCCTGGTGATGGGTATTAAAGAGGGCACGTACTGCATGGAGCACTGGGTGTTATACGCAAACAATAAATCATGGAACACTACATCTAAAACTAATGATGTAATGTATGGTGATTAACATAACAATAAAAAATTTTTTTAAAAATATTTGTGATGTCTACTATGTACCAGACCCTGTGATTGGTCCTTGAAAAATGGAAGGTAGACTGAGGCACAGCCTTGCCCTCAGGAGAGAGTTGCTGAAAGAGAAATTTATTCTTTCTCCTGGTCCAGGGAGAAGGGGCAGCAAGGGCAGAGGGAAAGGCCTCTGTGGTCTGCCCAGGCATCTAAGTTCCTGTCACTTGGCCCTTCTTGGGGGACATCTGATACCTTCCCCTCCACCATCAGCTGAGAGCTTGCCCAGACGACCTGACCCAAGGGCCCCAGGGACAGGGCTGCAGGATGGATTTCCAAATATTCCAAAGAAGCAGACAAGGGAATCTTACAGCAAACAAAAAATGACTTGAGTGCAGTAGAAAAGTTGCTGTGCTGCCTGATGGAGGAGGTTGTCAAGGATGAGAGAGAAGAGTCATGACAGATTTCTGTGTTTCTGCTGAAAGGGGATTAAACAATCCAGATTCTCTCATTTTTAGCCCATCCAGCCTGGCCTCCTTCTTTCAAGCTCCTTTTGTCTTATTTCCCTCTCCCTTCTGAGAAGATATACTGAATAAGGAGTAATTTCTTGCCCAACCATGATTCAAAAGGAAGCTCAGCCACAAAACAGGCAAGTGTGGTGTTGCCTAGAGGAAAAGGACATGTAGAGGCAGCTCTCAGAGAGATCCACCCAGGTTTTGCAAAAAAAAAAAAAAAAGGCACCTCCTTCACCACAATGTCTAAGACCTTCCAAGTTCAGGAAGAAAGTATCAGCTCTCCCATTGACAACCTGGTGCAATGTACCCAGTAGGGCCAGTGTGAGTGAACTGGTGGCTTCTCTACAACATGACCCATAGGGACAATGTGGGTCCCCTTGGCAGCCTGAAGTTTGTGACCCTCCTGGTGGCCCTAATTCCAGAATTCCTATTCCTGGGAACCGGAGTGCAACTTCAAGACAATGGGTACGATGGATTACTCGTTGCAATCAACCCTCAGGTATCCGAAGATCAGAACCTCATTGCAAATATTAAGGTAAGTGACAAATGTGATATAGATACCATTATCCCATTAGACCAGGGTTGTAGCCTTCTTTAAAAAGCTAACAATTTTGCTCAGTCTGTATTTGAATAGTAAAGAGATCAGCATTTTTTTTAAGCACCAAAAATTATAATTATGGCCAAGCCAGTATGTTCACTTAATTATGCACAGTCTTGGCTCAGAGTGTTGAGCTAGCCCTTCCTGATTTGTTCTTGTTGGTTACTACTACTTTTAGCTTTTTTTGTTTTCCTAATATGCCTGTTTTGGGGGTAGCAACTTAAAAAAATAACCCATTGTGGTAACAAAGACCAGATGTTTGACTGATGAATAAGCATGATTGTGCTTATTAAAATCAAGCTGTTGGATTCCATCCTGAGGCTGAGAATTCTCAGACAGAAAGAGAGTCTGAATGGAGTGCTGAAGAGCAAAATTCTTTTCATCTGAATGTTCTGTAAAGTAATCGACTATTTTCACCTTAATGTGGTGAAGGAGGATCATAGCTCCATTACTTAAGAGCCTCCTGTTGGTATTGCTTTAGAGAAATCAGGATCATCATAAGGTGTGGTCTTGAACATGCCCACAGGAGTGACATGAAAGTGATTTGTTTGGTAAAAGCTTAAAAGTTTTTCACAAAACTGGGAAAAATTACTTAGGCAAGCCCAGACTCACTGTTGGTGTCCTAAAATCTCTTCCAGTTAACCATTTGAGGTTTATTTTGCTCCCAAGTTTTCCCAAAGTCTAAGGCCATCTCTAAAAGAAATGGGCTTCTTTAAAATATTTTCACTATTCTTTACTGTTACTTACTCAAGTATAATCAGAAAACCAAAACATAAAAGATTTACTAGTGCCAAGATAAGCTTTTCTTTTATTTGGTTATAGGAAATGATAACTGAAGCTTCTTTTTACCTATTCAATGCTACCAAGAGAAGAGTGTTTTTCAGAAATATAAAGATTTTAATACCTGCCACATGGAAAGCTAATAATTACAGCAAAGTAAAACAAGAATTATATGAAAAGGTAAGAATTCAGGATTTTCTTAAATGAGCTTAACTCCAGAAAAAACAACCAAGATACACTCTGTTCAAACTTTAAAAGTGAGAACTTAAGCAAAAACAAGTCATTGATGTTAACACACAACTAATATTGGGAAGATAGTTATTCACAAGATACATGGAAATATAATAAATGAGTACAAATTATGGAACAAAAAATAAACAAAATGCCATTGCCCAAGGAGCCTCTCAGAAGGCCTCTTTCCTTTGTAACTTATAGGGTCCTTTCTGAAATGTTTGCTTAAGGACCAAAAGCTGGTTTTATCCTACTAAGTATGAGCTGTGCAGGGAACAATTCCAATTATGACTACCTTCTTTTCCCATCCTGTCAGGGGCAGGAGACATGCATGTCCAGACAGAAACATAAGCTATAAAATATGACTGACTTCTCCCGCCAGAGTGTAAATTAGCAGAATTTCATATGAGCCCAAGTCCAGGACACTGTTTCTGAGGAGTATGGTGATAAGAAGGAAGGCAGAAGCGGGGGAGAGGGGAGGAGTGGCTTCTTTTTCTTTCCCAACCAGAAAAGAACTTAACCTTCAAAGAACTCTTATAAGCTGCAGATCATAGTTAAGCATCCCTGATTATGTCTGCATGCTATAAACAAATGTTAAATACATTTGTCAAATGACTGTTTGAAGTTACTGTGAACAAGAATCTGGGCAGCTAGCAGAAGGGGCAGGAGCAGACTGGGGTCTCCACATGGGGATTCAATCTCAGACCCTGAGATTATGACCTGAGCCGAAATCGAGTCAGATGTTTAATGGGCTGAGCCACCTCGGCACCCCTAGAGAGTCAGTGTTTTTTTAAGCTTCCACTAAGCACCAGGCATTCTACATATATTGTTTAGTTCTCACACACCTTAAAATTAGTTGCTATCACAAATTATTACCATAAGTTAGGAAACAGAAGCTCAAATAAAGTAAGGATTTTGTCCCAAGTCAAACAGTTAGTAAATTACAGAGCAACAATTTCGATCCATGTCTAATTGCTTCCCAAACCCCTGCTCTTTGCACCGAGCTATGCCGTTTCTAGCTATCTATGTAGATGGTATTAATCAATTTGACCTTCCATGAAACAAAGAAGTATTGGAGACAACTAGCATCAAAACCAGGTCATACTCCTGATCCTAATGGAGGGGTGAGAAATAAATAATTAAAATAAAAATGAGAATATTACTGAACTGAAAGATTAAAGGAAAGAATAATCATTGAGTGCTGCTTATATACCTGTTGGATACCGATTCCTTTAGCCTCAAATGTCAATTAAGCAAACAGTGAATCATCATTATCTACAGGGGCCATGCTAGGCATGGACAAGCAAGGTGGTTCCTGTCCCTGTGAACCCACAGTCAAATGCAGGTAGGAAGCAGGGGAGGGGACGGAGAGTTAGAAAAAGTAGGTAAGAGCTGTATTACTAGGGTCTATAATAGAATGGAACCCCAAACAGCCACTGAGTATTCCATCCCCAGCAGAGCACTCCTTCCTTTTAGCTTCAGGACAAATTTCCAGACACAGGAATGAGGTTTTGTCCATGTGAAAATTATCCAAGGGCATGACATCTGTAGCCCTTTTGTAGGTGCTGCTTTGCAAAACCCCTGGCTTGAATTCTTATCTTTCTAAAAATTAATGTTAATTATTATAAAAATAATTCATGCTCATTGCAAAAACAAATTAAACACTGTAGAAATACTGGAAAATAAAATTGAAAATATTACCTTCCTCTACTTGGGGGTGTGCATGCACACACACATAAAACAGTACACATATGGTACATATAGTGATCGTTGATGTATATTTATAGGATATTAGATCTATAGTTCTAAAATAAACTTTGTTTAAAAAAAAGTTAACAACATACTTCTAATGGCAAGTCTTGAGACAACATGTTATGTTTCTTCCTAAAAATAAAAGAAACAATGTTGTATATAAAATTGTATTCTCTATATGGTTATTTGAATAGATATTTTCTTTGGTTTTGGACTTAAACTACTGTGTTTTAGCAATAATAATTGAAATGGTCAGGGTACAAGATGAAATACAACTTCATTCTAATGATTGTTTTGCTGATCTAATTGATAACAGGAATGAAAGGAAAAGGCTTAAAACAAACACATCTTATTGTCCTGTACTGATGAAGTAACCTACAAAAAGCTGTTCACTTTACAGAACAGTCTGAATGACATTCATTGCCCTTAACATTTACTCAAATATTTTCATTATATTTTATAGGGTTTTATAATGTCAGAATTTTACAGTATGGGCTTTTGAGAAAATTTTAATCTGGAAAATGGGAAGGTCACATGGAAATAATCAAACTCCATGGAAAGTTGCTAAGCTTTTAAAATATAGATGTTTTTGAAAGTGACAAATAATTTTATTGATATTTAGGTGTGCATGCATTTTAAACTCCATTTACAAGACATAACTTTTAAAAAATCTGTTATTAAATTGGAATACAACTCATACAGTAAAATGCACAGATCGTAAAGAGTACTGTTCAAAGTGTTTTAACAAATGTATATGTTTATGTCACCAACATCACAGTTGGGATACAGAGTATTATAAAGCATTCCTTCTCATTTAGGCAAATGTCATAGTGACTGACTGGTATGGGGTCCATGGAGATGACCCATACACACTACAATACAGAGGGTGTGGAAAAGAGGGAAAATACATTCATTTCACATCTAACTTTCTCGTAAATGATGACTTAACAGCTGGCTATGGACCACGAGGTAAGTGTGACCAATCCAGAAACAGACATCAGGCAGTACTATTTACAATATTCTGTGCTTGCTGCTGAAAAGCAACTCAAAGAACCTGAAACCTGCTCAGGACTTACCATATCGATGGGGAGAGATAGGCTACGTGCCCATGAAAGGTAAGAGAAAAACTGAGCCAAAAAACAGTTGGACACCAGTTTGGTGGCCCAGACGGTGAGTGCTACAAGAATTCAGCGAGAGAACATTTTGCACTAAGGGTGCTCAGCCAGGGCCTCACAAAGGAAAGGCTGTCCAAGGTTAATATCATGTTGGTAAATGGAAAGATGAGAGAGAACAGGGCAAAGAGTATGAATAAACAGCGGCCGCAGAAGGATCCAGAGCATATTTGAGAGATGAGAGCAGTAGGCACACTGATGGTGCAGAGAGACTGTGAGGGGTGAAGTAGTGGAAGAAAAGGCTGAAATGCATGGGGGGGTAGCTGCAGGGGAGACTCGGCTGCCCAAGTTAGCGAGTCGCCAACTGAAAGCTTATGAGCACAGAAGTGAAACCAACATAAAAGCGTTTCAGAAGGTGAATCTGGCTGTATAATAATGATAATCTGGCTCCCTCAAATCAGTGAGAGGGAAAGTGAATATCAGGAGGATAACTAGAAGTCCAGGCGGGAGACAGTAAGACTTGAATAAGAATAGGGGCAGCGAGGTGAGGACAGGAAAGAGTATTAAGAACAATGAATTTTCTATGTGCCAGGTGCTGTGCTGTTTTTCAAACGTTATCTTATTTAATCCTAACAACCCTAAGTGATGGGAGATATTCCCGAGGGGAAAAAAGAGAACTTAGAGGTCTGCCTGCTACAGAGTGAAAGGCCAGGGTGATGGGGTGTGCGGCAGCATTGAGGAACATAAACCTGGTTTATGTCGGAAGTAGAAGGGACAGTTTCAGGGGGAAATCCACAAGTTTGGATCTAGGCAAGTTGATTGAGGGAAGCAGCAGATTGTCCTGGCGGAAAGGCTCAGCCTGGGGTGGGTGTGGATGGCTGGAGTTTTGGAGAGAAGTCAGGGTCACAGGTTTGGAGACTGGCATTTAGTGGATGAGATCTGAGGGAGAAACTGTCCAGACAACAGATCAACAGGTCCAGGGCTAACTATCCCATGCTTAATTTTTTGTTTCTGATTTTAACAGTAGTGCCTTTCAAATGATGCTTTCACTTTACTCCCATTTAAATCTAAATAGATGCTGTTATCTTCAGTATGGCTGGTGGGAACTGGGGCAACACACTGTATAAAACACACTTTATAAAACACTTTAAAAAAAAACAAACATCTTTTCCCCAGTAACTAACAGGTGCTGATAATCTCTGCACAAATAGATGATGACTTCACCAGCACTTCTAAATTCCCTGAGTAGGCACAAACTTTTCCTTAATACCTTCCGCTTAGTTCCCCTCCCTTCCTTTGTCCCACGGTACAAAATTTGCACAACATGCTGCAGCCTCAGTCTGCTCTGCAAACACTTCCTGGTTCCCAGAACTTAAAAGAATTCAGAAAAAAAGGAAAAACGCACTTTGAGAGGAGAGTTAATCCCGAAAGCTTCTACTGGGGAGTAGTTTTGATTAGAACACTGAAGGAAATGCAAAATTTAGAGAAGAGATAAAGATATAAAGGATTTGTTTTCCATGAGCCAAGAGTTGGAAACAAATATAAACACAGAGAATCGGAGATAAAATAAAAGAGAATGGACCATCCAAGCTGGAGAGGAGGTTTATGATCTTTTTTACTCCTTTATCCTTCTCTGGCCTCAGGGTTTCAATCATTGCTCTAGAGAGGAGGCTTACTTACAAGAAAAAAGTAGGTATGCTTGGATAATACAGACTAAAGAAGAGGAAATCTTTATTTGCTTGTTTTTATGTCTTAGTCTGTTTGGGCTGCTATAACAGAATACCACAGACTGAGTGCCTTATACCCCACAGAAACTTATTTGTCACAGTTCTGGAGGCTGGGAAGTCCAAGATTGAGGCACTGGCAGATTTGGTGTCTAGTACGCACTTCCTGGTACATAGACAACCATCTCCTCTCTGTGTCCTTACATGGTGGGAAGAGGAGGGAGCTTTCTGGGGTCTCCTTATAAGGACACTAATCCCATTCATGAGGGCTCCACCTTTGTGACCTAATCACTTCTCAAAGGCCTAATCACTTCCTAATACCATCACATGAGGCATATGAATTTGGTTTGGGGGGGGTGGATATAAGCATTCAGTTCACTGTACTTAGATAAGCTGCTTTCCCTTCCCCCAATCCTGAAATGGTAGGCCTGTAAGAAGCTAAATAGAAATGTGTTAGGCAGCTTCACTGGGGAAATGAGAGAATGCGGGGCTCATCACTAGTTTCAAATAGGTATGCACTAAGTAAATCACTGGTCTGCATTTACAGGACTAAATATATTTTCAGAGTGATGGTAGAGGGTAAAGCAGGAGATGGGAATGGAAGGTGAGGAAGAGAAAAGTGGGAGAGAATTACATTTCAACCCTTTGTAGTGAGTATATATAGTCAAGTGATGCTATATCTTCACCTTTTAGCAAAGCCCACTGCTGAGATTTCAGGAACACAAAACCAAAGCTCTCTTTTCCACAGGTAGAGTATTTGTCCATGAATGGGCCCATCTCCGTTGGGGTGTGTTCGATGAATACAATGATGAGAAACCTTTCTACATAAATGGGCAAAACCAAATTAAAGTAACAAGGTTGGTACTTTTTCTCATGTTTAAAATTCATTGTTTATTTATTTTTTTACTGTAAAACGAAGTTGATAATGGCAGTTAAAACCTAATTGACAAGGAAGAGATCCTTTCATTTTTAAACTTTTTCTTATTATGTTATGTTAATCACCATACATTACATCATTAGTTTTAGATGTAGTGTTCCATGATTCATTGGTTGCGTATAACACCCAGTGCTCCATGCAGAACGTGCCCTCTTTAATACCCATCACCGGGCTAACCCATCCCCCCACGCCCCTCCCCTCTAGAACCCTCAGTTTATTTCTCAGAGTCCATCGTCTCTCATGGTTCATCTCCCCCTCCGATATCCCCCCCTTCATTTTTCCCTTCCTACTATCTTCTTTTTTTTTAAACATATAATGTATTATTTGTTTCAGAGGTACAGGTCTGTGATTCAACAGTCTTACACAATTCACAGCATTTTTAAACTTTTGAATCTTATTTCATTTTTTAAAAGTTGGTAAATATTTATGTGGTTTAAATATGAAAACAACATAAAAAGTTATACTCTAAGATATCTTGGTCCCACCATTGTCTTTACCCTGTTCCCTCTCATTCCCTCTAGGTAACCATTTTTATTAGTTTCTTGATTATTTTTTTAGTATTTCTTCAGGCAAATCCAAATAAATGTGTATATATATTTTTCTTCATCCTTTTTTTCTTAAAAATAATTACTTAGTGTCCCACTGTGTGGATGTACCATCTCACTCATTTTCAACCAGTTTCCTATTGTTGGACAAGTGGGTTGATACCAATTTTTTGTTATTGCCAATAATACTGTAGGTCATAATGCTACACATATGTCATTTCTCATGTATGCAGGCAGATCTATATATCTATTGAATAGTTTCCAGGAATTACTGAGCCAAAAATGTACCCTCAGCTGTAATTTTGGTAGATATTGACCAATTATCAATTGATCATCAATTGGAAGATAGTTCTCTTCTTTTTTTTTTTTTAAAGATATTTCTCTTCTAAAGGTCGTATTATTCTTCACTCCCATTGGTAGTATTTGAGATTATTTATTTAGGAAAGAATCCGTTTAAATATCATCATTACATCTCCATTCTCTTCTGCTCTGATGTCCAATGGCAATGAGCTCAAAGAAGCTGTGACTCAGGGTACTATCACTAATGCTCCTCCTTGGGACTCCAAAAGTTCATGTTGATTTCCTGGTGTCTTTTCCTTTGACCCTGCTTAGTTGGTAAAACCCTTGGCAATAGAGAATTCCTTATCCAGATCAAATGCTTTAAAATATAGTGCATTTCTAAATTAATTAACTTTCTTAACAGAGTAGTTTTTAAGATGTTTTATGTGTATCTAGCAAGCTATAAGCCTTAGAATAAATAATTATATGAGCCAATGAAGAAGAAACCTAAGTATTTCTGAAATAGACCCAATTTCTCTTTCTGTTTTTAGGTGTTCATCTGACATCACAGGCATTTTTGTATGTGAAAAAGGCCCTTGCCCTCAAGAAAACTGTATTATTAGTAAACTTTTCAAAGAAGGATGTATGTTTATATACAATAGCACCCAAAATGCAACTGCATCAATAATGTTCATGCAAAGCTTATCTTCTGTAAGTATGGCCTTGGGATGACAAACTCCTACAACATGCCATCTCTTCCCAAGATGGACTGATATGTTTGAAGTATTTAAACAAAAAGATAATTAAGATTCACTATGTTTTAGAGCTTGGGGACCTTAGAGTTCATCTAGTTTTTATTTCACAGATAAAACAAAAAACACTGAGGCCCCAAAGATGATCACCAAAAAAAAAAAAAAAAATTCCTTTAGAAAAGTGATTATTTGCTTTCTAGGGAAGGTGATTTAACAAGGAAGCTCTGGAAACTTCAAAATAAACTGCTCATCTGGAGGTATTGAGAAGTGTTTTTGAGTTACTAAGAGTGATATAACACATGATTATATTTCTCTCATTTGAAGTAGCAAACCATTCCCCAGCATCTCCACACAAAAAAAGTAGCAAACCACTCTTACTTTAATTGTGTTTCCTAATTCTCTTTCCCTTGTTTTGCATAGTATAGAAATTAAAAAAGAAAAACCAGGTGTTACCAAGAGAAATCAACTAACCCTTAGCTTTGCAGGTTCGGAAACTTAACCTTGTCAGTATTCTGCATTGGCAAGAGACTAGTGTATGGATCTAGAACACCATTTTTTACATTATTATTTAAAAATAGTACTCTGTCATGGGGATCCAATACTTGCATCCTTTAGCCAGTTCGTTTTTTCCCTGAAGGAAAATTGTGTGTGCTTCTCACCAGAAGCCTGCTTGGAGGGAATGGAATCAGAAAGGAGGGAGACTGGTGATGCAGAGGCTTACTGGCATCAGCCTTCATGACCTGATCTATCCATCCATTTTCACAAAGACCTGAAACTCATGTCTGTGTGTCATCTCCCCTCCACGGTGCTGAGAGCACATGGGCATGTGCCTCTGTGAAGTTTTCTGTTTCCACGGCTGACCAATGTCCCTTAGATTGACGCATTCTTTTCTTTAAGTAACTTTTTTTCTTCAGTCTGGTTTAGTCAAGGCTACAAGTCATTCTGTAACTTTAAAGGGATTTTTCACATTTCTTGTCTGATCCATTATGTTTTTAATTTATAGCTTTAATATTGGAAGCCAACTTAATTCCACGTATTTCATCCACATTGTGTGTGAATCTTTGAAAGACCTAATCATTAATATCCAGTCAAAAAAATTTCACCGTCCTCTACCCATAGTCATGAAAGAGAGAAAAGAGTTAAAAACAATCAAAAAACAACAACAAAAATGGGTTCTATTCTCGTCTCCCCATGCTACTGAGAAAACCACGTCCTTGAGCAATTATCAAACTTCTGGAGCTTTAGCTTCCCCTTCTATGAAATTAGAGATGGGACTGGAAAGGTTTCTTCTAGCTCTAAGCTCCCATGGCTCTGTTAGCAGGAAGTAACTACTCTACCGGAATATAGCCACTGGGAATAGGCGATAACTTATTACTTCGCAATGCAAACCATACCTTAAAAAAGGGTGACATATGTTTAGTATTATTAAATGAATTATATCTCTATTTCCAAATGGGGAAAAAGATCAGGAAGTAGGTTTAAGTTTTTTTTTTCCTTATCCTATTCTTACAGAGATCAATATTTGAACTAGATTGATTTATGTTGACTGATCAATAAATAAAGGGGAAGGTGGGTCATTAAATATAATTCCAAGGAATAGGCTGACCGAGATCACATCTTGTAGAGTGTTTATTTAACATACTTCATACTAAAAAAGGTGGGAGATTGTTTTGTTTTCTTAAGACTAAGATATATATACAGTCTGCTCTCTGTTATCCAAGTGCAAACAGACTGTAATTTAGACTGATCGCAAGTACCACAAGGGTGCCAATGTTTCAAGCAAAGGGTGTGAAGGTACATTTGTAAACTCACTGTAATTCTTGAAGTAATAAAGGACTGATATAGCACTTCTGATATCTCATGTTTCAGCTTACCATGCCCTTTTACCTTCAGTTGCTTGAGAAGGAGAAGTATGTCTAATATGGGAGGAGTGCCTTTATTCTCTGATAGGCTTTGTTCTTTTTCTAGGTGGTTGAATTCTGTAATGCACGTACCCACAACCAAGAAGCTCCAAACCTACAGAACCAAATGTGCAGCCTCAGAAGTGCATGGGATGTAATCGCAGACTCTGCTGACTTTAATCATAGCTGTCCCATGAATGGGACTGAGTTTCCACCTCCTCCCGTGTTCTCCCTAATTCAGGCTGGCGACAAAGTGGTGTGTTTAGTCCTGGATGTGTCCAGTAAGATGGCAGAGGTAATATTTTGAAACAAAATGGCTGTAAACCATTTATCTTTTTTTTTCTATTAGTTTTTAATTCTTTCCATTTTCAGAGGTTAAGGGCAGAGGTGGACAAGTCAAAGGTTTGGAATCATCATGCATTTCGTCTTTTCTTGGGGACAAGAGGAACAAATTTAGAATGTAGGCCAGAAATTGAGATAAGGCAGATAAATGAAACCCGCAGATAAATGAAACCCACAGATAATCCCTAACCCTGACTTTTCGCTACTAATTGCAACTTTTTTTCCAACCAAGACCCTTTTCCAAAAGTCTGATGTGTAAGAAAATCTCTAGTCTGGCCATATTTCGCTCACTGGTACACATCCCTTGCTGAGGTAAGAAATGGCGAGTTTGCAAAGAGTGTGCATATCCATTGTGTGTATTTTTTCCACGTCACCATGAATAGAAAACCATACCTCAGTCATCCAGGAAGTTCACAGCCTTCCAGAAACCCACTCCTGGAAGCCTCAGAACTCTCAGATAGTGGTCAAAGGCTTAGTGTCTCCAGGCAGATGTGCTTTAAATCCTGGCTTCTTCACTTACTGTCTTTAATCAGGAGTAAAATAACCTTCCTGAACTGTTTTCTCAACTGTAAAATAGTCATTATAATACCTACTTCCTGAACTGTTTCCTCAACTATAAAATAGGGATTATAATACCTACTTTTAGTGTTGTGACAGAACCAGCTTATACTAGCTCATTGGAGTCAATTGTTAAATTTTTAGGAAATTTGCAAGCCAGTAATTAATATAGCCATTATTAAATATTAAACTATGTAGACTTAGAATTAAATAAAATATATTAAAACAAACATAATAAATGCTTAAAACTCATTACTTCCTAATTATTTTCCTACTATTTTTTTACTATTATCTATGACCAGAGTCAGTAAACAACAGTTCATGGGCCAAATTTGGCCCACCACCTGTTTTTGCATAGCCCACAAGCTAAAAATGGATTTATTTTTTAAATGGCTTAGAAAAAAATCAAGAAAATAATATTTCATGATGTGAAAATTATATGAAATTTAAATTTCAGTGTCTATCAATAAAGTTGTATTGGAACACAGCAACACACCTTTATTTACATCTTATCTATGGCCACTTTAGTGCTAAAACAGCAGAGTTGAGAAGTTGCAACAGAGAACATATGGCCCACCAAGCCTAAAATACTTAAATTTCTGGCCCTTTTCTGGAAATGTCTGCTGATCTCTGATCTATGCTCTTAAGATTATTTCTGGTCTGTTGTATCTGCATGGTCTTCTACTACACATCTCTTCCCCAGCTCTGCCTTCAGTGACGTCACAAGTGACAGCTTGAAATCAGCCATGGTGGGAGTATTTACCCCACAGAAATTGTCAATTTTGCAACAAATCAGGGTCTCTCTCTCTCTTCTCTCTTTTGCCAGAAATCCAGTTTTTAAAATACATTTACCAGCATACCACCATCTACTTCATAAAGTTGTTGAGAGGCAATAAATGAGAAAATGAATTTGAAGCTTAGGGTTCATGAAGTGGTAGTTATTATTTTATTATAGTACTTGTCCTAAGGAAGAGTTTGTCCTCTTGTATTCTCTGGACCAGTAGTCCTGGAAAATTTGCCCTTTTTGGCTTGTCTCTGAAATACTAGGAGCACCACTAAAACATTCAGCTTCTGGATAATTTTGTAATCTTGCCTACCTGCAGCTGACTAGGGCATGATCTTCTAAATATGTTCTCAGGATAATTTATATTAGCTAGCTGCCTCTATTGAGGAAGAATAGATAGAGTGAAAGTGATAGTTTTACTTGAGAGAAGACCTAAAGGAAGTAGAAGAGAAATAAGCTTAAAGTAACACTCACAGCAAAACAAATTTCCTTCCCTTTTCCTGCCAGTATTGTCCTTGAACCATCATGGCCATTCATTCATTAGGTGCCTGTACTATGCTGGCTTGGGGGATGCAGAGATGACAGAACATAGTCTCTGCTTCAAAATGCTCACAATCTGGGGCACCTGGGTGGCTCAGTCGGTTAAGCATCTGACTCTTGATTTCGGCTCAGGTCATGACCTCAGGGTCATCAGATGGAGCCCCGCAACAGGCTCCATGCTCATCAGGGAGTCTGCTTGAGATTCTTTCCCTCTGCTCCTCTCCCCACAACTCTCTTTCTGTCTCAAATAAATAAATCTTTAAAAAATGCTCACAATCTAATGATGGACACACAACATGCACATGTGAATAAATATAATACAATGTGGCAAGGCTCCACAGAGGTGTGAGTTGCTGTGGGAACATTGATGAGACAGCATCTAGTGCCATAGAAGAAAGTGACTGAGGAAGACTTCATTGAGAGGATGAACTTGGGAGTTGAATCTTGAAGGATGAGGAGGTACTTGCTAGGTTGGAATAGGTGAAGGAGAAGAAGGGAGGAATGCCAGGGAAGGGACGAATTTGTGCAGTGGCTGACAAGAAAAATTAGAAAAAATTTTGGGGGAGAAATACATCCATTGATGTGGCTATAAATAACATTGGGTGTGTCTAAGGAAATGGCAGATAAGATGGAGAGATGGTATGGTATGAATTTGAGAAATTTAAGACATTGAGCTGATAGGACCTGTTCAAGGATATGGGGGCTGATAACAGAGGGGTAATGAAAGACAGCTCCAGGCTTTTGGCTTAACTAGTTGGGAGTGGAGATCATGATTAAGAATTTAAAATTTTTTTTAAAAATTAATTAACTAATTTTAAAAAAGAATGATGACTTGATGACATGGTTAGTGATAGCTGCTATTTACTGGGTGCTGACTATATATCCGTTTTGCAGATGAGAAAACTGAAGCTAAAAAGATGAGTAATTTCTCTATGGTCACATAATTAGCAAAAGCTGAAGGCCAGATTCAAAGTCCTTGCTTCATCTACTCTACCAACTTACTTCCCAATATTGTAAGAGAAACAGTATTTGGGAAGAGAGGCAATGAATTCAAAGTGTGTCAAGTCTGAGATACCCATGGGACATTAAATTGGTGATGTTTCCTAAGCAATGTGGAATGTAGGTCCAGATATTAAGGGAGATGTCTAGGTTGGAGACAGAGACTACAGTCATCCCTGAGCAGGTGGTCACTGAAGCTCAGCTTGCTGCTCCCACAGCCTTCAAAACAAGGGATCCTAGTGAACATCAGTAACATCACCTGCCCAAACCTGGTCAGTAATATTTTGTTAGAACTGGTTAACACTTCAAAGTATAAGAGTACTGTCACATATGTATCTCAGTTGATCCTCATAGCAATTCTATTTGAATAATTAAGAAAAATATTATTATCCGCACTTTACAGATGAAGTTTCCAACCTAAGATGACCATGGTAACAGAGGATAGTGCCAGCATACATACCCCTAACTGCTACTTCTCTCTACTATCAGGTCTCTTTGCAGTGTTTCCTCTTATCCAGACTGGATTTTAAAAGAAGCACTTACAAATCTAGTTTTAACTGGTTTCATAGATCTTGAATTCTGAGTTGGGGCGAAATAGTGGGAATATGTGTTCTTAGAGAGTGGTAAATATGAACAGCTTGCTGGGGGCAGGGTTCTAAACCACTCCCCTCCTCCTTGAAAAGCATTTATTTTTTGCAATTAATCAAACAAGATTCCAGCATTGCATCACTCTTTATTTACAGCTCAAAAAATTACAATCTGACATTGCTAAATGATTTGCAGAAATATTTGCCAATTGAGTTGCTTAGTCATACTTTTGTCTACCAACCAAATGTTACTACTTTTCTTTATTTTTCCTTTTTGGGACATAGGCTGACAGACTCCTTCGACTGCAACAAGCAGCAGAATTTTACTTGATGCAGATTGTTGAAATTCATACCTTTGTGGGCATCGTCAGTTTCAACAGCAAAGGGGAGATCAGAGCCCAACTACACCAAATTAACAGTGATGATGACCGAAAGCTGTTGGTTTCACATCTGCCTATGACTGTGTCAGCAGAAGCAGAAACCAGCATTTGCTCAGGGCTTAAGAAGGGATTCGAGGTACAGTAGAGCACCCCAAGCCTCAAATCACCATCACTTTCCTTCCCTTCATTTTGTAGTTATCTGTTTTGGGGTTATCTGCTCTGATAACAGATTCTGATTGTTATCTGTTACAGTGTGGTCATAACAGCCTCAACTATAAGACAGTAGTGATGGATTATTTTTGAGATCAGGAACCATATCTTATTTACCATTAAACCCCATGTGCCTAGCAAAGTACCTGTCACATAACAGTTGCTCAATAAACACTTGTTGAAGGAATGAGTAAATAAATAATAAATACAATGGCCAAGGCTGGGGGACTTCAGCATCATCTGGACAATTTCTAACACTGTCTCTATCCATTCTGGGACTGTCCCAACTGTAGCCATTTTTACCCTTGGGTTTTCCAGTCAAAATCAGCATGTCTGGCTGCTGTGTATAGTCATTCCAGACCTATCTAATTCTATTGTGTAGTCAAGGTTGAGAACCACTGCTCTAAGTCCTCTTACTGGTCATTCACTGGATGTCAGAGGCAGTGATAACACATAAGAATGTGCTCCCATACCTCTATCATGGACCCTATTCTAAACCAGGGTCATGTTGTGATGATTCAAACAGTAAGAGTCCCTCTCTACAAGGAAACCAGCAATGGCACGTAGGGTGACAAGTCCTGTGATGAAGTGAGTTGAGGACAGAATGGGATGGGCACAGAGAGCAGCGAGCCACAGAGGACCTCAAAGACGCATACGCCTCATGGGTGGGGAATCTGGAATGAGTGAATTCTTCCGTTCAATAAGACAATTTGAATTATATTTCCTTCCAAATGACTGATACTCTATGTTCAGGTGGTTGAAAAACTGAATGGAAAAGCCTATGGCTCTGTGATGATATTAGTGACTAGTGGAAATGATGAGCATGTTGGCAACTGCTTACTCACCGTGCTCACCAGTGGTTCAACCATTCATTCCATTGCCCTGGGTTCATCTGTGGTTGAAAATCTGGAGGAATTATCACATCATACAGGTAAATATATTTCAAAAACCTTGTATTTTAGAGCATTTCCTTTAACTTGAATATTCAAAGCACAACCATGAAGTGATTATGTCGATAGAATGTGTGGCTTAAGTGAAAAAAAATAGAAACAGTTATCTTAAGGAAAACAACATAAAAATCATTGTTAAAATCTGCCAAAATTTTGTGGATTCTTTTTTTTTTAGAGAGGGGGAGAGAGAGGAGTGGGGGAGGGGCAGAGGGAGAGGAAGACAGAGAATCCCAAGCAGGCTCCACACCCAGTAAAGCTCAACGCTGGCCTCGATCTCAAAACCCTGAGATCATGACCTGAGCCAAAATCAAGAGTTGGATACTCAACCAACTGAGCCACCCAAATTCCCCAAATTTTGCTGACTTTTAAACATTTTCCTTAGAAGGTGCCAATTATATACATCCAATGAAAATATAATTTTATCATTTCTTTGTTAAACCAATCTGAGCATGTATAATCACAGAGCTAAAAATATGTTTAAGATTAAATGCACTAAGACTGTTAAATCTCAGATCTGTATCTCTGAAACAAATAATGCAATATATGTCAAGAAAAACAAAAAAGAAGAAGATAGCAGGAGGGGAAGAATGAAGGGGGGGAAATCGGAGGGGGAGACGAACCATGAGAGAAGATGGACTCTGAAAAACAAACTGAGGGTTCTAGAGGGGAGGGGGGTGGGGGGATGGGTTAGCCTGGTGATGGGTATTAAAGAGGGAACGATCTGCATGGAGCACTGGGTGTTATGCACAAACAATGAATCATGGAACACTACATCTAAAACTAATGATGTAATGTATGGTGATTAACATAAGAATAAAAAAATTTTTAAAAAAAGATTAAATGCACTAACTTCCATAAGGACACATACCATATTGTAAGATACATATTTTCTTTGTTCCAAATGAGGCATGGAATAATTTTATCTTCTATTCCTTAGTCAATAAAAATGAGTATTGCTGACTTAAAAACTGAAAGTTAGATTTTATTGAATTATCTTTGAAAACAATGTTATCAGAATATAAATGTAAATGTAAATATATACCAATGATAGATGGCAATTACCCTAGGCTGTCTACAAATTACCTTAATTACAAGACTATTTAATAAATAATTTACTGAGTTTTTATCCTGTACCAGATAGACGTTTAGACCTTGACATTACAGCTGTGAACAAAACAGACAAAACCACTCACCTCTGTGCTTACCATGTGGCTGGTAGGATGCCACGCAAAGCAAGTCAAGCACAAGTCCTTCCCCAACACTAGCCCTCTTTCATAAGAAAGGTTGTTGGAAAAGACCTAACATGTTATTTTTTTGTTTTATTTTATACATTTTAATCGTTAACATCCCAATCATGTATTTCAGGAGGTTTAAAGTTCTTTGTTCCAGATAAATCAAACTCCAACAGCATGATTGATGCTTTCAGTAGAATTTCTTCTGGAACCGGAGACATTTTTCAACAACGTATTCAGGTCAGGATTTCCTTGGTATTACACTTACAGATGGGGCTGCGGGGCAGGGAGAAGGAAGCAAGAAAAAGAGATGAATTGTGCTAACTGCCTCATTAACCTTATTTGAATATGGAATAATTCTTGCACAGAAGGCTTTTAATGAGCTTTTTCTTTTTTTTTTTTTTAAGATTTTATTTATTTATTTGACAGAGAGACAGCGAGAGAGGGAACACAAGCAGGGGAAGTGGGAGAGGGAGAAGCAGGCTTCCCTCCCAGCAGGGAGCCCGATGCGGGGCTGGAGCCCGATGCGGGGCTGGAGCCCGATGCGGGGCTCAATCCCAGGACCCTGGGATCATGACCCGAGACAAAGGCAGACGCTTAACGACTGAGCCACCCAGGCTCCCCTTTTAATGAGCTTCTTGGTCTTCACTTTCACTTCACTTCACTTTTACGTGATGTCTGTTCTTCTCCACCCTAGGAATAATTTCCTGTAATTGCTACCTCAGCCTTTTAAGGTCTGGAAGCAGAGTGTGCTCCTTCCTAGTAGCTCAAACTGGGAGTGGAGGTGGGATGGAAGTAAGGCCAAGAAGTAAGAAACCGTGTCTTTATTTTAGTTCTATAATAACTTTTCATCAGTCATAATCCTTTTTTGGCTTCTTTAAAAACTTCTTTGAAGCTCCTCCCTCATATTAACAGTATCAACTATTTCATTAAATTCTAAAAAATTTTAAATATCTCGTTGACTACTGCAATTTACTTGACTTTGCTCACAAAGGCTTCCTCTAATCGATTAAGCCATTTTCAAAAGGCCAAATTTTTTCTAAGTACTTTAAAGATATTTTGAACATAACTGAGGGTTTGGACAAAATTTTAATCTGATGTTTCCTTACAGATGGTAAGTGAACCTGCCAAGTTAATGACTTGATATGAACAATGAAGGCAGTTAAATTATTCTTAGGAAATATTTAACATGAAGATTATATATATGTATTATATGTACACAGTAAGGCAATACCACAATTCCATCATTAGAAGTGAAAAAAGGTGAACCATAAATGAGAACATATATTATAAATTAGATTACACTGGCCTCTTCCAAATTATCTACCGTGTGATTTCTTCTTTAATAATGTGAAATAAAAACAAAAGTTCAAAAAAGTTTTTTTAAAAATTTAACAAAATATTATTCATATGACTCAAATTAGCCTCATGTTCCCAAACTTGGCCACCTCTCCCCAGTTGTATGTCATTAGCCCCACTAGACTGTGGGCAGAAACTACATCTAAATCCCCTTCAACAGGGCAGGCCCAGCACAGAATGTGCCCCAGTAGTCAGCAGACCACAAACACTTGTAAAATGGACTTGAACAAATAATCCACAGTGTTTTTGCTGTCATCTACCAAAAATTTTATATGCTTTCCAAGTTTGAGCAATATTATAGAGCGTTACACAGTGTGTTTATTTAATAAATAAAATTTTTGAAGTTATTTACTGACTTGTGTCTGTAGTGACTACAGAGTGATTAAATGTAGGGGCTCTGATGTCAGCCTGCCTGGGCTCTATCCCAGTTTCAGCTCCTTGCCATGTGACAACTAGACAAATGATTTCTCTAAGCCGCGGTCTTCTCAACTGCGAATGTGGATAACAACCGTACTCACTTCAGAGGGTTTTCATAAGGATTAAGTGAGATGATATATGTAAAGCATTTAGCACAGTGCCGTCATCTGTCTGCACTCTGTATGTATTGTATGCACACACACACACACACACACACACATGTGCACGTGGCTTATTGTGAATGGCTAAATAATTATTTTAATGTACCCAAGCCCCCTGAAACTCAGTGTTTTATTTCTTATTAAAATATATAAAAGTAGGGGTGCCTGGGTGGCTCAGTCATTTAAGAGTTGACTCTTGATCTCAGCTCAGGTCTTGATCTCAGGGTCGTAAGTTCAAGTCTCGCACTAGGCTCCATGCCCATAAAAGTATCTGGAGAGATAACATATAAATTAAACCGCTTAAGCACATTCACAAACAAATTTTTTTTAAAAGCTTGTTATTATAATTGCTGATCCGAGGCTACTATTGATTTGGATGAGAATTAGTATGAGAACAGCTAAAATCTCTCTGTAAAAAATAATGAAGTGACATTTGTATTAACCATAATAGACTATTTTATATCTTCTGTACTCCTATAATATACAATATTTTGCTTTGGTGAGGTATTTGTATGAAAAGTTATTTATCTAAATATAGTACATGTCAGAACTAAATTATTTTTATTTTTGCCCATTTATTTTTGTTTGTCCAGAAGTAAAGAAAAAGATGGAATGTTTATGCCTACACTAGAAACTTTCACATATATGTGTATTTTCTTGAATAGCTTGAAAGTGCAGGTGAAAATGTTAAACCTCACCATCAACTGAAAAACACTGTGACCCTGGATAACAGTGTGGGCAATGACACTACCTTTCTAGTCACATGGCAGACCAGTGGTCCCCCTGAGATTGCATTATTTGATCCTAATGGAAGAAAATACTATGCAAATAATTTTACCACCAATCCAGCTTTGCAGACTGCTCGCCTCCGTGTTCCAGGAACTGCTAAGGTAGGTGTTGTGAGCTTGTTCATAATGACGACATTTAGTCAAGTACATAACTTTCAATCGAATCACATAATTAAATGCACTGTATAAAGAAATCCTATTCTGATCAAAATTTTACTTTAAATTCATACGAAGGCATTTTGTGAATGTTAAAAATGTAAGAGAAACAACTAAGTTATGTTCAAAACTTTAAATAATGGATACCAAAGTCTTCTCTCTTCAACAGTGGAAATTAGTATGTATGCAGTACAAATAATTTATTTTTGCTTACTTTCTTCTTTACAAAATTCACACATAGTTATCTATATGCTTAGTAAAAAAAAAAAAAAAACAACTCTACCTAGAATTTATAATATGAATATATGCAATACATATGGTTTTGAGTATCTTCTATGTGCTGGGTCTTGTTCTGGGTGCTTTACAATAAAATACCATGGTAGGAATAAGAACAGGGCACTCAGAGCATACAGGAATGATGCACAGGCTTCCAGGGAAGGTGACTGCTTCCTGGAAATAAAAACATCAAAATGGAAATATGGAGGATAAAGAGACCAGAGGTGTCAATGCCATTCTGGGCAGAGGAAATAGCACATAGAAACGCTCAGAAAAAAATAGAATATAGTTCTTCATAGAACTACAAGTAGGTCAACATGGATGAACTACACAGCAGTATATAAGGTGGAGATTTAGGGGAAGGAAAGAGAGGAAGTGATGAGGTTAGACACAAAGAGAAACCATGTCAGCAAGGGCTCTGTATGCCCGTAAAGGCAAGAAGAGCTTGAATCCTAAAGGGAAAGGAAATTGCTAGTGGTTCTCAGGAGGGTGGTGAATTGATGAGGTCCACCCATGCACTGCCTGAGTGCAGTCCTTCCCCAGCACCTTCGGCCCTCCCCACTCCCAGATCCCTGTTGCAGCCTCTCCTAGGGTTTCCCTGCCTCTGTTTCACCTCTACCCCAGTGATTCTTCTGAAGCACGAATCTGATCAAGCCTATCTCCTATTCAAAACTAATTGGTGGTCTCAGGATAAAATCTATGTGGTTATGTTACATATCAGGCAGTTTATGTTCTAACTTTTGCCCAAGCTTATTTCTTAACCCTCTTCCCAAACATTCTCTGCTCTGCTCCTCCTTACTTTTCTCTCAACTCATCATGTTCTTTTCACATCATGTTCTTTGCACAAGAGCCAAGAACATTTTACCTACTTTTTGCTGCCTTTGCCTGACCTCTTAGTCTGCACGAGGTGTCCTACAGCAAAACACACATTACACCCAAAGAGAAGGTTTTGATATGGCGATTTGTACTGTTTGTTACTAATGTTATGATTCCAAACAAAAAAGAGAATAAATAGATGATCTTGATACTTGAATTATGACTTCACAGGAAAATGGCCAAGCTCATGAATCCCAATGTAGAAGGCTGACTAGGGTGTGGTGGCATCTTAATTTTCCACGTTGAGTCACAACTTAACCCCTTGCTGCTTTCTCTTTCCCCTCGAGCTGTACTGTGTTCCTCCTGTTACTTCTAGGGTTTAATAAGAAGCAACAGTGGAGTGCCTGGGTGGCTCACTCAGTTAAGCCACCAACTCTTGGTTTAGGTTCAGGTTATGATCTCGCAGTTGTGAGATTGAGCCCCGAGTTGGGCTCTGTGCTGGGCATGGAGCCTACTTGAGATTCTCTCTCTGTCCCCTTCTGCCCCTCCCTCAGCTTGTGTGTGCTCTCTCTCTCTCTCTTTCTCTCTCTCAAAAAAAAAAAAAAAAGCAACAGCAAGAATGGGGAAGAAAGGGGTATTTATATATAATCTTATCCAAAGAACAAATTCCTGTTATTTATAGTTTAAGCTTTTTTTCTTTCTGACATTCTTTTGCAGGTTTCCCCCAGGCAGCCTAGACAGGCAAAAGAGAATGGCATTTAGCAATATTTCTACAAATTACTCAACACAGGCATTGTAGAATCCTGACTTATTAAAAAACAGTGTTCCTTTTCTTGGTCTCTAATAGTGTATGTGGGTTTTGTTGTTTGAGATTTCTGGATATTCAGGGTGGGGGTTGAGGGACATGAAGGGAAGGAAGGATACTACTTCTTTTTAATCCAGTTATTCACATAAATCATAATTGTCACTTAATTTGCTATAATTTTCTCAACTGTAGAAAAGGAATAAAAACATTGAAATGTCTTTTGGGTGAAGGGGCTCAAGTTAATATTTGCAAAATACTTTGAAGCTGGACACTTATCATTATCTTCCAAAAATGTGAATTAAAATATGTCCTCCCCACAAATAAGTTCATGGTATAATTCCCTAAGAAGTCACCTAACAATAAAAGTGGTTGTGCTGTGAAAGCCATGTAAATAATGAATTGTTAAACCAATATTACTTTCCCTGACATTCTTCTGTAGTTACTTCAGAAAATGCAGCATCAACAAAACAAGGATTAAAGCCCCTAGGAGCTCAGACTTATGCTTTAAAATTAAGGGTTGATTTTTTTTCTTCACATTTGACAAAACAAAAAGGCTTTGTTTTGCAGCCTGGGCTCTGGACCTACACACTGAACAATACCCACCATTCTCTTCAAGCCTTGAAAGTGACAGTGACCTCTCGCGCCTCCAGCTCAGCCATGCCCCCTGCTACTGTGGAAGCCTTTGTGGAAAGAGATAGCACCCATTTTCCCCAGCCTGTGATGATTTATGCAAATGTGAGAAAAGGGATTTATCCCATTCTTAATGCCACTGTTACTGCTACAATTGAGCCAGAGGCTGCCGATCCTGTTGCACTGGACCTTTTTGACAATGGAGCAGGTAACAAGGAATGTCATGTCATTTTTCACGCTCTCGAGAGCTGTTGTTGTGTTATGATGCTGCACTATCAATCTTAAGCTTACCTGTACAAATCCTTCAATTCAATTATTTTTCTCATCAAATCTTTTGAGATTCTCAAGTCCTCAAGAGAGTCACTGACATACTGAGTAGCTACAGGTCACATCTGCACAAGGAAAGAGAATGTGAACTTGGGAAGAGTCTCCTTGAGGTTCCTCAGTGTGGCTGTGGGGTGAACAAAAGGGTGGGAGGAAGTAGCTTGACACCTAGGTCTTTATTTGGCCAGTGACACTAGCAACTCACTGAGGTTACACAGAACAGGCTTTTATGTCCTTGTGACATGCCCATATTCCTCTAAGATTCACCAGCTGTATTATTCACTGAAATAATAAGATTGGACAATTAAAATAGCAAATGAAAACCCAAGAAGTAAGATGCAGCGGTGGTCTCCTCAGGCCCAATAGTGAAGAGAGAATTAGAAACTGAACTTGCGAACTGGGAGATAACCCCAGACTATTCTTTAGCCAAGTAGTAGGATTGATAAGAGGGAAGAGCCAGTGCATTTACATGTATGATTTGCTCACAAGATGACCAGGCCAGCAAGCCTAGTGGAATCATGACAGAGATTTTTCCACCACGGGGAAAACAAAGTAAAAGAAAACAAAACCCTACTTCAAGCACTCATTCTACACATTCTACATCATACCTCACAGACAGCACAGCATCAGGCCAGGAAATAGCAGCTCCTAGACTCTTTCTGACTAACTTTTTGTGTTAAAAACAAACTCCTTTGTTGTTTTATCTTTTCTGTTCTGTTCTTTCCCTAAACTACATTCTCAGAAGGACAATAGGCCTCAAAATCTATGTGGGCAGCCACAAGTGTTTGATCTACTAATAAAACCATACTCCTGCACTCAGGTGTTTCCAAGATAATTATTTTTCAAGAGTCTTAGGTTTGGCAACCCGTTAGCATCTTGCCATGGCAATCTTGTATGACATTTATGAAACAAAAGTTCATTCAAAGGATTTTAGTCCAAATCTACCTCAGAGGGACACCAGAGAAGTCCTCTCATTTTGTCTGTTGGAATGGATCCAAATGAACGTCTCATGCTCTGATTGCTTATCCATGGCTACACCTTTTAGTTTCTGTATATAGTCCAAAAATGCACTTTCCAGAATGCTTCCCCTTTGCTTCAGCCTGTGGGCTGGCCTGGAGAATAGATCCTGTTCTCTTAGGAGAGATCAACTGAGTCAGCTCAACAGCTTTTATATTTATTCCCTGGAACCATTTTATTTATTTGATGTCTAAATTTATACTCTAGGGGCGCCTGGTGGCTCAGTCGGTTAAGCGTCAGACTCTTGATTGTGGCTCAGGTCGTGATCTCAGGGTCATGAGATTGAGCCCAGCGTTGGGCTCTGCACTGGGCATGGAGCCTGCTTAAGATTCTCTCTCTCCCTCTGCCCCTCCCCCTGCTCACATTCTCTCTCTCTTTCTCTCTCAAAAAAAAATTATACTCTAATGAAAGAAACAATGGAAAGTATTGCTTAAGCATCAAAGTGTAAATTTAGGGTTTGTTTTTTTCCCCAATACTTAACACACATGTAAATGGCTAACACTTATTTTTATAATGGAAGCAGTATTTATCTGTTGCCAAATTCATGAACAATAATAAAATGTACACTTATGAAGCCCTTTATAATTTAAAATGTGCTTTCTCATGAACATTCTGAGATAATCAACACAACAGCCCTGTGAGATAAGTTTTCCCCATTTTATAGATGAGAAAACTGAGGCTCAGAGAGATTGTTTCACAGCTACTGAGTGGTGGATCCAGACCTTAAAACCAAGTCCCACGACCCCCAAGCTAGTGTTCTTTCCCATTTCTTTCTAACTCAGGGATTAAAAGAGGTGGGGGTAGTAACTGTGGCACAGAGAGTTTTTCCTTTATCATTTCTTAACAAATAGATAGACCTGATTAATCAGTAAACCTCTAAATACCAAGATTTTATTTCTTTCCAATAGATAAAAAATTTCTAGACCTACTATCATAATAAGTTGCTCAGCACTTTTTATTTTAATTCAATATACTCCTACTTTTCTCATATTAAGGAGCAGTCCTGCCTCTGCAGTAGGGATTTGAGAGCATTTTAGTGGTGATACAGTGCTAAGGTCCAAGGCTGAGTATGTGGTGTGAACTAACTCGAGGAAAGGACAAGCCATTTGCCCAGGGTGGCCACCTGCACTTGAAGAGTGAATGTGTTCTGCACTTGGGCTAAGCTATACCTCCCACTGCTACCCTGGAGTCTGGGCCTCCCCACCATTCAGTTGGACTTGGTTTGGAATTGAACTGCTCTTCAAGGAAAGAAGTCTAGCTCTGGCCAAGCTTTCCAAATGCCTCCTGAAGCAAAGCACAGTGGATGGAACCAAAGCCTGTCAAACCCCATTCAGCAAACCCCTCAGAATCTAGAACAACAGTTCCATGTTACATTCTAATGAGGAAATTAAATAATTTCACACTACTTTATCAACTACCAGATTTTTTTTTCATCAGGGCTGCAGGATGTTTATAAATCCCTTGAAATTGTATGAAATGTGTATATGTGCATCTATATTTATTTCCTGGAACAGAATAGCTTTTATCTCAAAAGAGTCTGTAACCGTAAACAAAAAGAATATGCTTGATTTCCATGAAAAATTAGTATTATTTTCAGTGATAAGAAGGAGAGCTCTAAAGGTGGTTATTATATGCTTTATGAGCACTGAAGCACAACTCATTCACCTTCAGAAAATAATTTTTCGGAGGTTAAGGAATCACAGGGAGAAGTTAAGGAGCCATTGGATTTTAATATTAAAAGTAGCTATGACCATGATTGGATTTGCTAAAATGGGAAGAAGGAAGGGAATAAAGCTTATGATTTAATGATTTAATTAAATATTAGTAATCAACTGTGATGACAAGCGGTGACATTGAGCTTTCTTCTTATATATGCAGGTGCTGATATTATAAAAAATGATGGAATTTACTCGAGGTATTTTTTCTCCTTTGCTGTAAATGGCAGATACAGCTTGAAAGTGCATGTCAGTCACTCCCCCAGCGTAAGCGGCCTAGCCTACTCTATTCCAGGGAGTCGTGCTATGTATGTACCAGGTTACATAGCAAACGGTAAGAATCATGAGCACTGTCATGTAACATCATTTAACGTATATATCGCTGGTCTGTGTGTGTGTGCGAGAGAGAGAGAGAAGAGTAAGAGAGAGATGGAATTTCAAAACCCTTTATGCTTAAGTCAATGTATAATTTGTGCTATCTCTTCAATCCTCAGTGGTTCAAGGTAGTCAATCAAGAAGGCAATAGATAATTCCCACAGATATTCCACAGATATTTGTTCATTTTAGTCATTATTTTGAACTCTTTCTTGTGGCTGTTTCATCAGAATTACTAACAGTTAAAGAGATTTGTTGATTTTTTTCTCATTTATAGCTCCTGTATTTCCTCTATAGAGGTTTAGGCAAGAAAAAGAGGCAAAAGTAGTTAGCAGTTGAAAGAAGGAAGCAAACAGCCCAAACAATCCACACAAAAAATGAGTTCCTGAATAAATATGAGTTTGGATGTTACAGACAACTGAGTGATTCCTGAAGATGTCCTGTCTTCCTTCAAGAGAAAAGCACCAAATAAATAGAAGATACACGTCTTTCTTAACACCATTATTATAGTTCCTAAAGGGAAGCAGTGGTTAAAGTGTAACAAAATATGCTATAATCATTTTAAACAATCACTATAATCATTTTAAACAATCTCAAAATTTTCTAAACATTATTTCCAAAACTGCAGAATCTTTATGAATACTTTTCATTAATTTTAGCAGCTATAATTAATCATAACTATTTCATAACATGATTCTATATTTTTGGTCTTTATGTACTTTTAAGTAGAAAATAATCAAGATGTTCCACTGAATTTACGTCTCCTGATAATTTTAGTTTTTCCTAAAACATAATTTACTCTCCTATGTATTTACTTTGGGTTACTTCAAAACCAGTGTAAATCAAATTGCAAGGTAACATGATTTTATTGCATAGATATGATTTCGCATCTAGCTATAATAGTTATAAATAAATATTCCTTCTTTCATTTATACCTCAAACATTTTTGAAGGCTTACTAGATGACGGGCTTAGTCCTAGGAACTTGGGATAGATAGCAGGTAGAATAAGACTTGATTCCTACTGAGGAACTCAAAGGTTACTGTCTTGGCTAGTATCTTTCTAAAATCCGTGAGTTTAAAGGATACACATTATCAGCATCTGGTATACAGTGAGATTAGAAAAGTAATATTCAACTGTCCTTCCAACTGTGTATTTTGTAGAGGCTCTTAGCAGCATAGAAAGAAAAAGCTAGGTTTCCCTAGGCATGTCTACTACACATAACATTCACTTTATCAGCTCACTTTTAGAAGACCATCTTGAGCACACACTTCATTAAATAATGGGAGCTGCTCTATTTTAATGCCACCAAATCCCCAGACACAGCAGTGTCTGCATCCTTCTCCTCTCCAAAGGCCAGTGTCTCTACAGGATCTGCTCTGGATCCCATCCAGAGGCCTTGGGAGCTCACCCTTGCATGGTCCCACTCTACTGACCCCTCTGAGCAGCATTCAAGCATGATTTATCATCCCATATTTAAAAAAAATTCTATTGTTGGTCTCCCTTCAGATACTGTCCACCTTCCTGTCATCGACTTCCTTGACATTAGTCTAAACCTGCTGCCTGCACTTTGACACCTCCAATTTATGACTCTGTTCGCCACAATCTGACTTCCACCCAAACCCCCCAAAACTGGAATGGCTCTGGGCCTAGTCGCCAGTGACCACTCTGCTGTTAAATCCAAAGAATATATGTCAGTCCTCAGCAGTGTCTGAAACAGCTGATTGATTTTGCCTTTGTCATCTCCTGGCTTCTACAATTACCTCTTATGTTCTGGAATTTTTTTTTTTTTTGGTCAGGCTCCTTTTCCGGCTCCTCCTTTTCTATCAAGCCTCTAAGTGTTGGCAATTCTCAGAGCTCAGGCCTAACCTTCTTACCCTACCATCTGGAGCCACTCTGCCTGGGTTTGGAACCTCGCTCCTTCATGTACTGCTAGCTGTACGACTTTGGGCAAGTTACTTAATTTCTGTTTGCTTCAGTTGCATCATCTTGAAAAAGGGGGGGGGGGTAATATCTGTACCTTCCTTATAGCATTGCTAGGAAAATTAAGTAGCTAATACATGTAAGATACTTAAATAAGTACCTGGCAAGTAGTGAGCCAGGCACTCAATAAATGCTATTTATCATTACAGTTGAAATTGTTATTAGGTAACCTCATTAACCCATATGGCTTTAATAATGTCTATATGCCTATAACTTCCCAATTCATAAGTTCAAAAATATTAAATCTAGATAAAAACCTCTCTTTTGGTTTTTATGTCTAACTGGCTCCTTGTCATCTTCAATTAAATGTTATAAAGGAATCACAAACCTTGTAACTTACATTTTCAGTCTTCTTCCCTTTAGCCTGCTTCTCTTCCCAAGTTGCTCATTTTAGAAACCTGGGAGCTGTTTCTTTTTCTTTTCTTTTTTTTTTTCTACCAACTTTCCTTCACCATTCCATACTCAAACCTATCACCAGCTTTTATTGATTTTATCTCCAAATCACATCTCAAACTGCCTACTGCTGCCCTCCTCCCCACTGTTGTCACCCAGCCCACCCTGCCATGTCCCTGTCTGGACTGCTGCAGTGGCTGTCTTAATGGCCCACTGCTTGCTGTGCTAGAACCCATTCTTTAACGAGAGCAGCCACAGTGACCTGTTAGGAAGTAAATGTGATCATGTCACTGCTCTGCTTCCCCACAGCTCATAAGATTAAACTCTAAAATCATTAGAGTGACCTGCAAGGCTCTCTAGGAGCTTCTCTCTCTGGTCTTATCTCCAACTATTCTCGTCCTTGCTTTAATTAAATTTTTCTAATTTGCAGGGCTCTTTAGGACCTCAGAGTCTATACAACCTGTTCCCTCTGCCTGAGATATTATTACCTCCACTCTGCCTGGCTGACTCCTACTCACTTTTAGGATGCCTTTAAATATTACTTCCTTGATACCACTACAAATTATGTATCTGTGTTATTTTTCTTCACATCACCCTGCCCTTTTTCCTTCTTATGTTTATCATGACTTATAAATATAGTTTTATTGGTATGACTATAAATCCCAAGAGGAATACTCTTTTATCTGTGATCACTGCCTTCAAAATATTTATTTAGTGAAAGGATGGATGAATGAATGAATGAATGAACAAACGAATGAATGAATTGTGGAATAAACAAACTCAGTCATTCTAAGGATGTAGTAAAGAAAAAAAGGTTTTAAAATGTCTCCTCAGAGTCTCTCAAAAACAAGTTACTCAGGAGATTGTCATCTGTGGTTTTGGCTGTTCTTTTCTTGGTCACAGGCAACATTCAGATGAATGCTCCAAGAAAATCCACGGGCAGGAGTGAGGAGGAGCCAAAGTGGGGCTTTAGCCGAGTAAGTTCAGGAGGCTCCTTTTCCGTGCTAGGAGTTCCAGCTGGCCCCCATCCTGACGTGTTTCCACCATGCAAAATTACTGACCTGCACGCTGTCGAAGTGGAAGAGGAGGTGACTTTATCTTGGACAGCACCTGGAGAAGACTATGATCAAGGCCACGGTAGGTTTCTTGCTTCACTACCTGTGTTTCTACAAGGTGGCATTTCCAATAACTATGTCAGGGGTTAGCTGGGTAAAAATAGCTTTGGGGGCTTCAAGCTGACAAAGCTGCAGAGGATTGTTATGAAAAGCTTTGAGTTGTTGATGGGGCCTTATATGCTAGAGGTAAGAATGGGAGCTCGTCAGCTCCCCCAGAATTGAGAAGGCCCTGGTAAACGAACTGACACTGATCATCTAGAAATCTTGATTGGAAACATAAATACCATGTGCAAGAGTAGTCTAGTCTACAGAAGGGTTCTGCATTACAGAGCATGGGCTTCCAAATACTGGAGGTATTTAGTTTTCTGAAGATTAGATAGTGGATAGTGAATTCAAAGATTTACAAGTCAGGGTTAGGGGAATAATTCCCGTAAGTCATGCAAAACTTGGTGCATTTTCCACCCCCACTTGTGGCCATCACTTTTGTTAGGGAGACTAGACCCACTTTCATTATGTGGGCTTCCTTATCCTTGTGTGGGTGGACACTGATGAAGTTCTTTCTTAACATTCCCTTTTCTAAGGCCTACACCAGGTTCAGGCTTCCAGCACCATTTCTGGATCCCTGTAGCAACTCAACAAAATAACTTTCCTCAGAGAATAACTTTTCTAACAGCTTTGCCATCACCAAAACATGGTTATCGTTGGTTATACATTAAATAACTTATTTCCTGTTGCCTCTGATTGAGATGCCTGTAGAAACCAACCTTCTCTACTGAAAGCTTATTTTGTCAATATCAGTCAATAACAGTGACCACCTTGGGCCTTTGCCAGTCTTGCTTCCAACATGGGTCATCTTTACCTGGCTTATAATTCTCTATCATCCACTTACTACATTCACCAGAAAGCATCTCAATTACAAATAATTTTGTGCTGCTGAGGAACATCAGTATTGTCGCTTTGTCTTCCACTTCTTTTATCAAAATCTATCCCTTCTTGTCAGAGGAGAAGGAAGTGAAATACTTCATACTCTGAATTAAGGATTCTCCTAATTTAAAGATTGGAGATGTGCAATGATTGAAACTCTGGGATGGATATGTCCTTTGTATAAAGGAAAAAACTGTAACTTACATGTCAGGAAAAAATTGTTCCCACTCTGGCTTTAAAGCCAGCTGTTTGACCTTTGGCCAGTTGCTTAGCTTCCATTGGCCTCCGTTTCCTTATATGGAAAATAGGACTACAAATATTTATTTCATAAGGTATCGTAAAGAGGAAATGAAGTGACATATATAAAATCAGAGGGGTTAGAGAAAGTATTCCAAGTTTACTGGGCTGCTGGTTTGTGTTGCTCCTGCCTTCTCTAACATTTAGAGTAAGGAGCCACAAACGCTCCCATCTGTATTTAAAGGTAAGAGTGGTGCCACCTAGTGGCACCTAGTGAGAACCGTGTTCTCACTCCTTCCTCGGTGCCTCAGAAGCCCCCAGTGTGTTGAAAGAGACAAATGCCAGCTTAGGCTCCCATTACTACTGGAAACTGTTCCTCTGAAGAGCCCTAGTTATTTCAACTACACTGCTGAAGTATAAGAGTAGAAAGAAAGTGTGCAGTGTTAGTGGTTATTAATGGCTTGAAAAGAAGAGATACAACCATATGGGACTTTAGAATTGGTATCACAGCCGGCCTTAATCAAGGGAATAGAAAGATCTTCATGCAACTTCACTGATGAGCAGGATGCTTGAAGCAGATCTGGCTTGTTATAATATCAAAACCATAAAACACAAAAGATAAGTGGGGGGGATGCCTGGATGTGTATTAAGTTACTGAAATTATTCTCATAACTGATTTGATGACTCAGCAATGGCAAAATGGACCAATTAGTCATGAATAGACCAACTAGCAAATAGGCACCTGTTTAATTCATAAACATGTGCTTTCAGTCCCTATTTTTTCCCCACAAATTATTGTCTAGAAAGGCGTTGTCCTCACCTCTATGGCCAGAGTTAAAAATAATGGGGGCATGTCTCTGGCTTTACAATTATTAAAAATGTGACTATTCTTAAGAACCTTGTTAGCAATAAGTGAATATCTCATATATGGACAAGCATATCAGTATTTATCCAGATGGCAGCTCTTTACTATACACAATATCCTAGAAAAGATGACCAATTATGTGGAATAAACAAAATATTATCAGATCACCATTATGTATACAGGCTAGGCATTACGGAAATGGGTTACTTCCTTGGGTTTTCATTAAAAGTCTGGGGTAAAATAATTGCTAAAACTGAGTACCAAGCATGTTCTGCATCTCCTTTGTATTTTTTTTAGAAATTAGGGACACTTGGGTGGCTCAGTCTGTTAAGCATCCACCTTTGGCTCAGGTCATGATCCCAGGGTCCTGGGATGGAGCCCCGCATTGGGCTCCTTGCTCAGCGGGGAGCCTGCTTATCCCTCTGCCTGCCACTCCCCCTGCTTGTGTTCTCTCTCTCTCTCTCTCTCTCTGTCTCTCTGACAAATAAATAAATAAAATATTAAAAAAAAGAAATTAAAGTGAAAATATATTTACTAAGCTACTATTAATGCCCAGCACAGCACTAAACATTATATAAGCATAATTTAAGATGGTCCTTGCACTCCAAGAATTTATAATTGCATACTGAGAAAAAAAGGCATAAAATGGTCAAAACCCACAGTTTAACACAATGCCATTTGTATGGTTTGAAAGCCACAGAAATTAAAAGGCTGTAGAGATCAGTGTGTGTGGGAGCAGAGAAGCCAGGTTCTTACACCAGGGGCCTGGGCAGAGCCTTTGGAGGGGGGCCAGACTCCAAAAAGCACCAATATTGTACCTCCTTCCCTGCACTGACTACCTTCCCCGTGAGCCGAACTGCCTGACTTTCACACTCTTCCTCTGACATCGTTTCATCATGTTCTTATACAACTATTGTGACAACTTACTATCTTTAAAAGTTGTTGAAAATGTGCTGCTTCTGAAGAAGCTATTCAGTGACAGCAACTGTTCTTTTCACGACCCCCTCCTCTAACCCTCAGTTATACTACTAAGCTGGAAGAACACTGAATGTAGGAGAGACCTAAAATAATCTTTAGGGGATGAATTGTATTTCAGATGAAGAGAGGAAGTAGCAACTGTTGACAGTTGAGAGAACTCCCTGAAGATGGGACCAAGTCTTCAACTTCCTGTCTCGGTCCTCAGTCCAAGCCCAGAGCTTTCCCTACTAGGAATCTACTGGTAAAGATGCTAATGAAGATGTAAGCCTCAGTAACTGGAAAAGTAGCACAGTTATTGGGAAATAAGAAATAGGAGGGAGGGTAGCCGAGTGGGAGGCTGCACGGCATAGTGTTAAGGGATTGGGCTTTGGAATCAGACACACCACCTGTTACCTGTGTAACCTGAGGCATACTTAATTTCTCTCAACTTCTGATTATTAATCTGCAAAAGCAGATGGTAAGAGTAGCTATCTCAGAGCGTTGTTAAGAGAATTGAATGCAGTGAGGCACAGAAAGGGATTAAAACAGTGTCTGGTCCATACTAAGTGTTCAGTAAATATCAGCATTTATAACATCTTGGAGACAGAAGGGATCTTAAAGATGTGCTAGTCTGACCCCCTTGTTTCAAATGTAAGGGAATGACCCTGAGAGTTTAAGTGTCTTGCCCAAGGCCATAGAGTTACTTTCATTTGCTAAAATATACTGTGAAAAAAGAGTTAAAGACCAAACCTAGAGATATATACCTAAGAGGTCAAAGATGCAGAACCAGCCTGATTTCTTTTTCTCACAAGGAGAGAGGGAACATAACAAGTACTGTAAATGGAAGGTGTTTCTCCATGAATGTGTGAGCTGAGTTTGAGTCTTTGCAGTTGCTCTAGGTGCTCATGGTAGAAAGTAATGGGATTTAGAGTTGGAAGAAATGAGTTCATTTCCAGCACTACTATTTCCTAACTATTCACCATGGTAGCACATTTAACTTCCTGAGTCCTTACTTTTTATTTTAAAATGAGATGATTAATTTCACCCAGAGAGAGCTGTGGATGTGGAAAATCTTTGTCAATGCTAAGGCTTATGAAACATTACTTGTTTCATTATCTAGGAGAAGACTCTGGGAAAGCACTATGGAGAGGGCTTTCTCCAGAGAGAACAATGGACATAGGAACAATGGATATGTTCCACTGTGAGTATAGAGTGGATGGTCAGCCTAGCTTCTCACCCATATCTGTCCTCCTATATTTGAACCACAGCAGGAAGCAACTCAGCTCCAAGTGGGTTCATTCAGGGGTAATTGGCTGATTGATAAATTTGAATATACAGCCTATTTTGTTTTGACAACCTTCTCTAAGGGTGCTTTATTCTAATTACTACTCAGGAATAGAAATAGTCTCACTATCAAAAATTATTATAGATTTGGAAACTGTTCAAAAACATAGTTATCAAAATATTTTCATTTTTTAATTAAAACTTGGAATGCCCTATAGTTTTCATTCCTCAGAATAAAATCCTCCTTTGAAGCTGCTCTATTCATTGTTAAATCTAATTTTGGCCATTTTAGATAAGAATTATGATATTATTAGAGTGGGTTAGTACTACAGGTGGCTTCCATTTTTTGCATAACTATTTGTTATTCATAATTTTATTTTTGAGTTGGTAATACATTCACATGATTGAAAATCAAAACAGCACAGCAATGTAAATGTAACACTTAAAAAGTACTGAACTATACCCTGAACTGTACACATTAAAAATGGTTAAGATGATAAATTTTATGTTATGTGTATCTTACTCCAATTTTGAAAAATCAAAACAATATAAGGAAAATCAAAATAATAAACTTCCTGCCCTCAGCTTCTCCAAATTTAGCTGTTCTATAACATGCAGTTGTTTTTTAAATTATCATAGTCTGCCTTGAATTAATGTCATACCACTTCACATATAATGTGAGACTCTTTCAAAAGTATAATTCCTTGTACCCTCTGCCATCTTTCGTGGTCCTGCTATCATATATTGTTTTTTTTTTTAAGATTTTATTTATTTGCAAGAGAGAGCATAAAAGCGGGGGGAGGGTCAGAGGGAGAAGCAGACTCCCTGCTGAGCAGGGAGCCCGATGCAGGACTCGATCCTGGGACTCCAGGATCATGACCTGAGCCGAAGGCAGTTGCTTTAACCAACTGAGCCACCCAGGCGCCCTGCTGTCATATATTGTACTGCTACATTTTTATAAAGCCCATAATGCATTGTTATGGCTTCTGTTTTAAACAATCAGTTGTCTTTTTGATAAATTTTAAGGAGAAAAAAATGACCCTTTTTTGTAACCCATATAGTCACCATTTCTGGTCTTCTTCCTTCCTGTAGGTCTGAATTTTTATCTATCATCATTTACCTTGTAGCTCAGGTCTTCAGGTGAAATTCTCTCAGGATTCAATTATGTGAAGATGTGTTCATTTCGCCTTAAGTTTTAAAGTACATTTTCACTAGATATAAAATTCCAGGGCAATAGATTTTTCTTTCAGTACTTTAAATATGTTATTTCATTATCTTATGGCCCCAATTTTTTTTCTGATGAGAAGTCCGCTATCATTCTTACTATTATTCTCCTAAGTATAAAGTGTCTTTCTTTCCCTTTGGCTGATTTAAATTGTTTTTATCTTTGGTGTTCAACAAATTGAATGTGATGTGCCTAAGTGTGGTTTTCCTGATACATATTCTGTTTGGGGATTGCTGAGTTTCCTGGATCTGTATTCTTTTTGACCAGATTTGGAATATTTCCAGCTAATATGTCTTCAAAAAATTTCTATTCTATTCTTTTTCTTCTTTTCTTCCTGGCTAATATTGATATGATATGATTATATTACATATTACATTATATATTATATTATACCCGCATACACTAAATGGATATGTCAGTATATCACAAAGATCACTGAAATTCTGTTCAATTTTTCTCTTTTGTCCTGAGTGCTACAGTTTGATTTTTATGGACTTGTCTTCAAGCTTATTGATTTTTTTCTTCTGTTGTGTCCAATCTGCTATTAATCTTCTCAAATGAATTTTTGTCATTCTGTTTTTTTTCCAATTCTAGAATTTTCATTTTCTTCTTTTTTTAAGTTTCCATGTTTCTCCTCAAATTTTCCATCTCTTCATTCACTATATACAACTTGTCCTGTTGACTTTTAACATATGCATCATGGTTATTTTATTTTATTTTTTTAAGATTTTATTTACTTATTTGACAGAGAAAGACAGAGAGAGAGCACAAGCAGGTGAAGCGATAGGCAGAGGGAAAGGGAGAAGCAGGCTCCCTGCCTGATGTGGGGCTTAATCCCAGGACCCTCGGATCATGACCTGAGCTGAAGGCAGACACTTAATCAACTGTGCCACTCAGGCACTCCTCATCATGGTTATTTTAAAGTCCTTGGCTATTAATTTCAAATCTCAGTCTTTTGTGACTCATTTTATTTCCTGATATTTTTCTTGACTATATATTACATTTTCTACTTCTTTGCATGTCTAGGGATATTTTTTTATTGTATATTGGGCATGTGGTAGTAAATTATAGACTCTGGAATCTGTTATATTCTTCTGAAGAGTTTTGAGACCTTTTCTTTCTTTTTCTCTTTCTTTTTCTTTTTCTTTCCTTTCCTTTCCTTTCCTTTCCCTTTCTTTCTTTCTTTCTTCTTTCCTTCCTTCCTTCCTTCCTTTCTTCTTTCTTTTCCCTTCAGAGAGAAAGAGAGAGAGAGCACATGAGAGTGGGGGAAGGGGCAGAGGGAGAAGCAGGCTCCCCACTGAGCAGATGGCCCTATGAGGGACTGGATCCCAGGACCCTGAGATCATGACCTGGGCCAAAGGCAGACGCTCAACTGACTGAGGTAGCCAGGCACCCCAAGAGTTTTGAAATTTTTTTAATACATAGTTTGGTTCACCTTGAATTTGAGGAGGCTTGGTTTTACTTTTGACTAGGGTTCGTCTATTTCAGTTTTGCTCTTAATCCAGGGCATATCCCTTAATTCTGAAACCCAATCTTTATTCTTAAAGCATGGCTCTTTCAGTGTTTTAGTGGCTATCTTCAGATATTTACCATGATCCTCTAACTTGACAAGACTCACACTCCAAACTCTATACCCTTGGTGAGCATTAGCATAAAACTCTGCTCAGTTTTTCAGCCTTCTAGTTGCTGTTTGTCCCTTAAGCTCTTAATGTTTCACCCATACATGAATAATTAGAAGTCTTCCAATGGTTTGAAAAAAGTTAATGCATAGATTTGGGGCTGGTCCCTCTTTGGCTCCCTCAACTTTTAGCTACTCGGGCAATCCCATACTGTCTTCTGATTTTTCAGATCCAGAAGGTAGTTGGCTTTCCATTCCAGCTATCATATCTGTACAGGAGAGGGAAGTGCTTTAAGAGGAAAAGCTAGGGGTGCCTGCGTGGCTCAGTCATTAAGGGTCTGCCTTCAGCTCAGGTCATGATCCCAGGGTCCTGGGATCGAGCCCCACATCGGGTTCCCTGCTCAGTGGAAAGCCTGCTTCTCCCTCTCCCACTCCCCCTGCTTGTGTTCCCTCTCTCACTGTGTCTCTCTCTGTCAAATACATAAATAAAATCTTTAAAAAAAAGTAAGAGGAAAAGCTGTACAAACATGAATCATTCCTACTCTGATTTCCTTCTTTTAAGGATTGTAATGCCTCTGGTTTCTGCCTATTTTTATCTGAATCCAGTGCTTCAATAGCTTTGTGGGTTTTTTGTTGTTTTGTTTTTTGCTTTCTTCAGAGTTCATACATGTTATCTTCTAGAGAGTTAGTCTAAGCCATGTAGCCATTACCAGAACTCAGAACTAAACTTTTACCTTTGACTTAAGTAACACATATTTTTGTCACTTAACATTTATGCTTATGTCTTACTTAAGAAGGTATTTTCCATGTAGAAGTTTTTCATTTTATGTACTTAAAGTTTTTGTTTATGGCTTCTGAATTTTGAGTCTTAATTAGAAGGGCCTTTCCTACTTCAAGGCTATACTGGAATTTATCTATTGTTTCCTACTAAATACTTAATATTTTAATTTTTTACATCAAACTTTTTGATCATTGTGGAGTTTATCTTGAAAAAAATGTTTGTGATATGGATCCAGTTTTATTTTTTTACATCATTTTATCCAATTGTCACAACATCATTTATCAAGAAATTTGTATTTTCTCCCATTAATTTGAATTCTACTTCTATCATACACCAAATTCCTGGATGTATTGTGGCCTATTTTTAGGTATTAGTTTATTCATGCACCAGTACTGCAATTTTTAGTTATAGAAGCATTACAGTGTTTTTATATCTGATAGGTTTAGTCCTTCCACATTGCTATTTTTTAGTCTTTATATGGCCAAGCTTGATTATTTATTTTCCATTTAGCTTTACAATAAGCTTGTTAAAATAGAAACTAGAGGCACTTTTAATAGAATCATGTAAAATTTATAAAATAACTTACGGAAAAATAACATCTTTATTATGCTGAATCTTCCTATTCAAAAAACATAATAAGCTTTTCCTCTTGTCCAGGTTTCAATATGAGTTCTTATATAGTGTTTTAAAGTTTTGTTCATATGCAATTTTTTGTTATGTTTATTTCTAGGTATTTTGACTTTTTGTTGCTATTCTCATTAGTCATTTCTAATAAACTAGAAAACCTCCCCAAGGGACTTAACCTTTCCATTTATATTTTTTAATTTCAGCTAACAGCTATGAAATAAGAATCAGTAAAAGTTTACAGAATATTCAAGATGATTTTAACAATGCCATTTTAGTGAATGCATCAAAGCTAAATCCTCAGCAAGCTGGCACCAAGGAGGTATTTACATTCTCACCAAGGCTTTTCACAAATGGACCTGACCACCAACCTGATGGAGAGACACAAGAAAGCCACAGAATTTATGTGGCAATACGAGCAATAGATAGGAACTCCTTAAAGTCTGCTGTATCTAACATTGCCCAAGCATCTCTGTTTATTCCCCCAAATTCTGCTCTTACACTTGACAGAGACAACCTTATATTGAAAGGAGTTTTGACAGCAGTGGGTTTGATAGGAATCATTTGCCTCACTATAGTTGTAACACACTGTATTTTAAACAGGAAAAAGAGAGCAGACAAGAAAAAGAATGGAACAAAATTAATATGAACAAATGTACAGGATACCTTCCTACTTAGATATAAGATCCATGGCCTTTACACTTTACAAAAACATACCAATAAAGTCAAATTAACATCAGAACTATTAAAAATGCTTTGAGTTTTTGTATAATACAGATCAGATTTTTACATGGTAAACAGACAAAAAAATCTTTTATAATACTCATTTTTGGAAGGAAGTTAGGAAACCCTTAAGCTTTGGTTATGAACAAAATAATAAAAATTATTCTCCAAGATAATTTCTTTAAAAGCAAAGCAAGGGCAAGGGTGAACCAGAGTCAAGAAAAGCTTGTTTTACTGTAGAGGAAAAATAGCCCCAGGTAGAGGAAAGGAGATTGGTATAACTGTCTATATGAAGCAATTGCTTAGTTACTTTGATTAATTTTTATTTCCCCTTATCTTTTCAGAATAGGTTGCTTTCTTATGACTAAAGATCAAGCTGCATTTTATATATGAAGCCCCTATTGTAAAGTTCTTCACCTCTTGCCATTTGGTTAACTATACTACAGATCAAATCCCACTGCTAGTGCTCTAAGAGATCTTTGTTCACTGTAAGAGTTAGCATTAAAATGTGGGTATTATCCTTGTCCCCTGACATTAGTTTTGTAACAGAGGTCTATTGAATTTATTGCATATGCGATTGTATTCTCATCAAAGCAGCTTTCCAAGTTATTGCCTTGGGTGTTATTCAATAAAAATGGTTATAACTCTCATAAGGCTTTAAGTAAAGAACGAAAGACATAGTTCTGAGCTTATTTTAATATATACACAGGCTATATAGTTTTATTTGATTTCAACCAAAGAAGAGGCCATGGGGGACCCAAGGGGGAGGGAGAAACTGACCTTTGGAAATGATTAACTGATACTATCTTTTGTTTAAAGAAGATTCTGGGAATCCTTTCTCCATCAAAGGTTATTTACCTATGGGGGTGGGGGGTGACTAGAGTGAAGCACAGTTCACAAGGAAATAAAAACCATCTTTCATCTAATTTTACTATCCTTATTTTTTAAAGATTATTCAGCAATAGAATAATTTGCCTTGTATATTAGAGAACTTTAAACTTTATTGGAGAAATATAAATAATAATGTGGAATAGACCTATTTTAAAACCAGGACCAATTAAGAATGAAAATTTGATTAAATTCTGGAGAAGCAGGGAGGGAATTGTGGGAAATTGGGACAAGAGGAAAGAGAAAGAAGCATAGAGCCTGAGTCAGAGACTCAGTGCAGTGCTGAGGAGTAAAATGACCAGCAAATCTCTGTACCCAGGGTGCCTCCTTGCAGCTTAGACTACATCCCAGGTCTGACCTGTTATATTCTAAGTCTCACAGTGCCTAAATTTTTGCTGATGCAAACTTGAAGTCCCTAGGCAGTCAGTCCTCCCTCCTCCCTCTATTGCCATTATGCCTGCTAGCCTGGGATTTGCTTCTCTGTAGCTTCAGTGAGCTGATACTATATATAACTGAGATGGGGTGTGGTGGGTTTTAAGGCTTTGAATGTTTTCCTAATTTTATAGATAGGAAAATTAAATGGTTAAGGGAGTAATGCAAAGCACTATGCTGGTTAACAGCAGAGGTATATAGGAGTAGAGCCAGGTTCTCATACTACTCCTTCACTCCTGTTTATTTAAGAAGGTGTGGGAAGATAGTGGGGATTATGCCTAGAAATATTTAACTCTTTCAAGGCTCACGTCCCCAGACTGAAGTTATGCCCTAGAACAAGAACAAAACTGAAATAGATCTGCTCTGACAAAGCCTAAAACCAAGTCTCCACAGAATCAAGATGATTCACCAATAATTAAACTACTGCTAGAACATAACTCAGAAAAAGAAAACATATACAGAGTCTCTACAAAACATCATGCAGTATCTAATAAAAAATCAACAGACATGCCAACAAGCAGGAAATGTGTCCCATAATTAATAAGAATAAAAATCTGTCAACAGAAGATGCAAAATTGATCCAGATTTGGAATTAGCAGACAATAAGCTGGCAATACTATTATAAATATGGTAAAGAAATTATAGGAAATGGTAGGTATAAGTAACGAATAGAGAAGAAATTTCAAGAAAGATGCCAAAATTCTTTAAAAAGAAGCAAATGAAATTACTAAAACAGAAAAATACAATGTATAAAAGAAGATTTTTGTAATGGATTAACAACAGACTGGTACTACAGAAGAAAGGATCGGATGACTTGAAGACAGGAAAACAGAAATCATGCAAACTGAAGCATTTCATTTTTAAAAAATGAAGAAGTCAAAATGACCTGTGGAACATTATCAAGTAGTTTTACATACATATAAATGAGTCCCAGAAGTAGAAGGAGGAAAAATGGAGCACAAAAATATTCAAAGAAATACTAGTTGAAGTTTTCCTAATTTGACTTAAACTACCAACCCATGGGTCTAAGATGCTCAGTAAACCTAACATAGGATCTGTGCAAAGAAAATAACACCTCAGTATATCATAGGAATAATGACTGATTACTCATCAGAAACAACTGAGGCCTGAAGACAACAAAATGACATCTTTGAGTGCCAAAAGAAAAATCTGTCAATGCATAACTCTATAATGAGCAAAAATACCTTTCAAAATGAAGGCAGAGAAATAGAAGCTGAAATCATGTTCATCAGCAAGAAATACCAAAGTAATTTCTTTAATCTAAAGGAAAATGATATCTGATGAAAATACAGAGCTACAGTATGGAATGAAGATCACTGGAAATTATAAAATGGTAAATGTAATATATTGTTGGTTTTCTTTACTTTCAATTCCTTTAAAAGTCAATTAACTGTTTAAAGTAAAAATAAAAACAATGTATTATTTTATTAATAACATAATTCAGTAAGATATATGACAGCAAGAGCAGAACAGACAGGTGACAGATGGACTTATACTGTTAAAAGGTACTTACATTACACTTGAAGTTGTATATTCAAGTAGACTGGGATAAATTAAGGATGCATTTATAAACCCCTTGCCACCCATTAATAATAGAGAACTATATATCTAAAAAGCTAATAAATGGGATAAAATGGAGCACTAAAACTAACCAGTTAACACAAAACAGGTAAAGTAGAATAAAGGAACACAGAACAGAGGGAAATAAGAGAAAGCAAATAGGAAGATGGTAGACTTAAAGCCAACTAAATTAATAATTATATTAAATATAAGTGGACTAAACACTTCAACTAAAAAGCAGAGATTTTCAGACTTGATTAAAAAAAGCAGACTCAACTATATGGAATTTACAAAAGGTGCATTTTATTTTATTTATTTTTTTTTTTTTTAAAGATTTTATTTATTTATTTGAGAGAGAGAGAATGAGAGAGACAGCACATGAGAGGGGGGAGGGTCAGAGGGAGAAGCAGACTCCCTGCCGAGCAGGGAGCCCGATGTGGGACTCGATCCAGGGACTCCAGGATCATGACCTGAGCCGAAGGCAGTCGCTTAACCAACTGAGCCACCCAGGCGCCCAAAAGGTGCATTTTAAATATAAAGACATAGAAGTCAAAAATGACACAAGGAAATGGTATATTATGCAAATGCTAAGTATAAGATAGCTGCTGTTCATATATTACTATAAGACAAAACAGGCCTTGAGAAAGGAAAGAGTATTGTTTTATAATGATAAAAAATAAATTCACTAAGAAGATATAGCAATCCTACATGTGCATGTACCTATTAACAGAGCTTCAAAATACCAGAAACAAAAATTGGCAAAACTAAGGGAGAAATAGACAAACCAACAATCAACCTTGGAGATATAAATCTCTCACTGTCAAAAATTGTGGCAACTAGATTGAAAAACTCAATAAGAATGGAACATTATTCAACAATGGAATAAGAATTTGAACAACATTATAAACTAATTTAACCTTGACATTTATAAAACACTGCAACCAACTAGTGCACAGTACACATTCTTTTTAAGTGCTCATGTAACAGTCACCAAATGAGATCATGAGCTAGGCCATAAAACATATCCCAGAATATAGAGTCCAGAAACAGACCTACACACATATGGTCAATAGATTTTCTACAAAGGCATGTGGGGAAGGCAAATGGGGGAAGGCAATTCAATGGATAAAGGAGAGTTCTTTTCAATAAATGAGGTTGGAATAACTAAACATATGTTTGGGAAAATAATTTTACTCCTACCTTTTATAAAAATATGAATTCATGATGAATCATAGATATAAAAATGAATTAAGATATAAACTTCTAGAAAAAATATAATGTCTTCACAACTATAACGTAGAAAGATTTCTTAGAACAGAGAAAACACTAAGCATAAAAGAAAAAAATAAGTTGGGCTGCATCAAAACTAAATATTTGTGCTCATGAAAGGACACGGTTAATAATGAAAAGGCAAGCTAGAGTGGAAGAAATATTCACAACACATATATCTGACAAAGAAGTCTTATCTAGAATATATAAGAATTGTTATAAATAAAATATATATTTTATAAATTATAAATAATATATTAAAAATACTATTATAAATCAGTAATAAAAAGGTAAAGAACCGAATTAAATGGGCAAAAGATTTAAACAGACACTTGACAAAAAGGATATATAAATGGCCAATAAGCACATACATAGAAAGGCTATCAACACCATCAGTTATCAACAAATGAAAATAATAAATATGAAATACCTCTTCATTCACACCAGAACAACTAAAGAATAAATATTGACAATAAGAAATGTCAACAAAGATATGGAGCAATTGGAAGTTTCCTACACTGGTGAGTATGCAACCACTTTGGAATACTGCTTAGCAGTTTCTTAAAAGTTATGCATATATCTAACCTTTGACCCAGCAATTCCACTTCCAAAGAGATGAAAAGATGTCCACCAAAAGACTTCCTCAAGAATTTTTATAGCCACTTTAGGGGCGCCTGGGTGACTCAGTCAGTTAGGCATTTGCCTTCGGCTCAGGTCGTGATCCCAGGGTCCTGGGATGGAGCCCCACCTCAGGCTCCCTGCTCATCAGGGAGTCTGCTTCTCTTCCTCCCTCTGCTGCTCCCCCTACTTGTGCTCTCTCTCTGTCAAATAGATAGATAAAGTCTTTAAAAAAAAAAAAAAAGAATTTTTATAGCCACTTTATTCATAATAACCCCAAACAGGAAACGATCAAGTTTCTATTAACAGAATGGATAAAACAAATGTTGCTATATGCCTGACTTCACAAGGGAATACCATTCAGCAACAAAAAGAAACAAACAACTGATACATGCAACAATGTACATGAATCTCAAAAGCATTATCTTGAGCTAAAGAAGTCAGACTCGAAGGAACACACATTGTATGATTCCACTTAAAAAAGTTCAAGAACAATAATATTCTCTGTACAGAGAAATCTAATAGCGGTTGGTTGTCTCAGAGTAGAAGTGTTGGAGTTGACTGGAAGGGGCACAAGGAGGCTTTCTGAAGCAATGAAATTTTATATATATTGGATTGGGATGGTGGTTTACATGGGTGTATACATTTGTCAGCATTCATTTATCTGTGCACATTTGATTTCTGCATTTTATTGTATATAAATTTTACCTCAAAAGAAACAACATGAATGAACTTATTATATCCTTACCTTTATAGCAATGGTTCTCAACCAGAGGTGATTTTACCCTTTCAGGGGACATTTGGCAATATCTGTTGACATTTTTTATTTCACAGGCAAGGGACTTCTCTAGTGAGTAGAGGCCAGGGATGCGGCTAAATATCCTACAATGCATAGGACAGCCCCCACAACAAAGAATTACTCAGCCAAAAATGTCAATAGTTCCAAGATTGAGAAACCTTGCTTTATAGAGGGGAAGTGAAAGGGGTCATTTGTAAGGATATTTGATACATTAATATAAGAAAAAGTGGCCTTAGTGAAGGGGAAAGGGGACACAAAACTGTGAGGCAGATTTAAGTGAGGTTGAGAAGACAAGAATGAAGAGAAAAAATATTTTAAATAAAATAAAGAGGGTCCATGGTAGAGGATCCAGATTCAAAATACTGATAGAAAATCTAATTGATGAAAAAATTAAAAAGGGGGAATGAATATAAAGTTGGGGGATGGTGCATTACATATTAAGATCTGTGTGATGATTTATTAATTTAAAATATAGGGAAATGAGGAATAGAAGCAGAGGGAAAGTCAGATGAGAAGTGGGCTCTGACGAAATGAGAATCTGATCTGTGTATCTTAGGATGTAGAAAAAGCACAGATCAGGCACAAAGAGAGAGACAAAATAACATGAAAGTTAAGGGTACTGATTATAGAGTACATGATGAGAGAGAAGCACTCAAGGATACAGAAACACGTGCTCATATCCATGGAGGTAATTAGAGACTGACTCCAAAGCTCAAAAGGAATGCCTCCATAAATCCCTCTTGCACTTAGAAAATCTAACTCTTATCAGCAAGGTGGTTCCTGGGTTGGGTGGAGAGTGACCCAGATGGTGGCCAATTTTATTCCCCACTCTCTCTTATCTACAGGCTAAGAGTCTTATCAAAAACGCTGCTTTCTGAGAATAACTGCCTCAAGGGCACAAGAAAGAGGAAGCTATCCAGGGCAGTGGGCAATTGCTTTCTACCTCCCTGGCTCGAGGTGCAGAAGCAATATAAATGAACAAGCGTCCAAAAGGAACTTTTTTAAAATTGACATGATCTCACTTCACACCAATATAGGAAAGAAGCAAGAACATGGAGAAGATAAAAGGAAAAAAAGAGAGTGGAATAGAAAAATAAAGAAAAAAATGAGAAATTTAGGGTAGAGAAGACAGGACTCTTGTGTCAACATGTTAGGATTTTAAAATAATGCTCTTTAATGCAAAATTTTTATTTTTATGTATAAATTTGTTCCAATTAAAAAAGTAATACATGCTATTATAAAAATACAGATGGTTAAGTAGGATGTGATAAATAAAATAGATATGAAATAAATAAGCTTATTTATTCCTTTATTAAAGGACATTTGAGTAATTCAGTTTCTTGCTATTATAAAGTAGGCTTTAAGGGACAAATTATATTACCCTTGTACATATAATCTTATGCACCTGTGTGAGTATATCTGTAGGGTAAATTCCTAGGAGTGGAATTGCTATGTTAAAAGACATACACACATAAATTTTGGTGAACATTTCCCTTCAAAGCATTTGTACCAATTTTTCTACCATCAATAGTGTATGAATGCCTGTTTCTTAATGGCCATTACTAAAAGAGGTAATGAACTGGGAGGTGGAAGCAGGAGTCATATTGGGGTACTACATGGTAAACAGCTTAAAATTGACTCTGAGGTATCCATGTCTTTAAAACATATCCTAGTCATTCTTGATAGAATCTAATATAAAGCCCCAGCTTTCTCCAACTTTTTGGTTTCTCTCCTATCTCTCCCCATAAAGCTAAGGTTTGGGTAAGTGGAAGAGAAGGGGAAGTATATTATTTGTTTGTTAAATAGGGGTTTTTTTTATTTATTAAATGTTTGTTTTTGTTTTTATTTTATTTTTTTGTTTATTAAATAAATTCTATGTGCCAGGCATTGTGCTGGCTGTGTTGTGTTTATTTTGCTTTATTTTTTCAATATTTAAATACCAGCATACCACAGCTAATGTCATAAAAAAAGTAGATTTGATGCAAGAAATAATATTAGAGAAAATATAGGTACTTTAGAAAAGACATTTTATAATGACAATGATATAACAATCCTAAATTTGTATTCAGCAAATAACATAGCTTTAAAATACATGAAGCAAAAGTTAACAGAACTAAAAAAATAGAAAGAAGAAAAAAAAGAAATAAACAAATTCACAATCATAGCTGGAGATCTTAGCACAACTCTATCAGTAACTGAAAGAACAAACAGACAAGAAATTGATAAGAATAAAGAAAATCTGAATAATGTGATTAACCAACTTGGCCTAATATATATAGAACACTATTCTTAACAACTGTAGCATGCCCATTTTTCTCAAAAGCACATGGTCTATCAAAATAGACCATAAACTGATTCAAAAAGCAAGTCTCAACAAATTTCAAAGTATTTAAATTTCAGAGTATGTTTTCTGATTATAGTGAAATTAAACTAGAAATCTATAATAACTTAAAGTACCCCCAAATGTCTGGGAAATTAAGCAACATACTTCTATATGGCTCATATGTTAAAAAAAGAACTTGAAAGTTAGAAAATACTTGGAACTGAATGATAATTAAAATGTGACATATCAAAATTTCTTACATGATGAAGCTAAAGCAATAGTCAAAAGGAATTTTAAGAAAGAAGTAATATCTGTTTCAGGCACACTGTTCCAGAGAATAGAAAAAAGAGGAAATTCTTTCCAACTCATTTTTTGATACTAAGGATATTACAAGAAAGGAAAAGTACAGACCAATCTTTCTCATGAACGTAGATGCAAAAATCCTAAACAAAGTATTAGCAAATTGAAAAGGATACTATATCATGATCAAATAGAATTTATGCTAGAAATGTAATGTTGATTTAACATTGAAAAATCAGTGTAAGTCACCACATTACCAGAGCAAAGAAGAAAAATCACACAATCATCTCAAAAAAAAGCATTTGATAAAATTCTGGGACACCTGGGTGTCTTAGTTGGTTAAGCATCTGCCTTTGGCTCATGTCATGATCCCAGGGGATTGAGTCCCCATCGGGCTCCTTGCTCAGTGGGGAGCCTGCTTCTCCTTCTGCCGGCTCTGCCTTCCACTCTCCCTGCTTGTGCTCTCTCTCCCTCTGACAAATAAATAAATAAAATCTTTAAAAACAAAAAAAATTTTAAAAAGCATTTGATAAAATTCAACACTTATTCATAACTTAAAAAAAGAAAACTCAGAGCAAACTAGGACTAGAAGGAGACTTTCTTAATCTGATAAAAGTATCTACAAAGTATCTCTAGATAATAGTATACTTAATGGTGAAATATAGAATGCTTTTCCACTCAGGATTGGGAACAAGAAAAAAGATATCCATTCTCTCCACCTGTATTCAACATTATACTGGAAATTCTAGCAAGTATAATAAGTGAAAGAAACAAAAGACGTAAGATTGGAAAGGAAGAAGTAAACAGGTTATTATTCACAGATGGCATAATTATATCCATACAAAATCCAAAAGAATCTAGAAACTACTAAAAATAATAGGAATTTAGCAAACTCACTGAATATAAGGTCAATACATAAAAACCTATTACATTTCTATATACCAGCAATAAACAATTAGGAAATAAAAATTTATAAAAATATCATTTATAATAGCACCCCTCCCCAAAAAAACTAGAAGTAAATCTAATGAAAGATCTCTACCCTGAATATGGTAAGACATAGTTGAGATCAATTAAATAAAACCTAAAATGAGGTATATCATGTCCATGGATTGAAAGACTCAGTATTATAAAAGTGTCAACTCTCCTCAAACTGATACATAAATTCAATGCAATCCTATCAAACCCAGCAGATTTTTTTTTGGTAGAATTGAAAAGCTGATCCTAAATATTATATTGAAATGCAAAGGACTTAAAATATCCCCAAATAATCTTGAAGAAAAACAAATCTGGAATGATACCAGATGTCAAGACATACAAAGCAGCAATAATTAAGACTCCATGCCACTGAGGTAAGGAGAGTCACACAGACTAATGAAACAGAAAAGAGTCTAGAAACAGACCCGCACATTTGCAGCCACCTCATTCACAAAAAAGCACAACTGCAATTCAGTGGGAGAAAGTATGGTCTTTTCAATAAATGGGTCTGGGCCTATTGGCCATCCATAAAGGAAAACAAAACAAGCCGACAAAAATCTTGAATCTTACCTTACACTATGTACAAAAACAACTTGAGATAGATCATAGACCTAAACATGAAAGGCAGAACAATACAGCAGAACAGAATACTGTTTATTTTCATGAACTTGAAAAAGCTGTCCTAAATATGATGCAAAAAACACTACCAGTAAAAAAAAGAGATTAGACTCCCTCTACCTGCTGCTCCCCCTGCTATGTGCTCTCTCTCTCTCTCTCTCTCTGACAAATAAATAAATAAATAAATAAATAATCTTTAAAAAAAATAAATAAAAATTGGGCAAAAAGATTTGAACAGACACTTTACAACAGAGGACATCCAAATGACCAAAAGTATATGAAAAGGTGCTTAACAACATTAGTCTCAGGGAACATGCAAATTAAAACCACAGTACAATATGATTACATTCCCACTAGAGTAGCTAAAATCATAAGGACTGACAGGACCGCATACTGGTAGAAATGTGCAACAACCAGTGAAACCACTTCGAAAAGTGTTTGGCAGATCAACTAAATAAAGCTAGACACATGTATACCAGTACTCAGCAATTCCACTCTTGGTATACACCCAACTGAAATCAATGCTTATAGTTTTATTTACAATAGTCCCAAACAGGAAATAATCCAAATGTTCATCAACAGCAGCTGGTGAGCAAATCGCGCTATATTCTTGAATACAATGGATAAAGAACATATTGCTGCTACATGCAACATGGCTGAATTTCACTCAGCAAATGTTATGTGAAAGTAGCCAGGTACAAGAGGATGTACTGTGTATTTCTATTTATATGAAGTTCAAAAACAGGTATAATTGATCTATGTGGCAATGGAGGTCAAAATAGTGATGACCATTTGGGGGTTTCTGACTAGAAGGGAACACAAAAGAGACTTTTGTGATGCTGGAAATACTTTACACCTTTGGCAAAAGTTTGCCACTCAGGTGTTAACTCCCTGCACCTCTGGTTTGTGTCATCTGGCCCATCTGGGCTGCCTCTGACAAAACCAGATCCCACCTGGTATTGTACAATGCTTTATCTGAGCCAAAGCCTCTGTGAATCTGTTTAGGCTGAACTTGGACACCAGAGAGAGAGGAGCTGCCACTCCAGCTCAGTAGAGGCCATGCTAAACTAGGCCCTCTCTTTGGGGAGGCAGAGAAGACAAGACAAAAATGAGGAGATGAAGCAGTCATGGCAGCAGCTTGGACTCTCCACTGAGCAAGCAGCCAAGGCCCAGTCAGCAAGGAAGGCCAGGCAAATGTGGGGAAGCCCCTAAATTGGGTTGGTCACAGTTTTGTCATAGACAACTGCAGAAGACACAATCCAAAGGGCAGGGCAGCTAAGGGCTCAGATCCTTCAGGAATGAAGGCTCTGGTTATACCAATAGGTAAACAAACAATACAGATCAGCCAAAATGCTGGCTAAAAGTGAGGGAAATTGGTGATAAAGGAAGGAGATAAATATCTATAATGGCTGTGAAAATTAATATAGGGCAACATCAATAAAGTGGAATCAGGAGGATAGGAGGGGAGGCTAGAAGGGGGAACCATACCATTCAACATCAATTACAGGAAGAATTGTCAGTTAGAGACCCCAACAGAGAATCATCAAAAGGAAAGAATCATCCATTACAGGTCTCAACTGGGAAAGATGTACATGGCATACATGTATGTATGAGAAATCAACTATCCCTACAACTCAGCCAATTTCCCCAATGGATGGACTTTCCTTCAAAACAACTTTTCCCAATTTCCTCAGATAATGTTTCCTTCCTTTTTTTTTTTTTTTTTTTTTTTGAGTTGCCATACCTTGCATGCCCCAAATTATAATTCTCTGTTACTCCTGAATAAACCCATTTTTGCTGGCAAAAGAACTGACTTTTATTTTAGGATTAACATGGTCTTGAGACCAGCTCTAGCAGCAGACTTGAATGTATTTCAGTGAGTCTCTGGCTTTAGGTATTTTGAGATTGCAATTGGCCACCACTTTGAAGGAGATTCTATGAATGACTGAACTTGCACCTTCTTTGAAAGAAAAAGCAAAATAGCTTGTGCTCACACACAAAAAATGTAAACTTTATAATACTGGAGCTAAATATTATGGAAGGACAAGAGTGGATCTGAGCAGTTGAAGGGGTAAATTGTGTTGGATTAATCTTAGGGAACCCCCTTAGATTTTCTCAGCCCCATCTATGCACTGGACCCTCAGTTACTCACTCCCCCTCAGTCCCTACCTCCTCCTTGAGGGCCCAAGTGGCTCCACTGCCAGAGGCCAACCATGCACCACTTGAAATGTATCTCCTTCAACACACACGGCATGGGATCTCTCTTCCCAAGCTGCTGCTAAAGGGGCTGGACAACACAGCCAGGAAGTTCAGGGGAGCTGATCACCTATAGGAGATGAGAAGCCAAACACTTCCCCTTCCTCCCTCCCACAGACTGTTCTAAGGCATGGTTTCTTTCCATAGCCCATTAGTAGACATCCCAAATGTCAGGGCAAATACAGTGGTCAACTTTAATAACATTTCACCTTTCATTGCTTCCCAGCCATCCCTATTTTCCCCTTTCCCTCACTCTCACTGCTCTGGGATTAAATTCTCCAATTATTTGCACATAAGCTTGCCTTAGGCTCTGTTTTTTAGGGAGCCCAGGAAAGACATATATAGTTGGGGGTGTGAGATGTTTTAGACATAAATTTTTATGTATAATAAATGCATACAGTTATTCAATAAACACTGAATAAGTTATTTTTGTATAAAAGCATATTTAGATCATCTGGACAACCACTTTATAATTGAGTATTTCCACTCTGCTTCAATGCTTCACTTTGGATTAAAGATTATGTACTTAAGCAGTAAGTTCTATTTATTAGCTATAAATACTAATCTAATTTTTATAAGCCAATGTCAAAGAAAGGAGGTGATCAAGGTGAATTGATTATTACAATGTGAAGGCCAAATGAAGTCACAGGATGAAGGGATATTTCAAGTAATCTGAATACAGTAAAATGGTGGGCCGATTTGAGTTTCCATCTGAGGTTCAGCAAACTTAAAAGTGTCTATGCAGTAGCTGGCAATCCATAATTCATGTTCTGAGAGATATGTAGTTTCAATAAAATAATTCAATGTTGTTAATTTTATTTATTGACCAATGGGAGCTATGGAATAGAGAAATAGAGGTCTGATGAGGAAACTGGAGGGAGTTTGCTTTGCACGGTGATATGTAAATTTTATCTTTTCTCTCCATTATAAAATATTCAATAATATCTATGTTGCTTTCTAATGTTTTTTGGTGCAAGTGGATTCTGTAAGGGAGTACCAAGAGGTGATGAGGCTATGTCAAGATCAACGAGGGTTACAAAAAAAAAAAAAAAAAATGGCCACCATGGAAGGATAACTGGATATATGGTTTATACTTAACAAATGCTGACTGAATATGCAGAACAGTCAGGCCTCCATGGGCAGGTGAGGGTTGGAGGGTGGTGTTGGGTGGGTCAGTGTCCCTGGTTGGCAAACATTTGTACTAAGTAAACATCTTTCAATGACCAAGCTGCTTGTCACCTGTGAGTCCCTCCAGGGAACCGGATGTGGGCTCCCCACCCTCATTCCCAGCATCTGGCACAGGTGAAGGCAAGGGTAATAATCCTTTCAAAATGAAATATTTGAAAGTACACAGAATTTGAGACTAAGCTATAGTTCCTTATAAAGGAGACAAATGCAATAGTGAAAGAATTTTGGGTCAAAGGGTTAAATACTTTGATAAACCATCTCTGATAGCTTGGAAAAAATGTGTGTCTATATATTCATGTGTGTATATATATATATATGTATATATAGATAGATAGATAGGGGTAAAGAAGACCTCTAAAAGCATCATTCTCCAAAGAGAGAAATCAAAGTGTGATGTACAACAATGGGGTCATTTAAGAGTTCTGTTTTCTTCTTGGTCCTTTATCTCCTGGAAGGGGCCCTGAGCAATTCACTCATTCAGCTGAATAATAATGGCTATGAAGGCATTGTCATTGCAATTGACCCTAATGTGCCAGAAGATGAAACACTCATTCAACATATAAAGGTAAGTTCAAAATGGTAATTATCCATGCTTTTAAAAAAAAAAAATTAAGTGTAATGTTGTGATAGAGCAAACGCGAGTTCTCTAACTCCAGCTGTGTGATACAGGCAAATTATTTTCATATCTGAGCCTGTTTCTTCAGCTGTAAAATGGCAATAATAACATTAAACTACTAGGATTCTTGTGATAATAAATGCAGTGCACATAACTCAGAGTTTGATACATTGTTGATGCTTAATAAATGACTGGTTACAGACGATTTCATTGAAAACTAGTTTCCCACTGAGGAAGGGCCAGCATCATTTGACAGAGATTGTGAGATACGGGGAAGGTAATTCCTTTGCTTGATTTTACCATTGGCTTATATCAGATTCTCCTTTTATGGTCCTAATTGTAACCCCCTTGTCTGTTATGCTAATACAGGAGCCCAGGAGGCAAATCTCTGATTTTAGAACAATCCCGACCCTTCCAATGAGAGGAAACTGCATTTTACCAGCCCCGATGCCAGGAACCCTCTCAGGGCTGCTGGGCAGCCTCACCTCACTCGTTACTTCTCCTATGGGGGAAGGAAAAACTAGGGAAAAAGACTTTCTGTTCTGGCAGAGGCATCTAACTGCTGTAAGGTGGAGGGATTAGAGAGGTCGTGTGCAACAGAAAACAGCTAAGAATAAGAAGGAAATGCCTTATAAAAAGGCTGTAGCACATCCAGAGGCACTATTGTATAATGAGCAGAAGTATTAGTCTGTCAAATGGGAATAATAATGAGTACCTTCCTCATAGGACTTTGTGAGGATTCAATGTAACAATGCGCGAATGTAAGGGAAGCAGAGTGAAAAGTATATGGGAACTCTGTACAATTTTTGCATGTCTTCTATAAGCCTAAAATTATCTCAAAAATTAGAAAAAAAAACTTCAAAAACGTATGCATAGTGCCTGGTACATAGTAAGAGCTCAATAAATGGTAGGCACAGTCATCAATCACCAGTCCCACTTTTAATCGATCTAGATCGAGAAAGAGTTCCTCCCTCTTAACCAAGCCAAAGGGACTGAAGCTTTTTTCTAGGCAAAGTTCCTGAATGTGAGCTCAGAAGTTAATAGTGCAAGGGCTCCAAAGTTCGCCCCCAAACGTTCTTTGCTCTCAGCAGAAGCAAAGCTAGAAAGATGGAGTTTGGAGAGAGAACCATCTCTATCACCAATAGCAGTTTAGGGTTGGAGAAGTGCAGCCGTTGATGGGGTTGCTGGGAGCTTACCTGTTGAACTGGAAGACTATCAAGTTTACCACCAATTGGTGAAAGAGAAATTCACACCCTTTGAAATCTCTCAATATCAGAAACCTTGGGTAAGTTTTTGATTACCTCTAAATTTAAAAATAGCATGAGCAAAAATGAAGTAGCCACTTGGAGCAACAAAGTGTGGAAGAAAAATGTGGCCAGCGATGTTTCTGTCTGTGGCTGGACAGTCACTAGGGCTCAGGAATTGCCAGAAGGAGGCACAGATGCCTTATTTTGAATGACAAAGGTCATTTGTATTTATATGGTGCTTTAGAGCTTTCAAAGTGCTTTCACCTAATATCTTTGGGGGGTTTTCCTCCTGAAAAAAATGTACTTCTCACTACAATTATTAAATCAACTTTCTGGTAGGAGTCCTAAATGTGTTGGCTATAAGATAAGTTGGTTTCCACATCTTCTCTACAAAAGGAACACTTGTAAGGGCAGTAAGTGTGCTCAGTGTCCCTGAGTAGTTAATAAAAGTGGTTTCCTCCCTATTTGATGTTCCACATCTACAGAGTTGAGGGAAGTCACTGTGGGCTTTGCTGCTGTTCCTGGCCATCCCTCGCTCTGCTTTCTGAGGGGATTTTCTCCCTCCTGCCCTTGTGGGGACAGAAGCCTCTAAATCAGCTCTTAATACCAGCTTCAGCTGGGCCGTCCCCAACATTTTTCCACCTACAAGACCGGTAGATGGCGCTGCAGCAGTTCTATCCACTGCACCTACACTCTACCCAGTATCAGGGAAGCAATAGGAGCACATTCACAAGATGAGGGAATGAGAGTCAGGGAGAAACTCACTCTCTGTGTGTCTTCTCTCTCTCTCTCTCTGTCACACACACACACACACACACACACAATACACAATTGTAGTAGTTTGGGGTCTCCTCAATGCATGGGAGCCCAGGCACCTCCTGACTTGGCACTCCTGCACAATTTACAGCTCATCATAACCACTTCATTCATTCATTCATTTGTTCATTCATCCAACAAATATTTACAGAGCATTTACATTATGTTGGCACCAGGAATCCAGTGATGAACAATATGCTATCCTTGTCCTTAAGGAATAACCAGCCAATCCTATAAACTGTTATCCTCAACTTTCTCCAAACCTCAATACTTTAAATGTGTATTTGGATATGAGGTCATCTTCTCAAAACCTAGAACAGATGCTGAAGCAAAGCTCCCTAATTAATGGTTCTATTAAAACATGGAAGACAAGAGCATTTCATGCTGCTTATTCTTCCGGGGGAGACCTAAAATTCACATTTCACAAGTCAAATTGTGATACAACACTTTAATGTCGGAAGGTTTATACCAACTTTTCAACTTTTTTGTGATCTTGACTCAGTGTTTTTATTTCTAAAAATGATACAATGTTAAATTCTCCTAGTGATTGTTAAAAATCTGGCTTTGGGGGAAGAAGGATATGCAAACCATTACAAGAACTTCTTAAAAAATATCCAGGCAGCCATTATTATTATCACTATCTGAAAGGAGGGGAAACCGAGGCTCTTAGAGATAAAAGAAATTCCCCAAGTTTATCCCGTTAGGAAGTGGCAGAGCAGGAGTCACTCCTGCATCGATGCACAAGTACTGCTCCCCCATGTAATGATGAACTGTTTCTGCCCCTCAGGCCAGCCCCATCAGGCACTGGAGCCTATCTAGTCACTCTGGTCCACTCCAGCAAGAACTCCGCTCCAGCAAGAACTCTGCTCCTGCAACAATCCCTTTTTCTCTTACATTATCTGTTTTTTTTTTCCATTAGCGTATACATATGTTATAATAGTTTCCATTTTTAAAAAACAAATAAAACAAAACCCCCTTGCCCTGGGGGCGCCTGGGTGGCTCAGTTGTTAAGTGTCTGCCTTCGGCTCAGGTCATGATCCCAGGGTCCTAGAATTGAGCCCCACATGGGGTTCCCGGCTCCACAGGAAGCCTGCTTCTCCCTCTCCCACTCCCCCTGCTTGTGTTCCTGCTCTCCCTATCGCTCTCTTTGTCAAATAAATAAATAAAATCTCTAAAAAAAACAAAAACAAAAACAAAAAACAAAAAAACAAAGAAAAACAAAAACCCTTGCCCTGAAGTCCTCCTTCAGCTACTTCTTCATTTCTCCATTCCTCTTTAATTTATAGAAAAACTTCTTGACCTGTTGTCTGTATTCACCGCCTCTGCTTCCTCATCTATTCTTTTGGACTCACTCATTTGGAGCTATCATCTCTATTCCACTAAAATGGATCATTCAGGTTGCTAAATCCATTGCTCAGTTCTTAGTCCTCACCATACTTGATTGCTCAGTAGTATTAGACACCGACAAGCACTCTCTCCTTCCTGAAACATTCTCACCCCAGTGCCTTCTGATTTCCTCCCCGTGCACCTGCCGCTCCCTGAGTCTCGTTTGCTGGCTCCTCCTCACCAACCTCTAAATGCTGGGGGCCTCTGGGTTCAGTCTTCAGCCCTCTTTTCTCTTTTATCTATACTTGCTTTGGTGCTTTTCAGTGGTTTTGGTCCTAGTAGACCCAATGCCCCTTTGTATAATAAATCTCTTATAATACCCTCTGTACTGTCTTGTCAGGAAGCAGCTCAGGGAATCTGCAGAGGCATTTATAATTTAACACCAAGGCTCTTTCATTTTAGAGAAATAAAGTTAGGTGTAACTTGAAGATAAATTAATTATGCCACTTCCTTATATTGAACACTTGGTACTATACTAATAATAAATGCTCTCATAACATTTAGTTAACCCCAAAATTATTACAGTGATGTCAGCAGGGCTGAAGTCGTACTCATTTTGAGTTTCTCTCCCAGTACTACTTAGTGCATGACTTTGAGACCTATACTCTCTAATTGTCAGTTTCCCCCTTAAAGGTTTATTGATCCTCAAAAGAGCAAATGAAATGAAACCAATAGCTAACATTTTTTTTTTAAGATTTTATTTATTTACTTGACAGAGAGAGAGAGAGCACAAGCAGGGGGGAGCGGCAGGCAGAGGGAGAGGGAGAAGCAAACTCCCTGCCGAGCAGGAAGCCAATGCAGGGCTTGATCCCAGGACCCTGGGATCATGACCTGAGCCGAAGGCAGCTGCTTAACCAACTGAGCACCCAGACACCCCAATAGCTAACATTTCATAAGCACTTGTGCTAAGTAAACATGGTCCAAAGTGCTTTCTTGACTTCCCCTAATCCTCACGACAACTTTATGAGCTAGTCACTAGAATATTTTCCACTCTATACATGGAGAAACTGAGGTTCAGGAGAGCTTGAGGAACTTGCCTGATGTCCTAATGTAAGTGGTGGATCCAGAATTAGTGTCTGCCTTTGGGGTCTGCATTGTCAACCATTACTCTGTGACACACAGCATGTGGTAAGTGCTCAGAAAAGGTTAACTATTATTATTAATAAAAGGTAATTCAACATTTCCCCTTCCCATCTTAATAAATAACTAGTCTTTGGAAATGTGAAATACAGGTGTAAATTTGAATGATTGGCAACTTTGCCTATTTTCTGTCATAATTGTGCTGGTTATATATGTTTTCTTTTTTCCCAGGACATGGTGACCCAGGCATCTCCATATCTGTTTGAAGCTACAGAAAAAAGATTCTACTTCAAGAATGTTGCCATTTTGATTCCTGAAAAATGGAAGACAAAACCTGAGTATGTGAGACCAAAACTTGAGACCTACAAAAATGTGAGAATATCAAGTTCTTTTTTTCAAATTCAATTTCCTTCTCTGATTCAGATTTTTTTCATCAAAATATTCTAGAATCAAATGAAGTTGTTTCAAAATCCTCCTATGTGAATAAGGTCAATTTATTTGCTGATATTGATGTGGGAAATAAAGGCAGATGAAAAATTACAATTACTAAGTTTCCTTTCTACCTACAGCCCATTGATAAGTCCTTAAAGCAGGCAGAATGACATTCCTCTAGGGAATCAACTGCCTCCATGTTGATACTTTGCTAAGGGCAAAAGGCAACCTTAGCCCAACTTCCAGGACCCCCTAAGTCTACTTTAACATATAAAAATTCCTTTGGAAACTTCCTTTATCTCTACCCCCAAGATACATGTAGGCAATCATCCCCCAAGCATATGACCTACCAATATACATCTGAAGGGTCTCATGATTGAGTTTTTACTAAACAGTAATAAATGACCTTTCCTAACAATAGCTAGCCCCCTCAGGATCCTGGAAACCTTGTTTCCAAAATACTGGGGAGGCTTATACTACCCCTAACCCCCTCTTTCTGCCCATGGGTCCTGTCCCAGTGCTTTAATTAAACCGCCTTTTTGAACCAAAGATGTCTCAAGAATTCTTTCTTGACCATTGGCTTCGAAACCTAGTGTCTTTCCTACACCATTATTTTGTAATAATGGCTTTTTATTAAATTTAAGGCTGATGTTCTAGTTGCTGAACCAAATCCTGCAGGTAATGATGAACCATACACGGAGCAGATGGGAAACTGTGGAGAAAAGGGCGAAAGGATTCATTTCACTCCTGACTTCCTAGCAGGAAAAAAGTCAAATATATACGGATCACAAGGTAGGGGTAGAGATAAAATATTCTGCTATATTTCTCAGAATTTAATAATTTTATGTTCAAAGTAGATCAGCAATCAACATGATCTGAGTAAGCATATATAAGCAAAATAAACTATTGTAACTTTCACTTAAAATAGGGAATCAGAATAGTGCATTTTTCAGTTAAAATTTAATTTCTTCATATTTAGCATACATGTGTAAATGCAGTATTTTTAATTTTTAGAGACTGTTATCGGGTAATATTAGTATGATATAATAACTGTAGTTTAATATGTATTATTAGGTTTCTTTGGATCTGTGGTGGGGGTGGGAAACATCTAAACAAATTAAACCTCCTGCCTGCAATTCAGGTAGTAGCCACCAGATGGCAGAGATGCACAGTGCTAAATGGATTGTTAAACTGCAGATGCTGTTGAGTAGGTGTGGGATGGGACTCAAGAACGTGCATTTTTAATAAGCTCCCAGATGATGCTGATACTGTGAGGCCATGGACCCCACTTTGAGTACCAGACAGAATATCTTGGATTTCAGCTCTCAAAAACCCGTGACTAAAGAAAAAGTCCAATTTTCCTTCACAAAATAAACTATCATTCCCATATGAGCTATTTAGAGCAAACTTTGAAGAAAATATTAAAAGAAACAAGCAATGGAGTATACATAATATGTGCTTTCCAAGTATAATCAAATATGATTAGCTTTAGATAATTAGGTTAACTAATAATTAGCACTAGGTTTCTTCACTATCTTGAAAAGATTAGAACCAGTTTGATTTTCTTCATTTAAATGGGCAAGGCAGAGAAAACAAACAAAAGAGTGCTAGCACCTCCATACCCCACCCCCAAATACACTAGAACACTGACAGACCTTATCAGAAAGAGGTGTCAAACAAATGTACCTCTTTGTTGTTCTTTTACAACACTCCATCTCAACTCCATAACAAATAGAAAATTTCCAACATATGGCTCAATATGTGTTGAACTGATTTACCTAACTGCCCATCCTACTCCTGAGCCCACCTTAGCCATCATGGTCACCACATAAAATGTCATTCCTTTGTAATCTTTCCTTTCTGTATTGTGACTCCATGCCTGCTCCCCAACAACCTACTCTTCCCTTTAAGAGGTCATCAGCTATTCCCCAGCACTGATAGAATAGTCTAAATCTTCAATGTGATATACTAGGTCTTTCTGAGCATGTACCCTCTCATTTAACCTTCCAAATTCAGCCTACCTAGGAACTTACATTCCAGAAAAACTGAGCTGAATATAAGTCACTAAGGTTCATGCAAATTTAACAAATACTCACTGAGTAACTATTAAGTTCTAGGCACTGTTGCCAAGGCAAGACAATGAAGAAGTCATGGTGTCTGTTCTTATGGAGACAAGTGTCTAGTGCAAGAGACTAGCATGTAAGCAGCAATGAAAATATAACATGATAAGTTCAATAATGGAATATAATGAAAGTGCACAGGAGGGGTATTTGGACTAGTTTGAGGATGTCAGAGGCTTCTAGGTGGCTATAAGCCTGATTTTGAAAGAAAAGTAGGACTTATCCAGACAGAGAGAGGGAGAGAGTGTTCTGAGCCAGAGGAAAAATACGTGAAAAGAACCAGAGATGAGCAAGAGCATGGTGTGACTCTAGAAAGTAAAAGGAGTTTAGGGATTCACTATGATTTGGAGTTTTGGAAGTGGCTTAAGAACAGCAAGAAATATGGCTACAGAGAGGAGCAGGGTCTGGATCATCAGGAACCTTGTATGCCATGTTGAGAAACTGGATTTAACTTGAGGACCATAGGGGTGCCATTGAAGAGTAGCGATATGGAGGCCAGGGAGTGGCTATTGCAGTGATTCAGGATTAGGAGCAGTAAGACTGGAAAGATGAGACTAGGTCAAAGCAAAAAGGCTGTGGTGTAGTAGGCAGGCCTTGAGAGTTAACCAGATGTGAGCCGTGAGGGAGAAGGACGTTTTGGGGATGCTGCCCAGGTTGTGAATGCCTCTGGCTCCCACAGCAGCCTGCACTGACTTCCATCATGACACTTACACCACTTGGGATTTAGTTATCTGGTCATCTGTGTCATCTGCTAGACCATGAGCTGTGTGAGGACAAGCCAGTTGTTTCATCTTTGTATGAGTAACTGCCTGGCATTTACTAGCATCTAATTAACATCTGATGAGCCAAAATAAGTAGTTACATTTTAGAGAAATGTGCAGTCGTTATTTAATTTTTTCTAAGGAAATCAAACCTTTAGTTGAAAAAAAATTAACACAGCAAAGCATAATGATGTTCGGAAAAACTACTTTCTCCCAGTGTGAGAAAATAATTTTGCCATTCTTATTGTAATTGGGTGTTTAAAATATTTTCTTACAGAAAGGGTCTTTGTCCATGAATGGGCTCATCTACGATGGGGGGTATATGATGAGTACAATAATGATGAGAAATTCTATTTACTCAATGGAAGAAGAGAAGCAGTAAGGTATGTATACTTTGATTTAACTTTTCCCAAACTATTTTAAATTGCAACAAATTTTTTCAGGAATTGATGATTTTAAAAATATCAGTTATTTCGTCTTATTTTTGATCTCTCATTCTTAGTGCTTTCTTTTTCAGCTTCCCAAAAAACTACTTTTGTTCACTTTATAAGTGCTTCAATTAGTTGAATTCTCTACTCTGCAGCTACAAATCATTTGCCTCTTCGTGTGTTTGTGTGTGTATGTGTGCAACTGTAAGAAATCTGCAGGTGCTACGTTGAGTGTCTCCATCTTCCTGCATCAGAATCAGGGACATAAACAAATCTAATGTGATTCTTCAGTGACTTCAGGGCAGAATGATATCTATGTGGACTTCATCAGTATGAATGGGCCTGGGAGGGACTGTAGAACTTAAAAGAATGACAATCCAAATATTAAAACAGAATTTATCCCAGTTAAAAAAATTTTTTTTTTAATTCGAGAGAGAGAGAGTGAGAGCATGAGCAGGGGGGAGGGGCAGAGGCAGAGGGAGAAGCAGACTCTCCGCTGAGCAGGGAACCCGATGCAGGACTCAATCCCAGGACTCCAGGGTCATGACCTGAGCAGAAGGCAGACGCTTAACCGACTGAGTCACCTGGGTATCTCCATCCCAATTTAAATTAAACTTTCTGTGGTGTCAATAGAAAGCAAACTGAATACTTGTAAAGTACTCTTGGCTGCCATCATTTTATGAGTGAGCTCAATTTCAGTGAATATAAACTTCTTTAGCACAAACAGGAAAGACAGGGAACTTCCTAATTTACTTTAAAGAGCTAGCATAACTCAGATACTAAAACCTGACAGGCGGGGGGGCACCTGGTTGACTTTTTAGATGAATGGTAAAGAAAATGTGGTATATATATTATATATTCCATTATATATATAATATATACATATTCCATTCAAACTCTGTTATATGGAATGGAATAATATATTCCATCATATATAATATAATGTTAATATAATATACATAAAATGGAATATATAAATACACACACACACACATATACATATAATGGAATACTATTATTCAGCCATAAAAAAGGAAATCTTGTCATTTGCAACCACATGAATGGAGTATAATGCTAAGTGAAGTAAGACAGAGAAAGACAAATGCTATATGATTTCACTCATATGTAGAATTTAAGAAACAAAACAAATGAGCAAAGGAGAAAAAAAGAGTGATAGAGAGACAAACCAAGAAAGAGACTCTTAACTAACTGAACAAACTGATGGTTACCAGAGGAGGTGTGGGTGGGGGAATGGGTGAAATAGGTGACGGGGATTAAGAAGTGCATTTGTCATGATAAGCACCAGGTAATTAAAATAAATAAATTAAATTAAATTTAAAAAATTTTAAAGTAGGGGAAACTCTAAGCAATGTGAAAATCAACATGAAGAAAACAATAGAATCCTTCTAAAAGGGTTTAAAAGAATATCAAGATAAATTGGGAGACTTTCAATTCATGGAAAATGTAAATTCAACCCACATTAATATACAGGTTTTATGAAACTATTTAAAATGCTAACAAGATTTTTAAAAAAGAATAATAGTAATAATAAAGGGAAATTCTACTTATTGAATTTTAAATATACACTAACACTACATTAATTAAAACAATGTGGACTGACAGACACATATATAATAATTTATTATTTAATACAGCTAGAATTACAAAGCTATGAGGAAAGGCAGAATTTCTTAAGATATCAGGACAATTTTTAAATGTGTGGGGAAAAAATTAATAGACTCTCCTTCAATTGGATAGACTCATATATATAGAAGAGGAAAAACTAGAAGAATATTAACTCTTTTGTGGTGAAGGTCTTTCTATGCATTCAAGAGTTGGAAAAAGACATAACTAAAAGAATAACAAATTTGGCAACCTAAGAATTAAAATTGTTGTTGTAAACAAATCAAACATAAACTAAATAAAAAGGTAAAAACAGAACAAAGTATTAGAAAAATTAAGAAACCAGGCTTTTAAGAGCTGAGTATTGTAACTCATAATGAACTTTCAAAAACCATAAGGAAAACAGGAACACTCTAACAGAAAAATGGACACTGGAGAAGAATAAATAATTCACCAAAGAAATAAAAATGGCTGATAAACATATAATAAATGTTCAGACTTACTAGTAATCAAAGAGGCACAAATTTGACAAAGAGGAGAATCTCAGTGGGATGAGCACTCCCACAGATGGCTGTTAGAGGCATGAATTGGCTGTTAGAGGCATGAATTGGCTGTTAAAGGCATGAATTTCCTGGAAAGCAATTTGATGACACATATCAAATCTGTGAAATTTTTCTTATTCTTTGATCCAGTAATTTCATGTTTAAAAATCCATTTTAAGGGGTGCCTGGATGGCTCACTTGGTTAAGCATCTGCCTTAGGGTCAGGTCATGACCCCAGGGTCCCGAAATCAAGTCTGGAGTCAGGCTCTCTGCTCAGTGGGGAGCCTGCTTCTCCCTCTCCCTCTACCTTCTGCTCCCCCTGCTTGTGCTCTTCCTCTCTCTTTCTGTCAAATAAATAAATAAATACATACATACATACATACATAATAAAATCTTTTTAAAAATCCATTTTTTTAGTGTATCAACAGACTTTAAAATGTTCAAATTTTACTCTGGGAATCAATTCTGCAGCAAACTTGGAAACTGTCAAAGCTTCATGTGAATTTTTATTTATTCATTGAAGTTCTACTTTTAGTACTGACAAATTGGGGAGAAAGCAAATTAAATAAGTTAGACTAGATTTATATTATAGTATCAAAACATACAGCTATTAAAATCACATTTAAAAAAAAATTATGAATTATAATAATATATTAAAATCTTAAATATGCTAATACACCAAGTTTTTTAAAAGCAGGAAGCAAAGTTATATGTGCAATGTTATGCTGATACATAGAGAAGAAAATACTTCAACATGTTAACAGTAGCTTATTTCTGATGGTGGGACATGATTTTTTCCTTTTCTTCTTTATACTCTTGTTATTTTACAAATTTCCTATAGTGTTCATATATTGTTTATATACTCAAAAAATAAAATGTTGGGTAAAAGCAGTCCATTTATAATAGACACAAACTCATAAGCATATAAGGAAAAATCTAAAATACCTATGAACATATAAGAACTATGTAAAAATTGTACGATATAAACTAACTGGAAAAGAAAACCAGGGAATGTCTGCAAGCCTTTTAAGGGAAACAAAAGAGAGCTCCTGATTTTCTAGGAATGGGGGTCCTAGATGAGGAGGTGGCTAAGGTCTTGGATCCTTATTAATTCTGATGACAGTCATAAGCCAGACTTAGCTTTTCTGCTGCATAGAAACAAATTTGGATACCGTTTCGGGAACCCTTCAAATACTTTCGGGCAAACAAAAATGACACTGATGTGGATTTAATAATTTTGTCATTTAAGGTGATATATTTGTTCATTGAAATACAAGAGGAAGTTGTAGACATCAGAACAACCTGACCACAGAGTCTAACCCTCTGAAATGATTACAGCACCTAAACATCTAATCTTAATATATTCTCAGATGTTCGACAGGTATTACTGGTAAATATGCAGTACAACACTGTCAGGGAGGCAGCTGTACCACCAGACCATGCAGAATCGACACAGCAACAGGGCTGTACAAAAAAGGGTGTGAGTTCCTACCTTCTAGACACCAGACTGAGAAGGCTTCCATAATGTTTTCGCCAAGTATTGGTTCTGTAAGTACCCTGTTCTTCTTTTTCTTTCTTGGCGCTTATGAATTTAGTGAGGTTCTTATCCCTGATTGCTGCAAGAAAGGATCAAATTTTAGGAAATCACCAGTGAGCAGCTGATTCTCTGTGGGACAAGCTGGGAGTACAAAATCAGGGATAAATTCATATCTTCCCCCTCTGCCTTCCTTAGGTCCATTCTTGCAGCTCCATTATCTCCCTCCCACAAGCTTGGAGTTTCAGTGCTTAGAATTACTTCAAATATCCTTAAAGGCAGACAAGCACAAAAATTTTTAGTTAAATAAGAAATATACCCAAGAGGATCAGACACTTCTTTTTATTTCTTAATAAGAACATGATCAGTAGCCTTAAATTTAACTTACAGAGATCTTTTCAGCCTGCATATTTGCTTTTGGTTGGTTAACTGAAATTTTCTACATTTTTAAGAGCATTGGTGAAGGAGCTTGTAAGGAGTCTTACGTAGTTTTAATAGGTTTAAGTAGTTTTAAAATACTTTCTAATTTTTTTTTTTTTTAATGACCAACGGGTCATAAAATAAACTTGACAAATTATCCTTATTAGTGCTAAATATACATTTTGGCAAATCCGCACAAACTAAACCTAAATGCATCAGTTAATCACTGACTAAAGTCAGTGGAGAGACTTTGTGGGGAGTCTCTCATCTTTCAACCTCTTATATAAAATTATGTTTTCCTTTTGGAATAGAGGGTGAAGTAACTGGTGGCATAAGTTTTTAAAATGTGATGTGCCATGGTTCAAAAGGCCCATCCTTCAGTCTGGCTATGCAGTCCATTTCTAGACTTACTCAGAAATTTTCAAGAAGGGGATGCCTGGGTGGCCCAGTCGATTAAGTGTCTGCATTCTGCTCAGGTCATGATCCCAGCGTCCTGGGATTGAGTCCCGCATCAGACTCCTTGTTCAGTGGGGAGTCTGCTTCTCCCTCTGCCTGCCACTCCCCCTGTTTGTGCTCTCTCTCTCACTCTCTGACAAATAAATAAATAAATAAATAAATAAATAATCAATCTTTTAAAAAAATTAAAAAATAAATGTATTTGTTAAAAAAATAAAAAGAAAGAAACTTTCAAGAGGGGGCCTAGATTTTGTGTTTTAAATTAACCACAAAGTTAAATTTGATGTACAGTCAGGTTTGGGAACCTCTGCCTGCAGTTTACCTGTAAGTTTTTCAGATCCCCTGCTAAAATAGAGCCTTATGATATTATGGAAACACAACCAAAATGACCTGGGACATGCAAATAAAGAGGAAAATAAGTGTTTTACAGCTAATGATTACTTTCTAAATTACTAGAATCTTGGATATTTAGTCTTTTTAATTGAATGATAATACTGTGAATAGTAATCTGAGAGGAGGAATGAGGTTATACATTCTTTGCATACTGTGGCTCCTTTTTTAATCCCCCAAATGCTAAGATATAAATGCTTAATGAAAGGGGAGGAAACTATCATTTATCGGCTGTGTTCATATGGACCCTATTCCATATGTTCTCATGTAATTCTTGCATAATAACTATTGTCCTTCTGTAGATTAAAAAAAAAAAACCTGACATGCAGATTTTAGGGTTACTTAAAAAACAACAAACTTATATTAATGAGCTTTTATTATGTGTCAGACACTAAACCAAGTTTTGAGGAAGCAAAATTTAATGAGACAATTTTCTGCCATAGATGGGTTTATAGCCCAATAAGTGTACTAACAATGTTAAAGGGGTCTTACTGAAGTATCTCTAGGGTACTGTGAAGCCACAGGGCTGAGTGAAAATTCTTTGGAGGGGTAGGAAATGAGAAAACATTTTGAAAATGACCTTTTGGCTGGAACATGAGGGTAAAGTTCACAATGCAGAAGACAGAGGAAGAGGAATTCCTTGACAAAGTGGGAAACCATGAGCAAAGGCAAGTTTGAGAATTTACGGATTACAGTAGGGGGAAATTAGAGACTTGGAATGTACAGCCAGAGTGAGGCTGGAGAGTGAAGCAAAATCTAAACCATGGAGATTGCTACTTGCTATGTGAAAAAGTCCAGAAATAGTGTGTGAGCAATGAGGAGCCACCAAAGGGTCTTGAGCAAGGGGTAAGAAAGAAGCTGTTCTTGGAAACTATGGAGTGGACCAATTGGAGGGCAAACAAGATGGAAAAGTCAGATAGGAGACCAAAATAGTCTGATACAGGGACCATGAGGATTTGAATGACGGAGATTCCAACGGAGAAGGAGAAAGATGATGAACTGGAGAGATAGTGAAATAGATGGCTCTTGGTTATTTTGTAGAGGGAAGAAGATAGGATTTCCTGATGTAGGTGCCTGGGTGGATAGTGGTGACATCAAGTTAGAAAATACATGAGGAGGAGGAGCAGAGTTAAAGGAAAGGTGGTAAGTTCAATTATGAACACATGAAGGTTGAGGAGCCGGTGGGGCATCTTAGTGGAAAGAGCTGGAATGCAGGGTGTTGGTAAGTGAGTGGGAAGTAAGGAAGTGAGTGGGACATAAAAGGATGGAGAAATAAGATGGTACTAGCAGAGAAATGTTAAGAAGTGGGTGGTTTGAAGATACTGGCGACAGCTTGAAATGACAAATTTGAGAAGTAGGAAGGAAGCCAGGAGCAGATAAATAGATTGCTGAGTAGTACTAAGGGTCCAATGAGGTTGAAGATGTGGTATGAGATAGGAAGTCTGAATTATGACTGTGAATTTCCCCAGCAGTGCCCTGCAGCGATTGTGGGATTAAGCCAAATTTACAGGTTAGCAGGGCAGACTAGGAAGGAGGACAAGGGATTTAAATATCCTTCTCTACTGTTTATCTCTATAATTTTATTGACAATTTCAGGTGGTTGAATTCTGTACAGAAAAAAACCACAATAAAGAGGCCCCAACCCTGCAAAACCAAAAATGCAAGCTCCGAAGCACCTGGGAAGTGATCAAGGATTCTGAGGACTTTAAGAAAACCACTCCTATGACAACACAGCCACCTGCACCCACATTCTCATTGCTGCAGATTGGACAACGAGTTGTGTGTTTAGTCCTTGATAAGTCTGGAAGCATGGTGGTATGTTCACTGGGTCTTGGTTGTCAGGATGCTGCTCTCACATTTGTGTATGATAGGATCTGGATCACAACTTGTAACAGGCTGGGAATAAACACAACCCTGAGTCAGAACAGTCACCACAATGACATTACCACCAGAAACACCCACTTCAACTCTATTCAACAGAAATTCAGCAGCAAGTGTCTCATTTGCCAAATTAAATTAGCTTTCAATTTATGAGCAAGATCTGCTGAAGTACATAGCCTTGACATTTTTTAATGTTTCACTGACAATATGTACGTCTATAGAACTATTATCAAAGCAGTAATAATCTAACTAAAGCCTAATCTGGCTTGATCTTTTAGGGCTATTCAAAGGCCCTAAAATTCTACCCAAAGATGCTACAAATCATAAAGGAGAAATTTAATATGGAAATTTAATTTAATATAAAGGCCCTTGAATAAGCTTGTAGTCATTTACTCGATGTTAAGGCAGCCACTTCCAAATTTCCTCTACCCTGTTTTGTTATTAGTCTGCTCATCTAAACTCAACCTGACTGCTTTTCTTCTACTTCTCCATTCAGAGTGGTGACCGCCTTAAACGACTGAATCAAGCTGGCAAACTTTTCCTTCTGCAGATAGTTGAGCAAGGGTCCTGGGTTGGGATGGTGACATTTGACAGTGCTGCCCAAGTACAAAGTGAACTCGTACAGATAAACAGTGCCGCAGAAAGGGATGCGCTCACCAAAAGGTTACCGACAGTGGCCGCAGGAGGAACGTCCATCTGCACCGGGCTTAGATCAGCATTTGCTGTAAGACAAGTTCCCCCGTCATTTGTCAATGTTTACAATTTCTGTTTCCCTAATCTTATCTCCGTTTTCAACAAAATTAAGTCAAATTTTCTCTAATATTTAAGTTCTTTCATAATAGAGCGCCTACCTACCTTTCTAGGTTCCCGTACCGGGGACTCTCTTCCAGGTGTCCTATGTCTCAGCAACTTGGATCGCTTGTCCTTCGGTGCTTCCACACCTTTGCCAGGCTCCCCACTTAGAATACTTTCTCCTGCCTCTTCTGTCCTTCAAATCACATTCATTCTTCAAAGATTCATCTCAGACATCACCTACTTCTGGACATCTTTCCTGATTCTTTCAACTGTACAGAATCACTCTTTCTACATCCTGTGAACTTTAACAAAAAATTTCTTATTACTTCTAGGCTCTTATGTATGATTTTCTAATCACACGCTTCACTCAAGCAAAATTTCATTAGGGATAGGACTTATCTCTTTACCTCCCAGGCTGCTGCACAGTATCTTTTATAGGGAAGGTTCTCAATAAAATTGAATTATTTGAAAGCACCTGATGCTTATTTGTTCCAAATACATAATCCAATATTCCATAGTTATTTAGAAGATATTTACCCCATGAAAAAAGAATAAGAGACTGAAAAAAACTGGCTGATTAAGGTCTCAGAATCTCTGTGGCATCTTGGGCAGGTCAGCCTTCTGCCTGATAGGGGGCACAACATGTCCATGGGGCTGTTCCAGATTCCCAAGCAGCAGCAGGAACATTTAGTTTCCAGCTCACACTATTGCATGTGGACAACAGACAACCATTTCCTCAAATTCAGTCTGTCCCCTGAGACCTTTTATTCCACCTTGAAATTCAGTTCCCTAAAATTGATTTCCACTGTATGCACAGTCGGCTGCAGAACCCTTGTCCAGATGCCTGTGTGCATCTGGATTCTCTTGCCTCTGCCACTTGCCCAAGCTTTGATTAAAGAAGCAAATGAGGGAGGGGAACGGACAGTGAAATCGCTGACATGTTATACTAAATTCCTGCTAAGCAAAACCTTAGGGAAGATGAGTAATGCCAGATGGCCTGGTGGTGAAGAGAGAACTTCTGGTTCTGCATTTTCCACTTAGATGGGTGAGAGAGAGTGTGAGAGATACAACTGGAATTTAGATGCTCCTCCTGCCCAATGGAGTCCAGATGTGGGATGGGAGGAGCTTGTGTGTGATGAGGGAAAGAGCCTTGCGTACTAAACTGTCTCAAGTTCTCCGCTGGTTCCTGCTGCAGAGCCCCTGTCAGGTCTGTTCTGGGCTCCTGTGTCTGCTGAGGGGCCCACTGGACTTTGTTCTCTGGGCTTGATCAGGGCCCAGTCCTCTTTCCTGGCTGACTCCGCCCCACCCTGGCTCTCACTATTGGAGCAGAGCCCAAACACTCCCTTGTCCTCCATCCAGCCCCTGAGCAGACTGAACACCCCTTAGCCTGTATAGTGAGATGACCTGTTCTCTTGTCTGCGGACTTCTGTCTTTCCTGTGGGATATGTGGGAATTTCTACACGTTTTCCACGACACATAGCAGGGATCGGGAGTAGGACAACGGAATCCAAATTAAGCCCTTTCCCTGGCCTCTCAGCTTGGTCAGATCAAGGCCATGGCCATGGTTGAGAGGATCCTGGGCTCTGGGCTCTTCAGTCTCTTCCCTTATGTGGCAGCCCCTCTCAGAGTTCAAACAGAGTGCAGCACAAGTCCCCTCTGCTCTTAGCTTTCCTTTCAACCTACTTAAGATGCTTTCCTTTTCTGACAGTCTGGTCCAGAGAAGAGAGGTTACTTAGGCTTGATTGCTAGTTTTCCCTTCTTCTGGGTCTCTCCTTCTACTCTTTTTAGGGGAAGAGTGGACTCTTGCCTTCCACTTCTGAAATGAGTAACACTATTTTTTGAATCTAATTTTCCTTCTATCATAATCTTATCCAACATTGGTAAAAGGTGTGTGCTTTCTACACAATGTAAAAAACTATAACCTGTGTTAATCAGGAATAGTTGAAACATAGATGTCATAGGACAATAGGAGCTGGGGTTAATAGGAACAAAATTATTTGTTAATCAGAGGGAATATTAAAAATTTTAATATCTCATGTGACCTAGGTACTTACCGGTCAGAACCAATGCCAACCATAAACAACTGGTATGGTCAGATGGTGAATATCAGATGGTGAATATCATATAAGCTAAATCTACCCTGCGTCTAATATCTCCCAAATATTATACCTATTCAATGAGGGTGGTTTCTGAAGGCATCTGGGAACCTCCAAAATCCTGTCAAGGAGAGAACATATGAAGAAAACTAGAAAAACCTCCTTTGCTGCTTCCCCAGTGCTGTCTATCCCTGGAACTACCCTGTATCCTTCTTTACAGAGCCCACTCTGCAGTAGGGTAACCAAGAGAAAAGACTACTGTCAAGTTCCATGAATGTTGCTGATTTAAAATTTTATCATTTCAAGACAGAGAGATATTTGACCATTCTCAGGCACTTTTGTTCATTCGCTCTGGGATTTCTCTTCTCATTCCCTTTAAATGCAGTTCTCCCAAACCCCTTGGCCACCCTGATAACTCATGTCCTGCATTATGTTCTTAGGTTATTAGGAAGAAATTCTCAACAGATGGATCTGAAATCGTGCTGCTGACCGATGGGGAGGACAACACTATAAGCTCGTGCTTCAACGAGGTGAAACAAAGTGGAGCTGTCATCCACACAGTTGCCCTGGGACCCTCTGCAGCAATAGAACTAGAGGAGCTGTCTAAAATGACAGGTGAAGGGTGGTCTCCTGCTGTTGTGTCCCACTGAATTATCTCTTCCACTGGACTGTGAGCTCCAGTGAACTGGGGAGAAGGGGAAGGGTGGGACATATAGAGAGAGGGGTAATCTTATTAACCAACTACCTGCCTTTACCTCTAAATGACCATTAGAATTGACTCTACCCATTTCTTTTAAGGCCTCCATTCTAGGATTATGGCAGTCTGAAGAAAGATGGGATCAGCACAGCACTCTAGTTAGGACTCAGGTCTCTCTTCCCAGACACTTTGTAAGGACTGCAAAGAATCTAATAGGTTAGCCAGGAACCGCTCTCTTCCAGTTGGCAGCTGGCTTAGAGACCCAGGGAGACAGATGACAAGCCACTAACTATATAACACCACGATACAAGTGCTCTATTAACAGTAGAAAGCACAGCAGAATAGAAAGTCTTTGACTTTATTAAGGGGAGGAGAAGGTCCAGAAAGGTGACATCTAAGTCGACACTTTAATAAGGAGTAGCAGGGGAAGAGCAAAGGGCCTGCTGAACTACACACAAGGTCACTCTGAAAATGTAGAAAACAATGCAGTTTCTCCATAAAACATTAATATATTAAGCTTCTAACTATCATACACAGATGGTTAAAATAGATTCCATATGTGCCTGGCTTCTTTAGCAGAGTAGGTGGGCACAATTTTTTTTAACTTAGGGCCAGTATTATGGATATCAATTATTATGCTGAGTTGCCTCCTGAGGCAGCTAAAATGACAGGACTGCTTGTTTCTAATACTACCTGCTTTAGGCTGGGTTTCCTAGAAGTAGAGCCTGAGACAGGGATTTGGGCGCATGTGATTTATAGAGGGAGAGCTCTCAGGAGAGCAGGAGAAAGGGCAGTAGGACGAGACAGGGGAAGGACCCAAGCACAGAAGTGGACTTAGAGTCTAGCTGAAGCCTACCCCTACAGAGGGCTCTCAATCTGGAATTGCATCACACACCTGGTACAATCTTGAGGCAAAAGGGCTGACCTTTTGCACCACTGTGTCCTTCAGTCAGGGGCTGTGGACAGTCCAGGCAAGGTGGAGGTGAGGGAGCATGTTATTTCCCCAGCAAGCGTAGCCTCTCTTGGTAAGGCAGTTCTCCGGAAAAGGGGGCAGTTACATGCCATCAGCAGCTAACACATAGAGCAGCTGGGGAGAGATTCGCTTGCTTAGGTAAGGGTAGCTGGGTGGGGCCCCAAGAGAATTACCAAAGCGCTTACCTTAAACTTTGGATGGCATTAATAGTTTAAAAGTGCTTTCACATCAACTATCTGAGTTACACATGTTCTAAATAGCCCGAGACTGAGAGACCTGGTGTATAATCTATTTTTTACTACATATTATACTTTTCTATAACTGTCCCTTTTCAGCTGTTATTTCTTGCTGTTGTTACATACACATGTTTTATGATTTAGGAGAAAACCCAAAAGTCAAGCTTGTTAAGATTATGTCTAAAATAAGAATAAATCAATAGGCTTGGAATAAGGCTTAATGAATTCTCTTTTTGAAGTGTATGACCTTTAAAACATGAAATTTTATGCTATTAGTTTTGACTAATCAGAGATTCATGGCTGCTTTGCAGATAATTTACATAGCTGGGCAACTGAGATGTTGTTGAAGCTATTATTTAGTAGGATTAAAAACTTAGTATCGACTTCTGAATTAATCTGGATGCCTGTTTGATGTTGATTGATACTTTAAAAATGCAATAGAATATTTATGTCACATATTCTGCTATCTTAACAATAGCTAAAATGGTGCAAATACTTGATTTCTAGAAAATAACTTCTGATAATATAATTGCATTTCAGGAGGTTTACAGACATATGCTTCAGATCAGGCTCAGAACAATGGCCTCATTGACGCTTTTGGGGCCTTTTCATCTGGGAATGGAGCTGTCTCCCAGCGTGCTATCCAGGTCAGAATTTTTACTCTTTGGTTTTTCATGTTTATAAATAATCATAACCAAGAGGGAGAGTTTAATGGTTAAAATTTTTAAGTACTACATTCTTCCAGTAGTAAGTTAAAACTAAAAATAGAAGTTTCAGTCTGATATTGGACAGTATTCCTAAAATGCAACACTACTGTTTTAAGCAAAGCAATTAGTGTTTACTTGTTTGGAAACAATACTGTCTTCTCCACAGAAACCAGCAATATACAATATTGGGTCCAAAAATTCTTTTTTAACATCTGTTAACAAGCACCCATAGCAATATAATTGGCTCAAAATTTTCTTCACAGTAGATCATCTTAACACAAATTTTCTGGGACAAGTAAGCGTTCAGGGATTACTTGCTCTATTTTTCTATTACCTCAAATGTCTGATATTTGTCAAGATTTCCTTATAATGGATGAAAAGTGTTTTGCTCTATGAAAAGCCCATGATGTCAGTCAAGACACCTGGGCCTAAAAAAAAAAAGACACCTGGGCCTGCCATTAACTCTAACTGTGGGTTAACAACTTCACCTTTCTGGGCCTTGGTTTCTCAGCCATGAGATATCATGAACCAGAAAACATCCATGGATTCTTCTCGTTCTAAAATTTCAAGAAAACCAAATTTTCTTTCAAAAATCTTGGGACCATTCATTAAGAAAAGGACAAATGTATTTTAAATGTTCTTCTTGAAGTTTCAAAAGCTACTCATATGAATTTTTAAGCTAGAGAGTAAACAATCAGAACTCACATCTGTGTGAATTATGATTTTTATTGTGATAACTTTATTGTGAAAGTTTGGCTGAAAATAAAAGAACAATGTCATGTCAAAGAAAATAATGACAGATTTGGAAACAAGAGTTTTCTGATCTACCTGTTTAGCATTTATTCAATCAAAGAAGACAGCAATTTTACTCATTTGGGTTACCCTAGCTCAGATTTAGAAAATTAAACTCAAGAGTCCAGTCTGGAAATTGGAGGAATGTGTCTGAAAAAAAGTGATTAAACTGATGAAAGGATAAGTTCACAGTCAGGCAGTTTTTGCCCATTACTTTTGTATTTAAGAAGCCTAACAGTAAGAGACAGAAATGAGCAGAACTCATTGACCCACCCACCTTAAGAATCAGATATAAGAGCCCTTCACTTGTTCCACATCCAAGATCAAATCTACCTATGAAATTAGAAAATCTGATTCTATGACCCAGCCACCGTATCTTCTCTTAGATATCAGTTTAAGGACAAGAAATAATTACCTAGGAGACAATCCTCACGGTCACATTCTCTGTAAAATTCCTGTTAACCCTTCCCCACCTCAGTCGCTGCTCTAACCACTCCTTCATTCTGCTCCAAACAACAAATCAGCCTTAGTCCTTGACTTACTTCATTTATTTTCACAGTGACTACAATAACACTTGACCTAGCACTGGTTATTTGCAAAAAGTCCCAGTCAGACCCCTTAAGAGTTTATAGTCTAGTAAACAGGATGAGGTATAAACACTACTAGGTATAAAGCAAAACACACTGTGAGAATATCAAGGAGTGACAGAATCACGATTCTGTGGGAACTCACAGGAGGGAGAGATTATTCTCAGTCAGTAAGTGAGATGGACATTAGAGAAAGTGCCATTTGAACCGAATATTGAAGGATTGGTAAGGCTTAGACAAATGGAGATGACTGTATAGACTTTCAGGAAAAGCAGAGAGTATGATATTCAGAGCCAGGGATTCATGACTGTCATTTGGGGAAGTGGTCTGGTTTGGGTGTCGGAATAAACATTGTGGAAGCTAAGGCTGGAAGAAAGGTAATTTAGAACTGGATAATGATAAGACCTAAATACCAAACCAAGGACTCAGGCATCACTGAAGGCTTTTAACGGGGCAACTGAGAATTGGAGGCAGAATGGAAGAGACTGTGTGATGGGGGCTGTATTCTCCAGAATGTAAAGAGTTGTTTTTCTTCACAGCTTGAGAGTAGAGGCTTAACCCTCCAGAACAATCAGTGGATGAATGGCACAGTGCTTGTGGACAGCACTGTGGGAAATGACACTTTATTTCTCATCACTTGGACAACACAGCATCCCCAAATCCTTCTCCACGATCCTAGTGGAAAGAAACAAGATGGCTTTGTAGTAGACACAAACACCAAAATGGCCTACCTCCAAATCCCAGGCACTGCAAAGGTATGGGCTCAGGTTTTATCTTTCCCACAATTTGACAAGATAAATTAAAGTTTTTACAAAATAATCATAGCTTTTTAAATGTGGGTGGTTGCTAAAAGGAGAGTTAGCATTGAATGAAAGAAAGAACAAGGAAAATTCTCCATCCAATTCTCTATCTCATTAGTATGACAGCAAATCAAGGGAAAGGAAATTGGTGATATTTTCTCCAGGTACTAAAGGGAGAACTTTCAAATTACATAGAAGTCAAGATGCAAAATGGTCCTTGAAACTTCGGGATCATGAAAAATATTTCCTCTACCTCAGGAACCCATTGATTTGATACTGCTTTTTAGAAACCAAGGAAATAATAAGGACACAGCTTCCTGACCTCATTTTCCCCAATTAGGATTTTCTTGACAGTAAGAACCATGTAGTTAATCCAAATGTACCAAAATTTCCCTTGGCTGACAGAATATAAGAGATCTCCTTAGATATGCTTGTAACATACTTGTATCAGATAAGCCCTTCCTATAGATGGTATTAAAGTCAGGTCTGTCTCACCTACAGTTATTAATTGGAAATGTCTCCATTTGTTTTGGTCAGGTTGGCACTTGGAGTTACAGTCTGCAAGCAAGCTCACAAACCCTGACTCTGACTGTCACCTCCCGTGCTTCAAGTGCTACTTTGCCTCCAATTACAGTGACCTCTAAAATGAACAAAGACACAGGCAAATTCCCTAGCCCTATGGCAGTTTATGCAAAGATTCATCAAGGATCCTCACCAATCCTCAGGGCCACTGTCACAGCTGTAATAGAATCAGTGAATGGTAAAACAGTTACCCTGGAATTATTGGACAATGGAGCAGGTAACCATTCAAAAAATTGGAAAACACATCTTTCTTTTCCGAAAAGCAACCAAGGAACAGAAGGAGGGCATGATCTGGTGAGGACGTTAGAAGCAGGGAGTCCACTACTGGGGGTCTGGTTGGGAGAGCTCCCTGCTTCCCCACAATTCCTATATTTTAAAAATGTTGGAAAACATGAATAAGGGCCTACCTTTAGCTTCTGCAAAGACCAAACACATTAGTGGCTCAAGTTCAATACACTCAGATACTCCAGGGAGTTGTCAGAGGGTATTCCACTCTCCCCAAAAAGGGAAGGACGAAAATTAATAGCTATCTTATGTTATCTTCATTTTTATCTTTACCACACACTTTTGAGATATTATTATCCCCACATTACAGATGAAGAAACTGAGGCTTTCACATTTAGAAAGCAGCAGAGATAAATTCAAATGCAGTTATATGTGCCTGCTATATGTATGTAGACTCTGTATTATCTTGCCCCCCAAATGAAAATCCTGCCCATTATTTTTTAAATAAATCTAACAGGGAGCGAGAGAAAGAGAATTCTACATTTCTTTTTAGAAGGAACATGACTGTTTACTCTGATGCAAGTAACTTTATTAGAACAAATTCTGTAAATGAATTTCCTACCCAAATCTACCCTGGTGAGAAGACATAAGTTTAAAAAAAATAATCATATAACATTTTTTCTCCATAGTAATGTACAACAATTCAACTTAGTTCAACAGATACTTAATGAATAGTTACCTTGCGCTATGTTGGATATAGCAGACATGTGGCATGACCTCTGATTTCAAAAAGAAAGACAACAATTCAGGAAGATAAAATATACACATATGAAGCTAAACACACACAGAGACATATACACGTGTGCGTGTGCACGTAAGAGAAAAAGTAGATTTCATCTTTAACACAATCAAATCCTAAACTATCTTGGAGATAGTGCAAGATTATCTTTGCTTTGAAAATTTTTAACCCAAATATGAGTTAGAAATATACAAACGCCCATCTGCCTTTCAGATATTCATTAATTCCTTCATTTTCCTGTCAAGGTGCTGATGCTACTAAGGATGATGGTATCTATTCAAGGTATTTTACGGCTTATGATACAAATGGTAGATACAGTGTGAAAGTGTGGGCTCTGGGAGGAATAAATGCAGCCGGACAGAGGGTGACACCCCAGCAGAATGGAGCCATGTACATGCCTGGCTGGATTGAGAATGGTAAGTAATCTGTAATAACACACCTGGCTTGAGTAAAAGGTTTGGGATCAAGAGAAAACCAATAAGCCTGTGGGGAGAATGGTGTGATTTAATATCAGGGTTTCTCTGCCTGAACACTACTGACATTTTGGGCCACATAATTCTTTGTTGTGGGGGCTGTCCTGTGCATTGTAGGATGTTTACTAGCATTCCTGGCCTCTACTCACTAGTTATCAGAAGCATCCCCCACAGTCATGACAATCAAAAATGTCTCCAGACATCATCCACTGTCCTCTAGGAGGCAAAATAACCCTCAGTTGAAAACCAATAGATTGAAAGTAGCTTTCTACTGCCTGGGTTCACATTCCAGCCCTCTACCGAAGTATTTTAGGTAATCTCTTTGTGCTTCACTTTCCTCAGTTGTAAAATAGGAATAATAATGGTAACTACCTAATAAGGTAGTTATGAGGAATGAACAATGAAATACATCTAATAAGCTGTTGCTGGTAAATAGTAATGTTCAATAAATGTTTGCTGTTATTTTTAATAAATTTTAAAATATTTTGTAATAAAGCTCTTTCCACTGATAGTGGCATTTCCATAGAATAAGGGAATTCAGGGCTTATTATATACATCAGTATCACAAGCCCCACTGTCTCCTTTCTCTTGCTCAGACCAGGGAGAATAGTAGATGAACCTAATACCAGCCAGTACACTGAGCCCACATGTAAGCATGTGGGAAAGTTGTGCTCCAAGAAATAGGCAGTCCTATACCACTCTTGGTCATAAACACTTGCCCTGGATTAGAGTTGGAATTGGGATCAGGACTAGTCCTGATGAGTTCCAGGACTTGTTTTCCATCAATCTCTACTGTCTTGGGTAGGTCTTTTCCTAGCGCCTGGTGTATTGTAAGAACAGCTCCTCCAAGAAGCTTCCCACTGTCCTATTTACTTGGTATGTGCCCAGTAAAAGGAGGATTCTAGGACATGTGGTGTTTCATGCAAAGGCGATCACAGGAAAAAAATGCTTTAAAGACATTGCTTCCAAAGCTCTTTCACGTATTTCAGCTTAGTTTATTTTCATTTGTTCTTCTTTCTGAGTTAGGGGGAAAAGGCAGGAGTTTAGCCTTCTTGGTTTAGCGGCCATATCTAGCCTCATGCACAGTGTTTTATCACATTAGGACATTACATTCTTCTAATTATCCCATTTTACAGACAGAGAAATAGAGGCTAGAGAGGTTTTTGGTCTAACTGTGATAGGACTAACCATGATAGGACCTGGCTTGGCATTAGAGAACCATGTTTTTCCCCTCTATCCCTTGATGAGCCTGAATACCAAGAGAGATGGTCTCTATTGGTGAATTGAATACTAACTCTGAACCTGCTACAGTATCCACTTTATCTTTGCCCAAGACCAGATTGATGGGTATGAAGATCAATCTGTCTTTACAGACAAAAATTTTAAAGGCTAAGGAAGTAGAGTTTATGAGAGAGTAAATTATGTGTAATGCCATATTAGGGTATTATGGAATATTTTTATTGAATGAGAGTCTGAGAACCCTACTGATTGAGCAGGCCAGGGTATTTTTTTGAATTCCAGGATGACTTTTATACAACCTTTCAGCAAGAATGTGAAGAAAATTGAGATTGCTACAAGCACTAAGTTCCTATGCATTCAATGAGAAAATCAGAAGTCTTCCAAAAGCATAAAATTTTAGAACCCCTAACACAAAACAGTTTATGAGAAGCTGCAATCTAATAAGAAAGATAAAACACAAACATAGAAAAAGAGGGGGAAAAAATGCATGGAAGGAATAATTAAGGTAATTCTTGATGGTCCAGATGATTAATTACCAAATAAATAGGAAAAATAATAAAACCAACAGTATTATCTAGGTGAAAGAGATTTCTTGAGGCAGTCTAAGAAGACTTAAAACAGAGGTAGGATTTAAGCTGAAAAATCAGGATAGGCAAAAAGATGGGAAGAGAAACAATTCTAGGACAAATGTCACGAAAATAAATTATGAGAATTGTTATTCCAGAAAACATCCAGAAAATATCTGTAAGATAAAAAACTGTGATTCTCTCTTTGCTTTTTTTCCTTTGGTGCAACCTGATTTGGGATCTTTACACCAAATAGTTAAAATTAATTTTGTGTGTGGGAGGAAAGAAGGCAAAGGCGAGAGCAGGAAGAGGGCAATCTGATAACAAAACAGAAGGAAGTATACTCATATAGTTGCTTACAATGTAATGAAATGTAATGTAATGTAATGTAATGCAATGCAAGGTAATATAATGTAATGTAATGTAATATAATGTGATGATGTGATGTGATGTGATGTGATGTGATGTGATGTGATGTGATGTGATGCAGGTGAACTAAAATGGAATCCACCAAGACCCGAAATTAGTAAGAATGATCTTCAAGGCAACCAAGTGTGTTTCAGCAGAACATCCTCGGGAGGTTCATTTGTGGCCTCTGGTGTCCCACGGGCTCCCATACCTGATCTCTTCCCACCTTGTCAAATCACTGACCTTAAGGCAAAAATCCATGGGGACAAATTTATTAATCTGACTTGGACAGCTCCTGGGGATGATTATGATCACGGAAGAGGTAAGCTGAATGTGGTGTGGACCCTGTAAAGGAGTTTACCAGCCAACAGAGGTGCAGAAGGAGGTGAGGCAGGCAGGCATGTTGTGATGCATGGGGAAGGCAGAAGGCAAGAGGGATCTGGAATGTCCTCTGAAATAAAAGGTTAGGATTTTTAAATAGGAGAGGTTTAAAACCTGAAAAACTGGCCCACTTTAAGTTTTAAGAGGTTTCAACCAGTAACAGGCAATCTAGGTTTTTTTGAAATCTTGCCAAGCTGTCCTTTAATAAACCCCATTTTTAGCAATGACTCCTGGAAAGGATTGGGAATAGAGCACAGATATTTATGGAGCAGAGCTGACTTTTGGAAGAAACCTCAGGTCCTACTAGATTTTTGTCTCAAAGTATAGTCTTCAGATTGCAGCATGGGCATCACATGAATGCTTGTTAGAAACGTAGAACCCCAGTCCCCAACCAGATCTACCAAACCAAGAATCTGTATTTTAAGATCCCTGGGTATTTTGTATGCACATGAAAGTTTGAGAAGCACTGGTACCCAAAACTCCTCTATAAATAATAAAGCAATAAGCAGTAATTTAAAGGCTTCCTCTCTCAGCCAGATACATGCACAGAAATACTGACCAAGGCTTTAGGTCATGCCTGCACAGTTTTTTATTTATTTATTTATTTTATTTTTTTGAGAGAGAGAGAGAGAGAACATATGCATGCACATGAAGGGGAAGGGTGGGACGGGTTAAGGGGTGGGGAGAGAGGGAGAGGGAGAGAGAATCTTAAGCGGGCCCTATGCCCAGAGTGGAGCCCGACACAGGGCTCAATCTCACCACCCTGAGATCATGACCTGAGCTGAAATCAAGAGTCGGATGCTTAACCAACTGAGCCACCCAGGCACCCCCTGATCCAGTTTTATATTCATCACTCTGTTTAGATACACAAATAAGAATGTAAAAAGAATACTAATAAATATGGACCATCAATTACATTTATTCACTGAAAATTTATGGAATGGTGATATAGTTTCTAATATACTTTAAAACTTCTTTAACACTTGAGAATTACAATCACAACTTTTTTTTTTCTTTTTTAGCTCACAAGTATATCATTAGAATAAGTACAAGTGTTCTTGATCTCAGAGACAAGTTCAATGAATCACTTCAAGTGAACACATCTGATCTCTTCCCGAAGGAGGCCAACTCTAAGGAAGTCTTTGTGTTTACACCAGAAAACATCCCTTTTGAAAATGGCACGGATCTCTTCATTGCAGTTCAGGCTGTTGATAAGTCCAACCTAAAGTCAGAAATCTCTAATATTGTAGGAGTGTCTCTATTTATTCCCCCAGAGGCTCCTCCAGAGATACCTACTCCTTCTCCTCCTTGTCCTGATATTAATGTCAACAGCACCATTCCTGGCCTTCACATTTTAAAAATTATGTGGAAGTGGCTAGGGGAATTGCAGCTGTCAGTAGCCTTGGGCTGAGTTTTCATGAGATGAATAAATCATCCATCCTTCTTTTGATTATAAAATTCTCCAAAATATATTTTAAACTTTCCTGTAAAGGGCGATATAATGAAATAAAATGCTAAACAACTGGCTACATATGTATAAAGACTATCATTGAAATACAAAAATTTAATCATCGCACAGGCATTTATTAATGATTTTTAAAGAAGAGGTGCTTGCATTGATAAATGAAAGTATGTTTTAATTCCTTTTAAGGAGCTTTGCCAATTAAAAAGAACATGTAATTGCATGTGAAAGGTGCCAGATGCCCAACTAGGTCAAACTATTTAAATATAAAAGGCATGGCTTGTTATTTGTAACAACATTACCAGGAGTATGGATTCTCTTCTCTAAATATGCAAGGATTATGCATTTCAGGAAGAGATTGCATTGCAGAAAGAAACAGTAGCATGAAGTCTCCTTAGGCATAGAAATGTATGTTATGTGCATAAAATTACAAGTCAGTGATGCTTAAAGCCACAGTGGTGGGAGATGAGGTGGGAAAGGTAGGTTCAAGCCAGATGTGAAGGGGAAGTGACTGAGAAATAAACGTTTTTTGTGTACTTTGTGCTAAATGCTCTACTAATGCCTTATATGCATTATCTTATGTAATACAATTCAGTTCATTCAACAAATGTTCATCAGCTGCCTATTATATTCCAGGCCCATGGTAGATCCTGAGTACAAAAAGATAAGAGTTGGCCTTTCTCCTGTAGGCAATAAAGAATATCCGAGGATTTTTTTTTTTTATCAAGAGATAGATCTTATCAGAGCTATGCTTCAGAAGAGATGCTTTGAGGACCACGTGAAGAACTGAATAAAGGTGGGAGAGGTGTGACAGATTAAAGGGGAAGGAGAAGAAAAGGAAAAAAGGAGCCAAATAAACTTAGCAGTATGGTAGTCCCCAAAGGGACTAATCACAAATTGCAGGGCCTCCCAGGAGAAGTATTCCTGTAAAAGATGTTTCAAGTTCTCAGTTCATTAGCATAATGAGTTCAAGATGTGAGTGGCTCTCTGACTGAAAATAAACTATTTTCAATAAGAGATTTTTCTACATAGGCCCCAAATTTATTTCTACATAGATCTTCCTTATTTCAAAACAGGATTTCAGGTACCTTAGAGATACATTTAATAAACACAATAAAAAAAATTAAGAAAATTTAAAAATGAAGTGAAATAAGTATGTACTAAAAATAAAAGGAAGGTTCAATACATCCAATGCCTTATAATATAATGTTCTGTACAGTTGCTACAGCCCAGTCACACATTTCATTTTGAGCTTCCAAGCAGGCAGAAGAAAGACATACAGAGTAACAAAATTAACAGAGTCTACAGTGAATAACACACCAGAGGCTCAGGAGGAGCCATGTGAAGTTTTATCCATGGATCCTTAATAAATTAGGGTACTGTGATATTAAGGGCTGCAGCCTCAGTGGCATCCACATAATAATCACAATAGCAAGTTTAACATAGTGCTGATCACCACATCCTTCACTATAATCACACTTCACTGTGATGTTACAATGGAGTGATATCCCAGCATTGTTTAGGAAAGACAATTATACAGGGGGAAGTCAAGCTCTTGAGTTTGCTCTAAAGATAAATTTTGGAGTAATGGATTGCCTGTCCTTCAGCACATTTTCTATGCCAAACTTCCATTATAGCAAGTTTGTTATAATTATTGAACGGGCAGAGAGTTCTGAGGCTAGGAAAACACTGATGTTCTAAAATTCAGTATTTCTTATTAAGGACATATCCAGGTACTCTGCCAACCAAATGGACAGAAGGTCAAATCGAAGTCTTCTGAAAGTTACAAAACCAAACTGAGGCACATGCATGACCAGAGGGCCACTCACGGAGCCATGTGGAAAAATGGACCTGAGGTCTCCAATTCAGCCCCATAGAACATGTCTGCTATGGGTTTCACTTGGAAAATGTCTAAATCACTCACTGAGATTTTAATTTCCCATTTGGGCAAACTCAGTGGAATGTACCATGGCATAAAGGCAGGAACTGCATAGGGATGTATAGTGTTAGTTCAGAGAAAAGATAAATGTCAGCATGTAAATAAGAAAGTAGAGAAAGGCAAAGAAAAACATTTTTATATACTCTGGGATGTAGAGAAGTTTGTTGCAAAATGAATCTGGAGTCATACGTGGTAAAAAAAAAAAACAAAAAAACTTTTGCCTTATGCCATTACTACCCCACAACAACCTTAGTTTTTTTAGTTTCTCCTAAGCCACTTAAGTGAGTGGGTAAATCTTGTGAATATATCTAAGACATTAGTAACTCAAGACTTTCAAATAAAGGCTTATGTCCTATGTAGGCTTTTTCATCTAGAACCACAGTTTTATTCTGTTTCCTCTGTGAATCTTCTCTCTGCCTTTGTTACTTAACTGAGCCTGAACCCTTATTGGAAGACTCCCTTTCCTCTAGAAGAGACTGCTCCTCCCAATACCCAAGTACCAGGGATGTGTGGGGAGAAGTATTCTCTAAGCTCCCCTTTGCAACTTCCAAACCAGGCCATTACTCCTATGGTCTCATGTTTGGTTTTTTATGGTGTTTTTTTTTTATAAAGCCTTTATCCTATATCACTGATCTATGTCATCCTCCATCTGTTCTCTTCACTGTCATCTACCAATCTCACCTAAGACGGGCACCTGGGTAACAATGTTTGCCCCTTGCCTCCTAAAATCACTCTGCCTAGTATCAGAATCCATATGAATGAGTCCATCAATATCTTAGCCTCAAAATTCTTTAATCTTCACCCCATCTCCACTAAACTTTAGCAAACTATTGGACTGAATCATGAAAGTGCCTTTATATATATATATATGTACATATAATATATATATGTAATGTAATATTATATAAATATATAATATATATATTAAGATTTTATTTATTTATTTGACAGAGAGAGAGACAGCAAGAGAGGGAACACAAGCAGGGGAGTGTATGAGAGGGAGAAGCAGGCTTCCCACTGAGCAGGAGCCCAATGAGGGGCTCAAACCTAGGACCCCAGGATCATGACCTGAGCCGAAGGCAGACGCTTAACGACTGAGCCACCCAAGTGCCCCAAAAGTGCCTTTTTATAAGTGAAAAAAAAAAAGAGAGAATCTTGGCAATTCCACATGGTTTGACCTAATACCTCTTTTTTTAAAAAAGATTTTTATTTATTTATTTGAGAGAGAGAGCGTGCACACATGAGTGTGGGGTGGGGGGAGGAGCAGAGGGAGAGGGAGAAGCAGGATCTTCACTGAGCAGGAACAGGATGCAGGACTCGATCCCCTAATACTTCTAAGGCTCAATCTGGACCTAATAATGGTATAGAACAACCTCACCTATGAAACCTTAAAATCCAATAGCCTATTCTGGCCACAACCTCTTAACCTCTGAGTTGTTCACTTCCTAACCCACTAAACTGGCTTTGCAATTTTATGATGACCTCTCATCACTTGATTGCCTCTATTACCCAGCCCATTCTCTCTTCTGCTGTACGCCCGATATGTTGTATCACTTCAAGTCCTCCCTTGACAACCCCTTCAATTCCCTCATCTACTTCTACTTAACTTGTTACCACACCTTCCCTGAAAGTCCCTAGCTTTGCATTAAGGGCATTGTCTGTGTGCTAGAGGCATTCATTTATCCATTCAACAAATTTTTTTTTTTTAAATACCGACATTGTGTCCCAAGTACTGTGTTAGATGCCGAGGATACAATAAGTGAACAAGTCAGGTATGGTTTCTGCTCTCAAGGAGTTTATAGCCAGCTGGCAATAAACAAGCAAGCAGGCAAGTAACAATGCACAATATGTAGGTGCTATTTTGGGAGAAGCATCTATTTTAAGAACCCATGATTTGGTAGCCAGTCCACATATGGTATCTGCCAAAGGAAGTGATACTTAATGTCATAATGTCTGGCTATAAGTATAAAAACTAAGAGAAGGAAAAGAAGCAAAATGATCCTAATCAAACTTCTATTTCTCCAAATATTACTACATCTTTCCAGTTGGGCAAAATCTACTGCCAGATGCAAGCTGGAGTGACTCTGGGATCAAGTTCTTTTCATTCAGTCAATGATTATCTGGTGAGCAACATCAGCAAAAGAATGAGAAAGAAAATATAAGCCATGTTTTTAAAATTATACTTTTAAAAACTACCTGCATGTGAACCCAATGAATTCTACATGCTCCCAAATAATTCTACACGGTTTCAGACTTTTGAAAAAAATGTCAAAATCTTTCCAAAGAACATGCTGTCTAACCATGTTAGAGTGATTCATTAAAACAAAGAGAAGACAAATCAATGAAACAGTGTTCAAGGAAGCTTACAGTAAAATTTCACCAAAATAGCCAAAGATAACAATCCAGGTAAGAACTAAATAATGAGGGCAGGAAATTCATTGAATTAGAAAGCCTAAGCAGTGCATAGTTATTGTAACTGAGAAAAATCTATTTAACCCAGTTCCGGGCACCCAGTGTGAAAAGGCAAACATGTTAAATCGTTCTTCTTAGCCTATTTAATTGTTACTAAAGATAAATCTTTTCCTAAATATCAAAAGTAATCCCAAATCCATTAGAAAAAACAACAACAACAACAAAACATAGGTGATGAGCTGCAGAATGGATAGCACAATACATACTGTAGAGGGCATAGCAAGCTCATGCATGATTCCAGCAGGAACAGGACTGTAGTTAATCCTACTCACAGGGCATAGCTGTGAGACCCAGAGCAATGCTTTAAGGAACCAGACAACCAGTCTACTTAGAGGAAGGCTTATTTAGTTTCTGGGGGGTTGGAAAGCACAATACTACCATGACCACCATCACCCCACTGACTTAGGGGTGGGGAAGAGGTGTTGGTGGAGGGAGAGGTGAGCAGGGTTTCAGGGCCTTAACTACAAGAAGAGAAAGGTGTTACATTATCATCATCATTTGCTATGTTACCTGATATTGATAACAGCCATCGTTTACTGGGATTTTACTAAGTGCTAGGCACTAAGTGCTTTTCATACTCACATCCAGGCCCTCCCCTAATATTTGAGGGGCCTGGGGCAAAAGTACAAAAGGGGAACCACCTAAAATATGTCTAAATATGCAAACATTATAAATCAGGCTAACAAGCTGTTAAAAATGTGTTTATCTCCTATCTTCACAAATATACCTTCACTATGACTTGGAAAGCCAGATTCAAATTTAAAATTCTTGGACTCCTCTATGGGGCACTTGGGTGGCTCAGTCAGTTAAGCATTCAACTCTTGATCTCAGCTCAGGTCTCAGGATCATGAGTTCAAGCCCCATGCTGGGGTTTGAAAAAATAAAAATAAAATAAAATCCTTGGACCCCTCTCAATGTCATGCTGGAATATAGCAGGTCAGGAACAGATGGGCCATGGAGCACCCTCTTTTCTTCCTACTCTTCCCAACTCCGGTCCTCACTCTGAGGGACTTCATATTCATGGGCGTGGCCCCTTCAAGCCCACGTACAAATCAACAGCTGCCCTTTGTCCATTTCTCCAGCCTGGAAATGCACACACCTCTGATACAATCTCTGCCCTAGGGAGAACTGATCCTGGCACCCAAATCAGTTCTGGGCCATATAGACCATGGTAGGAGGGTCATTAACTAATCAGGGAATTTCAGGTTTCAGGCACGAGTTGTGTGTTCTAGAAGTGGGGAGGAGGGTCATTCACTGGAAGGGTATAATTCCTTAGCCCTCTGGACTCCTTACCCCATAGAAATAGGATAGGGCCAGTTACATAATTATGGGAACCTAGCGCAAAATGAAAATGCAGGACCCCTTGTTCAAGCAGCAGTAAATAATGTTATTAAAGCTACTAAAATACAAAGCTCTTTCCTTTCTTCTGTGGTCTTTCTCAGCTTGTCCTGGTGTTTTCGTTATTTAAAGTTGTTCTAAAAAAAGATAAATTACAATTTTAAAGTGCTTATATGACTTTACTATTCATCTTTATATGTACAATGGGAGTCCTAAATGCAAATGTAAGAACACCTAGCTTGTATGTGGAACACACGATCTGTATTTTGTAGCTTATACATGCATGTATATTTCATTCTTGCCAGCATGAAACACAGTGCGCAAAACCAACCAAGTTTTTTTATTTCACATCTTATGTGTTCTCTACATTTGGCTTCCCTGTGAGTAAGGAGGACTGAAAGAAAAAGGAACTATTGGTGGCCCTATTTTTCCCTTTCCTTCTATATCATCATTTTCAACATAAGTAGTTGGCTAACAAAGGGAAGTAACAAAAATAAGAAAAAATACAATAAAATTTCTTGGTTGTTTGTATTTCATAGAATATCATTGCCTTCTTTCTTGTTCAAAGAAAGTTCTGGGTTGAACTGAAAGCTCGGCCTCTCAGAGCTGTCAGGGAGACACCTACTCAATTGTAGACATAACATGTTCACCTGGTACTCACTTTGAGTCTCACTGAACTCCAATGCATTGTGGGTCCACCCGAATTCTGTGCTTATGGGACATCATGAATGCTTTATGCAAACCGAGTTGCAAGGAATGGCGGATGCACATACTGTATGTATTTCCTCTACTTAAACTTCATTTACAAAACACAAGCTCAAAGACAAAATTAATAAGAATTCCAAGACAACTACAGCAAAACATTAAACCAAGCACAGGACATTTCTGAGTAGAGGGTCATATGTGACTACACAGATCACATCTGTGAAGCCAGACCTGGGAAAACACAAACATCAAAGAACCAGAGCAGGGCCTTCTAAAGGAAAAAAATGTCATGCCAAAAGTCATATAGGGGCGCCTGAGTGGCTCAGTCAGTTGGGCATCCGATTCTTGATTCCAGCTCGGGTCATGATCTCAGGGTCGTGATATGGAGCTCTGTGTTGGGCTCCATGCTGAGGATGCTTAAGATTCTCTCTCTCCCTTTTCCTCTACCCCTCCTCCCTCCACCCCACTCACACACTCTCTCTCTTAAAAAAAAAAAAAAGAAAGAAAGAATAAAGAAAAGCTATATGGATGGGCAAATAAGGCTTGGAGTTAAGTAAGTTGCCTGCAACAATTGGTAAGTGACTTTGGTAGTACTTAAGCTCAGTTAGTTGAAATCTGGACACCAACCTCTTTAATTAATTTACCTTAGTCCCTCATGAAACAGAAGCTTAGTTGTGTGAACTGGATCAACACTGTACAAGCCTCATATTTTCAGATGTTCTTTTCCCCATAGCCAAGAACTTCCAGGCTGATTCATTGGCAGACTGGCTCCAGCAACATAGTTGCCATGATACTACTGCTGTGCATCAAACATTAGCTTGACGAAGAGAGAGGAGGCAAGTGACTTCTTAGTAGTAATAATTAGAATACATAGAATAATAAAAATAACAAGAATACTTATTATTATTTATTAGTAATAAGGAGAATAGCAAACATTTATTTAGCACTTACTATGTGCCAGGTACCGTTCTAAGAGCTTCTGCTCTGTTATCTCATTGTTCTTCGCAGAAACTTCATGAGGTTGGTAATATTATTATCCACACTCTACAAATGAGGACGCAGAGGCAAAGAGTGCTCCAACAAATTGAGTATGGTCACACAGCTAGTTAGTGACAAAGTGGGCATTTTGAACCCAGGCAGTTCTGCTACTTTGAATCATCTTTCTCTTTTCATAGATCCATCTCTATATTAGTGAAGTCTGTTTGCAGACAGGTGTAACTAAAGCAACTGACCCAGACAAGATGATCAGTAAATATTTCTAGAATAATAGGACAATGAACTTTAACAGCCTTTTATCTGACGTAACTAAAATCTCATGTTAAGCAGTTTTTCATGCATTTTATTTTTCAGAAAATAATTTTTAACTGTTTCCTTTATAAGACCTAATTTTTTAATCATGTAGCCAAGGCTCCATAAGGAAACACATTTTATTTTTAATTCAATGTCCTGTGTACCTTCCTTATCTACACTTACATTATATCCAGGAACCAGGAAATAAGAGGAAAACCCTGCAGACTCACAGAACTATTACAAGAAACTGTTCTCAACATAGCTATTAACTTTAGAATTGGGTGTCAATCAAATTTGCTAACTTAACGTACAGAGGTCATTGCCTAAGTTGTTTCTTTGTTTTGTTTTTCTGTTTTAACACTGGTTAGTATGTGGATCAAATTTTCTAATATAACACAACCTAGTTACTGTCCAGTAGTTTGTACTATTGCTCTGTTTTACTACAGGACAGGACTGGGTATATGTGGGAACTCATGTATCAAATGTGCATATCTGGTACTGAGCTGGCAGTTCTGAATAATGAGCTGTGACAAAGGTAACCAAGAATAACAAAGGTCCTAAGCACCAGGATTGATTGTTTTATTCAATTTCCTCAACTGGAAATAAGGGTATGTTCTAGCCCTAATTTTCTGTGTGCTATGAGCAAACCCATTGATTGGTAACAACAAAATCCATACTACTAAATTAAAAATATATATGGAACACTATTTTTACTTTTCAAACTAACAAGGTATCTTTAAATGTTAATATTTATAAAGTGCAATGAGGTGTATACTCTCACACACTATCCTGTGAATTATAAATTATAAATGGGCACTGTCTTTCTAGAAAGCAACTGGCAATGTCAAAGGCCATAATTATCTTCACCCCTTGACACATCAGTTTATGTCCAGATATCTATCATGAGGAAATAACTAAAATTGCCAACAAAGATGTTTATAGCAGCATTATCTGAATGATACCCAAATTGGAAAACAATTCCAATGTCTAACAATAATAGTAAAGTATGATGTATTCATGTGGTGAAATTCTACTCAATCATTTTAAGTGGGATTTATAAAATATTTTATTGACATAAGAAAATGAACGTCAATTTAAATATATGTATATAACCACTCACTAGTTATGGAATACTGGGCAAGTTACTTATCTCTCTGTACTATAGCTTCTTTATCTGTAATGTGGGAATAATAAGTCCTATCACAGGATTGGTGTGAAGATTAATTGAACAAATATAAGTAGAGTGGGTAGACCAGGGCCTGGCACAGAGGAATCACTAAGTCAATATTAGTTACCTCATCACCTCCATCATCATCTTCATCCTCATTCCAAATACCACCAGCATTTTTCATAGAGCTAGAACAAACAATTCTAAAATTTGTATGGAACCACAAAAGACCCTGAATAGACAAAGCAATCCTGAAAAAGAAAAGCAAAGCTGGAAGCATCATGATTCCAGACTTTAAGCTGTATTACAGAGCTGTAGGCATCAAGACAGTATGGTACTGACAAAAACAGACACATAGATCAATGGAACAGAATAGAAAACCCAAAATAATCTTTTGGTAGAATGCTTATAGTATGTTGTTTTTAAATGTTTACAAAATTGAATATACCGTATAGTCTTAATAGTTTAACAAAAAAAGTGTATAGGTATATATAAAATAGTAGATAATTAAAATTTCCTTCTTTAAGCCTTGTAATTTTTTCCAGTTTTTTAATAATAAATATTTATAATCAGAACAAAGATTTTACACATAAAAAAGAAACAATCTACATAGTACAAAAGCCAAAACATGTTGAGAAACAAAAAACAGAATTCTGAGTGATCCCAGAAATTCAAAATGGCAACAAAGAATGAGCACTGGGAAGACAGAACAAAACCAGAAATGAGGAAAATGGAGAATTTACAGCTCTGCAGCATAACGACAACATCTCAGAGTGCCTTCAGGGCCACTGTTCCAGGTTAAAGATACATGGGACACCACACACATCTACAGAGATTAGCAAACTTCCAAGAACATTGTATTAGTTTCCAGAGGAGACTCCAAAGGTTGATTTAGAGAATGATGATCCCAAGTTTGCACTGAACAAATCCTAACATTAATTAGAAGATGCCACGGAGAGGCAAGCCCAAGAAACACTCAGAGAAGATGCCAAGGAAATGAGCTTTCTCCACTCCTTTGCCCCATCACTGATTACCATATGAATTTATTTAATATTGCTTACTAAAAATAACGGAAAATATGTCACTTCCCTCTGTGAAAATATGTGTGTGCCTCAATAAAATCTGTTCCTTTGGATGAAGACTTATCCTGGTGCCTACTGGAGGGCATTCATAAAGACTGTTGCCACATGCACTCACTCAGGTCTCATTACATTACCTAAGTTATTTTTAATACATCCTACTCAATGTATTCTCTTTTAGAAAGATAGGCATGAAAATAGTCAAAACTAAGTTTTCAAACTATATGAATTGGGCATCAGTTATCTGGAAATTTCAATGACTTTATTCCTGATCCATTATAGACAATCAAGGCTATCATATACCCTACAAATAATAACAAGGAATATCAGATTGGCTGACACTGCCTATACCACAGCCTAATGCATCTGCCAACCAGGGTGTTTTCCATTCCAGATTTTAGGAAATCATCCCCCAGATAGTTTCAGAATCTGATCTGGATTGAAAAAGTTGCCAGCAAAACTAATTACACATTGGTTCCTTAATCTGTATTGCATTTTGCACTTTACAAGTTATTAGTCCTGCATTATCCTTAATCTGAAGTCGGGCTGGTTCCAAGTTCTCTCAGGGACTTAGTTCCTGAGCAAGAAATGATTCAGTTGCTTTTCAGTAAATATTTGGATCAAATGGAGAGGGCTCTTGGCTACTCTAGTTTCATTATAAATCAAATGGAGAGTTGCTGCTTTGGAAATCATACAACCATGTGTTCAGAAAACGAAAGAGAAATGATTCAATATAGGACAAACCACATTACTTAACATTACTGTACCAGTGGAATAATCCAGGTCAGTGAGATTTCAGGTCACATATATAATTCAATCAAGCTCAATGGTACCTATTTCTTCAGTCTGTCTATTGCAATATGGTTCCTTTATCTTTCACTTCTTCTCTCTATGAAGTGTCCTATAAATCATAGATTCAATGGCACACAAATAATAAAAACAGTATCATTTGGGACACATCCAACAGTACTGGATGGCCTTCCACAGGTTTGAACGATGTCTCCCTGAAGTGGCACAGAGCATTTGGTTGTTGTATGGGCAATTGTACAGGGCAGGAAAACTGGAGAAGGCAGATACAAAATTGCTCATTTGCCACAGTGCATAAACCTATTTTGTTATCCAGAAAAACTCTCAATTCCCCATTTATCTTTGTATATAAATGAATCCCCTGAAAAGTCTGCATTTAAAACTAATTAACCTATTCCCCTCCTGCCACTCCATAAACAGTTATTAAATAAAGTTATCTTAATAGATATGATTCTTGGGGCACCTGGGTGGCTTAGTCAGTTAAGCATCGGATTCTTGGTTTCTGCTCAGCTTATGATCTCACAGTCGTGAGATCAAGCCCCACATGGGGCTCCATGCTAGGGATGGAGCTTTGATTAAAATATTCTCTCTCTCTCTTCCTCTGCTCCTCCCCCCCAACTCATGTGCCCTCTCTCTTTCTCTCTCTCTCTCTCTCTCAAAAAAAATAGATATAATTCTTAAATCAGGAGACCTAGCATCTTGCTAAATCCTTATCCACCATGAGCTAGCTGGTTGGAAAGCCTAATGAGTCTGAATCAGAATCCTGAAAATGGTTTTGGATACTTTACATTCTTAAGAGTTCTCTGCTTGAAAAGCAAAAAATTCACCATCTAAAATGATTTAAATCATCAACTAAAAAAGTAGGTCTAATAGAAAAAAAAATCTATCATATTTTGATTAAATTCATTGATAATAAGTGACATAAGTAACTCTATGTAAAAAGTCAGTGTTCCTCTGGAATTGTCCTTATGTATTTGGGAACTTGTAATTGATGCTTATTTTGACTAGTATCCAAGACACAATCTGATTTTTTTAAAAGTCCTGACATGCAGAGAAGATAAAGAAAATGGTTGATTCCTAGAAATGTTTCTTGTTCCACCCAAAGAACAAACTCTTTGTTCAAAAAGCATTTTTTAGACTTTATCTGGAACCATTAGAATATTGGTAAATTCAACAAGCTGTTATTAGCTTGATGTACAAAAGAATTCTTCCTTTTTATTCCTCCCAGAAGGAGCTTCTACATCATTAGACACAGCCCCGAGGACTGAGGACCCAGAGTCTCACACTTGTTGACTGGTTGACATAGGTCACTGTTATACAAGCCCAGAAAGGGTATTGATACCACCACAGGACCACTCTAGGAGTTACCATGGTCAATGTCCAAACTGCTTAATCAGGACCATGGGGGAAAACATGGTAAGAGTGGGGCCCAAGGAGAAAACAGGTCGCTGGTATAGAAAATAGGATTTTCAGGAGCCAGTAATTAGTCTTTAGGCTGTAAGATAAGAGTAGGTAAGTTTGCTATAAAAATGATGGAACAGTAAAGGAACCTGAAATGTCTATTTCTTTGCCTATGTGATAAACTATCCCAGAGAAAAAGTGAATACTATTTCTCTGTAAAATATGCCCCGCAAAAAGAAAAGTCCAAAACTTTTCAAAATAGGGGGGTGGGGGAATGGGGTAGCCCGATGATGGGTATTAAGGAGGGCACATGTTGCAATGAGCACTGGGTGCTATACGCAAATAATGAATCATGGAACGCTACATCAGAAACTATGATGTAATGTATGGTGACTAACAACATAATAAAAAAAAATTTTATTTTATTTTATTTTATTTTTTTGTAGTTTTTAATTTTATTATGTTATGTTAGTCACCATACAATACATCATTAGTTTTTGATGTAGTGTTCCATGATTCATTGTTTTCATATAACACCCAGTGCTCCATGCAGTACGTGCCCTCCTTAATACCCATCACCGGCCTAACCAATCCCCCCTCCCCACTCCCCTCTAAAATCCTGTTTGTTTCTCAGGTCCATAGTCTCTCATGGTTCATCTCTCCCTCCAATTCCCCCTGCCCATTTTTCCCTTCCTTCTCCTAATGTCCTCCATGTTATTCCTTATGTTCCACAAATAAGTGAAACCATATGATAATTGACTTTCTCTGCTCGACTTATTTCACTTAGCATAATCTCCTCCAGTCCCATCCATGTTGATGTAAAAGTTGGGTATTCATCTTTTCTGATGGCTGAGTAATATTCCATTGTATATATGGACCACATCTTTTTTATCCATTCATCTGTTGAAGGGCAATTTGGCTATTGCGGGCATTGCTGCTATGAACATTGGGGTCCATATGGCCCTTCTTTTCACTACATCTGTGTCTTTGGGGTAAATACCCAGTAGTGCAATTGCTGGGTCATAGGGTAGCTCTATTTTTAAATTTTTGAGGCACCTCCACACTGTTTTCCAAAGTGGCTGTACCAACTTGCATTCCCACCAACAGTCTAAGAGGGTTCCCCTTTCTCCACAACCTCTCCAACATTTGTTGTTTCTTTCCCTGTCCATTTTTGCCATTCTAACTGGTGTAAGGTGGTATCTCAGTGTGGTTTTGATTTGGATTTCCCTGATGGCTAATGATGATGAACATTTTTTCATGTGTCTGTTAGCCATTTGTATGTCTTCTTCAGAGAAGTGTCTGTTCATCTCTTCTGCCCACTTTTTGACTTGATTATTTGTTTTTTGGGTGTTGAGTTTGAGAAGTTCTTTATAGATTTTGGATACCAGCCCTTTATCTGTAGTGTCATTTGCAAATATCTTCTCCCATTCTGTGGGGTGCCTCTTTGTTTTGTTGACTGTTTCCTTTGCTGTGCAGAAGCTTTTTATCTTGATGAAGTCCCAAAAGTTCATTTTTGCTTTTGTTTCACTAGCTTTTGGAGATGTATCTTGAAAGAAGTTGCTGTGGCCGATGTCAAAGAGGTTACTGCCTATGTTCTCCTCTAGGATTTTGATGGATTCCTGTCTCACATCGAGGTCTTTCATCCACTTTGAGTTTATCTTTGTGAATGATGTTAGAGAATGGTCGAGTTTCATTCTTCTGCATGTGGCTGTCCAATTTTCCCAGCACCATTTATTGAAGAGACTGTCTTTTTTCCATTGCATGTTTTTTCCTACTTTGTCAAAGATTATTTGACCATAGAGTTGAGGGTCCATATCTGGGTTCTCTATTCTGTTCCATTGGTCTGTATGTCTGTTTTTGTGCCAGTACCATGCTGTCTTGGTGATCACTGCTTTGTAATATAGCTTGAAATCGGGCAACATGATGCCCCCAGCTTTGTTTTTCTTTTTCAACATCTCCTTGGCGATTCGGGGTCTTTTCTGATTCCATACAAATTTTAGGATTGTTTGTTCCAGCACTTTGAAAAATATCATTGGAATTTTGATCAGGATGGCATTGAAGGTATAGATTGCTCTGGGTAGCACAGACATTTTAACAATGTTTATTCTTCCGATCCATGAGCGTGAAATATTTTTCCATCTTTTTGTGTCTTCTTCAATTTCTTTCATGAGTGTTTTGTAGTTCCTAGAGTATAGATCCTTTACCTCTTTGGTTAGGTTTATTCTGAGGTATCTTATGGTTTTTGGTGCTATTGTAAATGGAATCGTTTCTTTAATTTCTCTTTCTACAGTTGCGTTGTTAGTGTATAAGAAAGCAACTGATTTCTGTGCATTGATTTTGTATCCTGCCACATTACTGAATTGCTGGATGAGTAATTTGGGTGTGGAGTCTTTTGGGTTTTCCACATAAAGTATCATGTCGTCTGCGAAAAGAGAGAGTTTGACTTCTTCTTTGCCAATTTGAATACCTTTTATTTCTTTTTGTTGTCTGATTGCTGTTGCTAGGACTTCTAGTACTATGTTGAACAACAGTGGTGAGAGTGGGCACCCTTGACGTGTTCCTGATCTTAAGGGAAAGGCTCTCAGCTTTTCCCCATTGAGGATGATATTTGCTGTGGGTTTTTCATAGATGGATTTTATGAGCTTGAGGAATGTTCCCTCTATCCCTATACTCTGGAGAGTTTTAATCAGGAAAGGATGTTGTATTTTGTCAAATGCTTTTTCTGCATCAATTGAGAGGACCATATGGTTCTTATCTCTCCTCTTATTAATGTGTTCTATCACATTGATTGATTTGCGAATGTTGAACCACCCTTGCATCCTGGGGATAAATCCCACTTGGTCGTGGTGGATGATCCTTTTAATGTATTGTTGGATCCTATTAGCTAGGATTTTGTTGAGGATTTTGGAATCCATATTCATCAGGGATATCGGTCTGAAATTCTCCTTTTTGATGGGGTCTTTGCCTGGTTTGGGGATTAACGTAATGCTGGCCTCATAGAATGAGTTTGGAAGTTTTCCTTCTGTTTCTGTTTTTTGAAACAGCTTCAGTAGAATAGGTATTACTTCTTCTTTGAATGTTTGGTAGAATTCCCCAGGGAATCCATCAGGCCCTGGACTCTTGTTTTTTGGGAGGTTTTTAATCACTGCTTCAATCTCGTTACTGGTTATTGGCCTATTCAGGTTGTCAATTTCTTCCTCTTTCAGTCTTGGCAGCTTATAGGTTTCCAGGAAGGCCTCCATTTCATCCAGATTGCTCAGTTTATTGGCCTATAGTTGTTGATAATAATTTCTAATAATTGTTTCTATTTCCTTGGTGTTAGTTGTGATCTCTCCCCTTTCATTCATAATTTTATTAATTTGGGTCCTTTCTCTCTTCTTTTGGATAAGTCTGGCCAGTGGTTTATCAATCTTATTAATTCTTTGAAAGAACCAACTTCTAGTTTCATTGATCTGATCTACTGTGTTTCTGGTTTCTAATTCATTGATTTCTGCTCTAATTTTAATTATTTCTCTTCTAATGCATGGCTTAGGCGTCGTTTGTTGCTTTTTCTCTAGTTCTTTAAGGTGTAGAGTTAGTTGGTGAATTCGGGATTTTTCTATTTTTTTGAGTGAGGCTTGGATGGCTATGTATTTCCCCCTTAGGACCGCCTTTGCAGTATCCCATAGGTTTTGGACCGATGTGTTTTCGTTCTCATTGATTTCCATGAATGGTTTAAGTTCTTCTTTGATTTCTTGGTTGACCCAAACATTCTTGAGCAGAGTGGTCTTTAGCTTCCAAGTGTTTGAATTTCTGCCAAATTTTTTCTTGTGATTGAGTTCCAGTTTTAGAGCATTGTGGTCTGAGAATATGCAGGGAATAATCTCAATCTTTTGGTATCAGTTGAGACCTGATTTGTGACCCAGTATATGGTCTATTCTGGAGAAAGTTCCGTGTGCGCTCGAGAAGAATGAGTATTCTGTTGTTTTAGGGTGGGATGTTCTATAAATATCTATGAGGTCCATCTGGTCCAATGTATCATTCAAAGCTCTTGTTTCCTTGTTGATTTTCTGCTTAGATGATCTGTCCATTGCTGAGAGTGGAGTATTGAGGTCTCCTACAATTAACGTATTGTTATCAATATGACTCTATTTTGGTTAACAGTTGGCTTATGTAGATGGCTGCTCCCATGTTGGGGCCATAGATATTTACAATTGTTAGATCTTCTTGTTGGATAGACCCTTTAAGAATGATATAGTGTCCTTCTGTGTCTCTTATTACAGACTTTAGTTTAAAATCTAATTTGTCTGATATAAGAATTGCTACCCCAGCTCTTTTGAGGTCCGCTGGCATGGAAGATGGATCTCCATCCCTTCACTTTCAGTCTGGATGTATCTTTAGGTTCAAAATGAGTCTCTTGTAGACAGCATATGGATGGGTCCTGTCTTTTTATCCAATCTGCAACCCTGTGCCGTTTTATGGGAGCGTTTAGGCCATTCACATTGAGAGTGATTATTGAAAGATATGAATTAATTGTCATCATGTTGCCTGTGAAGACGTTGTTTTTATAGATTGTCCCTGTAAATTTCTGTTGTAGATCACTCTTGGGGTCTTTCTCCTTTTATAGAACCCCCCCTTAATATTTCTTGCAGGGCCGGCTTAGTGGTCACATATTCTTTCAACTTCTGCCGGTCATGGAAGCTCTGCATCTCTCCATCCAACCCTCTGCCTCAGAGCAGAGAGACCTCAGTCTGTTCTTCAGTGAGCTCTCCAGGTCACACTGTCTCCGTTTCTGTCCCTGCTGCTATAAACTGCAGCGTCCTGGGTTGTGCGCCCCTCCGCAGCGCTCCCAGTCCTGCCTCCAGATAGGGGCACGTCTCTGCCCTTTGCGCTTCTAAAACCGCCAGCCGCTCCCAGTTCGCGCGCGACTCCGTCGCTTGGGGCTTCCACCCCAGGGGCTGCAGTTCACCAGCGCGACCCCGGCGCACCGGGTTCCCGACTGGGAGGCTGCAGTTCGCGTGCGTGCGACCGTCGCTCCGGTTTCTGTCCAGGGGGCTGCGGTTCGCGTGGGCGCGACCCCGCCGGTCTGGTTTTCCACCCCGGGGGCTGCCCTAAAGTTCCTTCCCGATGCTACCGGTCTGCGAGTCTGTGCCCCGTCCGCAGCGCCTGAGGCTGTCACTCACCGGTGGTGTAGGATCCCCACGTCCAGGCACCCTCCCGCTGCCGTTTATCCTCCGATATTTGCCCGCAGAATCACAGCTCTCCGCTTCGTACCTCAAAACCAACTGCCTGCGATATTCTGTTTGTAGAGATCCAGATCTTCTTACATCTCAGGCTGGTTTCGTGGGTGCTCAGAGTGGTCTGGTAGATATCCAGCTCAATTCCAGGGACCAGTTGAAATAGGGTCCCCTACTCCTCCGCCATCTTTCCCCCCTCAAAAAAATTGTATTTTATGTGCAAATACTTAGAATGATCTTGCAGACATCTCCTTGAAACACATCCAACAACTTAAAACCACTGCTAATTTTCCCAGCCTCAGAAGAAAGAGAGAACAGTTGTTCCTAGTTAATGTGTCCTATGCTTCTCAAATTTGACTAATCACTTAGGGAGCTAGCTAAAATGCAGATTATGGTTCAGTGGGTTCAGGGCCCAAGAGTGTTCAAAAAAAAAAAAAAAAGAGTCTTCATTTCTAACAACCTTCAGATGATACCAGAGTACCTCAGTTTGAGTGGCAAGGATTGAGACCACCCCACCCTTCTCATCTTTCCTGTCTGACCCCGCCCTCCTTGCTATTGATTCACCAGTGTAAGCGCTTGACTCAGAACAAGCTAATCAGAGCTCTTCTCCAGGATTTCTTTGAACCCGAACTAGGGAAGTTGATCCTTGTCTCTCTGGCAGCGAAGCTATGTATTGTGAGGCTCAGGACTAGTTTCTGTCCATTTTTCCTGCTGAAAGGGGGAAGTTGCTCTGGGATGATGAGGCCAATAGAACAAAAGATGGGCAAAAACCCTGGATACATTCACATCCCTAGTTTCCCCAGTTACCACTGAACCTGAGCTCTAGGGTCAACCTCACCTTCGCAACACTATGTGAAATGTGCCTAATATTCTTTTATATATAAATATATATGACTAACTTATTTGAGTTGGTTTTCTGTCACATGCAACCAAAGAGTATGCCTAAAACATTCATACAATTAATATTTCAGAACATAATTTATCTCAATCCTCTTTTTCAAGTTGAATAAACCATTCATTGTAACCTTTATACACAGAACCTATTTCCTAATTTTTGATTCTTACCTACTGGTCTGAGTCTAGTACCATCTAGCACCTGGAACATATTTGCTGACTTGGATTCATTTAGTCACTGAGCACAATTCATACTGTATAACAAGTACCATGCTGGAGCTGGACCACATGGTCCCTGCTCCTCCAGTGGCTTACAGTTTACTCAGGGAGAGAGACAAAGTAATTTACTGTGATGTGACATGATGTGATATAATTACAGGAGCTAAAGGAGAAAGCATCACAGAAGAGGTGCCACCTCGTCTACGTCTTGAAGGACAAACAGAAAGAGAAGAAGGAAATTTCAGTCAGAAAGAGCCAAATAGGCAAAGGCATAAAGATGAGAGTTAGAATGTTCCCTTTAGCGAAATGTAAATGTTTCCGCATGCCCAAAGCAGAAAGAGGAGAGGGCAGGAGGCTGAGAAGGCAGAAGGCAATGAGGAAGTAACTAAGCTACAAATCAAGGAAGGCCTTAAATAAAATGACAAAGATCTTGTGCTTTTTCTTGTAGGCAATCAGGGAATGATAGTAAAATAGTTGCAGCAGGACAAGATCATGTTTTATTTAAAAAGATTGTGCTGTAGAATATATTGAGAGGAAACAGGATAGAGACAGGAGTTCTCTGAGGACAGAGATTGCAATCTGAGCTAGTGAGCTACTATGCAAAATTATAGAGAGGCAAAATAAAATCTTTCAGGGTCAACTGATTTTGTCTTTTTCATATCCCTGTTGCAAATACTCACCTTTATTACATTTTCTTTTACACACAGATAATTTGGGAATTGTTATAACATTATCATTTAAAATGTGTCCCTGTGGACAGCATATTACTGCATCTTTTCAAAATCTAAGCTGAAGTGAATTTAATGAATTCACACAAGGTTTATTTGTTAAAAATTATTTCTGCCATCTTCTTTTATATTTTCTATTTCACCTATTTCCTTTTTGTTTCTTCTGTTCCCCTTCTTTCCTAACTTCCATTAGATAGACTGAATTTTACTCAGCTGGTTTGAAAATCAGACATTATACATTTAGCCTTCTGGTGGTTATCACTACTTAATAAGACCCATTCGTATATTTATTATTCATCTATTTATTTCCTATAGTAATAGAATTCGAAAGCTTATCAATATCCACAGTCCCCTTATCTCCCTCACTTTCAACAGAAATGCCTTAGCAGTCTTTATCTCTCTCTGCACTCCAACAGCAACCTGCCTCATGTTGATATTTTCTAGAGTTTAAATTATAAATAGATAGGTTTTTGTTGTTGTTGTTCTTTGCTTATTTAGGCAAGAAATTTTACTAAATTATTTGCTAGCATTTAGTTCCCATATCTTATTTTTTAATGCTTTAAGTTTTTATTTAAATTCTAGTTAACATACAGTGTAATATTGGTTTCAGGAGTAGAATTTAGTGATTCATCACTTAGCATCACTTATATACAACACCCAATGCTCATCACAAGTGCCCTCCTTAATCCCCATCACCCATATTTTATTGATTCATCTTTATTTGTTTTGCTTCTTGCTGGAGAATTTCCTCCAACATCTGTTTTCAGAGTGTATTTTAGGTAATCTAAGGCCTAGTATTTCTGACATTATTTTTACTTCATTCTAATATTAAAGTGATAATGTAAAATATGAGGTTTTTTTCTTTCAGTATTTTGAAAATAGTATTCCATTGCTTCTTGCACTTAGGATTTCTGCTGAGAAGTCTGAGCTAGATGTGTAGTTGGTCATCATCAGAGTACAAAGGATAACTGAAGCCATGTGTGTGAGTGAGATCACCCACTGGAACATAGAGAGGGGGAAGAGAAGAGAGCCAAGAATGAACTCTTGAAAAAAGCCAACACTTAAGTGAGAAGAGGGGATAATGAAAGAGGCATTGTGAACTAGACTGAGAAGGAACAGCCAGAGATTTGCCAATATAATCAGGAATGCATCATGTAGACCAAGAAAGGAGGCAGTTTCAAAAAAGACGGAATGGTCAACAACATCAAATACTACAGAGAGGTGGAGTAAGATTAAATACTCATTGCTCACTGCATAAAACAATATATCCAAATTTACTGAGTTCTCTTTTTTAAGATAAGAAAGTTTTGGATTGCTTTCAAATGCTGTTGAGAGGGAGCAGAGATCAGCAGGAAGCCAGTAGAGAGGGAGAAAGAGGAAAGAGAGGGGGAAATGATGCTTTGTTGAGGTCCTGGAGGAGACTTGGAGGACAAAGAGCACAGGTACATGGAGATTAAAAGGTGATTATTGGTGTTTTCTGGGGCATGAGGAAAGGGACAGTCCAGATAAAGGTATATTTGCAGATGTAAAGGCAAGCATCCGGGGGAGTTCATGCTAGTAGCTTCTATTTTCTTTGTGAAATTAGAGTTAAGGATTTTTGCTGATAGCTAAGGAATTAAGTGAGTTAAGACCAATATTTTGGATATCCCTTTAGACTAGAACAAAGAACAAAAACATCTTCTAGAGCAAACAATATGTTCTTAAACATGCAGTTGAAGCATTATATTTCTTTTTCACAACTCTAATTTTTTTTAAGTTTTTATTTTAATTCCAGTTAACAGTGTTATATTAGTTTCAGGTGTATGATATCGTGATTCAACACTTCCATGTATCACCTGGTGCTCATCACAAGTGTATTCCTTAATGCCCATCACCTGTTTAACCCATCCCCCCCACCCACCTCCCCTCTGGTAGCCATCAGTTTGTTCTCTATAGTTAAATGTCTGTTTCTTGGTTTGTTTCTTCTTTTTCACAACTCTTAAAGGGAACTGAAGCGAATTTCTTCTTGTGGGTCCATTCTGATTTGTGTTTCTGGTGAGAGAAGCTTTAAAGTATAAAACTTACTTCCTGTTCTTGGCTCTGTTTCTTGTCATATGGACAAAGTCCGCCTTCATAAGAGAGAATGGAAGTGACTCAGAGAAGTAGCAACAAAGAAAGGAGAGATAATTTTTAAGTCCCTGGTTTCGGCTGTTCCTAAAAACTAGCTACATCTTGACCTTCCCATAATTCCATGTTCAATCCATTTTTGGATTCTCTGAGTCAATAACCTCCACTTAATTCCTTAAGCCAATTTGAGGTAAATTTCTATTTGTTGGAACGGAGAGTTTACACTAGTAAATGATAAGTGCAAATGAACAAGACAGATAGAAACATTACAGGAGTTCAGAGGAGAGAGATTTCTTTGGCCTGGGAGGTCAAGAAAGATTTAATGACCTTACTCGGGGTGGGACAAGGACTAGTTCAAGTTTGTAGAGCTAGATAAGCAGCCATCATGACAAGTGGGAGAGGCATCTAAATGCTAAAGGTGCATAAACTCAAAGTGAACTTGAACTCTACAAAGGAAAGTAAATGTGGAAGACAGAATAATGGCCTCCCAAAGATGTCCATGTCCCCACAATAGTGAATGTGTTACCTAACACGGCACAAGGACTTTGCAGTTGTAACTAAATTAAGGATCTTAAAATGGGGAGATTATCCTGGATTTCCAGGTGGCCCCAGTGTAATCACAGGAGTCTGTAAAGGAAATATGGCAGTGGGAGAGGCAGAGAAGATGTGATGATGGAAACAGAGACACACAGAAAGAGGAACTTAAAGATGCTATACTTTGGGACTTAAAGATGAAGAAAGAGGCCATGCATGAGCCAAGGAATGCAGGTAATCTCTAAGAAGTTGGAAAAGGCAATGAAACAGATTTCCCCCTAGGGCCTCCAGAAGAAACCTGCTCTACTGACAGCTTAGTCCAATGAAACCCATTATCATAAGATAATGAATTTGTGTGGTTTTAAGTCACTACGTTTGTGATAATTTGTTACAACAGAAAGAGGAAACTAATACAGTGGGATAGGAGTGATTTGATTTTAAAAGATATGTCTCCGTTCTCATTATATTTAATCCTAATGTTCAGACTTTCCAACCCGAGCCAAGATGCTACACATATCCATTGGCAAGAACTTCACATATCTAGCTTTGAACACAGAGCCTGGTTTATCAAAGGACATTAATAAATAGATTTGTTGGGTAAGTAAATGTGTGCTATATTCTAGTCTAATTAATTCCAGATCTCTGTTTCTAGGAATACCCCCCGCCAAGTACCAACTCACACAAACACACACAACAGATAAATAAATGTGTGTGTGTTCATTACAGGTCTTTTCTATCTAGATGAGCCTTTATTGCCTCAAACTTAATTTGTCCAAAACTGAATTACTGACTTTGCCTCCACCTCCCACTCTCTAATCTGCTTTCTTTTTTATCTTCTTCCTTAAGTGAGTGGGAATCAGGAGTCCCAACTCTCCACCTAGATAGCCAAGCCCAAGAAAACTGGGAGTTACCTGGTTTTCTCTCTCCACTCTCAGTCACCAAATTATAGAGAATGTATCTTGTAATTACCTCTCAAATCCGTATCTCTCCTCTCTCTCCCTGCTGACACCACCTTAGTTTGGGCATTACACTCTCATATCCAGGTCAGAGCAAAAGCTCATCATGAGCGGCCCTGTAGGCAGCACCAGCAGCAAGACACCCCAGCCCCTGCCTGACCCATCCTCTACCTGCTCCCAGAGTTCTACCTATCAGTACACTCTAAGTAGGTCTTAAAAGCTTTCTGAGGTTCTTCATTGACTCCATAATTAACCCCATGAAGTCTAATCCTTGTTGCATGGCATTTCAGGTCTCTAACAGGAGCTCCTGAGGGGTACCATTGTGCCATGGTCACTACTTCACTCCTGACACCTGGCACGTGGTCAGGCATCTAGTAATGACTAAATAATTCTTTAAATATAATCAGGTCATTCCCCACCTTATCCTTTACAATATGACAATACCAAACTTATCATTGTTCCCCAGACGGTCGATGCTATTTCAGCCGCATGACGGCCGTTCTGCTCCCCCTGTCAGGAAGGCCTGCTCCCCATTGTTACAAGGAAAACATAGTCAACTATCAAAATCCTGTTGAAGCACTGCTTCTTCTTGATCTTTTCTCAAGCCACCTACCCCACAGGCCTCAAATTCTCTTCTCTGTACTTGTTCTGAGCCTCACTTTTCTCATCATAAAATAAAAACATTTCTTCAGCACTTACTATGTGCCAGGTAATCTCCTAGGCACTGGAGATTCGGTAGTGAAGAAAAAAGATAAAATGCTACTACCATCCTATCCATGATGCTGATGCTAGCTAGAGTTAAAAAGAATTCATGTTCTAGGCACTATTCTAAGCAATTTACAATATAAACTCATTTAATCCTCACAATAACCCAGTGAAGTAGAAAGTGTTACTGTTCCCGTTTTACAGATGAGGAAAGTGAGGCACAGTTTTAGCAACTTGCTTAAGATCTCCAACTGGTAAAAGTGACTAATCCAGCATTCAAATTCAGGCAGTCTTATTCTAGAACCTGCACTCTCAACCACAATGTCATATATATTTCTGTAACATATTGCACTGCACTAAATTGTAATCATTGATCTCCATATCTGTCTACCATGCTAATCTGTGACTTCATTAAAGCCAAGGACTATGTTTAATTTGCTATGGTATTCCTAAGGGCTACCATAGTGCCTAGTTTACAGTCATAGGGACTCAACTAATGTTTGTTGAACTATTGGCAACCCCAGTTGCAGTCAAAGTGCTGAATAAAGGAGAGAACACTGTGTTAAGTGCTAAACTTATGAACTTAAATATGTGAGATAAAAGAAAAACGTTAAACCTTCATCCTCTTAAGTTCCTAATTTTTTTATTGTGCTAAAATATGCATAATATAAAAATTTATGATTTTAGCTACTTTTAAGTATACTATACTGCCACATTAAGTACATTCATTTGTTGTGCAACTATCACTACTATCCACATCCAGCACTTTTTCATCTTCCAAAACTAAAACTCCATAACCATTAAACAACAATTCCCCATTCCCCCCTCCTCCTAGCCCCTAGAACTACCATTCTATTTTCTGTCTCTATGAATTTGACTACTCTAGGTACCTCATATAAGTGGGCTCATACAGTATTTGTCCTTTGGTGACTGGCTTATTTCACTTGGCATAATTTTTTGAAGGTTCATCCATGTTGTAGCATTAAAACTGAATAATATTATTCTATTGTATGCATACTCTGCATTTTGTTTATCCATTCATCCATTGATGGATACTTGGGTTGCTTCTACTTTTGGCTATTGTGAATAATGCTACTGTGAATATGAGTGTACCTATATCTGTTCAAGTCCCTACTTTTAACTTTTTGGGGTATAGACCCAGTAATGGGATTGCTGGATCACATGATAATTCCATGCTTAATTTTTGAGGAGTCACCATAGAGTTTTCCATAGCAGCTGCATTATTTTACAGTTCCACCAGCAATGCACAAGGAAGGGTTCTAATTTCTCCATCCTACCAATAATTATTTTCTGTGTGTGTGTGTGTGTCTGTGTTTGGATAATAGCTATACCAATGGGTATGAAGTGATATCTCATTGTGAAGTTCCTTGGGTTTTTGGACCAATGTTTATTTTTCTGGTCACTCTAAGTCCTCTCTAAATCTCATACTACTCTTGAGTCCTAAACTGAAAGAATACTTCCTTGAAATCATATGAATGAGGGACATTTCCCATAGGATAATATTCTCTTCATTTATACATAATGATATGGAGGTGCTGAAATAGCTTGTGAAAATATTTTGTGGTCAATACACAGCTTTTTCCTACTGTGTCAGTCCTAATTTAGCCTTTGTCCTCTCTTTAATGATATAGTTCATTTTGATCCTATTCTGTTTCCGTTCATCCAGCTCTCCAGGCAACCGTATCCAAGAGTCACTGGCATGTTAATGAAGAAACATATTACTTAACTGCATTTCTTTAAATCTAGGTGCAAATTTTAAAACATTTTGTATTATACTGTTGTCATTATAACTTTATGAAGTTATAGATATATTTGCTTTAATCACTGTCCCAAGAAAATTTACTTTTAAAAAGAAAGGGAACAGATTTTATTGATTTCATGTGTGAAAGGCACTTTGCCTAAAGAAAATTAAAATCGATTTTTTTTTACAACTTTCCTAATAAAATATCTCAAAGTATATAGCAATAGGTTAAATTTTAGAACTCTATCTAGAGGAAAAGCTCAATGCACAAAACAATATATTTCACTAAATAAGGAGCTCAGTAATTTTGAACTTGATTACTCTGAAGCACATATATGCAGAAAGAAGATAAACAAGCAGCTCAACCAATAATTAATTGGACAAATGGTTCAATGAAAGAGGACTACTCCTCCTCTCCTAACCATCCCTACCTTAGGTGGCAAGGATCAACCAGAAAGAAGAGAAGCATCTAAGCAGGTTTTACAAGAATATTTAGAAAGTCATACAAAGGCATCAATGGTACAAGTTGACTTTGAAAGAAATGCAAAGTGTAAATGTCTAGCAAAGAAACTAGGTTAAGTATGAAGGATTGTGTGGGTGCCAGGAATGCCACCATAAGCCTATTTTACCTTCTCATAGAGGTGATTAATCAAATGCATTTGCATCAAAGTCAGACCCACAAAGTAAAAATGTGTCAACTATGGTCAATATGATGAACGCCAGTTCTCAAAATTTGATGTGCATATGTATCACCTGGAAGTCTTGTTAAAAATGCGGATTCTGAGTCAGTAGGTCTGGGATAGTGCCTGTGATTCTGCATTTCTAGCAAGTTCCTAGCTGATGCTAATATAGGTGGTCCATAGCCCACAGTTTTAATAGCATAATGTACACAATCAGAAGGCCTGAAAAATCAGGTGAAAATTGAACTCTCTACGGCTTTTGGTAAAGCATTTGCTTTTCTGATAAGAGAGCATTGTTCAGGCCACCATATTCCTCTGTTTACAGATACAGGACCTGTCTCTGCAGCAGCCACTTGAAATCATGAGTAAAAAGCCACCAATCCAAGGTTGGTAGAGAAGAATGTAGAAATTGCCTGTGTCTTTGATGTCATCATTAAGCCACTGTACCAGCCTTGGACTGCCTTGTAAGGAAAATAAATCCATATTTGGTTAAGCAACTGTAGGGGTCAGGGGCAGGCTGCCCCAAGATAGGCCACTTTGACATGAACATTATTTGGAGTTAAAAGTCATCAAAACCCTGCACATGCAGGAAAAGCTCTCCACCTCCCCCTCAACTGCCTAAATTTACATTGGAGAGGAGAGCCTATACCTGGAAGAAAGCGATTAACAGAGACTCCCCTTTATCTAAGAACTTTATCTGCATATAGGGAGACCTCTGTTTTTCAAACCATCTCCTTTCACCTTCCTGCTACTGGCCTTCCTCACCTTTGTATCCTAAGCTCCTTATATACCCTTCTCCTTAGCTCATATAAGCTTCATGTTGCCTCATTTTCTTTGGAATTTCATGTCTGTGTGGATTCCCTCTATGTAAGCCTATTAAATTTGATTTTCTCCTGTCTCATATCAATTTGATTCTAAGTCTAGCTAGAAGGACCTTGAAGGGCAAGCAGGTCTTCCTCCCTGACACCACTATTAATTAGGTGAAAACACTCTTAATTAATACATACAGGTTAGAGGTACCAATGTGTAAACTATGGACCAAAACAAAACAAGACCAAAAACCCCCAAAAAACAAAACAAAACTGGTAGGAAAGGAAGTAAGAAGAGGAGAAAAGGACCTGGGGAATCCACTGAGATAGGCTTCTTTGAATAAGCAAGGATCTACTTCAGACTAGTGAGCCCCAACTTTTTCAGAAATAACCCACAAAGAATATCTTTTAATGTCAAAAGAATGTCAGTGATCTGCTTTCCCAACTCCCATACATAACGATAATTGATATTTATTGAGCAGTCATCATGTATCAGCCAGTGTTCTAAGTGTTCCATATGTATATATTTTTAATTCAAGTCTTAAAACTATTCTTTGAGGTGAGTTTAATATTCTCCTCACTCTACTAATGAGGAAATTGAGGCACGGAAAGATTAAGTGGCTTAACCAAGTTCACTCACTTAATGATAAAGCTGGGGTTTGTATTCAGGCAGCACAACTCCAAAACCTTATATTCTCAACCACTTTGACTTATTGCAGCCACACAAGATAAGACCTCTGGTATCTGTGGCTTGAAAAAGGAATGCATATATGCACATGGATTTGAACACCCATCTCAATAAACTTCAGTCCCCCTGAGGAGCTTAGTCCACAGATAGGAAATTACTCTCCTAATCCAGTGCTGCCATTAACATCTCTAGGTTGTCTTCTCCAGATTAGAAACATTTGACACTTTAAAACTTCAATTTTAGAATCAGGTGTTTAATATAGCTATGAATATAAGCAATCCCTGTTTGGATGCAAAAATTCTAATTGTAAAATAATTTGGGGTCATCTTAAAGACAGCAGTGACCCAGCCTACTTTATCAATCAATTAGAAAAAGAAGCATTGCTGCTCAGACTACAAGAGCAAACACAATTCTGGTATGGTTTACCAAAACCATACCAATTCTGGTATGGTTTATTTTAAAAATAAAACAAAACAAAAAATAAGACTAGTAAAATTAAAATAAGATAAAATAAAACATTAAAATCCTATCCATTCTTTAAGACTCAGATTGATTCCCTAAATCCATCTTTAGCCCTGACTCAGAATTCCTTGCTCCTTCTGTCTGGCTACCGCATATTTTTATTACAGCATTTATCACCTTGTATTCTAGATCTTCATAGGTCAATCTTCTTCACTAAACTGTAGATTTCATAAGGACAAGCACTTTTTTATCTTCTGAGCTTATCACAAAGCAAATCCCCTGTAAATATTCCAGGAACAAGTCTTAAGACTATATGACGTGTATATACAGTCATAACTTATAACTTATTTATCTTAACTTATATAACTTATTTATCATGCTTTGTTTTATTGCACTTCCAGATATTGTGTTTTCTACAAATTGAAGGTTTGTGACAACCCTGCATTGAGCAAGTCTATTGTCACCATTTTTCCAACAGCATTTGCTGACTTCATGTCTCTGTGTCACATTTTGGTAATTCTTGTAATATTTCGAAATATTCATTATTATTATATTTGTTACCATCATCTGTGATCAGTGAACTTTGATGTTAATATTGTAATTGTTTGGGGGCAACATGAACTGTGCCCATATAAGATGGTAAACATAATTAATAAATATTTTGTGTGTTCTGGCTCCCCAATGACTGACTGCCCCAGCCATTCCTCCATCTCTCGCCACCTCCTCAGGCCTCCCTGTTCCCTGAGACACAACCAATATTGGGTTAGTCCAGTTAAGAAACCTATAGGGGCCTCTGGGTGTTCAAGTGAAAAGAAGAGTCACATGTCTCTAACTTTAAATCAAAGGCTAGAAATGATCAAGCTTAATGAAGAAGGCATGTCAAAAGCCAAGATAGGCTGAAAGCTAGGCCTCTTGTGCTTAACAGTTAGCCAAGTTGTGAACACAAAGGCAAAGCTCTTGAAAGAAATTAAAAGTGCTACTCCAGAGGACACATAAATGTTAAAAAATAAAACAGCCTTATTGCTGATAAGGCATTAACTACAGCCCGGATGATGGCAAATCTGTTTATAACATGGTTTACTGAATGTTTTAAGCCCACTGTTGGGACCTGCTGCTGAGAAGAAAGTGTTCCTTTCCAAGATATTCCTGCTCACTGACAATGCACCTGGTTACCCAAGAGCTCTGATGGAACTGGACAATGAAATTAATGTTGTTTTCATACCTTCTAACACAACATCTACAGCCCATGGATCAAAAAATCATTTTGACTTTAAGTCTTATTATTTAAGAAATATGGGTCTTAAGGCTATACCTGCCTCTGATGAATCTGGGCAAAGCAAATTGAAAACCTCTGGAAAGAATTCACCATTCTAGATGCCATTAAGAACATTGGTGGGATACCTGGCTGGCTCAGTTGATAGAACATGTGACTCTTGATCTCAGGGTTGTGAGTTCAAGCCCCATGTTGGGTTTAAAAACAACAACAAAAAACAAACAAACATTCGTGACTCATGGAAAGTGGTCAAAATATCAATATTCACAGGAATTTGGAAGAAGTAGATTCCAACCCTCATGGATGACTTTGAGGGATTCCAAGTGGAGGCAGTAATTGCAGATGTGGTGGAAACAGCAAGAGAACTAGAAGTAGAAGTGGAGTCTGAAGATGTGACTGAACTGTTGCAGTCTCCTGGATGAAGCATTGCTTCTTATGGATGAGCACAGAAAGTGATTTCTTGAGATGGAAACTACTGGTGAACATGTTGTCAAGATTGTTGAAATGACAACAAAGAATTTAGAATATTCCATAAACTTAGTTGATAAAACAGTGGCAGGGTTTGAGAGAATTGACTCCAATTTTGAAAGACGCTTTATTGTGGGTAAAATGCTATTAAACAGCATTGCATACCAAAGAGAAATCATTCATGAAAGGAAAAATGGATCAATGTGGCAAAAATCACTGTCATTTTAAGAAATTGCCACAATCACCCCAAACCCTTCAGCAACCACCACCCTGATCAGTCAATAGCCATTGACATCAAGGCAAGACCCTCCACCACAAAAAAGATTATGACTCACTGAAAGCTCAGATGACGGTTAGCACTTTTTACAATATTTTAAATTAAGGTATGTACATGGTTTTTCAGACATAATGCTATTGCACACTTAACAGACAGTAATATAGTATACACATGACTTTTATATGCACTGGGAAATCCAAAAATTCATTTGACTTTATTGGGATATTCACTTTATTGTAGTGATCTGGAACTGAGCCTGAAATATCTCTAAGGAATGGCTATAATGTGTTTTCCCAGAAGACTGCTTATTCTTCCCAATTATAAAAATCTAGTCTTCTGGATTAGGAAAAGGAAATTTTAATATGAGAAATATGTGAGAATCTGGTTTTTGCACTGGAATTTTCACCATTTATTTTTAATAGTCTTCCATTGATGGAGGGCTTGACAGATTATGAGTTGGCCTCTTTACCAGAGGAAATTATATGTCCTCAAAAATACAGTATAGGGGTTGTAAATATGGCTTGGGAAGCAGAACAGGGTTTCAGCTTGGTTCTGACATCTATTAGCTGTGGACTTTGGGCAAGGTATTAAGATTCAATTTTCTCATTTGTAAAATAAGAAAAGTATCTATTCATAGGTTTATTATGAGTATTAAATGAGTTGACAGATTCAAAGAACGTCACATAGTGCTTGGCACATAGTAAATGCTCAGTAAATATTATTTGAAAAGTTAAGGAATGACACTCTATCTTGGGTTCTGTTCACCAGAAAGATCCTGAGACAAGGATTTGTGTACAAGCAATTTACTAAGGAAATTCTTGAAGAAAAAAAAGTAAGGGAGAAGAAGCAGGACAGGGAAAGAAGAAATCAAGCAGGTGTGCTGATTACAGGCAAAGTCCAATGGAAGTGGTTTCAGGCTGATCCCATAGGGATCTTTAGTGTATAAGTTACATCTTGGAATTTGTTTCAACCTGAAGCAAAGGCACTAAGATTTCATCTCTGCACCTGTTATTCATTGGCCAAGGACCACCTGGGAAGATGTAAGCTACCGCTGGCTGTCTGCATAAATGGACAAAGCAACTCCAGTAGCCTAATGGTCATTCTCCAGAGAAGAGTTGTCTCATTGTGGGCAACTGGAAGCAAAAGCACCCTGATGCAAGGGGAGAAGGAGCATTCAGGAACAGTAAAAGGAATATGAGCGGATTGGGGCAGAGCACCAAGAGTATCTACCATCATACCCCAAGGTGTAACCAACCAGGAAAAATATAGCTCCCCCTATGTCTTTCTCTCTCCTGGTTATATAAACTTGGACAATTTACTTAACATCTCCGGTCTCTGTTTCACCATTTGTAGAAGGAGGATGATAATATTATCTCAAAGAGTGATTATGAAAATAAATGGACCAAAAACCATGAGATACCTAGGAATAAACCTAACCAAAGAGGTGAAAGACTTGTACTGTGAAAACCATAAAACACTGATGAAAGAAATTGAAGATGACAAAAAGAAATGTGAAAACATTCCATGCTCATGGATTGGAAGATCAAATATTGTTAAAATGTCTATACTACCCAAAGCAATCCACATTTAATGCAATCTCTATTAAAATACCAACTGCATTTTTCACAGAGCTAGAACAATTCTAAAATTTGTATGAAACCACAAAAGACCCCCAATAGCCAAAGCAACCTTGAAAAAGAAAAGCAAAGCTGGAGGCATCACAATTCCAGACTTCAAGTTATATTACAATAAGCTATAGTACTGGCACAAAAAGACACACATATCAATAGGACAGAATAGAAAACTCAGAAATGAACCCATATGGTCAATTAATCTTTGACAAAGCAGGAAAGAATATCCAATTAGAAAAAGTCTCTTCAATAAATGGTGTTGGGAAAACTAGATGGCAACATGTAGAAGAATGAAACTGGACCACTTCCTTACACCAAACACAAAAATAAATTCAAAATGGATTAAAGACCTAAATGTGAGACCTGAAGCCATAAAAATCCTAGAGGAGAACACAGGTAGTAACCCCTTTGACATTAGCCATAACAACTTCTTTCTAGATATGTCTCCTGAAGTAAGGAAAACAAAAGCAAAAATAAACTATTGGGATTTCATAAAAATAAAAACCTTCTGCACAGTGAAGGAAACAATCAACAAAACTAAAAGGCAACCTTTAGAATGGGAGAAGATATTTGCAAATGACATATTGGATAAAGGGCTAGGAGCCAAAATCTACAAAGAACTTATTAAATTCAACACCCAAAAAATAAATAATCCAGTTAAGAAATGGGCAGAAGGCATGAACAGACATTTCTCCAAAGAGGTCATATGTCTGACAAACAGACACCTGAAAAAATGCTCAACATCACTCATCAGCAGGGAAATACAAATCAAAACCACAATGAGATACCACCTCATACCTGTCAGAATGGCTAAAATTAACAACAAGGAAACAACAGTTGTTGGCGAGGATGTGGAGAAAGGGGAACCCTCTTACACTGTTGGTGGGAATGCAAACTGGTGCAGCCACTCTGGAAAACAGTATGGAGGTTTCTCAAAAAGTTAAAAATACAACTACCCTACAATTCAGAATTGCACTACTAGGTATTTACCCAAAGAATATAAAAATACTAATTCAAAGGGATATATGCACCATGATGTTTATAGTAGCATTATCTACAATAGCCAAATTGTGGAAAGAACCCAAATGTCCATCGACTGATGAATGGGTAAAGAAGATGTGGTATATATATATAATGGAATATTATTGAGCAATAAAAAAAGAATGAAATCTTGCCATTTGCAACAACATGGATGGAGCTAGAGTGTATTATGCTAAGTGAAGTAAAAGTCAGAGACAGACAAGTACCATATGATTTCACTCATATGTGGAATTTAAGAAACAAAACAAATTAGCAAAGGGGAAAAAAAAACAGAGAGGCAGGCAAACCAAGAAAAAGACTCTTAACTATAGAGAACAAACTGATGGCTACCAGAAGGGAGGTGGGTGAGGGAATGGGTTAAATAGGTGCTGGGGATTAAGGAATGTATTTGTTGTGATGAACCCCAGGGTTGTATGGAAGTACTGAATCACTATATTGTACACCTGAGACTAATACTACACTGTATGTTAACTGAAATTTAAATAAAAACTTAAAAATTTTTAATGTAAATTAATAAAAATCAAATAAAAATTTTAAATAAATCGGTTCTTGAAAAGTAGCAGAGTATCTGACCTAGAATGGATACACAACAAATATTAGTTCTCCCTAATTCTTAACAGATTTATATATATATAAAGAGTGGATTATAGAGATCACTTTGAATACACGAATTTGTAAGTACTTCCTCCTGGCATAAAATTCTTTGGACAAACTTTCTGTTGAAAGCAATTTTATTCAAAGGATTTTTCTCCTTATGGTTTTTTCAATTCTTCTGATTACATGAAGAGAAATTCTTCAATTTAGGAGTCCTACGTTACAATATTTCTGTATCCACTAACCTTACAACTTCTAAAAAGAAAGGGGTGCCTTGGGCTCAGGGCATAGCTAATTTAACAAATAGCCGCCGAAGCAGCAGCCAGGAAGAGTAAGGAGGGGCCGGCTCAGTGTTGGTGAGCAGGAAGCCATTAGAAGACGTCATACTGGGCTAAAAGCCAGATGTCCCTGGTTTGAGCTTTGCCACTTACCTTCCTAGGATATGTGTTCTCTTCTAAAACATCAGTGGTTCAACTAGATGGTCTGTCAGGTACCTTCCAGCACCAAAATTCTACTACATGGATATTCAAAATCTCAACTCCTAAGTCCTGAAATTTAGAGGGCTTCCTATGTATAAAATGTATAGAAGTTCAGAGAAGGGAAATGACAGGCTGGATTGAGGAAGTAGAATTCAAGCTAGATATTGAAGAATAAGCAAGAACTAGAAAAATAAGTGTGGTCTAGGGCATAATAGTGGAAAGTAAAAATAATTTTTCACAAAATATGAAACTTTTTTTGATTAGAGGGAAAGATTTATTATAGATAGTATTAGGAAATAAAACTAGAAATTACAAATTGACCAGACTGTGGTATATTCTGAATAGTAAGGACAGAATTGTGCCAATCTAAAGATAATAATAAGCTCTTGAAGAATTAGAGAAAGGAAGGGCTCCTGGTTGGCTCAGTCAGTAGAACATGCAGCTCTTGATCTCAGGGTTGTGAGTTCAAGCCCCATGTTTGGTGTGCAGTGTATTTAATTTAAAAAAAAAAGATTTTGAGAAAGGAAAGGTGGTATTGTACATAAGATAATTTGGTGATATGCAAGATGAACTGGAGCCAGAAGTTATTGTTGGCTAAGAAATCTGTAAGAAGGCTGCCAAATTGCCTGGTTATGAGATGAACTATCCTTAAAAATTGAGGGGTTTATACCATTAGATTAATATTGTAAAGCAATTAGTTGAATGGGCATAGTTCCTCTAACAGTGAGAGAAAATGGAATCATCTCCATCTGTCCATCCCCATGTAGAGAACGTGTAGGAAAGTAGACTTCCCTTGATTATGTACGACTATATAGCTCTTTACAACCATAAATACATCTCCTTTTGGGTTTGAATATGCACATTTGGGAGTAGGGAAAGGAAAGAGTTTAAGTACCACTTTGTGAAACAGAAAAAAATATTTGGAGTTCCAGGAATTTAACAATCCTGGAAGGAAAGAGTGAGAAGCAGAGAGTGAGGGAAGGAAAGGGAGAGCTGGGCACTAGGTACAAAAAAGGATATGAGATCCCCTTAATTGTGGCATGTTCCAAGAACATAAAAGAACATGTGATTTCACATTGTTCCCCACTTAATGTATTGGGCTTTAAAGTGACAAAAAAACAAAAACAAAAACAAAAACCAGCCATTTCCCTTTCAGAGATTGGAACTGATTTGGAAATAGACCTGGGAGTCAGGTCACCAAAATATTGACTATATCAATGGTGAAGCTGGACTAATAAATATGACTTGACCTAAAGCCACAATTGGGATTTCTAATGCTTCTCTCCAAGTCTAGAACTCAGACACTTCCTGTGCCATCCCCAAAACATAGTCTGCAAAACACAGCCTGCAAAGTTATCTGACTAGGTATGGAGAGAATCACAACCTCACATAAAATGGACATTAGTCTTAGGGAAAGAGACTGGTTTCCAGATCTGGCTCTAGAAGGCAGGAATGGACCCTGACCCATGTGTGCTTAGCACAACAAATCTAGAATAGAACACATATACTGTGGACTGGCAGATCCAAAGGAGAAGGAGGAAGAAGTATCATTCCATCCAGGAAATCAAAAGTGAAATCATAGACCACATGCTTGCCTCAATATAACAATCCAAATCCTCTTCCCATAAGGAAAGAAATGCTATTATTCTCTTAGCATGTGATTGCCTCATAAAAGTCCCATATGAAGAAACCTCTGTCAATATGGTAATCAGAAGTCTCTCTCCCTGGATAATTCAGAGTTGTTCAGTGAAATTTCCAGAAAAGAGGAAAATCTGAGATGGGATGTTAAAAAGAAAGAAAGAACATCAAATTAGTATCCCATTTTCTTAACTTAACATTCAACCTGTGAGGAATACAGGAATTTCTCTCATTGATAAATTTAACTTGGGAAAAGACAAATCTGTTTCTTTTATAGCTTTTGGGAAACAGTGTTACTTATTCAAATGTGAATCCACTTTGGTTTAACACAGCCAATAAAATGTGTGTCAGAGACAGAATGAGAGTAGGATAGGGAATTATTAACACAGTAAGGTAAATTTTCCTGAGATCCTAAATGCACAACCAAGCTGTTAATACTGCATAACAGAAAGTGTTACCCACTGGAATCAATTATTATTCAAATTTTACCAACTATTTTCCTTTCGGAGTTAAGATCTAAAAATTAAACTTTACAAAAACTGTATTTTGAAGTTGAATAAAGATTTTTTATATATATTAAAGGTTTTATACAGAAACAATTCATAGTAATTATATTTGCAAAAAAAATTACCAATTTTGTAGTATTGCTTGTATCAACACAGAGATCTTATTAAAAAGTGAAATAAAAAGTAATACCACCAAATCTGAAATTACTATATGATATTTAAGGACATTGGGAAGATTTAAGCAAAAGAGCCCCAGCATTAAATGGTCCAAATATCCCCAATCTGGTGTATAATCAAAGAGGAAACTAAAATCAAAAACTATGTAATAATAAATGTCAAATACATCAGTGAAATAAAACAGGCTATCTAGACTGGAGTATGTTATGTTAAAACTTGTGGGACATGGCCAAAATAATATCCAATGTACTTGTAGTATTTATTCCTAAGCAACAATAAAATAAAAATAAATTAGCCTACAATCAATATAAGAATCTAGAAAAATAACTACATTACAAATCTAAAATGAAAGCAATGACTAATAATAAAAGAAGTTAATGAAATAATGAGCACCACCAACAATAATAATCAAAAACATCAAAAATAGTTTTTTAAATGTATAATTTCTGGGGCTAGTGAAGGTATAGGGAGAAAACTTTGTCTTACATTATATAATCCCCCAAATAGAAACATAAATACCTCTAAATGTTCACCAATGAGAGAACTCTTAAATGACAGTTAATCTATATCATAAAATTATATTCATTATTGTAAAATAATGAAAAATAATAATAAATAATTAAAAGAATGAGATAATTCTATATGAACTACCATATACTAGGTTTCCAAATTTCATCCATGTACATACCAACTTCAGGATTGCTGTCATGTTCATATAACCATTCTACAATTTTCTTAATATGTTTAAATGTTTCTAAATAGATGTTTACATTTTCTAAATATATGTTTAAATCTTAATATATGTTTCATTTGAAAAAAGAAAAATAACCTGGTATCATTATAACAGTAATATCTGTGAGATCATCAGTTTGATATGTTGGTTAACAACTGTATTTTTCAAAGTTCCTTGTCCCAGTAATAGATAAGGAAACCCAACCCTTTTGAGTGCCCTAAGTGAGCCTGTTTGCCTGAGCAGGATTTTGTTTAGACCAATTTAGCAAAGTCCTTTCTGATTTGTGACCAACCAGCTTCTGCCCAGGATGTCTACTCAGGTTGAGTTGATGGAGACAGTGGCCCTTGTGGCTGGACCAGCCAACCGAAAATCTGTAAGGGGCAGACTAGCAATGAACAGAGATGGCTATGAGACACCAGAGTAGCTCCCCATCTTCCTTTTTATGAAGAGTATTATAAATTCAACAAGGGATATAGATGGAAAATAAGTCAAGAGCATACATTTGTCTCTAATTCCATGGAGATCCTTTTTCAGGACCCATGAAGCATCATTCCTTTCTGTGCCACCAGGAACAGAGGGAGACTGTTACAAATACTCATCTATTTTCATGGAGCTGCATGTGCCCAGGTCTTGCAGGGAGCTTTTCCTAATTCCTCTGGCAAAGATGAAGCATCTTTCCTCCAACCTTATAACCAAGAGTTTCCCAACTTTGTTGAGGGAGTAATAGCACCTCCTCAAATATCATGCAAATGCCAAGGGGATCTGAGTCCCTCAGGTTTCTCTAAATTTCAAAGGTTTTGGACAAGCTTCTGTTTAGCCATTGTGATATATCATTATTTGGGGTTAAAATGATAACCATTCACTAATTTAGTCAGTCCATCAGTCAAAAACAATTTTCTGAGCACCAACTCTACAAGATGGGTGCATGCTTGGTTTGCTTGAAGCCCCTCAAGCTAGAATTCAAGGAGAGGTGGGGGGCAATAGAAGAGAGGTCAGCAAGGGAACCAGGGCAAGACTGCCTCAGATATATTTCTTAATGCTCAGCGCCTACGCCCTCTAAGTAATCACATTTCCCTGGAGTTGCCAGTATAACAGCTCCATCCTGTATCTTGTACAACATATTAATTTCATAAATGTAAAATTACCCCATAATATTCCTGAAGGAATGGAAGGACGGTGTAGGATGCTGCCTAAAAGGGCAAAGTCTGGGCACATGTGATAAAATGCCTCTTGTAAGGATGTTGCTTGTTCAGAATGCAACATGATTACTCTCCTACTGAAACTCTTAATTTAAAGATATTTTCTGGTCTTCTATTTCCAGTTCTCTTTGGGTTTCTGATGAGTTCTGGTTCCTTTTGCTTTAGAATTAAACATTATTTTATCCATCATTAACAATTCCTAACCTGACCCCCTTTCTCCTTTTTTTTAATCTTATATTATTTGCCTTGTAAAACCATATTGCTTTGCTGTAGAATAATTAAATCTATGGGGCTCGGGGTAAGAATGCTGCGTTCAAATCCTGACTCTGCCATTTACTAGCTATGTGATCTTGGTAAGTTACTGAAACTGTGTACCTCAGCTTCCACACATAAAATGAAGATAATATTCATACTTAACCTTAAGAGAGTTATAGTGAAGATTGAGAGAATCTCTGCCCTAGTAAGCACTAAATAAATGTTAACTATCAAAATTATTCACTCTGCCTCAATAATAATTAGCACATACCAGATTCTTTTTTTGTTTGTTTTTTTGTTTGTTTTTGTTTTTTAGAGTTTATTTTTTAGAAAGTTTTAGGTTCACAGCAAAACTGTGAGGAAAGTACAGGGAGTTCCCATATACCATCTGTCCCCACATATACACAAGTCTCCCCACTATTAAAACTCCACACCAGGGTGCCTGGGTGGCTCAGTTGGTTAAGCGACTGCCTTCGGCTCAGGTCATGATCCTGGAGTCCCAGGATCGAGTCCCGCATCGGGCTCCCTGCTCGGCAGGGAGTCTGCTTCTCCCTCTGACCCTCCTCCCTCTCATGCTCTCTGTCTCTCATTCTCTCTCTCTCAAATAAATAAATAAAATCTTTAAAAAAAAAAAAAAAAAATTAAAAAAAAAAAAAAATAAAACTCCACACCAGAGCAGACTCTTTTGATATACTTGCATAAAAACCCTCTGCCCCTCCCCCCCACTCGCATTCTCTCTCTCTCTCTCTCTCCCAGGAGTCCTTAAATAAATAAATCTTTAAATAAAATAAAATAAAATAAATTTTAGGTTAGTTTTCACAGCCACCTTAGCTAAATTGGTGTTATTTACATTTAATAATTTTAAATTCTCTTCCATTATTTATACCCTTGGTAAGTAATCTAAATATTTATTAAGTCCCTCTGTAAAACTGAACATCACTACCATTATTGTTTCTATTCATTTCATTAGAAAATTTTATTAATTTTCACACTGTACGGTACAGAAAATACAAAGTCTATGTCTATATGCAGGAAATGAACCAGAATTAGAAAGTACATAAAATATTTTTCAAGAGGAATATGTGCAATTTTTTATAAAAAGACCTGATCTCAGGATGCCTGGGTGGCTCAGTCGGTTAAACATCTGCCTTTGGCTCAGGTCATGATCCCAGGGTCCTGGGATTGAGTCCTACACCAGTCTCCCTGCTCAGCGGAGAGCCTGCTTCTCCCTCTGCCTGCTTCTGTGCGCACTCGCTCTCTCTCTCTCTCCAACAAATAAATAAATAAAATCTTTAAAAAAAAAAAAAGATCTGATCTCTTCTTTGTTTTAGGTCACTTTTACAGTAACATGCAATAAAATGATTGTGTAAACTGAAGTCAAACATTTTGCTACATAACATTGACCTTTATACAGGCAACGTCCCAACATTGATAAGGTTTAGGACTATATATATGGAGAGAGAAACAAAGTGAAAGAAAAGCTTTTTGAGCAAACCAATTTTGGGGCCAGGAATGCCTTGACAGGAACAATGGGGTTATTAAGTTTTATCTTCCTTTTAGTCCTATACCTGCTGCAGGGATCTAATACTTCCCTTGTTCAGCTGAATAACAATGGGTATGAAGGCATTATCTTTGCTATAGACCCTCGAGTGCCAGAAGATGGAAAAATAATTGAACAGATAAAGGTAAGAAAGAAATGGGATTTCTTCTATTTGAATTGTGGAGAAGAAAAAAAGTTAGTAGTTAATAATTATGAACTTCTGAATATTACAGGAAGCTTAAAAGCAGCATGGTACAGTAAAAATAATGCTGGAACAGCAGAAGGAATTGGAAGTTCTAGGTGGGGTTCTACCCTGTCTCACCATAAGACCAGAGACAAGGCACAGAGCCTTTCTGATCTCAGTTTTTTCATCTATAAATGAGCAGTTGAACTCATCTGTTCTTTAAACACTTATTTAATGAATACTTATGACAAGTCAGGGAGATAAAACAGTGAATTAAAAATTCCTTGCCTTCGTGCAGTACACATTCTTTTTAGATGATATAGATAATAAAAACATGCAAAAGTATAGCAGGTCAGATGGTAGTAGGTTGCCATGGAGTAAAGTAAATCAGCAAAGGGGGATAGGCGGTGTTGGTGGGACTGGGTAGGAGGAGAACGTGGGTTACTGTTTCATGTAGGGCAGTCAGGGAAGGCCTCACTGTTGATGGTGACGTCTGAGTGGAGACCTGAGATGAGTAAGGGAAGAACCCATTGAAAACCTGGAGGAGGGAACAGCAGGTGCAGCGAGCATACTTGATGTGACCAGCAGGAGGTGATGGCCAAGAAGAAGGGTGGGGAGAGCTGAACATGGAGACAGAGGGCCCAGACCACTGGAAAGACTTGGGCTTTTACTTCCATGGAAGGTTTCTGAGCAGAGGTCGGTGTGCTCTTTCACACATGTGCTGGGATCACTCTGAGTGCAGTGTTGAAGAAATTCTGTAAAGGGCTCTTCTACTTGTCATTCATCCTGTATAGCTCTGTTGTAGCATAGAGGTATGGAGGGACACCAGGTAGGAAGCTGTTGTGGTGAGAAGTGATGGAGACCAGGTACAGGGATGTTGTGTTAGAGATCATTAAAGTGGTATAATTCTGAACATATTCTGAGGGTATCATAGATAAATTTGCTGATGGTTTAGATGTGGCATTGGGGAGGTGAGGAGGGAAAAAGAGAAGTCAAGGAAGACTTCAAGGGTTTTGGTCTGAATACTAAGAAGGATGGAATTATCATCAGTTGAGAAGGTGAAGACTGTAAATGGAAAAAATTTGGCAGATGGGAGATCAGGACTTAGTTTGAAACATTTTGAATTTGAGATGCTTATTAGATATCCATATAGATGGAGATAGGAATCTGAATTCAAGGGGGAAATCTGGGTGGAGATAAAAATTTGGGAGTCATCAGTGTGCAGAATGAGATTTAAAGCCATGGGAATAAATGAGTTCACTAAGAAGTACAGATGGAGAAGGAAAAGGTTCCAAGACTGAACCAAGGAATTTGATTTCTAAAGTTTCTTCCAACTATATCATTTCACATAATAAAGAGATTGGTGTTACAGTCATGCAAATTAGCTCTGCCTGTCCCTGACATCAACATTTACTAATTCCTTACATTCAGTTCCTCCACTGCTGTATCCTTATGCTCACTGATTTAGACTTCTGCATGCATGTTGCTATCCATCAGAAGCTGATGTGCTTGACCTGGGTGGTGAGCAGGTGATTCTGTGGCTGCCATTTATTACTCATTCTGAATAAACTCTTGAAGCATAGCTGTGTTCGTTTATTGATAACTTTTGAATTCCAGGAAAATATAAAGATTCCTTTACTGAAGAGCACAGGCTTGAATAGCAGTTAATATAGCTGATTCTGAATGATGGCTTCTTAGTGTTCAGGAATAATCAGTTTCAAACTTTTCCAAACATCAGAAATCAGTATTTGAAAGAATTATTTGTAGGGGCAAAAAAATTTATTAAAATGTCTTCTACTGAACACCACAAAAGTTCAATTATTAGTAGGTAGACATGCCTCTATATTACACAATGTTTCCTGACTTTCTCCCAGCCCTCTACAAAGTCCTTGCATTTATATTATCAGGTAACCTTGTGAAATTCTCTCATCCACATTATACAAAAGAGAAAACTCTAGTTGGAGAAGTAAATAATATTCAAGGTCAAATTAAATAGCACAATTACAGCTGAGATCCAACACATGGGCTTTGAAGGCTGACAAATCTGGGTTTGAGTTCTGGCTTATATAAGGTAACAAAGATTACTCTTTTTTTCTAACTGGTGAACCAATTTGCAGAACCAACTTACTTTGGGGATATTATCTGACCATAATAAGATTCATGCTGAATTTACTCATAATTCATGACCTGAGATGTCAACTGTTAACTTTCCTTATTCCTTTTATTCATGTGTCTTCTTGGTTTGAAAGTACTCATTTTTTTTGAAACGTTGATAATACTAATCATCTTTGATCCAACTAGGATATTATAGGAATTCTGAGAAGGAATTTTGAAAGAATATTATAGAAATTTTGCTTGGAAAGCCTGTGAGAAGCATTATTATCCATCCTAGTATGCCCTAAGGGATCATAGTCATCTGACACAGGTCTGTAAAATCCTTCAACGACCTGAGAATATACCACTACCCAAGGCAGTTGCACAGAGCTAAGGATACTACAAAGTAAATGGAATACCTTGGAGTTATACAATGCAAAACACACACAACTGTATGCAGTTTGTTCATGTTATCTCCCTGACATGCCATAAAACTGTATACTTTTCCAATCTGTACCACAATTCAAATCACCATATATAATTTTTATCTCATAGAAAGAGAGATAGCCATCACTTCAAGCAAAATGTGACAACTGCCTGATATCTAAATATTCCAAAACAAAAATGAGGAAAGGATCCTTAGGGAATAGGTAGAGAATTCTTTCATCCACTTTAGGTCAGTGATGAAGTAATTCCCAACCTACTTTAGGAGATCTCTGAAGCCCCTTTCCTAACTCTTAGCTAGTTCTTTGGGCATTCAGTTCTCTGCACTCTGGCTTCTGACTGATCCCATGGCTATGAACCCAATCAGTTTGCTGATCTCTTCAATGCATATGAGTCAGCACACTGGACTCTCTTCAAGAGAACAAGACAGAGAGCCCTGGGATTCCTGAAAAAAGAATAAATCTATTGTGGGCTTGTGTCAGGTCAGGAAGCATCATGGAGGAGGAGAGCCCATCCTGAAGGAAACAACACTGTTGACTGGGATATTGCCAGCAACATGAAGAGTTTGATATTGTCATCCAGCACCCAGGATCCTTCAATTATTCAGTGGTTTTGATCATGTAGAATAGATCACCATTAAGAAGCATTCATCCACCTATTTCTCCCACTAGTTATTAAGTTCTAGAAAGGGACTATCTCCCTTATTAATCATTGCACCTTTGGGTTCAAGATACTGAACAGTATAAAGTGATATTATTTTCAGCTTGTTGGCAGAGCAGCAAGCTCTGCCTATGATTAAAAAGCTCTGCATCTCCTATGAATTTTTCTATCATTCCACCCCCGAGCCCCCAGTCCAGCTGCCTCTCCTGGAGAGTGTGAGTATAATGAAAAACCTCTCCTATGTCCCATCCCTACAGACTGTTCTCAGCTTGCATTAGCTAAGGCTGGTCTCCACTAAGATTTATTAACAGTAACGATATCAACCAGTTTTATGACTGCCTATGTGTAGGATACTATGTAACTCGTTTCATGTTTATGTTAACCTTAAAGAAAGGCTATAATAGTCCATTTAAGAAATGAAGAAACTGAGCTTTAGAGTGTTAAATTGGCCAAGCTCTATTACCCAGAAGGTGCTAATGCCAATATTGGAACCAAGTAGATGACTCTAAAGTCTAGGCCTTTGTAGGGGTGCCTGGGTGATGGCTCAGTCGATTAAGCACCTGACTCTTGATTTTGGCTCAGGTCATGATCTCAGGGTAATGAAGTTGAGCCCTGTGAGGGGCTCCAAACTGGGCATGGAGCATCTCAAGATTCCCTCTCTCCCTCTCCCTCTGTCCCTCCACCACCACCACCACCCCCCCCATGCTCACACGCATGTGCTCTCACTCTCTCTAAAAAGGAAAAAAAAATAAAGTCTATGCCTTTGTCATTTTACATAATTTCTCTTAACACCAAACAGAAGCATTTGCCCTTTGATGAAGGGTTATAGAAAACTCAAAGCCTTTAATGTGTAAGATTAAGATATAATTTGGACTGATAGTTAGCAGAGCTAAAACTGTGTGACAGAGACTCTGCTCACTAGTCAGTTGCTTTGTCTATCCACTCTTAAATTGGGAAATGCCTGTGGTGAAGCCCTGCTCATTTAGTCCACTGTTAGTTGGCCATCTTCACATATTTTTTCCTTTAATAACAGGACATGGTGACTACAGCTTCTACTTACCTGTTTGAAGCCACAGAAAAAAGATTTTTTTTCAAAAATGTATCAATACTAATTCCTAACAACTGGAAGGAAAACCCACAATACAAGAGGCCAAAACATGAAAGCTACAAACACGTAAGAGTCAAAACACTTCTCTTAAAAAATCATATTTTCTGGCGATCCCCAGTTTTGCAGCACATTGATTGTTTTAGAGTTTTTTAAACTAAATGTTATCATTTCTATTTCTGATGTTTTAAAATTTTTAAACATTTTTAGGCTGATGTATTAGTTGCGCCACCTACCCTCCCTGGTAGAGATGAACCATACACCAGGCAGTTCACAGTCTGTGAAGAAAAAGGAGAATACATTCATTTCACCCCTGACTTTGTACTTGGAAAAAAACAAAAGGAATATGGACCGTCAGGTAGGAATTTTTGTTAAAACACCTGTTTTGCAAATGATTCTAACATGCAGCTTTGTATCCAGGTTAAGTGTACAGGCCTTGGAGTCAGAGTCTCTAGGTTCAAATCCTGACTTATCAATTGTGTGTGACCTTGGACAAATGACCTAGTTTCTCTGTTCTTATTTCCTATAAGACAGTAAATAGAAGGTTTCCTACCTTATGGAATTGTTGTGAACACTGAGTTAGATAATCTATATAACTATAGTCAGAACAATGTCTACAAAAATTTGAGCACAGGACAACAATACATTTTTAAGGCATACTTTTTAGATTTAAATTTTTCAGTTCTCCACAGCTGGATATTAATCAATCACAAGCTGCCTCCATGGAAGGCAGATGTATGGCAAGCTAGAAAGAGCCAGGATGCCAGTTCTTGGCCAAGAGAAAACACTCATAGGCTGCTAGTTGCTGATACTTTTATTCAACCTATTTGGTTTAACCAGATGAACTGTCTATAAGTGATCATTTTTACCTAGAAAAATGACAATTTCATCTAGTTCAATCTGAAAGTTAAAATCATTGGTTCAAATGAACTAAAGCATATTGATACAAATCATTGTTAAAGGAAGGCTCAACTCACATGTCACCATTCAGTGAAAACCTTCCTAAATCCTAAAATCTCCTTCTCCCATTGCCCTTTCAATGAGCACATAATAAGTCTCTTGTCTCTGTCGAATGTTCAGCTAGCCCTGGTCCTCATTGTCACCTGGGCCTATTCCCCACCCCAACTTAAAATCTCTATCATCCTATCCCACCCCAATCGTATCTGTCCCTCAAACTTTAGCTTGACCATGTCTGTTCTCCTTGGTACCTCTAATCCTTCACCTTGCTAACCTATAGTCTCTTTCCTGGCTGGCATATCCAGCAAAATCAGTCATTTCAACTATAAGTATAAATACCTCAACTCCCTCATCATTCATATCCTTACGTTTCATTCAACTTGCCAAATCCTCTGTACTGAGTTTCCAGCCAGTTTCCTTTGGCTCCTGTTAATGTATTACCAAGACTGTGATAGAAAATTATAAAACTGATGGTATCATTATATAAACAGGTTTTCCAAGCTCAGAGAAGCCCTCAAAGCTACTCAACAATATTTGAACCTACCTCTTCTTGGCTCCCTTTTTCATTCCCCATAGCAGCTCTTCTAAAACTTCTATTTTTCTCAAGATCTATAATCACTCTTTTCAATCCCATCAACAGATCCCTATAGTCAAGCTAATTAACATACCTCCTCACACAGTTACCTATCCTTTCCATTTTATTTTATTTTATTTTATTTTTTATATTTGTGGTGAGAGCACTTGAAATCTACTCTCTTAGCAAATTCAAGTGGACATGGGAGGCAGGGCAACCTGCCATGCACCAAATCCTTGTAGTCGCTGATATGAGGGCTTTTTCCTCCCATACTGAAAGGTACAATTTCACACTTACTAATCTGGTTCCATTTGCCTAGAAAACCTTAAACCAGGGTTTTTAAAGTTCAGTGCACAGAGGAATAACTTAGGGATCTTGTTCATATGCAGATTCTGCTTCAGGAGATCTAGAGAAGGTCCAAGATTCTGCATTTCTTGTTAGCCACCAGGTGATGCTGATGCTTCTGGTCCAATGAACACATTTTGAGTAGTAAGGACTTAAAGAAGAAATGTGACTTATGCGTAATACTGACACTTCCCCCCTACTTTTAGATCTCATGAGTTAATCAGAGTTAGAGAAACACACATTACAGTAGAACAGACTATCTGTCCAAATTCCTCTTCTCCATATCTATACCCTCTGAAGTTTTTCCTAATATTGCTAAAACAGAAATTCTAGTTGTTTCTTCTTCCTGCATTTCAAGCTGTGGATTTACCTTTATTCTTCCATTTACCCTAAAATCCTTAGCAAAAAAAAAAGAATTTTTTTTTAAATTCCAACTCCCTCTCTTTGAGCTTTTCCTAGTCAAGGATTACATCTTATTCATCTTTGTATTTCCTAGTACTTAGTATAGGCTGAATATATATAATTAATAATAATTTCTTTCACATAATTAATAGTTATATGTGTTAAGTACTATAAATTAATCATTTTATTTGGACGCAACCCAAAATGCTATATCATCTATACCAGTGTTTTTCAATCTTATTTTTCATTATCAACTTCCTCAGGAGCATTTATAGACATTTTTTAACTAATCACATCCTAATGAAATTTTAATATCAAAGATATGTTATATATCTGTTTATGTTGTTGGTAGGAGTAAGCTTTGGACAGCTAAAAACCATTGTAATATCTAAGACTTTTTGCCCCCCAAGAGCCAAAACCCAAAGTTCAGTCTATTCTGCCCATAGCATATACATCATAAATATTTTGTTGATGTAATATGTTGGGTAATAAAAAGATGATATACTATATAATATAATGAAACATGCTTTTTTATAAATAAAAATATAAATGCTAGCAGTTATTTAAAACCTAAATATAATTTTCTATTGAAAACGTTTCTTAAAATATTTGAGGGACAATTTTGTCACTTGAATTATGATCTTGTATTTGAAATATTTTCCTACAGATAGACTGTTTGTCCATGAGTGGGCCCATCTCCGCTGGGGAGTGTTTGATGAGTACAATGAAGATGAGCCTTTCTACAGTGCTAAGTCAAAAAGAATTGAAGCAACAAGGCATGACCATTTAAATTTTCTTAATTACTTTAGGCTATAACTTCTTAATTTTCTTAGCTTGATTTCTTTTAAATGCCAATAATTTTTTTTACATCCCAATGCAGATAATAGATGCGATATCACAAAAGAGTGCTTTTCTGGGTTTTCTTCTTCTTTTTTTCTTTCTGTCTTTCTTTCTTTTACTTTCCTTATTTTTAGAAAATGTACCTTAAAGTAGCTGGTTGTCTATTTAAAATACACATAACTTTAAGAGCATTTGGTAGCCAATTTGGCATATTTTTATACCTCTCTACCATAGCTGCCAGAACTCATTTGTGCTGAAGTTGTACTCTGTATAAGGGGTTATATAGTATATGCTAAATCAAAATTATTTATACTACACAAGGACAAAAAAAAATGGTTAAGAAATAGTGGTAAATGCACACTAAATGAGAAATCAATCTTCAAAGAGCCAGACAAGGATTTCTTAGGATTTGTAAAGTTCATTTAAAAATACAGACCTAATAATATCACATTTAATCATAGACAATCCTCTTAGTTCTGAGATTAAGAGAGCAAAATGATCGCTGGTAACTGGTTTAAAATTAGATGCCATCAACTTAATCAATCTTAGATGCCCTGTTGGGTCTCTGTGGACTTATCAGAAAAAGTATAAACTGAAAGATACTTGATTCCAGTGAAGGCCCTTCCTCTGCCCAATTGCTCCACCAGTTTTAGCACACGTATTTAAGGAGTATTACATTGATTACATTTGTCTATATCATATTCCCCCTAAATGTCCAGTCTGTGCTCTAGAATAGTCATCATGGTTGTTAATGCAGATACCATCATGTACACTGAGTTCTGGGGCAATAGAAGCATGCACATATTTAGGAGACTCCCTAAATGACTGAACGAAATCCAGTAATTGCTTCTTAAATCTGAACTGGAAACACATTGAAAAGATGGGATACATTCACATTCTAGCATATTTGTCATAATCACTGCTATCTGTGGCCAATTCCATGCAATAAAACATATGTCAAAAATGTCCCTACCAGTAAAGACTACTGTCTTAGGCAGTACCTCAATCTTTCCTTTAAGCCACATTTCACTTTGGATAAAAATGCTCCTGAAAAACCAAACACTTGTAGCTATGCCACATCACATTCTTTTGGAGATAACTTCTTTGAAAAGAATTCTACAAAGAACTTCAAGCTAAGGTAGTACCAAGAATAAGTGTTTTCACAAGTTGCCCTTTCCAGATGCCAACAGTGTATTTATCATCACAAGGCCCCCAGGAGAGATGTTTGGAAAAGGGGAATCTCCAGCCATTAGTATTAACAGGACAGCAGCAGCTTTAATCACAACAGGAAATTCAGCCATTGCATATACTAGACATCCCACTTAAAATTTCTTTCTGCAATTCATTGAAAAACAGTTAACTGCTCTGGTAGGAACCCTTCAATGTTGCTGTCAAACAGGATGTATATGGTACATAAATAAGAATAAAGATCTTGATATGCAGGTCATTATTAAAAAACTTGATAGAAAGACTACTTAAGATTTTCAAAAATTTTAATAAATAAATAAAATCTTTAAAAAAGGAGGGGGGTGGCGCCTGGATGGCTCAGTTGGTTAAGCGTCTGCCTTTGGCTCAGGTCATGATCCCGGGGTCCTGGGATCGAGCCCCGCATCAGGCTCCCTGCTTGCGAGCCTGCTTCTCCCTCTGCCTCTGCTGCTCCCCCTGCTTGTGCTCTCTCTCTCTGTCAAATAAATAAAATCCTTAAAAAAAAAAGATTTTCAAAAATTTTAAATGTTAAGTTGCCTCAAAGACTAATTATTATATATTTTCAGATGTTCCACAGGTATTACTGGTATAAATAGAGTTTACAAGTGTCAAGGAAACAGTTGTATAACTAGAGGATGCAGAATTGATTCTAAGACAAAACTGTATGAAAAAGATTGTCAATTCTTCCCTGATAAAGATCAAACTGAAAAGGCATCCATAATGTTTATGCAAGGTATTAATTCTGTAAGTATGCCAACTGTAATTTAACAGCATATATTTATATTCAAAAGACATGTTATCATGTTTATAAAATATCTGGGCAGGTTACCTGAGAGATTAGACATATTAATAATAGAGTTCTTTAAATATTAACTGGCATATGGTAAGCACAACTATTGTTAGCTAGCTAGTGTTAGCTATTATTACAATTATTCTAAATCTATGTTACTATTATATGATTCCTCAATGAATCCTATTTCATTAAATAAATGACATATTTGCCAAGCAGATCTTTTGTTTTTCAGATTTGTTGTTGAATTTTAAATGCATTGTATATAAAAAGTTTTTTTCACTTTATTAACCTTTCAGGTTGTTGAATTCTGTAATAAAGAAAACCATAACAGAGAAGCTCCAAGCCTACAAAACAAAATGTGCAATTCCAGAAGTACATGGGAGGTGATCACCAATTCTGAGGATTTTAAAAATACAACATCTTTGGTGGCACCACCCCCTCCACCTGTCTTCTCATTGCTGAAGATCAGAGAAAGAATTGTGTGCTTAGTTCTTGATAAGTCTGGAAGCATGAGTGTAAGTTTCTGGGCCCATTTTTCCTGGATGTAAGGACACAGAAGTGACTGAGTAGCTAAGAATATTCTGAACACTACATGCTTGTTCTAAATTGCATGGTGGCATAAGTACTATCACCTCCTATGATCATGACCTCAAGAGGGGCAGTGAATATTTTAATGAAAGAAGTGTGGCAATAGAGTTAAAAAGACCTAACCCAAGATCCAACTCCAGAAAATGGAGAGTTTATTGAGGGGCACTTTTAGACTCTTTATTTTTTTTATAATGTTTCCATTTCTTTTTTTTTTTTATAAAGATTTTATTTATTTATTTGAGAGAGAGAATGAGACAGAGAGAGCATGAGAGGGGGGAGGGTCAGAGGGAGAAGCAGACTCCCCGCTGAGCAGGGAGCCTGATGCAGGACTCGATCCCGGGACTCCAGGATCATGACCTGAGCCGAAGGCAGTCGCTCAACCAACTGAGCCACCCAGGTGCCCTAGACTCTTTAGTAAAACCTCAGGATCAGAACTAAAGACTTTTAACATGGACATGCTTTCTACTGGAAACACTTAACAGACATGAGGAGAGAGTGGATTAGGGCCTCTGAACTCCATTCCAAGTCAAGGAACAAGATCAACCAGGAGAACTGTTAATGTGGCTTTGCCTTATTTGTATCATCTATATAAATGACCTCTTTATATTCAAAGACACAGGCAAAAAGCATCACTATAATGAAGATACAGTCAGATTCAGCCATTCATTTCTTCTATCATTCAGTGAATGGAAGGCATTGTGCCAGGCTCTAGGAATAGAACTCATATCCTTAAAGAGTTCACAGTTGAAAATTTTCTCTCTCTTCCCCATTACCTGGTTAACTCATACATATTCTTCAAATTTGGTAGAGGTACCCATTTCCTCCCGGATGAGATGGGCTGGGCTTCTAGGCTGGACTAATGGTCCTTCTGCCGGTCTCCCACAACGACCTGTGCAAACCTCTACTACTATATATTATATTGAAATTACACATTTCTCTCCCACTAGACCGGGAGCTCCTCTAGGACTTGAAGCAGTGTTTTATTCATCTTTGCATCCCTTCTGCCTGGAACAGGGTTTATCATGTATAAGCACTGAATAAATAATTGTGGAAATGGACTACAAATGAGCGAATATAATGTGATAAGGCACCCAGAAGGATGGCATATTTGAGGCAGAACAGAGCATGCTAAAGATCAAGAAAAATGTCTTCAACAAAAGGGGCCTGGGTTGTTACTGAAAAGCACAGAAGATGACACAGCTGAATGAAATAATCCACAATAGTAGAGTTTCAGAAAGAGCATCAGAATGCTAGAAACCTATACATGGAAGTGTCCTAGGAAGTGTTGCTGGCGAGAGATGAAGCTCCTTATTGGGAAAAGATGAGCAACCTCCTTTGGACAAGACAGACAAGATACAGGTAGAGCTAAGTTTAAAGGTAAAACAAAGTGGTAGAGAGAGAGCCCTCAAAGATGGAGACGTAAGAGCAGTTTTTCACTATGACTTGGTTCTAGGTAGTCCAGAGGGAAATTTGGATTGTGTTGGCGGGGAGGGTACCACAGATCAGTTGGTGATAAGGGACTGGAAAAGACAAATGTATGAAAAGACTTACGTCCTGGGCATTCATCTAGGAAAGACGGATGTGAGTTTTAATGAGTTCTTTGATACTTAATTCCAATCAATTCCATTCAATCCATTGGTAGGGAAGTGGTGAGGAGAGGTTAGGAGCAGAAGAGGAAATGGGGGAGGTAGGTACTGGGCCTCTTAGAATGTAACTGCAGCTTGAGTAAGTTTCATCTTCTGGGAAGTCCCCAAGTGGATGGGGAGATTTCAGTCTCTAGATGGAGTCCATGATAGTCTGATTTAATACTGTGGGATCTGGGGAGCGGTTTCATCTTGACACAACTGGAACAGAGGATCCCAGGAGTTATTAGGCAGTCTCTAAGATGTGAGTCATCACCCCCCAATTCCAACCCAACCCCCACCTTATCCTCCACCTCTAATTTGGGTGCTTAGCAGCCAAGAATCAGCTCTAATTAAAGCCTATGTTCTTTACTATACCGTATGTAATTCCATAATACACATAACTATATTTTTCAATTTTATCAACTGGAAGAAAATTGCTTTCTTTAATAACACTAATTGCTATTGGTAAAAAATTAACAACAAATGTTATTGACTCATTTTATGTGATCTGCTATTGTTTTCCAATTAAAAACCCTTTGGTTGTTTTTCTTTACCTTTTTTTATTCAGGGTTCTAATCGCCTAAATCGAATGAATCAAGCAGCAAAACATTTCCTGCTGCAGACCATTGAAAATGGATCCTGGGTGGGGATGGTGCACTTTGATAGTACTGCCAACATTAAAAGTAATCTAATCCAAATAATAAGCAGCAAGGAAAGAAACAACCTCTTGGAGAGCTTACCTACAGCAGCTAATGGAGGAACTTCCATCTGTGCTGGAATTAGATCAGCATTTCAGGTGAAAACCATACTGCAAATGTAGTTTGTTCTTTTTAAAAAAATATTTAATGCCACATTCTGCAGTTATATTTTTGGTGTCTAGTTGACCTGAGTACTCAGACTGAAATGTCATTGTCATTTAACCCAAGTAGAATTTTTCATAGCCCTGCACCTACGTAACTTCATTTGAGCAAACATTCCCTGCAGCAGATAGACAGAAAATTTAAAAAAAAAAAGTTGTTGATTGCAGATTCTATTATTTTAAAAGATGCTATCTCTTCTTTTCTGCACACTTTCATTTTCTCTGTACATTTTTTCTAGTATCCTGTAAGTCTTTTGATCTAGGAACACCAATAATTATGTTCTGATTGTATCTGCAGGTAATTAGAGAAGTATACCCTCAAATAGATGGATCTGAAATTGTCTTGCTGACCGACGGGGAGGATAACTCTGCAAAGAATTGCATTGATGAAGTGAAACAAAGTGGGGCTATCATTCATTTGATTGCTTTGGGACCATCTGCTGATCAGGCCGTCATAGAGATGAGTGCTATAACAGGTGAAATATGACCCATATATATAAGTCCTTTGAAAGCAGTGCATAAGTATAAAGGCTCACAACAATTTCTCTCAAGCTCTTGCCCTGCAGGTGCTGTTCCAGGACCTTGGAACTGGGGTCAAACCAGACCTGATCTCTGTTCTCAAGGTGCTCACAGTCCAGCTGGCTGGAGAGACAAATAAAACGACTAATCAAATAGCATAATCAGATGACATCCCTCCATGATAGGAGAAATATATAGAAATAAAGCACTATGTGAGCAGAGGAACCATTAATTCTCCCAGGGTTATATAGAGTCAGAGAAAGAAGGCATGAGAGATGAGGTGACTTCTGAGCTGGGCCTTGAACAAGGTGTTTACTTTTTCTGGAGAAAGGAGGGGTGAGAGAAGATGATCAGGTTATGAACAAAAAAATCATGTTGGATGACAATGCAAGGCACATGGAGAGATAGTGGGAAATCCATGAAACCAGAGCATAGGCTATGGGGTTGGAGGTGGGGGCAGATGGGATTAACAGAGGCTCAGGCTGAATAAATCTAAATAACAACAAAACTTCTAGATAAACTACAGGGTAGATGCTATCTTAGGTATAGAGACATAGTGAAAATGGACCACATGTTTTCAGTGCCTTCTTAAATGTAGTAGAATAAACAAAATTCATAACATTATGAATATTAATTATTGTATTGGGTTGACTTCTAATGCTACCAAATATATACTTGCTTTTCAATGCTTAGTTGCACAAACTCCCATCATTTCAAAGTACTTTTATGGCCGTTATAAAATTTATTTCTGTCCCAAGTGTCCATCTCAATTTGGCTCTATTGCTTACTGCCTTTCTATCTTCCCATTGCCAGTTATTGTCAGGATACCTCAATATGACAGTTCTTTAACCTTTCTGAACTGATTCTGACCCGCTTTGGCTGAAAAATCTGAAGGCCAGAATTATCATAACTGTATCTTAAAAGTGAATAATTACCCTAAAGAGCTACGCAGTCTGTGGGCTCTAATACATGGAATTGTAACATCTTCTTTCATATTCTGTGATTTTTTCACGGATTTCAGCGAGGAATATTTCTACAAGTGAGATATAAAGACCACTTATGTTTCCTAGTTATGACAGTTTTTTTTTTTTGAAGATTTTATTTATTTGACAGAGAAAGACACAGTGAGAGAGGGAACACAAGCAGGGGGAGTGGGAGAGGGAGAAGCAGGCCCCCCGCCGAGCAGGGAGCCCGATGCGGGGCTCGATTCCAGGACCCCAGGATCATGACCTGAGCCGAAGGCAGATGCTTAACGACTGAGCCACCCAGGCTCATTGTTCAGTGTTAATCTTTACACATACCTGACTTTGTTCTATTTTAATAATATATACTGAAACTATGATTTTGTATACCCTGTTACCTTATTAATCACTAAAATGTGATAGGTATGTATTTTCTAGCGAGCAACCTACTTAATGTATTTCCATTTTAGGAGGAAACCATTTTTTTTCTTCTGATGAAGCCCAGAACAACGGCCTCATTGATGCTTTCGGGGCCCTTGCATCGGGAAACACTGATCTTTCCCAACAGCCTCTTCAGGTCAGAGTTACCACTCTTCAGGTCTTTGTGTTTACATTTAGCCATAACCAAAAAATAAATCAGTTGTTATAAGTTTTGAGTCCTATATTTTTCTCAAAGTAAATTTTTAATTAAAATTAAGATTTCAGTATGAAATAGAAATCATTCTTTAGATATGACTAAATTAAGTAGTAAAATCGATATTTTTTTTTTCTTTCCCACAGAGTTTGGTTAAGGGATAACATCAAAACTCAATAATGTTAAATTTTCTGCCAAAAATAGACTTTGTCTCATAATGTAGCTTTCATTTTTCTATGAATGCATAAAAATATCTCACACTTCCAAGATTTCCCCCACCCTTCACTGCTGTGAAATAGACTTAAATTAGATGAATGCACTCAAGAACCCAGTTTGGAAATGGAAACAGTATATCTTGGAAATAATTTATCAGAAAAAAAGACAGTGAATAATCATTGTATATCTACAAGTTTAGGGCTTATCTTACCTCTTCAACTACTTTTTTCACTGACTTTTTATTTTATTCATCTCTCTTCTGAACTCTACTTCTTTTCTCATTTGTGTTTCAACAATACCATTTTATATTTAGATTCAAAAATTTTGAAAACTTCCTTCTTCATTCTTCATTCACATCCCATGTAAAATGTCAACACAGCCTGTTTCCTTAAAAGTATTTTTTACAAAATTGTTTCTGTCAATACCCATTCCCACCAAGTGTGTATCATGTCATTTCATCTTCCAGTTCATCAAGTCACTGTCCACATTACAACTTGCCATGATCACCTAAACAAACCTATTGTCTTCTATTCTCCAACAATGAAGAGCAAGAAGGTATAGGATTCAGAGTTAAGACAATATGTGCAGATTGGTTTGGAAGTTGGGTTTGTAGCTTCACCTTGAAAACAGTTTAAAAATTCATCTGAGATCTAGTTTGGCAGTGTATGGAGAATAAACTGAAGGAGAATAAAGTTCATTTCTGAAGGTTCCAATCTGGATGACTGAGAAAATGATGATAAAATTGACGTAAAGAAGGTGAAGTGATTTTGAGGATATTATTTTCTGCTCTATTTTAACCTTGGGTTTTGAGTGGATGGTGGGACATTAAAATGGAATATTCCAAAGGAGTTTTAAAATAAGAGAGCAGAATGTGGGAAATCATCCAGAAAGGAGACACATGCATGCAGGATAGGCTCAAAGTTTCAAGAATGGCTTTCTAAATGATGTGGAAAGAGCAGAAAGTTCTGTCCCCCTCACTTGAAATGCCTATAGGTTCTTAAGTAGAGAAATAACAAAAAGAAAACTAATTTTTGAAAGGTTAACCTGGATTTGTGTACATGATGTATAGGTCTTGGGAGAGAACAGTGAGAATAGTTAGAGGTACATGGCAATAATCTGAGTAGATGGGAACCTGAATTTGGATGGTGGCAGCTAGAATACAGAGAAAAGGCTGCATTTCATTCACTCTTTACTCAGTTATTTTCCCCTAGTACTACTATGTAGCCAAAGCCTTCCAACTTAGACTTTCCTGATGGGGTACGTGAAAAAGTCACTCACATTCAGATTTAACTTGATAATATTTGGTCCACTCAAAGACATGTCCACTTAACATAGGACTGAGATTTTTGTCATTGCAATGATGTCTTAGTGGTAGAATTCACTCCCTTCTATCAGCACTGGTGTGAAAGTATTTTTGGTTTAAGACTGGTTTAGAATAGAAATGAGATTTCCCATCATCCCTGAAATGACATACTTATAGAAAGTACTTTCTTGGTCAGTGGATAAACTTGGCTTTCCTGGACAAAGAGCTACCCACAAAGACTTGAAAAACTTTCTTTGAAGGTCCTCTCAGAGAACATCCTATCTTTCACATCTCTTTTCAGGATTCCAATCTTCACAGTTTGCCCCATTTCCACTCATGAGATATGTTTACTGTCTGGTGCTACTCACTCTATTCATGTGTGAAAATTATTTCAAGATTTCACATCAGGAAAATATCCATGTTTGCTTGTCTCATCATTTGCTAGTCCTGATTTTCTCTCTTGAGGTCCCTTTTTACTGTGTCCCTACTCCAATACTCTAGCCACCAGCAGTAAGTATTTTTTTTTTTAGTTCATCATTTAGATGGATAAACTGAGGGTAACACACACACACACAAACACACACACACACACACACACACACAAACACACACACACACACACACACACACACACCCTATAGTTAATTCTTCTCTGAGGCTGTAGCACTCTTTATTGCTAAAGACTTGGGTGGATGTTTGCCAAGACAATGGAAAAAAAAAAAATAGGGTCATATCTCCAACTATAAAACCCATTCTCTTGCTTTGATGCTTTTATTATACTGTATCCTTTCCTGAGACTCTGTATTTCCACACTATCTGACTGTCACATCCCAATCAGCTTTCAGAGAGATCACAAGCCTAAGGTAGGATACCCTATATAAGCTTGTTCTTAGGCCAGAAATTAAAAACTGCATGAAAAATGAAAACAGCATAAAATTGCTCTCTTCTCCAGTCATTAATTTTTAAAATATATTTAAACAGCTTGAAAGTAAGGGATTAACACTCAACAATAATCCCTGGATGAATGGCACTGTAATAATTGATAGCACTGTGGGAAAGGACACATTCTTTCTCATCACATGGAGTGGACAGGCTCCTGTTATCTCTCTCTGGGATCCCAATGGAACACCAATGAGAAATTTCACAATGGATGCAGTTTCCCAAATGGCCTATCTCAATATTCCAGGAACTGCAAAGGTAAGCAATTAGCTTTTACACTTTCTCCCACATTTGCTTTGTAGCTGAAAATACATTGCTCACTATCACAACTGTAGGTGTCAATATTTGTATCATCTTCAAAATTATAATAAGATAGAATATACTTTCTATGCCTATGTGGTCCCCAAAATTATGGTGGCAGGAAAAGGAAGAAAGAATGTATACATTAGGAGAAAGAGAAGGGAAAAAAATTAGGTAGGCTAAAAATAACTTTAAAGAGGCAATGAAGGGAGAATCTGTGCAAGTTGGTGTTTAGATAGCTATACAGTCATTCCTTATTAGCACTACCAGATCATAGAATCTGTGGACTTCGAGGTTAAAGAATAAGGCCAAGACCAAGGCAAACTTTCCCAAACTTATTTTTCCCAGCTGAGATTTCCCAACCTTTGGACATCATGCATGACAATAGCCAGGATGCCCTGTCTAAGCTGCCTCAGTTCTCCTCCTTTTACCCTCAAAACTCTCAAAACCCTGTATATTCTGTAACATACTTATAAAATTTATTTTAGAGTTGGATAGTGAAAATACAGAAAAGCTTGATCTTGGATACTTACTATATTTCCATTGAATTTTTAGGTGGGTGCTTGGACTTACAGTCTTCAAGCCAAAGCATACCCAGAAACATTAACTATCACAGTAAATTCTCAGGCAGCCAATTCTTCTGTGCCTCCAATCACAGTGAATGCTAAAATGAATAAAGACACAAACAGTTTTCCCAGCCCAATGATTGTTTATGCAGAAGTTCTACAAGGATATGTACCAATTCTTGGAGCCAATGTGACTGCTTTCATTGAATCAAATAATGGAAAAATGGAAGTTTTGGAACTTTTGGATAATGGTGCAGGTAACTCAGTTTTTTATGAATAAGCCTGGAATTTCATAACTCAGGATATGTTATGGGTCCCTGCAGCAGTGTGGGGCAGTAGGACAGACACCAGAAGAACTGATGCAAATTATGGATGAACAGCAGGACCACCAGGAAATTCTGTCCATATAAAACTTATGAAGTTCTTAGCAAGTGTCCTGCACATAGTAAGCACTCAATAAATGTTATTTACTGTCATTATTATTTTGTCATCTGGACAACCAATGTCTGTTACCAGTCAGGAAGGTCTCATTCAGGAAGTTGAGAACAGCATCAAGAATTCCAAACAAGTGTTTCTTAGGCGCAAATCATTAAGAAAGTCTAGCCAGAGTTAGTGAAGCACAAGCAAGCAGATGGGGTTAAGTGATAGAACTTGAGCCCCTAGCAGAGAAGGAGGGAACAGGTAAGAGTAATTCCCAACAGCTGGAAAAAAGTGCAACATGTAGTCTTGGGAACTGAGGCCCAAGGGCAGGTAGAACGGCCAAAACAGATGGAGACATGACTAGAGCATCAGATACCAGGTCTGAATGGCAGAAAACAAGACACAGAGTTGGCCATGCTCTGTCTCCCTGGTCTGTATGGGTAAATAGTACCTTTTTCCCAGACTCTCAATTGTTCTGGGAACTGATCCTTCTTTTGAGAGGGCAGTGAGCAAGGAAATTACCGTATTGATAACCTTCTAAGTTGTCAAAATTTTCTATCAGTATGTTTTGCAACATAATTAATTCAGTCAATTTATAATCTTATCATCAACTAGAGTATGCCCTGTGAAAAATTTAGAAGGTAAAATTGTTCTTTGGTGTACCTCAGTGCCATCATCTGGTATAATATTTTCCTTGACTATTTCCTGACTTTTCCCCTTTTCCCAACCCCTTCCATGCTACATTAAAACTTAACCTGCATCTTGTTTCATTTCTCAAGGTTTTACCAGATGGCTACTGGTATGTCTTTACCTAAGAAAGTGTTGGTGATAAACAATGACTTGGAGCAGGGGTTCTCAAACTTTAGCATGCAAGGAATCACCTGAAGGGCTCGTTATAAAACAGAATGCTACGCCCTTCCCTCGAAGATCTAAGTAATTTGCATTCCTAATATGATCAAGAGGCATGCAGGTGGTGCTTGTCCAAGGACCTCATTTCAAGAACTGCTGTCTTAGAGTGTTAAACCCCCTGAGAAATGTGTTTGCAATTTAATGAATGACTCTAGTACTGGTGATATCAAGAAATATACTTATGATACAATATTCCTGAGCTCCCCTAAATGTTTATTCTAATAATAAATGGGGGTTTTCCACTGCCAGACCAGGGAGTTAATGGATCATAGAGCAAGAGATGAGGATACAAAAACAAAACAACAACAAAAAAAGAGTAGTTGAAGAGAAGTCAAAATAAGTCATTTTTAGGTGACTACGGTAAGAATTAAATCCTATGCAAAGATACTTTTTCTTTAGTGGGGATCTTTTTGATTTGAACAGGAGATGAGATAATTATGTGTTTAGAATAAGTAAGAGCTGCCAGAAAACCATCTGGCTAAACTATGGTAAGAAAAGTACTATAATAATCTTCATAGAAGCTGATAAAGTGAAGGTATTTACTATACATACATAAGCATATGATTTATATATATGCATATATGTAACACAAGGTTATATCAATTCAACAAGATACTGGTTAGTAGAGCATAATGGAAATATTCCCCAATGGGTCAACCACAAAATAGCCTGATTGAGGGGATGTGCTTATAAAGTCCATATGCTTGGCTTAGAAAGTGCATTAATTTTTCTTTTTCTTTACAATAATACTTTATGCCTTCATTTTTATAACAAGGTGCCGATTCTTTCAAGAATGATGGGGTGTACTCCAGATATTTTATAGCTTATTCAGAAAATGGCAGATATAGCTTAAAAGTACGGGCTCACAGAGGGGCAAACGTGGCCACACGATACTTAAGGCATCCACTGAATAGAGCCGCACATATACCAGGATGGGTAGTGGATGGTGAGTAATGATACCTGATATCTGGCTTGAATAATTTTGAGTTCATGATTAAAGCTTCAAACATTTTACAACTCAAAGTACAGCTTTTCCCATTTCTGAAATGAAGTTCTCAGTCATACTGTGTTTGCCTCCAAAATAACCTAAGCTTTGGTATAGTGTCTGGCATTTAGTAAGCACTCAATAAATGTCAGCCATTATTATATTAGTTTGGAGCACCAAACCAACATCAACAACAATATATCAAATTTCTAACTCAAGATAAAGAAAACAGGTTAATGTGTTATGTACCTAAGTACAAGCTTGTGGCAGAATTTATTTTTCAGGTTACATAGATACCTGATTCCGTTTACAAAGATACCTAAATGAGTAAGTATTTATTTTCAATGTTTTTATTGTCAAAAGCAAAAAAAACGTATAGAGTAAGATGACGATTAGGATTAAGAATGCATTCTTTGTTAGCTTTCCTTCAGCTTGTCCCTTACCTTGTGACTTTTAGGGCTTCCCTGTTGGCAAGTGGAATATAACTTGAAGTATTATTCTGTAGCACTTGTAGCAGGGAGGAAGGGAGAAGCCTGGCACAAGTGGTGTAAAGGGAAACAGTAAAACGTTCCCCAGGTTTATTCTTAGCTTGGAGATAATTTGAGAAATAAAGCAATTCTTTTTTTAAAGGGCATATATTGAATTATATAACATTATTCCCATTCAGTGCAGCCTTAATTCCAAAGTGATTGTTATCCGATTCTATCCTGCAATATCCTGGTCAGGATGCTAAAGAAAAAATTCTGCCACCAATTGGATGCTTATGACTTTGTCACCAAACTTAGTAAAATGTGACTGTGTATATACATAGGAAAAAAGGGGAGGAGCAGGGAGATGTAGAATGAGGAATTCAAGTCATTGAGTTCTAAAAATACTAGTATAGACTTGCTCCTTAAATACAGCAAATTTTTAATACAGGAAAAATTGAAGGAAATCCACCAAGAGCCGAAATTGATGAGGATACTCAAACAACCTTGGAGAGTTTCACCAGAACAGCATCTGGAGGTGCATTTGTGATTTCAAATATTTCGAAACTTCCCTTGCCTGACCTGTATCCACCAAGCCAAATCACAGACCTTGAGGCCACACCTGATGGGGATGAGATCAGTCTGACATGGACAGCACCAGGAGATAATTTTGATGTTGGAAAAGGTAAGGATGAAGTGACATGTAGTGTTGATTAAGTGAAAGGTGCTCACTGCAAAAGCAAGGGTATAAGGGTAGATGGGAGGGGAACAATTTTTAATTGACTTCTCAGTGAAGGATTAATTTTATAATCTGATATTTTCAAATCAATCAAACATGATACATTATAAACTGGTCCCACTTTTCAAACAAAGAACATAGCATTTAGCAATTTAAAAATCAGAATTAAGCTTTCATTGAAAAATTAGTAAGGCTTTGGCTATGAGTATAAGCTTTGCATAACTAAACATTTTTGAGGGGAATGGATAAAAAGAAATTTAACATGATACTCTCCGGTTTCTAAGCTATATGTAATTTTTTTTCTTAGCTGAACGGTATATCATAAGAATAAGTGGAAGTATCCTGGATCTAAGAGACAATTTTGATAATGCTCTCCAAGTAAACACTACTGATCTGTTACCAAATGAGGCCAATTCCAAAGAAACCTTTGCATTTAAACCAGGAAATATCTCAGAAGAAAATACAACTCACATATTTATTGCCATTCAAAGTGTGGATAAAAGCAATTTGACATCAAAACTATCCAACATTGCACAAGTAGCTTTGTTTATTCCTCAAGCAGAACCTGATCCTGATGAAAGTCATCCTAATTCCGGAATTAGCATTTCTTCTTTGGTATTGTTAGTGGTTGGATCTGTGGCAATTGTTAGTATTATTTTAAGTGCCACCATTTGTATCTTACACAAGAAAAAAAATTCAAGAAGACCTAAAACAGGATTTTAAAAAACATCAACAACAAACTGAAGAATATTTCTCAATTTTTAAATTCATTCTGTGTGACCATGAATTCATAAAAATAATTTTAAGAGTTCTAGAAGGGATACTTTGATTAAATATAAATATCCAGGGGTACTTGGAAAATTGCTAAGTGAATATTAAAGTCCAAACTTTTTATTTGTTATTTGTCATAAAGAATGATATGAATAAAGATTTTTTTATATTGATACCTGATATTCATGTTGATTATCTGATATAAAAGTTTTCTAGAATGATAATTCAAATTCCACCAAGAAATTAAAATTATCTATTTCAGTAGTCAAAATACAAGTGTAAGAGAGCAAATAAATGTGAGAAAAAATGAATTTGGTCTTGGTACTTTTAAGTATAAATTGATATTATTGCTTTCACCTAAAGTCTCCACTTATATACTAATATATACAACATGAATAAGTTCATATTTACTATAATTCATTGACACGGAAGATACTAGCAAAAATCAGTAACTATCTGTCAAACCACAGTTTTTCCTTATTTCAGGTCAATATAATTATATATATATATATATATATATATATATATATATATATATATATCCCTTTTCACTTAAAAAGCCATTCCTACCTGTGTACTTTTTCTTTTATTATAGGAAAGAATTACTGAAGCTACTATCTATTGCCCTTGCTTTCAGATACAGAAAACTAAAAAATTTAAAATATAGTATTTTAATTATTACTCAAAATTATAGCCTAAAAGTCACAACCATAGTAATAAATGAAATCAATTAAATTAAATCAATTAAAGGGAGAATGTAGCTTGGGAAGAGCAGGTTCACATTGTAGGCCATGGCCAGACCTGCCAGAGACCATAATGATACAAACAAAATGGGACATAAAGCACCTACCCTCTTGCACAGAAATTCTTTTCAGCACAGTAGAAAACCACAGTTACATGCTTTATGGAGAAAATGTAGGAAAGGGTTAAGTATAAGACACCTGGCCTTTTACCAAGCAGGGAATAAAAGCCTAAAATTCTGTTGGCAACAGAAATAATACATGACAGCCAGACATTCCCTATGTCCTTTCTACCCACCCTACTGCTCTAGAAACAAAGCCCACCAACCAGGTTATTATTCTCCCTGATGCTCCAGTACAATAGGTATGCTCAGGTAGGTCTCAGTAGTGGGCTCTCAGGTCAGACTTCCAGGTCAGACCCTATTTTAATTCCCAGATCTGCCTCAGTAGCTAATTGTTGAATTAGTAAGAATCAGACAAACAACTGAATGGTTACATTGTTATAGTCAGTACAGGCTATATAATTCAAGGGGCCAAATGCAAAAGAGAAAATGAGAGATCCCTGTTCAAAAATTTAAAAAATTTCAAGATGGCAATGGCAAAGCATTGAATGAGACCTATTCTCTGTGCAAATGCACAGGTCTCATGCCCTTGAAGCCATTCCTGGATGTAGTCTAGAATAAACTGGTGATAGTATATATAATATGGGATCTCTGCATGGGCTTTCTATTATGGCCACATGGCATCATTCATAGTCTAATAGTTGATCCAGTTAATCACCAAAAAAACCTACCAGGTTTGGAAAAGGAACCTCAGGGCCATCACCTCTCACAGGGAATCTAGCTACAGAAAATAAATCTAAATTGTCCTCGTAAAGGAAAAGAGGCAGCCCTAAGTGGAGGAGGACAACCGCTGTACCAACCTCAGAGAATCAAATGATTGCAGGATTCCTGAATGGAAGAAAGGCTTACACAGCAGCCACCCAACTGTCTGCTGTCCCTAGAAGCAGGCAGTGGACAGTGTCACAAGCTAAATACTGAGGGGTGGTATACATTCACAATCACAGCTGCTCAACCAGGACTGAGGGAAATACCTTCTGATGCTCTTATTCATACTACTTGTGGTGGCTGGTGTTCCAGGTCAGAATGATCTAATAAAGCATGTATATATGGTGGGACCCAAACACAGTGCCAGATGAACATGTACTGTGACACCAGCATAAAATGGGTCTAGGAAGAGCACAGCTCAAAGTAACAGTGAAGTGAGCCAGGCCTACTGTAGGCCAAACAGAAAAGTATGTACTTAGTCTCCAAAATGATTTCTAAAGATCCCCAATTCCTATTATTATCACTATTTATTATCTCCTATTACTATTATTATTATTGTTATTATTATTATCATCATCATACCACAACATGGACTTGGGTAGTCACCTCCTACATTGAATCTTGGCTGTCCCAATGACTTGCTTTAACTAACAGAATATAGCAGAAATGACGAAAGCTTCCACTTGTGTGTTCTTGAGAACCCTGAGCTTCCATATACAAACTTCAGCTACGGTGATGAAGAGACCACTAAAGAAGTTCTGAGACTATATGGAGAAAGAAAGAGGCCAAAATCTCTACTTCCCAGTCAAGCCTCAAGACGATTCAATTTGCGATCACCAGATTCTAAGCATGACCAACAAAGGAAACTCCCTTTTAAACCCACTCAACAAAAAGACATGGAGAAAATAAAATGGTTGTTGTTTTAAGCCACTGAGTTTTCAAATGGTTCAGTCCATAGCACTACAGGAGTCAAACCTCTACATGATTCCATTTATAGTCACCAAACTTCAAGTAAGACCCGCAGAAGAGCCACCTAGCTTAGCCCAGTCAACCCAGAGAATCATGAAAATAGTAAAATGGTTGTTTCAAGCCACTAAGCTTTGGGATAGTTTGGTCCACAGTAATAGATAACTGAAACAATAATGGTATTAGAGTTCCATCAGGGAAACAGAACCACTATGAATATTACAGAGTAGGGAATTTATTAAAGGAGTTAAGCTGAGGAAGTAAAAACCTGAAGAAAGGAGTTGGAGGATCCAGAAAAAAAAAAAGTTACTGTCAAGCCTTCCTGAAGCACTGGAGTTGGTTTTTGCTGTTAGATGTTGGGAGCTCAGCAAGACCAAGAACTGGATGGAGTAGGACTGTGAATGAGGCTCATATAGAAAACTGTTGCCTCGGCATAGCTACCACATCTGTGGGTTTGTTGCTGAGCGTCTTGTGGTGGTCCTGGCATCATTATAGTCAGCAAGGCCAGGCCAGCATTCAGGAAGAAGAGTTGGAGGATGCCAGCCCATCTCTTTCTTACTGCCTCTTACTGCCTCACCTTCAGACATGTATGGCTGCTGCTTTACTTCTGCCTTCCAAATTTCAAGTGAATGTCTCTTTTGACCAACTCTCACCCAAAATCATGCGGTCTCTGGGAAATGTAGTCTAGTTTCTCCAAATTGCCTCAGAAAGGCCACATCAAATATGGAAGAATGCAACAGTGACGAATTGTGGAACAGCAAGGAATTTCCTTGTATGGAGGTGTGTGGAACCTCCCCCAGACTAAAAATAAATAATTTACAAATAATAAATATACACATAACTACAAAATAATCATAGATATGACTAAATTAAATGAATTAAATCTTAAAGTAAATAATCTCAAAAGACAGCAAGCAGAAGGCTATGAGCTCCTGTGACCTGGTGGTCACTCCACATTGGTGGCACTGAATACAGAACACAGAAGCACAGAGGTAGTCATTAAGCATAACAACACAAATTACAAATGACCTACATATAAGGGCAATTGTGGTAAAGAAAGAATGAGTTGTAAGTAAACAGGGAAAGTATGTATACATAATCCTTTCAAGAATCTTGACTGTGAAATAAAGCATAGAGAAGGAGTAGAAATTAGAAGAGGTAATGTGTGGCTAAGAGAGGTTTGATTTGTGGAACAAGGAAGTGCTATATTTTATTATAAGTACTATAGAAATATTTGATATTTTAAGCTTCGTATATGTAAATTGATAAAAAAAATTTTTAATTTTAAATCTTTGGAGACAGACTTTGGTATAGAATTGAACTATGGTTAAGCCTTAGTTTTCTCTTCTGTAAAAATCAGGTACTAGTACCCACCTCCAAGTGCTGTGTGAATCCCATTAGAAAATCGGAGGTGATTTGCCCCATTCCTGCACATAGTTAGTGCCCAATTTATGGCAGCTTTATGTTAAGAAGGTTTGTATTGCTGTATCCCAAACTCAGGGATCCTAGAACTGAGAGCCACCTGTCCAACAGTCAGTCAGTTTATGAGGTTCCTACTATTTGCCATCATTCTGCAGTAGGTACTGTGGAAAAGTGGTGAATGAAAAAGACACTCAGTCCTCATGGAGGTTACAGTTTAGCAGGAAAGCCCAATATTAGAAAAATCACAAAATATAAATAATTACATGTTTTCAAAGTGGCCTGAAGCACCATTAAGTTACTGAATGAGATTCATCAAGTCCATCACAAATAAAATCCTCACCCATTCACACATCTGATCCTCCATTCATATTCAGATTTCCCAGGAGCACTCTGGTTTCTGCCCTCAGTATGGGACCTTTCCTATTGAAACAGGATAAAATTTAGTACTCACCCAGATTCCATTTTCCTGAAATCAATCATGAAGGCCCAAATCTGAGAACAAAAAGTGTTCCCAGATTCCAAGAATGAGATAATCTAGGTATCCCACATTTCAAGCTTAGAATATTGCCAGCCACATTCTCCTTACAGTAAGGGAGAGGTCCTGGGTCAGCTGAACACTGCTATCACTACTCACCAATCCCACTACCCTAACCATTCCCCAGTATAAGAAGAGAACTAGGAGAAAAGGGGGGTTGGTCTGTTAGTGGTAAATCTCAGGAAGCCACATAAATTAAGAGATGGTAATTCTCTCATACCAATATTGCTGAACCACTAGATGAGCAGAGTTCTAGATACTGCTAAGACTAAAGAAATGGGCAAGAAAAAGAAGGTAGAAAAGAGAGGTCTGCCAATGGAATCTCCTGCATGCATTAAGGATATCATGCATGTTTGATACATTAAAGAATGTGGTTTCTTACTGACTAAGGGGAACTATAGAAGATGACTGGGTTTAATTTACTTGGGATCTCCCATGCCAAGAAATTCTGTAGAGAGAAGAACCTTACACAACCCACCTAAGAACCTGGTAGAGACCAGGTTTTGAGCGCCCACCACTCTGAGTGACATCTGAAACCACAGGTTTCACCAGGAGAGCTCAAGTCACTGGCCTCTCCTATTCCTCCTCCCCAAGACTCACATAGAATGTTCCTAGGAAAAGGGAGAAGGAGCTAATTGAGACTGAGGCCATATACCCCCTTCTCCCACTATTTCAAGTCACTAAAGACAAGTCTGAGTTAGAGGAAGAGAAAGAAAAAAGCTGCAGCTCAAATAAAAGATACAAGTCTTAATACGAACAGGATTTGGGTATTAACCATAAAACTAGAACTGTTTGAATCACCAAAATTGACAATACTAATGGAATTGGGCTATGATGTCAGTAAGAGAATTTGCTACCCAAAGAGATAGGGGACCTCAATAGAACACTGCTCATTATTGCTACTGGAAAACATCATTTTTTCATGTTTATATCCCAATGAGTTAATCCTGCTCAATAAACGGATTTTGCAAATAATTGATCACATTCAACAATATCGCTGAACAAATTTATGGTAACAAACCAACTGATATACAGACCCATTCCCTAGACATTAAACTCCTACTATCTTTCCACTTTATTCCCTCTTGTAAAAAGCACTTGTGTTTACCTCCCCATCCATTCTTCCTTCTGCAGGTAAAAGTCCAGTCATTCTCCATGCTGGACTTCTTGGCAAGTCTTTGTCTTCATCTCCAGTCAGCCCTTAACTTCTGGTGCCCAGCATGGCTTCTTCTTTTGGACTGGTACCATGTCCTTCAGTTTCTGTCTTCTGTTTCCATAGAATCCTAAACCTTATCTAGGACCACCACATACACAACTCTAAAGGGATGCATCCGAATCAGACCTTACATGAATGGCACTGCTGGAGTTTCACAAAGCACAGTCTCAATATCCTCATGTGGTAATCCTACCTTTAAAGTGGACATATGAAAAAATAAGTATTCTTTGTAAATAACTTTATATTGCTACACGAACCAGGAAGTTGTCTTAAAGCCTTAGCACCCATAACATTTTAATAAAACACCTGTTCAAATAATATTTGTTACAAGTTAATTATTTCACTTATGATCCCAGGACCCTGCTTTCTTTAATAATTTATGTGATGACCAGCACGTTAGTTCCTGATGGGTTTGACCCCATGAGGAATATAAGCAAAGTACCTCACATTGTGTGTCCTGCTATTTGTTGTCACATGGTTGTCAAGAAATAAGGGAGTGTCTTTTACATAAAATTGTTTTAGAGGTATGTGAGAAACTGAAAAGTAGGAGTTTGATGATATGAACCTAGAGCCATCACTTATTCCATAATTTGAAGCTCTGGCTAAGCTTGGAACTAATGACTATGAAAATCTTTTGCTTTTCTCTAAATAGGCATGATGTCTCAAATGTATTTAGAAACTTAATCAGCCAGCTTCCTTCACAGAGGAAATCATTGCTTTCCAGATTCCAGAGAGTCTAATGTCAGGGAAGAGTACTATTGAGAAAAGTCCTTTTGAGCTTCCTGTTCCACCACCACCCTCTGTGCCATCACCATGAACATCACAAACACACACACACACACACACACACACACAGAAACACACATACACACATAATTTTGAGCCAATCTGGAGAATGTGGGTAGTTTAGAGAATTATTTGGATATAAATTTATATATTTTGGTCAGGAAGCAAAATAATTCTATAAAGCTGAGTTTATTTTCTTCACCTATACCTCCTTCTAAATTTCTTATCTCAATGAGAGAAAAATATCTTACCGCCCAGTCATTCAAATCAGAGACCAGGAGACCATCCTGTGATCCTCCAGTTTCCTCACACTTTATATCCAATTAGTCAACGAGTCTTATCAGTGACATCTCCTTAACCTTAATCTCTCCCAGCATCACCTTCAGTGAGGCAGCTTCAGTTCAGCACCCATCATCATCTCCTGGATAAAGATGCTCCCTACCTGATCTCTCTGTCTTTAGTCTACCCACTCAGCACATCTACCATTCTGCCCCCAAAGTAACCAGAGAAAGAGTATACTAGCTCCTGAACTGCTTTCACAATAAAGTTTAAATACCATGAAAGCAGAGACTATGCCTGTTTATACATCACTTTTGCCAAGCACCTAGCACAAAGGTACCACAATATTTGTCAAGTTAATGAATACTAGGCCCCAATCATTTGGCCATTGACTCTACTTCCCTATCTCTTATTGTACCATACCCATTGGTCTCATAGCTTCAATCAAGTGAAGACTATTAGTTTTCCCAAAAGTCCACACTGTTTTACATTTCTGGGTCTTTGTCAAGGCCATCATGGTCCCCTTATCCTTCTCCACTTCTAACCCCGCCATCGAAAGTCTCCTGGCCACATGCCCTTTTTTTTTTTTTTTAATTTTATTTATTTATTTGACAGAGAGAGAGAGAGAACAAGCAGTGGGAGCAGCAGGCAGAGGGAGAGGGAGAAGCAGGCTCCCCACTGAACAGGGAGCCAGATGCAGGGCTCGATCCCAGGATCCTGGGATATGACCCGAGCCAAAGGCAGATGCTTAACCGACTGAGCCACCCAAGGCACCCCCACATGCTCCTCTTTTAAAATTCCAGTCCTACTGGATATTTACCCCAAAGATACAAATATAGTGATCCGAAGGGGCACATGCACCCCAATGTTTATAGCAACAATGTCCACAATAGCCAAACTATGGAAAGAGCCTAGATGTCCATCAACAGATGAATGGATAAAGAAGACGTGGTATATATATACAATGGAATATTATGCAGCCATCAAAAAAATGAAATCTTGCCATTTGCAAAGATGTGGATGGAACTAGAGGGTATTATGCTAAGCGAAATAAGTCAATCAGAGAAAGACAAATATCATATGATCTCACTGATATGTGGAATTGAGAAACAAGAGAGAGGATCATAGGGGAAGGGAGGGAAAAACGAAACAAGATGAAACCAGAGAGGGAGACAAACCATAAGAGACTCTTAATCTCAGTTGCTGGAGTGGAGGGGGGTGGGAGGGATGGGGTGGCTGGGTGATGGACATTGCAGAGGGTATGTGCTATGGTGAGTGATGCGAATTATGTAAGACTGATGGATCACAGACCTGTACACCTGAAACAAATAATACATTATTATGGCATTATGTAATGTTAATAAAATAAATAAATACATAAATAAATAAATAAAATTCCAGTCCTACTGCCTCTCCTGGCTGCCTTCCCAACTCTCAAGGAGAATGGACCACTCCTTTTGTGTCGTACTCTCCACTCTTCATATAGTATTCTAACCCCCAAATGCATTTACTTGATTACGTATCTGACAGAAGCACTCCTTTAGCCCCCTCAACTATACTGTGAGCTCTCTGGAGAACAGAACTGTATCCTGGGGAGAAGGAATAAAAGAGGAGAGAGGGAAGGGTAAAGTGCTGAATATGCAAATGAACATACAAATACAGAAACTTTCCCACTCCCTTTTTTTACCCTTCATATCCAACCTGTCACGAAGTCCTGTCAATTCTGAATATCTCAAAAAGCCAGCCACCTGTCTCTATCCCTTAGTTCATTCCCCCAGCATCTGTCACCTGGATTCCTACATAACCCTTTTCCATTTTGTCCTAGCCAAAAGCATCCAGTCATGTTGGTAGTAAGGAAAACAGGGACAAAATACAGTCCAAACTCAGCTCCCAAGATCAAGGTTGAGGGAGCACTGTTTGATCATTTGTCTGCCGAGAGCACATTTTTCTAATTCATATAAGTTGTTTTCTAATTCACACAAGACATATGTGCTAGCAATGTGGCCCTGTTTCCAACCATTCTTCACCCTACGATCAGAGTCTTTAGTCTGAAGTACAAATATGATCCTGTCACTCTCCTTTGCACTTTATGACGTTCAAGCCCCATGATATGACTGAATGCTTTCCATGTTCCACCTCCAGATTACCACTCCCATCTCAGGTCTCACACCTTTTCACACTGTATATACTGGGTTCCATCTACCCTTTATATATTGCAGGATCTATCAACCCCAGGCTGTGAAGTGCTTTTCATTCTCCTGGAAAGTCCCCTCTCCACCACCTCTCCACTTCCACATCCTGCAGTCACAAGGATAACTCATGCCCATGCTTTGAGTCTTAGACTCGGTGTCACTCCCCTGGAAGCAGTCCCTAACTTCTCCAATCCCCCTTCTGATTGGGTTCAGTTCTCTCATATCACCTCATCCTCACCCTCGGCATAACACTTAACCCCTGTGTTTTAATTGACACTTTATTTGTCCCTATTTCCCTCCAGAAGGTGAGCTTCTTGAGGGCAGGAGACAATCTCTTATCACCATTATATCCCCAATGACTATCACCATGCTCAATAAATAAAAGCACAGAGTCACCTGGGCAGCCCAGTCGGTTAAGCATTGAATTCTTGATATCGGCACAGGTCATGATCTCAGGGTTATGAGATTGAGCCCTGCATCGGGCTCTGTGCTGAGCATGCAGCCTGCTTAGGATTCTCTCTCTCCCTTTCCCTCTGCCCTCCTCACCTCCCCCCACGCAGGCTTGCTCTCTCTTTCTCTAAAAAAAATAAAAAATAAAAAAATGAAAGCACAGAATTTGTCTTCTCCAGACTACCAGTTGTAATAAATCCATCCCAGAGCTAACAAAAAGACCACTAAGGGAAACCGGTAGCAACCTTATTGTATGGGCTTAAGCCATAGGAAGACAATATTATACCCTTAGACAGGAATGTTGAGTCACCCAACTAACAAGGAAAAACTATCTTGAACTATATCCTTATTGTTACTGCAATAAAAAATCTTGATTTAACATTTCCTCTTAAGTAATCTTCCAACTAGCCTTCAGCCTCTATTTAGGTTGATTCAAATTTTATATGAATTTACTTCTGCCTAATCCTCCAATACTAATCCCTTCTGTAACCATGTTTATTGTTCAGGGCTTTACTTTAGTCCTTTAAATCTATTTTAAAGATATCAAGGCCAGACTCATTCAAAAGCAACTAAAAACTTATTTCACACTTGAGAAATACAGTCCCTCCCTACTCTGCAGTCAGCTTGTCACTCTTCCTGTACTTCTACATAAATAGCAATAACTTCTCCACCCAGCTGCCTGAATTCAAATCCAGAAGTCATTTCTGTTCTTTGAAAATCCTGATTTTTCATTGCTGACTCCTTCTTTTCACATCTCTGTTTAAATATCTCTATACCTAGGCCTTCTCTGTCAACCTAATCTTAAGCAACAACTTTGTCACCATCATCTTTCATTACAAAATTCTCTGTATAGCTTTTAACACTAGTTGATATATTTTAATGTTCAGTGGAACATTAGAATGTTTATTGTTTATCTTCCCCAATGGAATATAAGTTCCATAAGAACAGTGACCTGTTGGTTTTGCTCACATCATGAACTGTAACTGGACCTGGCTCATAATAAATCCTCAGTAATTAACTATTGAATGAGACAAGGGAAGAATGAACTGGTTATTTTATGTATCTTCTCTTGTATGAGGACATAAAATCAGGTCAAGGAGGGTTGTTTTAAATATTTATGTTATATAATATCCTATCTATAACTTTTCCCATTCCTTCCCATTCCCAAGAAGAAAACTTTGGCTTCTGTCATTGGAAGGAGAAAAATAATATGATCATCTCAACAGATAGAGAAAGCATTTGATAAAATTCAACATCCATTCATTATAAAAACTCTTGACGAAGTGTGTATAGAGGAAACATACCTCAACATAATAAAGGCTTCATAGACAAACCCATAACTAACAATATACTCAACGGTGAAAAGCTGAAAGATTTTCCTCTAAGATCAGGAACAAAACAAAGATTAACACTCTCCAATTTTATTCAACATAGTACTGGAAGTCCTAGCCATAGCAGGGAAGAAAAAGAAATAAAAGGCATTCAAATTGGCAAGGAAGAAGTAAAACTGTCACTAGTTGCAGATGATATGATTTTATATGTAGAAAACCCTAAAGACTCTACCAAAAAAAAAGACTCCACCAAAGAGTGGTTCTATTAGTACTAATAAACAAATTCAGTAAAGTTGCAGAATACAAAATTAATATACAGAAATCTGTTGTGTTTCTAAACATTAATAATGAACTAGTAGAGGGGTGCCTGCATGGCTCAGTTGATTAAACATCTGCTTTTAGCTCAGGTCATGATCTCAGGGTCTTGGGATGGAGCCCCACATCAGTCTCCCCACTCAGCGGGGAGTCTGCTTCTCCCTCTCCCTCTGCCCCTCCCCCTGCTTGTGCTCTCTCACTCTCTCTGTCAACTAAATAAACAAAATCTTTTAAAAAAAAAACTAGCAGAAAGATAAGAAAACAATTCCATTTACAACTGCATCAAAAAATAAGTAAGAACGAATTTAACCAAGAAAGTGAAAGACCTGTACTCTGTAAACTATAAGACATTAATAAAAGAAATTGAAGAAAACACAAATAAATGGGAAGATATACCCTGCTCGTGGACTGGGAGAATCAATAGTGTCAAAATGTCCATAATATCCAAAATGATGTACAGATTCAATGTCATCCCTATTAAAATTCCAATAGTATTTTTCACAGAATTAGAACAAATAATCCTAAAATTTGCATGAAACCACAAAAGACTGATTAGCCAAAGCAACCTTGAGAAAGAAGAATGAAGCTGGAGGTATCACAATCCCAGATTTCAAACTATACTACAAAGCTATAGTAATCAAAATAGTATGGCACAAAAAAATAGACACATGGATCAATAGAACAGAATAAAGAGCCCAGAAATAAACCCATGTTTATATGGCCAATCAATCTCTGACAAAAGAGGCAAGAATATACAATGGGAAGAAGACAGTCTCTTCAATAATAGTGTTGGGGAAACTGGACAGACAGCTACATGCAGAAGAATGAGACTAGACTACTCTCTCACACCATACATTAAAAATAAACTCAAAATGGATTAAAGATTTAAATGTGAGAGCTGAAGTCATAAAAATTCTAGAAGAACACACAGGCAGTAATCTCTTTGGTATTGGCCTCAGCAACATTTTTCTAGCCATGTTTCCTCAGGCAAAGGAATCAAAGGCAAAAATAAACTATTGGGACAACACTAGAATAAAAAGTTTTTGCACAGCAAGGAGACCATCAACAACACAAAAAGGAAACTGAATGAATGGGAGAAGATAAATGCAAATGACATATCCAGTAAGAGGTTCACATCTAAAATATACAAAGAATATATAAAACTGAACATCAAAAAGACAATCTTATTAAAAAAATGAGTAGAAGACCCAATAGACATTTTTCCAAAGAAGACATACAGATGACCAACAGAAACACAAAAATGCTCAACAGCATTAATCATCAGGGAAGCGCAAATCAAAACCACCATGAGATGTCATCTCAAACTTGTCAGAATGGCTAGAATCAAAAGACAAGAAGTAACAAGTGGATGGTGAGGATGTCAAGAATGGGGAACTTTAATGCACTGTTGGTGGGAATGTAAATTAGCGAAATCACTGTGGAAAATAGTATAGAGATTCCAAGAAAAATAAAAATAGAAATACCATATGATCCAGTAATTCCACTTCTGTATACTTACCCAAAGAAAACAAAAACTCTAATTCAAAAAGATACATGCATTCCTATGTTTATTGTGGCATTATTTACAATAGGCAAGATATGGAAGCAACCTAAATGTCCATTGATAAATGAATGGATAAAGAAGATGTGATACACACACACATATATGCACACACATACAATGAAATATTATTCAGTCATTAAAAATAATGAAATTTTGCCATTTGCAACAACATGGATGGACCTACAAGGTATTATACTAAATGAAATAAGTCAGAATGAGACAAATACCATATGATTTCAGTAATTGTGGAATCTAAAAACAAAACAAATGAACAAACAAACAAACGAAAACTGGAAAAGATTCAGAAATATAGGGAAAAAACTGGTGGTTCCCAGAGGGAGGATAGGTAGAGGAATGAGCAAAATAGGTAATGGGGATCAAGAAGTACAAACTTTCAGTTATAAAATAAATAATTCACAGAGATGAAAATTACAGCATAGGGAATATAGTTAATAATATTGTAATAACTTTTTATGGTGATAGTAACTACATTTATGGTAACTACTAAGAATTCAGTGATGTTTATAATGCATATGTTAAAACTTCCAGTTATAAAATAAATAATTCACAGAGATGAAAATTACAGCATAGGGAATATAGTTAATAATATTGTAATAACCTTTTATGGTGATAGTAACTACATTTATGGTAACTAGTAAGAATTCAGTAATGCTTATAATGCATATAAATGTTAAATTACTGTTTTACTCCCAAAACTAATGTAATATTGCATGTCAACTATATTTCAATAAAAACTTTAGTACATACATTTGTAAATATATAAGTACATACATATATAACTTTTGGAATTAGTAGACACAGAATATAGACTAAGAATGTTTAAAGTATTTTTTTAAGTTTAAAGAAATAAAAGGGAGACTTAAAATACATGAACAAAAGCAAGCAGATTTTTTTTAAAGATTTTATTTATTTATTTGAGAGAGGGGGGAGAGAGAGAGAGAGCATGACCAGGGGGGAGAGGGAGAGGGAGAAGCAGACTCCCCACTGAGCAGGGAGCCCGATGTGGGGCTCCATCCCAGGACCCCAGGATCATGACCTGAGCTGAAGGCAGATGCTTAACCGACTGAGCCACCCAGTGGCCCACAAGCAGTTGTTTTTAAGTACCAAAGAGTAAGCCTATAAATAATTTTTTAATTGTAATAAAATTTTAAAATTTCAACAAACAGATTTAAACAGTTTTAAACAATACACAAAAGTTTTGGCCTGGAAGTTAATTAGAAGAAAATATCCAGGTGAGCAGCTCAGAGAGACAAAAGAATGGGGATTTTGAGAGGTTAACAGACATAGAAGATAGAGTGAGGAGTGCTAAAACACATTTAGGCCTCTCCAGAAGGGGAGTAGAGGGAGAAGAAGCAGAAACAAGATGAAAAAAAATAATGAATGTTAAATGTATTGAACTGATTAAAGAACCAATCCAAATATTGAAGAACCCAACTCCAAAAATCCGAGGCAAGATAATAAAAAAAAGTCTAATCCTAATCACATTACAGTGAAAGTGGCAGAACAACAGACAGTAGAATGCTCTCAAAAATAACAATTAGACTGACAGATGACTTCTCAACAGCAACAATGGAAGCCAGAAGTAAGTTGAACATTTGTTTTCATTAAGCAGAGAGAATTGTCAAGCTGGAATTCTATACACAGGAAGCATATTTTTAAGAATGAGTAAAAAGTAAGGATATTTGAGAGAAATAAGAATTGAGAGAAAGGTCATTACTAAGACTATACCTAGGGGTAAGGAAATAACCCTAGTTAGAAGATCTGAGAGATAAAAAGAAATAAAGAGCAAAGTTAGCCAAGAATGTGAGTAAATATAAACAAACACTGATTATTTGTAAACAAAAATAAAGCCTTGTGGTTTAAATATGTGGAATTAAGATATATAAAAATGATAATATAAATTGAAATTCAAGTTTTCTAAGGTCCTTGTTTAACTGGAACAAAAGATTATTTTGTTAACTTTAGAGTTTAAGACAAACATGCATGTTAAAATTTCTAGAACAAATAGAAATAGAGCATATAGCTTCCAAACTATTAGAGGAGAAAAAATGGCAAGGGAACTGTCTGATGGTCTTGAGCCCAGCCAGTTAGCTCAGCTGGTTAAGGCCCACCACAAGGAAGACTGCTTCTGCATGATTTATTTGTATACGGAACAATTGACTTATACAGAGAACATTTTGTTCTATGGCTGGACACTTTGGGCCTTAAACTCAGGTAAAATATCTGTTAAGCATGGATAATTAAATTATTATTTGAGTAGATATCAGAAAATAACGTGTTCCAGCACAAATGTATCACTACTACGTCAAAAACTACTCAGACCACATGACCTCTCAACAATGAGGTCTCTTCATTGACCAAGAGCTATCCCTGACTTCTTAGACCTACTTTATGGAATAGACTTGTGGTATTGGGAACCCCACTGAATATCCTAAATAATAATACTTCCTATTTGAATCGCATTTTGTATATAACTAATAGTACTTATATGATCTCATTCAATTTCCATGGAAACTCTTAGAGGTAGATGTTAATTTATGCTATAAATGAGGAAGTAGAGGCTATACAAGTTGAAATAGTTCGTACAGAGTAAACTAATAGTATATATAGACTTCAAACACCGGACTCCTGGCTGCCTATAAAACTTTAAAATATTCCCAACTTGCCACTTGATTAAATTTTTCCAAAAGGAGTTTAATCATAATGCTTTACAAAATATTTAATTTTCAAGATGCTTATTTTCCTATACCATAAATTGTCTTCCTAACTCATCATGCCTACAATACTTTACTGTATGTGTTTATATGTGTTTGTGTATACATTTCACACTATCCAAATGAGTTCATTTCAGGGAAACAGCAAATATCAATTCCTGATAAATGACTATGAAGAAATGATTCAATAGCTCAATACTGTATCCTTCCCTTGGTTTTCCTCTTCTTTCAAATTTTTTAAACTGCTCCTCATGTCATCCATAAGTATATCCACAAATATAACAAAAAATATTGTTTCCTGGCCGTTAAGGAATGAATGATTAAAATGCCAGCCAAGTGTGGCTTCTTAGAAACTGTTTACTATTTATTAATATTTTTTGAGTATTTTAATGAAGAAAAGATAGCACTAAAATAAAATATTTATTAATTGGTAATTAAATTTTAAGTGATATTGGTTTTACTGAAATTTTAGAAATAAGTATTTTTAAACATCCACTGATTTAGATATATCACAAAGCAAATAAATAAATTGATTCTCCGCAAAATAAATATCAGTTCGTATATATTTTGAATGGCATTAGCCTTGCATAATTTTTTAATATCATACACTGTTAATTTGAAAAATACTGGTTCACTGAGATATGCAAATTTTCCAAATGTTGATATATTTTGTTATACAACATCAAAAACTCACATTAATTAATACCACCACCAACTTCATCAGATAAGTCCTTAAGTACTGAAAAGTGGTCAAATTTGCAATAACACAAGGTTTCCAAAATTCTAATTTTTAAAAGCTCAAACTTTATCATTGGCAATAAATACTGTTAGTTGTCTTCCTCTATGGTGACATTTTTGGAAAAAAAAATCTGCAAAATATCTAAGTCTGAAAAACCATAGTTCATTAGTACTTTTTTTTCAAGTAAAAAGGGTTCTTGTGAAAGGGACTAGTTCTGCATGTGCCTTCTGACCAGGTGGTTTTTCTCAAGTACAAATATCATACTTTGCTATGCAGCAGAAGTGTTATTTCATCACAAAGAATATAAAAAAGATGTGTATTCAGGATTAGAGATTTTAATAAAGTTCATTTTCACTGCTTCATCAATTCCATTCTTAAGTAAAACAGACATTGTTTTATTTATTTTCATTTTTATTTTGTGGGGTCAGGGGCAGAGGAAGAGGGAAAGAGAGAATCCCAAGCAGACTCCCCACTGAGCACAGAGCCTCACGACCCCAAGATCATGACCCTAGCTGAAATCAAGAGTCAAATGCCCAACCGACTGAGCCACCCAGGTCCCCCCACTGTTTTATGCTACAAGTGCATGGAAGTGAAGAACTCAAATGACTATAAGTATAGTTTAGTCTCACTGCTTGTATTTGTGCTAAGGTTCCAACAGTCTTATCCTCTATATGTTTTGCATCACCATTAAATGTGAACACATTAAAAAGTAGAAATAACTTCTTACTATCATCATCAAAAGAGTTTGACCATTCAGATCCTCTGAAAGGGTCTTGGAGATATTCAGGGGTCTGTAAACCACACTTGAGAACCATGGACTTAGATCAATCTGAATTTACATTGAGCTTGAGATGGGAGTGACCTTTATTTCAGCCACATGAGAGCTGAAGATAGCTGAACAAAACTGAAATTCTATTAGCAAGGAGGAAGGGGTAAATGGATATCGAGGCAACTTACAGGGTGTGCTATAGCAATGTAGGAGTTAACAAAGTTGACTTATGATAATGCTAAATACAAAATAACAATAATAATGCAGCCATCAAAAAAACTGAAATCTTGCCATTTGCAACGACGTGGATGGAACTAGAGGGTATTATGCTAAGCAAAATAAGTCAATCAGAGAAAGACAAATATCATATGATCTCACTGATATGAGGAATTCTTAATCTCAGGAAACAAACTGAGGGTTGCTGGAGTGGTGGGGGGTGGGAGGGATGGGGTGGCTGGGTGATAGATATTGGGGAGGGGTATGTGCTATGGTGAGCGCTGTGAATTGTGTAAGACTGTTGAATCACAGACCTGTACCTCTGAAACAAATAATATATGTTAAAAAAAAAAAAAAAAAAAGAAGATAGTAGGAAGGGAAAAATGAAGGGGGGGAATCGAAGGGGGAGACGAACCATGAGAGACTATGGACTCTGAGAAACAAACTGAGGGTTCTAGAGGGGAGGGGGGTGGGTTAGACTGGTGATGGGTATTAAAGAGGGCACGTACTGAATGGAGCACTGGGTGTTATACGCAAACAATGAATCATGGCACACTACATCAAAAACTAATGATGTAATGTATGGTGACTAACATAATAAAATAAAATTTAAAAAAATAACAATAATAAATTGCATAATAATCAAAGTATTCCCTAAATTGAAATAATGTTCAATATTGTAGGAAGAGCAATGAAAAAAATCAATCAAATTAATTACTAGTGTCCAGAAGCTCCACAAATCAGAAACATCTTGAAGATAATAGGGATCATAACTCAATCTTATATAGCCCCGCCTAGCAGAGTGCCTGACACATTAAGTTTGCTGAATAAATGAATGAATGAGTAAATGTGGATTAAGGTTGTTGAATAAATGAATAAATGAATGAACAGATTAATAAATTAAAAGAATGAAGAAAATATCCATAAATGCTGAGCATGAGTATCAGTAGCAAATAGAATGATGTTCTAAAAGTGATGATATGAAAGAAGAAGCAAAGAAAAAGAGGAGCTAAAAAAGAAAATTCTGCGGGAGTATCTACATAGAATTTAAGCTGCGAATTGACTGTATTCTTCAACTTCAAATTTGTGTAACAGTTGGTTAATTCCAGCATAATTTCTATAGGGATTAACTGGGACATCTAAGAATGTACTGGAGCATGAATGGTTAAATGGGCTGAGATAGTTCATAAATCTCTGAATTAGTAACTCTAAGTTTTCATAACAGCCAAAAGAAGATTCCATTATTTAATCTAAAATTGAAACAAGATTAAAAAAAATCTATTGATTCATACAAATTAATCATAGCAATTCACATTCTCTTGAATCTTCTACTGTCAACTACTAGTGTATAATAGAAACAACAAAACTACTTTCACAATAATTTTCAAGGTTGATACTCATTGACTTACCCTTTTGAGAAGTAGTAAAAGTCATATATACTTTAAAAACATAGATTCTGAAACTGGATGACCGGAGTTCAAATTCCAAATTTGCTCCTTCCTGAAAGTGTGATCTAGAGCTAAGTAATAAACTTCTCCATGCCTTAGTTTCCTGAAGCCTTTTCTGATTTCCCTTCATCATATTAAATCTATTCCCCAACTTTTGGCTCCCTAACACTGTATTTGTATCCCTCTTATAGAACTTTTCTACCTTGTATTTCAGTTCTTTTTTATTCTAATCTAATTCATGCTAATGAGTCTGCAAGTTTTCTGGACATAGTGCTTGTGTTTTACTCATTTCTGTAGTCTTTAAAGAGCAGAGCACTAAACCTGGCACATAGGAGCACTCATGTATGTATTTTTTTTTCATATAAATTAAAAGGGATAATGAAAATCAAGGAATATTAACTGAGGGCCTACTATATACTAGGCACTTGTACACCTAAGTGCTTTCACACACGTTATTTCATTTAACCTCCAAACATTCCTTCCAGATAGCTATTATTGTCTGCATTTTACAGTTTAGAGAATTCAGAGTGAGAGAGGTTCAACTAACTAACTAACTAAATAAATAAATCTCTTTCCTCCAAGGAATTTACATATATAGTGGAAGGTAGGGGAGGTACACTATGTATATTAATAAAAACAAATGCAATACAGTTTATATGTAATAAGTGATTCAAATGAGTACAAAAGAAAGAAAGATTATTTTTAATGTGGATAATTTGAGATTTTATGGGTGAGAACACACCTAAGCTGGACTAAAAGTAAAGAATATTATCAATAAATGAAGATAGTCAAAAAACATTACAATGAGCTAAGAGTTTCACTTCTGACAGTTCCTATTCTAGTCTTTTTGGGATAGGCTCAGAGACACTATTCCCCAGTTAAACGCTGGAAGACTATATTTAAAGTCTTACAAAAGAAGCCAGTGAAAATATAGAATATAATTGGAAAAAATTTATAACAAGCTTTGTATTCATAAAATAATATATAATGTTTAATAATAATGGATAATATTTAGTGAGTGCTCATTAGGTGCCAGGAGTCTTGTATGAAGTGCTTCCCAAAGAGCCATACACCTCTTATTAAGAATCATGTGACTGTCGGGGCGCCTGGGTGGCTCAGTCGGTTAAGCGGCTACCTTCGGCTCAGGTCATGATCCTGGGGTCCTGGGATCGAGCCCCACGTCGGGCTCCCAGCTCCGCAGGAAGCCTGCTTCTCCCTCTCCCTCTGCCTGCCACTCTGCCTGCTTGTGCTCTCTCTCTCTGTGTCAAATAAATAAATAAAATCTTAAAAAAAAAAAAAAAAAAAAAGAATCATGTGACTGTTAGTGACCAAGGCAAGGGTCAGCTTTAGATTCATCTGACTCCAAAGCCAGCTCACAATGCTATGTGTACAACTATTTTAAGCTAAGGGACATTGGCAGATTTGTGTTCAGTCCAAAAAAGAAATCTCAATTAAAGCATATTAAGTTTTCACCTGGGTGGCTCAGTCAGTTAAGCGTCTGCCTTCAGCTCAGGTCATGATCTCAGGGTCCTGGGATCGGGCTCTATGTCGGGCTCCCTGCTTATCGGAGAGTCTGCTTCTTACTCTGCCTATCTGCCCCCCCACTCATGCTCTCTCTCTTAAATAAATAAAAATACAAAAATTTTTTTTAAATGTTTTAAAAGCATATTAAGTTTTCAAGTTATATAAGACTTACAGCATTCAATGTTATTTGAAAACTGAAATACACAAGTAGTTATCACAGAAGGTAATCAAAAAACCCATTTTCAGGAGGGCACGTTCTGCATGGAGCACTGGGTGTTAAGCACAAACAATGAATCATGGAACACTATATCTAAAACTAATGATGTAATGTACAGGGATTAACATAACAATAAAAAAAATTTAAAAAAAAAAAGCCCATTTTCTTCTTGATCCATAGTTTACCCTGACCATTGTGCTTATATCACTCCCACCTAAAGGAAGTCTTTGACCCTAATTCATTGCCACTCCCACTCCAGTTCCTTCAATTGTTTTTTGTTTTGTTTTTTAAACACACCTTTTTCATCTGCTCTTTCCTGGTGCTTTTTATTTCAGTTCCTCATCCTTCCATAAAGTGCTTTTCTATGAAAAGATCCCAGGATTGGACAATCTCTTGATGATGATCACCATGACTAACCACCATGATGAGGATGACAACTACACAATCTAAAGAATTACTCAACTCAATGAGTACTTAAGACCTCAACTGTCTTAGAAAGTATGATAAATATGTTCAGCATAATCCCTATTGCTATTTAACAACTTAAATCTTTAGGATAAGGAGGTGAGATAAGGAAGTTCATCAAAATATTTTAGTAATTCATGTTAGATTTATGCAAATATTTTGATCTAGATTCAAATTCCTGAGTTAAGGAGATACATAAATACTCTCCTTGCATTTCCACAGGTTTATTGTAATGTACAATAATGGTGCGCAATCTGTATGTTATTCTGTTCCTAGCTCTACATCTCTTGCCTGGAGTGAAAAGCTCAATGGTAAATTTGAATAACAATGGATATGATGGCATTGTCATTGCAATTAACCCTAAGGTACAAGAAGATGAAAAACTCATTCAAAACATAAAGGTAAGAGAGAAATTTTTATTACACACTTATTTTTATTCCAATAAGTATTTTCCATCCATGTTGCCAAGGCACATACATATGCTCTCACAGAGTTACAACTTTCCAAAACCGCTTTGACAATATTCATCATTTATGTAATATGTATCTAAATTGTCAACATTAACATCTGCTTAGTTTAACTATGATTTCTCATATATTAGTAGTATTAGTCATGCCCCTAATAAATTATTAAAAGGCCAAACTACAGTATTTCTTCAACTTACTAAGCTAACAGAAAGACCTTAGCCCTACTGGAGAATTCTTTTAAAATTTTACTTTTGTAAAGTTATTTTTATAATGTTGAAATAGCTAACCTACACTTAAGCCCTAGATCTTCATTAGACATTTTTTCAGTTGTTCATACTTGTTCAACTCTGAAAAATCAACAAACTCTGATGTATTTGATTTTAAAGAAAATACTCCATATTTTTGAAGTTGATTTACTTCTTAATTTTATTTGGGTTAGTCAGTATAATAAAAACACTTTATATATAGCATTTTAATATATACGATCTTGTTTGATCCTCTCAATAACCCTATGAGGTAAATTATTACCCTTGTTGCATAAATGAGAGAAGCTAATGATTCGTACAGTCTTAAAATAACTGGTAAAACTGGAATGTGAAGCCAATGAGACCTATACATTTTTATTTTCCTTACTGCTTGGTAAAACTTTGCCTTTTATGAACACACTCCATATGAAAAAGTAACTCAAATCTAGCAAAGTGGTTTTTTTTTTCAATTAAAAAGTATAAAATCTACAAAACTTTAAACTCTCAACCCAATTATCAACACCTCTGTTTAATTAAATAAGCAACTTGCCAACAAGCTCCCAGTCTTAATCACCTTTATATCTCACCCAGAACTCATTCCCCTCTCCAGTCCATAATACTGAATGCAGGTCTGGATAGGTAAAAAATAAAAGTTGATTTCTGGGCATGTGAAAATGAAAAGTTTACAGACTAAAGAGATAGAGTAAAATTCAACTTATTTTTCAGTTAGGCTTTGCCAAAATATTTGGGGAAAGGGAGCTTAGATTTGCTTTTTCTTGTTCTTATATACACTTTCATGATCATTTCATTATGAAATTGTTACCATATTTTGTCAGGAAATGGTAACTGAAGCTTCAACTTACCTATTTCATGCCACCAAATGAAGAGTTTATTTCAGGAATATAAGCATTTTTTTTTTAAAGATTTTATTTACTTATTTGACAGAGAGAGACACAGTGAGAGAAGGAACACAAGCAGGGAGAGTGGGAGAGGGAGAAGCAGGCTTCCCGCCAAGCAGGGAGCCCGATAGGGGCTCAATCCCAGGATCCTGGGATCATGACCTGAGCAGAAGGCAGACACTTAACGACTGAGCCACCCAGGCGCCCCAGGAATGTAAGCATTTTAATTCCAATGACCTGGAAGTCAAAATCTGAGTACTTAATGCCAAAACAAGAATCATATGACCAGGTAGGGTATTTTATCTAGCTCCTACACTTATTTTTTCCTGTGCTTCCTAAAACTTAATACTCATAATTTTTTAGCAATTCCTAGCCACTGCTTTAGTAATTAAATTACTAATATTACTTGTCTTAATTTAGATAAAAGAAATCCTTGTTTCTATCACTCTTGTGATGTTTTTGCTTATTCTTCTGCTTTTTAGGCAGATGTCATAGTTGCCAATCCTTACCTAAAATATGGAGATGATCCCTATACACTTTAATATGGACAATGTGGGGAAAAAGGACAATATATACATTTTACTCCAAACTTCTTGTTGATTAATAATTTGCGTATCTATTGGTCCCGAGGTAGGGTTATCTATTTTATACTTCCATTTTTATTTCCATTGGAAACAAATATGACACTGTGATTAATGGTATTTTTAAAGATTTTTTAAAAAGAGAAATAAGTACTGATTAACATCTTTATCTAGAAATATAGTAGTCATTTCAACAAAATTATATTTCTTTGTGTGTGTTTAATAAAAAATAATAAGAATAACAAATTGAAAAAATAAGTAATAAATACTAACCCATTTCAACATTTTTGAACTAACGAAAGTTATCAATTTCTAAAGTTCTTTGACTCAGTTAAGCTAAGGATCTGGGGCAGGGAAACATAAAATACATGGACACTGTATTAAAATATTGTAAATATAAATTTATAAGTGGCAATATTCTCTCATAGGCAGAGTGTTTGTCCATGAGTGGGCCCACCTCCGATGGGGCATATTTGATGAGTATAATGTGGACTGGCCATTCTATGTTTCCAGACAGAACACTACTGAAGCAACAAGTTATCATTTATTGAACAAATTTGTTTTCAAAACTTTTCACTTATTATTTTTAAATTTTCTATACTAGGAAAAAAAAATTATCTCAGTGGTTGAACGCTCATACAGTTAATTGTAATATCTAACCTGCCCCACTGTGTATATGTCCAAATATTTCTGGGGATTCTACCTTGGTATCAAGATCAATCAGGAATTGGGATTCATTTCGGTATTCATGGGGACTGTACTAAAATATGCTATTGTCAGAGGAAAAAGGAAAGAGCTGTAGCCTAAACCTTAAGATACCTGAGAACTGGAGTTCAAGTTCCTATCATATCCTTTATTTCATTTTATTTATTTATTTTCCTTTATTCCATTTGATTCATAACTCTTTTTTTCTCTCTTAGTCACCATTCATTACATCATTAGTTTTTGATGTAGTGTTCCATGATTCATTGTTTGCGTATAACACCAGTGCTCCATTCAATACGTGCCCTCCTTAATACCCATCACAGCGCTAACCCATCCTCCCACCCCCCGCCCCTCTAAAACCCTCAGTTTGTTTCTCAGAGTCCATGGTCTCTCATGGTTCATCTCCCCCTCCGATTGCCCCCCCTTCATTTTTCCCTTCCTACTATCTTCTTTTTTTTTTCTTTTTTTGACATATAATGTATTATTTGTTTCAGAGGTACAGGTCTGTGATTCATCAGTCCTACACAATTCACAATTCTCACCATAGCACACACCCTCCCCAATGTCTATTGAGTCATAACTCTTTAAGGTGAATCTGTTTCATGAAACCAATTAAACTACTAGAGCTTCATGTTAAATATATTTTATTCTTCATTTTATCTTGAGCTTAAAAAAGTATTTTTCATAAGGATAAGTGAGTACATGATTTTTTGAAATATAAATATTTTATTATTATTATATTCCTTAAATATAAATATAATTCTGGGTGGATTTAGACAGGTCCTATTAATAAATAGATGAGATATTTAAATATGGAGTATTTAAAGAGTATTAAAGAACAATAGAAATCAATGTAATTGGAAACAAGTCTTTGGGATAAAAAACATATTAGAGAAAAGAGCTGTGAGAGAAACATGCCTCTCCCCATGTCTTTCATGTTGTTTGCTTTATCCCTACTGAGCTGCATGGAGTCTCATGCAGATAGGGTTCTCACCTCATGCAACTCCTACCTGCATCACCTCCCTTATCCAAACAATGCTTGTTCATTCTTCGAGACTCAGTTTAAACGTTTGTTCCCCAAGTGTCCTTTTCCTCTCCCTCCATTTGGTGTTAAATGTGAGAATGTCCCCAAAGCAATACACATGGCCTTGTCTCACACAGAGCAGTAGTGGTCTATGTAATTTTATTTTCCACACTAGACTTTAAGATCCTCAAGGACTGACTTTTTTTTTTATTCCCCTAGACTTGGGCCTGGCACAGAGTATAGTAACAACAAAGAATGTATCAAATAACAATTTTTTGATAAATCAATGGAATATGAGTAAGTTTTCTTACCAGTCATAAAAAGAGATATATTAGTAAAAACAATTATCTAAAATAACGTTTAATGAACTCCTACTGTGTGCCAGGCACTTTGTTTGAGGCAGTGTAAGTTTCATTTTCAGGCTTACCCCAGAGCTAACCCTCTTGGAATATATGACTCACCATCTCCTTTAATCCTTGCAATACAAAAAAATTTATCTAAGTGGATTAATATCCTGACACTTGATATTAATGCAGAATAAAAGTAAATCCTACAGATAAATAGGAACTCTTTAGAATCTTTTACCCAGACTCCACCCCCCCATCCCCTGCCTGGGACTTGACAATTATCTTACTTATCATAAAGACTAAACAGTTCGTTCGAATGCACAAGCATTTCCATGCAATGTTTATTTTTATTTTCTCCTTCAATCTAGCTCGGTGGTTTTCAAAATGTAAATTGCAAAATGCTATAAACACAAAACCACACATGGTTTTGTATGTATGGTATACACGCATATGTGTATATATGTTTGTAACTACATAGCAATATGTGTGTATGTGTTTGTATCACATACATAGAAATTTAAGAGGGTTTTTAGCATTATGTTGACTCTCTCATCCCCACTAGGAAGCAACTCCTCTGCATCTCTTAACTCATTTCATCTTTACAACATCCCTATAGCTTAGGAATTATCTTTAGTTCAAGGTCACAGGGATAATAGATTTATTGACTACATTAGTGGGCAATGAATGTTAATAACTATAAACTGGCATGATTGTTCTTATTGACATCAATTGTAAATAGAGGCAGGACACTGTGACTACTTCTATCAAAATGGAATGTTTGTCCATGATCTGTAGCAATTATCGTTAAGGGAAACATTGTAGATGCTAGTCTTTTCTCATGATTTCTGGTCTTCATATATAAAAGTAATTTAATTCTTTCATCATAGATGTTCAACTCATATTACTGGCATTAATGTGGTTTTCAAGGAATGTCAGGGAAACAGCTGTATAACAAGGCCATGCAGGCGTGACTCACAGACAGGGCTGTATGCAGCAAAGTGTACATTTATCCCAGAAAAATCCCAGACTGCAAGGGACTCCATAATGTTCATGCAAAGTCTCGATTCTGTAAGTACCATCTTTTTCTAGTTTCACAGAGGAACACTTCAGGAAAAATTAATTAGGGAAGCTGTATTTTCTACTATGAAATTATGTATACCAAAAGAAATGAAGGAGATTACTCAGGCAATTAACTAAAGACCATTTTCTCCAGCCTGTGTCAGGGTTGTCTGGAAATTATTCCACTTTTTTTTATAAACCGGTTTCTTTTCTTCAGAAGTAGAACTGTACCCTTTTCACTGATGTCACATAATTTCTTACAACATCCCTTCCCTCATTTGACTTCTGTGGATTTGTATAGTTCTAAAACTACAACCTTACTTTTAATTCGCTCTTCTAAGTGTTAGTCATTCTACTTTTCCAAAGTAATTCATTCCATAGCTTTGGAAAAGTACTGACACTCTAGATTTTCTAGTACCTTTACACTAAAGTACATCAAGCTATTGCAAAGTGATACTGTTCAAACGTACATGGCTCTGTTTCTACACAACAAACTTAAGGGAAAAGTTCACAATTACCAGTCTGATCAATTATAAAATAATAACACAATAATTCAAGTTTTAAAGCTAATGTTTGACCTGAAATATCTGGTTTCAACATATAAATTTGAGTGGATAAGAACAGGTGCCTTGGAATCAGAAAGACTTGATATCAAAACCCAGTCTGTCATTTTCAAACTGTGTCATTACAAGCAAACTGCTAAATCTGAGATTTAGTTCTCTCGTCTCATAAATGGGAATTATAATACTTCACAGGTTATTGTTATTAGGTTCACAAGAGGTAGAATGAATAAAGCATGATCACAGTGCTTAGCACAAGTGAGTACAAAATAAAGTTTTAGTTTTTAAAATTTATAAAATATTTGGATAATAGTCAATTGTCTCTTTCCCTGGATAAGTCCAATCTTAATTAATGTAAACATATTGTAGTTACCTAATGAAGGTTTCTAAGCATGTAAAAAAGATTTTTAAATATGAAAGTTATCAAAAACTAATCGAAATAAAGTATACTACCTCTAGATAGTAAGACTAACTTATTTAAAAGAAGCAATATTCCATATACCAAATCACTAGCAACAATACTTCTTTGGGTAGAGGTTTGTAAAGGCTTATTATTTCCAATAAAATTTAAAATTGTTTTAGAGCCCAGGGCATTAGTGATGAAGAACTTGAATCAAAATATAAACTTACTATTTGCTAAAACTCTTAAAAGAACCTAATTAGATATTTAAGTAGAAGTTGTTTTCTAGTCTAAAAAAAGTCCCTTCTAGAAATAGTTGAAATACGAGTCAAGAAAGTTCACTTTAAGCTGCTGTCAGAATTCAGCATCCAAGTAGGGATCAGATCATGTGATACGAGAGGATAATTGGAATATGTACTGTCTATACCAAGCTATAAATCCCAAAAGCATCTTTCAGGAAATAACTCATGCTGCCTACCTGAGAGACGAATAATAATGAAGAAGATCATATAGCTGAAATATGGATGGAACTAATTATATAAGCCATGTCTCAGAGATAAATACTGAACATCTTATCCAAAATAACACCAACTTCTAATTATCATAACACAGATTAAATAAATTGCATAGCATCTGTACCCCGGGCATCAGCTCACCCAAGAGAGATATGACCTGAAACACCGAATGTTCAATTCCATGATTTCCTTCCCTTCAACTTCATTATTTCCACTTCATGCCCAGCACTGTGTTAGGAGCTGGAAATACAGAAATAATTAAAGATAACTGTTCTTGACAGACTCAGTTTAGTGAGAAAGGTAGAGAAATAACAAAATATATATATGAATATAAAGTACGAAGCGATATAAACCAAGTGCTAGGGAAGTACAGCAAACATCTCCACCTGGAGGTCAGAAAATTGTTTCTAAAGAGATGAAAAAAATTGTATTTGAAAAGGAATGAGTATGAACTTGCCAAAGCAGGAATAGGAAGGGCAATTTTAAGTAAAAACAAAAAAACAAAAAACAGTTTATAAAAGCAAAGAGTAGGGAAAAGTGCAGGAATGCCATGCATGATTGTACAAGTTGAGCACTGCCCAAATTATCTGCATCATGGTCACTAAAAATTTTAATATTTATTAGAACAATTTTCAGGTAAATAGCAGTAAAAAAGAAAAGAAAAGAAAAGAAAACTTGAGAACAGGTCACCTTTTTCTAATTTGCACAAGATTTCCTGTCTCTTCTCCCATTTGGGTTAGCAAAGACCCTTGTGAAGATTTCTAGCATACTCTAAGAACAGGAAAAAACTCAGTGTGGTATCAGCAGAGGATGGTGAAAGCAAGGAGAAGGAAACAAGATTGAAAGAACAAACTGGAACCTACAAAGCTAAGGTATTTGGATTTTATCTTAACAGCTTCAGATTGGTGATATGATCAGCTTACTTCTTTCAGGAAGATAACTGTACTAACAGTGAGGAGGAAAATGGAGTGAGATGACAGGAGGCAGAGAGATTAGCCAGAAGGCTACAGCAATAGGCAGATCAGAGACCTGAAGTCTCTGAATAAAGGCAGTGGCAGTGGCAGGGGAAGAGGGACCAGATTTGATGGGCATTTCATATCAGCACTTTGAATGAAACTGTATTTTTCTCCCATGCAATGAACTCCTTCTGGGATATGTCAATAGTTCTGAAGTCATTGTCAATCATCCATATTAGAAGGAAAACAAAATCTTAAAACTTAAATAAAAGGTATTCAAATTTAATAATTTAGTTCTAAATTTGAGCTTACATCTGGAAACTCTATATTGGGAGGGCATTTTTAAACATGCAATGCCACTTATAAAAATATTTCTCAGGGTGCCTGGGTGGCTCAGTCGGTTAAGCATCCAACTCTTGATTTCGGTTTAGGTCATGATCTCAGAGTCCTGGGATTGAGCCCCAGGTCAGCTTTGTGCCCAGCAGGGAGTCTGCTTGAGGATTCTCTCTCTCCCTCTCCCTCTGCCCCTCACCTAGTTCTCTCTCTCTCTCAAATAAATAAATCTTTAAAAAATATTTCTAATAAGCTGAGGCTTACTGCAAGATGAATTCCTTCTTGAATGCTGCATTAGTTTATGGGAACATTTTTCCAAGTTACTAAGTTTTCAAAACTTGGAGAATTTTCACAGATTCTACAGTAAGGAAACATCATTTGGCAGAATTGCTGGCTACAACTCACCATTTGCAACTGAAAGAGCGGCAATCAGATTTCCTCATTTTCTCCCTACATTTTCATTACTTTCTCAGTAGTATTATTTTATGTCAGAGCTCACTAGAGCCAAAATTAATCCAGCTTGTTAAAATATCTGTTCTCCGGGCGCCTGGGCGGCTCAGTAGGTTAAGCATCTGCCTTCGGCTCAGGTCATGATTGAGCCTGCTGCGGAATTGAGCCCTCTGCTCCCTGCTCAGCAGGAAGTCTGCTTCTCCTTCTCCCTCTGCCCCTCCACCCCACTTGTGCTCTCTCTCAAATAAATAAATAAAATCTTATAAATAAATAAATAAAATATCTGTTCTCAAGTTTTTTGGTCAACTATAAAGATATAGAAAACACTTCGGCAATTAAAGAAGGTCATTTTCTTTATCCCACTTTTAAAGGGCAGCTAGAAATTATTGCAAATCCAGTCCCTTTTCTACTAAACTTAATTCAAGCTTGAGTCACCCAAAGTCCAGAAGGGAAAATAAGAAGTTAAGTTAAGCAGTTGTACCAGCCACACGCTTCCCCCACCTGCCATGATCTATGATCTCCCTATACCTAAAAGAATCAACAAAAAAACTTTCCAGTGATGGTTTCACCTTGCTTCCTCTCTACTGAGGTATGCAAAATGGATGTGAGATTGTTAGATTATGAAATAATTTTTAATTGTCAGGAGATAAAATCTCTGGAGGATGTATGTGGCAGCCAGCTGCATATTTGGAAAGGAAAGTAACGCTTACCAATTATTGTAATAGTGTTTTCTAATTGATTTTTTTCCAGGTAACTGAATTTTGTACAGCAAAAACTCATAATACAGAAGCTCCAAACCTATAAAACAAAATGCATAGTAGCAGAAGCACATGGGATGTAGTTATGGACTCTGATGATTTTTGGAATGTATCTCCCATGAAAGGAACAGATCCACCACCTCATCCTACATTTTCATTGCTGAAGTCCAAAGAGTGAGTAGTCTGTTTGGTACTTGATAAATCTGGAAGCATGAGTTCGGTAAGACATTTATTTGTCAGCTCTCTTAAATTAAGTAGTTAAGCTACTAGAAATATAATTTAATCTTAGGTTTAATTCTATTAAGCTACCTAAAATATATATTTATTACTCTAATAACTTTTAGTACAATGATTCTACATGGACAAGTACTAAGAGATAATACACTAAAATAAAAATAATTGTTATATTAAGATGATTGGATGATGCATTATGTTTATTCTTTAACTTTGAGTTCTAACAAACTAGAAATACTATAACTGAACAAAAAAAATTTATCCATAATTCCACCATTGAGCATATGTCATTCCAGTCTTTTTTCTGTTTGTGTATTTGTTTTTCCTCCTCAAAAATGTGATTATATTTTGTATAATATTTTATAATATGATTTTTTTACTTACCATACCTGAAACACTCCCTATGGAAAAAACGATTTCATGATATAATTTTTAATGATTATATCATATGCACATACCATAATTTAGTCAGCCTCCTGTCATTGGACATTTTAGAGTTTTCAACGTGTTATAAAAATTATGCTGCAATGAACATTTTTGTACGCATTTTTAAATTATTTTCTTAGCAGAAATTCCTGAATATAAAACTGTTAAATAAAAAGGCATAGATTTTTAAGGCTTTACTAAGTATAACATGACTGATTTTTCCATTTTTTCTTTAATATTATTTCTTTTAATAAAATAAAGGGGGTCAAACTCTAAAATACAGTAACCAATACTATCAAGATCTCTGGCCCATGAACAACTTTGTCTTTCACCAATCTGTCAAGATTTGAGGAGACTCGGGAATTGTTCAGATATCTTTATCTTATCTCTTTCGAATGAATCAAGCAGCAGAACTATACTTGCTTCTAATTATTGAAAAGGGATCTTTGGTTGGGATGGTCACATTTGAACGTTTTGCTACAACCCAAAACTACCTAACAGAAATAATTGGTAATAATGCTTACGAAAAGATCACTGCAAACCTGCTTCAAGAAGCTGGTGGTGGAACTTCAATTTGCAGTGGTCTCAGAGCAGGATTCCAGGTAAAATAAAAATACTTTTCTAAATATCATTTGCCATTTACCATTGCTTTTATTTTTACCCCACTATCTTTGAACAGGGTCATGAGTTCATAGGTCCCTTATCTAAATGGTATATTTTTTAAAAGACTCCCCTACTGTCTGTTGCTTACAGCTGGGTAGCCTCTCTGAGTGTGGTTATTCCACCAATGTACTCTTGAGGTACTGAGTTGCATTGGTGAATGGTTAAGCAAGGGAAGAAAACTCCAGCGTGCACATTATCACTGCAATTTTCTTGAGGAGCTCACCATTTCTTTATCACTCCCACCGTCTGAACGACTATCAGTAAACAATAATGCTGTTGAGGGGGCTGTGGAAGAGGGAAACTATCACTGTTGCCAGGCTATAAAGAAAACCCGAGTTCATCAATTAAATTGACAGTTAAAAATCACAAGGATAGGGCGCCTGGGTGGCTCAGTTGTTAAGCGTCTGCCTTCGGCTCAGGTCATGATCCCAGGGTCCTGGGATTGAGCCCCGCATCCGGCTCCCTGCTCAGTGGGAAGCCTGCTTCTCCCTCTCCCACTCCCCCTGCTTGTGTTCCCTCTCTCGCTCTCTCTCTGTCAAATAAATAAATAAAATCTTAAAAAAAAAAAAAAAAATCACAAGGATAGTTCCTCAGGCAGGATAGTACCAAACCCAAGACACACAGGTGGAAGTTTAATGAAATAAAAATTGTGAAATAAAATATTGAGAGCAACTTTTCAGCACTATATTAACCTGCCTTACGGTATGCATTTGAATTTCTTCCAACCTGTTTAAGCCTATTTATTGTCATTTTTTAAGTCACAAAAACAGAAAACTGCTTTCATTCACTGACCCTCCCATTGCTTCAGCTAAAAAAAGTAGAGATCATTACCCTTTTCCAGGCCACTAATTAATGCTATCTCTTAGCTTTCTCGTGGAGTCTATTTTTTACAAAGCATATTGGTTCAAGGAGGCACGCAGGCTTGGAGGATGTATGTGGCAGCCAAACCTGGGATCTCAGGCAAACCTGGGATTCTGGCTCTATTATTTATTAGCTAAATGACCTTGGGTAAGTTATCAACTCAGAAAGTCTGTTTACTCAACTAAGGGAATGTGGAAAATAACAGTACCTATCTCATTTAATTATGAGAATTATGTAAGATAAGTACTCAAGAAAGGACTGCTATTATTATAATAAACAAAATTCTTATATATGTCTATTCACTTCTAAAATATGATAGTATTATATCTTGGGAATGTGTCTTAATGTTTGAACATATTGGTTTGTATGTTTTTCTTAATATATCTTGATATATATCTATGGATATTTTGACCACAGAGTTTATTGCTGAACAGATTATGTTAAGTCACATTCAAAGTTATAAATATCTCTTAATTACTTTTAAAATGAAACCATAGCGGGGCGCCTGGGTGGCTCAGTCGTTAAGCGTCTGCCTTCGGCTCAGGTCATAGGTCCTGGGATCAAGCTCCACATTGGGCTCCCTGCTCCGTGGGGAGCCTACTTCTCCCTCTCCCTCTGCCTGCCACTCCCCCTGCTTGTGTGCTCTCTCTCTCTGTCAAATGAATAAATAAAATCCTAAAAAAAAAAAAAAAATTACTGAGCACCTTCCTATGTGGCAGGCATTGTGCTAGATGCTGTAGCTAAAAAAATAAGACACCATCCTTGTCCTCAAAGAATTTACAGTTAAGTAATAAAGACAGGTATGTTAAGAGATAGTTCTAACATTGCATAATGTCTCATCAATTTTAAAATGACACCAATAAAACAAGCTTTTTTTCACTAAAAGCTGTTACTTTTTCAATGTCTACAATCAATATTAACCCCTCTATAGCTGCAAAATGAAATTACAAGATAAAGAATAGACATAGCATTATGAAAAGTCACAAAATTACTTTCTTTGTAGGTAAAATTATACTGAACCCACCCAGGGCCTAAAGTCAAAGATACACATGTCAGAAGCTAAAGTAGAAGACTTCAGCCGACTAACCTCTGGAGGGTCATTTACTGTATCAGGAGCTCCTCCTGCTGGTAGTCATACTCATGTGTTCCCACCTGGCAAAATCACAGACCTTGAGGCTAAGGTTAAAGATCACATTCAACTTTCATGGACTGCCCCTGGCAATGTCCTTGATAAAGGAAAAGTAAGTTTCATATTATGTTTTAAAATATATAAAAGAAATCCCTTTGGCTTTCATTTGCTAGGAATTGTCTAATGTCCTACTTATAAATAACACTACTTATAAATAATTTGGCCATGGAGTCTGAATAAAGTACAAGGCTGAAATACCTCATTCGTTCGAAGTTCCTTATAATAAATTGTCCTCATTCTAGAAAGTTGAGTCACTTTTATCTATATTTTAAACTGAATTTAACTAGTATTTATTGAATGCCTATCATATTCCAATATTGTGCTAGACTAGTAGATTCTTTTGCGATAAAGCCAATCTTGCTATTTTCCCTTAAAGGTGGGAAAATGAAAGCAATATACAATATCAATATATACAATTTCTCAGAGGTTGTCAGAGCTGAAAAGCCCCATGTTCAGTATTCTTTCTCCTGGGTTACAAAAAACCTCTCACTGTATACTCTCAAAAGAAAAGATGCTTTTTAATCTTTCATTTCCTATATAGCATTTTTCAAAGCTGTATTTCTTTTTATCATATTATATAAGGAAAAAATCATTCTAAAACCAAAGAAAACAGAATACCCACAAAGAGCTCTTTTGCACTTCAATGTTGAAAACTCTTATCATGACAACTTTTGAAATACATTATTTTTTCATGCTATGATCCGTAAAGATATAGCAGAATAATAAAAAAAAAAAAAACCTCCACTGAAAAAGCCACAGATAAAATTACCTGACCAAATTTTTAATTCTGAATTCAATTCAGTCAAGATGGTGCCTTTAGTTCAAGATTGGGTTCATAATAAATGCCCTCATGCTGATTGTAGGAACCAAAAGAAGAAGAAAGATTGCATTATTATCTGGACCCTGGGAGATAAGAACTTCACTATGTTTAACCATAAATGCCTAAAATTAGGTGGAATCTAATCTCTCTTTCCTTGTGACAAATAAGAAGAGGTTGTAGTTGCTATCAAATGTTACCATCAAGCATTGCAAAAGAACGTAGTAGCAGTATCTCAAAGAATAAATGAATAACTATATAATATCCAATGAAGTTCTTAAATTCTCAGGGACCCAATTTCCATACCTGTCAAATATAAGAATTACTAGGTGACCTAGTATTAAAGTATTAAACAAGTATATATAATTCTATATTCTAATATTTTATAATTCTATAATTCTATCACTTGGGGCATCAACTTAATACCTATATTGTTGGTCAACAAGTAATGAGGTCAAATACAAACCCAACACAGTGCCAGATACTCTAGTTGATACAAAAGGAATATAAGACATACCATTTGTCCTAAGACAAAGAATATGATCTAATTGGAAAGATAAATTGAACTTCCATAAAATAATCTAGAAAACTCCATTCCATGCAATAGGAGTTCGTGGCAGAGAGTCATCAGGGTGGATAAAATATGAAAACAAGTCTTCATGAAGATGTTGGACTTCCTGTTGGGCCTTGAAGAATAAGTACAACTTGCATAAATAGGGAGAGGGAGGCACATACAGGGAGTCAGACAGGGAGAGAAGGAACCAAATAATATGATCAAGGTCAAAAAAGCAAAATTTCACAATAAAATATCTAAATTAAAATAAAAGCTAGATGATAGATAGATAGATAGATAGATAGATAGATAGATAGATAGATAGAACCACCTAAATGGAATGCAGGGTGTGTGTGAAGAGTAGTAAAACGGATTGATATGGCCTATTATTAAGAAACTAGAATGTTAAGGCAGAGGGTCAGAATTTTTTTTAAAATCACTAAATCGAAGTTATTTACCACACACTTAAAACACTTTCAACATTTCATGAAAAAATAGTCTTCACTTCAAAAAAAGACATTTGATGTTTTATTCATGGCATTTCAGAATGTGAGAATATATTTTTATAGGGGCGCCTGGGTGGCTCAGTCATTAAGCATCTGCCTTCGGCTCAGGTCATGGTCCCAGGGTCCTGGGATCGAGCCCCGCATCGGGCTCCCTGCTCAGCGGGGAGCCTGCTTCTCCCTCTCCCACTCCCCCTGTTTGTGTTCCCTCTCTCGCTGTCTCTCTCTCTGTCAAATAAATAAATAAAATCTTTAAAAAAAAAAAAAAAGAACATATTTTTATATTGATAGCTCTGGTAGATCTCCCAAAAGAATTCTGGAATAAAAAAATTATGTCAGCATCTTCCCTTCTTTTCTTGACAAAGTTATAATAATAACTAATATTTCAAACATTTAGGTCCCAGACATTCTGCTAAACACTTTTCATGCATTATCATATATAATTCTCACCACTCAAGTAGTAGGCATTCAATAAATATTTGTTGAATGAATTGAATGACTGAATCTCCATTTTATAGATAAGAAAACTGAAGGTAAAAAAGGTGAAATATATTTTTCTTTGTTACACAGCTAGAAAGTGTAGAATTAAGGTACTAATCAAAGTCTGCCTAAGCTCTTAAGCACATTTTAATTAGTACACATCCTAGCCTCTCTGCTTCCTTTTCCCTTTATCCTTATCCCTGTCTCCCACTCTACTGATCTCCCACTCCCCTCTCCTATTACTCCCTCTCAGCTTAATGAGAAATAATACAGTTGTGGGGTACTGAATATCTTTCCTATACTTGAATGTTATTGTGTTCCTTGTTCTAAAAGTAGATTCAGATCTTTAGATTTCTATTTCTTTAAAAAAATCTAGATTTCAGGGCAACTGCCTTCGGCTCAGGTCATGATCCTGGAGGCCCGGGATCGAGTCCCGCTTCGCGCTCCCTGCTGAGCAGGGAGTCTGCATCTCCCTCTGACCCTCCCCCTCTCGTGCTCTCTCTCTCTCTCATTCTCTCTCTCAAATAAATAAAATCTTTTTTTTAAAATCTACATTTCATTATTTAGTACTATAAGATTTTGAATTAATTTTTTGGTTAGATAACTAGATTAAAAACCGCTCACATATTTGTTCTTAAAAGAATGAAGATGGAATAACCATATAAAACCCACATCTATGATTTCCATGTCCAAATCCTAGTGTACATTTCTGATGGGCCCCTAAGTGTAAGAAAATATGGTGGTAATAAGGCATCCTAGTGATTTTAATATACATGAAGTATCTATTGTTTTTCAGCCAACAGCTACATTATAAGAATAAGTGTTTCCTAGATCTCCAAGAAGATTTTGACAATGCTGTTTTAGTGAACACTACTAGTCTGATACCTAAGGAGGCTGGCTCAATAGAAAATTTTGAATTTAAACCAGAACCTTTTAAAATAGAAAATGGCACCAAATTCTATATTGCAATTCAAGCCATCCATGAAGCTAATCTCACCTCAGAGGTTTCTAACATTGCACAAGCAACCAAGTTTATTCCTCCACAGGAATCCAGTGTCTCTGCTCTGGGTACCAACATTTTTACAACCAGTTTGGCAATTTTGGGACTAGCTGTGATTTTATCTATATTTTAAACTAGGAAGTGTATTAGAAATAATATTCAATATATAATACTTGATTAACATTTATTTAGAATTTAACTTGCTATACTTGTCTATAACAAAACTCTTAGTAAATGTACAAAGTTGTAAATTTCCTAACTACTTGAGTTCATTAATACTAATTAATAAACTAATTAGTTGCTAAATGTAAATCAAAATGAATATACTATTTCCTATCTTTGAAAAATCCATTTATTAACTCAATAAAAAAAGAAAATGCATATTTGTACTTGAAGGTATTTCAAGAAACATTTTCAGAGTGTACTACAAATTCATTTGGTATATTAACAAAATCAGAATTCAGCCAAGCCATTTGAAAAATATTTATATATCCACAACAAACATAATTTTATGGTAGAATTATTTAGGTTTCATTCTTGCTTATGAATGAATACTTCATGTTTATATAAACTATAATCAAAATGGACAATAAAGATAATTTTTCAACGAGAAAGGTCTAAAACAGTAAGGATGTCAAATTTGTTTTTTATTATTGATTGACAGTGGTATACCAAAGTTTTGACCCTAGGTATGAAATGACTATTAGATAGCAAGAATGTTTTTTTGTATGTATTGTGAAACATCACAATAAAGTCCTATTTATATTCTGAGACATTATAAGGTCCTAAGATTATCATCACCATGATGCCCCATCAGGGCAGGGCTTTTTTTTTTTTTCATTGCTGTATCCTCAGCTTCTAGAATAGTACTTGACACATAGTGGATATCCAATAGATATTTATTAAACAAATTAATGAATGTAGGGGAGTGGGAGGGATGGGCAAAATGGATAAAGGGGAGTGGGAGGTATAGGCTTCCAGGTATGGAGTAAAGTCACAGGAATAAAAAGCACAGCATAGAGGGAAAAAAAGAAAAAAATCAATAAATATTTTCATACCTTCAAAGAAATCCAAATTTGGCCTGCGACATCAAGAATATCCACAAAGTATGATGTGCACATGGTATTGTGAGGACTTGATATAATGAAAACTAACCACTTAATAATGGTGATCTGAATCAACACAAAGCCTTTCAGAAACTTAACTGTATTATGTCAATCAAATTTGTAACTCTCTAATAAAATGTAAATTCAGTTAATATAGCAATAGTGTGATTTTTTTTCTAAGAAAGACAAAGAGTGACTGTTATATTAGAAGAAAATCCTTTGTTTATAGGCATAAAGATTTTTAAAACTCCTTGACTGTCTGAAAGGAGGAAGCACTGTGATATATCTGGAAAAGTCAGGGGAAAAAAACCACAAAACATTAGCAAACCAAATCCAGAAGAATATATAAAAAATAATAAGATATAATAAAAATAAATAAAATGAATTTAAATTTTTAAAAAAAAAATGTGTTATAACCAAATTGAATTTATACCAAGGATCCAAAGGTGATTTAATATTAGAAAATTAACACAATTCATCACATTAATATATTAAAAAGAAAAATTATCATCTTGATACATGCATAAAAGTATATTATAATTCAACCATTCTTCATTAAAAATGAAACCTTTGAAACTTTACTAACCTGACACTGTGAACCTTAATGTCTAAATCCTGATCGTTTAAATATAAAAAGAGGCATTACATCTTCAAGTATGGATATGAAATTAGACACCAGAGAGGGAAAATTCTAAATTCCTAAGAAAATAAATCACTTAAGAGTCCATAAATGATTAAAAAATTTTTGTTAACTATGAAAGTCTCAAAGGGTCAGGAGATAACTTGTTCTTATCTATATGGCCACTATACTAAGAAAGATTCATAGAACTTTAGTAGTCAGTTAGGAAAGATTCCTATGCAGAAAGGAAAAAAAAAAAACAGAATAGAAAATACAATAATTGGAAAGAAACATATATAAAACTGGAATTATCTGTAGGTGACATAGAAAATCTAATAGGATTAACAAATAATTAAAACTAGTAGGAAAGTTCTGCAAAGTTACCAGACACAAGGTCAATTTATAAAAATCAACAGCACTGGTCTCACATGTAAAGAGCTTAGGGGTCATCATCCCATCCTCACAAAAAGAAAAAAGCTAAATAACTGAAAATCAACAATTCTTTTTAGAGCCATCAGAAAAGTAAGGTCACACTGCAACTACTTTCCAGATAGTGTTAGGAAAACTAGCTCAATACATGGCATGTATAGGAACAGCTGCAAATGAATAACAAAAAGACAGGAAACCTCAATAGAAAAATAGGCAGAGGACGTAAGTAAGCAAATCATTTAAAGAAAGTTCAATGACAAATAAGTGTAGCAATCAGAGAAATGCAGTAGAATCAGAGAAATACCAACTGTAACAATATTGAGAGACACCTTAACATCCATCAGATTAATAAATATTAAAAATCAGATAACACCAGTTGTAGGTAAGAAAGTAAGGAAATAAGATTTCTCATCCTCTACTGAAGGAGTGTAACTGAAGCAGTATTATGGAAAATAATCTGATGGTACTTAATGAATTCCATATACACATTATCCCATGTTTCAACAATCACACACCTGGGTATAAACATCAAAAAAACTAGCACACAAATCAAAAGGCAACTTACATGAGGATATTTACCACAGTATTATTTTGTGGTTACAGAAAGTTGAAAGTTACTTTAGGTGTCCATCCCTAGAAGAATAGATAAATACATGCAATGGATACAGAACCTGAAATACTATACTACACTTAGAAATAATATAGTAGATGCATACACAGCAACAAAATAGATCTTAAACATATAGTGTTGAGTGAAAAGAGTCAAAACAAAGTACGATCTATAAGACAATACCATTTTTATAAATTAACACAAAGATGTACACAAAAAATAACATTTTATTTTATCAGGATATATTATAAACACCTTAAAGCAAAAGGCTTTCAGGGTAAGAGAAATGGAATAGGGTTGTGGATAGTGAAATAAAAATAAGTAAAATGATACAATGGAGGAGCCATCCACCAATGATGATAGGGTATCCTCAATTAAGAAGAATTATTAATTGAATTCTATGCTTGAGTTCCAAATGAAATGAAGAAACTAACAATAATAAAAAAGTAAAGCTCATAATAATAACAAAAAAGAAACCCTATCAAAGCAACTCACCACATTAATGGATTAAAGGAAGAAAAATTCTGACTATCTCCATAGATGCAGAAAAGGCATTTGATATATTCCACCACCTCTTCATGATTCTTAAAAAAGAAAAACTTGGAGACTCGCAAACTGGTAGTGGTGGGGAAAGGACTTTAGTGCAGCCCCCAGACAGAATCCAGGAGCTGCGGGTGCACCGTGGGAACTGGGGCGGCTCATGGTTTTAGAAGCACAAAGGGCAGAGACATGCTCCAGCCCTGGGATCGACCTCTGGGAGAATTGCTGTGGGCCCACATTACTGTGGGAGGCTACGGTTTTTAGCAGCGCAGACAGAAACGGAGACTGTGTGTCCTGGAGAGCTCAGTGAAGAGCAGACTAAGATTTCTCTGCTCTGGGTCAGAGGTTTGGGTGCAGTCCTTTCTGCTCTGATTCTTAGAAGAGACGCAGAAAGCTGCCAGAGAACAAAAGCTCAAAAAACCGATTTCTACTGAGCCCACCCAGCCCCCCCACAGGGGGCAGGACAACTCTGCCAAGCAGGGTTGCATGAGTAACAGCACGGCAGGCCCCTCCCCCAGAAGACAGGCTGGAAGAACAAGGGGACGACAACCCTAGAGTCCCTATAAAGACAGGTGCATCTTGCTTGGGTCGTGGTTAATACTTTGGACTCTGTACATTCCCTCAACCACCCCTCAACAGAATGACTAAGAAGAGGAACCCCCAACAAAGAAAAGAATCAGAGACTATGACCTCTGCCACAGACCTAATGGATATGGATATAAGCAAGATGTCAGAGATAAACTTCAGAGTAGCAATCATGAAGTTGATATCTAGGCTTCAGAAAAATATTAGTGATAATATAAAATCTCTAAGGGCAAAAATGAGATCTAATCAGACCAAACTTAAAAATGCTATGAATGAGATGAAGTTTAAACTGGATACCCTGACAGCCAGGGTAAATGAGGCAGAAGAATGAATTAGTGGGCTAGAAGATAAGATGATAGAAAAGAAGGAAGCTGAGGAGGCTTGGGATAAACAGCTAAAAGCCCAAGAGATCAGACTGAGAGAGATTAATGATGCCATGAAACGTTTCAATGTCAGAATTATTGGGATCCCTGAGTGGGTGGAGAGAGAGGACTAGAAGATATATTTGAGCAAACTGTAGCTGAGAAGTTCCCTAATCTGGGAAAGGAAACAAGCATTCATGTCCAAGAGGCAGAGAGGACCCCTCCCAAGATCCATGAGAACAGACCAATGGCCCGACATATAATAGTAAAACTTGCAAATCTTAGAACCAAGGAAGCAATCCTGAAAGCAGCTAGGCGGAAGAGATTTCTTACATACAGAGGGAGGAACATCAGAATAATGTCAGACCTGTCCACAGAGACCTGGCAAGCCAGAAAGGGCTGGCAAGACATATTCAGGGTACTAAATGAGAAGAACATGCAGCCAAGGATACTTTATCCACAAGGCTGTCATAAAGAATGGATGGAGAGACGAGGAGCTTCTAGGACCGGCAGAAACTGAAAGAATATATGACCACCAAGCTGGTCCTGCAAGAAATATTAAGGGAGATTCTATAAAAGAAGAAAGACCCCAACAGTAATATAGACCAGAAATTTACAGAGACATTCTATAGAAACAGGGACTTCACAGGCAACATGATGGCACTAAAATCAGTCACTCTCAACGTGAACAGCTAAACGCTCCCATGAAACAGCACAGGATTGCAGACTGGATAAAAAGACATGAACCATCCATATGCTGTCCAAAAGAGACTCATTTGGAACCTAAAGATACATCCAGACTGAAAGTGAGGTGATGGAGGACCATTTTTCATGCCAAAAGACCTCAAGCTGGGGTAGCAACTCTCATCTCAGACAAATTAGATTTTAAGCTAAAGACTGTAGTAAAAGATGCAGAGGGACACTATATCATACTTAAAGGGTCTATCCAACAAGAAGATCTAACAATTGTAAATATCTATGCCCCCAACCTGGAAGCAGCCAACCACATAAGCCAACTGTTAACCAAAAGAAAAAGAATCATATTGATAATAATACTTTAATAGGAGGAGACCTCAACACCCCACTCTCAGCAATAGACAGATCATCTAAGCAGAAGATCAACAAAGAAACAAGAGCTTTGAATGACACACTGAACCAGATGGACTTCAGAGATATATACAGAACATTCCACCCTAAAACAACAGAATAGTCATTCTTCTAGAATGCACATGGAACTTGCTCCAGAATAGACCAATACTGGGTCACAAATCAGCTCTCAATTGATACCAAAAGACTGAGATTATTCCCTGAATATTTTCAGACCACAATGCTTTGAAACTGGAACTCAATCACAAAAAATTTGGAAGGAATTCAAACACTTGGAAGTTAAAAACCATCCTGCTAAAGAATGTTTGGGTCAACCAGGAAATTAAAGAAGAAGTTACACAATTCATCGAAACCAGTGAGAATGAAAACACATCGGTCCAAAACCTATGGGATACTGCAAAGGTGGTCCTAAGGGGGAAATACATAGTCATCCAAGCCTCTCTCAAAAAAATAGAAAAGTCCCGAATGGACAAGCTAACCTTACACTTAAAGGAACTGGAGAAAGAACAGCAAATAAAACATAAACCAAGCAGGAGAAGAGAAATAATAAAGATTAGAGCAGAGATCAATGAAATAGAAATCAGAAAAACATTAGAGCAGATCAACAAAACTAGAAGCTGGTTCTTTGAAAGAATTAATAAGATCGATAAAGCTCTGGGCAGACTTATCCAAAAGAAAAGAGAAAGGACGCAAATTAATAAAATTATGAATGAAAGGGAAGAGATCACGACTAACACCAAGGAAATAGAAACAATTATTAGAAATTATTCTCAGCAACTATATGCCAATAAATTATGTAACCTGGAAGAAATGGATGCCATCCTAGAAACTTATAAACTACCATGACTGAAACAGGAAGAAATTTACAATCTGAACAGACCAAAAACCAGTTAACGAAATTGAAGCAGTAATCAAAAACCTCCCAAAAAACAAGTCCAGGGCTAGATGGATTCCCAGGGGAATTCTACCAAACATTTAAAGAAGATATAACACCTATTCTTCTGAAGCTGTTTCAAAAAATAGAAGGAAAATTTCCAAACTCGTTCTATGAGGCCAGCATTACCTTCATCCCCAAACCAGGCAAAGACCCCATCAAAAAGGAGAATTACAGACCAATATCCCTGATGAACATGGATGCCAAAATACACAACAAGATCCTAGGCAATAGGATCCAAGAGTACATTAAAAGGATTATCCATCATGACCAGGTGAGATTTATTCCTGGGATGCAAGGGTGGTTCAACATTCACAGATCAATCAATATGATACACTACATTAATAAAAGAAAAGACAAGAACCATATGATCCTCTCAATTGATGCTGAAAAAGCATTTGACAAAATACAGCATCCTTTCCTGATTAAAACTCTTCAGAGTTGGGCGCCTGGGTGGCTCAGTTGGTTGAGCGGCTGCCTTCGGCTCAGGTCATGATCCTGGAGTCCCTGGATCGAGTCCCGCATCAGGCTTCCTGCTCAGCAGGGAGTCTGCTTCGCCCTCTGACCCTGTCCCCTCTCATGTGTTCTCTCTCTCTCAAATAAATAAAAATCTTTAAAAAAAAAAAAAAAAAAAAAAAAAAACTCTTCAGAGTTTAGGGATAGAGAGAACATTCCTCAATTTCATAAAAAACATCTATAAAAAGCTCACAGAGAATATCATTCTCAATGGGGAAAAGCTAAGAGCTTTTCCCAGGAACACGACAAGGATGCCCACTCTCGTCACTATTGTTCAACATAGTACTAGAAGTCCTAGCATCAGCAATCAGACAACAAAAAGAAATAAAAGGTATTCAAATTGGCAAAAAAGAAGTCAAACTCTCTCTCTTCACAGATGACATGATACTTTATGTGGAAAACCCAAGACCCCACCCCCAAATTACTAGAACTCATATAGCAATTCAGTAATGTGGCAGGATATAAAATCAATGCACAGAAATCAGTTACTTTTCTATACACTAACAATGTAACTGTAGTAAGAGAAATTAGGGAATCGATTCCACTTACAATAGCACCAAAAACCATAAGATACCTAGGAATAAACCTAACCAAAGAGGTAAAGGATCTATACTCTAGAAACTACAGAACACTTATGAAAGAAATTGAGGAAGACACAAAAAGATGGAAAAACATTCCATGCTCATGGATTGGAAGAATAAACATTGTTAAAATGTCTATGCTGCCCAGAGCAATCTACACTTTCAATGCCATCCCTACTAATATACCATTGGCATTTTTCAAAGAGCTGGAACAAACAATCCTAAAATTTGTATGAAACCAGAAAAGACCCCGAATTGCCAAGGAAATGTTGAAAAAGAAAAACAAAGCTGGGGGCATCATGTTGCCTGATTTCATGCTATATTACAAAGCTGTGATCACCAAGACAGCATGGTTTTGGCACAAAAACAGACACATAGACCAGTGGAACAGAATAGAGTCACCATAAATGGACCCTCAACTCTATGGTCAACTAATCTTTGAAAATCAGGAAAAAACATCCAATGGAAAAAAGACAGTCTCTTCAATAAATGGTGCTGGGAAAATTGGACAGCTATATACAGAAGAATGAAACTCGACCATTCTCTTATACCATACACAAAGATAAACTCAAAATGGATGAAAGACATCAATGTGAGACACGAATCCATCAAAATCCTAGAGGAGAACATAGGCAGTAACCTCTTCGACATTGGCCACAGCAAATTCTTTCATGACACCTCTCCAAAGGCAAGGGAAACAAAAGCAAAAATGAACTTGTGGGACTTCATCAAGATAAAAAGCTGCATAGCAAAGGAAACAGTCAACAAAAATAAGAGGCAACCCACAGAATGGGAGAAGATATTTGCAAATGACATTACAGATAAAGGGCTGGTATCCAAGATCTATAAAGAACTTCTCAAACTCAACACCCAAAAAACAAATAATCGAGTCAAAAAATGGGCAGAAGACATGAACAGACACTTCTCCAAAGAAGATATACAAATGGCTAATAGACACATGAAAAAATGTTCAACATCATTAGCCATCAGGGAAATTCAAATCAAAACCACACTGAGATACCACGTTACACCAGTTAGAATGGCAAAAATTAACAAGGCAGGAAACAACAAATGTTGGCGAGGATGTGGAGGAAGGTGATCCCTCTTACACTGTTGGTGGGAATGGAAGGTGGTACAGCCACTTTGGAAAACAGCATGGAGGTTCATCAAAAAGTTAAAAAGAGAGCTACCCCCTATGACCCAGCAATTGCACTACTGGGTATGTACCCCAAAGATACAAATGTAGTGAAAAGAAGGGTCACATGCACCCCAATGTTCATAGCAGCAATGTCCACAATAGCCAAACTGTGGAAGGAGCCAAGATGCCCTTCAATAGATGAATGGATAAAGAAGATGTGGTTCATATATACAATGGAATATTACTCAACCATCAGGAAAGATGGATATCCACCATTTGCATCGACATGGATGGAACTGGAGGGGATTATGCTAAGTGAAATAAGTCAAGCAGAGAAAGACAATTGTCACATGGTTTCACTCATATGTGGTACATAAGGAATAGCATGGAGAACATTAGGGGAAGGAAGGGAAAACTGAAGGGGGGGAATCAAAGGGGGAGATGAACCATGACAGACTATGGACTCCAGGAAACAATCTGAGGGTTTCAGAGAGGAGAGGGGTAGGGAGAGGGGGTAGCCTGCTGATGGATATTAAAGAGGGCATGTGTTGTAATGAGCACTAGGTGTTATATGCAAATAATGAATCATGGAACACTACATCAAAAACTAATGATGTACTGTATGGTGATTAAGATAACATAATAAAAAAAAAAAACTTGAAGAACAAAGAACTGGTTTCTGAAAGGAACGTCAACAAGTATCTAGACAATTCTATACCAAGCATCATGATTTTTAGGAAACATAAGAAGCATTCCCATTAACATCAGGAATGTACGAAGACACGTGCTAGCATTGTACCTAGTCAGTATTATGCTAGAGACACTAACCAATGTAAAAAGACAATATAATGATTACTATGAGTACCACAAGCAACAAAATGTCATTATTGGAAAACCATAATCTTCTTCATAGAAAATCCTGAGAGATGCAACCAAAACTATATGAATATGAGAATTCAATGTATGAAATTCAATAATGTTCCTATTTTAAGCAAATAAATTAGAAATAGTAATTTTTAAATTCTCATTCACAATATGAACAAAACTATAAAATACCTAAGGAAAAAAATCTAACCAAAAATGCAGAAGCCTGTTTCGTAGAAAACTATAAAACTTTACTAAAGAAAATTTTTAAAGATCTGAACAAATGAAGAAACACATCACATCCATGTATGAAAATATTCAATATTAAGAGTTTAGTTCTGGGCGCCTGGGTGGCTCAAGTTGGTTGAGCATCTGCCTTCGGCTCAGGACATGATCCCAGGGTCCTGGGATCAAGTCCCGCATCGGGCTCCCTGCTCAGCGGGAAACCTGCTTCTCCCTCTTCTTCTGCCTGCCACTCCCCCTGCTTGTGCTCTCTCTCTCTCTCTCTGACAAATAAATAAATAAAATGTTAAAAAAAAAAAGTTTAGTTCTTTGAATTTTGATTACATATAAATTTAAGATAGCTTAATGAAAAAAACAACTTAAAGGCACCAAAGTTTATGATATTAGGAAGCAGATATTTCAGGCTCAAAAAAAGGGGGTCAGGGAAAATATCAACAATTCAACAACAACAAAGTATGGGCAAAGGATATGAACAGTCAATTCATAGAGAAGGCAAATTAAAAGGCCAACCACCTTAAGAAAAGAGTGTGAATCCGGAAAGTAATTAGAGAAGTACAGATTTTTAAAAAAAACAATACTATTTCCACCCAATAATATTTTTTGATGAAAATGGGAGGAAATAAAGACTTTCTGCTGACAGCAATCTGGCTGTATTTGGTAAAGTAAAAAAAATATGTACACACTTACAGGAGATACCCTAAAGAAACTCTTATATTTGTGTTCCAAGATACATGAAGACATTCACTACAGCATGGTTTTTAACAGTGAAAACAGGAAACAATCTAAGTGTCCAGCGGTGGAGACTAGACAATTAATATGTGGTGTATTCATGAGATGGGTCTATATAACAGCTAAAAAAAATATCTATTTCCAATCTATATTTAAGAGATTTCAAATATATATTAAGGAAAGTTACAAATGATAGGTACAATATGGTATCACGTACATAAATTAATACCACACAACATATACTATATTTGTTGGTAAGCATAGATAAGTAAAAGTATTTTAAAAATTGTTTAGGCAGAAGATACATTGAACTCTTCATAGAGGAAGCTTCAGCAGAATTAGAAAGGTGAACTGAACTGGGGGTGTTGGTTTAGTTCCCTAAGGCTTAAGCTTAAACAGTTACAATTTAGAAACCCTTTTAAGAAAAATCTAAGATATGATAAAAAAAATTACAAAGTTTAATTCTATATCAGAGGAATAAAAGTATTGTTATACTGTTCTTTGTATTTTCCTGAATTTTAAAATTTTCTTAAAGTGTAAAAGAAAAATCTATTTCACTCCAGCCCCATGAAATAAATTTATGAATATTTTTAAAATATAAAGTTGAATTAAGGACAGTAGTTTGTGTGCCCACATACCTTGATCTAGCTCTGGATACGAGGACATACCATACAGTAAAAATGAGGGAAACAGTCTACAACATAACTCTAACCAAGATTAGTGTATATTTTCTTTGGTAGGCAATAGAAACTGCAGGTGCTTGAGCAAGTTATGATATGGTTTGAGCTGTACTTTTAGGAGTATTCATCTTTCAAACTTGTGTAAAGGAGACTGAAATGGAAAGATGATTTGGTAGGCTATTAATGAGAAATCTAAGGAGTAATAAATTAGTATTAACAAATGGTAAGTAGTAATAAACATGGATAAAAAATAGTGAATCTCATTTCTCTCTCTACCTCTTTTATTATCATACCCAACCACTAAATGTACTTGAAAAATGTTGACTAACTACAAGATATACATCTTTTTTAAAAAAGATTTAGTCATATATTTGAGAAAGAGAGCACACACATGAGGGGGGTAGGAACAGAGGGAGAGAGAGAGAGAGACTCCCCATTAAGCATGGAGCCCAACACAGGGCTCAATCCCACAACCCTGAGATCATGACCTGAACTGAAACCAAGAATCAGCTGGCTGACTGAGCCACCCAGCACCCCTACAAAATATACAATCTTAATTCTTACTGCTCAATGGAAATTATTCTCAATAATTTTGAAAGTTAAATAATTAATCTTTGCATGTAAATTATTAATAAATTTTAAGTCATTCGGGTATTACTTTGATATTGCTATTTTACTAGACATTGCTACATTCATCTACATTGACCAAAATATGAGGGATTTTTTTACTCATAGTATCCACAAAATTAATATCTATTATTCTCAGATTGAGACATTTATACCAAAAGTAATAAAAATTATAATTTATTTAACTATAACTTACTACACGGCAAATAGTAGGAGCTTTCATATACTTTCCTATTTAAACTTTACTTTAGCACTGTAAGGCAGGCATTATATTATATCCCCACTTAACTGATAGGGGAACTAAGGTTCAAAGATATGAAATAATCTGCCCAAGACCAGACTAAAACTAAATGTTAATACTGAGATGCAAACCAAGGTCTGTCTAATTCCAAATCTATGCTCTTTCCACTCTGTAATCTCTTTCTAATCCTAATCTCTTCCACTAAACAACATCATTTATTTATCTGTCACGTAAACTAATCTTGAGTTCTAAGTGGCAATGAATGTTGGCAAGTACCTATTGTTAAAATATCTTTATTTCTATAGACACTTATTTTTATAAACAAGTAATGATGATATATTATGCCATTCTTAGAGTTTTTAAGAACAGCTGCTTAACCTCTTCAAACTCAAGTTCTTGAAATGGCATTGATAATACTTTTTATATCACAGGATTGGTTTTATTAACTGAGATACTTTTAGTTACTGACCTAATTTGTTAATTAATTGAGATTAAATGAGATAAAACATATAAGCATTTATCAAAGCATCTGGCATGTAGTTAGTGCTAAATAAATATTATAAAAATAACTTATCTTATTATTATATTTTATAAATATTTTATTACTGATAGAGTTCAATCCTTAGATAAAGAACCCAAAATCTCTATAACCTTCTACAGCATAGGAGAATTACATTCTTGGTACTCAATATACAACCATGGAGCATTAACAATCTCAATTTCAAAGGTATCTACAAAAACATTCTCTCTCTTCATTAAATTAAAAACATGGGAATCATCTAACAGCTCAACTGAACATTGGAAGCATACATAGTACTTTAATTTTATAGCAATTAATTTTTTAGGCTAGTCTGACATCTAGTGGAATGATTGTAGCCATCCAAAAGATTTAAAATATATAACTTGAAAAAAAAAACTAATAATACTCCATTAAAGACCAATATGTGATGTAAATATTTCAAATAAAAAAGGAAGGGGCACCTGGGTGGCTCAGTCATTAGGCATCCGCCTTCGGCTCAGGTCATGATCTCAGGGTCCTGGGATCGAGCCTGCATTGGGCTCCCTGCTCCACGGGAAGCCTGCTTCTCCCTCTCCCACTCCGCCTGCTTGTGTTCCCTCTCTCGCTGTGTCTCTCTCTGTCAAATAAATAAATAAAATCTTTAAAAAAAAAAAAAGGAAAATCAACTTGAGCATTGCCTTATTGTCAGGCACTGTACTAAATGCTGTCTGGTATCTTATCTCATTCATTTGTTCAAAATAAGTATTTAGTGCCTGCTACATGCTAGGCACTTATTATACAGAATTTTTTAAAAATTGAAACGATCCTTGTCCTTTTGGAGTCCATAGACTAGTAAGGAATAAGCTATTAAATCATTATATAAATTATTAAAATCATAAATTGTGTTTAGAGCAATGAAGGACTTTAGAAGAGAATCCTTAACTTAGTAGGAAGTTTAGGAAAGGCCTCCTTTGAGGAAGTGATATGTAAGCCAACTTCTAAAGTAGCAATGGGGATTTAAGACAGAAAGAATAGCATGTGTCAAGGTCCTGAGGTAGGAAAATATTTGCTGCCAAAAGAATTGAAAGAAGGGCAGTGTGACTATAGTTGTAAGGGAAACACACAGTACCAGATCAACTAAGAAAGGTCTATGGAGGCCAAATCAAGCAGGCCTTGTGAAAGAGTAGGCCTGGTTAAGGATTCATGATTTATCATTTTATCATATATAATGGAAGCCATCTGAAGTATTTAAGCAGGGAGAAATATGTGATAAGTAATAAGGTTTTTAAAAAACACACTGGCGGAATGCCTGGGTGCTCAGCCAGTTAAGTGTCTGCCTGCAGCTCAGGTCATGATCTCAGGGACCTGGGATCGAGCCCTGCATCGAGCCCTGCATCAAGCTCCATGCTCAGCAGGGAGTCTGCTTTTCCCTCTCCCTCTTCCTCACCCGCCCCCCACTTGTGCTCTCTCTTGCTCTCTCTCAAAAATAAATAAATAAATAAAATCTTTAAAAAAAAACCACACAAAACACTCTGGCTCCAATGGGGAAATGAAATGGAAGGAAATGAATGTGAATGTAGAAAGAACAATTAGAACCAATTGGGAGAGAATTTCAATAGTCCAAATGATAGATGATTTGGGCTCAGTCTACAGTGGTTGCTATCAAGATGTATTTTGAAAGTAGATTCAGATCTGGGTGATAAATTGGAAACTGGAAAGGAGCTAGGGTTGAGGGACAAGAAATCACTTAAAATACTCCATATTTTCATCTGGAACAACTGAGGTGAGAAAGAGTGAAGAAAGAACAGATTTGAGAGTAAGACCAAGCCTTTATTACCAAAGAATAACTCAGAGACATTTATTTGTCTGCAAACAAAATCTTTCACATAGAGGGTGACAGTCATTTGATTGTTGTCAAGGAAAAACAAAGAACTGTATTTATGAGGAAAAAACAAAACAAAACAAAACTCAGACAGTTTAGGAAGACCAAGTCTTGTTTGCACATCTTTAGAGGTAAACTAATTAGCTAGCAGCAAGAGGCCAGTCTAGGCAGTCTGTGCTTGTGAAGACTATCCAAGGGTAACACAGAAAAGAGTTTCAGTTGTGTTCGATTTCCCCCAAACCCTGGGAGTTTGCTGTGGAGCACACGTGGCAGGCTGTCCGAGGATAATGTCTACTAAGGCCCTTGCATTTGCCTTAGATAAGCTAGGCCTGCATCACTTCCCCCATCAGTATTTCTCAACTCCCTCCTTTTGGTCAAAACAAACTCCAAAAGATGCACATTTCACCAAGAGGGTTTCAGTTCCCTTTTTGACTTAATATTATCAGCTGTATGTCAACTCAAGACACTGAATGTGAAACAACATTTTAGATTTCCAGATTTGATACTATTGATCTGGCTGACTAGATAAGCCAGGAAAAAAAAAAAATCATGTAGAATCTGTAGGACAGGTTACAGATTTTCTTCTTTATTCTGAGAATATTAAGAAACCACTGAAGAGAAAATCTCGATTAGAACCTGAATTTTTAAAAAATAGAAAATTTTATGATATTTCTAAGAAACTTGGAAAGTTGCTCACTGACTGGGTATTTGCTAATTTTTTTTTTTTTTTTAATCACTCGCAACAATTTATTCACCTGACATTTACTGAGGACTTACTCTATGCTCAGCCAGGCCCTATTCTGAAACATAGAGGGAACTTAGACTAGAAAGTGTTAAAATGTGAGTGGCTAAGAAGGGCTACTTAGTATTTTTTAAATAAATTTCTACCTACACATTCTTTTTTTAAATTTTATTTTATTATGTTATGTTAATCACCATACATTACATCATTAGTTTTTGATGTAATGTTCCATGATTCATTGTTTGCATATAACACCCAGTGCTCCATTCAATACGTGCCCTCTTTAATACCCATCACCAGGCTAACCCATCCCCCCACTCCCCTCCCCCGGGTATTTGCTAATATTAAGGAATTACAGTTAGTTTTGTTTTAGGTACAATAATGGTTTCATGGTTATGTTTTACCAAAAAAAAAAAAAAAAAAAGAGTGATTATCTTTTAAAGATTTACATGTTGAAATATTAACGGATGAAATGAAAATAAAATTGGGAGTCATCTCTGTATAGATTGATGTATATGAATGGAGGCAATTATCTGTTGTATAAAGTGAGAAGAGTAGAGGAATAAGGATGATGCCTTCGAAGAACTTCATTTATTAAAGGCCAGAGAGATGAAGATGAGCAAAGAAACTGAAGAGTACCTACTTGAGAAGTAGAAAGAAAATCAGAGGAGTATTATGTCATGGAAGCCAAAGGAAGAGAGGTTTGAAGAGGCAAATAATGCACACAAAGTACTTAACACAGTGCCTGGAATATGGTAAATACTCACTAAATACTGAATTTATTATGATGGTGAATGAGAAGGAAGTGGTGCAGAATACCAAGTAATGGTAAAAGAACAAGACAGAGAAATCACTGATGACCTTTAGGAGAGTAATTTTTGTTGGGTAGGTGGGGAGGAGCTACATTTAGAGAGGTTTCAGAGGTAAATGGGAGGAACAGACATTGAGACACTAGCTGGAGGTAATTCTTTTAAGATGTTTGGCCGACATGGGAAGGTGATAAATAAGGGCAGTGGTTGGAATAATGTTGTGAGAGTGAATAGAGGCAGTATTTGGTTTTGTGGCAATTTGGGAGGAGTTTAAAAATAGGAGAGACTTAAACATGTTTAAATGCTGGTAGGGAACTTGTAGAAAGAGAGAGAACAAAAATAATAGGAAAGACAAGGGATAAACATATGAGTCTTCAAAAGGTGGGAGAGGTGGGATCCAGAACACACAGAGAAAGGACTGATCTTCAGTGGGCAGAAGGACATCTCTTCTATTTTAACAGGAGAGAAGGCGAAAAGTGTAGGAGCTGATGTAGGCAGGCTGGAAAGGATGTCTCCATCCTCCCTTCTCTAGGAAAACAAGTCTTTGGAGCATATTCAGTGGCCTTTTAGAATACAAAACTGTGGAATTTCCTGGTCTCATTTTCTGGTGCGATATTTGATATTGTAGATCATTCTCTTTCTTAAAACTCTTTCCTGCCTTTTTAAATATATTTCAAATAGAAAAAAAAAAAAGTCTTAAAAGTAATAAAATGAGGGGTGCCCAGGTGGCTCAGTCAGTTAAGCGTCCAACTCTTGATTTCAGCTCAGGTCATGATCTCAGGATCGAGAGACTGAGTCCCACATTGGGCTCCACACTGCTGAGCACAAGATTCTCTGTCTCCCTCTCCCTTTGCCCCTCCCCCACTCAAGCTCTCTAGCTTTCTCTCTCTCTTAAAAACCACAAAAAATAATAATATAATGAATGCCCACATATATACTAGCTTAAGAAATACAAGTGAAACTCCAATTCTTTTCCCTTCTCCAACAGATAATTACTATTTTTTTTTTCCAAAGATTTTATTTATTTATTTGAGAGAGTGAGAGTGTGCAGAAGAGAGCACAAGGCGTGGTGGGGGGTAAGGAAGGGCAGAGGAAGTGGGAGAAGCAGGCTCCCTGCTGAGCAGAGAGCCTGATTCAGGGCTGGATCCCAGGACCCCGGGATCATGACCTGAGCCAAAGGCAGATGCTGACCCACCCAGGCACCCCAATAATCACTATTTTGATCTAGATGTTTCTCATTCCTGTTCTTGTTTTTATGCTTTCACCACTTACTGTACTGCACATGTATTATATGTACACAATATATATGAGCACATCTTTAAACAGTGTATAGCATTGACATGACTATTTTAGTCTTTCAGTGACAGTCTGGGAGAGGTAAATTTTCTCAGTCTTTGTCTGAGAAGTGCCATTATTTGGCACTCTTAGGTGATGGTTTAGTTGCATATTAAATTCTAAGTTTATTGGTTTTTCCTCAGCTCTTTGAAGATACTGTTTAATAAAATATAAAAACAAAAACAAAAAAACAAAAAACAAAAAAATAAAGATACTGTTTAATTAAATTCTGGCTTCCACTATTGTCCTTGGGAAATTTGTTGCTGCTCTGTTGCTAATCTAATAGTCATTTTTTCATAGGTAATCTGCCTTTTATATGATTCCTTTCTATGTTTTGTCTTTGCTGCACTACAATTTCACTGCAACATGCCTAGGGTGTACTTATTTATTCAGCTTGAGACTCCTGATTATTGACTTTGAGACATTATTTAATCAATTCTGGGAAATTATCAACCATTATTTCATCAAATTTGTCTCTCTCCTTTTTATCTTGCTTTCTGGAAATTTTGTTGGATAATAACTTCCTCACTCTCTCCTCAGCTTTCTTAATTCATAGTTTTCATTCCCTATTTCTCCATGCTGCCTTCTGTATAATTTCCTAAGAACTATCTTCCATCTACTAATATCTCTTCATCTGTATCTAATCAGTTATTAATCAGTTCATAAAATTTTTATTTTAAATGTATTTTAAATTTCTGGATGTTCTATTTTTTTTTTAATCTGTCCTTATTTTCACACACTCTTACCATTTTCTTTAGGTTTTAATATTCCTTCTCACTCTGTATATCTCTGGATGGAAACCTTATCTATTACATCTATGCAGATGACTCTAGAGTCTGTATCTTTAACCCAATGTTCTTTCCCAAGCTTTAATTACATATTTCTTTTTTTTTTTAGTATTTCTTTTTTCTTTTCTTTTCTTTCCTTTTTTTTTTTTTCTTTTTTTTTGGTCAGAGAAAGAGAGAGAGAGCACACACAAGCAGAGGGAAGGGCGGCAGGCTGAGGGACAAGCAGACTTCCTGCTGAGCAAGGAGTCCTGTGCAGGACTCTATCCCAGGACCCTGGGATCATGACCTGAGCCGAAGGCAGACACTTAACCGACTGAGCCACCCAGGCGTCCCTAATCACATATTTCTAATTGCCTTCCAGACATTATTAGATATCTCATGTCTCATGCTCTGAAGTTTACCTGACTACTTTATGTATAGTGAAGTAATAATGTGATCCTTCTGTGACTTTCCATAGCACTTCTCTGTTCTTCTCAATTAATACTTGGCAATACACAGCCTCACAATGTAGGTTTTCTTTGCATGTGAATAAAACCAGATTATATGCTCCCAGAGCACAAGGACCATGTTCTGTACTTCCTAGCAAGACTTCTGAGTATCCATAACTCCACCGACCACGTGAATGCCTTCAAAGCTAGACTTTCTTATATTTGACTTTCCATAATATCATATGTGTGGCTGTCCTTTGACAGAAGGGACAATCTTTTATTGGTTGGTATACATTGAATTTATCATAGGGGTTGCTCGTAATAGGTGTTTCCTAGTTGATCTGATTGGTAAGCAACAGGTAAGTGGGTCCTTTCGAAATTTTCCTTGAGAGCTTAAGAATTTAAACTTATACCACTTTGATAATAGTGTCTCCTTCCTCCCATACCTCAAAGCATCAGTTAATAACTGATATGTACCTTTAAGGACAGGAAGCTTATTAGTATGAGTCATATTAACCTAAATTACAATAATGTGGGCCAACTTGTTATTTTACTCTTCCTTTTTTATCTTCATCCCAAGTCACAAAGAAATATCACTAAAGTACAAAATCAAATTATAATTAGGCCTTATTTTATAGTGGAATAAGTATTCAGTCCTCCCAGTGAAAACATGGGCATAAAGCACAAGATATTTCTACAAATGCTTTGAAAGAAAGTAACATTGCTAGTAACCTAACTCTTTTTTTCAGGATTAAAGGGTGTGGTGAGCTAAATTATTCCAAGATCCTAAACATAGTAGGAAAGAAATTGTGTCATTTTGAGGTGAGGGAAAGTTTTGACTTGTTGACTAATATCTATGGCCATGTGGATTGCATCAAAATATTTCATTTGAAATGTAATGCAGATTTAATTATATTAATTCTTAAACATGAAATACCGACAAAATTAACTAGATTTCTTGTTCTCACATAATAAATTCTTTTTTTTGGTTAAAGATTTATTTATTTGACAGAGAGAGACACAGAGAGAGAGGCAACACAAGCAGGGGGAGTGAGAAAGGAAGAAGCAGGCTTCCCATGGAGCAGGGAGCCCAATGTGGGGCTTGATCCCAGGACCCTGGGATCATGACCTGAGCCAAAGGCAGACGCTTAACGACTGAGCCACCCAGGCACCCCTAGCATAGTAAATTCTTGAGAAGAGACTGGAATTCTGGGGTTTTTCTTTCTTTTTTTCCCTCCCTATCTTTTATACAATGTATACATTTCTGTTGGAAAACACTAGAGCAGTTTTTAAGTATATAAGATTAAATGTGAAACTACCCCTTTATCTTTCCAGGCCCTTCCCACTCTTTGTCTCTTTTTCTATGTGTACCATTCTGTACCTATGTAGGTGTATGAATAAATAAATGGAATCACACTGTAGGTATGTTATATGACTTGCTTTTTCCCCTTAAGGATATAGCTCAGAGATTTTTTCCATTTTAGTACATTTGTCTCCATGATTCTTTTAACAACTGTATAGTATTTCATATTATGAATACATTACAAGTCATAAAACCATTTCATTACAGATTAACATTTAAGTTGTTTCCAACTTTTTAGTATTAAAAACAGTACTGCATCATGCTAAGTGAAATAAGTCAGTCAGAGAAAGACAAATACCATGTGATTTCACTCATATGTAGAATTTAGGAAACAAGACAGATAACCATAGGAGAAGGAGGGAAAAAAAGAGAGAGAGAGGGAAGCAAACCATAAGATACTCTTAAGTATCTAGAACAAACAGGGTTGATGGAGGAAGGGAGGTGCGGGATGGGCTAAATGGGTGATGGGTATTAAGGAGGGCACTTGTTATGATGAGCACTGGGTGTTACATGTAAATGATGAATCACTAAATTCTACTCCTGAAACCAATATTACACTATATGTTAACTAACTAGAATTTAAATAAAAATTTGGGGAAGAAAACAGTATTACAAAATAATATTTGTATGCTTATCTTTGTATAAACATGTCTTTGGATAGACTCCTATAAATAGAATTTCTGAGTCAAAGAGCTTATATATTGTAAATTTTGAGAAATATGCAAATTATCATTTCAAATGTCTTTATCAGTGAATACTTCCTCCAACAGTGTATGAGGGTATTTGTTTTCCTACAACCTCCAATAATACTGGACATTAATGCTGACTCTCTGCTTAACTCCTGACTGAAAGTAAAAATAATAAAGCTATCTAAGGTTGTAGGGCAACAAAGGAAAAGTAAAAAAAAAAAAAGTGCGTTCCCATTATCTCACCTTTAATATAATAATTTAACAGACAATATCTAAGGCTGAAACAAATAGTTTTTTAAAAAGAAGGAAAAAAACTCACACAAAATGACTCTAATAACTCCAAGAGGGATCTTTAAGGATCTAATATCTCTCATGTAGAAGAAATAAATAAGGTTTAGCTACTCATTTTTTAAAAAATTTTATTTATTTGAGAGAGAGAGAGAGAGCAAGACAGAGAGAGCATGAGTAGGGTGGGGAGGGGCAAAGGGAGAGGGAGAAGCAAACTTCCCGCTGAGCAGGGAACCCAATGTGGGGCTCGATCCCAGGACCCTGGGATCATGACCTGAGCCAAAGGCAGACACTTAACTGACTGAGACACCCAGGTGCCCCTGCTATTGAATATTTCTAATGAGTAGGAATCATATTTATTAAATCAATAAAATTTCTACTCTAAAATCCAAAAAATAAAATTATGAAATGTTATACATACACACACACACACACACACACACACGCACAGATTGAAAATCCAAGCAGTAAAGATACAAAATGAAAAATGAAAACCTCAAACCCTTCTCACTCCTTACCCTACTGTACCTTCCCCCCAAAGATAACCACTAGTCTCTTTACATTGTTTTTACTTAAAAAGTTACGCATATACAATGTACTTATATAAAAATAGCATACACATTCCTTTTCTATTTACACAAAAGGACTCATAAGTTGTTGTGCACCTTGCTTTTCTTTTTTTTTTTTAAATACACCTTGGAGATCTTTCCATATCAATACTTTCAGATACACATGTCCACTGCAGGTCCTTGCTGCCCTACTCACACAGTATTCTCAGTACTCCATGAAGAAAAAATTCCAACTGACCAACCAGAGTACAAGGCAAGTGTGCATGGAAGCTGCCAACCACTGAAGGTACTGCAAAGGATGACAGAAGGAAAGGGCAATCCATAGTTCCTCTTCCTTTCAGTCTTTCCTCACTCACCAGGAAGCCAAAGGTAGAGAATAATGGTAGAATGTGCATATATCAAGAAACAAAATTTCAGAAATTGAATTAGATTTGTGCAGCATTCCCACTATTTTGGTAAGAATGAAATACAAATGTATGTACAGACTATGAAATACAAATTGTGTCATTTTGATAATTATGCATACATGTTAAATGCTCTATTTGCATTTTTAAACTGGCATTGTAAATATGAAAATGTATGGTAAATTCATGCTAAAAACTTAAATTTTTAGTTTTTCTTTGTTCAGAATGACATTAAATAGCAAATAAAAAACAAAAAACACTATGAAAGTTGAGAAAGAGACCACAGAAGAACGGAAAAAGTTTCTTGTTTTAGTACCTTTTAATGGCACTTTCCTTCTGCTCCTTCAACAAGGGGCTTCATACTTTCATTTTGCACTGAGATCTGCAAGTTTTGTTGCTGACTGTGTTTATAATTCTAAAAACTGAAAGGAAGTTGCAGTGTAGTAGAAAGAGCACAGGAGACTTTCAGTTCTTGCCCTTTAGTAGCATGGCCAATATTGATAATTGTTCTATAACTATTCTCACCTTCTTTCTTGCCAAGAGCACTGCTGTTTTGTTCAGGATAATAATGTGCTTTGTTAAATATTAGTATTTTTAAACAGGACACATTGCAACAAGGAACCAAATGACCCAGGTCTGGCCAATGACATGTAAATTAAAGTTTACTAGATGGGGGCTTGTGAAAAAGGTATTTTCTTGATTAAAAAAAAACAAAAACGGCCTCAGTTGGCAAGTACCTTCTGCCTCACCTTTCTTCCTTTTTTCTGCCTTGAAGATATATGTAATGCCCAGAAATACAGAAGCCATCTTGTGAAAAGAGGATGAAAGCTACACGCTAAGAACAGCAAAATAGAAACACAAAAAGCTGCCTACCCCTGAGCTTCTTAGTAAGTGATAAAATAAATCCCTATTTGGGTAAATCACTGTACCCAGGTTTCTGTTAACTGAGCTGATCACAATCAATCTCTAACTAATACCAGCATACTAGATAACGTGAAAACTCTTCCACTACACTTGCTGGGTGAGATACAAAAAAATATCTTTAATACATGCTTGAGCTTAGAAAAAATACGTGGAAATACTTAAGTGGCAGATATAAAGAAGGAACACCAGAGCCTGGAGCACACAATATGACCCTGTCTTGAGGAGGGAGGGGTTGGGTGAGGAAAGTGCTGGAATATTTAAACCCATGTAGTAACCAAAGATAAGATTTTGAGCCCCTTGCTGAAAGCAGAAATTGGAAACTACAAACCCTTCCTCATACTCTCTCCCTACATACATAAATTAAACTCTGGTAAGTTCTGTACCCTCAGTGAAAAGGTAAATTGGACAAAATTCACCCCTTAGCACACCAAGAGGACAAGGAACCTTTTCTGTCATGGCATGAACTCTGAAAATAGGGGAAAAATGGTCTCCCAAGAGTATTTGTAATCATGATTTGTGCTCCAGCTGGTTAGGTTTTCAAATTTACAATATCTAAATAATCTCGGAACCTCTAAGTCCAGAAAAAAATTCACATAAAAATTGGTCTCTGGCCAGTGATAACCATAAGAATCTGTGATAGAAGCAACATTTAAAAAAAAAAAAAAAAACACTAAAAACGAATTCATTTTTTCAAGACAGAAAAGGAATCATCAGCCTACAAGCAGTGAGTCAACAGACATGACAAAGAACAGAATGCATCTGTATACCATTTATGTAGTTTAAAATATAAACTAGTATCATTTACAGTTTCACAAAAGGATGCGTCTGTATACCATTTATGTAGTTTAAAATATAAACTAGTATCATTTACAGTTTCAAATATAATCAGTGAAAATACAAAACACAATCAATAGTAATCAAGCCAACTTAAGAACAGTGATTAACTCTTCAGAAAGAAAGAGGTAGGGATACAGTGTCAAAAAAAAAAAAAAAAAAAAAAAAGATGAACTGATCCAGATTCAAGGAGGATGGAGCACCATGACAACTGGGTGCAACACCTGATCGTGGCTTGGGTGTTTTTGCTATAAAGATATTATTGGAATAACTGGCAAAACTTGAAAGAGCTTTCTGGCAAAGGATATACAGAAAATTTTTGTACTATTCTTGCAATTTTTTTGTTGGTCTGAAATTGTTTCAATATAAAACAATTATTTTTAAAAAATAAGAAGATGGGTCCCAGTTCAATATGGTGATGTAAGAAGATTCTTAACTCACCTCTTCCCCCAGACATACCAAATCTATAGCTATTTATGGAATAATTTCCTCTGAAAAAAACTTAAAAAGGCTGGCTGAGCAACAACTACACATTGGGGAAACAAGAAAAAAGCCACAACAAAGCAGGTAAAAGAGACTTGGACACAATCTTGCCATAAATTACCATAAACCTCTCCTGAAGTGTGGAGACCTATACTCTAGAAGGAAATTTAAAACCTGGAGCTTGTCCTTGAGGAGCAAAAGGTTTGAACCCATATCCGACATCTCAACTTTTAAGATCTGCACCTGAGAGATGAGCCCCCAAAACATGTAGCTTTGAAAACCAATGGGGTTCATACCACAAGACTGTAGCAATCTAAGAAATGGCTCTCAAAGGGCTCACATGCTTGGACTCACCCACCCCAGAGCCCAGCTCAGAAGCAGCTGATAGCACTCAGACTTTATGTGAAAGCAGCTCACCTGCTTATATGAAAGCATTAGCCTGAGGGGCAGACATCTAATTTGACACATACACATAAGAGCTTGCTAAAACCCTCTCTGAGGACAGAGAATGGTGGACATCATTGTCACACTCTCCCACTGCCTTGCTCTAGCCAGGCACAATCTCTTTCTTTTTTCTCTTTCTAGTGGGTACCATCTTTACATTCTTTCTCTCCCTTGCTAGAGCTAATGAGCACCATCTTCACACTACCCTGCCATACACTAGCACACCAGTAACTCCCAAAAGGTAGTTTTTACACATGTCCGGTGCCCTGATTTCTGCAGCTACCAACCAGGGGATGCTCCTTGATTGCCTGGCTCTGGAGCCCAAGGGAGCTTGCATTCCTGGGCCTCATGGGGCTGTAATAATCAGAGAGATAGTTCTTGGCAGGATACCACCCCCAAGGCACTGCACATTCAACAGACTGAAGCACATCCCCAGTCCTTCTATGAAAGAGGTTTATTTGCTTATCCTGGAGTTTCAGCCTGAAGGACAGGCTTTAGGTGTGGCACACACCTAGGGGCCTATGGAGCTATTCTCATGGAACTAAGCCAATGGATGCCATCTTTGCACTCTCCCTCTACCTTGCTACAGCTTGCCAGCATCTCCCAGAAAAAAACCTTATATACTTGTCAGGAGCGCCAATTTTTGTGACTAATGCCCAGAGGACACCTCCAGATGGCCTGGCTGAATTAACAGAAGAATATATTCCAAACAAAAGAACAAGATAAAATTTCAGAAAAAACCTTAATGAAGCAGGGGTAAATGATTTATCTGATAAAGAGTTCAAAGGAATGGTCATAAAGATGCTCACCAAACTTGGGAGAAGAATGAATGAACACAGTGAGAACTTCAACAAAGAGATAGAAAATATAAGAAAGTACCAGTGCGCCTGGGTGGCTCAGTCAGTTAAGCGGCTGCCTTCAGCTCAGGTCATGGTCCCAGGGTCCTGGGATCGAGCCCCACATCAGGCTCCCTGCTCGGCGGGAAGCCTGCTTCTCCCTCTCCCACTCCCCCTGCTTGTGTTCCCTCTCTCGCTGTCTCTCTCTCTGTCAAATAAATAAATAAAATATTTTTTAAAAAAAGAAAATATAAGAAAGTACCAAACGAAAGTCACAGAGCTTAAGACTACAATAACTGAACTGAAAAATAGGCTAGAGGGGTTCAACAGCAGGTTAGATGAAGGAAGAAAAAGGTTCAGTTAGTCTGAAGACAGGACCATGGACTTCATCCAACCAGAACAGCAAAAAGAAAATATAATGAAAAAAAAAAAAAAGAAAGGAAGATAGCTTATGGGACTTATGGAACAACATTAAACAGACTAGAATACTCATTATAGGGATTCCAGAAAGAGAAAAGAGAGAGAAAGGGGTGAAAAATTATTTGAAGAAATAATGCCTGAAAACTTCTTTAACCTGGAGAACTAACCAGATATCCAGATCCAGGAAGCCCAGAAAGTCCCAAATAAGATAAATCCAAGGAGACCCACACTAAAAGACATTATAATTAAAATGTCAAAAGTCAAACACAAAGAGAGAATCTTAAAAGCCACAAGAGAAAAACAACTTGTTATGTACAAGAGGACTCCCCCATATAACTACAAGCAGATTTTTGTTGTTGTTGTTAAAAACTTTGCAGGCCAGAAGGGAGTGGCATGATTCAAAGTACTGAAAGAAAAAAACTTCCAACCATGAATACATGAACAGTTATCATTCAGAACTGAAGAACAGATAAAGAGTTTTCTAGACAAGCAAAAGCTTAAAAAGTACATCATCACTAAACTGGCTTTACATAAAATGGCAGATGGACTTCTTCAAGCTGAAAAGAAAAGGTGCTAATTAGTAACAAGAAAACGTATGAAAGACTACATCTCACAGGAAAGGTAAATATATGGTAAAGGTAATGGATTAAACACTTATAAAAAGAAAAAAGTAAAAATAACTATAACTATAATAATGAGTTAAGGTATACACAGGATAAGAGGATGTAAAATGTGACATCAAATACATAAAACAAGGGGATAGGGGAGTACAGTAAAAATGTAGAACTTTAGAATGCAATCAAACTTAAGCTGTTATCAACTTAAAATAGACTGCTATAGATAGAGGTTGTTATATGTAAGCCTCATGTAACCACAAAGGAAAATCCTATAGTAGATACACAAAAGATAAAGGAATCTAAGCATATCATCAAACTACGAGTAAGAGAGCAAAAGAAGAAAAAAGGAACAGAAGGGAACTACAAAACAGCCCAAAAACAATTAACAAAATGTCTTAAGTACGTAACTATCAATAATTACTTTAAATGTAAATGGAGTAAATTCTCCAACTACAAGACATAGAATTGCTAAATGGTAAGAAAACAAGACCCATTTTTTATGCTGCCTACAAAAGACTTCCAATGTAAGGACACATACAGACTGGAAGTGAAAGGATGAAAAGGGATTCTATGCAAATGAAAACCAAAAAACAAACAAACAAACAAACAAACTGGGATAGCTATATTTATATCAGACAAACTAGATTTTAAAATAAAGACTATAATAGGAGACAAAGGGCATTACATAATGACAAAGGGGTCAATCCAACAAAAGAATTTAATATTTATAAATATTCATGCATCCAGTATAGGCGCACCTAAATATATAAAGCAAATACAAATAGACCTAAAAGGAGAAATAGACAGCAATACAATATAGTTGGGGACTTTATTACCCCATTTACATCAGTGGATAGATAATCCAGACAGAAAATCAATAAGAAATATTGGCCTTAAATGACACATTAGACTAGATGAACTTAACAGATTTATATAGAACATTCCACCCAAAAACAACAGAACACAAATTCTTCTCAAGTAGACATGGAACATTCTCCAGGATGGATCATATATTGGGCCAAAAAATAAGTCTTAATAAGTTTATGAAGACTGAAATTATATCAAGTATCTTTTCTGAACACAATGATATGAAACTAAAAATCAATTACAAAAAGAATAGTCAAAGCAATCTTGATAAGGAAGAACAAAGCTGGAGGCAATGCTGATTTCAAACTATATTACAAAGCTATAGTAATCAAAACAATATAGTACTGTCAAAAAACAAACACATAGATCAATAGAACAGAATAGACAGCTTAGAAATAAACCCACACATATATGTTCTATTAATTTATGACAAAGAAGCCAAGAACAATGGGGAAAGGATAGTCTTTTCAATAAATGGTGATAGTAAAATTGGACAGCCACATGCAATAGAATGAAACGACCGCTATATTACACCACACACAAAAATTAACTCAAATGGATTAAAGACTTATATATAAGACCTGAAACCATAAAACTCCCAGAAGAAAACATAGGCAGTAAACTCCTTGACACAGATCTTGGTGATGATTTTTTTTAACCTGACACCAAAAGCAACAAAAGCAAAAATAAACAAGTGGGACTATATCAAACTTAAAAAGCTTCTACATAGCAAGGAAAACATCAACAAAATGTAAAGGCAACCTACTGAATGGGAGAAAATATTTGCAAGTCATATGTCTGATAAGGGGTTAAAATCCAAAATACATAAAGAAGTCATACAATTCAATAGCAAAAAAAAATCCAATTAAAAAGTGGGCAGAAGATCTGAGGAGACATTTTTCCAAAGAAAATATTCGGATGGCCAACAGGTACATGAAAATATGCTCAACATCATTAATCATCAGGGAAATGCAAACCAAAACCACCACTTCACACCTGTTAGAATGGCTATTTTCTTTTTTTTTTTTTTTTAAGATTTTATTTATTTATTTGACAGAGAGAGACACAGCGAGAGAGAGAACACAAGCAGGGGGAGTGGGAGAGGGAGAAGCAGGCTTCCCACGGAGCAGGGAGCCTGATGCGGGGCTCTATCCCAAGACCCTGGGATCACGACCTGAGCCGAAGGCAGACGCTTAACGACTGAGCCACCCAGGCGCCCCTAGAATGCTATTTTCAAAAGTCAGGAAATAAGTGTTGGCAAGGATATGGAGAAAAGAGAATCATTATGCACTGATGGTGCAAATGTAAATTGGTGCAGCTACCTGGAAAACAGTATGGAGATTCTCCAAAAATTAAAAAAAGAACTTTATGTGATACAGCAATTCCACTCCTGGGCATTTACCTAAAAAAACTGAAAGCACTAACTCAAAAAGATTTCTGCACCCCCATATTCCTTCATTATAGTATTATTTACAAGAGCCAAGATATGGAAATAACCTAAGTGTCCATCAATGGATGAATGGATAAAGAAAATATGATATGTGGTACATGTAAACATATACACAGTGGAGCATTATTCAGCCATAAAGAGAATAAAATCTTGCTATTTGTGAAAACATGGGTGGACTTAGTATGCTAATTGAAATAGACAGAGAAAGACAAATACCATATGATATCACTTATCTGTGAAATCTAAAACAACAATAATAACTACAAACCCAAGTTCACAGATACAGAGAACTGATTGGTGGTTGCCATAGGGAGCTCGGGGGAAGAAACAGGTGAAAGGGGCCAAAAGATACAAACTTCAAGTTATAAAATAAATAATTAATGGGGATGTAATGTACAACATGGTGACTATAGTTAAAAATACTATATTGTATATTTGAAAGTTGCAAAGAGAATAGTTCTTAAAAGTTGTCACAAGAAAAAAAATTTTTGTAACTGATTCAACATAGTGAATCATTATGTTGTACACTTGAAACTAATATAATGTGGTATGTCAATTATACCTCAATTTAAAAAAAAAAAGGAAGATGAAGATGAGAAATAGTTCAGCGAAAAAATTGTCAGGACTTGATCAATTGCGTGTGAGAAATAAGAGTAAATAATCACAGGGGACTCAGATTTTTAGCTTAGGTGATTTGGTGCATATAATTCAATTTACCATTACAGGAAACCCAAGAAGAAAACCAACTTTTAAGAAAAGCAAACTAGGGACACCTGGGTGGCTCAGTCGGCTAAGAGACTGCCTTCGGCTCAGGTCATGATCCCGGGATCCTGGGATGGAGCCCCATGTGGGCCCCCTGCTCACCAGGGGAGCCTGCTTTTCCCTCTCCCTCTGCCCCTGCTCGTGTGCTCTTTCTCTCTCTCTCTCGCTCACTCTGTCTCTTAAATAAATAAATAAAATCTTTAAAAAAAGAAACAAAAGAAAAGCAAACTAAACAGGCTCAGCACTGGAAATATTCAATCTGTAGTTGGACATTTAGATTGGAGAGGAGGGGCCACAAAAGAACTGTATACATCTTGATTTGATTACTTCATTCATTTAACAAATTGAGAATCCACTATGTTGCCAGGAATGTAGACCATAAAACTATAAGAATGCATAAGAAATGGCTGCTGCCCTTGAGGGACCCAATCCAGTAAGAGAAAGGGAATCTGGGGCACCTGGGTGGTTCAGCCATTAAGTGTCTGCCTTTAGCTCAGGTCACGATCCCAGCGTCCTGGGATCAAGTCCCACATCAGGCTCCCTGCTCCACGGGAAGCCTGCTTCTCCCTCTCCCTCTCTCTCTCTGTCTCTCATGAATAAATAAATAAATAAAATATTTTTTAAAAAAAAGAGAGAAAGGGAATCTGCCTATAAGCATAGGCTAGAGACCGGGGAGAAAGTTTTCAGAGGATGATGGGTTCATTCTCAACCTAGGGCACACATTAGAATCACCTGGAGGAGCTTCTAAACATCCCAATGCCTGGTCCACACTCTGGGGGTGGGGTTGAGACATCAGTGGTTGCTTAAACTTTCCGGGTGATGCCAATGCACAGCCAAGATTAAGCGAGCAGTTCCTTGACTCAGAAGAGAACACCTGGGATACCTCTTCCTTTGAAGCATTTGGCAATAACGATGGGTGTGCAGGGTGGGTGGAAAGGACAAAAGGTGGAAATATGAGAATTTGATTGAAGGAACTCCTGCCAAATAGCTTGATGAGAGTTTTTTTTATAGTTTCTCTGTTAAGAAAAAGTATCAAAGGCTGAGAATAAGGACATATGAGAATAAAGCAGGCATCTTAAAGGAAGTGGCAAAGTTATACAGTAGGGTCTGCAGAAGTACGAGGAGGAGTTCATTAGGAAGAAGTAAAAGCACTTCTAAGCAATTATAAAGGTTCAATGGAAATCGGCAATCATGCATTGGTAGTAGCATCCATCTACAAGGTTGTGTCATTTTCCCTAAAAATGCTTGGCAGTTTGAGAGCATGAACAGAGAAAACATTCATTTGGGAATGTAGGTTGATGGGTCAGAAGGATAGAGGGAACTGAGAGTGCTGGTGAGAGTTAAAAATCGGAAGAACAATAATGAGGCATGGGCCTGCAGGCTTTGATGATAGTAAGAACACACTAAATGAGCAAAGGAATGAGAGATCAAATGAGGGAATTTTGGTCAAAATGAGATTTCTAAATTTAAAATATCAAGATAGCAGAGTACAGGGTGAGTTATGGCAACAGAATCTTAATTGGTCTTCCTATCTGTCTTTGCCCTTCCCCAGTTCATTATCCACACTACCCAAAAATGTTCTAAATTAAAAGTCTGATCATCTCTCCTCACCCTCAAACTTCAATCTTCCAGATGAATTCAATGAAAACCCAGCCAGAAATCTTAATTATCACCTCTATTATCCTGTTAGCTAATACCCCGTTCCTCTCACTCTCCCCCATCTTTTTCTTAATTTTTTTAAGATTTATTTATTTATTTAAGAGAGAGAGAGAGAGAGAGAGAGAGAGCGCGCGCACACGGAAGTGGAGGGGGGAGGGGCAGAGGGAGAGAGAATTCCAAGCAAACTCCCCGCTGAGCGCGGAGCCTGACACAGGGCAGGACTTGATCTCACGCCCCTGAGATCATGACCTGAGCCAAAACCGTGAATCTCATGCTCAACCAACTAAGCCACCCAGGTGCCCCTCTTGCCCAATCTTACATACAAACTTGTATGGTTATAGTTTTCACATTGTGTTTTACTTTACAAATCTGTTTCTCCCACTAGATTATGAGTTCCTTGAAAGTTGGAACCAAGTTTTAATCATCTTTTTTTTTTTTAAAGATTTTATTTATTTATTTGAGAGAGAGAGAATGAGAGACAGAGAGCATAAGAGGGAGGAGAGTCAGAGGGAGAAGCAGACTCCCCGCTGAGCAGGGAGCCTGATGTGGGACTCGATCCCGGGACTCCAGGATCATGACCTGAGCCGAAGGCAGTCGCTTAACCAACTGAGCCACCCAGGAGCCCCTTAATCATCTTTTAATCCATATTTCAACAGCTTTCCTGATATATTCGACTCTGGGCATTTCTTGTTTACTTACCTGTAATGATGGTTTCTTTGGGGAAATTCTTTCCCTTTTCAAATTTTTATTTAAAGTCTAGTTAGGTAATATATAGTGTAATATTGGTTTCAGGAATAGAATTTAGTGATTCATCACTTACATATAAAACCCAGTGTTCATCATAACAAGTGCCCTCCTTAATCCCCATCACCCATTTAGCCCATCCTCCACCCACCTCCCTCCATCAACCCTCAGTTTGTTCTCCATCATTAAGAGACTCTTGTGGTTTGCTTCCCACTTTTTTTTTTCTTCCCATATGTTCATCTGTTTTGTTTCTTAAATTCCACATATGGCATTTGTCTTTCTCTGACTGACTTACTTAGCTTAGCATAATACACTCTAGCTCCACCCGCATCACTGCAAATGGCAAGATTTCATTCTTTTTTTTTTTAAAGATTTTATTTATTTGACACAGAGAGACAGAGAGAGAGGGAACACAAGCAGGGGGAGTGGGAGAGGGAGAAGCAGGCTTCCCACGGAGCAGGGAGCCCGATGTGGGGCTCAATCCCAGGACCCTGGGATCATGACCTGAGTCGAAGGCAGACGCTTAACGACTGAGCCACCCAGGTGCCCCAAGATTTCATTCTTTATGAAGGCTGCGTAATATTCCACTGTGTGTATGTATATATATATCACATCTTCTTCATCCATTCATCAGTTGATGGGACATCTGGGCTCTTCCTACAGTTTAGTTATTATTGATAATGCTGCTATAAACATCAGGGTGGGGGCACCTCGGTGGCTCAGCTGGTTGGGCAACCGGCTCTTGGTTTCAGCTCAGGTCATGATCTCAGGGTTATGAGACCAAGCCCTGCATCAGGCTCAGTGCTCAGTGTGGAGTCTGCTTGTCCCTCTCCGTCCCCTTCTGCCCTTAGCACTGGTGCGCCATGCTCGCTCTCTCTCTCTCTCTCCCCCCTCAAATAAAATCTTCCCAAAAATTCAGGGTGCATGTACCCCTTTGAATCTGTAGTTTTGAATCCTTTGGATAAATACCTAGTAGTGCAGTTGCTGGGTCATAGGGTAGTTTTATTTTTAACTTTTTGAGGAACCTCCATACTATTTTCCAGACTGGCTGCACCAGTTTGCATTCCCACCAACAGTATAAGAGGGTGGGGAAAACTCTTTAGGCTACTTGCCCATTTTTGTGGAGGTTTATTTAGTTAAAACTGGATCGATAATATCATCTATAAATACACTTAACCAGCCACACTGTATTATGTTACCACATGCTGATGCAAATAATTAAAGGAAATTACTAATTTCAACTCTTGCAAGTTGTGAAATTCCCATTCTTCCCTTAGGATACCTCATTTACTATCTGTGGCATGTGTCTAAATGTTAAAGTGCAAAGTAAGGACACCAGGGTCAATCCATATTTTTGAAAAAATTAATGAAACAAATTTTTCCTATTTGTTAGATAAAATACAAACCAAACTTATAATATTTTTTCTGCACTCCAGTGGGTCATATTGCATACCCCAATGAAGTACATATTCCACCACTTTAGATGTCATTGGTCTAGACATGAGGTAATGAACACCTTGTCAGCCACCAGCAAAAAAAAATTAAAATGCATATCATACTACCTACAAAACCATTTTTATAAAGGTTTTATTTTTTTTAAGCTAAAAATTTGGGGGAAGATTTCAGGTATTCAGCACTTTGTATGATCTTAAAAATATTGCTTTCATAATACTTTGTATTGGAATAAGAAGTTAGTATAGGGGACAGAAAAAGAAGGCATTAAAAGGTGATCTAGAACGCTTACAGGAAGACCAAACCTCCAAATTAGAATTCAGGTTACTAGGTACAGGCTGGAAACGAACATTTAAAAGCACTCTGGATTCCTCCTTGGCATTTCATCACACTTTACTTATTCAACTTCTGTCTTACCAGATTAGTTATAAAATCCCATGAGAGCAAGGGCTGTTCTGTCTTGTTGCCTGCCAGCCACAAGAATATTACCATGTGGCACACAGTAGATGTCCAAAAAATATTTACTGAATCAATGCATGAAAGAATGAAGTGGTATAATTGAAGTCATGATTAAGAAACTAATCAAAGAAAAGAGAACTAAAAAAAAGTGCTAAACATTGAACTTAAGGAATACCTACAGTAAAGCCATCAGAAGTGCCAGCAGAATAGAATGGACAAGTCCAGGAGGTAGAGGGCAAACCAGGAAATAATAAGGGCCTATAAAGGGGTGCATCATTGGGAAGGCGGAGAATAGAGTCCTGTGGAAGTCTGAGAAAAAGCCAATGAGTTTATCAAGAAGATAACTGGCAATCTCAAGAATGCTATTTAGGTGTAGTTATAGCAATGGAAGTCAACTGCATTGAAACAGGCAGGAAATGGATAGTAAGAGAATAGAGGCAATACACCAGTCTTATGATTTTGTCAGTGAAACAAGAGAAACAGTATTACAGCTCTAAAGTGCTCAACAAGTTAGAAGTGAAGTTTTTTTTTTTTTCGAGTTAGGAAGATCTACATGTTTGAGGAAGAGGATTCAGAGTTTTTTCTATTAATGGTGGACACAGTTTTGTGATCCTAAAATGGAATGAACATAGATTACAGCAAATACACTTATTGTGAAGACAGATGTCCAGAAAGAGAGAAAGTGCTTTTCCACATAAAAATCTAAAATGGACAATAAATGAAAAACAAGATTCCTGATTACATATTTCCTTTTTTCATATTTCTGGGAAAACAGGTTGAGGTGAAAGATACACGGAGTAGTTTTGGTCTTGGAGACTCATTCTTTTGGAGTTACCTTAGAAAGAAGTGGTTGTTTCTGTCACCACCACAAAAAAATAAAAGAACACAAACATTTATACGTATCTGCTATTCTTTTTGTCTTTAGGAACTAATCTTTCAGCCTTTAACAACAGCTACTGCTTCTGTGACCGCTTCAGTAAAACATTAAAGCACAAACATGAGCTCATTTCATTGCCTGCTGGGCCTGCATTTTCCCAGCCCTAATGTAACGAAAGGACACAGTGACAAAAAATAACATGGAGTGTTTTCTTATTCTTGAAATACTGTCTCTCCCTCTGTGCTATCTCCTGTTTTAACGTAATTCAAGCATAGGTTGGCATCATGAAAGAAAGATGCTTAGAAAGTTACTTGGAAGGGGCGCCTGGGTGGCTCAGTCGTTGAGCGTCTGCCTTCGGCTCAGGTCATGATCATGATCCCAGGGTCCTGGGATCGAGCCCCGCATCGGGCTCCCTGCTCCGCGGGAGGCCTGCTTCTCCCTCTCCCACTCCCCCTGCTTGTGTTCCCTCTCTCGCTGTGTCTCTCTCTGTCAAATAAATAAAATCTTTAAAAAAAAAAGAAAGTTACTTGGAATCATGGGCTCTTGAACAGATTTCACATCATATTCTCATTTATTAAAATTCCCCAGGCTGAATGTTAAGGGTTAAGAGTTATTCTATCTCACTCACCATTTTATACTTCTTTGCGTCCTCCACCTGGCACTTTGTGTCCCCCGTCACCGCACTTTGCACACAGTAGGCATCTCATGTTCCTCCCGTAATCCAGCGTGGGCCTGCTGCCTTAAAACAGTCACAAAGTCCCTTCAGCAGCAAATAGTTAACAGAGCTTGAGGTGGGTGTGGAGATGTCCCCGAAGGTTGTCAAGTAACCGAACTGAGAGCTCCTTGAGGCCAGGGACAGTCTTGTTCAGCATGGTATCTCAGCACCTGATTCAGTCCTGGTACACAGAAGATTCTCAGTAATGCTGAATGAACAACAGACTCGGTGGGAACTATAAGTTCAACCCTATTCTAATAGCAAACGTTCGCCGAGTGCCACCAGGCGTCCGGGATAAGCGGGGCGCTTGTGCTACAAGATGACAGGGAGCTGTTGGTTCTAATTTCACAGATAGTGTACTTCTATACTACAATTTTCAAATTTTCTCTTAAAAAAAAAGGGGAATTTGGGTTGTCTCTGCTTTTAGTTTTCAGGGGCTTAAATGCAAACCTACAGCAGCTCTACGACCCCGAGACTCCCTTCTCGGGGGTAACGTGACCCTCCCTCCTGGGCGGCTGGCCGAGCTTCCGGCGCGCCCAGCGACTGCGCCGCGGCGATCCAGAAGGGGTCGCTGTTCCCGCAATAACCTCTGAAAAGGCTCCACCCCGCGGCCCGCGCCGGCTTCCTCCGTCCGAGACCCCGCCCCACACGGCGGATTACCAGTCGGTCAGTGTCCGACACGCCCACCGCGGCTAGTGCCGACGCTAACGCCCCACTCCCGGCGGAGCAGGCCCTGCGTCTCGGCCGCCGCCGCCGCCGCCGCCGCCGCCGCCTGGGCGCGCGGCCCGCCCCGAAGCGCTCGTTCTCTCCCTTCGCCCCACCCTCTCGCTTCCCCTTCACGGAAACGACAGCTGCGGCGGCGGAGCTGGCGCCGCCTCCCTCCACCTACCACGTCTGCCCCCGCCACTCTCGCCCGGCGCCCCAGCCCGGCCGCGGCGCCTCCCCGCTAGGTCAGCCGGCAGCTCCGCCCGGCTGCCGCCCAGGATGAACATCATGGACTTCAACGTGAAGAAGCTGGCGGCCGACGCGGGAACCTTCCTCAGTCGTGCAGTGCAGGTACCGCGGTGGGGCGTGGGGGGGAGGGCCGGCGGCGCCCGAGAGGGCCAAGGAGGGGCTGCCCGAGGCGGCGGCGCTCTCCGCACCCGGCCTCACCGACTGGCTGGCAGGCCTGCGGCCGGAGGCCTGGCTGATGGGCGCGGCCTGGTGCCCCTCCGGGTCCGGCGGCCGTTTTCTGCCCACCTCCCGTTCAACCGCCGCTTCCCCGGAAGCGAGGCGGGGTGGGGACGCTGCCGGGAGCTTCCCCGGCCCCTGAAGGACATCTCGAGTTCGGCTCCGGGCCGAGACACAGCACCGCCCTCCTTTCTGGCCCCACGACGACGGTGCTGGTGTGGCCGCCCTCCTGGGGCGGGCGAGGGCCCTGCGAGTCCCGCGCGGTAACCGAGACACAGACCTTTCTTGCACCACCCCCACCCTTTCCTTTCGTCTCCCTCACTCTCCCCGCGGAGTCCAAGAAGGAAGTTTCCTTTTCCTGCCCCTGAACCCAAAGAGCTGCCAACACAGTTCCTTCCAGCCCTCTCTCTCTCTCCCTGAAAGGACGGTCGCTGGGCTTAGGCAGTCCGCGGGTGAAATGGAGATCACCAGTTGGCGTCCTTACTCCGCCAAGGCCTTGGGAAGCCTGGAGTTGGGGGGTTCCCACTCATTCTCAAAATGGGAAGCACCGGCAGTAGGGCTTGGAGAGGGGGGAGGGGGAGACTCCTGTTTTGCCTGTTGTCAGAGTTTTGTGTTTCAAATACACTTTAAGGGGGAAATTTAGCTCTCTCGCGGCATTCCACAAAGAAGTATCAGTCTAGGGAACTTGGACAGTTTTCCACAGTCATCACCCACATTATGCCAACTCAGTTAAAGCTATGAACAGATGTAAATTTCACCACAACATGAGTTATAAACAATCTGGTGTTAATGGCATAGTCACAGTAGCAACAACATTCTCTTTTGTAAAGAGAAAACAAAAATAGTTTTCTAATATGCATACCAAACTGATACTGAAATGTAAATCAGTTGTCCTGCCTTTACTACTATACTTGTCTCCTTTACCGCAATTTTATTGGTATAGTTGATCTTACGTTGCACTGCTCTTGGCAAAAGCATGGTAGAACTAGAGCAAGGTAATAGCTGCCTATATTGTGAAAAAGCCGTCAAACATTTGCAAGGCATTTGACAGATTACCTACTATCCTTTCTGTAATTTTGCCAGATAGATATTATTAACTCCTTTCATATATAAGGAAGTAGCCTTAGAGAGGTTAAGAAACTTGATTAACTGGCATGGCTAGTAAATAGCCAAGTGCTGTCTGATCTACTACTACTCATTGCAAGCTGCTTCTCTCTTCCAGGGTAGGCATTGTAGATATGGAGTAACAGAATGTTACAGGCTAGAGAGACCTTAAAGATCATCTGGTACTACAGTCTGAGCATTTCAATAATACTTAAGCAGATAGCACTTACGGCATGGGACATTCCTTCTAGGTCTTGATTCTCATAGTAATCTGCATAGTGAGTAATAAGCTAGCTGCCTTAACCCTCATCTCCCTATTCTCCATGAAAATATAAGCTATATTGTAAAGACATTGAGCTGTATGGTTAAAATAATTTCTTGATTTAAATTAACCTACTTTTAATAGCTCAAAGATGGGGAGCAAGAAGAATGAGTGCTTGAAGGTCTGAAATGAATTTGATTTGTGAGACTTAATGTTAACTGAAAAGAGGCCTTTGGTGTTTTATTGCTGATTCCCAATGATTTTGTTTGCTGAGTGGAGATTTGACATTATAATGACACTTTTAAAGACAGGTATGTTTTCAGGTACATAATCCACAGTGCTTAAATAGGACAGACACATGTACTAGAATTTGATTTAAATTGTCAATAGACTTGATATAAAAAATCTAGCAAAGTTCTCAAAAGAGTACCCTAGATGAATTTTAATTACTCATTGTTTCAGATTCTTTAGTTTTTAAAGTCTGTCCTAATCTCTTGAGCTATCAAATAATTTTCAGTATTAAATACTTTCATGCCTACTCCATGTCTGCCTTACACTGTTTTGGACACTGGTGATACAGCAGTGAATAAATTAACAAAACATCTGCCCTCCTGGAGCTTATAATCTAACAGTAAATACATCAGGTGATGGAGAAAAAGGCCAGAGGTAATAAGTAAATGGTGGGGGTGGCAGTTTTTGCCATGTTGTATAGACATAATGATCATGGCAAGCCTTTCCAATAGGATCAAATTCCAAAAGACCTCAAGGAAGTGACAGTTCCAATTTTTTGGAGGAAAAGCAATTTAGGCAGAAGGAACAAGTGCAAAGACTGAGGTTCTGGGGTACTAAGGACATCAGTTAGGGAGCTGTAGCCATAGGATAGGCAAAAAGTGATATAACTTAGGTGAAAGTGATAGCAGGGAAGGTTCAGAATCTATTCAGTATTGCTTCCCAGATTGGCTCTAGGGTAGGAAGGAGGAAAGATGAGTTACGGATGGCTGTAAGGTTTTGGCTTGAGCCATTTACTGAAGAAGGGAAAAATTTCAGGAGGAACAGACTTCAGTATGTCTTTTTATATTAAGTCTGTATCTGTTAGAAATAGATTCCGAAATATTTATGTATAAACTATATCATGTCTGAGGATTGCTTTAAAATATTCCAGAAGAGAGAAAAGGGGAGTAGTTGAAACATTGACGAAATGTTGACAGTTACGAAGCTGAGTTTCATTATACTATCATACTTTTGAATGTTTTGACATTTTGCACAGTACTGTTGTTTTGTTTTGTTTTTTCATTATGTAAGGAAAAAAAATAATTCCAAAATGTAACACGTGAAATTTGGAATGTTGTTTGGTAATTTTCAACAAAAACATTGCTTTGTCATTTTAGTATTTAGTCAATAACTGAATTCCCAGGCTAAATTGCATTGACATCAGTATAGTGTCAAGTGCCAAGTTTCATGCTAAGAATAGGGTAAGAACTATGCCAGTTACTCATTATAAGCAATAAGAACAGTAGGAATGGAATTTAGCTTTCACATTTCTAAATAATAATTTCTATTCAAATCAAATTATACCTTAAGGAATAGACCATTCTTTGGGTGGCCAACTGCCATATCTTTTTTCATTTTACTTAAAAATTTTTATGTTATTATGTTAACAAGTAAACACTCCCTGTTTTAAAAAAGAAAAACTGTTAAACATACAAATGGGTTTCATCACTCTATTCTCACTCATAAAATCTGTTTATCTGCCTTACAACTTTGAAAGAACGTTGAGGTAAAAATATATGATGAATAGATATATTCATTCCTTAACAGTCTGTTTGGGTGCTTTTATTATTCTTAACTCCCTCAAAATAATAGAATACAAAAGTATCAGGTAATTTGTCCTCCATAAATTGTTACTTTAATACTGTCTTAAAAGACATTTATTCTTAGTATCTGTCTTTTTGGTCCAGACTCCTTAGTTGAGCATTACATACCCCTTTCCAGCCTTGTCTTTTCTCTCACTCATATATAAACACTGTATTGCTATCAAATTATTTTTTAATTTCCAAAATACCTTGTACTTTTCTAACTGTAGACTTTTTTGTTCATACAGTTAAACTCATCATGAATGTCCTCTACCCCCTCCCTCTTTGTGTAGTCTTTCCTTCCCTTCGAGATAAAACTTAAAGTCCACCTCAGACCACAAGAGCTTGAAGTGAACTCCTGTGGCATTTTTCAATTCTGTACGATCATGTGGCATTTTTCTTCTAATGAACTGTTATGTAAGGTCCCTCGGAGCTATAAAATTCTGTTTCTCTATGGCTTTCCCATCTTTATTATAAAGTTTGTATCAACTCTGTTTCTTATTCCCCTCTCACAGTATCCAACATTGTTCTTTTAAATTTTTTATATCATTTCAACCAGGCAGGGTATCCATATGCAAAGTTTACTCTTTGAATCATTTAGCATGTTAAATAATTTTGTTCTTTTTATTAGTATTTTTCTAACATTATATCTGCTGAACTTGAAGTTGACTAATGCCAGTCTAAAATATTAAACTGTTTAATTCAATCTGTATTTATTGAGTACCATCCTAGGTGCTTGGCACTGAAGTACAAAGATGAATGAGACCTAGTTGCTGCCCTCAAAGACTTCATAGTCTAGCCCCATTTTGTCGTAATTATTTTTTCTTTGTAGTAAATATCCATTTTTTGAAGTACTATTCTGTTACTTCATTTGATAAATGTTTCAAGTGGACACATTTTTACTTCAGAATTGATACTGAAGCAAAACTTTGCTCACCATCTTTAAAATAAGACCATATGCTTTCCAAAAAAAAATTTCAACTTTAATTACTTAGGAGTTTCGTTTTAATTTTCTAACATTTCCTTTGAACCTAACTACTGAAGTTATACTATGAACTTCATGAATGCCAGCTGTTTTCTGAGGGGGGGGAAAGTCTTTAATATTTAGTTGCAAGCTTGGCTTTCATCTCTGATTTTATTTAGCAAAAAATGGTGTGTCTAAGCTGGAGAGGTAAAGATGAATATGCTGCTGCCCTCAACTAACTCCTGTTAGATCCTATCTGGATGGAATTCCAACTTGTCCAAACATTGGTCCAAGCCCTTTTGAAATCCTGTTTCCTTTATGGAATTTAAACTGTAACAACTTTACCATGTCTCTCAAATTCTAATAAACAAAACATGTCACATTCAAAGTCCATACATTTTCTCATTACGTAAAAACTTTGCATATTTACTGTTACCCAAAACTTCATATCCTTTGGTGTTATTGATGTTAATTTAGTAAACTACTAGATAGAAGATGGTTTGTTAACCTGATGTTAAAATAATCATCTACGAGCTTAGAACAGTAGTTCTCAGTCTTAGCTGCACTTAAAATTACCTGAGGAATCTTTACAGGCTACACCCCAGTTTGGTTAAAGTAGAATCTTTGGGGTTGGATTTGGCATCATTGTTTTTGAAAACTCCCCAGGTAATTCCAAAGAGCAGCCAAAATTGAGAATAAGTTGAGAAGTATCTACTTTACAGTTTACTAACACATTATAATCAGAATTTGTGTTATACATTTTTTCCCCCAAGAAGTTTAGATAACTTTTAAAATATTACTTCACCCAAAGAATTGATGATGAGAGTTCATACTAAATAGATGTCTTTCATCACAAAGCCTCTTTACTTGTTATCCTTTTCTCTTTGTGGTAAAGCATGGTATAGAATCTAGGCTCCATGTTTTATACTGTAGGCTATATGCCTATCCTGTAATAAAGAAAAGATCACAGTGCCTGGCGTAATGTGGCTGACTCAAAGACAGTCCTTTCCTTAAAGCAGTGTTTAGAGAAAATATATAAAGAGGGGATTAAGCTTTCTGTTCCCTTGTCATTTTACTGTATTACTAAGGAAATAATTATGAAAGAACTGTACATCAAATTATCTCGTGGAGAACATTGGATTTTGATTTCTGTGACATTCTGACTTTCATTATAGGTTGTTTTCACAAAGATTTTTATTAAAACTACTAAACATTCATTAAAATGCTTAAAATCAACTATAGTTTTTAACAGCTGTTAGGAGACTACAAACTAGGGACTCCTGGGTGGCTCAGTTGGTTAAGCGACTGCCTTCGGCTCAGGTCATGATCTCAGGGTCCTGGGATCGAGTCCCACATTGGGCTCCTTGCTCAGCGGGGAGTCTGCTTCTCCCTCTGCTTGTGCTCTCTCTCCTTTAAAAAAAAAAAAAAGGAGACTACAAACTAATGATTTTGGACTTAAAGATGTTGAAAACTAAAAGTTTTAAGAGTAAAATTTTAAATTTTTGGTATTTAAGAGAAGGATTTTTAATTTTTTAAAGAAGGAGAAGATCTTTTGTCTTTCTCAGAAGCATATCATTATTATCATTTTATGTTTCTTAAGACCATAAAATCCTTGATGGCAAGAACCATGTCATGTGCTGCTTCTACATCTCACATATAATGGAAGAAAATATATACCCCATAAGTATTTTGATTAACAATTTAAACCTAAATCTAGTTGATATAACTCATCATATTGTATAGTAGATGCTTTGTTAAAATGTATTAGAGAAAAATGTATGTATTAAATGGTACTGTATTGTTAACTTAATGTGTTATACCTTCTGATTAATGATGGAAAAAAATCCTTAAACCCCCACAATAAAATCATGGGAGATACTATGTCTTTTACAGTTATGTATTTAATAAAATTTAAATGTATAATTTCAACTTAAATATATGATAACGTTAGCAGTGTTTTTTTGTACCCCCCACCTTTTTTGTTCATTCCAGATAGGATTAAAGTTATCCTTAATTTGATAATTACTGAATACATGTAGGAAGCTGAGGTGGGCTATAAGATCCATCTGACCAGAGTGCTGTGAACAAAGACACAGGGGCAAGGAAGAACTGAAATATATTTGTATAATGGTAATAGAAAATATTAATTTCTTGAAATCAGCAAGTATTTACTGGAAGTCTTATAGTGGAATGAGACTATGATTTTAATAAACATGTGAAATTGAAACACGACACTGACACCTTAGGCAAAATGTTCATCAATAAAGTTTTGATTCTTACCTACATATTATAAAGGGGGTTTTTTGGAGTGTTTGATATAAAATGCACAGCTTATATGGCATTTTCTAATTTATGCTACGCCCTGACACTGTTAAAAATACAGAAGTTTAAAAAAAAAGTTCTTATAAATCATCTTATTGAGAAAAGAAAACGTTAAAAACAAAGGATAAAACAAGACCATATATAACATATTGGAATTCAAAGCACAGAATTAGGTAGAGTAAAAGAATAGCAACTGTTTTTACTCTCAGAAAATGCAAGTAAATATCAGACTTTATTACTGGTACTTAATACACTGCTCACGTGGGCTTTCCTACAGAACTGCTGTTTTCTAAACTGGTTTTCTATAATCAGACTTTATCTCACTCATTCTTAAGCATTCTTTATATTTTTGGGTTTTGTTTTTTGCCCTTCTGAACTAAAATACTAAAAACCTCCTTACAGTGTTTATGGGATCTTATATTATAAGTCACTTTATTTTATTTCTTGCTCAGACTCCTAAAAAATGACATGTTGCAAATACTGAGCTTGGCGCTGTTATACATTCTGTCTTTTCACTAAAAAGCAAAGTATTTAATGAAAGATACTATAAGGTAGTATAATGAGAGTCATAGAGAAAGTAATTAAATAATTAAGCAAATGGGCCTTCTGACCTGAAGTTTGAAATATTTTATTTTCCAAATAATTAACTTTCTAGTTAACTTGCCGAAATATTATTGGGAGAAAACTTGCCCTGAAACCTAACTTGTGTTAGATAAACTTACTGATAAACTACTGTTTATAAATTGCTATTTATAGACATTTTTAAGTAATTTCTAGCCTGTACCTCTAATTCCAATGTTTCTAAAACATCTGTTAAAGTTTTTTTTTTTAATTTTTTTATTAACATATAATGTATTATTTGTTTCAGGGGTACAGGTTTGTGATTCCATCAGTCTTACACCAATTCACAGTGCTCACCGTAGTACATACCCTCCCCAGTGTCCATCACCCAGCCACTGTTAGATAAAGTTTAACATAATTTTATGTACTGAAGAAAATAGGCCTGTAAGTTTATATTGTTTAGATAATAGTTTTCATTTAGCTCTCCTGTAACAGCAACCATGTCTTCTAGTTCTTAGCAGAGTGCCTTGCACAAAAACTGACCTACTAAATACTGATTTTTAAATTATGAGTCTATGGATTATTGTTTTAATCTGTTCTTGGTTGTTAAATATAAGGAGTTCTATAAAAAATTAACATGTATAAAGGTGGTGCTAATGAATCTTCTAGAAATGCAACTGGAAGATAAATCATCAGAGGACTCTCTACCCTTCCCTTAGAAATCCCTCATTTCTTATCGTTTGCTCTCAGGTCAATTGTTACCTGCTCAGAGAAGCTGTTTTTCTAACCACCCACATCTCACACTGAAAACTCCTCTTCCCCCCTTCCAGGCCCAGGTTGCATATCCCTCTCCCCTTGAAGCCTTCCCTGATTCTCCTGTTTTCCCCTCTCCCTGCAGATTGAATTCTTCCTTCCTCTGTACTCAAATTCATTAATTCATTCAGTTAAATGTTCAGTCACTCACTCAAGAAATAATAGGACCACCTACTCAGTCCTCTGTCCACTGTCTTTTTATCTTTACATTCTTATTATCAAATTATTGTTTGTTGTCTGCCCCATTAAAATGGGAGCTTCCTAAGAGCAGAAACCTGTTTTTTCTGGCTGCTGAAACCCTTGTGCTTAGAATAGTGCCTGGCACATATGAAGGTGCTTAATAAATATGTGTTCAAGGAGTGAATCAAATAAACAAATACTCTTCACATAAGTAGAGCTCAAATAAACAAACAAATATACTTTCTTATTAAGGTGCTAAGTTAAGAATTTTTCTCTACTGGTAGATCATCCTTTATAGGTGATGTTCACATGGGTATATTCCCCATTTTCTTTCCCTTTTATTGGTTGCTTTACCTGAGAGAGAATCTATTTAACCATTAGAGGTAGACTTTGAACATGTGAAATTCTAATCTATCCCTCTTTAGAGGTCGATAGCCTCAAATTTTCAGGGATCTATAGAGAATACCACAGTTCTCTCTCAAAACTGAAATTGCAGTAGTTACCCAACTGACCTTGGCATCAGGGTTTTGATCTTTTGCCTAATGCATCTCCTATTCCCATCCTCAGTTACAGTACACTGCAAGACTGTGGTCTTAGGCAGTAGCTTTGGAAGTGCTATTCCCCATTCCACCCACTGGGTGAGGGCTTGGCTACAGGCCAGTCTCCCTCAAAAAGACCTAAGGCTTTACAAAAGCTATTGAAGCATTTATTTCTAGCCCCTGAACAAGACCTTCAATGGGGGGTTGTAACCAGACTCTTAAGACTAACATTCTAGAGGACTTTTTAGCTAAAATTGTTAACTGATAATCAACAGAAAGTATTAGACCAATAAGAAGGATGCTAAAAGAAACAGATAATAAAACTCAGAAAAATGGAGCAGCAGAAGATATTTTAAGAAATGAAAGGGAAGAAAAAAGCAAGGTAAACATTATATTCTGTTAGCCAGAAATGAGTCATAACTAATGAGTATAGAATTAGTGCTAGTGAGGGCGCCTGGGTGGCTCAGTTGGTTAAGCGACTGCCTTCGGCTCAGGTCATGATCCTGGAGTCCCAGGATCGAGTCCCGCATCGGGCTCCGTGCTCAGCAGGGAGTCTGCTTCTCCCTCTGACCCTCCTCCCTCTCATGCTCTCTGTCTCTCATTCTCTCTCTCTCAAATAAATAAATAAAATCTTTAAAAAAAAAAAAAAAGAATTAGTGCTAGTGATACGCCTCTGTTATGATGGGAGAAAGCCACATATTCTAGAGGAAAAATATACATGATAAACAGCCTGAGTCATCACTTCTAGTATTTAAAAGTCTTCAAAAGTTTCCATAAAATCTACATGGAAAACTTTTTACCTCTTTGTTCTTGTATGGGCATTGCTGCCTTTCCTCAAAAACCAACACACTCAAGGTCATAAAAATTGATATGCTGAGTATATTTAACTACATATTATGATCTTTAAAAAATGCTCCTCCATAGTAGGAATAGTATATGTTCCAAAAGTTAGTCTATAAATCAATTGTTGGAACATACCCTGAAGAAACAAATGATGGTTTCCCAGAACATCCCATAAGAGCCTATCTAACTAGGTGTGATTAAAGTGCCATTAATACAAAGCCACATTAAACATAAGCAGCCCTTTTTTAAATTCAAAATAATAATTACCAGGCACTGAACAAAGTGATTTGCATACGTACTCTTAATTAATTCTCCAAGTACTGTATGTTATGTATCATCTCCCTTTAATAATAGAAGATACCTAAGAAGAAAATATTCAAAAGCCTGTTCAGGTCACAAAATTAAGCAGTGCTGTCAGGATTTGAATTCAGCACCAACCTACTCAAAGTTCTTACTCCTTATCACTATACTATCTTACCTTTAGATGTAAGAAATATTTATATACTTTATATACCAGGCAGTATATAGATTCTCTGTAGAGTTCACTCCATTTTAGCAGAACTAAGGATATAACCTTAAGAGAAGGTCAGCATAGGGGCGCCTGGGGGGCTCAGTTGGTTAAGCGACTGCCTTCAACTCAGGTCATGATCCTGGAGTCCCGGGATCGAGTCTCACGTCGGGCTCCCTGCTCAGCAGGGAGTCTGCTTCTCCCTCTGACCCTTCCCCCCTCATGTGCTCTCTCTCTCTCTCTCTCATTCTCGCTCTCTCAAATAAATAAATAAAATCTTTAAAAAAAAAAAAAAGAGAGAGAAGGTCAGCATAAGTGCCACAAAAGAGGTATGGATAAATTGCCATAGGAGCAAAAACATTCAAGGCAATGGTTTACAATTATTTGTATGTTCGGGATTGTCTGGGTTTGAGTTTTTAATTATTGATATAGGTTCCTAAAATGTATTTGAGGTATGTTTAATTTTTTTTATAATTAATAACAGTTCACAGAAGAAAAGCTTGGCCAGGCGGAGAAGACAGAACTGGATGCTCACTTAGAGAACCTTCTTAGCAAAGCTGAATGTACCAAAATATGGACAGAAAAAATAATGAAACAAACTGAAGTGTTATTGCAGCCAAATCCAAGTAAGAAACTTTTTACCTTTGTCTACCTTATTGACTAATCTGATTAAAAGATACCATTAGTAGGTTTTTTTGATGTAAAAAAAAAAAAAAGGTTTTGATGGCTATTGGAAAACAGTTTTTGGTTTGTGGCTTTCAGGTGTATGGGTTTTGTGTGTGTGTGCGCGTGCGCGCTTTTGGTGAAGAAGAGGATGATAAACACTTCTTTGTGTACCCTCTAACAAATTGATTAATTGTGTTTTCCATGCCTTTGTAGAATCCTTTTGATAATTTCAGGGAGTAAATTTTGTTTTTGAGAGAGAGAAAGAGAACATACAAGTGCCCCCTCCCCCCGACTCCTTGAAGGTGAGGGAGAGAGAGAATCCTAAGCTCAGTGTGGAACCCAACGTGGAGCTCGATCTCACAAAACTGAGATCATGACCTGAGCCAAAGTCAAGAGTCAGCACTTAATGGACTGAGCCAGCCTGGCGCCCCAGGAGTAGCTTTTAATTTTAAGAGTTAGGAAGGGCTGTGAAAATAGGAAAATTGTCCCCAAATAATTAAGGGAAAATTATATGGAAACTTACATAGTTACCAATTATTTATGTTTATGTTGTTTGATATTTTTACATAAATTATTCCATTTGATTTTTAGACAACTATAAGGTTTTTCAGATCACCCATCTCAGTAATTTATCAAATAAGGTGCACAATTATTAATTGCAAATCACAAGTTAGCATTTTATACAGTGTAGAATAGCTAATTAGAAGTGGAAATTGAACTAGAATCTGGTGCATCAACACCCAGTCTTTTCACCCTGAGCTTTACACGTCAAAACTGAAGAACAAAGGCAGCAGCAAATGCTTTCCTTCCCATTTTCCCCAGTGTTGTGACCATGTTGTGAAATGCCATAAGCTCACTTTTAGATACTAACTTAAGTTCCAGGCTTTAAACTTTGTTGCTATTCCATGAACCTGAAGCACTATACAAAACATTAGTAATTCTGTACCATCATGGTAACCTTTTGAAATAGGCCTTTTACACTTTGAGTGAGGCCTGTTGTCTTTGGGCACTATGTGGTATTTCTTACTCATTTAAGACTACTTAAATTATATACCAGGGCACCTTAAAAAAGTAGTAGACATTTTTCCTTATGTTCCTTGCTCTATCCAGAGTTCTTCATGTAAGTAGTCTGTTCTACATGTTTTTCTGAATGGCAAACTCATACACAACTGATAAACGGGAATTTCGTTAGTATAAAGTTACAATGGCTCATATAATACAATTTTAGTTAGTGTTTTAAGTCTAAAGTAGTAAACAAAATTGGATTTTTTTGTTTGTGCTCTGATTATAAAGTTACACAGATTATGAGTGGTCAGACCCAAACCTCTTTTTCCTGTAAGCCCTGTAATTTTTACAGTATGATTTTCTGGAACCTAGGGTTTTTCAAAAATATATATTGCATTATAGCAGTATTGCCCACATATTCTTTTAAGATTTTATTATGGTCTATTGCTGCCCTATTGAAATGAACATTTACTTAAAGTATGCCAAATGTTTATTAACTGAACGAAGTCAACATAGGATTCAACTTTAAACTTTTGACCAAATAGATGGAAATGCACCAAAGCTAAGAATCACTCTCATAGTCAGATAATGAAATTCTGAAATGTAGTTAACATCTTTTAAATGGTTGTGTTTTGAACTGACTCTTTTTGGTTTGAACTAATTTAAAGGTTTTAAAAGTCCTGCTTAAAAACTTCTGATGCTGCTCCAGAGTCTACCACATAAATGAGTATTATTCCAATAGCCTATTTTATGTATTATAATCAATGCTTATGCTGACTCCTCAAGTGTTTCTGTTACTGGTTCAGTTCACTTTTTAAGTTTCCAGTGCACTGTGTGAAACTTCCACTTGTAGAGTAATTATCTGAGATGCTTAGAAGGAACCTTTTTTTTTTTTTTAGCTTCTCTTTAGACTATAAATTTGATTTATAGTTAATCATTGTTTCTGGAAACTGATCTTTTTCTCATTTGTCTCTCACATACCTATTAGGCAGCCGTGTAAGTGTGAATATTTTGTATATTGCACTAACCAGGCATTTATTCAGATTTTACTGATTATTTTTTTTCCTTTCCATGTATACTAGCATTCTACTGTTTCTTTTAACCTGTCTCATATTTTAACGAAATCTTTTGAGTGAATACATGCTGAGAGGTATCTGTATATCTTGTATTTTAAACAAAATTCAATAAAATTAAGCCAAGACATCATATTGCTGATCTCTGCTGTGACTGGTCCAAACCTAGGTGGTTCTATTCCTTAATTTCCATGCCTATATTTAGACTCTAGGAAAGAGAGAGACCATGTGAGCACACAAAAGTACGATAAAGGGGGGCGCCTGAGTGGCTCAGTCGTTAAGCGTCTGCCTTCTCTCAGGTCATGATCCCAGGGTCCTGGGATCCAGCCCAACGTCTGGCTCCCTGATCTGCGGGAAGCCTGCTTCTCCCTCTCCCACTCCCCCTGCTTGTGTTCCCTCTCTCGCTGTGTCTCTCTCTGTCAAATAAAATCTTAAAAAAAAAAAAAGTATGATAAAGGTATTAAAAGTATGTGACTCTTTGGTTCTAATTGGTACTTTATATCCAGTTTTTCATAGCTGGAAATCCCTGGTTTTGAAATTGAACATATATTTAAGGTTAAAAATCAGATTTATGAATGGGGCAAAGGCAACGTCATTAGATATTAAGTGAATACCAGTGCTTTTAGAATCTCATCATATGATAGTTTCACTTTAAGTAAATATTTTTGTGCCAAAATATTTTAACAGATTTCTAAAGTATAAGTTTCATAGAGCTATATAATATTCTAACATAAAAATTAATAATTATGTATTAAGATATGTACTTAAAAGCATGCCAACTTCATCTTATTTTACAGGATGATAAACGGGTAGTAGGGAAAAAAAACAATTTTTTAAATAGTTGTGCTTTTTTGAAATCATTGATAATTTTAAACCTTTCTCCTAGATGCCAGGATAGAAGAATTTGTTTATGAGAAACTGGATAGAAAAGCTCCAAGTCGTATAAACAACCCAGAACTTTTGGGACAATATATGATTGATGCAGGGACTGAGTTTGGCCCAGGAACAGCTTATGGTAAGCAAAAGGCAAAAAGATCTGCTAAAAACTAGCTTTACTTTTAGATTTTTACTACTTAGAGACATCATTAACATCTACCTAATATTAGTAGAATCAATTTTAACTTCAAATTTTTTATGTTTAAGTTTTGGATAAAGTAAGAAATAGAGATGACCAGTAAATATGAATGGTTCAACTTAATATATTTAAGTATATATTTTGAGAATTCACATTTATCATTTTAGATCTAAAAGTTAAATGAATTCTTCAGTTGTGCTCCCATTGAATCTTGCAACCTCCGTTATAGTACTTCTTTTGATATATTGTAATTTTTGTTTATATGTCTCCCCTAGATGATTTTTTTTAAGCTTTCTTGAGGGCTTATTTATTTTTGTAATAAAATGCCTGGCACATAGTGTTTGAACACACCACTAATGCTTTCATTACACAATAATGTCACTACCACAAAAATGTTAACAGTGGTTATCTTTGGATGTTTGGATTACATTTCATTCTATTTTCCTCAGCTAGTTCAGATTTTCTATAATCATGTTTTATAGTTATGCCAGCTTTTTTAGTTGCTGTACTGACTTTTTCAGTGTATAACTCTGAAGCTCATTATCCCCCAAATCTAATTTTCTCCGAATATAAGACTATTTCAGATTTCTATAGCTTCTTTTCCTATTGTTCATGGCAAATAATTCTCTTTATTAAGACTTCTGCAGGAAATTGGTCCTTATGTGAGTGTGAAATGTAGGTAAATTAAATGATTTTCTATGTATAGTACTGATTTATAAAATAGTTCGTAAACTCTGGAACAAAATGAACTTAAAGTTTTTTGTTTTTTTGTTTTTTTGTTTTAAAGATTTTATTAATTTATTTTACAGAGACACAGCAAGAGAGGGAACACAAGGAGGGGGAGTGGGAGAGGGAGAAGCAGGCTTCCCACCGAGCAGGGAGCCCGATGCGGGGCTCGATCCCAGGACCCTGGGATCATGACCTGAGCCGAAGGCAGACGCTTAATGCCTGAGCCACCCAGACACCCCTGAACTTAAAGTTTTAATAGTTACCTTTATGTCAGAAGGAAATAACCTAAATACTGTATAATGAATGGCGTTAATCCATTGACTGTTAGATGTACAACTGAAACTTACATTGTGGTCTTCAAAAGGTACTTCTTTGAGAAGTCTGAAAATGATTAAAATTTCTATAGTTTTATTTCTAAATTTTAACTATTAATTTTAGAAAAATTTTACACATTAAACAGATTTTTTGTGCCTGCTTGTGCCAGAAGCAGTTAGATGCTGGAGGTCATAAAGGTACATGAAGGACACCTCGCCCTTTCCTTCACCAAGCTGAAGGCCTAGTGGGGCACAAACATTCAAAAGCCTTCTAAATTTTTTCCTTTTTTAATATGCTTAATCTGTTTTCACCTGTAGTAGTTCTATTGACTGTACCTTGATTATTGGAATTGGGCTTTGTGAATCTATTTAATTATAATTGATAATAACTAACAATTGAGTATTTCAGGCATTGGGCTAAACATACACAATAAATGTATTATTTCCATAAGTCTTCACTTACAGCCTACTTATAAATTCTATTATCTCCATTTTGAAGACAAGGAAACTGAGTCTTAGAGAGATTACATAATTCATCTATGATCATATAGCTAGTAACTCAAAGAGAGGTCTGTATCCAGACATGGAGCTCTTAACGACTATGTTATATTATCTTCCTTGCCAAGCAAATCTAGTCTCATCCTAACATGGAGGATTTAAGATCCACAGAATTGAAGATTAGAGGTAGAACTCGAAGTAGAACCTTGGTCTTGTGGTTCCCTTTCTTTTTGCTCTGTTTTCCACTGAGCTTGTCCTATTTAAACATTAAGGTATATGTGTTGCAAAACATGGATTTTTCTTTGACTTAAGATACAAATATACAATTATTATTTAAAGATACTTGAGGCCCATGCATAATATAGAAATAGTAGACAAATTTTGTCTTGATCTACTTATGAAAATATTTTAAGCATTATGTTTTTCTAAACATATCTCCACTGTTTGAGCTGTGATCATAAATACTTTTTAGTGTATTTATCCTCTTTTGTTCCATTGGTTGAATTGGTACAGTTAACTGTGATATGATAAGGACTTCTTGAACCTGTCATTTTCATTAGATATTTATAATCTTAAATTTACTTTTAAAATAAAACTAATGACAGCTAATTCTCTTTGATTTTTTAAGTAAACAAGTGACAACTAACTTTAAAGCAGATCAGATTGCTGATTTTATTTTCTGACATTACCAGAAGATGGTAAAAAAAAAAAAACACTTTTTTCCTTTGCAGGTAATGCCCTTATTAAATGTGGAGAAACACAAAAACGAATTGGAACAGCAGACAGAGAGCTGATTCAAACATCAGCTTTAAATTTTCTCACTCCTTTAAGAAACTTTATAGAAGGAGATTACAAAACAATTGCTGTGAGTTGGAAAATGTTCCCTTTTTTTTAGTAAAATAATTTATATATATAATTACACTTTTTAATGAATAATTTGCCCTCTTACGGACTGTGTAGATGTAGCAGATTAGAAAATTTAAATAATCTAGCTAGGTACATATTCAGCAGAACACAAAGCTAACCAAAATAAAGAACTTCCATTTTTGTGTCCCTGCAGTGTTATTGAGATTACATCAATTGTTGTTCATTACCAGCACTAAAATTTGTAGAGAAATTCCTGGAATGATTATAAAAATATAGCACAAAATACCTCCAGAGTATAGCCATGTTAGCTATTCATTTAAACTGGGAGCCAAAAACCTAATTACTGTATTTCTGGCTGTTCAACTTTCTGTTGTTTGCATCCCTAGAAGTCTTGTTATTGCTGATTTTATTTTCTGACATTCAGCTGTGTTTTATTGCTGAAGAAATAAATGTAACTTTCCCAAGCCTAGTATTATTTTTTAGGTTTTTTTTTAAGCAATGGAGAGTGAAGATCTAGGTGGATTTTTTTTGCCTAAGATTTTTGCAAGATTGTTCTTTATTGTAAATACTACTTTAAACTTTAATTTGCAGATTTCTTACTATAAAATATTCTAGAAACTCAGTATGTGTACAATGAATTTGTCTCTGGGTAAAAAGTATTTTGCCTGAGACAAAGGAAAAACCACAATTTAAAATACAATTTAAAAAATATTAGATTGTCAGTAGGATGAAATGTGATATATGAAATCTGTCTGCGAATTAATAAAGCAAGCAGTGAATTTTTATAAACTTACCTGTTATGGTGAAGTTCCCATGAGGAATTCTAAGATACCATACTAATGTTTATTCATTATTCTATAAATTTGAAATTTCCTTTTGTAGTAATAGAGTTGCTTTCAGTGCTCTGGCACATTAAGTGAGCCTGCCCAGTCGTTGAGGTAGATCACTTAGGGTGTCAAGGAACTTTGACCTAGGCCCATACCTCCTTTACCTTGGCACTTCCTAGATAATCTGTTTGAAACAGTTTATCAACCTGGGCATTACTGACATTTTCGGTAGAATAGTTCTTTGTTGTAGAAGCTGTACTGCATTGTAGGATATTTAGCAGCATCCTGGTTTCTACCTAGTAACATCTCCCCACCCCCCAGTTGTGACAGCCAAGATGATAGAGCAAAACATTCCCTAGATGGCAAAACCGCAAAATATTAAAATATGCATTTCTTTGTTTCCGCCATCACCTGCCATCTTTCCCAGATTTCCCCAGCATCTAGAATGTCTCCATTATTTTAAAATTGAAAACCATAAGAAAAAGGAGTCAAGTGTTACTTCATAGCCAATTTTGTAATCATTGATCTTTGTTTATCAGATGATTCATGTATTTAATGGAGACTGGTACTTTAAATGTGTATGCTCTTACTGGATTTTAGCATCTTTAGCCTTTATTTTTTTTCTTTTCTATTTTTATAGAAAGAAAGGAAACTATTACAAAATAAAAGGCTGGATTTGGATGCTGCAAAAACCAGACTAAAAAAGGCAAAAGCTGCAGAAACTAGAGCGTCAGTAAGTAGTGTTTTTTTGCATAGAAAAAATCTTAGGTTGATAAATCTAAAATTTGTAAAATATTTTACTCCTATACCATGCAAGCTACAGTCTATTACTAAGAGTAGAATATGACTTTAGGGTATTGTTTTTGTGTTTAAACAAACTTATCAGAACTTAATGCATCCAAATCAGTGCACAGTAGTCATATCAACAGGCAGTATTATTTCAGTGATACAGCTGTTGCTAAAAAATAAAAATTATAAGAGCTCCTAAAGTTCTGTCATGTTCTTTAAATATCCTCAGTGATGATGGCAAATATCCTTTTGGAGATAGGTTTATTATATTTGAAATAGAAAAACAGATAGTAATTAAGATGAGAATAAGTCAAGTTTGAGATTGCTGATGTGTGACCTAAAAATTAAACTTGACATCCTTTCCACATGTGAGTCAAACTGACTAAAGGCGTCACCAAGAATAATTCCAAAACCATTCAAACAGTTGCAGCATGGATGCCCAGGTGACTATTTTGAAGGGGAGGAAACCCATTTGGATACATAAGTTCTGGTATATTTTTCATAAAATCAACCTCAGAATAGTCTTCATTTTAAATGGAGTTGGTTAAATATTAAATATAGTAATTTAATGATTCATACACATGTATTTATAAGTTTCTTAAAAGGTTTTATTTATAAGCTTATTTAATCTATTATTTATACTGCTTATATTTCCATTCCAAAGTTGGAAGACATTAATCAGATAGTATAATATAAACAAGTCTGAATTTATTAGAGGAGGCTAACAGGTTAATTCTTAATTTATACTAAGGGATATGTTTTGTCAAGAAGCATGACATTCCCCCTGCCTTCTGTTCCCAACTCACTACCACTGTCATTATGAAGAATCATTGCCTTAAGGAACATAGGCCACAGTGCTGGTGGAAGACAACTGTGGCTCCCTTGTTTGGGGAAAGAAGAGGTTGAGACTTGTTTTATAGTGAAATTTAAAACTGGTAAAATTGGGATTAAACAGTGATGTCTTGTGAAAGTACCCCAACACTTTATATGAGCAGAATAAATTTCTTCTAGAAATATTTTCTTCTAAACAGTTCCCCTTTTGGAGAGTCTGTATTAGTTACTGCTGAAGAAGAGCTTGCTTTGACAAGACATTAAATCCAAATTCTCTGGCTATTTCACCTCAGGATTTATCATGATGTCATCATCAAGAACACACTAACTTCCCAAAACAGGCTTTTCACAGAATCAGAACTTCAAAATGAACACTATAGGTGACAAGAGATTCTAAATTAGGATTAGTTTCTAGTTGCTAATAATAGATTTATGTGGTAAAATATAAATTGATTTTTTTTTTAAAGATTTTATTTATTTATTTGACAGAGAGAGACACAGTGAGAGAGGGAACACAAGCAGGGGGAGTGGGAGAGGGAGAAGCAGACTCCCTGCTGAGCAGGGAGCCCGATGCGGGGCTCGATCCCAGGACCCCGGGATCATGACCTGAGCCGAAGGCAGACGCTTAACTGAGCCGCCCAGGCGCCCCTGAATTGATTTTTAAGATACTAATTTCATAATCAGGAAAAAAATGTTAAGATAAATAAGGATCATTTGGAAATGAGTCAAAATCTCTTCATTCAAAATGCCTGTATGTGCCCAATAATGATTGTGGAATGAGAATACTGTCATCAAATGTCAGTACAAAACTTTCTTTCATAAGCATTATTACAGAATAATGATAATCTTTTTTATCTGGAAAAGTTCCAGAAAACTTAGAGATTTAACACTGTATAAGGTCCTTTGGTTATTCTAAATTATTTTACCATTGCTATTAAAATGTGTAAGAACTAAATATAATAGTAGACAAATTTTGAAAGATGTTTCCTTTTGATATATCCGGAAAAGATCTTGACAGTTTTTCTGTGCTGAGTATTGTTGAGGACAGATTTTTTCCATGAGAATTTACATTTAAAATAAAAATGAAAAATTACACAAATGACTTGATTGAACAATTTCATTTATACACAGCTTTTCTAGAATTTATATATTGCATAAAACGAAGTTAACTATAGCCAAATATTTAAAATATTAGTTTAGGTAGAAATTCACATTTCCTGATTATAGTTGTGTTCTTTTCCCCTAGATAACCAACTCGTTTTTCTTCAAACTTTATAGTAGTAAGTCTGAAATACTTTAGAAGGGAGAAGTCCTCTTAGTTTATTATTACATAAAGCCTTAAGGCATGCCTATTATTCTGTGATCTTTGGTGGGGTTTTTTTTTTTTCTGTATTTCTTTTCTGTTTACTTGAAGAATACAGAAAAATAGAAACCACTAGGAGTTTGTGTTTGCTTTTTTTTTCTTTGACACATTTCCTCGTTCCTAGTTGACTCTAATCCCAGAATTTCTTTGAATTCACTTTATAAATTTCCATGGATTGTTTTGTGAGTAGTTATTTCTCTGCAAGTAAGGTTTGGGACCTGTGCATATCAGCACTTTTTTTTTTTTTTTTAATAATTCATTTACTCGTTTCTTGTTACCTCTTTTTAAAGTCTATATTTATTGAATGCTTATTTTGTACAAGGCGCTTTGCTGAGGAATTCAGAGATAAATAATGCAAAATCTCTACTGCCCTCAGTTCACAATCTAGTATACTAGATTGAACTTTTTGATGACTTAGCCAAGTCAGTAAAATATTTATGCCTGTATCCAATATTGCTACTTTATTAACTTGTATTTTATTAGTTAGCATGTTGAAAAATGGTAAAGCAACATCAAAGGCATTTCTCAAAAATACACCAATTGAACAGAAAGAAAACCTACTTGAATGTTTCACAATGAACAAAAACACAATTTTGAAAATAGTATAAAACTTGTCAAAGAAGCAAAGACAAGTAAAATTTCTGCATTTAAATTAACCCAGCTTTGGTCTTACATAATTTTTTTTAAATTATTCCGGACTTCTGTTAATGGGAAGAAAAAAATCATCTAGTTTCAAAGCTCTCTAATATTTAGAGGTTTAAACCTCAGTTTTGGGTATAACAAATGTGGAAAATACAACTTCAATAACACAGTATTGTGAATGTCCCTCTGCCCACTTAAGCATTTCCACATATGTCTAAATCTTTAATCTGTAAACTGAGCACCATCATGTAACTTAACCTTAATGTACACATATGAGAATTTAAAGCTTATTAAAAATATAAGGATTGACATACCTTTCATATTTCTTCAGGGTATGCCAAGACCTGGCTGAGGATGACTGAAAGAGAACATGGTTGAAGGCATCATACATTCATAAATTAGAAATGATCTTTGAATAGGAAACTTGTGGGTAGGCAGAAGGGCTTTCATAGGTGAAAATTTAATAAAAATTGTAGGTAACTGGCAGTTTTTAAAGTGATGTGTTTTTCCTAAATGATTCTAATTTAAAATCAAGCATCAACCATGTTTTTTGTCTTTAAAAATCTGAATCTTTTGGAAAAGTTGAATAGGCACCACTATGTGAAATTCTGTAGAACAACATAGATGTCTTTTCAAGTAGAAAACCATTTTATCAGCTCTCTTAATACTTGTTTGTGTGTCCTTTATTGTGAAGAAGTAATTGTTTCACTGTGTTCATTGGTATAATGTGTTCTTTGTCTCTTACCTATGCACTTAAGCAACTAAACTCAGCTCGCCTTGAAGGAGATAACAATATGGTAAATTTCTCTTACATGCTCAACTTCCTGCATGTAAAATGGCTGAAGGTTTGTTGGCCTACTGTGTTTTCTACATCTTGAGTAAAGTGCCTTCTCTTGCTATTATCTGCTGTAAAAGTCTAAAGTAGTCAAAGCCATGAATTCATTAGTCCAACAAAAAATACAGGGAATACTAGCTGAAGTAATACTGGAACTTGAAGAATAGAAATTTTGTGTTCTAATTGCCAAATATATTAGCTATGCCAAATTCATATTTTAGAATATGAATTTATATATAAATATATAGTGCCTTTTATACCTAGTAAAAGACATTAATTTAACTGGCACTTTGTATTTTCACTTTTGGCAAAGAAAATTAACAAAATTTACTTAACTTAGAGAAAAGTGTAGTTTACAAACTTACTTTGTTTTTCAGTATTTTTGATATTTACCTTAATTTTCACCCAAACTCAACATAGAATTAATTTCTTACGCAGTTTCATGCCAAGACACACTCACCCCCCCATATTTCTGTAGTAGCCAGGCCCATTCCCTATCCAGTACTAATTTACTTAAGAAAGTTACAGAATAGTGATAGCTTTGGGCAAGAATCAGGAGTGAAAATTGTTCTGTAGTACCCAATATATATGTTGAGCTTGATTTGAGGATTTGAGTTTTGAGATGTTAGCAATTTTTAATTTTTAACAAAATAGAAATTTGTAAAATCTGAATATAGCCCAAAAACTCATAAACATTAGCCAATAAAAATTTATAGATGTGGTGTTTGGCATCATATTCCTAGATACATTATTTCCATAGAAGTAGTATGGAATCTGCAGTACAGTTAATAATAAATTCACAGGTAACTGACTGCCTTTATTCCATTAGCATTGAGCTAAAAGGGGCAAAAAAATTCATGTAATGGGAAAGTTTATGTACGGAGTATTTAAAATGCATTTTTGTTGTTCTAAACTACTGTAATTTTTGAAGCCCTGGCTAAATTAGGGCTTTCCTTAGATAGCAAGAGAATGCATTCATTTATTTCCATTGTCCTATCTGTAGGTGAATGAAAATGTGTGAGACTATTTCAGTCATTGGTAACTTCGCATATAAATCATAGGTTTTATTTTAGGTAAGGATATCCTAAACAATTAGCAAGACTTTATTTCACTTATTAGGCATCTGTTTTGCTACTGATGTCATCTACTTAAAATAAGATGTGTTTAACTCTGGTCATTTTAAATTCATTACATCTCAAGTTTATTGTGCCCCACCAGTGGCTATATCAATGTCTATTTATCCTTGCTTTATTTTAGTTTCCTAAAATTCTAGAATTTTAGACCTAAATGAGAAATTAGGAAATGTTTAGTCCAAACCTTTCATTTTACAGATGAGAGAACTACAACTTACTCCCAGTTTTAGAAAACTATTACTTAGTAACTTATAAAATTAGTATAAGATTCAAAAATTAATACTATTGATCCATATGAAGGCATACTTTCACAGTATATTAAGCTGTACTGATTTAGTTACTATAATTACATTTTTCTATACTAAGTTGTAGAAAATGTTAAATTCCAACTTTCTTTCATGCTCTATATTTTTCTCTAATTTTTAATGCTGGCTAGATTTGGGCAGAGGAAGTGACAAAAGTAAGTAAATTATTAAACTATAGAATTATGAAACAATTTAATTGTTATTCATTCAGTAAATATTTATTGGACAGCAGCCATGGGGCCAGTCATAGTCTTTGTTACTATATCTTACAAAATCTGAAAATTATTATAGAAAGCTCAGATCTGTTTGGCTAGAAGTAGCTCCATAAGGCAGTGCAACAATGTTACAGAGATGTGCTTTGCACACATTCTGATACAATGTTATGTTAAGTAGTAATCTTGCCAGAAGACAGTTTAAATACTTGGTTTACTTACATGACAGTTATATAAACTACCGTTTACACCATGTCTTGTATATTCAGTAACTGAATATATCATATGTCACACAAATGAATTTTGTAGATAGCTGAAGCTTGTTCTCTCCAGTAACCAGAGCTAAGTCTTCTGTCACTTTAGTTGAAAATATTTGTAAAATAGTATTTTACTGCTCCATTAAATACAGGATAACATATGTTTAATTTTACTTACAGTTAGGGTATGAATGTACATTATTGTACCGTGTAACAATTAGATCCGTTGTTTGTTTTTGAAGTATGTTGTCTCCTCCCTCAGTGTCAGACTGTCACTTTTAAAAGCTGTCCATATGACTGCTACTAGTAGTCCCTCTTTCCATGTTACCATTCCTAATCTTTTCTAGGATGGGAAATAAAATAGTCAAGCAAGAATTTAAGGAATAAATTATGACTTTAGATTTGTTTCAGTATTTGAGGTCTTCAGAAGCATTTTTTATTTACTCCTCATGTTCAGGCCTACCAAAATTTGACCTGCAGATGAGGACAGGCTGAAGATTGAGGGCAGGTGGTAATTGTGGCCCCTGACTTTTTCTTCTTTTTTTTTTTTTTTCAAACGTTAACTTTTTATTTTCTGACTTTGTGGGATTGTTGCCTATAAGGTCTGTTCCATGTATAGGTTATGAGGGTTTTGATTCTTTGAATTGGAAATCCAGTGTGAAATTGTTGACACCCACTCTTCATCCCCCTTTGTGGAATCCATTTATCAACTTAGTTACAGGTCTCCCTTCGCCTCTGATTTTTTTCCTGAACCTCTAGCTTGAAGAGGATAGAGTAACGTGGAAGAGAATATAGGTTGAACAATAAAACCAGGGTCTCTTCCACTCTGGTTAGCATACAGATACACCAAAAAATTTCTGATTCTGCAGTCTCTGTAAGTTAGGGAAATATGTGATATGATGGAAAGAAACTCATAAAACAAATATTTACATTGTGTGTGTGGGGCGGGGTGTGTAAGTAAAACTTAATATATCAAAATGGATTTGGGAAGATTTTTTTTCTTCTGTACTTCTCACTTCTGCCATTTTTATAATTTAAAATATGTATAATTTTAAAACTTCATATTCCTCAAATATTTTAAGATTTAAGCCTATAGAAAAAATAAGTGACAGAACAAGATTGTCACAGCAAATGCCTCAAAAGCCTGACCAAAATTTCTAGCTTACAGGTACCCAGACCTGATATCACAGATCAACAAATTCTTGCCCTTTTTCCAAGTTACATCTTAAAACAATTCTTGCTTCCCTAACCCAAGTTATGCTGTCATATACTCTGGCAGGAGAAAGTCTCTTCCCTAGAACTTTATGTCTTAACTGTAAAATTAAGTCAGGGAATGAGGTCTTCTGGAGGACAGAATAAAAACCCTTTAAATTCACCCTTTTTATCTATCTTTCTAATATGGATCATTCTCTTCCTAGTAAATTGACTATGCCAAACCTATTTCAGTTACCTCTGCCTCTCAGATTAATTATGATCGTTACGTGTGTCAGAAGTAGAGATGGTTTGGGAGATTTGACTACAGCCACCCCAGGCATACACTGAAACTTGTTCAGGAAGTGAGATTCATTTACTTCTGTCATTTACCTTTTCTAAACACAAAGCCTAATTGTGCAAAGAATGACTTCCTAGGCTTTGTAATATGGTGCCTTTCTTCATAATTTATATTTTGCCCAAACATGGAAGACTGACCCCTTATACTTTCTGAGATCATTTTATAACTTTTTCCACTTCATGCTCAAACTTCCCAGTTACTTAATATGTTACCTAGTTCACTTGCTTATACCTTATACAGAAATATTGCCAAATAGAAGGCTTTTCTGCCATTTCTCCTACAGGCCATTAAATCAAATTGTACTTTCATAGAGACCCACGTGGAACTAGTCTTGTTTACTTTTAAAGTTTATTTATTTTTGATTTACTATGGATACTTCTAATCAAAACTTTTCTGTAGTCAACCAAGCAGAAGAGTAAATAATGCAAATATAACACTGAAGTAATTGGTTTTCCTTAACACTTAGGATCATTGATTCTTTTCTTCTCCTGGGACTTGATTTCCTACTTAATACTAGCTTCTGGATGAAGCTTACTTCAGCCCTATTATCAAAGCACCATGCATTCTGATTTCAGTCAAGTAAAATTTAATTTTAACTCTTGAATTATTGAGTAATTCAAACTTATTTCCATAAATCCAATCTAGTGGTCACTTCTAATCACCTCTATTGCCAGTGGGATGAGAATGACTAAAGCAACTGATGATGTATTTTGCTGCTACTTCCTTTTTGACTGGTTCACTAGGTTAACTGTTGCCACCAAAAAGTGAAGGAGAGGGAGATGGGGTGTGCAAGGAAAAAGTTTAGACCTAATTTTTATACTTACTACAGTCTTGGAAATATTCGAATTACTTGGATGGGGGGGCTATTTATTCTGGAGAGGTAGTAGAAGATAGCATTATTAATGGTATTATCACCAATGATGATTCCTAGTGTGGGATAAGCTAACTGTTTTGCATGAGCTGTGAGATTTTATTTTTCTCTTCCTCACTTACTACCAACCAACTCTGGCTAAAGGTTTAAGATGTTTTTTGCCAGTATTTACTATTTTTAGGTCCTGTTAATTTTTTAGTGAACTATTTTGTCCCAGCACTGAACCTATATCAGAGGGCTGAAGCTAGTAGTAGTGGTGTGCTATTATATACACCTTTTTCCGGCTCTGAGGTCAATGACTTCACCTTGGTAGCTTGAAATGAGCTGTGGTTGGAGTATTTGTACCATGAAAATCAGCACATTAAAACTCATTCACCCCACTCCCAGCCAGTTTACCAGCACACTACTGATTAAAGGTCCCCCATAACTTGCAGAAAAACCCTAGCATATCTTGTATATAGTAGTGATGCTTAAGTTTGGAAATGCAAAGTTTGGAAAGAAAACTGAAAAAAAAAAAAGTCATTTATGCAATAAAGTTCTTTGAAAGAAGCTAAGAACTATGTACCTAGAAACAAATAATATGTTTGGTAACTAAACAGAAGAGGTTAAAATCCTATGGCTTCACTCTGAAGTTTGTTCATTTGAGATTAAAGACTGTCTTTAACTTCAAAGTAAAGTAGCTATAGTAATAATTGAGAATTTTTTTAACAATTTTTTTTAAGGATTTTATTTATTTGAGACAGAGAGATACAGAGAGAGAGAGAGCATGAGCACGGGGAGAAGCAGGCGCCCTGCTGTGCCAGGAGCCCAATGTGGGGTTATGCTGGGATCGTGACCTGAGCTGAAGGCAGACGCTTACCATCTGAGCCACGCGGGAGAATTTTTTGAAATATTATTTTATACATATAAACCAATATTCTTAAAATGTTATGACAGTATATTGATTGTCCCATAGTACTGTTTGTAGGCTTTTATGTGTATGCCATTAAGCTTTGACATTAATAGATTCTTCTGAGTGAAGTACTGGTAAGGAATTGGGTAATGTAGAAAAGCTAAGGTGTAGAAAACAGGGAACAGTTTAAACACAAAGCAGAATCAGGGACTTGGCAGCTTCTCATTTGGGGTTTACTTGGGGGATTTTTAAACTATCTTAACAAATGTACATAAAATGGGCTAAGTCCTCTAATAAAATTCTAAAACTATGTTCCAATTTAAGTCTGAACAGGAATTGAGAATAACTCAAAGTGAATTTGATCGTCAAGCAGAGATTACAAGACTTCTGCTAGAGGGAATCAGCAGTACACATGTGAGTGTTCATTCACTGGAAATTCATTTGAAACAGAAGACTTTGATGGTCCTAAGGGACTTTGAGGGGGAAAACTGAACTTCAAAACTTTTTCAGTCATTTATCAAGGAAATTTAAATTATGGCCCTTGCCAAGATATATGAAGAAATATTTTAAATTTTTGTTTACACCTCATCACCTAGATCTCCCACCATCATCAAAGCCATCTGTTGGTTTTTGTTGGCTACATAGTTTGTTCTTACACTATTAACCGAGGTCAGCCTTGGTAAGCCTTGTAGTAGAATGCTAGATACTGGTGATTCTCCCTGAGTACATGTTGTGGTCTGTTGCCCCTTGGAATTTAGCACTTTTAAGTAGATTATAGAGCTAAGAAGTAACTGTAACTTTCCTTTACAGGCCCATCATCTCCGTTGCCTGAATGACTTTGTGGAAGCCCAGATGACTTACTATGCACAATGTTACCAGTACATGTTAGACCTCCAGAAACAACTGGGAAGGTTGTAATTTCCTTTTCACACCTGAAACTCTTGATAAGAGAGGAAATTCACATTTTTGCATATGAACTAATAATAGAGATGAAGATTAGAAGGATTAAAGACTTTTATTAGCTTGCTTAAAATCAGATTTTTTTTTTTTTTTTTTTTTTTTTTAGGAAAGTGTCAGACTCGTGAGGTAGCAAAAACATTGTGAGCTCTCCTAGCACCCAAGAACTTAACAGGGATGAGAACATAATTTAAGTGAATACTTTTTTAGTGCTATATAAAGAAAACTTAAAAGTGTTTGAAGTTCGCTTCTCTCTTAAAATACCTTCCAGTTAGTTGAGAAGGATTACATTGACACTTATTTGCCCTTAGAGATAAGCTCATTTATACTTACTCATTACTTGTTCACTGTTTTAAAAAAAAAAAAGTTTTAGAATATTCTATAAGACCTCAGGCCCATAATGTAATTATTAAAAATCATATTTTAATATACGTTAAAATATTGGTAGCACAAAATGTGCATAGCTGTCATTCATTCATCAAATGTTTATTGAATACCTGTCATATACCAGGCACTGTTCCGTACTCTGGAATTATATCAGCAAACAGAAAGGCAAATTGCTTACCCTTACAGAGCTCACATTCTAAGGTGACACTAGAAATAAAATGATGTATAGGACAAACATGGTCTCTGCTAGGTCTAGGTAGAAATACCTAGATATTTAAAGTCTAGGTAGAATTAAAGGCCATTGGCAGATAGGCCAGGTGGTAAGTGGAAAGGTAGAAGTGCAGATTTCTGTGAAGGACCTCTAACTGTGACTCAGGTGGGTCTGGCAAAGTTTCACAGATGAAATTATTTTAGGGGGAATAATCTAGATGAAGAAAGGAGCAGGGATGAATATTCCAGACAAAGGAAGAACATGTATATGAAAAGGCCAGAGAAAAGAGAGAGTGGCAATTCAGGGAACTGACAGTAGTTTGTTCTGGTTGGAGCATACATAGTGTTTAAGAATGGAATTGTAGATACGGCTACAAGAGTAAACAGGGTCATGTCACCAATGCCTTGTAAAGTAAGTAGTGATAAGGAGTTGGAGATTTATATAGCGAAGAGCCATTAAAGCCAAGGGAGTGATATGTAAGAGTTGAAGGAGAAATATTAAGAGAAGTTATTTTCAAGGAATAAGTTTTCTTAAAAATCACTTTGGTGTTCTTTTCTGCATTTAATCCTTTAAAACTAGACCTAGAACAAAATTAGGCACATCCACAAAACGAATTTTAGATCTTAAAGATGAATTGTAGCCTGATACCACTGGTTATTCCAATAAGATTTATAGAAGATTTATACTTCTGTATATTTGAAGTTTTGTTAATGGTATTCATATCTGAAAGCAGAATGCCACTTTATCCCCACATCATTACAACTATTTTAAGCCCAGGAAGCCTTAGTACTTCCTTTTCACTTTGTCCTGATACTCTGGGAGTGCAGTAAAGGGATTGCTGTTGTTACCATTCATACTTGCATTCTGCTTAAAGCCACACAAATGCTTGGAACTCTGCCATTCAAACAAAATGCTAGTTATTGCACTTTTGGATAAGCTCAAACATTACAGAGTGAAATGGGTACTATTGTTCTAGGGAAGAAAGTCTAGCTTATCTCTCTGCCCTCAAAGAATTAGATTACTGGTAAGGACCAATGATAGAGAGTGGGAGGAATTTTAGGTCTTTAATGTTACAAGCTATGCTTTTTAAGAGAGTATATAGAAATATTCAAATGCAGAACTGGATAAATCATCCAATTCCAGACTAATTCAGAAGCTATTTCTGAAGAGTAGAACCAGGTTGTAATGTTAATGGTTATAATAGAGTGATGGTAGTAGTAATAGTAACTGAATAAGAGCAGTCCCTTAGGAAGGGCTCCAGTTGTCCCCAGGCACTCCTCTAGACACCTCATATATAATGTGATAGCCCTCACACCGGTGAGGGTCCTAATAGGACCCACATTTTACAGATGAGGAAACAGAAGCACTAGTCACAAGATTAGTAAGTGTATTTCATTTTTAAATAATTAGAAGGTTTTAATATATCAAGCTACAGTGGCAGGAAGTCTGTAGTTTTTAAAATGTATCAATAAAAGTTCTTAGAAGGTGAAAATGGTCTTTCAGGGTTTTGTTGTTGTTTGGTTGGGGTTTTTTTGTTTGTTTTTCTTTTTACCATTAATTCCCCAAAATTGACATAGGTAGACCTCATTGGTAAACAAGGGCTAATTATACTAGTAAATTTGAAAGTAACATTCCATGATTAGAGACTTTAAAAACCACACATATGTGGGGAACAAGAGCTTTTTTTTTTTTTTAATCTTCAGAAATGTATATATTGGGGAAAGTGAGTTCACTGAGGAAAAGATGCTAGGAAAGGTGTTCCTAACTTTAGAGTAAAACCTCAATTAGAAATTAGGGTTTTTTGTCCTTAGAACCCTGTTATCCACCAGAGAAATATTTGCTTTAATTTTTAAAAATGCACTATTCCAGGCATGAAGGATACAGTGTAAACAAAACAGACCAAATCCATGTCTTCACTGAACCTACATTTTATTTGGGGGCAGAGCGAAGTAGAAAATCAATATGTAAATTACATAGTATATTAGAAGGTGATAAATGCTATGGAGAAAAATAAGCAGGGAAGTACCTTGGTTAGGAGTAGAGGTTTACACTAGTTAGGGAAGACAGACTTGAAAGATGAGAGGAAGCAAAGCAGGTAGGCCGGCAACTGAGAGACAATGCTCCAGGGGAGTGTACCGTAAGTAGAAAAGCCCTGCAGCAGGAACATAGCTGTGATGTTCAGGCGGCAGTAAGGAGGGCTTGGCTGGAGATGAATTGAGGAAACAGGAAGCTGGGACACAGAGGGCTTTGGCCTTTACTCAGAGATAAGGAGTCTTTGGAGGGTTTTGCCCTGAGGAGTGATACAATTCGATTAGCCTTTGACAGGATCATTCTTGCTCCTCTGTTAAAGGTAAATGTGAGGGGGCATGGGTGGAGGCTAACAGACCTGTTCAGAACTGATTGCAATAATTTAGCCAATAATCCAGTCAGGAGATGATGGTGGCTTGGATCAGGGTGATTGTGGTAGAAGCGGTCAAACCCTGGGTGTATTTTAAAGGTAGAACCAACAGGATTTGCTGACAGACATCATTTATATGGGGCTTAGAGGAGTCCAGATTTACTGCAGGTGTTTGGACTGAACAACTGAAAGAATGGAGCTGTAGTTAATTAAAATAGGGAATGCCACAAGAGGGGCAGGTTGGGATAGTATATCACCCCAGTTTTATGCCAGAAGCCCAGTTGTAGACATTTGAAGTTTGAAATGTCTATCAGACATCTAAGTGGAGAATACCCAGTTGTAGGACATGCAGGTCTGGAGTTTGGGGGGTAAATTAGAGGTAGAAATTAGAGAGTGGTCAGCTTATCAAGGATACTTAAATCTGATACCAGATGAAAGACTGTAAGTATAGGTAGAGAAAAGAAGAGGGCTAAGGGTTGAGCCCTGAAGCACTCCCAACATAGAGAGCTTAAGGAAGCAGTGGTACGGAATGAACAGTGAGGTAAGATGTAAACCAAGAGTGTGGCCTGGAAGTCAGGTGAAGAAGATAGAGGAAAGTGGAGGGAGAGGATCCACTCTGATCACTAGATAGGTCAGGTGAAATGAGGAATGTTAATAGACCATTGGATTTAGAACACTGAAGTCATTGCTGACCTTGACGAGAGTAGTTTTAGTGGAACAGTGGAGGCAAAAGCTTGTTTATAATGTAAAAGAACAAAAGGAGAGGGACTGTGATGGTGAGTTTAGATAAGTCTTTCAAAGGTTCTAGTGTAAAGAGGAACAGAAGAATGAAGCAGCAGCCAGAGGAGAAAGTGTGTCTAGCAGATTTTTGTTTTTTAAGATAGGAGAAATTTATAAGCTGATGAGAATGATACAGTACATGGAGAAATACGATAGCATGGGAAAGAAAAGGAAGATTTGCTAGTGTGATATCCTTGAGAGGAAAAAGAAGGTGAGATTCTTGTGCAGAGGTGAAGAAATTAGCCATAGAAGCGTGGACAGCTCATCTGTAGTAAGCGGAGAGATGATCATAAAAGCATAGATGTTTCCTGATTGTTCTTGTTCTTCTCAGTTCAGAAGGAAACAACTCATCAGCTGAGTATAAAGGTTAGGGGAGAACTGCTAGAATTTAACTACTCTTGTTTATGCTGCTGGCTGACTGTGATTTCCAGATGGCACAGTGGTCATATGGAGAAGAAGGAAATTGTATTTTATGGAGGGATGAATTTCACTCAGCTTACCAGATGAGGCCTTTTATATTTATTAAGATTTAAATATGAATTTTCATAGGAAATTTTCAGCCTTAGAAATGGTTGGTGAGAATGAATATAGGCCAGCCAGTTTGTGCTGTTTTCCACTTAGTATTGGAGAAACAGTAGCTTTAAAATAAGTTGAAATTTTTAATTATCTTTAAAATATTTATAAGCACACCAAAGAGATTTTACTAATTTCTAATAAAACTTTTATTTTTACCCCTAAAAAATACAAGACAGAATGAACTTGTGAAATTTGCCCTATTCTCCCATTGAGGCTTCATTATGATAATTACTAGTCAAAACATATTTTTTGAATGCCTATGTCCTCACCTGTTTGTATGTCCATAAAGGAATGATACTGTTTCATCTTAGTATCTTTAGCTTGTGGTAGTGATTCTGGACATGTGGATACCCCATAAATATTTGTCATTTGAATAAATAGAAAAATGTGATTGGATCAGTTTTATAAAAAAGAAAGTTTGGCTAGCTATTCAAATATTTCTCAAAGAATTAACTTGAGAAAACCTCACTCTTGTGATAGTATCTAATGTAGAAGTAGTTTTTCATTGATATTTTATTTAACAACTCTTAAAGGCAGGAAAAGATGAATAAAACATACTAGTAAAGGTTTTTTGGAAGTGTTTTAAGGATAAACTCATTTTTTCAGGGAAAACTTTTTCTTAACTTTATAATTGTGAAGACAACTTTGAAAAGAACTTTCAAGGACTTATAAAAACACCTGAATTTCTTTTTTTTAACACCTGAATTTTCTATAGTATAACTGGCCCAAGAGGCATAAGTTAGATAGCAACCTTTGTCATTAAAATATTACTGACGGCTGTAAATCTTTAGCCAAAGTGGAAGTTGGTAGAAAGTAAACACTGCCACCAAGTGGTGGTATTCAGAAGCTCTAGTCACTTGGAAATAGATAATTGGCCATTTTCTTTTCAACAGTTTTCCATCCAATTATTGTAACAACAATCAAACTTCTGTGGCACCCGTACCATCTGCTTCATCAAATGTGATTGGTTCTTCTGCCTTGACTTCAACAAGTGGCCTAGTAATCGCCTCTCCTACCAACCTCATTGACCTTAAGGAGTGCAGTGGCAGTAGGAAGGCCAGGGTTCTGTATGATTATGATGCTGCAAACAGTAGTGAATTATCACTTCTAGCAGATGAGGTGAGTAAGATATGGGTATAAGAAAACCTGTATCATAGATTGACATACCTTCTAGTATTATAATAAATTGTAAATTCCTCATTACTTATTTGGAAATAGTTTATCACGAATACTTTCATATATTTAATATGGTTATATTAACATTTTATTTAAAAAATTACTATTCTTTAACAAAATAGAATATCACAGAAATATTTAAAGCTTTTAACTGCTAAGTAACTAGAAGATTTCTAAAACTGCCTCTAATAAAATCCTTTATCTTTTAGCAAAGTTGATGATAATGTTTAAAGAACTTTAGTAATGAATAAACAGATTATAAATCTGATTATTCTTCTATGTGCTTATTTTGTAACATAGTTAATAACTGGAAATATTTTATTTTGTAGGTGATCACTGTGTTCAGTGTCGTTGGAATGGATTCAGACTGGCTAATGGGGGAAAGGGGAAATCAGAAGGGCAGGGTGCCAATTACTTACTTAGAACTGCTCAATTAAATAGGTGGACTATGGAAAGATTACCCATCATGACACCAGTATTTATATACAATTAACTCTAAATAAAGCAGGTTTAAGTATCTTCCATGTTAATGTTCTTAGGAGACTGAAAAGAAAATACCAGCCATCAGAAACCAGCCTTTCTGCCAATAAAATTGCATGGTGAATGTTTCATTACAGAATTTATGTTAGTGCTTTCATGCCAAGAATGTTTTCTTACAAAATTCTCTTTCTACTGAGGTTTCACTAATAAGCAGCTTCTACTTTTGAGCTCCAACTTAAAGCAGAAGAACTGTTTTCTACTGAATTTTTCATTATTGGCAAGCTTTTTCTTTTATGTAAAATAAATTTATTGTGAATTGATATCAGTGACTCATTTATTAGGTATAATTAATAGCCAAAGAATAAAATTAAAATTGTTTTAAGCTTTTGGTTTAAAAAGAGCTCTAAGATATAAGCCTCTCTTGTGGAAGATATAATATTTCTGAATGTTTCCATAAACAGAAATGCAGTTATACCATGTTTACCTTGTTTTCCAACAGAAATTGAATTATTTCAATACTATATCTCAGTGGTTTATTTTGGGGGCTTTTGGGGTTTTTATTAAACACTACTGAATGATTTCTTCTAAATTTAAGAAAAACTAGTCCTTGAAAAGCATTACCATGTTACTCTGGTATATTTTCAGTTAAGGTTCTAAAACATCTGGAACAAGTTCAATTTGCTAAACAGTGTTTTTTTAAGATTGTTCAGTTGGAACAATTTAATGCATAATCAGAATCGGATCTGTTAAGAACATACTTCAGTAGAGAAAATTTCTTCTTACAGAACAACAAATCCTTATCAAAAATATGGATTAGTGCAACTACACCCATCAAAGAGGAATATTGTATACAAACAGAATACATCTTTGGTTACTCTAAGCCTACTAATTTTGAATATTTATTAATGAACTTAGGTTATCTTGATCAGGATCCCTGGTTATGAAACACACTCATGAAATTATTAGTGCCACACTTGCAGTCAGAAAATTGCTATTTGGACCATTGCTGTGAGTCAGATTGTTTCCATATTAGGACTGCTGCATTCATTCTCATTCATTCATTCATTATTCATTCATTGTTGAGGGCCAGGCACTATGCTGATAACTGGGGATATTATCTGTATCCCCAAGATGGCACAGTCCTTCCCCCTGCAGACCTTAAAGACCAGTGGAGAATACAGAAAAATAAGCAGTTGCCATATAACAGAGTCCATGTCATGATAGAAGAAATACAGGGTACTGTGTTTGGGAACTTTGGGAGTCACCTAATTCGGATTTGGGGAGTAGGAGATGGTTTGGAGAGGAAGTGTTCCAGGCGGAGGGAAAAATTATGTGCCAGGCCTGGAGCCAAGAGAATGTAGCATATTCTGACAATAAAAGTAGTTCAGTCTGGCTTATACAGGAAGTGCAAAAGTGTAGTTCATTTCTTCTAAGAATGTTAATGTATTGAAATATTTTTTGGTACTTTAAAAAATGATGAACACTTAACACAAAAGGTATTTTAAAATGTGTTTAAGAGCTCCTAATTAAGAGCTTTGTAAACGTGTTGATAATAATTCAGTTCACAGTCAAACTTTAACAGTAGTTGTTACCCTCTTATTTCTGTGCTGAGACACATTCCTCGGCAGTTTTATAATTGTACAAAGATACTTTGATTCACACTGTGAATCACCATACTCTTAACCCCAAAAGCTGTTCAAGCTGGTTAGTTAGCTATATCACCAAGTGAGTGAGTGAGCTTTTTATTTCCCCAGAAAGGAAGTTCTACAGGCAGCCTGGAGTACCATCTTTTGTGTGACATGAGTCCAGGTTTAGATTTTAAAAGATCATACAAAAAATCCAGGTCAACTCAAACAGCAGCTATAAATTAGGTTTATGGGAAGTAGAGTAGTAAAGGGGGAAAAAGTACAGGTACTGGAGTGAAATGGCCCCGGGTTCAAATCCAGTCTTCCTCACATCCTGTGCTCTTTGAGCTTGGACTCCATTGTATAAACTGTTGTTTCATTATTAGTAAAATAGGGATAATAATTATGCCACCTTAAGGTTACTGTGAGGATTCTATAGCAAATGTTAACTTGTATGGTAAGTCATTTTTAGGGAAAGGTTTGACACGTAGTAGAAACATTCTATAAATACCAGTTTCCCTTTGTTAGCCCCTGTAAACTTCCTGACCAATCCAGAGTGTAGCCCTTGTTTATGACTGTGTACCAGAGATACCTTTTATATCCACGCTCCATTCTACTCATCAACCCTGTCCTCCACTAGGTTTAACCTCACTGCAGCCAGCATGAGTTTTTATCAGAACCTCCTGTTTTCCATCAAATGAATGTTGATTATAATAACCCAGTAATGTGCAGTAGCCTTCAATAATGTTAAGGTTCAAATGCTTCTTGTGCCTTTGTCTACCACATATCCACCATAATATGTGGACTTGTTCTTATGTTTGTTGCTTTTTTATTTTAAAGGGGTTTTGTTGTGGGGGAGGGGGATTTGGTTTTGGTTTTTGTGGGTTTTTTATTTTGGTTTTGACTTATGAAGTCATGGTTTTAATTTTTACTCAGGTAAAAGCCCATAAAGGTTCTTAGGCATGGAAGAAAAGCTTGGGAAGGCTAATAATTCATGGTGCAATTTAAAATTATTTAAATAAGCTCTGTGCCCCTGTTACTATACCTAAAAGTATAGTAACATGTGAAGGATGCACATATGAATGAAATAATAAACTTGGAAATAATTGTAGGCTCTTTTACAGACAAAAATGATTGGATTATCTCTACATTTGTTCTCAAAATAATCTAACCTAAGAGGTCATGGTGTTAAATTGTTTTTTATGGTGCTAGTCAGAAAAATGCGTATTGTCAGACGTTAGGTTCCAGAAGTGGGAATGTGCCTCATTCTGAGTAACAGGAGAACTAAGAAACCTGAGTCTAGGGTCGCCAGTGGGTGAGAGTCCATCCTCATAGTCTGCCGTTCTCCACCAGAGCAAAGGGACAGAATGTGAATGGAGGGGCTGGTGTGGGAGGGCATTTCGGAGATACACTGGGAAAGATGACAGAGCACAGGACAGGGAGTAACAGTTTTGTTTACCCAGAGAGGCCCAGCTTACCTCCATGCGTTGACTGGATTCCTCAAAAAATCTCTTCCCTACCCCCCAAATGCTTGAAATTTTGAAATCTGTTGCTGAGTATGTAGCACTTAAAGCCTGAGTAAGGAGCCACGTAATAGCTAGCTAGCTTTGCCTCAACTCCTCCGGATGACGCAGTGGCTCCTCAAAAGGGCAGGAGAGAGTTGTGCCCTTTCTCCTACATTATCCTAATTAGAAAGTCTATTCAGGGGGCGCCTGGGTGGCTCAGATGGTTAAGGATCTGCCTTCGGCTCAGGTCATGATCCCGGGGTCCCGGGATCGAGCCCCACGTCTGGCTCCTGACTCGGCGGGGAGCCTGCTTCTCCCTTGCCCTCTGCCTCTCCCCTGCTCATGCTCTCGCTCTATCTCTCTGTTTCAAATGAATAAATAAAATCTTTAAAACAAAAAAAGTCTATTCAGTAGGGCAGTGGTTCTCTGTGAGACCCCAGGACAGGCAATTAATCAGCATCACCCAGGGACTTGTTTCAAATGCTAATTCATATTTCCAAGTACTTTCTACCTTTACATGTGCTGAATTTTTTGTCCTGAAGAGGCTGTAGAACTAGTCTTAGTTCTTCCATGTAGTAAGACAAAAACTGTTTTCTGATCTTCACTGTATTCTAGCACTGTCATAATTAGATAGTTTTATAATTTATTTGATTAGTATGTATCTGTCAGTCTAGAATGTAGGCTCGCTGAGGTAGAGGCTATAATTCTTTTATCACAATGAAATTTCCAACTCTTAGTACAAGACCTAGCACATTGTATGTACTCAATAAATATTTGTCAAATGAAAGGGGGGAAAATGCAATTCCTAAGGCTTATCCAAGATCTACTGAATTAAACTCAGGGGGGAGGGGAGCGCCCAGCCATCTGTTTTTACAAGTTTGAGAAACACTTCAGTAGAACAACAAAAACTTGCCTTCCACCTTCAGGGACTATCTGACATCACTTGAGAAATTCTCCCTGCCTTCCTCACTGTCACCCAGCACTGCTCTCTCAAGTGTAGAGGTGCCTTGCTGGGCTGTATTACAAGTGCGTGTGATGGAATAAGGGTATGCTTAGCATAAGCAAGGGAAATAGTACTTGGAATGCCAGGACTCGGTTGCTGTGGAAGGTTTCTTGGGACCCGTAGTCTGAAGAAGGGTAAGCACTACAACCATGCACATTTCCACTTAACACAGTGACAATTTGACATCAAAGCACCCTGACAAACCATGAAAGAGGTTTCAGACTAACGTTTACATCCCTGTGCCTCAGGTTGCTAAGCTCTTCCATTCCTACTTCACAGGGGACTTTTTAAGAATTGTTAATGCTTTTTTAATAATACAAATCATTGATGTGTTGGTAAAAAGGAAAAAAATGAAAATTTAGTTTAAAAGAAAAATCACCTATAATCCCACCATCTGGGAGAACTGTTATTTAGGTGTATAGCCTTCCAAACTCTTCTGTGCATTTATACATTTTTTTAAATGGAATCAAGCTGTACATACTGTTTTGTAACTTTTTTTCACTTGACAGTACCATAACTATCCTGCCGTGTCAAATATATTTCTACATCTTTTTAATGGCTGCATGGTATTCCATCATATGTGCCACATTTTATTAAACTATTGTTGATTTTTAGGTTTCCAATTTTTCACTAATAAACTGCTTTAAAGAACATCATGTTGCTAAATCTTTTGTGTGTTCTTAATACTTCCTTAAGATGAATACTTGGAAATGGAATTGCTAGTGGAGAGGATATGCCAGTTTTTAAAAGCTTTTGTTACTGCCCCTTTGCCCCCTAGAAAACTTACCAATTTACACTTTTATCAGTAGTATATTTAAAAAAAAAAAAAATGTTTCTTTTGAAGGACTTCCAACTATACATTCTTAGGGCCTTCAGTTTAAAAATAAAGTGCAAGAGGAAGATAAAAAGACCTTACAAAATTAAAACAAGATCAGTCTTAAGTTATTCCAACATGACATTTACTGTTTTACCTTCTCTTAGGTGTTTTGTTATCCTTTGGGAATGTTTGTAGTACTAGCTTGCTCCTTGCTTTAATTCAGTCTCCCAGAAGCACAATCACATTTCTGACTTTTGCTGGAACGGTAGGAGAACAATCTTAAGTAGACTGGAATCTTGTGGTAAGTCTGATGCAGACTTCTTCTTGGTTTTAGAGAGCATAGCCATCAGAGGGGAAATAGAAACTTTGGAAGGTAAGCAGAACATGGCTCTCCCACTTGGTTTCCTGGTTTTGTCGGTCAACCTCTTTGAGCCTGTTTGCTCAACTCTAGAATGAGAATAATACAAACCTCCCTTGTAGGATTGAAAGGATTACCATGTTATGGACAAAGTGGCTGGCACCTAGTAGATAATTTATTAGGATTTCTGGCTGAGTGTGTTAGAGCAGTTGCTGTTATCAGCCTCTATGGAGTAAATATCACTGCCATTGCCAAATCTTCCTGGAAGCTGTCATAATAAATGGATATTGCCTGGGGCGCCTGGGTGGCTCAGTTGTTAAGCTTATCTGCCTTCTGCGCAGGTCATGATCCCCGGGTCCTGGTATCGAGCCCCACATCGGGCTCCCTGCTCGGCGGGAAGCCTTCTTCTCCCTCTCCCACTCCCCCTGCTTGTGTTCCCTCTCTCGCTGTGTCTCTCTCTGTCAAATAAATAAAATCTTTTAAAAAAGTAAAAAATAAAAAAAATAAATGGATATTGCCTGGTATAGCCTGTTATACCTACAAAATCTGGTTCTTTAAAAAGCTGCCTGATTTTTCCACACACTCAGGTATTCAAGTATCTAACAAGGTAAGACTCCCAGACAAGGTGTATAATAGATTTCAACTACTGTGCTTTTATGGCCATGTATCAAAGTGGTAATCATATTATTCTAAAATACTGAGCTGGACATGCCAACCATGCCAAACCTCCCCTTCTAATTGAAACTAGCCCACACTTGGCTGCGAGAAGCTGGCACAGAAGGCTCAGCTCAGTAAAGGTAATGGCAATTAGCAAAATCCCAATAGCATCTCCAGAACTGGAGATCAGAATTGATCTCTAATGAAAGAGATTTATTTAGACGTGTATCTGAACTCTAAAAGTTGCTTAGCAGTGGGGCGCCTGGGTGGCTCAGTCGTGAAGCGTCTGCCTTTGGCTCAGGTCATGATCTCAGGGTCCTGGGATCAAGTCCCACATCGGGTTCCCTGCTCGGCGGGAAGCCTGCTTCTCCCTCTCCCACTCCCCCTGCTTGTGTTCCCTCTCTCGCTGTCTCTCTCTCTCTGTCAAATAAATAAATAAAATCTTTAAAAAATAAAAATAAAAGTTGCTCAGCAGTATTTCCAAAAGATAGATGTCTCAGGGTTAACAGCTACAGTAATCATAGCAGACAAAGCCCCAGAAACCAACTCGTCACATTTGGATGAACCCCAGGAAGTTTAAATTAGCCTCTGGTTTGTTGATTATAACTGGGAGCTACTCAACCAATAAAAAGTGAGGAGTAAGAGAACTGAAGAGGGATGTAAAGAAGGAAGCCTATAGAGGAGGCTTCAGGTTTATGAGAACAAAGCAGATATTAAATAATTATGAGGCCAAAGAAAATGGGCTATTATTGTAAGCAACTTTTTGGAAGCCTGACGCACCAGGGTTCAGTGCAGATGTTTCTGCCTAGTCCCATGTTCTAGTAACATTGTTTGAAACTCGAGCAGCAGTAGGTAGTCCCTGGCAACCACGTACTCCGATGGCTGCTTGCCTTCTGTGTGGTTTCCTCTGTTCAGCCTGCCTGAAGACCCTCATTTGTTAAGAGCAAGCTCAAAAGCTCCCTCCTCTACAAAGATATTCTGGACTCCCTCAGGCAGAATTAATTATCCATATATATATATATATATATATATGTGTGTGTGTGTGTGTGTGTGTGTGTGTGTGTAACTCAACTATGGCATTTATTGCTTTGAATTGCAATTACTTGCTAACCTAGCTGAGCTCAAGGACAGGGATTCTGTGTCCCCTAACTCCTAGACACCTGAAGCTGAGTTTCAGCAATCCCTATAGCTGCTTCCAGTATTCTAATTTCTACAAAAGATGTACTAATGATTCAGACTTAGTGCTATTATATGTGTGTTTGCCCTAAGAAGCATTGCTCCTTTTGCACATCAATATCCTAGAAAATGCATGTCTACTTTTCTTTGAGAATAAATTCCAGAATCGATCATTATTATTATTTCCAGTTGACTCTAGTTCATTTTTATTTTATTTTATTATTTTATTTTTATTTATTTGAGAGAGGGAGAGAGCACAAGCAGCGGGGAAAGGCAGAGGAAGAGGGAGAAGCAGACTCTCTGCTGAGCAGGGAGCCCGATGAGGGGCTCCAGCCCAGGATCCTGGGATCATGACCTGAGCTGAAGGCAGGCACTTAACCGATTGAGCCACCCAGGTGCCCCTCTAGTTCATTTTAAACAATGCTCATCACTAATTTGTATTTTACAAAACCATAATTTGTTAGAGAATGGCTTTTTTTTTGCTGGTTAGATCTATACTTGAAGTTAAATTTAGGATTAGTCATCTCAAGTCAAGATTGGGCTATTGATGTCATTAACTTCTCCACGTAAATGTTCTCTGTAAAATGGGTTAACTTTCCTTCCTGTCTCTTCTCCTCTACCTCTTTTTCATCCTACCTTTCTTTCTATTTCTGTGCATGCTCCTTCTTCCTTCTTTCAGAAAGATTAGATGGCTAGGAGAATGTATACCACATAATAGGGAAAAGTAACATACAAAAGAAAAATGATTAAGTAGGGGCGCCTGGGTGGCTCAGTCAGTCGGTCAAGCATCTGACTCTTCATTTCAGCTCAGGTCATGATCTCAGGGTCCTGGGATCAAACCCTGCGACTGGCTCCTGCTCAGCATGGAGTCTGCTTGAGATTTCGCTCTCTCTCCCTCTGCCCCTCCCCCCACCACTCATGCTTTCTCTTTTTCTCTCTCTCTAGAATAAATAAAATAAATCCTTAAATTAAAAAAAAGAAGGAAAAATGATTAAATAGTAAAAAAAAGTGTGTGATAGATTATGCTCAATAGCTATTCCTGAGTGGCAAATCTGACTCAGATTTTAGCAGCCAAAGAAAAAAAGGAAACATGATAAAACTTCAAATCGACCATTCACTGATAGAAATATACTAGTGCTCAGAAAGCCACTCAAAGACGTGGCACCAAAGACAACATCAAGCACCAAAGCCCTGATTCAGGAATTAAATGTAACATGACTGCTATATTACAGTTTTCATCAACCTGGGAGTATAAATGAGCACAAAATGATTCATTTAACACCCTGAAATATAATGACTCTGAGCCTTCCCTTGTCAAGGATTCCCCATCCCTACCTAGTTCTAGCCATCTCTAGGGACACTGAATATCCACAGATCAATGTTCTTTCTACGTGCTGGGGCAGAAGGGATTCAGGGACCTCCCTCCTGCCTCATTCCAGGACAGCTTTGGCCCTCCACCCACCTCACACCCCTATTCCAGCCTCAAAAACTCTGTGGCCACAGCCAGTGTTGCAGGGGTCTAGCAGGCCATAAATTGGTGAAACTGGAAGGTCACCATTGGCCTCTGATGTAACATTCTACAGAACTGAGTAGGGAATGCTGTTTTAATTAATTTAATTTAATTGGAGGCAATAAAGTTGTTCATGACGCAAAGTCTTAGCTGTTACATGATAGAGCTTTTTCCCTCACCTCTACAACTCATGGGGGCCCGCTACCTCGGCAACACATGGTGACAGGAACACTTGTGCTTCTCATTAACCCCTAATCCACCCCCTTCTTCAATGCTATCTACAGTCCCCCGTGCCAGGTTCACTGCTCCCTCAGACAGAGATGGAAATCAGAGCTCTAGGGGCATGATAAGCCTCAACTGAGGGCCTCTCAAAGCAAGCTCCCCGAGTTCAAGCGTTCTTTCAGTTTGTACACACAGACAATTCTTTCAGGAACAAGCCCGATGAGGATGGCTGGTGAAGACAAATTCCACTACTATACACTTTGCAGTGTCCACCTAGAACCAAGGCTCCTCTTCGTCCCATAGTCTTTGGCCCCAGGGGGTTGGGGATGGGAGGCTGCTCACCAGTCTACGGGCATACCTTCTTTGGCTGTACTTTGCTTTATTATGCTTCGCAGGTATTGCATTTTGTAGAAAGTACAGTTTTGTGGCAACCCTGCATTGAATAAGTCTGTCCGTGCCAACAGCATTTACTCCCATCTTGTCTCCGTGTCATATTTTGGTAAGTCTTGCAATATTTCAAACCTTTTCATCATTATTATATTTGTTTTGGTGATATGTAATCAGTGGTTCTTTTTTTTACTTTTTATAAAATGTTTTTATTTGAGTATAGTTGACACACAATGTTGTTCATTTCAGGTGTCCAACATAGTGATGTGACAAGTCTGTACGTTATGCTGTGCTCACCGCAAGAGTAGCTCCCGTCTGTCCCCAGACAGCACTATTCCAGTAACATGGACTCTATTCTCTATGCTGTGCCTTTTATTCCCGTGACTTCTTCATTCCATAACTGGAAGCCTGTATCTCTCACTCCCCTTCACCCATTTTGCTTGTCCCACTATCACCCTCCCCTCTGGCAACTGTCAATTTGTGATCAGTGACTTTTGATGTTACTGTTATAATTGTTTTGGAGCACCACAAAGTGCACTCACATAAAATGTGGAACTTAATTAGTAAATGTTGTGTTTGTTCTGACTTCTCTACAAACAAGCCATTCCCCTGTCCTTATCCCTCTCCTCAGGCCTCCCTATTTCCTTGAGACACAGCCCAGATTGAAATTAGACCATTTAATAACCCTACAAGGGCCTCTAAGTGTTCAAGTGAAAGGCAGAGCCTCACTTTAAATCAAAAGCTAGAAATGATTAAGCTTAGCGAGGAAGGCATGTTGAAATCCAAGGTAGGCTTAAAGCTAGGCCTCTTGTGCCAAGCAGTTAGCCAAGGTTTTGAATGCAAAGAAAAAGTTCTTGAAGGAAATTAAAAGTGCTACCCCAGAGGACACATAAATGTTAAAAAATAAAATAACCTTCTTGCTAATATGGAGAAAATTGTAGTGGTCTAGATGGAAGATCAAACCAGCCACAACATTCCCTTAAGTCAAAGCCTAATCCAGAGCAAGGCCCTAACCCTCTAACCCTCTTCAATTCTATGAAGGCTGAGAGAGGCAGGGAAGCTGCAGGAGAAAAGTTGGAAGCTGGGGCGCCTGGGTGGCTCAGGAAGTTAAGCGTCTGCCTTCGACTCAGGTCATGATCCCAGGGTCCTGGGATGCAGCCCCACATGGAGCCCCATGTCGGGGCTCCACACTCAATGGGTGTCTGCTTCTCCCTCGCCCTCTGCCCCTCCCTCTGCTTGTGCTCACACGCTCTCTCTCTCTCAAATAAATAAATAAAAGCTTTAAAAAAGTAAAGTTGGAAGGTAGCAGAGGTTGGTTCCTGAGGTTGGTTCCTGAGGCTGGTTCCTGAGGTTGAAGAAGCTCTCTCTGTAACATAAAGCACAAGGTGAAACAGCAAGTGCTGACGGAGAAGTTGCAGCAAGTTCTCCAGAAGATCTAGCTATGAGAATTCATGACAGTGGCTACACTCAACAACAGACTTTCAATGTAGGTGCAACAGCTTTCTACTGGAAGAAGACACCATCTAGGACTTTCTTAGCTAGAGAAGAGAGAGAGGTCAATGCCTGGCTTTGGAGTTCAAAGAACTGGCTGTCTCTGTTGTTAGGAGCTATTGCAGCTGGTGACTTTAAGTTGAAGCCAAGGCTCACTTATCATTCTAAAAATCCTAGGACCCATAAGAATTATGCTAAATCTACTCTATGTTCTAGAAATGGAACAACAGCCTGGATGACAGCACATCTGTTTACAACAGAGTCTACTGGATATTTTAAGCTCACTGTTGAGACCTACTGCTCAGAAAAAAAGATACCTTTCAAAATATTTCTGCTCACTGACAATGCACCTGGTCATTCAAGAGCTCTGATGCCGATGTACAATGAGATGAATGTTGTTTGATGCCTGCTAACACATCCATTCTGCAGCCCATGGGTCAAGGAGTGATTTTGACTTTCAAGTCTTATCACTTAAGAAATATATTTCATAAGGCTATCCCTGGCACAGGTAGTGATCCCTCTGATGGATCTGGGAAAACTTCTGGAAAGGATTCGCTATTCTAGATGCCATTAAGAACATTCGTGATTCATGGGAAGAGGTCATTATATCAACATGAACAGCAGTTTGGAAGAAGTTGATTCCCATCCTCATGGATGACTTGGAAAGGTTCAGGACTTTAGTGGAGGCAGGAACTACAGATGCAGTGGAAACAGCAAGAGAACTAGAACTAGAAGTGGAGCCTGAAGATGTGACTGAATGGCTGCAATTTTATGATCAAACTTTCATGGAAGACGGTGCCTGGGTGGGTCCGTCAGTTTAGCGTCTGCCTTCAGCTCAGGTCATGATCCCAGGGTCCTAGGATCGAGCCCCACATAGGGCTCCCTGCTCAGCGGAGAGCCTGCTTCTACCTCTCCCACTCCCCCTACTTGTGCTCTCTCTCTGTGTCAAATAAATGAGTAAAATCTTAAAAAAAAAAAAAAAAAAAGATTCTCCCTCTCCCTCTGCCTGCAGCTCCCCCTACCTGTTCTCTCTCTCTCTCTCTCTCTCTCAAATAAATAAATTAATACAATCTTAAAAAAAAAACCTTCATGAATGAGGAGTTGCTTCATAGGGATGAGCAGTGAACCATCTCCGTGGTTTCCTAACATGGAATCTATTCCTGGTGTAGGTGCTGGGAAGATTGTTGACAACAAAGGATTTTGAACGTTTCATACACTTAGATGATAAAGCAGCAGCAGGGTTTAAGAGGACTGACTCTAATTTTGAAACAAGTTCTACTGTGGTAAAATGCTATCAAGCAGCACAGCATGCCACAGAAAAGTTGTTCTTGAAAGGAGGGGGTCAATCAACGTGGCAAACTCATTGTTGCCTAATTTTAAGAAATTACCACAATCACCCCAATATTCAGCAACCACCCCCTGATCAGTCAGCAGCCATCAACATCAAGGCAAGACCTTCTACCAGCAACAAGATTATGACTTATTGAATTTTTTAGCAATAAAGTACTTTTTAATTAAGGTAAGTACATTTTTTAAGACATAAAGCTATTGCACATTTAATAGACTACAGTAATACTGGAAACATAACTTTTATATGCACTGGGAAACCAAAAAATTCATTTAACTTGCTTTATTGCAATATTTGCTTTATTACAGTGGTCTGGAACCAAACCTGCAATATGTCCGAAGTGTGCCTGGATTTGAACCTCAGTATTGGGAGCAATAGAGTCCTATCCCTATCCTATTGCTAAGTGATAAAATGTTACTATTACTATTCTTCCCAGACAGTATGTCTTCTTGCAAAACCACCTAGCACAGAAATTAAGACTATATGTAGACTTTGGGGTTAAAGAAGCAAATTTTCAAGTCCCAACTCCACCAATTGTTAGCTGTGAATAGAGCAGGTTACATAACCTCAATTCCTGTTTCTCCATCTGTAAAGTTTGAAATACCTATGTCCTAGGTATGTAGCAAGCAAAACATGGTCCCCAAACCAGGAGCATCGGTATCACTTAGGAATTTATTAGAAATGCAAATTCTCAGACTCCAACTGAATCAGAAACAATTTGTGTTTTAACAAGCCCTCAGGTGATTTGGTGCATGCTAAAGTTGGAGAACCACTGATAATGAGGATTAAATAAAACAGTGCACGAGAAGACTTGACTCAGTGATTGGTACATGGTAAATAACAATTTCTATTCTTCTTATCGCTATTATTGTTATCACTATCAGAATTTCTAAAGTAATGAATGAACTACACTCGCTTCAAGCAAAGTTCCATATATATTTTTCATTACCAAGCTTTTCATAAGAATTTGGCAGCTAAACGTTTGGAGTTCTCTCATGAAAATATGGAGTACAAATCCCTATATGTTAACCAATCATGTAGAAAGCGAGTTGAAGTTATTTCTACCAAAAATTAACCAACTGAAAGTACAGAAAGTCAGTCTATCTCTGCAAAAAGGAGCAACTGGAGGAAGAGTCAAGATTTTTCTTGGAAAACGGTCCTGTGTACTTATATGAATGGAAAAGTGAGACATTGAAGCTCCAATGTTCTGTATCGTAGAATACACCCATGTATTTTGACCTGAAATTTTTGAAAGCATATGTTGCCAATTGCATGTTGTGGATATGAAACAATTTCAATGATGCGATCATAAAATGGCTAACTTTATTCCATGTAACTTCCTGATGAATGTCTCTAGATAAATGTTTCATAATGCAGCCCTGAGAAACTAAATGAATTTACCTTCCACTTAGGGTATGTGGATATAAACCAATTACATATTGCAAGAGACTAAAATACTTGTGGTTTTAGAAGAGTTCATCATAAGCCATTCCTTCTGAGAGCATTTAGATAGCAAGTCCAGTAAAAATTAAATTTGTGGTTATTTACCCTTCAGGCAAATTATTCACTTAACCTGGCAGACCCACAGGTTTCTCATCTGTAAGATGAAAGAATTGAGCCTGGTGATCTCTATCATCCTTCTAGCTCTTGCGTCCTAAGATACTCTAAACAAGGCAAACTTGTTCATGTTTTAGTAGTAACCGATGCTAAACTCCAAATTATTAATTACCTTAAACAGCAATTAAACAATAGATTGTTCTATTGGTAGGTAATCAATGGGACTGGTTTATTTATATTTAATTTTAGAGAACAAAACTAGTGTGAATTTTCTAGAAAAGACTGAATGACAACTTGTGAGCGATTCCTTTGGAAATCCCTCTCCACCCAGACTGACAGAGCCTAACCTTCACCTCAGAAGGAAAGGACTCACTTTATGCTCAGGCTTTCTAAAGGGTTCTAATGAGCAAATGTGAACAGTGGCACTAACAGTCTTGGTTGGGCATTATTGAGCTTTTACATTGCTTTGAAAAATATTGCTAACATTTACTGAGGAGTTTATACACATTGCCTTCTTTAAACCTGGCAAGAAGGTATTCTTGACCCCATTTTACAGACAAGGAAACAAAGTTTAGAGAGGCACAGAGCCAGATAGTGGCAGAGCTGGGCCTCATTCCTTGTCTTCCCACCCCAAAGCCCAAGTTCTTAATCAGTGTATAACATAGACACAATTTTTTTTTAAGACGTGTCTCCAAAAATGGTCAATGCCTTATTTCCTGCACTACTCCTGGGCTAGTAACTTCTTGGGGCAGAAAAAAAAATGTTCTTGACAGGAAGTAGCTATAAATTACTGCTTAACCAACTAAAAAAATACCTACAAAAATAAATAAATAAATAAATAAATAAATAAATAAAATAAAATAAAATAAATACCTACAAAGTTCATCAAGCCAAGTGGGGATTGTTCGTTAAACACCACACCTGAACGCGCAAAGAAATCAGCCTTGGTTTAAATCAAGGGTTCTCAAAGTGCAGTCCAAAGAATCTCTGGGGGGTGAAATCTAGCCATCTTGTGTTTTAACAAGCTCTCCAGGTGATTCTGATGCACATGTTTGAGAACCACTTATTTAAATAAAGCAAAAGGACTAAAACTACTTTTCGGTCTTTCACTTTAAAGCTGACTGTCCTGCAGAAACAGTAAAAAGGAGTAATGACAGTCCCCAAAATATTACTCTAAGCTATTAAATCAAGCTGGTGTGTAATACCATCTTACTGAGTCTATCAATTAAATAGGCCATTACTAATGTGTAATTTGGTGAGCAAGTGAAAACGCTCAGAATATTATCTTGCCAGGAACAGGGGAAAGAGCCCACGGGTTAAAAGAGTTTATTCCAGGGGTGCCTGGGTAGTAGCTCAATTGGTTAAGCATCTGACTCTTGATTTCGGCTCAGGTTATGATCTCAGGGTCTTGAGAGCAAGCCCCATGTGGGGCTCTGCGCTCGGTGTGGAGCCTGCTTGAGATCCTCTCTCTCCCTCTCCCTCTGTCCCTCCCCCCCACAACATGTACATGAATTGTAACAAATCTATCAAGGTAGGGTGTGTGGTAACAAATTTATATAATCCTTATTATTCTTTCTAGCCAGAGTCTTAGTTTCCACTAAAGGGTTATATGCCCAATTTGGCAGGACAAGAGCACACCATTAAAAACAAAAACAAAAACGAAAAAAAACAGGTGCCTTTACACACATCCTCTAATTTCATTCTCGAAACAACACTGTGAGATAGAGATTGCTGTCCTCACTCTGCAGACGAGAAAACTGAAGCTTCGATAGAGACAGTAAGCGTGAACCCGCTACACTGGCTTCAAGGTCCTGGAGTCTACAGACGCTACATTCCGTAAGCTGTATCTCCTCCTTCCTCTCTCCCTCTCTGAGGCTCGCCGCCCCCATTCCTTCCCCCCGCCCCCTCCCCACACGTCAGGCACTGGAGTCAGTGCTCTAGGTCTTCCTTCTTGGCCCATTTCCACTTTTCCCCTCACTCGCAACATGATGCCCATTGTGGCTAATTTCTAGCCCAGTTTCTGCAAACTCTAGCCCTCCAGCTCCCAGACAGCTGGCCTAGGAGGGCTGCTGAGACTCAGGAGCTCTAGGGAGCTCAGGGGAGAGGAATGCCTCATAGGAGGAGAGAGGAGGAGGAGGTGGAGGAGGCATGACCGAAAAGAAAGTGGAAAACTGTCAGCAGTGATCCCGAATAGAGAGATACTAAGCAAGTAGCAAAGGGAACAACTAAAAATATGATTGGTCAATATGGAAATCGTGGAAAGTGTCAAAAGTTCAGAAATAACAGGAGTAAAACCAACAAATCACTGAGGTAGCAATTAGTGAAAGTTTATTGTGCCCTCACAACAAAAAGGCAGTTTGCAAACCAGGAGCACACAAACCAAAAAATGGGATGAGGCTGAGACGTAGATTATTATAAAGCAGCATATACAGTGAGAAAGAAGGACTTCTTTCTTAACAGTGATTGGTTATACTATCAGAATTTCCTTAAATCATAGGGAATTGGCCAGTGGTTTCCTCTCATTAAGCTTGGACGCAGTTTAAATTTTGTTTGTGATTTTCAGAGGCATAAGCAAGAAATAACCCAGGTCAAGTCTGTCTTGCAAAGTAAGCTAAAATAAGCTTTGCTTGTAGAACTAAAATGGTTTTGTCTTCTCAGGGAATTTTCAAGGCTGTTTTTCATTTTATTCTTTGGTTTTGGTTTTAACAGAAGATGGTCATTTTTATAAATAGCTTCCCATATCTGCTTCACTATAATATAGCAAAACAACTAGTATGCCAACTATTAAGTGGGTGGTATCAACTTTGTGTGTTGCTTTGCTGGAAAAGCGACTTCTCTTCTACTCCGATAATGCCACACTTCGGGGCTTGCTGAGCGCATGGCACAGTTGTCTGCTCACCGCTTGTTAGAGGAGGCCACTGGTCATCTCCATATTTTCCTAGATTAGAGAACATATATCCACCAATAGTGTATACATTCTAATGCAATAATGCAAAAAATTCCCCTCAGATTAGTAATGGACAAATATTGGTACTGACTCAGAAGCTTGCTAAGCCCTTAGCAGCCATGTGTCTACCTCAGAAATCCCGCTGGCTGGGGTGGAGAGCTCCCTCCCTCTGTGATCACTCGCTCCATTTGTGTTAGCTTCCCATCACTGATACAGGAACCGTAGTGACCAGCAGCTCGTGGGCAAGGATTCCTTTGCTGGTCTTCCCTACCCGCTTCCCAGCTTCCTCTCTCCCCAAAGTCCTCTCAACAGAGACCTTGCAACTTAAGAAAAAAGTGAAATAATAATAGCTACAGTGAGGGCACCTGGGTGGCTCAGTTGGTTAAGCGACTGCCTTCGGCTCAGGTCATGATCCTGGAGTCCCGGGATCGAGTCCCACATCGGGCTCCCTGCTCAGCAGGGAGTCTGCTTCTCCCTCTCCCGCTCCCCCCTCTTGTGCTCTCTCTCTCTCTCACTCTCTCTCTCAAATAAAAAAAAAAAAAAAAAAATAGCTACAATGATTTAAGTGCTTCCTGCATGCCAGGCACTGTGCTAAAAGTGATTTACACCCATTATCTCATTCTAACAATCTGTGAGGTGGGTACCACTTTTATCTCTGTTTTACAAAAAGGGAAATAAAGGCTTTTAAATCACCCAGGTGATAGAGTGGCAGAGCCTGGGATCTGACCCAAGGCTCCCTAATTCCAAAAGCCTCGCTCTCATTTCTACACTAAGGGTTCCCCCAATGAACTATTACGCCATTAAGCCTAAGCAATGTTTAAAATGAATAGGAGAAGACACTTATTCTCTGGCCAAGATAGAGTGCAGCTTCTCAAATGCAGCTAAACATACTACTCAACCACGGTTTGATGGGTCCTGCCCAGTGGGTGCTATTCCAGGAAATGGTTTTGCTTTCCTCTTGTCTCTTAACCCATTGTGGTGCTCAACATTTTGGTACCTCCAGCAGGTTGGGAAAGGTCCTCTCTTAAAGCAATCAGGGACCCTTCCTAGCCTCCTCGTTAGTGTAGGAAGCGAGTGCCTCTTCTCCAGTCTATCAGCTCATCTCAGTAAGTGAGCTTTCCAGGGTTTTTTGAAAGTTGGTTGCTCAAAACTCAGCACATTTATATGTAATATATGGTGACAAGGCTCCCAAGTCACTGCACCAAAATCCAATTAACCTATAATGTGCCTAAAATAGTATTAATAGTTAGAGCAGCCCAGAACAATGTGGGGTTGCTGAGGACCTCTAAATCCAACTGAGCCCAGGGATTTTCATGCCTCTTTAGTCCTAGGACAGTGACAAGTATGTAGTAGGAAATAATAATAGCTAGTATTTATTGAGCATTTGCCAGGTGCTTGACCCTACATGCATTTGACCTTCACGGCAGTTCTAGACAGTAAGTATGATTATTAGCCTCAAGAAACTGAGGCACAGAGAAACTAAGTGACTTCCCAAAGTCACCGAGGGGATAAGCAATAGAAGCAGGAATGGAGCCCAGGAGTCTGGATTCCAAACCGGTGTGACTAACAAGTGGGCTGTATTACCTCAGCGGGCTTTATTTGCTGTCTGAGCGTTGAGGAGAAAGCCCACGGAGGCCCTACCACGCAGGCAGCTGCGATGACGTGCGCAGGGATATCACACAAGCAAGCAGGTGGAGAGCGGCGGGAAGGGAGCCCTGAGGAATCCCTCCACAAAGGTGGGAAGAGTGTGCCGTCCACACGAGCTTCCGTGCCTCGGGAACAGGAGGGCGTCAGTGGGACAGCCGTAAGAGATGACGGAGAGGCATGTACTGGAGCACAGGTTTGTCCTTTCTTCACACTTTCTCCTGCTGCTGTGAGTCATGGTCTTGGGCAAGTTGGCTACTGCTCGGGAAAATAAGCAGTTCTCACCTCTGGGGTCTTCGTGGGGATTAAATGAGATAATTTACCAGAAATAACTGCACAGTGCCTGGCACCCACTTACTGAACAAGTCTTCGTCTAATTATAACCATTATCACCACAGCACGATACCATTTCACTCTGATAAAAGCCAGTACCCACTGGAAGGTCCTTCTCAACAGACATTGCTAAGACAAGCTTGAAGGGAAGGAGGTTTTCGCTCGAAACTGTGCTGACTGGCAGCGCCCGGCCCACCCTCCCTGGCTTCAGTTAATGAGGGCCGTAATTCCAGTCTCCTTTCCCAGCAAACCTCTGACCAGCACCACCAACAAGAAGCATAATGAATTGGCATGAGTCCCTTTATTTCTGCTTCTGTGCTCTCAGAGGTTAGGGCTAAGAAGCTGTGAGATGGAGGAAGGCTGGTTGGCAGGAGAAAGAAAGCAGCCAAGCCAGGCGGGCCCGGAATAATCTGAGAACAGGCCATAATTTACTCCAAAATGGTCTCTAATGGTGATGGGGGGTGGGGCGAGAACAGAGAAGGGAAAACAGATGCCTCTTGAAGTTTTTCATCAAAAATCTAATGAACCATACTTTATGAATGCAATGGTGTTTTACGATCTACTCTGCAGTTCTTTCAAATGTCCAGGTCCAGGGCCAGCTCTCTGTGCTTTTTCCATCCACTGCTGAGAGGGCTGTTATCTTTGCCACTGCTAATGGTATTCTTTGATTGGCAAAAAAAAAAAAAGGAAAGAGAAAAGAAAAAAGAAAAGCCATGATGACATGATGAATGCGTCCTAAGCTTAACATTTGGTGTTGCCATCTCATTATATATTAGTTGAAGAGGCTTTTGGAAAACACAACAAAGACATTATATGTAAATCAATAACAATTTTTTTTGTGTGTTCGAATCATGAATACTGACTAGCTAATTTTCATGGCATCTCTATAAGATAAGTGAGTTTTATTATCCTGTTCCAATTCAATTCTTCTTCAGGGTTTTAATCAGCCTAGGCGATTTTATTTTAATTTATCTACTTGAAATGATTTTTGCCAGCACCCTACATTTTCATCAGATTTTCTTGTCATAGCCGGATACAGCTGGTACAGACAGTTAAATGCTGCAGAATGGGGCAGACTGATGAGGATGGAAAATCAAACAAGGCATTAGCATGAAGCACCATAAATGGCTAGAGGGGCCAGGAGAGGGGGCATGACCCACCTGGAAGTGGCACGAAGAACAGTCTAGTAGGTGTCTGTACAATCTACAAAGTTATTAGCGTCGATGGAAAGAGGGGGCCCTGGCAATAGTCATAATAAGTGAGGATACAGGGTATTTGACAGATGTAGAGGATTGTCCCAAAAAGTGGGTATACCCCTTTCCCTCTCTTCCTTGGATACCCCACTGATGCTGGGCTTGGTCATGTGACCTGCTTTGTCCAATGGGATGCAGAAGGCACATAAACAGCAGTTTGTAATGTGTTTACATGGTTGGGCTTGCCTTCTTGGGCTTCTGCCAGCACCAGGAGAAGACCCTACCCTGCTAGCACTAGTTCAAACAGGATGAGAGACTTGTGGAGCAGACCTGGACCACACCTACAGCTCTAAGCAGGCCCAGGCAAACACACATGTATTGGGCATATTCTATATAGCAAGTTCTTTGGGCTTCAAAACCTTCACAAATGCTGTCTCCTATGCCCGGATTACTCTTCACTGTTTCTTTCAATAGAGGGTTATTGCCTTCTCATCCTCCCAGTCTCAACTTAAATGTTATTTTCTCAGAGACCCTGCCCTGATACTCTCCTCCATCTAAACCATGTCCCTCCGTTAATTCTTTCTAAATACACCTGGTTCTTTTCCTTCATTGAACTTACCACAATTTGTTTGTTTAATGCTTGTCTTTCCACTAGATTACACTAACATGAGAACAAGGAGCATATCTTACACATCATTTAGTTCTAGCACAGTCCCTAGCATGTAGTAAGTACTTAGTAAATATTTATAGAATGAGGTATACCAAGCACTTTGCTGGGGCACAGAGCTATAACTACTACAGTGATGGACATAGAGCCCTTCTTTCAAAGAGCTCTGAATCTACATGGCCAAACCATCAGACATTGCACAGCAGTGGACTAGAACCACTTAATTCCTTTCTGCCTATGGTCAGTATTGACCTGAGAGATTGAAGCAAAATGTCTAGTTAGTTATTGCTGTGTAACAAATTATGTCAAAATTTAGTGTCTTAAAAGAACAATTATTTAGGGGCACCTGGGTGGCTCAGTTGGTTAGGCATCTGCCTCCAGCTCAGGTCATGATCTCAGGGTCCTAGGATCAAGTCCTGCATTGGGCTCCCTGCTCAGTGGGGAGTCTGCTTCTCCCTCTGCCTCTCCCCCCTGCTCATGCTTTCTCTCTCTCTCTCAAGTAAATAAAATCTTTTTTAAAAAAATAAAACAAAATAAAAGAACAATTATTTATTATCCTTCAAGGTTCCTATAGGTCAGCAATTTGGGAAGATCCTAGCTGGGCAGTTCTGGTTCAGGGCCTCTCATGAGGTTGCAGTCAGATGGTGGCTAGAGAAGCCAGAACTGGCCAGGTATCTTTCTTTATTCATGTCTAAGGGCCACTTCATGTGGTACGTCTGGACTTCCTCACAGTATGGTGGCTTCAGAGAAGTTAGACCATTTCCATGGTGGCTCAATAATCTAGTGCAAGTTTTCCAGTAAGCAAGGCAGAGGCTACATCACATAATTTTTAGTTGTGGTTTAAAAAAACATGTAGGGGCACCTGGGTGGCTCAGTTGGTTAAGCGTCTGCCTTTGGCTCAGGTCATGAGATCGAGCCCCACATCGTGCTCCCTGCTCCACAGGAAGCCTGCTTCTCCCTCTCCCACGCCCCCTGCTTGTGTTCCTTCTCTCGCTGTTTCTCTCTCTGTCAAATAAACAAATAAAATCTTAAAAAAAAAAAAAAACGTAAAATTTTCCTTCTTAACATTTTTGAGTGTACAGTTTAGTAGTATATATTCATGTTGCTGTGTAACCAGTCTCTGGAACATTATCATCTTGCAAAACTGAAATTCCACACTCATTAAACAACTCCTTATTTTCCCCATTCCCTAGCCTCTGGCAACCACTATTCTACTTTCTGTTTCTATGAATTTGACTACTCTAGGAACCCCATGTAAGTGGAATTATAAAGAGTTGTCCTTTGTGATTGGCTTATTTCACTTAGCATAATGTCTTTAAGATGCATTCGTGTTGTAGCATGTGTCAGAATTTCCTTTCTTTTTAAGGCTGAATAATATTCCATTGTATGTATATGCCGCATTCTGTTGATCTGTTTATTAACTGACAGACAACTTTGGATGCTACCACCTCTTGGATATTGTAGATAATGCTGTTATGAACGTGAGTGTGCAAATATCTGTTTGAGTCTCTGCTTGCTGCATTACCTTCAATGACTTAGCCTCAGAATTTTAATAACATCACTTATTCCAATGTCATAAACCCACCCAGATTCAAAGGGAAGAGCACAGTATCCACTACTTGATGGGAGAGCTTAAAAGTCACATTATAAGAAGAGCACATAGAGCAGGAGATCTTGTTACAGCCATCTTTGGAAAATATAACCTGCCATACGAGGCTCCAGCTAGAAATAGAGGATAGGGGTAGGAAGGACTGGGGAGGGGTCTTCAACTGTGGAAAGAGAAAGGCTGTAAGGGTTGGCATGCAGACATCTACCACACCAATTAAGGTCATCAATAAAGACCATGCTGGCAGCTAGCCTTCATCCTATAGAAAATAGTACCTCAACAACTTCTATCTCCTTAGCCTATTTTTTTCTTCTTCATAGCACTTCTCTTCCCCTCAGTACTTAATTGTATAATTGTTTGTTATAGGTCCTTCTCCATTAAAATGTAAATTTCAAAAGGCCAGGGACTTTGTCTTTTCGTTTGCTGCTGTACACCAGGGTCTAGCATGGTGACTGATGCATGGCAAGTACTCGATACAATTTTATTGAATGAATTAATGGATTAAAGAAAGAGGAAAATGTAACTTGAGTTCTGTATTTTAATGTTGATTCAGCGTTGTCTGGTATAGACATATAGTCTGCATATAAATTCCTATCTCATTCCACACCATCTGGGTGGCCTTCAATGAGCTATTTAAGAAAGAGAGATGGATACTAAGGTGGCCAATATTGAAATTCATAATAAGTATAATCATAGTAAATAGAAGGTTGGGGTCAAGTGATAGAATATTGATTAAGGGACCCCTCAAAACTTGTGTGGTCAACCTCCCACATCTAGCAGCGGAAAAAGCTGAGGCCCAGAGATGTGAAGGGTCCTGCCCAAAACCACATAGTGCCAAGATTAAAAGTCTGGAGCCCAGCCCATTGTCTCATGCTAAACTATAAGATTATTCTAAGGTTGCAGGTGATAGAAATGTACCTCCATAGCATCATATCCTCTAAGCCACAGCTGCAGCTGTCATAGGACAGTTTCACCTCAAGTGTACCCCTGCCTTCCTCTGTTCTTCCCTTTCAAGAGTTTCTCTAAAAACCCAGGAGCCCACTCAGCCCTCACACAGGTTCTGTAGGAAGAGAAAGTGGTTAAAGCCCCTGGAAGCAACTTTCAGCCAAAGGGAAATGGGAGCCATTGGACAGATGCCCCAACCTCCTGTTTGATGGATAGACAATTCTGGAAGCCATTCTGTAGGCCTCAATGGTCCCTGCAGAGTTCAGCCCCTGTAGCCAAACTCAGTGACTTTGATAATGCACACTAGATTGACTTTCCTTCTCCCTGTGCACTTTCCATATTCTCTCAGGGAATTATTTGGAATCACTTCCCAAACAATTAGATCCCTATCTGAATGCTTGACTTGGGCTCTTCTTTTGGAGAAACTTAAATTAAGAGATCAAGCTATTAGTAATATAGAAAAAAAAACTGAATATGCCTTAGTTATTCAGAGATTGGTCATTTAATCTCTACCTGCAGAAGGTAGGGATTAAGTGAGATAAAATATAAATAGTGTCTCTCTGAGTCCCTAACCATGGTAGATGCTTCCTCCTAAATTTTATCTATTCTAAGACATACCTTCTCTTTAATATTTAGCATTTCTAAAGACAAGATATATCTTAAAATCAATGAAATCTTACAACTATAATTAGGAGCACTTTTTTCTTTCTTAGAAATACACAAATATTGGGTGCATGTTGGATTTGTCATTTTAGAGCCTTTGGAATTTGGTAGTTCTCTCTCAGTTTCTTCTTATGGAATCTGGAAATTAATTGGCAAAATGCAAAGAAAGTATGTGCAACAGAGCTGGTCAAGAGACGCATACTCTTCCAACACCTGATGAACCTAAATTTACTCACAGCCAAAAGGGAAGGAGACAGGGAGGATCCAAAGGTCTTCCAGACGGATGTTGGAACTCGTAGCTCATGAAATTAGACTGCATTTCATTCATCTCTAACACCTGAGCATTTGCTCAAGGTGGAGGCCTTGTAAATGTTTATTTATAGAAATAAAGTGAGTGGGATGCCAAGGTGATATGTCCTACCTGTCCTGGAAGCACACATAGAGAGTGGGGTAGGTAGGGCCAAGAGGGGCATCTTTGGAATTTAAGGAACACAAAAGTGCTGGTCCAACTGAAGAGGGTGAGCCAGCCCATCAGAGTGCCTTCTCACACCTGGGAGAGGCTCCATTGGACTGGGTCCACACTGAGGGATGCACACCCCCCAGGAGTAGATAACTTGTATCTACTTCGTGACCTGCCGACTTGCCTTCACTTCCTGTGGCTCTGGAGGCCCCCCATGCAGACCTCTCACTGCTTTCTCTTTCTCCTCCTGGCAAGCAGCCCTCCCCGCCCCCCCAGGTCTGACTCCCATAGCACTTTATAACCTGGCCTTTATCTCCTTTTCCCTCCATCCAAATTGAACCATCCTGTGTTTCATCTCTTTAGGCTCAGACCACTCTCCAACAAACCACATAGATGCATTTGGCTTTAGGCGTTGATAGAATGATTTATATCTTAACAGGGACTTTCTGTGGCTTCAGTCTACAATGACAAACATGTGCCAAGCATTCCACAATGAACTCACAGGGGTACTGTGGGACATTTTAAAGTTTGGAGGGAAAAAGACATTTGCCAGACTCAAGATGCCCAGCCTTGTTGCCAAATTCTTGGTCATAACCTAAGTGACATCTGACTCCTGTACTGTCACCCCCTAAAAGCGCAGCCTAACAATGGCCGCATGGACAAAGAGAATATGCTTAGGCATCATGAGGTTTGGTAGTCAGAGATGGGAAGAGCCTGCCCGGTTAGCCCTTCTGGTTGGTGGAAATGACCAGAGCAGAAACCAGCTGCGTCCTGGATCCATTTCCAGATGGTCTGGCCTTCCTAGATCATGTTAATGTCCTCCCCTCCCCTTCTACTATCCAAATTCCATCCCTTTATTCAAGACCCAGACAGATAGCATGCATATTCTTTATATACATCTAGAGTATATGTGTGTGTAAGCTCCATGAAGCAGGGACTTTGTTTTCACTGCTGGATAACCTGTGCCTGTAAGAGTACCTGACACATAGTAGACATTCAATAAATATATTGAATAAATGAACTGTGGTTCCATGCGAGAATTAAGTCCTAATGCCCCATCATCCACTGTATGAATTAACTTGTCTCCCAAGCATCACCAATGACACTAGCTATGTACCAGTCTTAGAATGAGAAAACATTTGATAAAACAGTCACTCAAATCACTGTGTGCTGTGGTTCAAAAGAGAAACCCTGGTTGAGAAAGGCCGAGTTCATGAGGAAATGAATGGATCAAAATCCTACATCCTCCACATTGCCTCCTTTGACCATCCCATTTTAGGGTCAGTTAATGATATGTTAACACAATAAATAGAACTTTTTATTTCCACACAGATTTGGTAGCTGTCCCTGAATCTATTAGATGTGCCTTGGGTTGGAAATGGTTAAGAGTGAAAGGCTCCTGCTTAATGACTGGTATGCACTTAGGAGAGGGATGCTCAGCCATCCCTGTAAGATGACTTTTGGGACCCCGGAGTAAATGGCTCTGTAAGCAGATCTAGCCTCTTAAAGGTTTCACAAAAGGGCACACACACAGTTGAGGCTGCAGTTCTGAGTACTGTCTGGTCCTGATAAGGCTGGCTGGGAATGCCCTGTTCTATCCTTTCCCCAAATCAAATGCTCTTTGAGAGCTGGCCAAGCATTTGAGACAAACCAAGCAGCACTAAGTGCATTATCTTGTCTAAGCAAAGCATGAGAAATAAATTAAGATCCTTGCTGACCTCACCAGCTTAAAAAAAAAAAAAAAAAAAAATCTCTGCTTTTACCTAATGTCTGGTCAAAGCCCTAAAGAGAATCTTCTTCCTTCCCTTAAATTGTATTTAGGCTAAAGAGATTTGGTCTTTTCTGCAGTAAATCCCACTGTACAAGGACACTTCTGTTTCAGCTTTCTCTGGTCATTTCTAAACCAATCACTAGCAAAGGGAATGGGATTATCATAAGTGGCTTAGATCTATAGGATCTACCCCAGGAGCCGGAGATGCAGTTCCAGAAGTCATAGAGGGAAAGAGTAGATACCTGAAAAGCAAATCCGGGTTTTCTTTCTGAGTTGCATACTCAGCCCCGAGTATGCAACCTGTAGTGTCCATTATGAAGGATTTCATAGATAGAACAGATTTTAGGGTGAAAATACTTTAAGTACTAAATAAAAGAAAGAAAAATTATTTTGCTAGGGTTGCACTTCCAGATGTTCTCTGTCAGCTGCAATGATCCAACGGTTGAAGGAAAAAACATTTTTTTAAACTAGTTGTTTCCCTGAGGTGTTGCTTTTTAACTACTGCATGTCACCTCTGTGTGAGGTACATGTATCAGACTTCATATACCTAACCGCATAAGGAAAATTCGTGGCGAATGAGTGATTATACAGCAAGCTGGAAGTGCGAAGCTATGGACAAAGTGCAGTAGCTGGTTAGAAGAGAAAGGAATTCTTTCCAGCTGGGAGGACTTGGGAGGCCTAGTACAGTCCCTGCTACACAGGACTATAACATATTGGGCCTCTTTTCCTATCTCATCCCTTTTCACCTTCCTTTTGGATTTCTTTTGTTTATTATTTTATTTATTTTTTACAAAGTTTATTGGGGCACCTGGATGGCTCCGTGGTTAAGCGTCTGCCTTTGGCTCAGGTCATGGTCCCAGGGTCCTGGGATCGAGCCCCGCATCTGGCTCCCTGCTCCGCGGGAAGCCTGCTTCTCCCTCTCCCACTCCCCCTGCTTGTGTTCCCTCTCTAACTGTGTCTCTCTCTGTCAAATAAATAAAATCTTTTTAAAAAATAATAAAAAATAAAAAGTAAAAAGTTTATTAAGATCCTAGCACTTGAGGGGAGATGTGCTGGGTCCTGGGGTGACAAAGACATTTAAGATATAATCCATGTTATTGAAGAGTTCACAGACTAATAATGGAGGAGACCAAAATGTAAACAAACAATTGCCCTGCCATGGGAGACATCCTATCATAGAAGAAGTGAGATAATTTTATGGGAATCCAGAAGAGCAACATACCCTGCTTAGAAAAGTTAAGGGATTAACACTGAGTAAATCCTGCTTTGTTCATGTGGCTTAAAGTCCTTCATGGGGTTTTCAAAACCTTTTCCAATCTGCCTTCTTGTTCATTCACCTGTCCAATCTACTCTCCTTCTACTCCCAGCAAGAGAGATATTAAATCTTTTCAGGCTGAGCCAGGTGGCCCAAGTTATTGTCCCTGCCATTCCATTGGTTCCTGTCCTGAAGTGAGGCTGGCATATTATCATCCTGCCACTGGACACATTTGGTACAACCTCAAAGTCCTTGCATGTGCTGTCAACATTGAACAAATGACCAGATATCCTTTCCCTGCCTTTCACTTTGGGCCTTCCTGGTGAATACCCAACCCAGTCCCACTTCAAAAAAAACTCTTCAGATTGTTCCAGCTTGACCTAGACCCTGCTGAATCCCCAGAGCAGTTTTCTTCATATTTTCTTGCATCTTCCTTTACAATTTTTAAAAAAATAATCTATGTGCACCCTACAAGATTTTGAACTGATATGGAGAAGTGTTCATCACATGTTTAATTTCCAACATATTCTATCATATTTTTTGATGTCTATGGGCTCTGAATCTGTTTTTTGTCAGAATCTTGGAGCTGCATGCTTAATTCATTTAATTTATAGACAATATCTATCATATAAATTAGAAAACCCAGTTCTCATTGTCAAACAAATGATCCCAATCAGAACCACTTTCTGTCAGAAAAAGTCTTACTTTATTTTACAGTTCAAATAAGCTCCATGTTAATGCTTACTGCTGTGACAACCATCTCACTTTTGAATTTTAACTAGAAGATGGATGGATGGATGGATGGATGGATGGATAGATAGATAGATAAGCAAGCCCTCAGCTTGGCAGGAGTTCGTCTCTTGGATGAAATAAGGACTGCTTGCTCCCTTCAGTATTTCCTGCTGGCACTCACAGGACTCCCCTCAGGAGCAAGGTATCCTGAAACTGTCCCCTTGTTTGGTGCCCTGGGGCAATATACATTCATAAGACTTAAGCTGGGTAAGAGATTTGTCTTTCATTTGCAAGAAGGAAATTTAAAATAAGAGGTGACAGGGCGCCTGGGTGGCTCAGTCAGTTAAGCATTGACCCCTGACTTCAGCTCAGGTCATGATCTCAAGGTTGTGAGATGGAGACCCGCATCAGGCACCCCGCTCAGCAGGGAGTCTACTTGAGATTCTCGGATTCTCTCTCTCCCTCTCCCTCTGCCCCTCCCCACTGCTTGCTCACGTGTTCTTTCTCTCTCTCAAATAAGTAAATATATCTTAAAAAAAATAAAAAATAAAATAAGAGGTGAGAGGAATCAGTCAGCAGAACACAGACTTGGCAGATCAATTTTAGAAAAGAGTACAGTTGGAAATTGAAGATCTAGAAATTGTTTCACTTAAAATTAATTTAAGGGCCCCATGGAAACTCATTCTTCTCCGGTGGGTGGCATTCCCTGGGATATACAGTGCCATCTTGAAGTCCCCCAAGGAGGACCAAAGTCTAATTCTACACATGGACTTGGTTGCATTAGAGTATCGATCTTGCCAGCTTTCTGATCCACATTTTGGTTTTCAGAAACCCTCTCAGTGTTATACACTCAGTCCTCTCAGTTTCCTGTTGCCCATTAACTGTGACTTATTTTCATCTTCATTCCTGAACGGAGGTCTAAATTTCCTGAATGAAGTGAAAACTTATTTTAGCTTCTCTTCTCCTTCCATCTGAAAAGAAAATCCTGGCTGGGGCATTTCCTTCTTGGTTGAAAGTTATCAGGGAAACCACCTTGGAAATTTAAGGGTAGGTTGGTGAATGTAGAAACTGAATTTGGAGTCGGATGGTCTTACTTATGAATGATGGTCAAATAACTTAAGAACTTGAAGTTACTTGCTGCAGCTGTGGAAAAGCTTGAGCAACTTCGCCTGCCCCAACACAGACCACACACCCCTCTGTAGTGACAAAAATATTTATGGGGAAATACACTTCTTATTCCAGGGTGATTTTCAGCCTCCCGTTTTGTGAAGGTTTCTTATTGGACTTGCTAGAAAGTAGAAAACACTATATTCACTATAGTCTATGGTAGTGGGACATGGCCAGCCGTCCACTGAGTTCAGTTCAGTTCTGTTCAGTCACGTTTATTACACTCTGTACACCTACTAAATTACTGAAAGAGACAGGATTTCTACCCTCAAGGAGCTCAGATTATAGGTGAGGCTGAGGTTCATACATACAATTGCAGTTATGATAGCTGCTACCCGATCCATCTTCCCAGGGACTGTAAAATTTCCAAAAACTTGAAAGTGGTTTTCATGAGACATTGGGAGTGGGCCACTGGGTGCTGCTCTCTGGCTGTTGCCTGGTTCTTGCCGGGCTCTGCCCACCCTGAACCAGGGTCTGACTAGACTTCTTTCAAAAGCTAATCCCTCTGTGAAAAACGTCACGGTGGTCTCATAGTGCTGCTTCATGACATGTTCCTGGCAAATTAATCTCTAAACTAATATATCCTGATACAAGATATTATGTCTTTACCATTTCATAAACCAAATCCAGATTTTTCATCCCACTCTATCATATATGATGAGTTAAGCATTCTATGTGATTTCTGAAGCATTTTCCCTTTCCTGAGGGCTTGAGAGAGGCAGCTCTGGGACACGGTTCCAGAGCTTCTGGGATAAGCAGGTGCTCCTGGGCCTAGGTTTTGATATAGTGACAGTCCTGTGGGCCAGCTCACAAGAAGTTTGCTATCCTTCCAACTAAGGGCACTTGGCTGTCTTTTGAAGTAGAGGAAGGTTTAAGGAAGTAAAATCCTCTTATTTTAAGAACCTAATCAGGATCTGAATCAAAATACCATCTGGCAATACTTTCATGCATGATTCTCTAAGGCTAGCAAAAAAATTTTGAAGAAACAGGTGAATCGTTTATACTTTCCATCTAGATAAATTTTAAAAAATACTGGAGTCATAGTGCAAAGAGTAGAATACAAGTATTTATGACCCTGGATATCACATATAAAACAAGATTACTACTGAGGGCAGGAAGGGATATTTCTACCTGGAAGGTCTGAAACATCAAATGAATGAGCCAGATCTTGGGCCTTCATTCTGGCTGCCTCTCCCCACCACCCAAGGTATCAGATATTTCAGGGTAAATTTGATTTGGTTCAAGCAAAGTGGAAAAAGTCAGGAGGAAAGATATCTCCTGGCAAAGATCTTAGCCTTTCACCAGAAGAACAGTCTGAAAGCAAAAATGGGATTTTCCCTCATTTCTTGAGAAAAAACATGTGTATCCACGGGAAGAAAAAAAATGAAAGCATTCTCTTAACCAGCACAGCAGCTGAGAAAGAGCCAGGTGCAAGCTTTGGCGACAAGACAAGCTCTCTTCCTCTCCTCCTTTACCTCCATCCTTTCCGAACGCCTGCACCCCACCCTTCACTCACACACTTCCCCCTTCCGTCCCCTTAAAAATCAGCAAAAACACTGGCTATGCTTAATGACTAAAGGATGAGAGCAGATGTGCAATCTTCATACATTTTTGGTTTGGATCAAACTGACTCTTCTGAACTCCCCTTTCTAAAACCCCCCACAATAATCCTTTGCCATCCGTCTCCCTCCTCCCCTTTCTTCCCTGAAGCATGCTAATTAAAGTTCCACCAGTGAAGGAGGACTTGAGCTGGCTCTCTGCGACAGATCGCTAACTGTGTCCTGCCCCTGCTTCCTAATTGGACATGCCAGCAGAAATCCGTGCAAAGCAACTTTTGTGGGAGCAGCCGCTGAGGCTGACCCCTGCCCCCATACCCATCAGCCCTCCTCCAAAGAGGATATTTTTCTGTCGTCACATCTTGGGCAATATCTCAGAAGCTTACTCCTCCCGCCGCTCACTTCCCCCACTCCTACCCCGCTGCGCCCAAACAAGACATTAGGAGAGAAACATGAGATTTTATTTTATCCTAATTGAACAATAGCCCTTACTTCATCTCAAGGAAGATAAATGGGCTGTCCAACTTCACTCCTCACTTTATCTGTAATGAGACTTCTCTCTCAACTGTTTACTAAAGTATTAAAAAGCACTTTGCAGCACCTGCTGGTATATTCCATCAAAGAGAGTCAATGGAACAGATGAAGACATATGAGAAAGTCGGAGAGATACGGTGCCTTTATGAAACTTCAGATTCCAGACCTATTAGAAAGAACTGCTTTCCCCTCTATGAAGTCAGTGGCAAAAAAAAAAAAAAGCCCTTTTTCTTCTTGGCAGCAAAGTGGTTTCTATTGGGCCAGGACAGCACTTGGCAGGTTTTTCCCAGGGTCAGACCAAGGTGGATAACTGATTGCAGCCATTAATGTCCAGGTGGTAAGAAATTGCTTAAATTTCGAGATCCTAATAAGTCATTAGCATTTCTATATGGAACGCACTTTTGTGGACCCGTCTCTCACCCACAGTGATAAAACCGGTGTCTGCTCTTGCTTAGGCTCTGTCTCCGGCTGTTCTTTGAAGAGATGGGCACTTTCAGATGTTGATTGCTTCAACGGTGAGCACGCAGGATGGGGAGCCCAGAGAACAGAGCCTTGCTAGGGTTTTGACACTGAATGCTGTGTGACCTTCCGCAAGTAACTAAACTTCCCTGCTACATAATTTCTTCCCTTACAAAATAAAGAGGCAACATGTTCAACTGATAAGTATCCTGGTACAGGTAATGAAAAACCACCTGTTTGATGTTCTGAGATTTTTAGGTAAGAATTAAGTGTGGATATTTGATTGCGTTATAGCCACAGTCCTGTTTGAAGGCTGCATTCAACAATTTGGGGGCCTACTGTGCACATACGTGGTGGGGGGGAGGATAAGGCATAGAAACGTACAAAGTGGAATAAAGGCACAGCTGTATGAGTCAAGTTTCTACTCCTCCTCCGAGACTCCACCAACGTCCCCTCCTGACTGCCTCCTCAGGTAACTAAGGTAAACCGTTCATCCCGTAGCAGATCAAGCCTTTGTCACCTTGTCCTGTCATCTGCCTTCATAGTCTCCCCTGCTAGCCTGTTAGCTGCCACAAGAAAGGACTGTGTCCTATTCATTTCTCTGGCCCCAGTCCCTAGTGTAGCTCCCAAAAGTTGACAGGCATGCCATGTTTGTGCATAAGTAAATGGATGGAGTGAATAAATAAGTATCAAATACAGACCCTAAGTTCTAAAAGAGAACTTTTGTCCTGTGGTGGGGAAAGTCCTAGACTAGGAGCCAGAAGGCCAAGGTGCAAATCACCAACCTGTCGTGCTATAAAAGTCAGACTTTGGGCTCTCTGAGCCTCAGTGTCCACATCTGAAAAATAGGTATACGAATACTCAAACAAAACAGGGTTATTGTGGGCATTAAATGAGATAACAGAGGTGAAGCTCTACTAAATACAGTTTTACTCTCTTATCCAGTGACCCTTCCTTCTCCCTAAGCAGTTGGAACACAGCCCTGGAGTTCAAAGGAGAGACCCAGCTGCAACAGTCAATTTCTAGGTTACTGAAGAAGTAAGAAGTTGTAAACCATAGGTATAGACGAATTCTCAAGGAGGAAGGGAAGAGAAAGAGGCTGATCACAACATTCAAACACATTTCCACAATTACAGAGGGGGGTGTTAAAGAACAAGGTATTCTGACACTTGTTAAATGTTAAAATAAGGAAGACTTTATTCAGGACTCTTGTGATAGATGTCAAGACTATCACCATAGGGGAGAGCCTCAATCTGAATGCAGCAAAGGCAGCTGGGGATTCAGAACCCAGTGGGTGGAGGACGTGCTGGATGGAAAATTAAATCGAGGGTAGGGGGATTCTTGCTAAATGGACTCAACAGGATTCTTTCCACAACTGGACCAGGCAGGCCAAAGACAGGGCCCAAAGGCAAGGCCTATTGGAAAAGAGCGCTCTCTCACTCGCTCAGAAGAGCCTACTCAAGTTTGGTCAAGGAGAGAGTCTTTGCCAGTGGGGAAATCATGAGCTAAAGATAAGATTAAAGAAAGAGAATGTTGTGTCCTGGAGGCAATTCAAGAACAGAATAGTGAAATCTATGGAATGTAATGACAAGATCCGGGAAAAAGAAGACCAATCTCTATCCATGAGTATTTTGGCTCCTGGGTCTTATGACTGGGTCATTATTTAAAACTTCTGTTTGGGTGATTATAAAAATCCTCAGTGTGTTCTCAACAGTCTATTTACCAAGAAATGAAAGACATACTTTATGGAGGAATAGGGAACTTATGAATATATTCTTCTTAAACTGTGCTGCTCAAAACCACTCGTGATTCTTTCCAAGCAAGACTAGACGTGAGCAGTTAACAGTGGTGTAAAGGTTTCCCTTGTTCCTCCACATCCTCTAGCTGCCCTCATGTCTGGGGCAACCACATCTTGCTCCTGGCTCAGACTGAGCCTGTGGTTGGCTAAAACAACCTTACTTTTAAAAAAATAAATAAAAAATAAACAAATCAGAGATGGTTTAACAGTATACTTGCCCAATTAATTATTTTGACTCTAAGTTAAGGTTCAACTTGGACATCATTGATTCTGATATGTCAGAACATTTAAAAAGTACTGATTCAGATATCCAACCTTTTAGTTACCCCTCCAGATTTTTGTCACCTAAAAATTTGATAGTCGTGCCTTCTGCGTCTCTATACCTTTGATTTTTTTTAAGTTGAATAGCACTGTACTAGAAATAGAAATCCAGTGAACTCTTCATTAATCCATCTACCTTTGTGCTATTTGTGTTTAACTGCTTAGAATCACTCTAAACAAAAATCCGCTAAATTGAGGGCGCCTGGGTGGCTCAGTTGGTTGGGCGACTGCCTTCGGCTCGGGTCGTGGTCCTGGAGTCCCTGGATCGGGTCCCGCGTCGGGCTCCCTGCTCGGCGGGGAGTCTGCTTCTCCCTCTGACCCTCCTCCCTCTCATGCTCTCTGTCTCTCATTCTCTCTCTCTCAGATGGATAGATAAAATCTTTGGAAAAAAAAAAAAAAATCCGCTAAATTGAGAGTTTCTTGAGGGCAAGAACTGTGTATTCTTCGTATTTCTTCTCATAGAAAGAATGAGAAGAAATACATTTTTGTATTTCTTTGTATTTCTCATCTTTGTATTTCTATCATCCTTCAGCCCACAGTCTGGCAGACAATTGTCTCCCACCCACATTTCTCTCCCTGTGTCATTCAGGAAGTCCTGCCCAGCTCTGACGCCCAGGCCTGCTGGGTTTGCAACTTCCCATAGTCTCTAATTAAGCAACCAACTTTTTTAGTAAAGGTATAACGTGTCTGCCATGTTCATGCTTGCTCTGAGATGGACCGCTTTCTTTTCTTGGTCTTCATAAAACATCTGCTTAGCAATCATACTAGCCTCCTGCCAAAACGACGGGTAACCTAATACCTGTAGATATAGACAACTCAGAAATATTTTTTAAGAATGAATTACTTCTAAGCTTTATACAGTTGAGCCCAAGTTTTTCGGGGATTTCTTACTTTGTTTTACTTACTCCCCCAACAACATTCCTCACAGCTACCTGCTCATCCTGGGCTTACCCCGTGTCTGCAGAGAAGATGGCAGCCAGTGGGCAGTTAGAACAGGGCATGTGAAGGGGACAAATTCCACGGTGCCCACAGCACCGTCTTCTGCAGAGCCCTTAGTCCATCCCTCGCAGTCCCCCCCTGGGGTTAGGATGAGTGAGGACAATGGTTTCCCGGCTCCCCTCACTCCCACTGTCAGATTCTGCCCCAGCACTATGTCCAGGCACTGCCTCGCCCCTGGACTCCACCCTCAGCTGCACATGGACACACTAAGTCTTATACTCCAAGCAGAGCTCATAAGCAGGAGCAGACGTGGGCACTTCAGCAACTCCCCTGTCAGGCCTCTTTGGCCAGGTTCTCGTGGCCTAACTTAGAATTTCAGGCCTATCCCTGAGGCCGGCTCAGCATAGGCAGGGAGTGACTTTTTCTGGACACAGCCTCTACCTTATTTCTCTTTTGGAAGTAGAAAAGCGATGTTCCGGTTACTCATCAGGTACAATAAACCATCATAACTGACTTTTATACAGGAATGCAATTCAGCTGCAATTTTCCACAGAGTTGCAATATATTCATACAGTAATTTAATTTCCATTTTTCAGGTATAAAAACTACTCCACTGCAAAGTCAATTGACCTACCCAAAATCACCTAATTGGTAAGTGGCCAAGTGACTGACTCTGATCTGTTTGACTGCTGCTACCTTGTTCTTCCCATAACACTACCCACATTACTATTCATTCAGCAAATATTTACTGGGCCCTCATGATGACAGACCCGAGGCTGAGTGCCAGAATATACGAGTGAACAAGCTATAGAGCTCTCAGTTAAACAGGAGAGACATACAGTGAACAACTACTTGTAATTGTTCTATGTGCTAAGAAGAACAATTACTACATAGTGGTTAAAAATTTAGGCTCGGAACCAGATATCTGTGATTGAATTCTTACTAGTTGTGTGATCTTAGGGAAGTTAACCAGCTTTTCTATGTCTTGATTTCTTTATCATAAAATGTGGATGACAATATTACTATCAATCTCATAGGCTTTGAGGACTAAATTAATTTATACATATTAAGTGCTCATAATTTGTGCCCAATTTATATTAGCTGTGATAACAGAAAGCTCTGAAAGAAAGGGGATCTTAGCCTATGGGATGGTGTGGGGTAGGGGTTAGTGAAGGTTAAGAAAAGTTTCCTGAAATAAATGGAGTTTAATCTGAGGCCTGTAGGATGGGTAGGAGTTAAGGCTTGTAGGGCGGAGTGATGAGAGAGGGAGAGAGAGAGAGTGGAGTGGGATGAGCAGGGGTCAAGAGAGAGCGGGGCAGGCGAAGGGAACAGCACATACATAGGATTCATCAGACAGTAACTGAGCCAACAGTTGCTGTATCTTATGATTGGCCCCATTCCCAGATCTTACTAAAATGTTTGTCAGGGTAAATGGTAGGGAGTTTATCGGGGAGAGAAAATATAAGGCTTTTAGCCCTTGCCCAATCAATCAATCAATTCCTTTCTCTCTCTCTCTCTGTCTCACTCTCTTTACCTATCTCAGCAACACATAATGGAAAGAGCACCAAACTCCAAAGGAAACACTGGGCTGATTATCTGGGTCAACCTCCTACACATGACTCTGGCCATCCCGCCTCATCTCAGGGCCTCAGATTTCTTCTCTATAGAAAAGTGGCCACAATTCCTATGTCAAGTGCTGTGAATTCACTTTAATATATTAAAATTGTGTGAACCTACTCAGGTTGAATTCCCAGCTTTTCTATTGTGTGGCATAGAGTAGGCTGCTAACCACTCTGACCCTCAGTTTTCTCATCTGTACGGTGAGATGGTAAAAATATCTTGATGAAACTGGTGCAGCCACTCTGGAAAACAATACAGAGGTTCCTCAAAAGTTAAAAATAGAACTACCCTACAACCAGCAATTGCACTACTAAGTATTTACCCAAAGAACATAAAAATACTGATTCGAATGGATACATGCACCCTGTTATTTATAGCAGCATTATCAACGATAGCATATATATCAATATACATCACATCTTCTTTATCCGTTCATCAGTCGATGGACACTTGGGCTCTTTCCATAGTTTGGCTATTGTTGAGAGAGAGACAAGAGAGAGAAAGAGAGAATGGAATATTACTCAGCCATAAAAAAGAATGAAATCTTGCCATTTGCAATGACATGGTTGGAGATAGGAGCTAGAGAGTATTATACTAAGCAAAACAAGTCAGTCAGAGAAAGATAAATACCATATTATTTCATTCATATATGGAATTTAAGAAATAAAATAAATGAGCAAAGGGGAAAAGAGAAAAAGAGAAATAAACCAAGAAACAGACTCTTAACTATAGAGATCACACTGATGGTTACCAGAGGGGAGGTGGGTGGGTGGGTGAAATAGATGATGGGGATTAAGGAATGCACTTACTGAGATGAGCACTGGGTGATGTATGGAAGTGTTGAATCACTATCTTGTACACCTGAAACTAATATATCATGGTATGTTAACTAACTGGAATTTAAATAAAAACATTTAAAAAAAAGAATATCTTGGGGCGCCTGGATGTGCAGTTGGTTAAGCATCCAGCTCTTGGTTTCAGCTCAGGTAGTGATCTCATGGTCATGGGACTGAGCCCCATGTCGGGCTCAATGCTCAGCACGGAGTCTGCTTGAAATTCTGTCTTCCTCTCCCTCTGCCCCTCCCATCTGTGCTCTCTCTCTGAAAGAAATAAATAAATCTTAAAAAAAAAAAAGAATATCTTGATGAAATAAAATGTCTCATAGGGTTTTCATGTTTTTCTCCTCAACTTTTTATTTTGAAAAATAAATCTATGAAAAGTTTCAAGAATACCTTGATAACCTTTATATAGATTCACCAACAGTTAACATTTTGTCACATAGTTGCTCATTCTGTGGGTGTGTATACTGTAGACATTATGACATTTCCCCCTTAAATATTTTAGCATCATCTAACAAGCATATCTTTCTACATATTCACCAGTCATTACCACACCTAAGACATTTACTATTGATTTTAAATAAGCAGTAGATGTCCAAATTTCCTCAATTATCCTCAAAACGATTTTTATGGCTTTCTTCTAAAAATTCAGAATCTAATCAAGCTTCATGTGTTGTACTATCATATCTTTTATCTCCTTTAAACTAGAATACTCTCTCTGCTTTTTTTGAGGGTGGAGGAAGATTTTTATTACATTAACACTTTTGACATATGCATGCTAGTTGTCTTCAGATTGCCCCTGGATCTGTTGGATTATTTCCTCATGTTTAGATTCAGGTTAAACATTTGTAGCAAAAATACTGTGTAGGTTATGGAGTGACATAGCAAGATGGCAGAATAGGAAGCTCCAGACCTTGTTCCCCTATAAAGACACTGACTTAGGGGCGCCTGGGTGGCTCAGTCAGTTAAGTGTCTGCCTTCGGCTCAGGGCATGATCCTAGAGTCCAGGAGCCTGCTTCTCCCTCTCCCTCTCCCTCTGCCCCTCCCCCTGCTTGTGCTCTTTCTCTCTCTCTCTCTCTCTCTCTCTCAAATAAATAAATAAAATCTTTAAAAGAGAGAGACACTGGCTAAACAACAACTTAGTCAAAAAGCCTTTATGAGAACTCCAAAATCAGTTTGGAAGTCAGGGTACCCAAGGCAAGTTCAAAGCCAAGAACAGCCACATTGAAATGAGCAAGAAAAGCTGTTTCATTTGAACCAAATCAGCAAGTATAGTGATGATGAATTCACTCAACTTTTGTTTATCTGGGGAACTTCCTTGTATGTGATGAGTTGCTTTCTCAAGAAGACAAACTGTCCTTCAAAAATTAAGGGGATGGGGTGCAGTCAGTTGAAAATCCGACTCTTGGTTTTGGCTCAGGTCATGATCTCATGGGTCATGGAATTGAGCCTTTGTTGGGCTCTGTGCTCAGCAGGGAGTCTGCTTGAAGATTCTCTCCTTCTGCCCCTCCCCCTGCTCATGTTCCCTCTTTTTTTCTCTCATTCCCTCTCAAATAAATAAATAAATCTTAAAAAAAAATGAAGGGGAGTGGTGCCTGGATGGCTCAGTTGGTTAAGCATCTGACTCTTGATTTTGGCTCAGGTCGTGATCTCAGGGTTGTGTGATGGAGCCCCTTGACAGGCTCCATGCTGGGCATGGAGGCTGCTTAGGATTCTCTCTTTCCCTCTGCCCCTCTCCCCCCCACCAAAAAAATGAAGGGGAGATAAAGACTTTCCCAGAGAAACAAAAGCTGAAGGGATTCATCATCACTAGACTGGCTTTTGCAAGAATTGCTAAAGGGAGTCCTTCAAGTTGGAACAAAAGGATGCTAGACAGCAACACAAATGCATATGAAAATATAAAGGTATAAAGCTCTCTGGTAAAGGTGAATACACAGACAAATAAAGAATATTATAATACCGTAATGGTGGGCCATAAATCACTTTTAATTCAGGTATAGAATTTAAAAGATAAAAGCATATAAATAACTATACCTATAGAACTGTTAATTGATACAAATTGTAGAAAGATGATCACTTTGCACTATTAGTGGTGATTCACTGTTCATTTGTCTTGCGTTGGAGATAAGGTGCATTAATGCTCGTAAAGAACTGTGCTGCCGCAGCCAAGACTCTTTAAAGGACAACTGTTACGATGATAAGGATGCTTTTGAAGGCTTCCCTGGGTGAAGTTCTCCACTTCTTTCCTTCCATGACTATGGTATAGGCTCCTCAGGAGGATTATCCATAATCTTGTGGTTGCGTATATCAAAGTCCTTGGGTTTTAGCCTACGCATGTCCGCAAAGAGGCTCTGAAACATTCTGGTAACAAGAGAATAAAGATAGCTGAGCTATCTTTGGAGCTGGTCTGACCAGTTGGCTATGGGAATAATTGATCTGGCACATGCCTTGGGTTACTTGGATGCTGACTGAGTTTTTACATGAAGCAATCAGTCTTTCTTAGCCATGTAAATTTAGAATCAAAGACCTCATCAGGGCTAGGTTAGGAGATGTCTTCATCCCCTCAGTCAGCAAAGGTATATCAAGAACCAGCTGAAGTCTGGCACTAGGGTGACAGCGCCTACCCTCAGGGCCTCCCCTCTTGTGAGGGAGACAGACTTCTCACGGGGCCCTCCCAGCGGAGCACAAGTGCTGAAGGCAGCTCACGTGCCAGGGCCCAGGGGCTGAGGGACACAAGCAGGGCGCTGGTCAACAAGCACCCACCGCCCCTCCTAGGCTCAGCCCCGTGCTCATATTGGTCCTTATATTCCCCTCTAAGGTGATTCCCTTAAATAGGGAAGAGACTTAAATAAACAAGATGCAAATGAAGACCTCTCATGGAGATAGAAGGGTCCAGTTATGGAAGTGCCATGAGGAAGTGTCAGTGGAGGATGGGGAAGAAGAGCTTGAAGTCAGAGCTGTCTGGTGTCCTGCTCACTTCATCTTTCTGTGCTTCAGTTTCCTATCTGTAAAATGAGACAGCAGGACCTCCCTCACAGGCTTGTCAGGAGGTTACCCGAGCTACTATGAGAAAACTCCTCTAGCAAGCATAAGCACTGGTTGTTAAACGTTATTTTTATTATTGGGGTCTCGGCATGGTCCTTTATCTAAATTGTAAATAATCTAAAATAGTAAGGCTCTGGGGGCACCTGGGTGGCTCAGTCGGTTAAGCGTCTGACTTCAGCTCAGGTCATGATCTTGGGGTCCTGAGATCAAGCCCCGGGTCAGGCTCCATGCTCAGCGGGGAGTCTGCTTCTCCCTCTGCCCCTCCCCCCTGCTTATGCTCTCTCTGTCTCTCTCTCAAATAAATAGATAAAATCTTTAAAAAAAAAAAAAGTAAGGCTCTGGCTTCCCTTGGAGACATGTAGAGAATTTCTCATGCTAAAATGCAGAGCTGGCCAATGCCCGTATAAAGAGCCATGGCTCAATTCCTTCCCCGGTGCAGAACTGAAATCTTTTTATTTCTGATTCATGGGTGATTTGGGCCTAATTTTCTGTCCCTTATTATCCCCTGCAGTTGAAGACAAAGCTGCTCTTCCCACAGGCCCCAGAAGCTCATCTCAGTGGCTTTATCCTTTCCTGGAGCTATGCTTATAAAAATAGCACCACCACACCTTTCTGTTTCACTCCAGATTTCCTTCCGGTACTGAAATTTTGCTTTATCAAATTTTGCTTGAAATAAGTAAGTATGCACTGGAACCTGGATATCCTGTAGCTATTTGATTGTTTTGGTGATGAAACTTGACCAGGAAAGAACTTGCTAGACCACATTTAAAAATCAAGTCATACAAAGTGATGAGAAAAACAGTAAGATGAATGAAACAGACTATCTAGTATTTTATCTATTGTCATTTTACACAAGGTAATGGGAATAAATGGAAGGTGCTAACTTTCAGAGAAAATCATACAGGTTAAAGAAAAATATAGGGAGAAAAGAAATGTTTAAGGATACATATTTCATATGTAAATATGAAATAAACATTAAAGAGTTTGATAAATATGTGAGGTAAAAACAATTAAAACTGTATTGAAGAATTTAAGAATATTGGGGGAAAAGAAAAATATAAGAATATTGGAAAACTAGATAAATAGATTTATAAAAATAAATTGTTATTAAAGCAGAAACTTCCTACATTAAATCCAATACTGAGGAATGACTTCTCTTCAGAGCTTTCCAGGAGGAAATTAATAACAAATCATTTTTGAATTAGCAATTGCGGAAGATTATATTTCTATTTTGAATACAAATATGATGTTTTCAAAATTAGGAAGACAGTCAAAGTTTGGATTACTTAGCTAAAAGACTGTGTAATATTTTTTAAAATCTAAAACTAGGGGGGCACCTGGGTGGCTCAGTCATTAAGCATCTGCCTTCGGCTCAGGTCATGATCCCAGGGTCCTGGGATCGAGCCCCACATGAGAGTCCCTGCTCAACGGGGAGTCTGCTTCTCCCTTTCCCTCTCCCTCTGTGTACTCTCTCTCTCTCAAATAAATAAATCTTTAAAAAATAAAATAAAATCTAAAATAGGAATGAACTCTGAAAACAAGAAAAACATGTTAAAATAAACACTAGCTTAAGAAAAATCTCACTACATTAAAATAGAACAATTAAAAAACGAAATTTTTTTAATAAAAATCAAGTCATAAATCTGAGAAGGCACTTAAAATTATATCAAGTCCATCACATTACCTAAATAGTGCTCTAACCTTTCAGAAATAATAGTACCAGAAAATTTGATAAGTTGGACTTCATCAAAATTAAGAATTTCTGCTCTTTATAAGAACTGTTAAGAGAATGAAAAGACAAGACACAGACAGACAGGAAATATTTGCATAGTAGATCTGATAGAAGACTTATATCCAGAATACATAAAGTACTTTCTTTTTTTTCTTTAAAGATTTTATTTTTAAGTAATCTCTCCACCCAACATGGGCATGAACTCACAACCCTGAGATCAAGAGTCACATGCTCCATGGCCTGAGCCAGCCAAGCACCCTATTATTTATTTATTTATTTATTTATTTATTTATTTTTTCCAAAAATTTTATTTATTTATTTGACAGAGAGAGACACAGCGAGAGAGGGAACACAAGCAGGGGGAGTGGGAGAGGGAGAAGCAGGCTTCCCGCAGAGCAGGGAGCCCAATGCGGGGCTTGATCCCAGGACCCTGGGATCATGACCGGAGCCGAAGGCAGACGCTTAACGACTGAGCCACCCAGGTACCCCTATTTATTTATTTTTGAGACAGAGAGAGAAAAAGAGAGCACAAGCAGGGAGGAGGGTCAGAGAGAGAGAGAGAGTAGCAGACTCCCCGCTGAGCAGGGAGCCTGACTTGGGGCTCGATCCCAGAACCCTGGGACCATGACCTGAGCTGAAGGCAGACACTTAACTGACTGAGCCACCCAGGTGCCCCAGTAGCTTTATTTGTAATAATCTGAAACTGGAAACAACCAAATGTCTATCAATAGACAAATTGACAGATTGTGGTGTAGCCACAAATGGGATACTACTCAGCGATAAAAAGAATGAACTACTGATACACACAACCACGTGAAAAATACGCTGAGTGAAAGAACTCAGATTTTAAAAAGAGCATATAACGTGTGATTCTACTTATGTGAAACTCTAGGAAGTCCAAAATAATCTTTAGTGACAGAAAGCAGATGAGGTCACCTGGGGACGGGGAAAGGGGTGTGTGGAAGGGCTGGTCACAGAAAGGAGGGCTTCCAGAGAGGAAACTTTTGGAGGTGATGATCCTGATCGTGGTGATGGATATGTCAAAATTATCAAATTGTACACTTTAACCATGTGCAGTTTATGTCCATTATACCCCAATAAAGCTGTTCTCTAAAAACAAAAATTATCAGAGGGTTTATACTATTTCTTTTTTTTTTTGATACATGTCTCCCTCTTTTTTTTTTTATTATGTTATGTTAATCACCATACATTACATCATTAGTTTTTGATGTAGTGTTCCATGATTCATTGTTTGCGTATAACACCCAGTGCTCCATGCAGAACGTGCCCTCTTTACTATTTCTATTGGAGAATGGGCTTCACTATGTTTTCCTTAATACTCAACCTTTTTGCCTAATGTATAATATATAATGTACTATGTACCCTAAGCAGAAATCAACCCCTCCCTTTTTTCTCTTCTTATTGTGCTGATATTGCCCTCAGTTAGTAACCAGACTTGTAGAGATCTGCTCCCACTCTCACAGTATATCTCAACAGCTGCAAGGGGGTGGAGACCACTTGAGCCCTTGAGCAACTGCTCAGACAGCTGAGGGAAGCAGGGGGCTGGGGGCTTGGTGCAGGAGTTAGTGAGAGCGGGGGCGACGAGAGTGGCGCACACGCCTGCCACAGGATCCTGGGCCAAAACTCAGCCCCCACTTGTGCTCAGATAAGGATGACTTACGTACCACAGTAAAGATGCGGAAAACCCATCTTTGATGGCATTTCGGCTCCTTCTCTTTCCGGTCTGATTGACCTCTTGGACTTTATAACCTTTTAGGGGGGAGCCCGTTATATATATATCTGTCTGCCATTCTCAAAAACTTGCTCACAGACAAGGGCTGGTTAGCAAGCCTGTCCCTTTGTTCCTTCAAGTCAGAGAAAGAGGATCTTTGACCTCTGTTTCTAAGCACTGTAAACAAAGACCTTCTTGGCAGCCAGTAAGCTCAAAGTGCTGGTTAAGCCAGAAGTTTTCTGGCCAGTGGTTGAAATGACATCATGCTTCCTCCTGGAATCCAACTAGAGATAAAAATCAGGTCATTCAATATACAATGAGAAAATACTCCCTTCTGCCAGGCTTCAGGGGTTGCTGGCTTTTAAAGAGATCAAGGAAGAGAAGAGCCTATTTGAACTCAGACTTTGAGAATGTCTCCTGGACTACCTCCACTTAATTCCTGATAACATGCAAGAAAGTTTTCCACTATAAATTGCCTGGTGTCAGAGAGCAGGGGGTGCTCCTCACTGATCGTTTCTGAGTTTTCAAATTGAGTGTTTAACCAGACTCAGCAGTGGGCAGGTGGGTTTCATTAGCTGACAATGGTACCATCCTTCAGGGCTCTCTAACAAAGTACAGGGCGAGGCAGAAATGCATTATCTTCATCTTTTTACATCATTGATCACAATTTGACATGGGGAAGAAGAATGTATTGTGAATCCATTCAGATTCCTTTAAGATTAATCCAAAAAAAAAGTACAATTTTCAGAGGATGCTGATGTATGTCCTGTATATTTCTTTACTTTTTAGACCACTATAAAGATCTTATTGGTGTTATTCAACTTATGAATCAAATTGCATCCAATCTAGCAGACAGAAATTCAAGAAGATACATGCACCCCCATGTTTAGTGTGGCATTACTTACAACAGCCAAGATACGAAAGCAGCCCAAGTTTCTACCAATAGATGAATGGATAAGGAAGATGTGGTATCTTTATATAATGTAATATTACTCAGCCATAAAAAAGAAGTTTATTTGGGCAAAAATGGATTTGAATTGGGCAGCACCAAACCAGAAGTGGTTAGGAGTACTCCACAGATCGGAGCTGGGGGAAAGACTTTTATAGAGAAAAGGCAGAAGCCAAGAGAAGGAATTATTTGATTGGCTATAGCTTAAGTAGTTGCATTCTTTGGGAAAGCGTAGTTGGCTATTTGTGATTGGTTGTCTTTAGTTTTTTACATTAGGTAGGCTTGAAGCATTGCAGCCTTAGGTTTTGGTTTGCTTACATGGGCCACTAAAGTGTTAGAACCTCTCTTTAGGGGCATCTGGGTGGCTCAGTCGGTTAAGTGTCTGTCTTTGGCTCAGGTCATGATCCCACGGTCCTGGGATGGAACCCCACGTCAGGCTCCCTGCTTGGAGGGGGAGGTCTGCTTCTCCCTCTCCCTCTGCCCCTCCTCCCTATTTGTGTTCTCTCTCTCTCAAATAAACAAATAAAATCTAAAAAAAAAAGAATAACCTCAGTCTAATGGCCTCCTTGTTTAATTAGAGTGAATCATTAACCCGACTACCATCGTGAGTGATGTTGGAGCTTAATCCCATAAGGAAACTGCAAGAACCATTATAAAATACACATGTCAGAATTATCCCACTCAAGGAGGGTCAAGCTTGGGTATTTACATACCACTTTCTATCAGTCATTTATTGAGGACTATTCCTGGGTAGTATTAATTCTCTAGTACATCCTACCTGCTAAATGGCAGTTGGCCTCAGTTCTGGAGAAAGTTCTCAGGCATGAAGAGACAGACACAGGCAGTTGGAAATCTTGGAGTTCCCTGCAGTGGTAGAGTCCAAGGCCTTGGGCAGGGCACTTAAGGACTTTTTCTTATTTTTTTAAAAAAAGCATTTCCACTTATCAAAAGAAAGAATGTCATCCTCAAGGTAATAGAAAACAAGATAAATGCACCAACTTCCTCATAAAACAAAGGAGCTTTTATTCTATGGCAAAATATCCAGATTTGAATCTCTTCATCAAAGACATTTTCCTCAAGATTAGTCAGATTCCAAGTATTCAGAGCACAATATAGCTGATTTTCTAAAAGAAACATCTATTCCCAAACCATTGAGGATTTTCATGTAGTGCATTTGCCATCAGAAGTAAACTCAACTACATAAAATGGTAGATGATCTTTTTGTACCATGAATGGAAATTTCTGATCAAATATTTCATTATCAGTTTTTTATAGAGTGTATTTAGAATTTCCCATAATTAAACAAAGACCTTTAGAAAGTATTGTCCCAAGTTACTTTTTAAAATTAGGAATATAGTGTGGCTTTAAAAAAATCTAACAAATATCATTCACCTTAAAAAAGGACTTCTAGGTACTACTTCTAGTTTTATAAAAAGAAACCTCCTATCTTCTCTGATTGGTAGAAAATGCCCTTGTGAGCTTGCGGGAACTGTACTATGGTCCAGCTCAGCTGCGCTACTCTGAGGCTTTTGAAAAATCCGCAGTGAAGCCAACTGGCAAGGTAATGTGTCCCATGGACCCAGAGAGTTAGCAAAAATACCCCCACTCAAGTGACATGGAAACAAAATAATAAATGCTTAAATCCTTGCCCGGTATGTTTTTGTTTGTTTCCTTAACACCAGATTGTCTGGTTCAAATACCAGGCCTCCAGCCTATGACTAGAAAATGAGATTTCTTTACAGTTCTGCCCAAATTACAAGGGCACACATGAACGACCACCCCACCCCTTGCGTACACACACACACACACACACACATACACACACACACAGAAGCAGGCGCTCAGCCCAGCCCTTCCCCTGAAGTTCTTCCCCTCTTTCCCAAGTATTTCTAGAAGGGGGTCCCACGTGGTCCATGAAACCCTCTATCAGCTGAATCACCCACAGCAGCCACCATGCGCTTTTCCTGCTTGGATCCCACACTATTTCCTGTGAATAGCTGGCCTCTGGCCTCCATCCCCCTCCCAAGCCTCACAGAGACTCACTGGAAAATAATTCTTTCTATTACTTTCAACCAAAGAGACCACTTGGGAAGGAGATCTCTACCATCCATCCACCTTTCTTCCTCCTTCACTTCCCCTCCCCCTTCTTCTCCTCCTCATCCTCTCCTCTTCTTCTCATCCAATTGCCTGTTCACTATTCTGTACCCTTCATCAAAGTTGTAGCCTCCTTAAAGGCAAAGACTGTTTTATTCATTGCTATCCTATTCCAAATAGAGCGTTTGATATATCCTAGGAATTCAAAAACTGTTTTCTGAATCGTGGTAATAGCTGTACTTACTGTACATTGTATACCCTAAGAGATAATTACTCTTTCATGCCCATTTTAGAGATCAGAAGATTAAGGTGCAGAAAAGTTAAGTTACTAGCCCAAGATCACACAGGTAGTAATGACTAACCCAGAAGTCAAGTCTATACAGTCCGGCTCCAGGAACCATGCTGTCAATCATTGGGTCCAAGGCCTCACCATGGTTACCAGAAATAAGGCAGGAAGGGGATGGAACACAGCCCCTGTTCTTCAGTAGCTTACAGAATTATTTTCAGTCTTTCCTGTGGTTGTTCATGTTTTGGGTGATACCCATTTAGTACTTTATCTTATACAGTCACATCTAATATCTCTTATATTCCTCTCCCATATTGTTCTATTTATCCTATAAATGTCTCATCTTCCCAATCATATTGGAAGCTCTTTGAGGGCAGGGACTGAGACTTACACTTCTTGTTAGTGCCCCTGCTTTGATCAAGACACTCTTACCTGCAAATAAGAGAAAACCCAACTAAAACTGGCTTACACAATCAAGGGATTTTGTTGATTTCATAGCACTGAAGGCCCAGAAGTAGGTCTGACTTCGGATAAGTCTTGATTCAAGACAATAATGTCACCAAGGTCCCTGTGTCTTTCCTTGCCCCCTGTCTGCCTTTTTTCTTAAAGATGGCTTTTATAGTGGTCCCAAATATCTGCCAGTAGCAACTAGGACTTCTTGCTTCCTTAGTCACATGTAGCAGAGAAGAGAAAGTATTTGTTTTAAACGCCCTAGAAACTTCTTGTCATTTAATGTACAGGGACATGGCCAGTAAAGACTGAATTAATCATAGGTGTGTGTGGGTGTATGTGTGTGTGTGTGAGATGAGCTAACTGGTATAGCCCAGGCCTCCCACTGGCTCACACAGAATGGACTCCCAGAATCATGCGGGGTGTCCAAACCACACTGGGGGTTGTTGAGAAGAGAAAGGAAGGGAACAGAGCCGTGGCACCTCTCTCCTTTGCTCTTTACAGAATCTCAAGATTGAAAGGGACTTTGAAAGTTGACCAACACGACCTCTCCTATGATGCTTCTACTTCCAAAGATAGTCCTTTTCTTTGACAAGTCAGCTGTTTAGAATACAGCTGTGTGATTCTAGGCGCTGGTGGTAGATCTACCCCCTGGCCAAGTTCACTTGGAACAAACCTAATCTCTTTTCTTCATAACAACACTTTTCCCATTTGAAGACCACTGTTCTGCTTTCCTTCAGCTGTTCCAAGTGGCAGAGTTTTATGTTCCTTCACCACCTGCTTGCTCTGCTCAGAAGCCCTTAAGAAGCCCTTGTGCTAAAAAAAAAAAAAAAAAAAAGAAGCCCTTGTGCTGGGAATACTGGAGCCTCCATCGGAATGAGCTTCATCTGCCCTCCCCGCCGCCAGCTCCAGGCCCTGCTTTTGCTGGAGGCAGGGAGAGTTCTTTCTCACTGCTCTGGCCCCTGAAGTTCTCCCTGGGGTTGTTGATATCCCGACTAAATCCTGTCAGGGCTGGCAAGTGTCAAGCTTTCAGAAGCGTATCTGTGTGGCTTTAGGAGCCGCTTGCAGGGGGCATGAGGGTAAACACACATTGCTTAGGTTCGAACCGTAAGCCCAACCAGGTCCTCAATTTTTCCCAAAACTGCTTCCCTCCCATGACCTTACCCTAGGCTGCACTCAGAGCGAGGCGGGGCAAGTGAACATACAGATGTGAGTGAAGGGTCGTGCTGGGAAAACAACAGGTCGCCTGGAGTGGGGGACAGCTGTGTTTTGTGCCTGGGGCCACGGGGACTTGCCAGCAAGATTCTGCTGCTGGAAGCTGAAATTCTTCTGGATTCCAGAGCAGACAAAAAGGGGAGAATGGGGCCTTTATCAGATGAAAGGAGATAGCAGACAAGGTTTGTTTTGTTTGAAGCGTCCTCATTCCTTACTTGCTTTTTTTTTTTTTTTTTGCTTTTTTAAAAACTGAAATATAACTGTTGAAGACAAGAACCAGGTTCTAGCTTAAAAACTGGGTGACGGCAGGCAGGATTCCTCCTGTTTTCACAGCCTAGAAAGCGATGGAATATGGCCTTGCCATATTCTGCTTACACTGGTTTTTTGAAGGGGACTCTGAAGAATAATGTACCAGTCAGCCAGCTGCTTAGGATTCAGAGGACTCATAACCCAAATTGATCCATCCTGAAGCAAATGATGACAGGGCTCTGGATGGAGTCCTGCTGTCTAGGGAGGACTAGAGCCCAAACATAGGCCCCTCTCTCACTGAAGAGTAGAAAATTAGATGGATTTCTGGATTTATGGTTGATACCTTCTCATCAGCTCCATTTTACTTTGTTAAGACCCCCCCCTCCTCCAGGAGCCTTCACTCACATTCTAGACACACCTATTACTCTCTGCCCTTGATTCTATTTAGCATCCTGGTATCTGAACCATCTTTTCTAATTCCTTCTCCTTACAAAACCTGTAAACTCCCTGAAGGGAAGGGGCTAATATTTATTGAGCACTCCCTATGGACTAGGCACAGGGCTTGGTACTGTTAGATCCATTGTCTCTTTTCGACAACACCTCTGTGAGATATTTCCTCTTATCCTGATTCCACAGAAGAGGAAATTTTAAGGTGTTCACAGGATTCTTACCCAGTCCCCAGGGCCTTTCTCTCCACTCTTCCAGGAGGATGACCTCATGTTCTTAATATTCTCTTCAGCATGTCTTAGGTATGGAGTAATACTTAACCATTGTTTATTAACTACACATTTACCATGCCTATTTGAAAATTCTGAGTTGTAGTTAAGAGTCTTTATAAATGGAAGAGGGTAAGAAATAATCTTCATAATATCTAAGGATGTCTTAGAACTCATTTCACTTTATTTACTTGCCTAGGTAAATTTTTGTTCATATCCATGAGTTCTACCAACTTAGTCTATTTCCAATACCACAGAGGAAGATAACAAACCTGGATGACTTCCATCCCTGATCTCTGCATTTTCTTATGCCTTTATTCTAGTTGTTCCTGGGAGTAATAGAAATGGCTGTCAGCTATCCTACCCTAAAGATGAGGGATGGACAGTAACTTCACCAGGATGCAACAGACTACAGTAGACTCTGTGTGTGTGTGTGTGTGTGTGTGTACATGCACGCATGCATGAACACGTGCATGTATATGTAGCTACAACCCAGAAAGCAGTTACTGTGAGCCATGCTAGGGTCTTCACCTTGACCTTTAGCTGTGAGGCAGGTACTGTTGCCCAATGTAACAGTTGTAGAACCTGATGTTCAGAAGATTTTAACTTATTTAAGGTCCCATAGCTGGGAAGAGGCCATGCCGACTCAGACCCAGGCCTGCCCGATTTCAAAGGCATGCTCTTAACCGCTGTTTATATGGCTACCTCATTTCCCACAAGTAGTGGTCATCAATCCCTTCAGACGAAAGACATTGAGAAGAGTCAGAGATAAAGCAAAACATCACAATAGAAGAGGTTGACAGACAGCATATTTAAAAATAAGAGTGTAGGAAAACATTTCCCATGTGTAAAAATATAAAATCACCTTCTGAATATTAAGCCTTGTACAAATAGTTTTGTGAAACCAGTGACTGATAGAAAACACATTAACATGGAGGACAGGCAGCAAGTTAATAACCTGCATTTTAAAGAGGCACTTTTTTTTCTGATAGATCAGAACTGTTTTATAAATTTTTAAGGAATGTTAATAGGTGTCTGACATGAACGATTAAAGGGGAACTATTTAGGATTGCAAAATGAATTAAAGCTTTAAAATGTCTCTACACAATTATGAGTAGAAGCAAAACTGCTAGAATTGGAATAATGAATTGGGAAATTGCCACTTCAAAAAAGAAGAAGAAAGATCTGACAGTTCTCCCTCTGTAAATAAAACACTCTTAAGTGGGATGAGCCTGGAAGATGTGGCATTTAAACCTTAACATGAAGCATTGATAGAAAATGGAGCCCAGGGGCGCCTGGGTGGCTCAGTTGGTTAAGCGACTGCCTTCGGCTCAGGTCATGATCCTGGAGTCCCTGGATCGAGTCCCGCATCGGGCTCCGTGCTCAGCAGGGAGTCTGCTTCTCCCTCTGACCCTCCCCCGGTCTCCTGCTCTCTCTCTCTATCTCATTCTCTCTCTCAAATAAATAAATAAAATCTTTAAAAAAAAAAAAAAAAGAAAAGAAAATGGAGCCCAAGCCTTCTAACAGGCACCATGGTTTGTGCAAAGGTTCGGGGACAGCATCTTGACTCGCTACCGTGGCCTCCTCTTCCTCCTTCTCTTTCTCCTCTTCTGGCTCCTCAGCCTTTCTCTTCCCTCTAGAAGTGCACTTCTGTTGAGAGCATTCACTGCTTCTCACAGGCATGATGACTCCATCATATATGTAATACTGTTTTCCAAAATTGCCACCTCATAAATGTAGTGCGTTTGGAATCATCGTTCTCCACGGAGAAGTACTCATGATGGGACATACTCTATAATAACTTCATTCTTCAGAGAACATGAAGTGAGCTTGAGTAAATGGTTATAGCACACGGTGTCTGTTCTCTTCATTTTCTTCATCTGTAGCTAACTGTATAATGTAGAAACATTGCTGACACCAAGAACCTCATTCTGCAATCTAGAACAGAAAAAAAAAAAACCAACCTCCCAATGCTCCAAGTTTCTTAGGAAAACACCTTAGAGTCATTCACTCTCTGCCTTTGGAAGGAATATAGGTGTTCATCCACAACTCTGAACTCATAAGGAGGAGCAAAAATGGCAGTTATTCATTAAATGTCACTATTTTCTTTCCCCAAGTGGTTATTTTTCATGGAGGTGAATTTTATAAATTAATTGATAGAGAAAGAAACTGAGGTGCTCACAGGACCAACAGTCTTAAGGAGTCTTTAGGAACTGAAGAGTTTTGGATTTCATTCTTGTAAAAGAAACGTGACAGTGATGGGACAGTGAAAACTCTCTCAGCTGATGACCTGTTGTTGCCCTTTCCCAGATACGTCTCTGAAGACAGACCTTGTCTGATTTTGGGCGGATAGTTTGACCAAGTATGACCTGTCTATAGACTACGAAGCCATTAAACATGAAGATGCAGAGCAGTTGTTTTCATGTCTTTTTAAAGCAGCTCTGTGTACCCCACTCAAAATCTCATGCAGAACCCTAAATGCTAGTGAAAATTAAAGGGAACAGTTCTGGTGTGATCCAAGTGGACGATCTGGAACACCGTCCATGTATACTCTTGGGTGCTGCGAACTAGACGTGTCCGTGTTCCGAGGAGCTCTCTCAGGCAATTTGACAGGCATATTATACATCAGAGTGTGATTAACGGTTACCTATGGAAAGCGAGATGAAAGGTGATTTTTATTTCATTTTTTTCCTCTATATCTTTTTAAAATTTTTCACAAAATATATTTTTATTTAAAAAAATAACACTTAATTTTAAAAAACACACTAATAAAGAAACAAGGAAGTATAGAACTCACCTTTTTTACTCCTAGTGGGGGACAAGGAAGTGAGAAAATAAAGGTCTCATTTTGATCACTTTTGGGCCACTTGAGAATGAGGAAGGCTAGAGAGAGAAGCTTGGTCTTCCCGTGTTCAAAGGCTCATGTTTTCTCTTCCTTCACCTCGACATGTCATTGGTAAACAGACAACGTTTACTTTGACTCTGGCCCGGATGCCCTGCAATGGCCACGTCCGCTCTCCTGCTCTTTAACATCCAAGTGTACGTCCGACTTCATGCTGGGAACTCCAGAGCTTTTGTTCCTTAGCCTTATAGGCACCAAAGCTGGTCACGTTGGGGAGTGGGGTGTGACCTGCCTGCAGCTTTTTCCAACTGAAGGCTGTTCTGCCCTTTCTTTTCTTAAGATACCACCTCTGACTCTGTGCCAACCCTTTGTTTAATCAGAACTATCTCATCTCCGTGCTGTTTCCTGGGCAGTTTCCCCCTCGTCCTGATTTCCCAGCCGCCCTGGCCAGACCGCATCTTTCATGTGATGAGGTTTAGGTTGACAGTAAGCTCCAAGAGTCAGTAGAATGATGGGGTCATCCCACCAGCAAATAACCCAGTAGTTCTCAAAGTACCAGCTCTGGAGTCAAGCAGTGAGACCCAAATCCCTGCTCTGCTGTTTCCCTAATGCAGGACTTCTGCTGGGTAACATAAGCTCTGTAAGATTCAGATTTTTCATTTTTAAAATGAGAATAATAAATAATACTTGCCTCAGTGTTGCTTCACAGATATGCTGTAAGGATTAAATAAGATCCTTTATGTAGAACACTTAGCATGATGTTTGCCATATAAGAAAAATTCAAATGATATTATTATTATCATTATATGTTTAATATCTAGATTCTAAAGGTGCCTCACTGGCTCAGTGGGTGGGGCGTATGACTCTTGATCTCGGGATTGTGGGTTCAAGCCCCACGTTGAGAGTAGAGATTGCTTACAAATAAAATCTTAAAAAAAAAAGTAGTTAGAATCTAGATTCCAGAGCAACGGTGGTGATGACAGTGGGGGTGGAAAAGGCACTGGACTAGTCCAGGAGACCTGGGTTCTAGCTTCTGTGAAGTGAAAACATGGTTCTAGAAGAGAATCTCATCACACAGGGTCCCAGCAAGACAGATGATGCCCTCCAAGGGTGACTTAAAGAGAGTTTAATCAGGGAATTATTTATAGAAGTGTGGGCAAGGTGAAGTGAACCAGCAAGAGACAAGAAGCATCCAGGGACTCACAGCAGCAGGAAGCTATTACCCCCACAGCCTGAAAGGGGCAAGGGTAGGGAATGATGTTCCTAGGAGCTGGCGAGAGCTGGAGCCCTGGAAGAGAGGCCAGCCCAAAGGAAGTGTGATATAGAGGAATTCGGATGCTACCAAAACCCTAGCCCAACGGGACAGAGCCAAGGAATACGTCCTAGACTTCTCTCTCTCCCAACCTCCAATCTCCTTTCGGTGCCTCTTATTCATTAAATCCAACAGGAACCCACAGGACATGGAAGCCAATGTGATGCACAGAGCCGGACAGAGAAGGGTAGAGAGTGCGTGTACAGGAGCGAACAGAATAACCAGCCCAGCAGGTTTGTAATTCCACAAGTCTCAGAAAGTCCTCCACTGCGTCGGCCAGATCAACCTGGCCTGGAGGACTGAGTTAAGTAGATGCAGTTTGCCTAGGCATAGATGCTCTCACCCGCCCTGGAAAAGTGAAAGCCCAATTGCTGATCCATAGTCAGGAAAGGAGGACCCGCATCCTTGGATGTGAATGATGACTGACAGTGATCTGAGAGGCAGTTTTGACAAGGCAAAACCCAAACTACAAACCAGGCAGATCATCCCACAAAGTTGTCAGCCTGAAGGAGCTGAACAGAGAGTCAGAATCCTGGAAAGAGAAACAAGAAGAACCCTTCGGCAGCTGGATTGACGACGAAGTTTGAACAGAGGTACGCGCTGGGACTGAGGACTTTCTGAGATGCTGAAAGGCAATCTTCAGGGGACCTCTGGGGCTCCTGTAGGTCAGGCACAGATGGCGCGGAATTCATTCGCTCCCTCATCAATCCATTCCGTCACAAGTATGTATCGATGACCTGGCCTGTGCTAGGCAGAGTGCCAGGTGCCGGGGATAGACGATGAGTAAGTCAACCTGTCCTGGAGAGCTCAAGTCTAGTGGGGTCAACAGCCAGTCAAAACCCAGTCTGTATGGTAAGTACAGAGGGAGCACAGGAGAGGGATACCCACCGAGGCTGGTCGGTGTGGGGAAGCTTCCCTGGGCGGGGCCATCAAGGCTGACCCTGAAGACCTAATGGGCAGAGAGAGCAGGGTGAGAGAAGAGAGGTGAGAACAGCTAGAGGAAGCGTCTCTGTATTTAGGGGATTGCTACTAGTTCAGTGTGGACCCGTGGGGAGGGATGAAAGTGATGGAGGGACAGGCAGAGGGCGCTGCTAGTCAGGGTGGAGCACTGAAGACAATGGGCAGCCAAGAGGAGTTGTGGGCAGGGGAGTGGGCTGATCCGGAGGGAATTTCCTTGGGATCAGTCAGGCTTCGGTGTCAAGAGCAGATCAGAGCAAGGCGGGCCCAGCAAGGGCAGAGAGATCAGCAAGGAGGGTTTCAGCAATCTGAGAGAGACGGTGGTGTTCGGGTAGAGCCAGGGGACAGACGCCAACACAGGGAAGGTTTGGCAGGACCCGATGACTACCTGGACGTCACTGGGTAGTGGCAAATGCTGGTCCCTGAGATTGGAGCCACAGATGAGTGAGACACAGCTGGGCTTAGGGCAAAGCAGGGAAATAACTCTGCTGAGATGTGTCTATCTTTTTGGTGAGTCTGCGTGCTTCATAAGACTGAGACTAAATAGTTAGATTACACTTTATATACGTGTAATAGAGCTGCTGGGTCGGGGAGAAGGGTCCCCATCCTATAAGATTGGAAAACCATGAATTAATAAAATGAAACAGGGGCACCTGGCTGGCTCAGTCAGTAGAGCATGTGACTCCCAATCTCAGGGTTGTGAGTTCCAGCCCCACAGTGGGCATGGAGCCTACTTAAAAAATTAATTAATTAATTAAAAAAATTAAATGATGTTTGTTACCTCAGAACTTCTCAGAGTCCTTAACAGTCTAGGACCCTTGATGTCCTAAACTAGAAATATAGTCTACCATATTTATCAAATCTATTTCATTTCCTCTCCCACATACAACATCTACCTATAATTCCTGTAATGGTGTTTCTAGAACACTGTTACTCAAAGTGTGGCTCCCCGGCCCACTGACCAGCACTGGTTCCCAAGCTGTTAACAGTCCATAAGTATAGAAATCAAGACCATTTAGAAACTTAACAGCAATTATGTGACTTTTGATCTAATAATTAAAATATCTGGGCTTGTATTTTTTTATGTCTGCTCTTTAAATCTTATTTTTTCTAGTGATGCATTTTTTTTTTTAAGTAGGCTCCATGCCCACTGTGGAGCCCAACACGGGGCTCAAACTCACAACCCTGAGATTAGGACCTGAGCCGAGATCAAGAGTCAGATGCTTAACCGACTGAGCCACACAGGCGCCCCTCTAGTGATGCATTTTTATTGTATTTTACAAAATTATCAGCAAAGAATGAAAAGTTAAAAACAAACAAAAAAGGCTAGTCTTTCACCACAGACAGCTGAGAAGCACCATTTCAGAAGACACTGGGAAACACTCAAGCTCAGTGGTGGTCAAACTCAGCTGCCCATTTTAATCTCCTCAGGAGCTTTAAAAAGATACAGATCCGGGATCCCATCCCCAGAGACTATGATGTAATTCACCTGGGGAGCAGCCTGGGCAGTGGGATTTCAGAAAGATCCCTAGGTGATTCTATTGTGTATCAAGGGAGAGAACCACTGTGCTGAGGGAAAGCGTATGCTCCCTGGTGTTCCTGGTTTCATCCTCACACACCCAGACAAGGACAAGGGTGAGGATGGTGGTTCTCAGCCCTGGCTGCACCCAGGAACCCCAGGGCCACTTTTGAATGGACTTGGGCCTGAACCCCACCTAAACCAATTAAATCAGAATTGGTGGTGGTAGGTCCTGGACACTGGGATTTTAATAAAAACGATTCTAGGCAGCCAGAGTTGAGAACCACTGGGTTGGGAAATCTGGTTGCAAAGGAGACAGTTAAACGTGGGGAGGTCAGGTCATTGCTTTCGCCAGGGCCTGGAGTGAGAAGTAGCCCTCGGGATTTCTAATCCTTTACCTTTCCTGGGTCTACACGGCCAGGCAGCCATGGCCGAAGCAGGGGACCCTGGGGGTGGTGGTGGTGGGGTTCACCACAGAGACCGGCGAGAGGCTGAGTTCTTGCACTCAGCCCCCTCCCGCTCCTCGCTGATGCTGTGGCTTGTGGAAGGCAGCACCACTTCTGTTCCTTATCCACCGAACCAGAGTGACCCCTGCGAGGCAGATTTTCTGAGAGAGGGAAGAAAGTATGGCTCTCTATGCTCAAAGTTGTAGCCCTTTGTGCTTCCAGCCCTTGCAACAGCTGTTTCACCCTGTTCCCTCACTTCCCGACATGCCCTCTGAGAGAGTCCTGCTGTTCATTTCCATCAGTCACTGAAAAGGACGCCTGTTCTCTGGGAAAGCACGAATGCATTAGGACTGAGAGGCTGAGAGGAAACACAGAGGAGAGAAGGGAGGCTCTGTAGAGTTAGGACTGTCTTTGACATTGGCTGGCAGAGGCTGGGGACAAATAATTACAGTTTTTTTTTTTTTAAAGATTATTTATTTGACACAGAGAGTGACAGCTAGAGAGGGAACACAAGCAGGGGGAGTGGGAGAGGGAGAAGCAGGCTCCTGGCCGAGCAGGGGGCCCGATGCGGGGCTCGATCCCAGGACCCTGGGATCATGACCTGAGCCGAAGGCAGCCGCTTAATGATGGAGCCACCCAGGCACCCCTACAGTTATTTTTAAAAATGCTTGTAGGAGAATGATGGGACAGACCTGGCATAAAGGAATACGCGCACTGTGTTGGCACCATGCTAGGTAGGATAGCGCTTATTTCTCACAACGAACTCTGGAAGACTCCATTGTCTTGCCTATGCTGCCAACGTCAATTCAACCAAATGCTGCAGGACAATGATTTCTGAAATTGTCTTATAATACTACTTTGCATTGAAATGCTTGTTTAAAAAATCTGTTTGAAATAGCAGTAGAATCCAAAACCAAAGAAATGTTTAATAACAATAAAGTCTCAATAAATGGGATCTCTTTACCCCGGGGCACTCAGCCGCAGAGAAAATTCTAAGAAGCAAATTTATTTAAGGTGTCAATATTTGGTTTCTAGTTGAAAAAGGTCACAGGTGCTTTGGGCTATGTAGACACTGGTAACTGTTTAGATGGGGGGCCCTTGGTTGTGTTATAAACTGTTCAATATTTACAATTTTGCTCTTATTGCTTTACCTGACTTAATCATTTATTTTAAAATATGTTAAGTGCCTACTATGTGATAGGCATTGTGCTAGGCCTTGGGGATTCAATCCACAGTGAGCAAGGCACCCATGGTCATTGTCTCCATGGACTTTAAATTTTAATGGAGAAAATAATGTTTAAACAAACAATGAATTACAAGAGTGGTAAATAAGAGATGACCATTAAAAATGTGTATAACTGTCTTTTCTTCTTTCCCTCCCCTCCCTTCACTTAAAAAAAAAAAAAAATCCCTGCAGGTGTCTTTCTTTTTTCCTTTTCCCCCAAAAAGCACTTAGGCAGATACAAACAGGGTGGGCAGGCTGAGGGGAGGAGGCAGGCCTGAGCTGGGATCGTGGTCTATACAAAATGGGGAGCTCGCTATAGCGGGGTCAGGAGATCAACTACATACAGGAAGATTGAGCAAATAAACCACATAGATTGAGGGTGACTCAGAGTCAGTTTTCTCACAAAGGCAGCATAAATATGCAAAAAAGAAAACCTAAAATGAATCCCGTGGTGGTAAATTAGAATTGTAGACATCATTATGAACTCTCGGTTTTCACTCTTTACAGGTAGACAGAAATAGAGAAATGTAAATGTGTATTTCCTGGCTCTGCCCCCTGAAAGGAGTTGGAAGCAGTGATATTCCAGTAACAATGAGCACATGTACTGCCCAGATCTTGGTTTCCGAGCATTTCTCTCCACTAGAAGGAACCAGGGCTCCTTGGAGAAATGGCTGATTTCAGGGTTGGAGCAAAGAAATGACAAGATGAGCCTGGACTATCTACTTTTAATAGAAAGTAAGGAAGAGCCCAAAGAATGACAGGGAATGTTAAAAGGACATAAAAGGCAACTTTAAAAGGCTCCCACTGGCCAAATCCGGGACAAATACCCATAATAATGGATCCTAATCTATGAAACAAAATAAGGAACCTAAGAAGTCCACACTGATATAAATAAGTGAGTGAATGGATAAATATATGGAGAAAAGAGAAAGCTTCCCCTTAGAGTAGAACACCAACTAATAAATGTGGAAAGGATGATAGAATTAGAAAATCATAGTATCAGTAATAACTATAGTAATAATTAATCAGGCAAGAAACATCAGTGGATGCTAAAACTCAGGGTGAAAGTAGGATAAGTCACAGGAGTTTCCATAGTCTCAAAATCTCTCTCCATGAAATATTGATTAATTACCACGGTAGGCGGCATTAACAGCCCCTCAAAGACATTCACATACTATCCCAGAACCTGTGAGCGTGTTTTCTTACACGGCGGAAGGTACTTAGCAGATGTGATTAAGTTAATGATCTTGACGTCAGGAGTTTATCCAGGTGGCCCCAATGGAATCACGAGTGCCCTTATAAGTGAAAGGGAGGCAGAGAAAGAGGTATGAGAGAGGGAGCAGGGGTCAGAGTCAGAGAAAGATTTGAAGATGGGAGGAAGGCCCATGAGCCAAGGAATGCAGGTGGCCTATAGAAGTTGGAGAAAGCAAGGAAACAGATCCTCTCCTCAAGCCTTCGTTGGTAACACAGCCCTGCTGACACTGATTTAGATCCAGGAGACCCATCAGATTTGTGGCCTCCAGAAAGGTAAGATAACACGCTTGGGGTAATTTGTTACAGAAGCAATAGGAAACTAATGCAATTATAAAAAAGAGTAACTTCACAGTAGAGAAATCTGACAGATACTCTTAATGAAAATGACCAAAACGAACACCATCAGAAACCAATGAATAGACAGTGTGCCAGCAGATAGGGTACAATGAAAAGACATAGCATGTGTTCTATTTTAGCCCCAAATGCATAAGCTGGGTTTTATCCTGAGACAACATCAGACAAATGCCAAATGGAAGGACAGTCTACAAAAATGACTGGCATGTAATTTATTTAAAAATGCCAAGGTCATGGAAGTCGTAATAGACCTTCAAGGAAAAAAAATGAAGAATGTTCCAGACTGGATGATACTGGAAAAACATGACAACTGGAGCAACCTGTGATTCTGGGTTGACTCCGTTGTTATAAGGGAGCTACTGAAACAACTGGGAAAACTTGAGTGGGGCCTCTAAGAGAAGGATATAGGGGACTTCTTTTACTATTCTGATAACTTTTCCAGTGGAATGGTTGACCACCCCCCCCAAAAATTCATAGATGATCATCTTGGTAATCTGAGTCTTGTGCAAGTCATTAGTAGGGATGAAAGAATGTCAGGGAGGTTGGTGGGAGATGGGGGTGGGGGTGGGGTGAAGGGGGTGAAACACCTGGCCCCAGAAACGATGGCACAGCTGTAGGATGGGAGGAAGATTCGTTTAGGGATAATGGTTTGAGAGGTCCCCTGCCTTCACCTGTGAGGTGAAATAAAAATTCACCTCTGTGTTCCTGAGTGGGAATCTGCTGTCAGCCCTGTTTGCCTGAGCACTTTAGCCGGAACTGAGGCCCGCCAGGGCTACCCCGGCTGGTGGGTCCGCTCACACTGCGTCTGGGGGCGGCCCCTGTAGACGCCTCCGGAGGCGGTGCTGAGAAACAGCCGGAGCTTCCTTCGGGAACTCGGAAAACATCAACGCGGTTATTCTAACTTAATTTGGCCAGCAGATGGCAGCAGGCAATTCAGGGAACAAGCAAAACCGAGCGCCCTCTGGAACCGGGAGGTCCGACGCTGCTGCTAAGTCGGCCGGCAGAGGGCAAAGGCCGGGCGGGCTCACGCAGCGGCTGGCGGTCTTGCAATTCAAGGGCTCCTGCCAGACAAAACCTCAGGCGGTCCGACCTCATTCTCTGGAAATAATGGGGGAAGGAGGAGGAGGACCGGAGAAAGTCTTCATTGTGTTTTTAAAGAAAGAAGCTTTTATTTCTTCCTCATAATGCAAAAGAGAAAAAAGAGAAGCCCTCATTGAACAGACCCTGAATTAGATGCCTTGAGGGGCCCAAACCTTAAAAAGAAAAGAAAGAGTTGGACTCACAAGTCTTGGGGCCTAAAGCAGCATCACGTATTTAGATAAATGAATTGCAGCCCTATTTTTATTATTATCTGTAAAATGGGGAAGGGGGAGGGTTGAGAATTAGGTGAATGAATATGGAGAGTGTTTAGAACAGTGATAGATACATTGTAAGCATGCAATAGAAATTAGCTGCAAATATTATTTACTGAGCACTTACTGTGGGCCAGGCATTGAGCTAAGCGTCATATATGTATTGTATCCTTCATTTCTTACAATAGTCTTGTATATTATCTCAGGTTTTTTTTTAAAGATTTTATTTATTTATTTCACAGACAGACACACAGCGAGAGAGGGAACACAAACAGGGGGAGTGGGAGAGGGAGAAGCAGGCTTCCCGCTGAGCAGGGAGCCCATGTAGGGCTGATCCCAGGACCCCGGGATCATGACCTGAGCCAAAGGCGGACGCTTAACGACTGAGCCACCCAGGCGCCCCTATTATCTTAATTTTTTAAAAAAATTCAGGCTTAGAAAACTTAAGTCATTTGCTGGGGCGCCTGGGTGACTCAGTTGGTTGAGCGTCGGACTCTTGATTTCGGCTCCGGTCACGATCTCCTGGGTCATGGGATCAAGCACTGTGCAGGGAGTCTGCTTGAAGATTCTCTCCCACTGCCCCTCCCCTCACTTGTGCACATGCACGCTCTCTCTCTCTCTCTAATAAATAAATCAAGAAAAAAGAAAAGCAAACTTAAGTCATTTGCTTAAATTCATTCAAGCATTTACTGACTGCCTCTTAGGGCCATTGTAGATTCAGCAGGAATGAGGACAGGCATGGTCCCTGCCATCCTGAAACTTACTGTATAGCTGGGGTCGTGTAGCTACTTTAGGAGCAGGGTCAGGATTTGAACCCACTTCTGTCTGATTCAAAAACCTTGTTTCTGGGGCGCCTGGGTGGCTCAGATGGTTAAGCGTCTGCCTTCGGCTCAGGTCATGATCCCAGGGTCCTGGGATTGAGCCCCGCATCAGGCTCCCTGCTAGGCGGGGAGCCTGCTTCTCCCTCTGCCTCTGCCTCTCTCTCTCTCTCTCTGACTCTCATGAATAAATAAATAAAACATTTAAAAAACAAAACAAAAAAAAAAAAAACCTTGTTTCTGTGACCCTCCATAATAAAGAACTAACGTTTACTGAATGCGTGTTCTGTGCCAGGAACTTTCCATGTTAGTGTTCTCATATTGACCCAACAAAGTGGGAATTATGGTCATCAGCATTTTACAAATGAGCAAATATTAAGTGACTTGCCCAATGGCCATACTGTTAAGGAGTAGTCAAGTGTTTTATGTATTTGAAGCACATGTTCTTTCCATGGCAACATACTCTAGATGTTTCCTAGGATCAGAAGAGATCAGTACCAGAATCATCTCATTCTGTCCAAAAGTTACATCAGTTACAATACTGATAGATCGTGAAACCAGAGAGGTATCTTTGTGGTTGAGAATCCTCTGAGATCTTCAGATTTAGCACTTTGCACATGTTGGTGAGACAGCTTTGGTATTAGCATCATGGATTCAGAATGAAAGATCCAAGATGGAGGCTTTGCTCTCTTTCATGAGCTGCATGACTTTAAGCAAGTCATTTAATGTTCCTGGGACTCCATTTCCTTGTTCATGAATTGTGAATAATATGTATTGCATTAGGTAACTAAAGATGCAGTGAGAAATTTGTGTGAAAGTGCTTTGCACATACTGAAGGAAAATCTAAGAATTATGTCCATCCTTGCAAAAATTCTTGCTATTGAATCTAGTCCAAAACCTGGTATTCAAGGTCTTTTGTACTGTGGTTTCAAACTATCTTTCCAGTCTTATCACTCTTTTCTTCTACATGTAGACCTAGAAATCCCAATTAAAACTGGCTTAGGAAATAAAGGGATTGTACTGATAAATGTAATAATTGGTTGGTTAATGGAATATGCAAGAATTTCTTCAGCTTCAGCAGTACATCAGAGATCTGTCTCTCTGTCTCAAAGATGCTTTCTCTTCTCTGCGGGCTTCATTCTTAGATTTTTTTCTTTCCCCCTCACTGTCACAAGCTGACTGCAGTAGCTCCTGCCTCTACATCCTCTTAACTTCAAATCCAGTGGAAAGAGAACTCTCAAAGGTGAATTCTTGCTAGATCTCTGCCACATTCAAATAGAAGTCGGCATTTGATTCTCATTGATCCAGTGATAAGTATGTAAGCCAATTTAGACCAATCACTTTGGCCCATGAGCTAGATGTGCTGATTAACTGAGACCAAGCAAGGCCCACCCTAGAAACGGAAGGTTGTCTGTCTCACAACCTGTCTCCCATCTAATCAGATAACACTAGGGAGGGTTAGTCTCGAAGTACAATATGTAGAATCATTATTTACCACAACTACATGAATAGCCGTGGTTGTTGAGTGGTTAAAATAATAGATGTCTCCCACACGTGCATTATAGTCAAATAGAACTATTTATAGTGTTTGAAGTACATTCTGTAATTTCCTGCTAGTGAGCTTATGGTCCTGCTCTTCTCTTGATCTGGAACACTTCTCTCCCTCTTTCAAGCTCTATCAACCAATCCTCCCTGGCCCTACAATTCAAATATTATATCCTTACTGTCCTCCTTTCTCTGAGCATAATGCTTCTCACAGTTCTCCTATTTCTCCGTTATTTTTACATTATTTTAAATTCTTTATGTATTTGTCTTAATCCAACTAACCCTAAAATTTTATACTGAATTCCTTAATGAAAAAGGCTCTGATAATTTGCAGAGGAAGGAATTACCATATTTAGAAATTCCAATCAGTTGTGAAGATGAATATTTTAATGAATTAAAATCTAAATCAGTAGAATCCAAATGAATGAGAATTCATTTTAGAAACCTATTATATATTAACAGTAAAATTTATTTCCAGAGTAGCTAAAGTTAACCAGACACATTTTCATTGCAATCCTTACTGAAAGATTGATTCTGAGGGACGCCTGGGTGGCTCAGTCCTTAAGCGTCTGCCTTCGGCTCAGGTCATGATCCCAGGGTCCTGGGATCGAGCCCTACATCAGGCTCCCTGCTCAGTGGGAAGCCTGCTTCTCCCTCTTCCACTCCCCCTGCTTGTGTTCCCTCTCTTGCTGTGTCTCTCTCTGTCAAATAAATAAATAAAATCTTAAAAAAAAAAAAAAAAGATTGATTCTGAGCCGTCTTTGATGCTGCAGGATATCTCTGCAAGTCTGAAAGCGAATCACGAATATGATAGGTAAATTTACCTGCCTTTCTTTCATGGGTCTGTAAAATCCCTGACATTTGTGCTGAGCCTATATCTCCAGAGACAATCCAAACGCCTAGAATACAGGTACGCCATAATGTTTGTTAAATGGAGGAGTTAAGAAATAAAAGCAATAACAATTGGGAAAAGTATGTGCCTACTCTTTGATATTTGGAAAGAAATCCCCAGATGTCAGTTTATTTTTCTATCTTTAGCCTAGTTCTGCTTTAAAAAAAATTCTGATAAAGGGTTTTGAGTCAAAGGCTGAAAGAATGGTAGAGCTAGAAGAACTATCCAGTGTCAAGTGTGCCTGGCATTTAGCAGACATTTAAGTGGTGTAGGAATGGATATGGGGTAGGTGAACCTAAGTTTACTATGCATAGAATCATAGATTAGATTATACAGTCAGGGTTCTAATGGCCCATTCAAAATGGACAAAGGAGGAATATTTAAAGAAGGGGCCATTCACAAAAGTATGGACATAGACACATTTTCATTGCAATAGGTTTCCCAAGGATGGTGATGTACCCCAGGATTAGCAACTGCAATGAGCCATTTCCACCTCTAGATCCGACGGGGCCATAGAATGACACATTCACCCAAATCTGAAGAGGACTACCCGACAGGAGCTGTAGTCTTTGAACTTAGCCACTGAGAATTGATACCCCAACCTCTATCTCCTTCCATCATTTGTTTTTCTGGTACTCTCTTTTATTGGCCAAACCCAGTAGGAAGCCAGAGGACAGGGAACCTGTTGGTGCAACCCGTACGGATGAGTCTCCCAGGACATAGAGCAGGGTGGAGAAAAAGGGGGGATTTGCAAGAACAAGCAGAGAATACTGGCAGAGATCTTGGAGATCTACTGGTCTCATGGTTATTTTTTTTCTCAATAGAAACCTTTATTCTTTGTATATTAAGCTTAAGAAAAAGCCTGATAGAAAGCAATGGAAATGATGCTATGGAATGAGTATGGAGGGAGCATCCCCTCACCCACTACTGCAGACTCTAAGGCATTGCCGTGCAAGCCTTTCTGCTCTGTAGACCATAGTTCTCCGTAGTTCTAGTAGTTGAAACTATTCATGACAGATGAGAAAACGGAGATTCCAAAACCTCAGTAAGTAACTTGTTAAGTCTCCCAGTGACTTAATGGCAGAGTGTTCACTAGAACTCAGGCCTCCTCGTCCCCAGTTCTGTACTCAAGTATTATTCAGGCACTGAGGGTGTGATAGGGGTTTCTCAGAAATGTGAGGATCTACCAGGCTGGGAGGGAATTCAGCACAACTCAAGTTCAGAGTTCGATAAATCTAGGTTCCAATTCTGCTGCTGGGACTTTTAGGACAAGTTGTGATTAAACCTCTCCTCCTTAGTTGCTTCATTAGTAAAATGGAAAAGACCTAATTTTTAAGAGCTGTTGGGAAGATCAATGAGCTAATATTTATTAAGTGCTTAGAATAGTGTTTGGCACTGGAACCTCATCAATAACAACTGGTTGTTACTACTAATAATTCTTTAAGTGTGTATGAAATCACAGAAAGGTCTCGGTGACAGGCCTTGAGAAATGTCCAGGATCAGAATGTGCCCAGCCATGAACTGGAGGGAGAAGTTTTGTAATGGGCATTTGTAGGTTTTGCCTTCCTAGCATCTTTCCCCTTGGAGAGCCTCTCCCTTGTTCAGTCCCTGTGGCTTGGACGTGGCTGACCCAAGCCTAGCAGCAGGGCTAATGATATGACCTAGGCCTAAGCCAATCAGTGTAAATCCATCCTCTTAGCCTCAGGCATCAATCCAAGGGTGGGAAACTCCCCAAGCTGTCAGTTGAGAGTAAATCCTAGGACTTTTGCAAGAGTTACTGGAGTTGTTGGGGACATATATGACGCCCAAAAGTGAAACCATTTCAGACAACTGTCACAGCCAAGAGATAGAGAATCCTAATGACATGATTTGAGCCCCAAGGCCAGAGGCGGGCAAACTTTTCCTAGAAAGGGTTACATAGTAAATATTTTAGGCTTTGCGGGCTATCAGGTCTCTCTTGCAAGTACTCAATGCTGCTGTTGTAGCTTGAAAGCAGCCATAGAAAATATGTCTGAGAACAAGCATAGCTGTATGTCAGCAAAACTTTACTTACGAAAGCGGACAATGGGCCATAGTTTGCCAACTTCCGCCCTACGGCCAAGCCTAAAGTCAGACAACATTGGGGCTTCTCAATGAGGTTTGCCACTAAATTCCCTTTTTGGCTTAGGCTAGTTTGAGTCAGATTTATAGCAATCCAATGGAAAGAGTCCTGATAAAAGCTTCTATTTGATCAAATATGACTTTAATTAATCTTGTACGTCACAGATTGATTGCCTAATGGTAGAGAAATTGGTCATTTCTGTCATTGAGCAGAAACTTGGGGGGGGGTCGGAATTCCCTAAGTCCATTCTGCAGTTGCTAGTGGTTTAGGGTCAAGTGTCGCGGCCTCCCAAGTAGGATTTTAACTGGTGTTTATCTCCTCCTTGTCACGAAAGAGGAACAAGTACCCCCATGTGGCTTTGCCTTAGAGCAAGCAGTCCACAAGAGACCAAACACTCCTCTGAATGATCCCAGAGGGGGTCCTCCACAAATGCTAATAACCCCATAGAAGGGCTCTTAATCAGTCCTCGTGAAAACAGGAGTGAGAGGGGTGTTGTGTGGAGGGGAAGATTCGGATCTTTAGAAAAGACCCAAATATTACTGTCAAGGAAATTTCTCACACTTCCTAGGAAATGACCTATGAGGAGGATCTTTTGTTCCTTGGACCAGGACTGCTTGTTCTGTCCTTTCTGACCAATTCCTTGCAGTTACTCAGACTTTGTTGGAATGAAGCTGACTTACTTGAAAGCTAAACGGCCATCTTGATCCCCAAACTTAAGTGCAGCCCCTCCTGGCAAGTTGCAGGTATTATGAATATCTACTTACCAAGTTCCCAGTGTTCACTGAACAACCGAACATGTTAGGAGCAGCAAAAAACTTAACAGACCACATCTTCACCTGAAAATTGAAGGAATATCACCAGTGTGGGATATATTCAAACACTAAATTGTACAGAGCAAATTTGAAACGCCATTCCCCTACAGAGAATGAGATTGTCTAAGGTCAGCCAGCTGCTATCACAAAATACCATAGACTGGGGGGCTTAATAAATAACAGACATAAAATTCTCACAGTTCTGGAGGCTGGGAAGTTCAAGATCAAGGCACCAGCAGATTCGGTGTCTGGTGAGCCCTTGTTTCTTGGTTCCTAGATAACCGTCTTCTTGCCGTGTCCTCACAGAGTTGAAGGGGTAAGAGCGCTCTCGGGTCCCTTTTATAGGGGTACTCATTCATGAGGGTTCCACTTACATGACCTAAGCATCTCCCAAAGGCTTCACACCCTAATACCATTACACTGAGGGCTAGGATTTCAACATAGGAATATTTTTGGAGAGGGGAGGAGGACGCAGACATCCAGTCCATGACAGAGATGAATGTGGGCTTGAGAATTTGGAGATGAAGAGTGAAGACTTTCCAGATAGAATTACTGGGACAAAGACCTGGCGCTATGAATGAACATTCCATTAACTGACAGGTATTTAAGAGGCACTCTGTGCCTAATTCTGGACGCAGCCCTGTGAATGCCATGCTAGTAGGAGGAACAGGGCCCCAGCCCTGTGGGCCTCAGACTCTAGCAGGGACGCAGGCAACAGTAGATGAGGAGAGAATTTGTATCCGGGTTGGAGGCAAGGCTGGAGAGCAAGGGCAAGCCGGTGAGCTGGAGAAGGGTGGACATGGAGTAACTGCTTCAAGAAAGGACTTGATGCAAAGGCATGGTATTTTAATCTTTGGTATGCAGAAGGGATTAAGGTGGAGGACACAGAGGACTGGTGGCCAAGCTGGTGTGGAAGGGTGTGGGAAGCCTGAACTTCGCCCTTATGCTGCTTCCTGTGTCTATTTTTGTCTCCTACCTTATTAACCTGGGTCCTCTTTTATTTCAAACTAAAGTTCGCTTGCTTGGAACGTTGAAAAATGAGGACCAGTGGTTCTTGAGCCAAACTGCACTGGCCTTGCCGAGCTGGTGATGACACCTTGTGGAAAAACCACAGGGTCTTTTTATTCTCTGGTCTCTAGAGTAATTCCTCTGGTGTATGTGCAGCAGTTTCAGCAAACATGAACGCTGGCTGAGACTGCGTCGTTTCAAGAACTCTTGCAAAATAGTCTATTTTTTTCAAATGTCTCATCTGTATAAGAGAAAACACCTTTGGAGGTAGGATTTTCATTCAGATTCTTCTCTGAAACAAATTTTCTCATAGAAAATTGAACTTCAGGGAGCAAAGATGTTAAACACATATTTGTAAAGCTAAGCCCGGGGGGATAGAATCTTCCAACATGGCACAGGCAGAGCATAAAAAAACTCCCATTTCTGGGTAGAGAAGGTGAATTCTTCCCTTGTTAGGAACTAAGATGTTCCCTCATGAGTTCTGCCCAAGTGTATGGTGTAAGTGAACTCTGGGTGGGTGGCACAGATGACGGGCCCTCCGGATGCCTGGAGGTGACACTTCTATGTTACAGAAATAGAAAGGGCCCTTTGGAAAACTTTTAAGATCTAAATGATGTCACTGCCACTTAGTAAAAGGTTTGCATCCCGTCAAACAAATATGAGTCTCTAGGGAAGTCTCTTTTATAGATTAAAAGTAAATCCCATTAGGCCACTTACCCAAAGCCCCTAAACTCAGTCAGGAGTGATTGCTGTTTAACTTTGCAGGGGTCACGTGGTCTATAAAACACCCTGTACATGGGTCCTACCCTCAGAACCCTGGATAGCAAGACTGGGGTCCTGAGGACCACGGGCACTAAAGAGCTGTACAACCTAATGCAGTCCATGCAAGGGTTTTTGGCCAAGATGGTGTTTAAGAAACTTTCACTTGTGGGTGCCCTTATATGGAGTATGCATTTTCTCTTTGCCAGAGTTATCATCACTCCCTACTAATTATATCTGACCTGTGTGTTGCCTGCCTAGCCTGGCCCCTGCTGTCATTTGAATTTCTTTTTTTTTTTTTTAAAGATTTTATTTATTTATTTGACAGAGAGAGAGATAGTGAGAGCAGGAACACAAGCATGGGGAGCGGGAGAGGGAGAAGCAGGCTTCCCGCCGAGCAGGGAGCCCGATGCGGGACTCGATCCCAGGACCCTGGGATCATGACCTGAGCTGAAGGCAGACGCTTAACGACTGAGCCACCCAGGTACCCATTTGAATTTCTGACACCTGCCGGAGGGTAGGCAATGGAGGGCTATCTGTCGGGTAGGCAGATGAGAATAACCAATGAAGGATAGAAGAGAACTAGGAAGAGTGTGCTGAAAGCAAAAGGTATTCCAAGACAAAAGTGAAATTGGCATAGAAAGATCAGGTAGGGGGCGCCTGGGTGGCTCAGTCGTTAAGCGTCTGCCTTCGGCTCAGGTCATGATCCCGGGGTCCTGGGATCTAGCCCGGCATCGGGCTTCCTGCTCAGCAGGGAACCTGCTTCTCTCTCTCCCACTCCCCCTGCTTGTGTTCCGTCTCTCGCTGTGTCTCTCTCTGTCAAATAAATAAATAAAATCTTAAAAAAAAAAAGAAGAAAGATCAGGTAGAATGAGAGCAGGGATTAGCAATTAGGAATTACTGTTAAAGTGGGACCTAGACTAGGTTATAATTGGGTTAATTGAGGCAAGTGATTGAACTCATTCTAATAGCTCGTGGAGCTTTGACCAAAAACAAATCATGAATCAGACTTGGACTCCGACCTTCTCACTGATAGGCAGCAGTCAGCACCTGGTTTATAGGTTTCTAGAACAACATAAATTCTCATTGATGAATCTTAGCTATAGTGTCATACTGCCTCTGAGGCTGATGGGAGGACCTTAACTAAGGTCACTGGTGAATATCAAAGAGCTGCCAAGTAGAAAACAGGTTAATTTCTTAGCACAAGGAAGCATGAGGTCTTTTAGAAGCCACTAATGCATTTTATTTTTTTTTTTATTTTTTATTTTTTTAAAGATTTTTTATTTATTTATTTGAGACAGAGAGAATGAGAGAGAGAGAGCACATGAGAGGGGGGAGGGTCAGAGGGAGAAGCAGGCTCCTTGCTGAGCAGGGAGCCCGATGCGGGACTCGATCCAGGGACTCCAGGATCATGACCTGAGCCGAAGGCAGTCGCTTAACCAGCTGAGCCACCCAGGCGCCCGCCACTAATGCATTTTACCTGCTTGTTTAATTTCAGGAAATCCTGACTCACTGCCCCTATAGAATAAGTAGCAAAGGCTGGTCTCAATTTACAATCCTATAAACCAGCTTGGAGTAGAGCAGAGATTATTCTTGGCAGATATATGTCTATTTGTGCCTATTTTAATTTGAAAATGTTCTGGTATGTGTATGTTTTATTTCCTTTGAGAAAAGGCAGGCTTTATTTGGGATGTTCTGGATATAGTTAAGATTCCATGGGCAGGGTAACCCCTCCAGGCTTAACTTTTGAATGGAAAATGGGAATACCATTACCAAGTCTATATAATCAGACAAGCATGCCCTTGAAAATGGCGCAGGTGAAGCTTGAATAAAGAAAAAGGAGTTAGAACTAGTTAGCTAAACCAGGGTACTAGTGTTGAGTAAAACAAGAAACAGGGGGTGCCTGGGTGGCTCAGTCGGTTAAGTGGCTGCCTTCGGCTCAGGTCGTGATCCCGGGGTGCTGGGATCGAGTCCCGCATTGGGCTCCGTGCTCGGCAGGGAGTCTGCTTCTCCCTCTCCCTCTGCCTGCCTGTCTGCCTACTTGTGATCTCTCTCTCTCTCTGTCAAGTAAATAGATAAAATCTTTAAAAAATAAAAAAACAAGAAGCAGAATGCTACTAATGTCACTGAAAATTAAACCATTTTCTTATTTAATCCTCACGGTAATGCAGAGTGTTCACAGTAGCTATCATTAACCCTATTTCACAGATGAGAATAACATGAAAAATAATTAGATAATGTAGCCAAACTCACATAGTAGGTTAGTGAAAATACAGGGTTAGACTCCAAATAGGAAGATCAATGCAACTCTAGATCTGTCCTCCATCTGCTATTTCTTCTACTTTCCTCAGCACCTCTTCCAAACCTTTTTTAACATACCCACTATGTGTTTTGGTCTTCTTTCTCAAATCCTGATGAATGCCCTGGGCCTTCTATGTCACCGAGAAAGCAGAGGTCCCTAAACTTTCCATACTGTCTTCCTACCACGTTGTCTATGTGCTTGCTTGTTCTTCTCACTTGTGGTCTAGGCTTTCCCTTCTGGTCGAAGCCAAGCCTCTCCACACATTCTCTCATTTTACTTCTCTTTCACAGGCAGCTTCCCCTCTGTGTATAAATATGTTCAGGTTTCTCTCACATTACAACAGAACAAAAAAATCCTCCTTTGAAGCTCCAATCCAATCTTGCTCTTTCCTGTCTCATTCAAGTTTCTCCAAACAGTTCTACTTCCCACCTCCCAATTTCTCAACTCCCTTCTTTCCTTACCTCCCTTGAAAACAGGTTGCTGACAGTGTTATGGGCTGAATTGTGTTCTTCCTTCCTAATTTATATGTTGAAGTCTTAATCCTCAGTACCTCAAAGTGTCATGAGAGCATGGAAGAGATAAAGCTCTTATGCACCCAGCAATCAAGAAAAATCAGTATGAGGCCAAATATAAAAAGAAAGGGTAGAGGGGCCACTTTCATAGATGACTGGCACCAAGGAGTGTGAGACTAAGCAGATTTATAGTCTAGACCAAGGGAAGTCACAGGGAGGGCAAATAAAAGTCAAATACCAATGGAAAAAAAGATAGGGAGTAAGGGAATCTCCAGTTGTCTGTACTGTTTATTTTATTTAAGTTATAAATATAAATATAATATAAATAAAAATATAATATAAAATAAATTTATAAAATTTTCTTTAATTTAAATTCAATTTAGTTAACATAGACTATATTATTAGTTTCAGGGGTAGAATTTAGTGATTCATCAGTTGCATATAATACCCAGTGTTCATTATACCAAGTGCCCTCCTTAATGCCCATCACCCAGTACCCCATCCCCCCATCCACCTCTCCTCCAGCAACCCTCAGTTTGTTTCCTATGATTAAGGTGGTTTGTCTCCCTCTCTGATTTCATCTTGTTTTATTGTTCCCTTCCTTCCACTATGCTCCTCTCTTTTCTTTCTTAAATTCCACATATCTGTGAGATCATATGATAATTGTCTTTCTCTGATTGATTCATTTCGCTTAGCATAATACCCTCAAGTTCTATCCACGTCGTTGCAAATGGCAAGATTTCAGTTTTTGATGGCTGTGTAATATTCCATTGTATATATATACCACCTCTTCTTTATCCATTCATTTATTGATGGACATCTGGGCTCTTGCCATAATTTGGCTATTGTGGACATTGCTGCTATAAACATTGGGGTGCAAGTGCCCCTTTGGATCACTACATTTGTATCTTTGGGGTAAATACCCAGTAGTGCAATTGCTGGGTCATAGGGTAGCTCTATTTTTAACTTTTTAAGGAACCTCCATACTGTTTTCCAGAGTGGCTGCACCAGCTTGCATTCCCACCAACAGTGTAGGAGGGTTCCCCTTTCTCCGCATCCTCGCCAACATCTGTTGTTTCCTGACTTGTTAATTTTAGCCATTCTGACTGGTGTGAGGTGGTATCTCATTGAGGTTTTGATTTGTATTTCCCTGATGCCGAGTGATGTTGAGCATTTTTTCATGTGCTGTTGACCATTTGTATGTCTTTTTAGGAGAAACATGTGTTCATGTCTTCTGCCTATTTCTTGACTGGATTATTTGTTCTTTGGGTGTTGAGTTTGATAAGTTCTTTATAGATTTTGGATACTAACCCTTTATCCGATAAGACATTTCCAAATATCTTCTCTCATTCTGGTGGTTGTCTTTTTTTGCTTTTGTTGACTGTTTCCTTTGTTGTGCAGAAGTTTTTACCTTGATGAAGTCCCAATAGTTCATTTTTGCCTTTGTTTCCCTTGCCTTTGGTGATGTGTCTAGCAGAAGTTGCTGTGGCCGAGGTTGAAGAGGTTGCTGCCTGTGTTCTCCTCGATGATTTTGGTGGATTCCTGTCTCACATTTGGGTCTTTCATCCATTTTGAATTTATTTTTGTGTGTGGTGTAAGAAAGTGGTCCAATTTCATTCTTCTGCATGTTGCTCTCCAATTTTTCCCACAGCATTTGTTGAAGAGACTGTCTTTTTTCCACTGGATATTCTTTCCTGCTTTGTCAAAGATGAGTTGACCATAGAGTTGAGGGTCCATTTCTGGGCTCTCTATTCTGTTACGTTGATCTAAGTGTCTGTTTTTGTGTCAGTACCATACTGTCTTGATGATGACAGCTTTGAAATATAGCTTGAAGTTTGGAATTGTGATGCCTCCAGCTTTGGTTTTCTTTTTCAACATTTCTTTGGCTATTCGGGATCTTTTCTGATTCCATACAAATTTAAGGATTGTTTGTTCCAGCTCTGTGAAAAATGCTGGTGGTATTTTGATAGGGATTGCTTTGAATGTGTAGATTGCTTTGGGTAGCATAGAAAATGTAACAATATTTGTTCTTCCAATCCATGAGCATGGAATGTTTTTTCATTTCTTTGTGTCTTCTTCAATTTCTTTCAGAAGTGTTCTATAGTTTTCTGAGTACACATCTTTCACCTTTCTCTTATAATTGTTTGTATTTCTTTGATATTGGTTGTGATCTCTCCTTTTTTGTTCATGATTTTATTTATTTGGGTTCTTTCTCTTTTTGATATGTCTGGCTAGGGATTTAATCTTCTTAGTTCTTTCAAAGAGCCAGCTCCTAGTTTTGTTGATCTGTTCTGTTTTTCTGATTTCAATATCATTGATTTCTGCTCTAATCTTTATTATTTCTCTCCTCCTGCTGGATTTAGACTTTACCTGTTTTTTTTTTTTTTTCCAGCTTCTTTAGGTGTAAGGTTAGGTTGTGTATTTTGAGATTTTCTTGCTTCTTGAGGCTATATATTTCCCTCTTAAGACCACCTTTGCTAAAAAAAAAAAAAAAAAAAAAAAAAAAGGACCACCTTTGCTGCATCCCAAAGGTTTTGAACTGTTGTGTTGTCATTTTCATTTGCTTCCATGTATTTTTTTAAAATTCTTTAATTTCCTGGTTGACCCATTCATTCTTTAGTAGGATGTTCTTTAATCTCCATGTATTTTTGGTCCTTCCAATTTTTTTCCTGTGGTTGACTTCAAGTTTTAAAGCATTGTGGTCTGAAAATATGCATGGTATGATCTCAATCTTTTTGTACCAGGTGAGTCCTGATTTGTGACCCAGTATGTGATCTATTCTGGAGAATGTTCCATGTGCACTCAAAGAATGTGTATTCTGCTGCATTAGGATGAAATGCTCTGAACATATGGTAAGTCCTTCTGTTCCAGTGTATCATTCAAAGCCCTTGTTTCTTTGTTGATCTTCTGCTTAGATGATCTGTCCATTGCTGTGAGTGGCGTGTTAAAGTCCCCTACTATTATTGTATAATCAATGAATTTCTTTTAATTTTGTTATTAATTGACTTATATATTTGGCTGCTCCCACGTTAGGGGCATAAATATTTACAATTGTTAGATCTTCTTGTTGGATAGAACCTTTATTATGATATACTGTCCTTCATCTCTTATTACAGTTTTTGATTTAAAATCTAGTGTCTGATATAAGGTTGGCTAATCCAGCTTTCTTTTCCTGTCCACTAGCCTGGTAAATGGCTTTCTACCCCCTCACTTTCAGTCTGGAGGTGTCTTTGGGTCTAAAATGAGTCTCTTGTAAGCAGCATATCGATGGGTCTTATTTTTTTTAACCATTCTGATACCCTGTGTCTTTTGATTGGAGCATTTAACCCATTTACAGAGTAATGATTGAAAGATAGGAGTTTAGTGCCATTGTGTCACCTGCAAAGTCACTGTTCCATTCTGCTCTTTGTTACTTTTGGCTCTCTTTCCACTGAAAGGGTCCCCTTTAATATTTCTTGTAGGACTGGTTTAATGTTCACACATTCCTTTTGTTTTTGTTTGTCTTGGAAACTCTTTTTTATCTCTCCTTTTATTCTGAATGACAGCCTTGCTGGATAAAGTGTTCTTGGCCACATGTTCTTCTCATTTAACATGTTGAATATATCATGCCAGTCCTTTCTGGCCTGCCAGGTCTCTGTGGACAGGTCTGCTGCCAGCCTCATGTGTGTACACTTGTAGGTTAAGGACCTCTTGTCCTGAGCTGCTTTCAGGATTTTCTCTTTATCTTTGTAATTTGCAAGTTTCACTGTAACATATCAAGGTGTTGACCTATTTTTGTTGATTTTGAGGGGAGTTCTCTGTGCCTCTTGGGCTTGAGTGCCTGTTTCCTTCCCCATATTAGGGAATTCTCAGCTATAATTTGTTCAAATAAACCTTCTGCCTCTTTTCCCCCTGTTCTTCTTCTTCTGGGACTCCTATAATACAGATATTAATTTGCCTTATGGAGTTGCTGAGTTTCCTAAGTCTGCCTTTGTGATCTAATAGTTTTCTTTTCCTCTTCTTTCATCTGCATTATTTTCCATAATTTTATCTTCTATATTACTGATTTGCTCTTTTGCTTTATTATTTTTAAAAAAGATTTTATTTATTTATTTGACAGAGACAGTGAGAGAGGGAACACAAGCTGGGGGACCAGGGGCAGGAGAAGCAGGTTCACTGCTGAGCAGGGAGACCGATGTGGGATTTGATCCCAGGACCCTGGGATCATGACCTGAGTTGAAGGCAGATGCTTAACCAACTGAGCTACCCAGGCGCCCGACTTCTGCTTTGTTTATCCTCATTTTTATGGCCTTGGGACTGCATCTTGGTTATAGCATTTTTAATTTTGGCCTGACTAGATTTTCGTTCTTTTATCTCTACAGTAAGAGATTCTCTAGTGTCTTCTATGTTTTCAAGCCCAGCTAGTATCTTTATAACCATTGTTATATATCTTATTGATTAAATCCCTGGCTGTGAGTACTACCTCCTGTTCTTTCTTTTGGGTTGAATTTCTCCATCTCATCATTTTGTCCAGTAAAGAAAAGAAGAAAAAGAAAAACAACAACAACAAAACAAAACAAAAAAACCCCTAGATTCTGGGTGTGTTTTGGTCTGCTTGTTAAAAGAAACTAGATCCCAAAATAATAAATAAATAAATATATTTATATATAAATTTATATGTATAAATTTACTTACATATATTTATACACATATATATTAATATATAAAAATATATTTATAATAAAGTATAATGAAAGGAAACAAAAATAAAATATATATAATTTAAAAATAAAAAAGAATTGAAAAAATAAAAATCACTGAAAACAGTAATAGTATGACTAAAGAATAAAAATAAGAGTGCTATATACTGTTTTCCCTAAGAGCTGAAGCTTTGCAGAACTCTGTGATCAGTAAACATGGTGCCAGCGAGTTGTTTGTGCTGGTCTTCTGGGGGAGGGGCCTGTTGCAGTGATTTTTCAGGTGGACTTGCCCTAGTGGAAATGCAGCTCCAGTGCACAGGGCGGCAGGGCTTGGTGTAAGCAGCTCCAGACTCCACTAGGTGGCGCTGCTTTGTGCCCTGAAGTCTCTCAGCACTGATGGGTGGGGTATGTGGTGCCCCACTCTCCAGCTCTGGAGCTGAAAATTCGTGCACCCCACTCTTCTTTGAGCCCTCACAGAAGAGCAATCACTCTTGTCTCCCTGGTTTCTGTCAGAACTCTGTCCACCCTGGCTGTGTCTCAGCGTTTTATCCCAGGTACATGACTGAGTTTCAAAACTCCAAATTTTAGGGAGTCCCTGCACTCTGTGACTGCTTGACCTATAGGATATGGTGGAAGTGACACCATGTCATATTTGGGCCCAGGCCTTAAGAAATGGGCAGTTTTCAGTTCCTGCTTCTTAGAAGGATGCTTGTTTTTTAGCCCAGGCACCACACTGTGAGGAAGCCAAAGCTGCCTAATGGAAAAGAATGGACAACCAGGGCCAGTTTGTCAGGTGTATGAGTGATCCATCTTGGAAGTGGATCCTCTTGCCCTAGCTGACGCCTGGTGGAGCAGGAATGAGCTGTCCTCAGTGAGCCCTGCCCAAAGTATATATTTGTGAGCAAAATAAATAGTTATGGTTTTAACCCATTAAGTTTTGGAGTGTTTATGCAGTAAAAGAAACTAGATGTTTGGCTGGGATCTGGGCTGGGCCTGTGGGGTAAGATTTAGCTAACACCAAGTGGATAGGCAAGGGGTAGAGATGGACAGAGATTTCCTTCCGTATGGGAAAGAACTGAGAGTTCTGTATTGTTGAACTAAGATGCAGAGAGAAAATACGTGGATTTAAAGTAGAAGAGTTAGTCAGGAAAAGACAGAAATCAGATCAGAAAGTCTGGGTTAGCGGTGCCTGGGTGGCTCAGTTGGTTAAACATCTGACTCTTGGTTTTGGCTCCAGTCATGATCTCAGGGTCGTGAGATTGAGCCCCATGTTGGACTCTGCGCTAGGCATGGAGCCTGCTTGAAATTCTCCCTCTGCCCCTCCCCCTACTCATGTGCATATGCTCTCTAAAATAAATAAATCTTAAAAAAAAAAAAAAAAGTCTGGGCTATAGATGAGTATCCAGATGTTCAAGCCAGGAAAGAAGAATGGAAACACAATTCAGGCCAATAGTAGTAATTTCAAAACCTTGAATGGCAAACAAAATAGTTTAGTTGGGCATTTGTAGGCATATGGGCATTCATGATGTGAAAGATTAGGCAACAGGAACCGGGGACTTAGGTCAAAAGTCTGAGTATAGAAGGAGATCAAACCAGTCCCACCAACTCTGGTACTAGTTACTATAGAGGTGGTGACAGAAAAGACCATCTTAGATGTTGAGTCAAATAGTTCTAAGACTGGAGCTCCACAATGGAACTAGAATGGAGATTGGTGCTTAAAGATGGCAAGGAAGAACGCCTGAGTGTGGTATGAACAGTCACTTCCTATTAGTTCACCTAACTAGTGAATATTTTAAGAATCCACTTAGTAGGTATACAAATGAATATTGGACTCTCATAAAATTTAACATTTATGTTTAGGCTTGTCTTTTTTGTCCTAAAAGCAAGTTGAATAATTAATTTTTTTGTTTTTTTTTAGGGGGGGTTGAGGGGCAGAGGGAGAGGGAGAATCTTAAGCAGGCTCCATGCCCGGTGTGGAGCCTGACACGGGGCTCCATCTCACCACCCTGGGATCATGACCTGAGCTAAAATCGAGCTGGACCCTTGACTGACTGAGCCACTCAGGTGCCCTGGAGGAATAGTTTTAAAAAGCAAGTAATATACTAGAGGTTTCTGAAGCGGTTATTAGTCCTTCATGAAAGCACAGATAGGTGTTTGTTTACATAGGCATAAATGAGTATTTGTTCATTGTTCATGACCTTTAGAGTTGACCATACTGGATTTTGTCTTGCCCCTGTTCAAGGTTTTATTCTGAAAGCAACTTAGGATACAGTTGAATTTTTAGGATGACATCTATTAGACTTTCCCAGCCTACCTTCACAACTTCATTTCCTACTACCCTTTTCCCTGGGTCACTGGTTTCCAGACACACAGGCCTTCTTTCAGATATGTGAAGTTTCCAGACTTTCTACTAAGTCAGGATCTTTGCACATGCTCTCCCTTCTCACTGGAAGGCATTTTAATTCACTTTACCTGGATAGTTTCTGTTCATATTTTAGGCCTCAGTTTAAATATATTCTTCAGAGATCCCTAAGCTCATTAGTTCCCTTTGTAATTCCCTTCTAGTAACTTTTTCATTACTTTTACTGTAATTGATATATTTGTTGCAATTGTTGGCTTTCACTAGAATGTGACCTTTACTAGACATGGGGATACTAGGCATTAAATTTTTTTTTTTTTTTAAGAGAAGGAGTGTGCGTGCGTAAGCAGGGTGGGTGGGGAAAAGGAGAGGGAGAGAATCTTAAGCAGACTCCATGCTCAGTGCAGAGCCCTCCCTAGGGCTCAATCTCATGACCCTGAGATCATGACCTGAACCAAAATCAAGAGTCGGACACTTAACTGACTGAGCCACCCAGGTGCCCCGGGGACATTAGTTTTTTTAATAACTAAGGTCGCGGAAGAGAAAAATGAAATCTAGTTAAGGTGACAATAGGCAAAAGAGGCAGGTAAAATTGAGAATAAAACATACATGAAGAATTAAACAACTGCAGTCTGATGACCAGTTAATGGAAAGCAAAGTATTTAACACATCTCAGTAGCCCCTGATGAGTACTCTTAATGAGAGATCAAGAAATTTAGGATGTACAGACATTGGAATCCTGTACATGGCTGGTGGGAATGTAAAATGGTGTAGCCACTTTGGAAAAGTCTGGCTGTGTCTCAAAGAGTCAAACATAGATAGTATGACTCAGCAATTCCCTTCAGACTATAGCTGCATTATTCATAACAGCCCCAAAGTGGAAACAACCTGGATGACTACCGAATAATGGATAAAATGTGGTATAGTCATACAAAGGAAAATTAGCCATAAAAAGCAATGAAGTACTGACGATACATGCCGTAATATGGATGAAGCTTGAAGACCTACTAAATAAAGGACCCCAAATGGTCACATATTGTATGATCTCATTTATATGACATATCCAGAATAGGCAAACCCGTTGGGACAGAAAGCAAAATTAGTGGCTGTCAGCGCTGGGGGTAGGTGGCTGTGGGAGTCACTGCTAATGGGTATAGATAAGATTTCTGTTTGAGGTGATGAAGATGTTCTAAATTTAGATAGTGGTGATGGTTGCACGGCTCTGAATATACTAAAACAACATTGAATTGCATACTTCAAGTGTGTTTTAAATGTGAATTGTATCTCAAAAATGTAAAAAGTTATAGTCCATTCTCAGTACTCAAAGTAGTTCAATGAAGTTGCTGCAAACACTGAACTTTAACAGACCACTGCTCTCAGGGGACATACAGGGAGGGTTAAGTTCCTGGAAGCCCCTGGTCACAATGTTTTTGTCAACCTATCTATAATCTTGTCTTATGTGTTTCTATTTAAAGACACTTTAATGCATATTGTTGATTTATCATCATTGAACTCATGGCCCACAAGTCATGCCTCAACAAAACTAAAATGCATTTTTTTCCATAAAGCGCATCCTAGCCTTCTTGCTCTTATTAGGAACACTAGACAGCACTTTAGCACTATGCTTGGGAGCCATTTTAAAAGGCTAAATCACCAACATAAAGCACAAAAATGCAAAAAACTAGAGCATGAAAGGATATTTGTTTACAGCATGAGAGCTGAAACAAGGCAGTGTCCCCTTGTTTGACTGTAGCTGGGAATGTGTGCACTGAGCAACTCAAATTTTTTGTTCTGCGCCCACCTGCCAATGACTTCAAAAGTACCCTGCGTATTATGACTGTGGGGTTACAGATAATTTTAATGAGTACGTGTATTTGTAAATATGGAATTCATGAATAATAAGGATTGACTGTAGCTTAGTTTTTCTACTAAACTTTTTTTAGGGCTAAACTTCAATCTCTTCATAATGCTGGACAGATAAAATGGCTGTATTTGTAAAATATGTTTCAAGAGTGGCTAAAAGGAAAAGACTAGTTATAGAGGCTGCAGACGATTATTCTTATTTCCTCTGCGTTTCTAAATAACCATGTCTCATGTTACTGATTTCTGGCAAAGGGGCAGTCTGAAGGTAAAATGTTCAGCAAAAGCCTACTCTGACTTTTTGATCACAAATGCAGGCCTTTTCCCAGAGCAAGTCCTCTGTCACCACAGAATATAATTAAAGGGCATTTTAATTTTCAAGTAAAAGAAATACTTACCTAGTTGTGCTCATATCTGGAATCTCTACTCCTCCTTCCCATGTATTTGCTTTCACATATAAGGGAAGGCCAATTTTAATTTCCAAAGTTTTGCAGTATTTGCTTTCACAAGTGTTTTTTTGCATTTTATTATCTTTAATTTTAGACTAGCTTTTAAGCCTCAAACCCTCTTAAAACAGGAAATAATGTTTTTGTTCATAGTTTCTTTTAAGAGGCTTTTGCCAAATTCAGGAATTTACAGATAAATTAACTGTTTTACATTATAAGTAACATTTTGGCAGGGGGAACAAATTTATAATTATCAAGTATTACATATCCATATTTGTGAGCCAGAATAAGCTTAATCAAATATCAGAACTGGCTACAAAATGGCACTTTTTGGATCAGTATTTCTCTCTCTCTCCTGTAATCATTTGTCTTTTTTAAAAAGAGCTTTTAGGTGTTCTTTGATTGGAACTGGTGAAAAATAGTTGGAATTGACTGATTTGAACCTCCCAATTAAAATAGTAGAGCTTGGTGGATACACGGTTATTCATCAACTCAAGAACTTCAAGCTCTAAGCTACTATGGGGGTTCTTTAGCCTCTTTTGCTCTCTCATAATAACTTGAAGAGTTTTTAAGCTTCCTTTCACTTTTTTTTTTTTTAAGCCAATGCCAGCACTCATTTAACTGGCTCTTCCTGCCCAGACAGCCGTCCAATTAGCTTCCTGTGCCAATCCCGGAAGTTCTGAAGTTTCATCCCTTCTATCCTACTGTTCATCTGTATGTGGTGGCCCCTCCTCATGCTATTTTTCCCACTGTCCCTGACCAGCTTCACCTCCCTCTTGTTCTGAAGTAATAACGGCCACTGGAGATAGTGCCACACCATCCGGGGTCTTGCACTATCAAAACGATGGCTCTCTCCATTACTCTAAATAAAAATAGAACCTAGTCTGTTTGCCAAGACTTCTCATAGTGTTGTATTTTGTTAACCAACTTGCCTAGGGTTTATTCTCTTCATGGCTTTACAAATATACTTAATTTAAAATATGACGTAATACAAAATGCTAGTAATAATAACCAATCTCTTAAAAATATTCTATAAACATTTCCTGGTAGTATCTTTGAAGACTTCCAAATATCCTTCATTAACATGGTTTAATTCTTAATTTATTTCTGAAGTTTCTAGATTAGACCCATTTGATAAGAGGTTTAAATGACCTAAATTCATTTGGATGAATGCTGTTCTTAGTGAACCACCAGAGGGTCAAGCAAGAAAAATAATTTTTAATAGCGCAATAAAAATTCTGCATTTTAAGAGCTATTCCTTAAAGGAGATATCAGTAAAAAATGTGTTCACAGATAAAAGCACTTTGAGAAACTGCTAGACAAGTATAAAGTAATATTACCCACAATAAGTTTGAAACACTATAGCCATTTTAACATTTTGGATAAAATAGGGCTTCGATGAAAAAATAAAAATGCACTGAGAAATGTGTCATTTTTAAACACGAGAGGACAAATCAGAAGAATTTCAAATTCTCGATTTTTTTTTGAAACTTTATTTATATTTTGGTCTTAAACAAATGATTTTTTATTTTTCTGTAAGAGCGTGAAGCACAAAAGTTTGCTAAATATCAGAACCACACAAATCCTCCTGAAGGTTTTCTGTGTAGTCTTCATTAATGCAAATCTCTGTGAATGTTTCATTCTTACTGTAGATCTTGAATCTGTTTTACAATAATGAAGCCATAAAGTTTTAATGCAACACATTCATTATGAACTATAGCATTTCTATTAAAAGGAAAGCTGGGAAAACGAGAAGCAGGCAATCTGTTGAGGCTCAGTGGCTCGTACTTTGTAGTTTCTGCTGTTGCTTTCAAAGAGCACACAGCACGTGCATGAGGCACAGTAGGCATCTCCCTTATCACCCGCCTACTCTAAACATCTGCTGTTCCTAAAACTGGACCAATCATTACAAACTATCATTTGCATAATTAGCCAACTATTACAAAGCATTTCGTTAGTGGTATCAACAAATGTGGAAGGATGGAAATTTATGAAAACTGGGTTTTGTTAAGCTTGCCAACTCCTCAGATACCATGGGCTGTGCTGCCACTTCAACTGTTAATGAGCTGTTTAATGCCTCACAGAAAGAATGATCAAAGGAAGGAGGCAAAACTAAAATATTCTCTAGGTACTGTAATATTTCATTTGATAAAGTAACAAAAGGATAGGACAAAATTGAAGCAAGATTTATATGCGTTCCAACTTTTCACTCAGGAATTCTTCTACACTGTCTGTGTTCCATTTGAGGATGCTTAATTCTTCAGCAATGTTCCCGTTGTCATCCAAGAGCTTTAATACAGGATCTGAACCACGAACATACTACAAAAAGAAGGACATCATTTTTATCTGCTTAGAAGAGCCTTCTCAGCCTCAACCAAAAACCAAACAATTTAATCCAGCTTTACCCTATAAAAAAGGTGTGTAGATATAACATCATAATAGGTCTTACAGGATTTCAAAAAAGAACTAAATAATTACATTTACCTCTAAAAAGAGAAACACCTGTTGGTATCAAGACTAAGATTTAAGATTGAATGTAAACAAACATTTATTGTATATACAACAAAGTCCACATGAGCTTAAAACCTGATGGAGGAGACAAGTTCAAAATGAGAATGACTGCACACAAATTATCAAAATTCTGTATTGTTTTAAATTTTAAGAAATCAATTATTTTTTATTGTAATTAGTTTATAATTAGGCTGGATTCTGAAACTTCAGACTCACTAGTTGACCCTAATAATATGACAGAGAACTGAGGAAATTCTAACAGTGACCAACATGATCAACAAACATGATTCCAATTCATTAAATCCATCTTCAATGCTAAATTAAGCTGAATCACATAACCAAAAATGCAGCAGTGATGAAGAAGGCAGCTCTCAGAACTTCTTTCGGCAATTTGTGCCTCAGGTGTCTAGTCTGTGAACCCTACAGAGCTGGAGCCAAGCTCTGGTGTGATTAGCACCTGGTGTAGTCTCAAGCCATTTGTCACGAATCAATACCATTAATAAACCATTTTTGGTTAGATTATCTACAAACTATTTTAAAAGATTTGACTTTTCAAAAACTCATTTTAGTCCACAAAAAGAAAAATTTACATAGAATATAGCTGTAAAAATCTTCAAAATATTGTCAAACCTAACTGCATGAAGGAATTACATACCATGACCAATTAGGATTTATGCCAGGTATACAAGCCCGGTACAACGTTTGAGAATCAGTTACTATACCCCCACCAATAGGCTAACTAAGAAAAATATTATCAATCGATGGAGAAAAAGCATCCTGTCACACGCTTCAAGGTAGATGAACCTTGGGGGCCTCATGCTAAGAGAAATAAGCCAGCCATGAAAGGACGAATACTGCATGATTCAACTCGTATGAAGTATCTAAAATAGTGAAAATCACAGAAACAAAGCAGAAGGGTGGTTGGTCAAAGGGCTGGGAGGAGGACAGGGGGAATTAGGGTTTAATAGGTATAGACTTTCAGTGTTGCAAGATGAAGAAATTTCAGAGATCTGTTGCCCAACAGTGAATATATCCATATACATATATATACATACATATACACATTATACACACATATACATATATACATATACACACATATATGTGTGTGTATATATGTATTTTTAAAGATTTTATTTATTTATTTGACAGAACGAGAGACAGCAAGAGAGGGAACACAAGCAGGGGGAGTGGGAGAGGGAGAAGCAGGCTCCCCACCGAACAGGGAGCCCGATGCGGGGCTTGATCCCAGGATTCCAGGATCATGACCTGAGCCGAAGGCAGATGCTTAACCGACTGAGCCACCGAGGCGCCCCCAACAGTGAATATATATATAACACCGCTGAACTGTATGTTTAAAAATAGTTAAGATGGTAAATTTAATATTATGTATTTATCACAAATTAAAAATTTAAAAAGTGGGCTAAAGATCTGAACAGATACCCAAAAGACCTACAGATGGCAAATAGGCTTATGAAAAGATGCTCAATTAGGGAACTGCAAAATAAAACGATGAGATAATATCATGTACTTATTAGAATGGCTAAAATGCCAAGCACTGACAATACTTAATGCTAGTGAAGATGGGGAACCACAGAAACTCTCATAACTAGTAGGAATGCAACATAATACAGCCAATTTAGAAGATAGATTGGGAATTTCTTACAAAGCTAAACAATTTTACTATATGATCTAGCAATTGTGCTCCTAGGTAATTAATAAGTTGAAAACTTATGTCTACACAAAAATGTGTATGGCAGCTTTACTCGTAATTGCCAAAAATTGGAAGCGACCAAGATGTCCTTCCATAAGTGAATATAAAAACTATGGTACAACAGAATGTTCATATTATTTAGTGGTAACAAGAAATGAGCTACCTAGCTATAGGGAAGATATGGAAAGAACCTTAAGTGCATATTGCTAAGTCCAAGAAACCAATTGAAAAGGCTACAATACTGTATGATTTCAACCATATGACCTTCTGCAAAAGGTAAACTACAGACAGATCAGTGGTTGCCAGGGGTTTGCGGGAGGGGGTGAGGCAGGAAGAGGTATGAAGAGGTAGAGCTCAGGATATTTTTAGGGCAATGAAACTATTCTGTAAGATAGTGTAATGGTGTATACATGGTATTATATACATTTGGCAAAACTAGAACTATGCAATACAGAAAAAAATCCTAATGCAAGCTATGGAATTTAGTTAATCATGTATCAGTACTGGTTCATCAATTGTACCACATAAATGCAAGATGTTAAGGGAAACTGGTGGGAGGATACAAGGAGGGGGGTATATATGGGAACAGCGTACTTTTGGATCAATTTTTCTGTATACCTAAAATTACTCTAAGGTATTAAAAAAAATACTGGAAAAAAGGAATTCCATTAAAATCCTCTTACCTTGATTTGTAGTCCTCTGAATAGTTTGGGTTTATCACTCCTGACAAAAGCTTAAGAAAAAAGATTCCAATTATTCACTCTGAAACTCAAGCTAGCTACAAAGATTAATACAAAAAGTACAAATACACTCAATAAAAAAATTAGATCCTATATTAAAAAAAACTAAGGAAATTCAAACATATAAATAAATGGAAAAGGCATATCATACTATTCAATAAGAATAAATATTTTAAGATGTTAATTGTTTCAAACTTAATCAAAATCCCAAATTCTAATGGGATTCTGAGGGCTTGGTAGTAAAGCTCTGTGATAAGACTAAATGTGTAAGAAGTCTGGGTGGTTTAGAAAAAGTGAAATACTGGAGGGGAATTTGTTCCATTGTTAACAGACAATGTCATACCAGAATAGATAAAACAGATTAGGAAATCTAGAGATAATCAAATATCCGCATGCATTGTTTAATATGGTAAAACTATCAAATCAGAGAGGGAAGGAGAAAATGATTATGTGTTTGTGTCTGGGGGTGTATGTGTGAATTATTTAGCACACTGGAGAAAATCTGTCAAACTATTAGGGAAAAATAGGATCTAGGTACCTGTTTTTCTATCTTGTATCTAAATGAATTCCTGATGGATTAAGATTTTCAATTCATTCAACAAATATTTATTGCAGACCTAACTGTATGCCAGACGACAGAGATAAAGCTATACAAAACATGATTCCTGCTCTTATGGAGCTTACGGTCCGGTGAGGAAGAAAGATGCTAAACCAGTAGTCACACTAATAATTTCAGCTGTGGTAAGTATTACAGAGAAGTTAACATACACAACTTCAATACGGAATATAAAATTCTTCTTCCTAACTACGACCATAGAGGAAATGCTTTATGGATATGCCTATACAAAAATGAAAACTTCAGGACAGTTAAACACCACTAGAAAATTAAAAGTAAAAATGATATACTGGGGAAAATCTCTAACAATGTATAAAAGTTCTCATAAATTATTAAATACATAATAGGTGCACAGATGGACTAAAGAGAGGAGCATGTAATGTACAAATATACAAATGGTCAATAAACATTTGAAATAAATGTTCATCCTCACTAAAAATCCAATGTCAAAACAATGAGATACTCTCACTCAGAGTGACAAAAGTTAAAAGGAATATTTAAGGTTAGAGAAGGGGTGGGGAGAGGGATTTTCCTGGGAGTTACTTGCGGGAGAAATATAAATAGACATGTATTTCCAGAGAGGTATTTAGCAAAATGAACACAAAGTCTTAAAATGTACATATTCTTCAAATCTGAAAGTCCCCTGCTGGGTATTTCTTTATTCTGAGGAAATAAGTGTACAATATAATGCAAAGATACATAATATATAAGGTCCTGCTAACCACATCTAGAAATTTGGAAAAAATCTAAATGTGTAAGAAGCTACAGGTTAAATAAATTAACGTGGACCATACCACAAAATGCATCCAATCATTAAAAACTAATCTATTTACTGACATAGAAGCAAACTCATATATAAAAAGCAAGTTTGAGGGGCGCCTGGGTGGCTCAGTCGTTAAGCGTCTGCCTTCGGCTCAGGTCATGATCCCAGGGTCCTGGGATCAAGCCCCGCATCGGGCTCCCTGCCCCGCGGGAAGCCTGCTTCTCCCTCTCCCACTCCCTCTGCTTGTGTTTCCTCTCTTGCTGTGTCTCTGTCAAATAAATAAATCTTTAAAAAATAAATAAATAAAAAGCAAGTTTGAGATTAGTTTGTTTCCTCTGGTTGTTACAAAAAAATATTTCAATATATTTATTCAAATATCTTAAAAAAATTAAGCTAGAAAATATAAAATACCTGGCACAATACACATAACCTTTAAAAAATGTTAACTATTATTTTAATAGGGGGTTATATCTGGAGCACGGGGTTTGGCAAGTTTTACATTAAAAAAAATTTTTTTTTTAAGATTTTATTTATTTGACAGAATGAGAAAGAGGGAGAACGAGCACAAGCAGAGGGAGAGGGAGAAGCGCCTCTCTGCTGAGCAGGGATGCCCGATGTGGGGCTTGATCCTAGGACTCTGGGATTATGACCCGAGCTGAAGGTAGATGTTTAACTGACTGAGCCACCCAGGTGCCCCTTGGGGAAGTTTTAAATGAACGTTTTCCCTTTTTTGGACTATTGATCTACACTCTACCAATTTTTTAGCAATCATCATATAAAACTGTTTAAGTTAAATTTAGAACACATTTTTCTAAAATACAAGTAGATACTTCATACAAATACTTGATAGTTCTTAGATTTTATGGTGACATACATGCTTGTGAGAACTTATTTCTTAAACTTACAATTAACTAGCACTGGAATTATAGACATGTTTCATTATAAAGGTCTTTATTTACTATTATTTTTGTTTTATCATCCTAAATGCAAGTATATAGTTTTTCTTTTTAAGATTAAGAACTTGTTGGAAGAGACTCAGATATCCTATCTATAATTCCCCTACAGAATTCAGTTCAAAATAAAGCTGATTAAGTCTTTTTATTAGAATTTCTTATTAACTCCATCCTTTAGGATTTATCCAAATACTCTGCAGACTCTTGAATCCCCAAGCAAAAAAGATCTCATGATACCTGTTGCATTTTATACCATCCCTTTGGCAAATGCTGTATGTATACTTGTGCAAAACACCGGTTAACACTAAGTGTGTTGTCTAATGCATAAGAAACTTCTCTAGGGGAAAAGGACTGTTCTTATATATTTTTTGTATCCCTTAATAGAGCCTAGCACATTTAATAATTTTCATTCAATAGATTTTTAATAGGCTGAAATGAATAAATTTAGTATGAGTCACTAATGACTATTTTCATCAGTTCTTTGCTTTTTAACCATAGATCTACAAAGCCCCCTAATCTTGAATGAGGGGAATATCTGTTACATACCCTGTAGTAGCAAATCACATTTTACAAGCCGTGAATTAATCTTCCAATAGATACTTGGGTGCTGTTATGTACACATGGCACTGGGATAGGCTATATGAGAGTATAAAACTTGCAAAAAGACTCATAGTAACTTCTTTTCTAGTTTACTTTCTGCTGTTTTAAAAACAGCTCAATAACATCAGTTTGATTATTCCTAAAGAAATCCAGTCACTGGGACTCCTGGGTGGCTCAGTCAGTTAAGCATCTGCCTTTGGCTCAGGTCATGATCCCAGGGTTCTGGGATCAAGTCCTGCATCAGGCTCCTTGCTCAGTGGGGAGCCTCTTCTCCTTCTGCCTGCCACTCTCCCTGCTTGTGCTCTCTCTGACAAGTAAATAAAATCTAAAAAAAAAAAAAAAAATCCAGTCATTGCATTTCTAGAAAATGTTCTTATGCCAACTTATTTGTCAGTTATAAAGGCAGTTTTGTGAATAGTACTTTAAAGTGATCAAATATACAGAAGTGATTAGAAAACACATGAAATGTTTCAGCTTTTCACTCTGGATTCTATCAGCAGGGCATTTGCACAGCTCCCTTGGAGAGGAGCTTGGTTTTGCTATATGTAGTACTTAGAAACTAGTAGGACTCTTCTTCTAATTCAGACTCTTCAGAGGTAATAAACAATATTAAAAACAAAATCTATCCTCCTAGTTCCAAAAAGAGGGTAAAATTGGGGATGATGAGATAACAGGAAGGGTATGTCCTGAGGTTAAAGGAAAATGCTTGAATGAATTTATTTTCAAAATAAGTGAAAATATAAATGAAAAAGACAATATACTTGGCTAGATGTAATGATATACCCTTGATCACATCACAATTAGTCAGTCATACAATGTACTTTACTGGTTTTAAGGTTTAATTTGATTATAAGGGCTTATAGAAAGTATGGTTAAGACTTGTGAACTATCACATAAAATTATAAGGAGTGACAGATGTTTTCCTGTTGATAAAAATAAACATTTGAATCAGAATATATTCTAAATAAAAATGTCGTATATCATACCCAGAAACAATACAATGAGAACGGCCAACAACAACAAACAACAGAACTGAATTCTCAACTGTGCTCCAGCAAGCTTCTGGGTACCTAAAAGAGTATCTCTAAAATAAGAAAATTTACTATTGTATACAAACCATCTGGAGTGTAGAATTATGAGTCATGTGGGTCTTCCCAACAAGACCATTTAAAAGCACTTGAAAAAACATTCAGAAAAGAGCAACTTAAATAACTGAAAGAATCTGAGGAGACTGGAGGTACAACAATGAAGACAAGACAAACTAAAAATATGACTTCTTAGTGTGGAAAGATAAAGAAAAAGAATGTTTGAAGACTATAAATCCATCAGGGATATATTAACCAACACAAACACAGGCTTTTCACCCGATTCCCATTTGTCAAAAGTGGGGGCACCCTTGAATTAGATACATTTTGTAATTCCATTCAATAAATATTTGAATTCCTCTTAATACGAGGAGTAGTGTTAGATAGATTCTGGGTAAATTAATGACAAAAAAAAATTCTGGGCTTTAAGAGTTCCTAGTTCGGTAGAGGCAAAAGACCAATAAAGCAAATAAGTACATTATAATATGTATATATTATAATATTATGTGGCAACTGTGGAATATAAAGGATAAAGTGAAAAATTCTGTCTAAAGGCCACAAAAAAGAACGTTTGGACTAAATTTTGAATGAACAGCAGTTTGCTACAAGAACTGGAAGGGGCATAAGTCAGGAGGAACATGCAGTGTATGCAAAGTCTTAGAGGTCAGAGTTCAGAGAAATGCAGATAGTTGTGCACGTGAACTAGAGGTGTGAATGACAATCAAGAAAAGCATGTTGTGATGGGTCTTGTACTGTGAAGCTACTGAGTTTGACATTTATTCTGTAATGGGGAACTATAGAGGGCCACAGAAATCAAATATGTCTACCGGAAAAGGTCTTTTTGGTAGTTGTGTAGAGGACTCAACAAAAGAAAGAAAAGGGAACATAGATACCTAGACCAGATAACAAGTACCTAATCCTTCTAGAGAAAGATGCCAAAGGCTTAATTTAAATCACAGAGAAGGCCAAGGAAGTAAGATTTGAAAGTTCTTAAGGAGGGGAAGAGATACCATTTGGTGACTAACTGGGTATAAAGTGAAATAAAGGTTAGTCATGATTCCTGTGTTTTATGCTTTTGCTTGGTGATACTGCCATTTGTGGAAACAGGAAAGAAGATGGTATACTTTTCTAAGAGAAGAGTATTAATTCAGTTTTTGGATATGCTGGGTTTAAGGCCTCTCTACCAAAAATGTGGGCCACAGCCTGGAGGATTACTAGAAATGCAGAATCTCAGGATCCACCCGAAATTTACAGAATTTACTCTATATTTAACAAGATTTTCAGATGATTCATAGGCTTAAAGTATCTACGAGATTATACAAACGAAAATGTCCACTTGCAGTCAGAAATGTGATTTCTAACAGAGAGATGTGACCTGAAGATACAGATTAGGAGTCATCAGGTAACTACTATAATTGGTACTGAGGGAGTGGGACATTCAAGAGAGTAAGAAAGGAAGGAAAATATAAAAATAGACCCTGACTATAACTAACATTTGAAAGGTGGGTGGTAGATGAGACGCCAGGAAAGGAAAATGGAAAGCTTGTTAGTTGTAGGAAAAACTAGGAGGTAACAAATTCACAGAAGTGAAGGGAAGAGTTTCAAATACTAGACTCAAGTAAGATTTAAACATCAGGAGGTAAAATGGTAGAAACAGAAGCCAGAATGTCATAGGTAGAAGAATGGCTGGCAGCAAATAAACAAAATTCTGCATGTTATGAGAAGTCGGGCTGCAGCTATAACTGATATACTGATTTGAGCTGTTTTTATTTTTTAAAGACAGCAAATAAAGGAGTATAGAAATGCCTGATGGTTACTAATGGAAATTTATTACCTAAAGAGAGAGTATGTTACAAAAACAATACCCACCATTTAATATCCTTGGTACTGAAATAGTGCTTGACACACAGTAAAGCACTCAGTAAGTATTCACAGAATTAGTGAATGGTTTACTCTGTATTTGGTGGTGCCATGCACATACTAAGTGATGTAGGTGTGTTATTTAATCCTCAAAACAATCTTATAAGGTGTGTTTTTACTGATTTTAAACCATCTATTACCCATTTTATAAATGAGAAAAACTGATGAAGTGAATACTAATGAATGATACTACTTCTAGTAAAACTCTAACGTAGCCTCATAATCCTAGGCATTACTACTGGCATGAGAAGTTCGTAGAAGTGAAATCATCAACGTGCCTGATCTCGTCTGACCTCAGAAGCTAAGCAGAGTCGGGCCTGGCAAAAAAACCCCAAAAAACAAAAACACTTTTTTTTTTTTGCCTTCAAAGGTATATGATTTTAATAAGGAATTGGCAAACTATAGTCTGAGGTCCATAGTCTAGGCTGCTGCTTTAGTAAGTACAGTTTACTGGGACAAAGCCACACTTACTTAAATACTGTCTCTGGCTGCTTCTACACTACAGAAGTAGAGTTCAATAGTTGTAGCACAGACCTTTGTTGCCTATCAAGCTGAAAAATTTTATTTAGCCTTTCACAGAAAGTTTGCCAAGACCTACATAATTAGGGAAAAAAATTTTTTTGAGACACACACATATGCTTAACATTGTAAGACTCATGCTTAAGAAGGAATTGTCATTATTACTTTTCATGCTACTACAAATGATAAAACATTAGGTCCACAGGGCCACTCAAAGTGACTCCTGCCCTGGGGAGAGAGAGAGCGAGCCCCTCACCCCAGCATGACTGCAGTTCATGAAGCTGAGCCCCTTAGCTGGTTGAACAGGGAGAAAGCCCTGCTCTTCTGCGTGCTTGCAGCTGTGGCAGAGAGGCTAACTGTGGACAACTAGGATGACTGCTGGCTCCACCCTCCAGTGAGCCCACATCAGCCACAGGTGGGCCTCAACAGCACAGGGAGCAAATTCTGCCCAGTGTGCCCACAGTAGGCAAAGAGGGTGATTGCCTTCAGTGGGTAGCTCAACCATAATAGGATGACACATGCAGCCCACAGAGGGGATACCCCTGGAGCACTGAGTTCTGGTGAAAAGAATGGATTGTGTTCTAGGGCACCACAAGACCATTTCCTTATAAGGTAACTACTTTCTTTCTTTTCTTTCAAAGATTTTATTTATTTGTGTGTGAGAGAGAGCGAGAGTGCATGCAAGCAAGCACAAACAGGGCGGAAGGAGAAGCAGGCTCCCCCGCTGAGCAGAGAGCCCGATGCGGGACTCGATCCCAGGACCCTGGGATCATGACCTGAGCTGAAGGCAGATGCTTAACTGACTGAGCCACCCAGCTGTCCCACAAGGTAACTAATTTCAAGACCAAAAGCCGTAGTTGACCTAATACACACAAACACAGAGTAAGACAAGGTAAGAAGACTGAGGCATATGTCCTAAATGAATGAACACGACAGAAATCACAGTAAAAGAGCTAAATGAAACAGATAAGCAATATGCCTGATGAAACTTTAAAGTAATAGTCATACTCAGTGGACTTGAGAAGAGTAGATAAACACAGTTACAACTTCAAAGACACAGAAAATATAAAAAAGAACCAGAGTTGAAAAATTCAATAACTAAAATGAAAAATACACTAGAAGGAATCAACAGATGACGGAACGCAGAAGAATGGATCAGCAATCTAGAAGACAAGGTAATGGAAAGTAACCAAGCCAAATATCAAAGAGAATAAAAAATGAGAATAGGTTATGGGAAATATGCAACATCATCCAGTGTAACATATTCATTTATAGGGATACCAGAAGGAGAAGAGAAAAACAAGGGGTCAGAAAACTTACTTAAAAAAATAGTTGAAAACTTCCCTAACATGGGAAAGGAAACAAACATTCAGGTCCAGGAAGCATGCAGAACCCCTAACAAGACAAACCAAAAGAGGTCCACTCCAAGACACGTAATAATTAAAATATCGAAGATTAAAGACAAAGAGAGAACCTTAAAAGCAAAGCAAGAGAAAACAGTTACAATCAGGGAAACCCCATTTTTCACCAGAAACTGAGGCCAGAAGGGAGTGGCATGATAAATTCAAAGTGCTGAAAGGAAAAAAACCTTCAAGAATACTCAGTGAGGTTATCATTAAGAATAGAAGGAGAAAAAAAGTTTCCCAAACAGAAGTTAAAGCAGTTCATCACTACTTAACTAGGCTTACAAGAAATGATAAAGGGAATTCTTAAGTAGAAAGAAAAGGCCATAATGAGAAGAAAATTAGGAAAAAGAAAAAATTTCAAAGGTAAAAGCAAACATAGTAAAAGGAGTAGATTAAGCCAATGTGGAGATTAAAACACAAAAGTAGTAAAATCAATTGCATCTAAAAAATCAGTCAAGGGATACACAAAAAGATGTAAAATACAAAATCATACATAAAATTTAAGTGATCATCAACTTTATATAGACTGCTATACACAAAGAATGTTATATATGAACCCAATGATAACCAAAAATAAATCTGTGATATACACAAAAAATAAAAGGAATCCAAGCATAATGTTAAAGCCATCAAACCAAAAGAGAACGAGAGAAGACAGAGAACTACAAAAACAACCACAAAGCAATTAACAAAAGGACAATAAGGACACATCCATGAATACTTAATTTAAATGTAAATGGAATATGGCTAAGTGGGTTAAGTGCCTGACTCTTTTAATAAATTTTTAAATTATTTTTCTTTTTAAGGATTCTTATTTATTTATTGAGAGAGAGAGAATGATAGAGAGCATGAGAGGGAGGAGGGTCAGAGGGAAAAGCTGACTCCCCGCTGAGTGGGGAACTGACGCGGAACTTGATCTCAGGACTCCAGGATCAGGACCTGAGCCGAAGGCAGTCGCTCAACCAACTGAGCCACCCAGGCGCCCAAGTGCCTGACTCTTGATTTTGGCTCGGGTCATGATCTCAGGGTCCTGAGATCGAGCCCTGCTTAAGATTCTGTCTCTCCCTCTGCCCCTCCCTGCCTGTGCGTGCACCTGCGTTCTCTCTCTCTCACAAAGAAAAAGTAAATAGACTAAATGCTCCAATCAAAAGACACAGGGTGACTGAATGGGTAAACAACAACAAAAAAGACCCATCTATATCTTGTTTACAAGAGACTTGCTTCAGACTTAAAGACACATAAGGAGTGAAAAGTGAAGGTATGGGTAAAGCTATTCCATGCAAATGGAAGAGAGAGAGAAAAAGGTAGGAATACTTTTACAAAGACTGTAGCAAGAGACAAAGAAGGGCATTACAGAATGATAAAGTGATCACTTCAACAAGAGGACTTAATTATAAGTATCTCTGCACCCAAAATAGTATCACATAAATACATAAAGCAATTATAAAAGGCATAAAGTAAGAAATTAGCAGTAATATAATAGTAGGTGACTTAAACACCCCACTTACATCAATGGATAGATATTTTGTGGACAGAAAATCAACAAGGAAAAAGTGGCTTTGAATGACACATTAGACCAGATAGAACAGAAATACACAGGATATTCCATCCAAAAACTACTGAATATACATTCAAGTGCACATGGTACATTCTCCAGGGCAGCTCCTATCTTAGGCCACAAAGAAGTCCAAATAATTTTAGAAGTCTGAAATCATATCATGTATCTTTTCTGACCATAAAGGTATGAAACAAATAAATTGTAAGAAAAAAAAACTTGAAAAAGCAAAAACACATGAAGGTTAAAAAAAAGACGCTACTAAACACCGATGGGTCAACAAAAAAATCAAAGAGAAAATAAAAAAATACATGGAGAGAAATAAAAATGAAAATATAATGGTCCAAAATCTTTGGGACGCAGCAAAAGCAGTTTTAAGAGGGAAATTTATTGAGATACAGGCCTACCTCAAGAAACAAGAAAAACCTCAGAAAACCTAACCTTACACCTAAAGGAACTAGAAAAAGAACAAACAAAGCCAGTGGAAAGGAGGGAAATAATAAAGATTAGAGCGGAAATAAATGAAATGGCAACTAAAAAAACAATAGAAAAGTTCAATGAAACCAAGAGCTGGTTCTCTGAAAAGATAAATAAAATTCAAACGCCTTTAGCTAGACCCATAAAGAAAAAGAGGACTCAGGGCACCTGGGTGGCTCAGTTGGTTAAGCGTCTGCCTTCGGCTCAGATCATGATCCCAGGGTCCCAGGATTGAGCCCCACATCAGGCTCCCTCTGTGGGGATTCTGCTTCTCCCTCTCCCTCTGCCTGCCACTCCCCCTGCTTGTGCTCTCTCTCTCCCTCTCACTGTCAAATAAATAAATAAAATCTTAAAAAAAAAAAAAAAGACTCAAAATCAGAAATAAAGGAGAAATAACTGACACTACAGAATACAATGAACTGTAAGAAAATATGACGAAAAATGAGTAACTTCCCAGGAACATACAATCTTCCAAAACAGAATCAGAAATAGAATATTTGAACAGACCAATCATGTGTAATGAGACTGAATCAATAATTTAAAAACACCCAACAAACAAAATAAAGTCCAGGACCAGATGAATTCACGGGTGAATTCTATCAAACATGTAAGGAAGATTTAATACTTATCCTCAAACTATTCCAAAAAATAGAAGGGGAGAGAAAGGAAAGCTTCCAAATACACTCTATGAGGCCAGCATTACCCTCACATGAAAAAAGAAAACTACAGGCCCATATCCCTGCTGAACACAGACACAAATATCCTCAACAAAATATTTGCAAACCACATGCAACAAGACTTTGAAAGGATCACTCACCATGATCAAGTGGGATTTGTTCCAAGGATGCAAGAGTGGTTCAATATTCGCCAATGTGACATACATTAATAAGAGGAAAGATACAAACCATATGATCATCTCAATGGATGCAGAAAAGGGCATCTGACAAAATTCTACCTCTGCTTATGATACAAACTCAAAATGAGGTGGGTTAGGAGGGAATATACCTCAACATAATAAAGGCCATATATGAAAAAGACAAAGCTAACATCACATTCAATGGTGAAACACTCAAAGCTTTTCCTCTAAGATCAGGAACAAGAAAGGATTCCACACTTACCACTTTTACTCAACATAGTACTGGAAGTCCTAGCTGCAGCAGAGAAGAAAAAGAAAGGCAACCAAATTTGTAAAGAAGTAAAACTGTTATTATTTGCAGATGACAAGATACTTTATATAGAAAACACTAAAGACCACCAAACCCAATTAGAACAGATACATTCAGCAAAGTTTCAGGATACAAAATTAATACACAGAAACTGGCTTTATTTCTATACACTAATAATGAAGTACCAGAGAGAGAAATTAAGAGAACAATCCCATTTAAACTGCACCAAAAAGAATAAAATACCTAGGAATAATTAAACAATGGAAGTCAAACACCAATATTCTGAAAACTACAGGACACTGATGAAAGAAACTGAACATGACAAAAACAAATGGAAAGATATTCTGTGCTCATGAACTGGAGGAATTACTATATATATATTTTTAAGGTTTTATTTGAGAGAGAGAGAGAGAGAGAGAGGGAGGGAGAGAGAAAACATGAGTGGGGGGGAGGGGCAGAGGGAGAAGCAGACTCTCTGCAGAGCAGGGAGCCCGATGCCAGGCTGGATCCCAGGACCCTGGGATCATGACCTGAGCCGAAGGCAGATGCTTAACTGACTGGGCCACCCAGGTGCCCTGGAGGAATTACTACTATTAAAAATGTCCATACTACCCAAAACAATCTACAGATTCGATGAAATCCCTATCAAATAGCATTTTTCACCGAACTAGAACAGATAATCCTAAAATTTTTATGGAAATGTAAAAGACCTTCAATAGCCAAAGCAATCTTCAGAAAGAAAAGCAAAGCTAGAGATAATACAATTCCAGATTTCAAGATATACTACTAAAGCTGCAGTAATCAAAACAGTAGGGTACTAGCACAAAAACAGACACACAGATCATGGAATAGGACAGAGCCCAGAAATAAACCCATGCTTAAATGGTCAATTAATCTATAACACAATATACAACGGGAAAAAGACAGTAACTTCATTAATGGTGTTGGGAAAACTGGACAGGTATATGCAAAAGAATTAAACTGGACCAGTTTCTTAAACCATTCACAAAAATAAACTCAAAATGGATTAAGGACCTAAATGTGAGACCCAAAATCATTAAACTCCTAAAAGAAAACAATGGCTATAATCTCTTGGATACTGGCCTTAGCAACATATTTATGGAAATGTCTCCTCAGGTAAAGGAAACAAAAACTGTTGGGACTACACCAAAAACAAAAAGCCTCTGCACAGCACAGAAAACCATCAACAAACCAAAAGGCAACCTAGTGAACAGGAGAGGATATGCAAATGACACGTGTGAGAATATACAACTCAACACCAAAAACCAAACAATCTGATTAAAAACTGGGCAAAGGACCTAAATAGACATTTTTCCAAAGAAGACATACGCGTGGCAAACAGATACATGAAAAGATGTTATCACTGATCACCAGGTTAATGCAAATCAAATCCCAATGAGATCACTTCACACCAATCAGAATGGCTAATATGAAAAAGACAAAAAATAACAAGTGTTGGCTATGATGTGAAGAAACGGGAACCCTCATGCACTGCTGATGGGAAAACAGTATGGAGGTTCCTCAAAAAAATTAAATAGAAAAACCATACGATCCACTTATTCCACTACAGGGTTATTCAAAGAAATGAAAACACAAACTTGAAAAGATACACGCACCCCCTATTACTGCAGCATTACTTACAAAAGCCTAGATGTGGAAGCCACCCAAGTGTCCACCGATAGATGAATGGATAAAGTATATGTGGTATAGGAAGGTTCTGGTCCAAGATGGCAACTCAGGAAGGCCCTGAACTCACCTTCTCCACGGACACATCAAACTTACACCTATTTATAGAGCAAGTCCTCCTGGGGAACTTAGGGCCGACTGAAAAGTTTCTGTACAACAAAAGATAGCACAGAGAACGGCAGGAGAGAGGGTGGGAACGGCAGTGGGGAGGGATAGTACTGAGGGTGAGCAGATTCATCTGTCTTGTGGCATAGTCTACGGCACTGGCCCCTAGCCCACTGTAGCCCTGGATGTCCTGGGGCACAGAAAAAAAAGCTGAGGTTTAAAAGAGCAACTAGAACAGAAAGGAACTAGCCCCAGAACCTTGCCAAATAGTAAGAAAGCTGCTGGAACTCTCTCTGGGTCAAAAGAGCAGGTGAGTACCATAGTTTACATTCCCTCTCTACTGTGACAGTGCAATCAAGAACAGGGCCCCCAGCCCACACCAGCCCGACATCCTGGGGCACGGGGTAGGGGTGGGGAGGGGAATGAGGGGAAAGGTGTTTAAAAGTTCAAGTAGAGGGGCGCCTGGGTGGCTCAGTCAGTTAAGCGGCTGCCTTCGGCTCAGGTCATGATCCCAGGGTCCTGGGATCGAGCCCCGCGTCCGGCTCCCCGCTCAGCGGGGAGCCTTCTTCTCCCTCTCCCTCTGCCTGCCACTCTGTCTACTTGCGCTTTCTCTCTCTCTGTCAAATGAATGAATGGAATCTTAAAAAAAAAAAAAAAAAAAAGTTCAAGTAGAATTTAAAGATCCAGCACTAGAACTCTGCCAAATGGGGGGAGAGCTGCTGGCACTCTCTAGGTTGGAGGGGCTGGTGAGTGCCATGGTTTATGTTCTCCCTCTACCTTGATAACTTGGATGGGAGGAGGGTCCAGGTACCCTAACCAGCCTGTTGCCTCAGTGAGTCCTGGATCCCTCGCCCACATCAACCCCAACCACCCCACCCAGCAGCTCCAGCACAGCGCACACCAGGACACCCCTGGTCATTGCTCATTGTAGAGCCAGCAGCTGTGCCAATGTGACACAAACACAAAGCACTCCCTAACACTCCAGCCCCACACCTCCCTGGCTCCTAAATACTTCCTAGGACACCCCTGGCACAGAGAGTACTGGGACCTTCTGGGTCACCTGGTTCAGCTCCAGGAACGCCCAGCCCATGCTGGCCCAGTTCTAGTCCCCTGCCAGGATACTCCCTGCACTGAGCATTCTGGGATACCCTGACCTTACCCACTTCAGCTTCAGCTATCCCACAAGGTGCTTTCTGCCTGGAGAGCCCTGCGACAGCCACAACCCACATCCACTGCAGCTTTAGCTGTCCTCTCAGGGCTCCCTGGGCACAGAGAGCTCCAGGACCACCTTGGCCCATGCCCACTTCAGCTACGGATGTTTTACCAAAATGCCCCCTACAGAGAGTACCCTAGGACCCCCAGGCCCATGCCCCACCTTGCATCAAGCTGCCTTGCCAGGTGCCCTCTAGATGGAGAGCCCCAGGACACCCCAGCATGCACTTGATCAGCTTCACAGTCCACCCAGGGGACAACCATACACAAGACCATTCCTCCAAGTTTAGAAGTAACTGTTCTGCCTAATTCATAGAAACAAGCAGACTGGAGACAGAAGAATATGCTACCAAAGAAAGAAAAAGACATAACTTCAGGAAAAGAACTAAATGAAACATAGATAAGCAATGGTCTGATAAAGAATTTAAAAGTAATGATCATAAAGATGCTCACTGGACTGGAGAGAAGAGCGGAAGAACTAAGTGAGAACTTCAACAAAGAGAAAATATAAAAAGAACCAGAGTTGAAGAATATAATAACTGAAATGAAAAATACACTGGGGGAATCAACAGTAGGTTAGCAGATGCAGAACAATGGATCGTAAATCTTGAAGACAGGCTATGGAACGCATCCAAGCTGAACAGCAAAACGAAAAAAAGAATTTTAAAAGTGAGTAGAGGGGTACCGGGATGGCTCAGTCTGGAGCGTGTGACTCTTGATCTTGGGGTCATGAGTTCAAGTCCCATGCTGGGTGTAGAGATTAATTAAATAAATAATACTTAAAAAAAAAAAAAAAAGATGAGTAAGAGGTGCCTGGCTGGCTCAGTTGCTGGAGCATGTGACTCTTGATCTTAGGATCAGGAGTTCAAGCCCCATGTTGGGTATGGAGCCTACTTAATTAAAAAAAAAAAAAAAGGAAAAAAAAAAAGACGAGTAGAGTTTAAGGGATTTCTTTGACAACATCATTCGCATTATAGGGGTCCCAGAAGGAGAGAGAAAAAGGGGCAGAAATCTTATCTGAAGAAATAATAGCTGAAAATTTCCCTAACCTGGGGAAGGAAACAGACATGCAGGTTCAGAAAGCAGAGTTCAAAACAAGATGAACCTAAGGAGAGCCACATCACTACATAAAATAATTAAAATGTCAAGTTTAAGATCAGGGAAAAATTTTAAAGCAGCAAGAAGAGAAGCAAAAAGTTATATACAAGGGAAACTCCATAAGGCTATTGGCTGAATTTTCAGCAAAAATGCTGCAGGCCAGAAAGCAGTGGCATGATATATTCAAAGTCCTGAAAAGGAAAATGAACCCCTCCCGCCCCGCCCAAACCCTACAACCTACCACCAAGGGTACTCTACAGGTAAGATTATCATCCAGAATTGAAGCAGAGACAAAGAGCTTCCCAGACAAAATTAAAGGAGTTCATCACCACTACACCAGCCTTATAAGACATACTTCTAAACAACCAATGGGTCAACAAAGAACTCAAAAAGGAAATAAAAACACAGGAAGACGAATGAAAATGGAAATGCCAATGGTTCAAAATCTATGGGTTGCAGCAAAAGCAATTCTAAGAGGGAAATTTATAGCAATACAGGCTGACCTGTAAACGAGACAGGAAAAATCTCAAACAACCTTACACTTAAACTAGGACAAGAATAACAAACAAAACCCAAGGTTAGCAGAAGAAAAAAAAACTTTTAGAGCAGGAATAAATAGAGACTAAAAATACAGCATAAAAGAGTTGGATCTCTGAAAAGATCATCAAAATTGATAAAGCTTTAGCCATACTCATCAAGAGAGGACTCCAAATCAGAAATGAAAGACATAACAACTGACACCACAGAAAAACAAAAGATTTTAAGAGAAGACTATGAAAAATTACATGCCAACAACTGAACAACCTAGAAGAAATGGGTAATACCTAGAAACATACAATCTTTCAAAACTGAATCAGGAAAGAAAACAGAAAACCTGAACAGCCCAATTAACTCTTAGAGGAATTGAACTGGTAATCAAAAAACTTCCAACAAACAAGATTCAAGGAGTAGATGGCTTCACAGGTGAATTCTATGGAACATTTCAAGATTTCATAACTATTGTCAAACTATTCCAAAAAATAGAGGAAGATACATTCCATTAGGTCAGTGTTACCTTGATACCACAAAAAAGTAAATTACAGGCCAATATCTCTGATTAACATAGATGCAAAAATCCTCAACAAATTATTCAATCAACCAACAATACATTAAAGGGAACATTCACTACAGTCAAGTGGGATTTATTCTAGGGATGCAAGGAAGGTTCAATATTCACAAAACAGTCACTGATACACTACATCACCGAGAGAAAGGATAAAAACCAAATGATCATCTCAACAGATACAGAAAAAGCCTTTGACAAAATCCATTATTCACGATAAAAACTCTCAACAAAGTGGGTTTAGAGGGAACATACCTCAACATAATAAAGGCCGTATTAAAAAAAAAAAACAACCCAAAGCCAACATCATCACAATGGTGAAACACTGAGAGCTTTTCCTCTAAGATCCAAAACAAGACAAGGATGTCCACTGCTGCCTTGCCACTTTTATTCCACATACTACTGGAGGTCCTAGTTGCAGCAATCAGATAAGAACAAGAGATAAAAGGCAAAGAAATTGTTAAAGTAAAACTGCCACTACATGCAGATGACATACTATATATAGAAAAACCTGAAGAGTCCACCAAAAAACTATTAGAATTGATAGTGAGGTCAGTAAAATTTCAGGATATACAATTAATATACAGAAAGTGGTTATAGTTTTAAACATTAACAATTTAGTAGCAGAAAGAGAAATAAAGAAAACAATCCCATTTACCACTGTACCAAAAAGAATGAAATACTTAGGAATAAACAACAAAGGACATGGAAGACCTGCACTCTAGAAAGTATAAAACATTTGTGATAGAAATTAAAAATGACATAAAAAAATGGAAAGAGATACCATGCTAATGGACTGGGAGAACTGATATTGTGAAATGTCCATAGTACTCAAAGCAATCTACAGACTGGACAAAATCCCTATCAAAACACCAACAGCATTTTCACTGAACTACAAATCATCCTAAAATTTGTATGGAACCACAGAAGACCCTGAACAGCCAAAGCACTCTTGAGAACAAAGCTGGCTGTATCAAAATCCTAGATTTCAAAATATAAGCTGTACTAATCAAGAGTATGGTGCTGGCATAAAAATAGACACACAGATCAACAGACCAGAATAGAAAGTCAAGAAAAAAACCCCATGCTTATATGGTCAATTAATCTATAACAAAGGAGGCAAAATATACAAGGGAGAAAGACAGTCTCTTCAACAAATAGTACTGGTAAAACTAGACAGCTACATGTAGAAGAATAAAACTAGACCACTGTCTTACACCACATAGAAATATAAACTCAAAATGATTCAAAACCTAAATGGGATACCTGAAATCATCAAAGTCCTACAAAAACACACAGGCAGCAATCTGTTTGACATCAGCCTTAGCAACATTTTTCTAGGTGTCTCCTCAGGCAAGGGAAACAAAAGCAAAAATAAACTATTGGGACCATACCAAAACAAAAAACTTATGCACAGCAAAGAAAACCATCAACAAAATGAGACGGCAACCTACTGAATGGGAGAAAATACTTGCAAATGATATATCTGATAAGGAGTTAATATCTAAAATATATATAAGAACTTATATAGAACTCAACACCAAATAATCCAATTATAAACTGGGCAGAGGGCCTAAAAAGACATTTTTACAAAAAGACAGATGGCAAACAGACATATAAAATGATGATGAACATCACTAATCATCAGGGAAATGCAAATCAAAATCACAATGACGTATCACCTTATCCTGTCAGGATGGTTAGAATCAAAAGGAAATAAAAAGTGATGGTGAGGATGTGGAAAAAAAGGAACTCTCATGCACTGCTGGTGAGAATGTAAACTAGTGCAGCCATTGTGAAAACAGCATGGAGGTTCCTCAAAAAAACAACCAGAGAAATACTATATATTCCAATTAATTCCACTATTGGGTATTTACCCAAAGAAAACAAAAACACTAATTTAAAAACTATGTATTCCTATGTTTACTGTAGTATTATTTGCAACAGCCAAGATAGGGAAGCAACCCAAGTGTCCATTGATAAATGAATGGATAAAGAAGATGTGGTGTGTGTGTGTGTGTGTGTGTGTGTGTTCCCTATATATATACACACACACACACAATGAAATATTACTCAGCCATAAAAACGGATGAGATATTGCCATTTGCACAACATGAATGGACCCAAAGGGTATTGTGGTAAGTAAAATAAGTCAGAGAAGACAATGATATGATTTCACTTATAAGTGGAATCTAAAAAACAATAAATTCAAGCAGAAACAGACAATAAATACAGAGAACTGATGGTTGCCAGAAGAGGTGTGGTGGGGAGATGGGTAAAATGGATGAATGGGAGTAGAAGATATGGGCTTCCAGTTACAGACTAAGTCATAGGGAAGGTAGTCAATGGTATTGTAATAGCATTGTATGACAACTCACCCATGGTGAGTATAGCATAAGGTACAGACTTGTCAAATTACTATGTTGTATGCCTGAAACTAATGTAAAATTTTGTGTCAGGTATATTTTAATTGAAAAAAAAAAAGTGTGGAATACACAATGGAATATTACTCAGCTATAGAAAAGAATGAGGTATTTCCATTTGCGACAACATGGATGGATCTAGAAGGATTAAGTTAAGTGGAATAAGCCAGACAGAGAAAGACAAATACCGTATCATTTCACATATATGTGGAATCTAAAAAATAAGTGAAATAAATAACCAAAAAAAGAACAGATTCTTAAATACAGAGAACTGGTGGTTGCCACAGAGGAAGTGGATGGAGGGGTTGGGTGATTAAAGGGGGTTAAGAGATACCAGCTTCTAGTTACAAAATAAGTAGTAAGTCACAGAGATAAAAAGAATACAGTCAATAATATTGTAATAACATTGTATGGTGTCAGATGATGACGACACAACGTGGTTAGCACTGTGTAATATATAAAATTATCAAAGCTGTACACGGAAAACACTGTATGTCAATTATACTTCAATATTAAAAATATTAAGGATTACAAGGAAGTATTCATACTTACACAACCAAAACATGGAAATTAGAAGAATCTTAGGAACTGGACCTGGAATTGGCTTTGGAATATAATCTGGGACTTTTTTTTCCCCCACACTGAGTGGTTTAAGTTCAATAAAATGTTTCAAAATTTAGTTCTCTCTTCTGGAATTATTTAACATTAATTTCCTTTCCTGTTTTATGACATGGGTATTTTAAATTAAGTGAATTAAAAAAATTACCATTATTGTAAGATAAAGCATAATGAAAGTTATGATAATCCCAGAGGCTAGTGGATGTTGATGACAAAGACAATGCAAAGATGACACGAAAATTAGCTTGGTATGTGTAATTACTGTAAAAAGTGAAACTGTCCTTTATGCCCTATTCCAGAATATCTTTAAGATAGTGAGTCTGAAAGTGGGAATATAATAATGGTTATACTTAAAATATACCAGCTCCTCATGGACTCAGAAAACATTGGCATTATACATAATTATATTGAATATGGCTACACATTACAGAAATAAATCACTTTCATTTAAAAAAACTTGTATGTTAAAAAATTTATACATAGAATTAAAATCCAGCCAGTTGTTTTCAAAAGGAAAAGACAGTATGACTACATGTACCCTAAGTATGATAATTTAACTATATATAAGAAATATATAGAATTAAGTTCCACTACAAGGACTGATAAACTCCACTCAAGCTTTTAAAGACTGAACTTCCAACTGTAGAAATTAGTACCAAAAACATAATAAAATCTGATATCACAAATAAGGCTAATTGTGGTATCAAAGTTACTCTTAACCTCATGAAAATCTAAGTCACAAAAGATTATTAATAAAACAAGTCAGTAAATGTGAATAATATAATTAAAAAGCAATTTCTAGGAATAAGGGTGATCAAACTATCATTTAGAGAAGTGATATAAAAACCAAAACCAACTGTGGTACAATTCTGAGTGTGCTGAAGGCAAAAAAAAATCAGCATGAGGAATTTTCTTCCCCTAAGCAGAAGTAGATATATTCTGTGCTATATTAGAATGTGTTTATTCTGACAAAGAATGTATTTAATTAGATGCGTATCTGCTTTGGGCCTCATATAAAATGTCCCAAGCCAAACTATTACTCTATTACATTTCTGTGCCAAAAAGAGCAATATATCATTATAAATAATTCTAGGTCAGCAATAAAGGTCATGTGTGAATACAGGTAATTTAAAAAATACTAAGTCCAAAAAATTCTCTTGCCATTAAGTGAACAAGGTGAGAAACCACGAGAAAGTTAGCAGAAATAAAAACAAGGTATATAAACTGAGCACTTACGTATTCGTTATATAAAAAAAATAGCTTCATTACCTTTATACAATTTCAGTTTTATAAAACTGAATTTCAAATGACATGCCAGGACAGAATAGAAAAGTCTTAGTCCAAGTCTTTCTGGAGATGCAAAGCTCCATTACAATTTGATGTCAACCAGAAGAATACATTTTCACAATTATCCTGTCATATGTTTATCCTTAAAATTCCCTGAGAGGACCCTGCACATGGATGACTGCCTCTCCTCTGCGCCTCAAGCTCTATGGTAATTAATTCTCTTCCTCACGGTTTTTCACTTTGTACAGGTCTATTCTCACTTACTCCAACTGTCCCTTATGAGCATTTTATATAAATCAGTTTACAGTTAAGATGTATTAGAATGGTATGTTACTTAAAGGGATTACATTCATATCTGGTAAAACAAAGCCTCCTGTAAAAGTTACACTTAGGGAAAGGCTCTCCTAAGAAAATAACCACTTCATCATGTGTTGTATCATATATTATGCTTAAAGTAACCTTGTATTCAACAATTACTATAAAACTCTACCTCCATGAAAACAAAATGTGGAAAAAATACATACACTGTTGAGAAAGTATAATCCTAAAAAACTTATTCTTGGGAATATTTAATGAAAGTATTCTTGTAAAATGTTGATTTTAAATTAAAGTGAGAATTTACTGGAGATAATTTTACATACCTTGGACTTGAGGGAACCTCCCCAATTTTCATCCACAAACTTCAAGGATAGCACCTGCATAAAGCTACAAAAGGAAAAACAAGAATTTAAAAAACTGGTATAATTTTAAGATTTTATTTATTTTGGAAAGAGAGAGAGAGAGAATCTTTCAAGCAGACTCCACACTGTGAGCCTGATGTGAGGTTCAATCCCACGACTCTGAGATCATGACCTGAGCCAAAATCAAGAGTTGAAAGCTTAACCAACTTTGCCACCCAGGTGCCGCCCTTATAATTTTTAAAATGTACTTATTTCAGTTAAAATAAATATTACAATTAAACAGATAAAGAGAATCAAATGTTCAGAGCTGGAGAGAACTATGTAGTTCCAGTGTGACAGAAGAGGAAATAGAGGCCCATGTATATTAAATGATTGAGGAATTTAAGCTCTACTTGGAAAAAGATTGAAGGAGATGTGGAGAACGGACAATGAATTTGAATAGATAAGATGTCCTTCTAAGTTCTTCACAAAATTCTAAAGATTTCCTATAGTTCTTTAGAATGCTAAATTGAACACAGGTTTGTACTCATCTATCCATCATAGATAAATATCTATGGATATGGCCATGGATATTCTTTCTGGTTGGTTAAAATTAAGCAATCAATGTTTTAAACAAAACAAAACCTCAACACCTTTAAAAATTATAGTATATACTATGTAAAGATATTAAAAACTAGTAAAATATTAGAAAGAATTTTTGTTAAAGATTTATTTATTTGAGAGAGAGGGAGAGAGATCCTGCACATGTGTGTAGGGAGAGGGACAGAGGAAGCCCAAGGTGGGGCTCTATCTCACAAACCATGAGATCATGACATGACGACCTGAGCCAAAACCAAGAATGGACGCTTAACTGACTGAGCCACCGAGGCACCCCTCGTTAGAAAGAATTTAAATGCAAATATTGTCCCTTAATGAAATTCACTTGTAATGAATTAAATGGTAAATACCGCTTTTCTAGCTATATAGAACCTGCACAATTTATAGTAAAAGCTCATTATAAAAAAACTCTAATGCAAAAATTTTATTGCAATGAGTTCAGATGAAATGGATTTAATGGAAAAACATGACTTTTTTTCAGCTGTAGAGCCTGCCCATTCTTTTTGTAGTGACATGGGGATGCTAGGGTTCTAAGAGAAAGCAGGCAATTATAAAAACTTACTATATCCATTTTATTTCTTGCTAGCTTTTACATTTTTATTGTGGGTCTAAGAGCTAAAGATGGATTTTACTTTTTAAGTTCTAAAATAGCATAAATATCCCATGCACTATGCACTATGATTATTTTAAATACTTCGGAAAATATAAAAAAGTACAGAGTAGAAATCAGAAATTTACGGGGCGCCTGGGTGGCTCAGTTGGTTAAGCGACTGCCTTCAGCTCAGGTCATGATCCCAGGGTCCTGGGATCGAGCCCCACATCGGGCTCTCTGCTCAGCCGGAAGCCTGCTTCTTCCTCTCCCACTCCCCCTGCTTGTGTTCCCTCTCATGCTGTCTCTCTCTCTCTCCCTGTCAATTAAATAAATAAATAAAATCTTAAAAAAAAAAAAAGAAATGAGAAATTTACTTTAATTCCATCTATACCCAAGAGATGATATATTTTTTTAAAACATTTTGGAGATTCTGAACTAGATCAATAGTTTTTAAATTTTTGAGGATCACAGATACTTTTGAGAATCTGATGAACTTTTGCTTTGAGCTATTCATGGCTCTCTAAAACCACTAATGGATTTCAGATTAAGAACTCTGATGATCTCCAAAGATTCTCTGCAGCATTATAATTTGATATTAGGGGGATCTAATTTTTTTAGTTAATCTTGTTAGACAAGACCCCAGAATATCTTTAAAAATATCAGCGCATATTACCAATAAGGTCATGAAAAGATGTTCAACATCACTAATCATTAGGGAAAAGCAAATCAAAACCACAATGAGCTACCATTTCACACTAGATAGGATGGCTATTATTAAAAACAACACAGAAAACCAGTGGTGGTGAAGATGTGGAAAAATTAGAACCCCTGGGCACTGTTGTTGGTAATATAAAGTGGTACAGCCACCACAGAAAATAAAAAGGTGGTTCCTTAAAAAATTAAAAATAGAATTATATGATTCAGCAATTCCACTTTTCAGCCCGAAGTTAGAAGCAGCCCAAATGTCTATTGACAAATGGATAAACAAAATGTGATATACTCAGTCTTAAAAAGAGAAAATTATGACACATGCTATAACATGGATGAATCTTGCAGACAGTAGGCTAAGTTAAATAAAGCAATTACAAAAGGATAAGTACTGTATGATTCCACTTTTATGAGGTACTCAGAGCAGTCAAGTTGAGAGACAGAAAGTAGAATGGTGGTTGCCAGGGGCTGGGGGAAGGAAGGATAGGAGCTACTGTATATTGAGAATGGAGTTTCAGTTTAGGAAGATGAAAAAGTTCTGGAGATACATGTACACTTAAAGATAGTTAAAATGGTGAAGTTTATGTTATATATATATTACCAGAATTAAGAAAGTTAAAAAAGTAGTAAGGCCAGTTAAAATTTGGTTATTAGATTTAGCTTTTATTTGTAAGTCTGTGATCCCTTGGAAACTCTAAGTGGTGATTCCATTACCTTACATAATAGCACTTCTCTACACCACTGTTTCCCAATAGTCTCCATATCATGACACGTGGAAAATGGCTAACAACTTCATGGAGCAATGGGGTAAGAGGAGGCTGCTTATAACTGGAGATGACTAGCTTGGTGGGCCCTGTGCATCCCAGTCCCTATTTGGCTATCTCAAGGACTCAAGGATTCTGCATCCCAGCAGACTTGTGAGGCATTCATGGAAAGCACTTCTCCGTACCACAAAACAACTGGTTAAAAATACTAGAAACATGTTCTTTAATAAATAGGCAGCTCAGATGTGACTTTGTCCAGGAAAACGTTTGTTGATTTCCTATCCTGCAGGTACTTTTTGCAAAATTCTTTTTTTTTTTTTTTTTTTAAGATTTTACTTGACAGAGACAAAGAGTGAGCACACACATGCATGCATAAGCAGGGGGGAGCAGCAGAGGGAGAGGGAGAGGCATGCTCTCCACTGAGCAGGGAGCCCGATGCGGGGCTTAATCCCCAGGACCCCTGGATCATGACCTGAGTCAAAGGCAGACTCTTAACCGACTGAGCCACCCAGGTACCCCAGAATTCTGTTCTTATAATGTACTATAAATATTCTATAACTTAACTGTGGAAAAGAAATGTCTTATTTATCATAACTACCTCCAGAACTAGACACAACAAAGCTTCTCAATGTATGTATGTTGAATGAAGAGAATTATTCATTTAACAGAATTAATTACCTCTTTTTTCATTACATAACTTTAAAAATATTTTGAGTTTCTTTGACATACTTGTAGAGTACGTTGTGCTTAGTTTCACTTTAGGGTAAACAAAAAGAAAATTTATCTCAGAGCTGCCTAACATTATTAATACCAAATTCTAAAAGCATTAGTTTTTTTTAAAGATTTTATTTATTTGACAGAGAGAGAGAGAGAGAAAGAGAGAGAGCACGAGCAGGCAGAGGGAGAGGGAGAAGCAAGCTCCCTGCTGAGCAGAGCCCTACCAGAGGGCCCGACATGGGGCTCGATCCCAGGACCCTGGGATCAACTGAGCCACCCAGGTTCCCCTAAAAGCATTAATTTGTGATGCTAGTTGGCATTTTACTTATGAATTTGTGGTGTTCATAGAAAAACACTGGTTTTTCATGGTGAATAAGTAATTGAAATTAACTACAAATTATGATACGTTTTCAGTGACATAATCATAAGCATCTTTGGCATCACACAAATTCACATAAGAAAATATACGCCACTTATAACAGGAATTCTCTAGGGCACAAAGGATGAAAGGATTTAAAAAGGTTAAACTTGTAATTCCTTGACTTTCCCCCTTAGCATCTGGACTTTTTAAAGTAACATCACTGGCATAGAAAAAATGCTGACCTTCAACATTTCTGGAAAACTACCCAATGGAAGAGAAATCAAAAAAGTTAGGTAACTTTTATACAGCAAGCTTATTTTTTAAATACCAAGTTGGTAGCCCTCTTTTTTGTAGGCCTCAAGAAGCTCATTTGTATAGACAATCTATCTCTAGACACTAGTAGGTCCTTATTCCATTATTTATTATACTGACCAAATAATTTAAATGGAAACACATGAAAACCTTTAGAAAAATATAAAAATAACATGCAAAATTGCATTTTCTCCCTTGGGAGTCCACACTTATTTCCACATAAGTTATGATTAATAGGTTTTCCTAAACTTTCTAAACCATCCTCCCAATGGAAAGCAAAAAATAAACTACTTCAGCTCTGTAACTGATTTGCCTTATTAGTAACATGACTTTTGAATCCCCTAATTTCCATCTCATTTAAAAATAAGTGGTTTTTTAAAACTGAATTATAATTAACATAGTGTTATATTAGTTTCAGGTGTACAGTACAGTGATTCAATTCTATACATTACTCAGTGCCCATCAAGATAAGTGTATTCTTAATCCCCTTTATTTATTTCAGCCATCCCTCTACCCACCTTCACCCTCTGATGGCCACCAGTTTGTTCTCTGTATTTAAGTCTGTTTGTTTTTCTTTGTTCATTCATTTTTTCTTAAATTCCACATGAGTGAAATAATATGGTATTTGTCTTTCTCTAACTTCTTTCACTTAGTATTATATCCTCTAGATCCATCCATGTTGTAGTGAGTGGCAAGATTTCATTTTTTATGGTTGGGTAATATTCCACTGTGTGTGCGCGCAAAAGTGCATGCCTGTGTGTATACATACACCACATCTTTATCCATTCACCTATCGATGGACACTTGGGTTGCTTCCATATCTGGGCTATTGTAGATAATGCTGCAATAAACACAGGGATGCGTATATCTCTTTGAGTTAGTGTTTTCATTTTCTTTGGGTAAATACCCAGTAGTGGAATTACTGGATCATATGGTAATTCTTTCTAAAGTTTGAGGGAAATTTCATACTGTTTTCCACAGTGGCTACACCAATTTGTATTCCTACCACCAGTGCATGAGCGCTCCTTTTTCTCCATGTATTTGCCAACACTTGTTATTTCCAACAAGAGGGTATAAAAATTGTAAGTATCTATGCACCCAACATAGGAGCACCTAATCCATAAAGCAATTATTAATAGACAAAGGAAGAAATTTATGGTAACACAGTAATAGTAAGGGACTTTTTTTTTTTTAAAGATTTTATTTATTTATTTGACAGAGAGAGACATAGTGAGAGAGGGAACACAAGCAGGGGGAGTGGGAGAGGGAGAAGCAGGCTTCCCGTGGTGCAAGGAGCCCGATGTGGGGCTCGATCCCAGGACCCTGGGATCATGACCTGAGCCGAAGGTAGACGCCTAACGACTGAGCCACCCAGGTGCCCCGGTAAGGGACCTTAATACCAACTTACATCAATGGACAGATCATCTAGACAGAAAATCAACAAGGAAACAGTGGCTATGAATGACACATTAGACCACGTGGGCCTGACAGGTGTATTCAGAACATTCCACTCAGAGGAATATGTTTTTCTTTTTTTTTTTTAATTAAAGATTTTATTTGAGAGTGTACGTGAGGGGCAGGGGCAGAGGGAGAAGGAGAGAGAATTCTAAGCAGATTCTGTGCAAGAGCCAAACCCTATGTGCGGCTGATTTACATGACCTCGAGATCACTACCTGAGCCAAAATCAAGAGTCAGATGCTTACCCAACTGAGCTATCCAGGCGCCCCTACACATTCTCTTCAAGTGCACATGGAACATTCTCCAGAAAAGATTACATGTTAGGCCACAAACAAGTCCAAATACATTTGAAAAGACTGAAATTGTATCATGCATCTTTTCTGACCACAATGGTATGAAAATCATTCAAGAAAAAATCTGGAAAGAACACAAATACATGGAGGCTAAATAACAACATGCTACTAAACAATGAATGGATCTACTAAGAAATCAAAGAAGATATCGAAAGATACATGGAGACAATGAAAACACAATGATCCAAAATTCTTGGGATACACTTAAACCTAAAGGAGACAGAAAAAGAAGAAACACAGCCCAAAGACAGTAGGAGGGAGGAAATCATACAATTTAGAGCAGAAATAAATACACGGAGACTAGAAACCCAATAGGACAGATCACTGAAACCAGGAGCTGGTTCTTTGAAAAGATGAACAAAACTGGTAAATCCTTAGCCAGACTCATCAAAAAAAAAAGAGTGAGAGAGAGAGAGAGGACTCAAAATCAGAAATGGAGGAGAAATAACACCATAGACATACAAAGGATTATAGAAATTATGAAAAATTATATGCCAACAAATTGGACAATCAAGAAATGGATAAATTTCTTGAAATATATAACCTTTCAAAACTGAATCAGTAAGAAATAGAAAATTTGAACAGACCAATTACTAGCAATGAAATTGAATCAGTATTCAAAAAACTCCCAAAAAACAAGTCCAGGACCAGATGGCTTTACAGATGTATTCTACCAAACATTTAAAGAATTAATACCTATTCCTCTCAAACTATTCCAAAAAACAGAAGAGGAAGGAAACCTTCCAAATTCGTTCAACGAGACTAGCATTACCCTGATACCAAAACCAGATAAAGACACTACAAAAAGGAAAACTAGAGGCCACTATCTCTGATGACCGTGGATGCAAAAATCCTCAAGATATTAGCAAACTGAATCCAACAATACATTAAAAAAATTATTCACCATGATCAAGAGGGATGTATTCCAGGAATGCAAAGGTGATCTGATATTCACAAATCAATCAATGTGATCCACCACATTCACAAAATGAAGGATAAAAACCATATTATCTTCTCAATATGCAAAAAAAGCATTTGACAAAGTACAACATTCATTCATGATAAAAACTCTAATAGGCAGACTTAGAGGAAACATACCTTAGGCCATGTATAATAATTTTTTCCCTCTCATACAAACCTGACCAACCTCTTGTTTTAAATTTTTAGGGCTAATGAGGTTTTTATATATAGCCAACAGCCAAAATCTTAATTTTGTGGTGTTAACTTGCTGTAATTAAAGTAAAACCCTGTGGCTACAAAATGGTTCAGATTAACAGGCAAGACAAAACAAAACAGGTCTATGCAGTTTCTTACCAGATAACTAGATTACAAAATAAGTTGATTTAGAACACTGAACAAAGGTGACACTTTTGAGTCATGTAAATTTTCCGAATTAAAAAAAAAAGGCACTGCATCTGTTAACTTTTACTGTGCCTTCATACCACCACCACAAATCTGTAAACTTGCTCCATGTCAGGCCAATTAAATTAGGATACTTGGGGATAAGATCCAGGTATCAGTACTTTAATTACCATTACTGCTTTTAAAGGTACCCAAGTGATTGTAATGAACAGCCAGGGATGAGAATTACTGCCTTGGACTATACTCAAGTATTAATAAGGCAAATATTGCAAAACGAACAAACAGTAGGCTTTTGCTCAAGAGACTAACCAATTCTAAAAGATAAACCAAGTAAGCATTGACTAGAGCAAGACAAATGCTGTAATATTGTTTACTTCCCTTATGAAACATTGCTTACAACCATATACTCTTATTTTCGAAATCCTCTTTTATTTAAAGGCAAAACTTTAACATTAATAAAATTCAGTACTATCAGAAAAAATTGAAAAAACTTTGAATATTAAGTAGCAATATGAAGAAAATGCTCTAATGTTAGGTGAACAAAAGGAAAAATTTTAACTGTTGAATAGAATTCAGATATGGGGGGGGTAACTATTTTATAGGTCTACTGAAGGCTTGCCCTTAAATGTAGGGATTTAAAAATAAGGAAGTATGGCTAGAACATGACAAAAGCAGAATATTACATTATTTAGAGCTCTTAAATAGAAACAATTATGATGCACTCAAATATATAAGTGAGCCATTCTTCCAACCATTAATTGCATCCAGTGAAATTTCTTAAAACCAACATTACTCCTTTTTTATAGTAGAAAAATACATCATGCAGAAGCTATTTTTTGCAAAATTTGGCAAGTTAATTCTTAGGGAAAATGTTTTCAACCAAAATTGTTTATTTAGTAATCTGCTAATGTCTTAAATTTTAATTCATTATTCATCATCAAATCATTCCCATCTTTTTGGGGGTGCCTGGGTGGCTCAGTTGGTTAAGCAACTGCCTTCAGCTCAGGTCATGATCCTAGGGTTCTGGGATAGAGTTCCGTGTCAGGCTCCCTGCTCAGGGGGGAGCTTGCTTCTCCCTCTCCAGCTCCCCTCCTGCTGTGCTCTCTGTGTCTCTCTGTCAAATAAATAAAATCTTAAAAAAAAAATAATTCCCATATTTTAAAATATTTTTTAAAGTGCATAGAGTGCTAGAAGCAACAAGCTACAATTACAGATGGACAATTAGGGCACTAAATTTTTTGAGATCTAGTAGTAAAGGTTTTGTCAAGATTTCACTTCAAGTCACTGAAGCAGCAGATGTGTAAGGCATTTGGTTTATCTGTTGACACTTCCATATACTTCGACTAATGGCATTCTTTAAAAGGAACAATGAATGAATATGGAGGATTAGGGAAATAAGTTCAGCTTTACAATTTTAGCAAACGAAGCTGGTAAATATAATTCTCTAATATTATATCCTTGAGATTACACTATTTTTAAGGTGCTTTCTAATGAACTCTGAAAAAACAAAGGAACGACTGTCTAAGGAAGCTTAGTTTAAAGCTTATTCTACTACATTATTAAAGTGCTCTTTAGTTTTGTATTTTGTATCTTTAGTTTCTGCCTTGAGATTGAGAAAGCTACTGAACAAGCAAGGTAACATCTACCTTAATTTAAATTAAGTTCTGAGAAAGTAAGAATACACTGGGGGAATCTGTCATTAAGATACAATCACTGTTCCATTAAAAAGCTCATTGAAAATGTATTAAAATAAAGTACAACAAAATGAAACAAAAACCAAGAAATAAAATGTTTCTTTGACATCACCACATTCTAAATTAGACAATTCCAACTATGAAATCTGAGGGAAAACAGAACAAGGTTTCTTCCAATATTGTGACGAATAATAGAATTTGTTCATGTACCTAAAACAAAGAGAATTTCATAACCAAGACTTAGGACTGTAATGATTAGACTTTCACCTGAAAACAAATACACCCACAGATACACCCCCCTCCTCATCTATAGTTACTGGTGTGAATAATCCAGGATCATCACCTGGGAACAATGCATTCAATTCTACTGATATTTAGGAAATATCATAGAATGAAAGGAAATAACCTGACACATCACCACTATATTTCCTGAAGTCAAAACATCCAAAGAGTTGGTAAAAATGACCCTGAACTTGAGTATTTTTTTTCCCCTAAAGATTTTATCTACTTATTTGAGAGAGAGAGAGAGAGAGAGAGAGAGAGATCATAAGTAGGCACAGTGGCAGGCAGAGGCAGAGGGAGAAGCAGGCTCCCCACTGAGCAGAGAGCCCAATGTGGTCTTCATCCCAGAACCCTGGAGTCATGACCCGAGCCAAAGGTAGATGCTCAACCGACTGAGCATCTAAGTAGTTTTAAAATAAAACCAATTAGCCCCTTGGTAGTAAGTAAAAATATTTTAGAAAATGGCAAAGTATTTAGTGTATGGTACTCAATAAAAATTCAATGTCTTTTTGCTCCTAAATGTTTGAAAAATACAACCCATTTTCCTCTTAACTTGAAAAACTGAGATCCAGACAAACTATGGTTCAACACCCAAATATTCAATAGCCTCAAAAACAGACCATAGGGTGCTATTATATGGCAGCAAAAGCTGCTTTTCAAACGAGAATTCAGTTCTATTAGTGTTATTATCATACCAATACTGAACATCATTATTTGTCACAAAATGGGCAGTTATGATTATCTTTAAGAAGGTTGCAAATATCTGAAATAAAAAACAAAACCACCAGCACAAATTACATTATGGTTGCTCTCTATTAAAACTAAAGAGGGTAAGCACCTAATATATACTAAGATACAAAAATAAAGCTATAATAACCCAAAAGCTTAAATTTCTTTTTTTTTTAAAGATTTTTTTTATTTATTTGAGAGAGAGAGAATGAGAGAGCAAACACATGAGAGGGGGGAGGGTCAGAGGGAGAAGCAGACTCCCTGCCGAGCAGGGAGCCCAATGCGGGACTCGATCCAGGGACTCCAGGATCATGACCTGAGCCGAAGGCAGTCGCTTAACCAACTGAGCCACCCAGGCGCCCAAAAGCTTAAATTTCTTAAATATTAAGAGTGTCAATATGAAAGTAGAACAAAAGACACTAGGCTGTTCCACACATTTTTATTTTTTGCCCATTTTTTGACAAGCACACTATCAATTTTAGAATACATTACGGTACCCAGATAAGCTTTTAACACTTAATTCTTCAAAAGGAAAACTGAAAAGGCAGTTTGTACCAAAGGGGTATGCTTTTATGAAAAGTTATCCTCCTTAATGCCCCTTCTCCCATCCCCCACTGTTGCATTAAGGGGCTACCTTGTAACTAGTTGAAGTCTCCTGTAACCTTCTTTCGTTGAGGCTACTAGTTTCTCAAACATCTTTACTCACCCCTTCCAACCAGTAAATTGATAAATCCTGAAGGTTTTATTGCCTAAATCCGTCTGCTCCTTCTCTATTTTTACTACCAATATGTTGGCTTAAGCCCTTTTATCTTGCCTCTGGAAAACGGCAATATAAGTTATTTTTCTGGCAACAGTATTCCCCTCTGTCCTATCAACTATCCCTCATACTGACAAAATTCATTGAAATACAAATCTGATGCCAGTTCATTGTTTATAATTTTTTAATTTTGTTCCCTGCCTACAGAATAGAGTCCAAACTTCTTATCAAGACACACAGGTCCTACCTTCCTAACCAGCATCATTTCTCATCATAACCAAGCTATCTGATTTATCTAACACGGCCATCTTTTTCATGACTTTGCCTTTTTGCTAACTTTTCCTTCTGCCAGAGAGAACTTTCTCCTAATTATTTTCCAAGTTAGCATAAACAGCAACTTCTATATAAGCAAGTGGTGATATTTACCCCAACTGTCAAAAGGTGGTTATGTCCCTCCTTCTGTGTGCTTTCATAGCACCTGAGTATATTTTATTTACAGCCTACTTCTCACTGAATTCTTTTTCTTTTTTTTTTTTTAAAGATCCCATTCATTCATCTGAGAGAGAGAGAGCGAGCATACGAGAGGGGGGAGGGTCAGAGGGAGAAGCAGACTCCCCGCCGAGCAGGGAGCCCGACGTGGGACTCGATCCCGGGACTCCAGGATCATGACCCGAGCCGAAGGCAGTCGCCCAACCAACTGAGCCACCCAGGCGCCCCTCACTGAATTCTTTAAAGAAACCAATGCATCTGGAAATAATAAAGAAACTGTACAGAAGGGTATAAAAGAAGTAAAAACTTTCCTCTGCCTCCCACTCAATAATTTTTGAACTGTTTTTAGTTCTTCTGTTGGTCACTTTCATTGTGATTAATGTGGTTGTATCTATGGGTCTGAATACATCAACTTTAAGAGATTTATTGATTCTGTCCTCTTTTCAACTTTTATTTTATTTCTAACTCTTTTAGTGGGTACCTTCCTAACACTGGATATTATGTTTTAGCCTAATAAAATATCCTGCCAACTGTATTCTAGTTCCATGCCCGTTTCTTCTACTGGACTCCTTGAGGACAGTGACTATTGTCTTACTTTGACATTCTAGAAGCCTATAACAAGAAGAAATATTTAGTATATAAACGAAGTTTATTTTGACTCTTAGGTAGGTATGTCTAGGAAATATAATTGTAAGGCAGCCTGGACCATGAATTACTTTAAGGGTTTATTTCCTTTTTAAATATTGTAATCTGCAAATGTGATAAAATGTTTTAATATGCTTAGCTAGAACCTTGATCCTAATTTGTAAATACCTAAAAAAAACCTGATATTTAAGACAGATAAATGCTACATTTAGAAAATATTAAAAAATTAAATATTACCAATTCAATTAAATAACTACATAAAATATTTTAAGACTTCTGTTACATAAATATGATACATATATTTATAACCATTTACTAGCTGAATGACTTTAGGTAAGATCTCTATGTCTTAGACTCAACTATAAAATGGGGATAATAATGGTACTTACCGCAGGGTTGTGAAGATTATATAAATTAACTCAGATAAAGGAATAGCACCCTTCATATAATAACTTAACAAATGTTAGTGGCTATTTTAAGTAAATATTTGTGTTGCTATGTAGGAGTCTTAAGTGATTCTTTCAGTGAATTAGAACTGTTGCCAAACATTATTCACATCTTTAAAAAAAGCTTCTTAGTGAAGAATGTTTTATATTATAATTAGAATAATCTGCTGAAGACTTATATTTGTTTCCTTTGAAGAAATCAGCTCATGTATTGATGCTATAGACATTACTACAAAAGTGAAGCTATTTTAAGCAACTGTGAAATTTCTTTAGTGACTACAATTTCACGCACAGTTAGCTTAACCTCCATTTCATCCTTCTAAGTTTTACACTCCAGTAGCATCTCTACCAGTAGTAGATAGGCTAAAGCTTAATACATGCCACTTTCTTGAATAATGCTGCTTAAGCTGACTTCTAAATTACTCTGAAATTGGCTACAGATTTTCCATGTAAATTGAATAGAACTAAATGTTTTGATGTTCTTTTACTTAAATTATGAAATGCTATGTGACTTATTTAAAATGTTTGGGCCTTAAATAAGCCAAATTTAATATACCCTCAAAAAACACCAAGTAATGGGAGTCATTAAAGTCTATGGTACACTGAAAAATAAAGATTAAATAATTTAAAATAAAAACTAGTGGTGGAATTGTGTTAACTATAAATGCAAAAGGGACCTTCAAAGAGTCAGACTGGTGTTTTATATTTAACTCACTCATTTTCTTCCAGTAAAGTCTGTGAAGTAGGTATTCACATTTTCAAGATAAGAGACAGAATAGAGGTTTAAAAACTTGGGGCTCTAAGGTGCCTGGGTGGCTCAGTTGGTTACGCGTCTGCCTTTGGCTTAGGTCATGATCCCAGGGTCCTGGGATCGAGTCCTGCTTTTGGCTCCCTGCTCAGTAGTGGGGCCTGCTTCTCCCTCTCCCTATCCCACCCATTTGTGCTCTCTCAAATAAATAAAATCTTTTAAAAAAATAAATTAAAACTTGGGAATCTGGAGTCAAACAGACTTGAGATGAAGCCAGGTTATGGCACCCAATTGCTTGGGTAACTTTGGATAGATTAACACCCTAGTTTCCTCTTCTGTTAAATAGGGATAGTAGTATTACATTATAGAGTTGTTGTGAGGATTAAATAATGTAGGTAAGATACTTTAGCATATAACCAAGGTACAATAAACACTGAAAGGTGAGCTAGTGTAATTACTACAACAAAACTGAAGATTCCAAAGTAATTTGCTAACTCAAAGTCACAAAACTAGTAGCTAAGACAATAATTTAACTCTTTCAAAAACTTTTATAAACAGAGAGAAGGGGATAAACTTTTTTTTTTTTTTTTTTTAAGATTTTATTTATTTATTTGAGAGAGAGAATGAGAGACAGAGAGCATGAGAGGGAGGAGGGTCAGAGGGAGAAGCAGACTCCCTGCCGAGCAGGGAGCCCGATGCGGGACTCGATCCCGGCACTCCAGGATCACGACCTGAGCCGAAGGCAGTCGCCCAACCAACTGAGCCACCCAGGCGCCCGAGAAGGGGATAAACTTCTAATAAACTATACATGTATTAATATTTCCTCTCTACTGTCTCTGGCTTGCTGGGAGTGCATGTAAATGTGAAGGAAGAGTATTACACATAGAAAATGGGAATGCATCTATATGCTATATAAAGTGGGACAATTAGCATTAGTCTAATTCCAATTAAGTAATGGAATGGGAAGTGGAAGGGATCTAACTACATTCTTAAAATTATTTTATGCACTATGTAGGTCCATTTATTTAAATCTAGTGTAATACAATCATTACCAAATATAAATATTTTTTAATTTTTAATATTATCTGAGTAGTATATCTTTAAGTGAAAATAAAAGCCCTTTATCAAATACGTGAACTGTTGAGCTATTTTCCAGAACCAGTAATGGTATAATTTGGTGATCTGCAGCCTAGGCTTCTACTTGTATTCTGTGAATGAGACCAAGATGTTCCAAAATTCAAATCAAAAAATAAAAAATAAATCACTTTTAAGTGATTTCTCTTCCAAAATTTTCTTAAACCTTTGAAACCTGTTACTATGTATTAGATTAAAAGTATAAGCAGCAGAGGAATGTCAGTAGGAAAATAATTGTAATTAGTCTGACAACTTGTTTTCACGAAGTGATCATTTTTATATTACAAACATAATTTAATTTACTGTTATTTCTGCTTTCAAAGAAAATCATAGCTTCAAACCGATGTGTCATCTGAAAAAGTTTGAAAACCAATAATATTTTATTCTAAATTTACTTTTTTAATTTTATTTTTTTTAAAAGATTTTATTTAATTTGACAGAGAGAGAGCGAGAGAGAGCGAGCGAGAGCGTGTGAGAGAGCACAAGCAGGGGGAGCGGCAGGCAGAGGGAGAAGCAGGTTCCCCCCGAGCAGGGAGCCCGATGTGGGGCTCGATCCCAGGAGCCCGGGATCATGACTTGAGCCGAAGGCAGACGCTTAACCTGCTGAGCCACCTAGGCGCCCCCTAAATTGACTTTAAAAAAGGGTCTCATTTAATTTCTGGAATAGGTTTGTCCTAAGACAAAGCTCCACTTTATCAATGGTTTGTTGTTTTTTTTGTTTTTTTGAGATTGAGGGCACTTGTGGGTGGGGGTGGGTAGGAGGGGGAGAGGGAGAGAGAATCTTAAACAGGCTCCATGCTCGACACAAGTCCAATGAGGGGCTCAATCTTACAACCCTGAGATCATGACCTGAGCCAAAATCAAGAGTCAGATGCTTAACCAACTGAGCCACCCAGGTGCCCTGGTTTTGAAAATTTTTTTTAGTAAAATCCTTTCTTTCCAAATGAAGTTTTCATATGCATTTAAAAATGATCAGAATGCTACATATTTTTAAAATTCATTTTTATAGTATTCTTATTAAAATATGTCAATCAGCAGGACTAAAAAATTTGAAATCAGGGTTATGTCTGGCATAATTTATTTCTGTATTTTGTTCCACATAAACAAGCAGTTGCAAACGGTGAAAAGTTTTCATACTACTAATTCTGTTATCCTATTTCTTCTTGTTCTTCTTGATTCAATTGATTTAGGAGCTCGAAAGCAGAGTAACAGAAAATTTTGTTCCAAATTTTTAAGACTGGCAAGTGTAATAGTTCATGTTATATCTCATCTATTTTTTTAAATCCTAATTTGCCAAGAGCAATTATTATTATGCTATTCTCAGAGTCCTCCGAATTTTTTGTGTTTTTAATCAGCAAATCAGATACCACCACCAGCCCCAACTATTCACCTAGGATTTATTATACACCAGGGACTATTCTAAGCAGTGTACATGTATTAACTCGTTTAATCCTCATAACCACCCTATAAGATAGTAACTATTATTACTCCAATTTATAAGTAAGGAAATAGACACAGAGTGATCAAGTAATTTGTCCAAGACTGTCAGCTGAGTAAAGACTTTTTTTTTTTTTTTTTTTTAACATTTATTCATTTGAGAGAACAAGAGAGAGCGCGAGCACAACGAGTGAGGGGGGAGAGGCAGAGGGAGAAGCTGACTCCCCCACTGAGCATGGAGCCTGACATGGCGCTAGATCTCAGGACCATGACCTGAGCCAAAGGAAGCCCCTTAACCATCTGAGCCACGCAGGCGCCCCAAGACTTTCTGAACCTAGTTTGGTTCCAGAGCCTGTGCTCTTAACCACTACTCTAAATTCCCTCCTGATATAATCAAGACTGAATGAACAGCAAATTAAGTTGAAATCATTTGCTTATTGGTTCATATTTTTGACTAATTCAGCTAAGTCAATTTTTTTCTCTCCGAAGGTACTCTGGTTTCACCACTAGCTAAACCTTCAGAATGATAGCTCACAGATAAGGCAGGTATAAATGGGAAAGAATAGGAAGTACTAAAAACCAACTAAATAACTGATAATTAAATAATTTTAAAAAATATTTAGAAAGAAAAAGGAAAGCAGTGGGACTACAAGGATCTTGATGAACCAAGATCTTAAAGAGAACAGGTGCTAGCTAAAGAAACAGGAGCAAACAATTAAGGAAAAATACAAAAGTCCTATAACTATGTCCAGAAGAAGTTGAAATCATTAAGATATGAAAACCTTAAATGAATGAGGAGACAGGAAAAAAGCACCAACCTGCCTTAATCAAGTTCAAATTCACAGAACTGGAAAGATTATAAAAAGAGGAGAAAAATAACCCATCTATTGAAATACTACATTTAATCTTATAAATCTTGGATAATAGAAGTTAAAAAAAAATCTTAATAGAAAAAAATATCTGATTTATGCTTATCCCCAGGAAAATTCCAGGAAACTTTTAATCTGATAGTGGTGTACTGTTTGCAAAAATACCTATTAAGGTTAGCAGTCAGACCTCAATCTCAAAATGTGTGTTAAAAAATTAACTTCTCTTTTTAGACCTATTTGGGATGCTTGCAATATCTTTATAAATAAAATATACAAATGAGAGATCTATACTTAGATGAACAGTTGTAACAAAGTGTTATTGATAACTGCCAACATAAAGACAAATCTTATTTTTATATTCAGCATAAGTGAAATATATGAAAAAGGTCTTTCACAAGTGTCTACAAAGTTCAAGTATATTTTCAACATATATATTTTTAAATTATCTTTTCTGTCTACCGGTAGTTGATCAGTTACTCCCTGGCCTACAAATTTCCACTGGTTCCCATTCCCTCAAGATAAAACCCAGACGTCTTAGCATGGCTTCTGAGACTCATGATGTCCTTGTTCCTGCTTTTATCTCTAGACTCCTCCCTTGCCATCTTGCACTCTGGGTCCCAGTCTTCTGTATCCAGAGATTCCATTTTGATTCCCTTTTCTTCTACTCACCTGGGTACATTTTCTGTCAATTCTCAACCCAAATCTTAACTCTTCAAAGCTTTGTTCCCTCTTCCCCTAGCAAACCACACCTATCACTCTAGGCTTATTTGCCTGCTTACTGGTCTATCTCCCCATTAGACTATAAGCTCCTCGAGGGTAGGGACTGCCCTTCAATTTTTTTTTTTTTAAAGACTGTATTTATTTATTTATTTAGAGAGAGTGAGCAGGGGGAGAGGAGGGGAAGAGGGAGAGAGAGAATCTCAAGCCAACTCTGCACTGAGCGTGGAGCCATGCAGGGCTTGATCTCACGACCCTGAGATCATGACCTGAGCTAAAATCAAGAGCTGGATGCTTAGCCGACTGAGCCACCCAGGTGCCCCAATGCCCTTCAATTTTTGTATCAGCAATGCCTAGCTTGGTGCCTGGTATATAGAAAGCACTCAAAAAAGGTTTAATGAAAAAAAAAGATCACCTTTTCCAACTTACTCTTAGTAAAAACAGCCTCATTCAAGGACAAAAACTTATGAAATACTATATGCTGAAGGCCAGGGATTCAGAAAGAAACTGTCCTAGACTTCAAAGAGCATAATTTTATGGGATGAGAAAGAAAAGCAAAACAATAGATACAGTATAGTGAAGGTAAGTGCATATCAAGGTATCCTCAGTGCTTTGGGAATACAGAGGTGTAGCTAACATAACCTGGGAGTGCTAGTGGTGGAGAGGTAAGGGAGCTGAAATTAGGGAAGCCTTCCCAGAAGGGTGGACACTTGAACTAAATCTTTAAAGACAGCTTAAGTAGAAGTTATTTACTCTAGTCATTGGTTGGGGGGGGGGGGGGAGTGACAGTTATCTATGGGATTGCTTACCTAATATCTGCTCTTTAGTGCTTCATCTCTCTGTACCCCAGGGCAACACTCCACATAGCTGCTGTGGCAGCCAATGGGCCTTATATTATTCTCTACCTTAGCTAACAACTGGTAGTGATCTAACTTGAGCTAGTAACAATCCCTGCCTAAAATATCTCAAAAATAGTCAACGAGAAAGAATTAATCCTTTTCTCATGGGAAAAGCTAAAAGATACAACACTCAGAAACTGGCAGTTACTATGCTGTCCCACCACAAGGAACAAGTCAGTCAGTAGTAGAAAAGAAATGGTCCCTTCCCTTCCATCTTAAGATTCTATACATTAAGCTGAAGTTACTCATGCTAACCGTATAAAATACCAACTGTATAAAAATAGCACCAAGATTTAAATATTTAAATTTAAATATTTTTTCTTTCATTACATTTTTTACATTTTTTCTTCAAATTACAAATTATTACGCTCTTTACAATTAAGCCAACATCCTAATGTTTATAAATGGTACCTAGATACATAGTTATGAGCAAAACTAGTAGTAAAATAACTTATCAAAAAATCTCATTCTAGCTAGTATTTGTGATGCTTACTAGTAGGTCCTTTATGAACAGAATGGGTGGGGGAGAATGAGACCCAGTAAAAATAATGGAGCATATATTTACAGAATAAGAGATTTCAAAGACATTTTCTGCTATTTTTTTTTTTTTAAGATTTTATTCATTTATTTGACAGAGAGAGCGAGAGAACACAAGCAGGGGAAACAGTAGAGGGAGAGGGAGAAGCAGGCCCCCTGCCAAGCAGGGAGCCTGATGCAGGGCTCGATCCCAGGACCCCGGGATCATGACCTGAGCTGAAGGCAGACAGTTAACCATCTGAGCCACCCAGGTGCTTTTTTTTTTTTTTTAAAGCAAATTTTATGCTTCTGGCTATCAAAGACTAAATTCAGTCTGTTAAATGAGTAAGCATTACTAAAAATGATTAGCCTCATCTCTGGAGAGGCCTATAAACCAAGCAAGAACCAAAATGAGTGATTCTGGTTACACTTTTTTATTATATATAAATTGCTAAAACACTCCTGTATATAATTTTCTTTTCTAAAGAATTTATATTCACGATGATTTACACACACACACACACACACACATATATATACACAGAGACATGTTTAAGTACTTTTAATGTTTTTAATGTAAGGCACTAGTCTACATATTGCAGATTTTTACTTTTATTAAACTAACCCTAAATTAAACTATGATTTCAAAATTAAGCCTTAAGCCAGGGCTGAAACAGAAAAAAATATTGTATATAATATTACATATGATCATGTACCAATAATCTAGAGAGCAGTACTGAAGTACTACTGAAGTACTGCTTCTATACCTGAATGTGGTTTGCATCTGAATGGAGGCTTGTCCGACATGCCATACTTTTGTATGTCCAGCAATATTTCTAAGTGTTCCTGACATGTTTTGGTTCCACCATTCATTGATTTTGTGCAACAGTATGCTAAGCAAATGCTTAATGAAAAGTACATTGTAGAGATGATGGGCAAGGAGTAAAGAAAAAACAATGGAGACAGCATAAAAGTTATATTAGGATACAGCCTCACTTGTACTTACAATTATTTCAGTGTATAATTAGTTAGGCATATATTAACTGGTACACTACTTGCTGATGGTTATCGCTGAACTGTTAAGTGCTGAGAAGTGTCAAGATACCACACAGAGCTCAATTAATAATTAAAACTGAACGGGAATATAATTTGAGAAGTGTGTGATTTAAGCTTGGTTCTAGTAAAAGTATAACATAAAAATGGTATGCTGGGCGCCTGGGTGGCTCAGTCGGTTAAGCGTCTGCCTTCAGCTCAGGTCATGATCCTGGAGTCCTGGGATCGAGTCCCGCATCGGGCTCCCTGCTCGGCAGGGAGCCTGCTTCTCCCTCTGACCCTCCCCCCTCTCATGTGCTCTCTCTCTCAAATAAATAAATAAAATCTTAAAAAAAAAAAAAAAAGTATGCTATGAAGGATTACTGAGAAAGGGCAATAAGTAAAAATAGCTTTTATATGCACTTGATTTACAATTTAGGAATATCTGATATCACTTAAAGGATAGAGCCTCTCAATTTACCCTAATTACAAGACGTTGCATATGATAAACATTGTTTATTATTATAAAACACCCCTTGTTATTCAATTCCTTTAAGTTTGGTGCCTTGGGAAATAATCATCGTCGGCTAAGTAGTAGTATGGACCATAGAATAACAGCATTATGACTAGAGGATGACATACAGATTCCTTTGGCAATTCGTCCCATATGAGTATCTCATAAAAAAAAATCAAAAACAAACCCCAAAAATTAAGAGGGAAGGGTCATGCTAAGCTAGTTAAGTCCTACATCTTAAATCTATTTAAAATCAAGTTTTTAAAACTTGTTTAGATATGACCTTACATGCAATGAAGACTAACTCATATGTATAGAAATCCTTTTTTTTTTTTTTTTTTTTTTTTTAAGATTTTCTTTCTTTGACAGAGACAGTGAGAGAGCACAAGCAGGGGGAGTGGCAGAGGGAGAAGCAGGCTCCCCGCTGAGCAGGAAGCCCAATACGGGGCTCGATCCTAAGACCCTGGGATCATGACCCGAGTCGAAGGCTAACGCTTAACGACTGAGCTACCCAGGCGCCCCTAGAAACCTTCTAAACATGAAAATATATCAACGATATTTGTGAACCAAGAAAATGAAAAACACAGAAGACTCTGAAGCTATTTTGGGGACAGCAGAAATTTCAGGTTCACAACTGAGAAATCAAATATTAAATTTTGGTTAAATATTAACATTTTTAAAGCTTTGCTTATTTTTCTTTTAGAACGATAAAACTATACTTGGTGTTAGAAATTAACCTTTTACTATCTATAGGGTACAATTATGGAAAGCTTTACAAACTGTAACACCTCAAAACAGAATTCAGTATGTACAAGTGAAAGAGAATATGAAAAGGAAACATAACAGAGATGCTAACTTTTTCTCCTCATTCCAAACACAGGGGACTCACTGATTCAGTTTTATTTGGCTTATATAAATGATCTTTTCAGGCCGCTTCTGAATTTTAAAAAGTGTAGGGGCTTAAAAAAGATTTAAAAATCGAGCAAGTTAACTATTAATTTGAACAATGGGACAAAACAGATTTTATTGGACAGTCAGAACTACCTATCCTTGGCTGTTTTCAGGTGTTAAAGAGGAGATTACGTGTCTATAAATATTAGTAAAAGCCATGTAAATTAACAGACCATATTCTTTGTAAACTAGATAAAAAGTTATAGTTTATTTATCACCTACAATTATGTGAAAGGTAGTAGGTACTATACTTTCTTTTTTTTTTTTTAAAGATTTTATTTATTTATTTGACAGAGAGACACAGCGAGAGAGGGAACACAAGCAGGGGGAGTGGGTGAGGGAGAAGCAGGCTCTCCACCAAGCAGGGAGCCCAATGTGGGGCTCGATCCCAGGACCCTGGGATCATGACATGAGCCGAAGGCAGACGCTTAATGACTGAGCCACCCAGGTGCCCTAGGTACTACAATTTCATCTCATATTTCATTTTAAGACTGAGTTCTTATTACAAATGAATAGAAGCATCTTCATGTGGCCAGAACTTAGGAAGACTGGAGAACTTTAGGATCCAAGCATGCTATAGTCATTTTGCAACCCCTCTGTTAAACAACCACGGTAGAATGGGGTCCTAGTATATAAACCTTAACTTTTCCTTCCTAGTTGCTTTAATTGATCTAGTGGGCCAGAAAGAAATCAGTTGACTTCTAAAACTACAAAATGTAAAAGCTAGAGACTTTATATTTAAGTTGATGAGGCAATTTAACATTTCACCTTATCTCAACTACACCAACTAATGGAAGAGAGATACTAGAAAACAATACCTTTTTTGTTTCAAATTGTGCTTCTTCCTGACAGCATCCTCTACAGTCAGGATCGAGCTGAAGCAGGTTAAACTGTCCAAGAAGATCACAAGAGCTGCAGAGCAAGTTGCTGGAGAAGCCTAACTCTCTGCAAGCCTCTGATGAAAACTCTGCCCCGAATGCAGATACCTGAAAATAAACAAAATGAGAAATAAAACACTATTACATATTTATATTGGAAAGCAATAATTCTTACATAAAATAGATTGAGGTAAGATGAATGAAATTACTTATGCAACCAATCAGAACAACCAGCAAAAGCAGGCTTTCAAAAATATCTGTTCTCTTCCCTTATCCACTCTCTCATGCATGTCTCAGTGAATATGGTATACCTTCATTTAAGGTCAATCCCTCTACCCGTGCTTTGGAGCTTACCTTCTGCCATTTCCACAGGGATTTAACTTAATTGGTAACTCAGTTCTTCAGTGTATTCAAACCTTACCGTTCTAATTGCTCTCCCCACATTCTGTCATTTCTGAATTGTTACTATAGTCTAGCTTCTGATCCTACCATTTAACTAAACTTGCCAAAAACCACTAAATGCAAAGGTATTCAAAACTGTTCTGGCTCCAGCTGTTCTTTCCATGGGCTTGTCCTCCTTCTTAAGTGCTGCTGTTTCCCATTTCTATTTCTGGCTCTGTCTTTGCTTTACATATTTTCTATAGATGACTGCATCTTTCCCAAGGCTTCAAATACCCACTTATTTAAAACTCCTGAGTCTTTTACTTAAGTTCAAACTTTCAAAGCCAACAGCCTAACTGACCTCATTTATATGTTCCAATGGCACTGCAAATTCAAAAACTCCAACAGTGAAACTTATCTTTTCTGCTTAAATCTGTTCCTCCCAATGTACCCAATATCTTAGTAAAATGGCACCATTTTCCCGGACCACTAGTTGCCCAGGTCAGTCATCCTAAATTCTACATTCTCTGCCTTCTTATAGGCAATTAATTAACAAGTTTTGACAATTCTGTTTCTTAAAGAGCTTTCAAATCATTTCTTGCCTCAGTAGCTTAAATGGTCACTGCCAGTCCTACCTTTCTTTACTTCTCCAATCCCACTCTACTTTTCAGCTGTAATGAATTCCTGGAAGAATAAAATTCCTACTCATACATTTGCTCATACTTTTCCTACATCTAAGGCTCCCTTTTCACCTTTTTAAATTTCTACTTATTTCCAAGAACACGATCAGTATCAGTCTTCCAGGAAGCCTTCTCTGGGGAGGGGGGAAAATCAGATCCTAATCTTTAGCCATAGTGCTTTTCAGATAAATAAATTTGTGCATAGTTCTAAGATAGCACCACTCATGACACTGTACTATGTAAATGTAGAGTTGTCTGATTCCCTAGTACTGTGAACTCTTGAGGGCAAGCATTAAACTATTACTACTCTGTATTTAAAGCTAGTTCTCATCTGTGCTGAACAAATGAAAACTACAGCCTCAAGTAGCGGGAATTTCAGACTGTTTGCAATTGCTTGATCGTCTAGACCAAGGGTATGCAAACTTTATGTAGAGGGCCAGAGAGTAACTGTGTTAGGCTTTGTTGGCTAAATGGTTTCTGTTGCAACTACTCAACTCAGGTATGGCAGCACGAAAGCAGCATAGACAAAAATAAATGAGTGGGTGTCTTCCAATAAAACTTCACATAAACAGGGCCAGGTGGATTTGGCCCACCAGCTGTAGTTTGTCAAACCTTCTTCTAGACAAACCAGGTAGATAAAAACACAAGTGCATTTGCCAATGTAAAAAAGGAGTGCTGGCATACTCCCAAAATGCTGATCATCCCACTGGTCTTGTGCCAGTCAACAGCTTGATTTGATACGTTACACATCTTTCATCTTATCTCAGTAATAATGTGGAATGTATGTAATATTCAAAATAGATCCCAGTGTTGTGGGAGGCACCTAAGACACGTGTTACTGTACTAGTACTTTGAGTAATTTCTTGATTAGTAAAGCGATATGCTTGATCTATTTAACAGGTTAATCTGTATTTTCCAAAGATGGCCACACCAATATGTATACATCATCCCACATGGTGTTCTTACAATGTGACTGGCAGTCCTCTCCTGAGAAGTAGGAGGCTGTTTTCCCTCCCCTTGAATCTGGGCAGGGGCTTGTGACTGATTCTGATCAACAGAGTACAAAAGAAGGGATACTATGTGGTTTTTGAGGGTAGGTCATAAAAAAGGAAACAGCCTCTGAATGGCTAGTGCTCCCACATGCTGTGTCTTTGCCGCTCTCAGAACACTAAATTTTCGAACTTTGCCACCACGCTGTAAGGTAACCTAAATTAGAGGGACAACATGGAGGGGCCCATGTAGAGAGCAACTGAAGCCCCCAGCTGACAACCACCATCAATTAGTAGACATCTGAATAAAGAACTTCATATTTCAGACTTTTCAGCTGAGACATCATGGAACACACAACTCACCCTGCTGTGACGGGTCTGAATTGCTGACCCACAGAATCTAAAAGCAAAATAATTGTTTTATACCACTAAATTTTATGGTGATCAGTTTTGCAGCCATGGTAACTAAAATAGGCAATAAAAGTGAAATCACTTTGAAACCATGACCTGCTTAACAAATTTAAGAAATTGTTATTGCCAAAGCATGTTTCAAAAAACAAAAATTTCAAATGAATGATCATGCAATCATATTATTTGATTTTATTCTGGCATTTATTGAGCACCTACTGACAGGTGGCATAAATATGCAAAACATGTGTTTTGGAGTCTGATGACATCGTGATTCAAATGCCAGCACAGAGCAACCTTACTTCTGAATTTCTGAATAGGAATAACTACCATTTATCTCACAAAGTTTTGAGGATTAAAGGAGAAAAAGTACAGGAATCATCTAATTTTTTACCCAGGACCCAGTGGGTACCTGATAGATGTTTGCATTATTCACTTTCCAGTACTCTTAAAAACCCTCAAGAGATACAAAACACTACTTATGTTTTAATTATTAGAGATGGGATAAAGGATAAGTGTGGTGGAGATACAAGGCTCACTTGAGTTTCATGAGTGAACTACTTCTTTCTAGCTCTTCTATCATTAGTTTTGCAGACTCAAGGTTTTGTGTTTTGGGGGGAGGGGGAGGGGCAGAGAGAGAGGGAGCCAGATATTTCTTAAGCAGGCTCCATCTCACAACCCTGAGATAACGACCTGAGCCGAAATCCAGAGTAGGACCCTTAACCGACTGAGCCACCCAGGTGCCCCTCAAGGGTTTGAATCTAAGGATATCAGAACATATTTTTAAGTACTTCACTAATAAATATCAAATGCTAAATAATATAGATGTTCAAAATTTTAATTTTTCCATGCATTACTCATTTATTTTTCTGGTATTATTATTTCTTTATGGATGAGGGTTGTTGGCGGAGAAACTGGATTAACCATATTGTAACAATACATTTTCAGGCAAAAGTCTGGTATAGATATACATTTTATTATACATACATGATTAGTTTTCTCTTAACTGGTCCTTAATCTCAGAAAACTCATAGGTTTCTCATGTAATTGTGAATAGATTTCAAATCTGAGACTAAACCAAATAGATGGGTTTACATACAAACCCCATGAAAATGACTACCAGAAACATTGCCATGACAGCAGGCTCTCACAAAGCACCAGATATTTCGCTAAGCACTTTACATCATTAATCCATTTAATCTTAACAACTCTATGAAATGTTTTTCTTTTTTTTTTAAGTTTTTTTAAGATTTTATTTATTTGACAGAGAGAGACACAGCGAGAGAGGGAACACAAGCAGGGGGAGTGGCAGAGGGAGAAGCAGGCTTCCTACGGAGCAAGGAGCCCAATGTGGGGCTCGATCCTAGGACCCTGGGATCATGACCTGAGCCGAAGGCAGCCGCTCAACCAACTGAGCCACCCAGGCGCCCCTATGAAATAGATTTTACCCCCATTTTACAGAGAGGGAAATAGAGGCTTAATTAGGATAGTTAAGGTAATCTAAGACAACACAGCATAACAGATGGCAGTATCAAGATTCTAATCCTGATCAGCCCTCAAAACCCTTATTATTAACTATCGTATCTCACAGAATCCTTCATGCACCATTATCATATGTACCACTAAGAATAATAACAAAAATGCTGGCAATTATAATTGTGCAGCCCACTGTAATAAGATGGATGGAGGTTAACCTTGAAGGAGGATGAGGTGTTGTGTCTCAGAATCAAAGATACACAGTATCATTCTATACTGCTTTCAGTACAGTGCCTCTTTTTTTTCCCCAAGATTTTATTTGTCAGAGAGAAAGAGAGAGAGCACAAGCAGGGGGAGCAGCAGGCAGAGGGAGAAGCAGGCTCCCTGCTGGGCAAGGAGCCCGATGTGGGACTAGATCCCAGGACCCTGGACCTGAGCCGAAGGCAGATACTTAACTGACTGGGCCACCCAGGCATCCCAGTATAATGCCTTTTTGAATGAAGAAATATTATGTATGAGCTGAATGAAGCCTTGAATGCCACTTAGTTCTGGGGTGCTCCAGAGATCAGCTCCCGTAGGCCATACTAAGATATTACTTTTCTAATGCTAAAGCATACTCAGAATGTATTTTCAGATTAAATTACTTTATATCCTCCCAGTTGTCACCTCATCAGAATGCTGAGAACTATGCATTGCTATTAACTTTAAATTAGGGCTACACAGCAGCACAGTGATAAAACTTGTCTAGTCTAAGGACTCAGAGGTGTAAATTAACAAAGTAGGAACTAAGTCCTCTATCCATCTTGGTAGCTCAACCTCAAGGTGCCAAGAAATTCTTCCCTCATTCCCTTTTTATTCATCTGTCAGGTTCCAAAGATTTGGCTTTTTTTTTTTAAACCACTGCCAACAACTTATTCCACCTGGTCTTTTTCCCCTCCTTCAGACTAACAGTGAAATGCAGTTTTCTAACTCTTTAGTGTTTTTCCAACAATCCTTCATACTACCCTTTTCTTTCTCAAGGAATTTATTGCCTTATTTTCTTAAAAACACCACCCATTACCCAAGAAAGAGACAGAAATAAATGTTCAGGAAGTGAAAATAGTTCAACAAGGATGAACTGCTCAGGACTCTATTTTTGGAGTCATTTTGTATTTGTGGGAGCGAGTGGGGTTCATCACCAATCTACACAAACTACAGATATCCTGAGGATTCTGATAGCAAGGAACAAACACAAGTGAACTAGGAGGCCATTCACACCTCTGAGAGATTTTATTTTTTAAAGATTTTAATTATTTTTTTGTGTGCATGCATGAGCATAAGCGGGGGGAGGGGCGGCACAGAGGGAGTCTGACGCAGGAGTGGATCCCAGACCCTGGGATCATGACCTGGGCCAAAGGAAGACACTTAACGGGCTGAGCCAACCAGGCACACCCCTGAGGGATTTTAGTGAACAAATACATATGAAGCACAATATATTAAAAAAAACAAAAACAAAAAACAAAATAAGGTCTCTGTATTCCCTTTAGCTACATTCTTGGCACAGGAGTGGGGGAGTGGAGGGATACAAACACAGAGGTATGGTGCTGTTAAGATTGTGGATCTGTGTAATACAGTGTAAGATATGATGATGGAATATACAAGGGAGAGAGTGTATCTGACTTTGCATATCTGGAGGTGGTATGTAAATTAAGCTTTGCATTTTATCTAAATACTTTACTTTAGGCCTGGTGAGGGAGAACATGGTATGTGAGATATGTTAAAACAAATGACCCCAATTCTTCACCTTACCTTTTGGCTCTTGCAGTAGAGGTAGTTCTGGGAATTAAGCTGGTTAAACAAATAAGTATCAGGTGAAACAGGCCTCGTTAAGGAATGTTCAGGAGAACAGACTTCACCTTAAAAGCAACAGGGAACCACTGAAGAATTTTAATAATAAAGTTCTAAAAAAGGTGACTGTTGATGCACTGTAGAGATTTGATTAGAAAGGGAGAAAATGAGATATGGAACCCAGTTTAAGGAAGCTGTTGTGGGAATTCCAGGCAAACAAAAATGGTGGCCTAAATTTAGGTACTGCCTGTGGACATAGAATTAAGTAGACTGGCTTGGAGATTTTCAAGGGTTTAATGACTAATTGGATTCAGAGAGTGAAAAAGAATTTTAAAATGACTACTTGCTGGCTTGGGCAATTGGGAAGCTGACAAAGCCAACCATTTAGGTTCTGATAGCTAGAAGAGTGAACCAGGAGGTTATTAATGCTAACGAAAGAGATGTTGGTGGCCTGAATGAGGGATTAACATGAAGTGCATGGATCTGAGAGATATTTAGGAAGTAAAATCAACAAGACTTGGTAATTGCCTGATGTGAGGTATGTTAAAAAAAAAAAAAAAAAGTCAAAGATGATACCCGACTTTTTGACTTATGTGGACGATCACGGTGGTAGATTATTTAATGGCCCTAAATTCCTTCTATCCTGGTATGTACATTTCTTTGCTGAGTTTGTCACTCCTCCTACACAGAGATGGAGTCTGTTTCTCCATCCCTGAAATCTAGGTTGGTCCTGTGATTTGCTTTGACAAAAATTGTGAGGTGGAAGTGATATCTGTGATTTTCAAGGCTAGGCTTCAGGAAGCATTGCAGCTCTTGCTCTTTAGGAGCGCTGCTCTAAGACTGTCATGAAAAGAAGTCGGGCTGGAGGATGAGAGGTCACACGGAGGAGAACCAAGTCACCCTTGCTGACAGCACCAACTAAGAATGAAGCCATCTTGGATCTTTCAGTTCAGGGGACCTACTAGCTCAATGTAGCTCCGTACATGACCCAGAGGAAATCAACAGAGGAACTGCACAGCAGACCCACAAAATTATGAGAAATTGTTATTTCAAGCCACCAAATTTTGGGGTGGTTACACAACATAGATAATTAAAGACAGAGAAATCAGGAGAAGTCAACATGAAATGTTACTCCTTATCTCTGTATGGTGGTGGACTCTAATTATCGAAGATTGGCAAAGAAAAAAAAGGAGAAAACCTCCAGTAGAAAGTTTAGAGAGGGCTCTTTCAGTAATTTCTAAAGGGCACCAAATGCCTGAATAACAGAATACTAGATACTAATTAGAGAAGTTAAAAATCCACCTTTAAGGTATGGTTGCAAAAAAACAAACAAAAAAAACCAGGCAGGAACTTCAAACTCTTTGAGGAAAGAAAAGCACGGGCTGTTTATGGATGTCTTCGGTATAGGCCCTAACTTCCTCAAATCTTGCTTAAGTCAATGAAACCAGGTCTCCTAGGAGAAAACTTTTCAGCTGGCTCAGTAATGAAAATACCTGAAGAATTAAGCTGATTAAGAAACGTGTAAAATCTCCCGCAGTGCCTAGAAAAAAAGAAGTTATTCATAAGGCAAAACATGGATCGCAAGCTTCTTAGGAGGAATCAACCAATATTAAGTTGTACATGAATGAATAGAAAAATAAGACAAAATTAGTCCTTCCCCATTCAAAGATTAAGAACGCGTCTGTTGTGTTAATGAAGAACTAATTTAAAAAGTTGGTTGACACTGCCCGATTTTAAACGAGATGAAGGCTATCATTTTAGAAAATGGATTTCAAAAAAAAATTATGCTTTAGCATAGAGTAGCTCCTTTTATTGCAACAACGTTGTTTAAAACCACAAATGGCACTGAAATGCAACCAGCAGCACGTGAATAACAGAGCTCGGAGATAAAAGAATTAGAGACCACTAACAATTGAGAGAAAAAAGTAAACAGGAAGTGTACCCCAGACCAAAGACTTGGGGGCTTTCTTCTAAGATCTAGGGAGCCTTATCACAAAGAACGGTAGTTCCTTGTATTCTGCCCGTTTAAAAACAATCTTCATTCCTTTCTAAGATTCATTGCCCCCCCCCCCGCCCAATGTGTGGTTTACAGGTTGTTTTTAGCTGGAACTCTGCAAAATGTAAGTACTACTCAAGATATTCTGAAGTTAGGAGAAAGAACCGCTAGAAATCCGGGGCGGGAAAGGAAAAGCATCAAACGAGGAATGAAGCCACGTAGCATTCCGGTCGCAGCAGTCGCTAAGGAAGCCCAGTCCTCCCAGCCTCTCCAAGTGTGGCTACCATGCAGGACCGAATGTTTCGTATTCCTCAGCGCAACATTCCCCACTCGCCCTGGGCTGCCGCGGAGATGATCTCCACTTACCGTTTGAAGTACAGCAGCCAAGAGCAATCGCAGCCCAAACGCCAGCGAGAGCAACCCACCCGGCCTAGCCGCCATCGCTACCATCTTTCGTAGGTTTCCGACTGCCCGGAGGACCCCTCAGCTAGGGGCGTCCACTCCAGAGCCTGATCCAAAACAGGATGTTAAAGGCCGTTGTCATCAAGTCTCTTACTCTGCAGAGACAGGTATTACCTAAGGGTATGTTGAAACTTAAAGGTGGTCAAATATCTTTATATTTGACATAAATATAAAGTCGCTGGGTCCTTTCGAAACCCCTATCAGGCATTTTCCTAAACTCCCCAAATCTGTGCTGCTCTGGGCTCCTTCCTTTTATTCACGACATTTCGTCCAGCCACCAAGAAGCCCCGCCTTCGCCGGTTTCAGCCCGCCTCCTTCTCCAAGTTTACCCAATCGAATGCCGCTTTGGTTGACACGCACGGCAAAGGAAACCAACCGTAACACGAACCAAGAGTGAGGCTCCGTGTTTCTTCGGTCCAATAGGCACAACTGAACGCGAGCAGAGGGTGGAGCCTCTGGTTGCCGAGCAGCGTACGTGGATGCGTGCGCGTGGGGGCGGCGGGGGATGGGCAGGGGGCGGAGGGGGATGGGCAGGGGGCGGAGCCGAGGGCGGCGCAGCCGCAGCCGCAGCGCTGGTGGAGGAGCGCGCGGCCGCGAGCAAAGGAGGGAGGGAAGGAAGGAAGAGAAGGAGGCGGGCAGGCGGGCGCGGGGGTCGGGGACTGAGGCAGTAGAGAGGCGAGAGCCCGGCAGCCGCTTCGCACTGTGTTTGCTGCGCGGGCTTTTGGAGGGGGCGGCCGTTGAGTCGGTCCAGGAGAAGCGGGCACCGGCGGCGTTGGTGCTGGCGCCTGGGGGCGGGGGAGTGGGGAGGCGAGAAGGGGGGTCGCTGCGGTGGTTCTCTCGCTGTCGCGCTCTCCTTGCCTTTCTCTCGGCTCGGTGGGCTCCCCCCGGCGTCTCACTCGCTTCCGGGGCCCCGCTCCCCGCCCCCCGCGGTATGTCTTGATCCCGAGCAGCGGGTTTCATGGGGCTCCTTAGGATTATGATGCCGCCCAAGTTGCAGCTGCTGGCGGTGGTGGCCTTCGTAGTGGGGATGCTCTTCTTGGAGAACCAAATCCAGAAATTGGAGGAGTCCCGATTGAAGCTAGGTAAGGAGCAGAGCCACTCCGGGGTGAGTGGTGTGGAAGGGGCCGGGCCGGGGAGGCATTGCGACCGGAGTAAGTGGGTTATCGTCTAACCTGCGGTCTGGCTCGGGGGCAAGAGGGTGAAAGAGCTTGCATCGACAGCTGGGACTGGGGGCATCGAAAACATAAGCTCCAAGAATGGTGTGAATTAAGCTTGAGGGACGTGCTGGGCTCGCGAGGTCACCGGGCAGAGGTTGCTAAGGTGGGCTTTCCCGTGCCTAAGGGTTACCAGAAGTAGGCATTTCCACCGGGGAGACGGCAAGAGAAGACCGAATTCGGTAGGGAGCGGGAACTGCTAGAGGAGGCAGGAACGCTTAGCCTTGTGTGTTTTCTTGAGTCTACGGAAAGCCCTGGCAGTGTCAGTCGAGGGGTATTCTAATTTTAGGTGTGGGTACCTGGATGCACATCTTTTGGGGACGGGGAGGTTCATGAAGGGATAGATGCCCGGAAATGGAGGGAGATACTGGGAATGATGGTAAGAGAAATACACTGTAGTGAGTTGCACTCTTGTGCTGGGGGCAGCAAGGGACCACACAACTGATGGGAGAAATAGGCTGCCAAGGTAGGACAGGAAAGCAAATAAAAAGCTTCAGCGTGGTACTGAGAGGAGGCATCGAGGCATTTAAGTACTTTTTTTTAGTGGAGCTAAATTTTATTAATATTTTGGGTTTACGAAGAGGAATGTTTGCGTATGTGGCCCCCGGCAATGTTGATGTAGTGCATTTAGGAGAGAAGGGAACGCTGAAGGGGAATTATAGTGAGATTTAAGTTGGTGGAAGGAAAAGTAAGATTATGCAATAAATAAACCATATGCTTAAGTACCTTAAGGAGTTAACAGTGCTTACTTTAATGAGAGAAGGGGTCTGAAGTATGTAATGTTGGAGTCTGAAGTTGTGAAAGACCAGAAAAATGCAGATAATAGGTGCTTTCAGATTAGTAGGGAACTTTGGCATTTGGGAGGATTTTGGGGTGGGGAGGGAGTGTTAAAAGAATGCGATACATTTTGATTTAAAAATGTACATGGCATTTAAAAATCAGCTCAAGAGGCTGTAATTTGAATATGAAAAAGTAATGTGAGGTGTGTTTGTGTATATTCTTTCACCTCAGTATTGTTTTAAATACTTTTTGAGAAGCAAGCGATAAAATACCAGCAGCAAAATCATTTAGACTAAGTAACAGCTAGATTCTGCTGTGGGTGATAATTAACATTAAGGAAAAATGTATTAGTAAATAATTGTAGTATTAGAAGGATAGCTGCCTATGCAGTTTTAGCAGACTTTGCAAAAAGCCTTGGAAACATTTTAAAGAGCAGTCTATCAAAGAGTATCAAGTAAATCTAATTGAAGTGCAGCTAAAGTTGAAGGAGCTAAGGATAATTCCATTCCTCAACTCTAGGGTAAAACTTACCCCTGTACAGTTTTGAAGAGATATCAAATTTATTTACCATGACTTATTAATTATATGTCTTGTGTGATGGAAAAATTATTCACCTTAAACATCGAATGTTGGCCAATACACTTTTCCTTTTTGTTTGGATCCACTTAGCATTTGGGGTCATTTTTCTGGCCTCTTTAATGATCCAACTTTACAGAAAAAAAATGACTCCTTTTAGAGAAATTTGAAAGTTATATTAAACTTAAGATTCGTATTTCTTCTTTGTTGTATCGCTATTTATATTTCTTGAGCACATTACAGTGGCTAGGATAACTTCAATTTTTATTTTCTTTTTTTGCCTCAGATTTTTTTTTTCATAACACTTGAGAGTGGTTTCCATAGACACAAAGTAATTGTTCTTAAAAAGAGGATTATCTTAACATGTAGAAAGCCACAGGTAGAAAATAATGTGTTTTTTTCCCCATGATTTTTTACAAGAAACCTTTAAATTCTATCAGAAATAGTAAATATAGATCAAATCACATACTCAAAAATGAGCCAAGAAAAGGAGCTCAAATACAAAACACTTGAAGGACTAATAATGCTCTGGAGCTGCAAAAATACGGCAAGTAAAATGTTTAACTTTATGTCAGCAGTCTTGATTTCTTAAAAGTCTTACAAAAGACAGTACTAAAACAGATGTTCCCAGTTAGTAATCTTACTTAGGGAAGGAAGGCAGAAGAAGGCATAGTTTGACAATCAGACTCTGTACTAGGCACTTCCATATGCGATATTCTTATGTGATCTTCCAAGACCACCACAGAAAGCTATTTTTACAAATGCAGGAATAGGCTCAAAGGTTGTATAACTTGACCACATAACTAATAGTGGCCGAGTCAGGATTGGAACCCAGGTATGTGTGATTCCAAATCAAGTGCTTCTTTAATTATACCAGGCTGCTTGGGACTTTATATTGACATTACACTAAGATTTAGCAGTTTGAATAGAATTTTTAAACGGTAATATCAATGTTTAATTGCACTTATTGCTAAGAATGAATATAATTCTGGGAAAATCTAATTTCTGATACAAAGAAATTGGTTTAGTGTAATGTCTGCTCCTTGTTTATATCCAAATAATGAACATAATTATATTACCCAATGAAACGACTGAAATAGGTTATTTCTGTTGTAGGAAAAAAAAAAGGATGCAGTTGTTTTCTGTAAGTGTAAAGCTTTCTGTAAGCTTATGCGTAAGTTACAAAATTTACACAGTCACATCTATCAATTTAGGCAAGTAGGTTTCTTCTGTTATTTGAGAAGACTGTCCCCAACCAAGATTATGTACATTCTCTATATTTTGTTATAGTATCTTATAATTTTTATTTTTTACATTTAGTTCATTAAAGCATTCATATATTTATAGAGATTTATTATAGTTTCTTCCAATGAATAGCAACTTATGGCAAATACTATACTAATAAATCATTTTCCACTGTATGTTACAGTTCTTTTTTTCATATATTACAATTCCTTTTTTCATATATTAAATTTTCCTATGTTTTTGGATTGATTTTGGACTCCATTTTTTCTACTGATTACAGATTCTCTAAACTTGCAGGACCTCTATATAGGCTTCAAGACATCCATGAATTCCCTGAAATTATATGCATAGCTTTCATCAGATTTGCAAAGGCATATGTGATCCCTTTAATGGTAGGAAACACTGACTTGCAGTAGATGGTTTGTATTTAATGAAGCACGTTTTTTATTTCTTTTTTTTAATATTAATATAACATGCAGCTTGAGAGTTACATTTAGGATACAAACACATTAGTTATGAAAACGTTCTCTGGGGTGTTATGTTGAAAAACTTCATTTTATTAAAATGTATACTTAATTTTTCTAATGGAAGATACGGAGTCAATGAAAACTGTTAGTTAGCTTACTACTTACTTAGCTGTTAGAATTGTGTATCAGAATTTGTTGCTTTTACAAAGTAGTTTTTTTCTGAATCTCAAGAGACACCTGTTGCTAATGCTAAGATGGAATAGTGCAATGAAAGCTTTGTTACGTAAATGTTAGAATTAATATGCTTGATTATTTTATTTTCTATAGGGTCTAAGGATTTAAAATAATATTTGCTGTTCAAATGCTTCTAACACCACCCCTACATGAGTCTGTGAATAGCTTAGGACATAATCTTTTAAATGAGGACAGTAACTCAGAATGGACTATTTAGTCCTCTTCACTGGTGAAAATTATGTTACTCTCTCTGTTCTTAAAATACTCCTAAACTAATGAACTAACTCACTCCAGGACTAAGGTTGAGACTGAACTTTGGAATTTGGTAGTATTTAAAGTGCCTGAAATGATGCAACAGTATATGCAATGTTGCCAAGAATGATAGATTTCTCTACTTCTGAAATTGTTTGAAAAATGCACAGGAGCTACTGTTTAGAAGACTTTGGATTAATTGGAATGCAGTTATTCTAGAATTGCTAATTAGTGCCTCACTTATGAGTCCTGGATAGGGTGTCTAGTGCCATGGAGTAGTCACTAGAAACAACTGGTCTCAATTAAGGTAATCCCGAGATGTCTGTCTCCCACTCTGTGAAGACTTCTAATAGCTTTTTGGCACCTAGTGGAGTTGAAATAATAGTGAATATTCAAACACTGCACTTCAGAAGACCACTTTTGAGGGATGTTCTTACAGATATCTGGACTTGACAGTCACTATAGCCTAATTATTTACAATTATCTACCCACCTACTAGTAACTGTGTTTAGCTACTCTACCTTTCTGCCTGTTAACAATAGATTATCTGCCTGTTGGGTCACTTGTGCACCTGATCCAGTTTCCTAACCTACAAGGCATGGTTCCAGAAGTTTTCCTTCATTCTCCTATAATCATTACTTCTCTTTCTGCTTGGGTATTCTCACTAGCATATGAACATGCTATTATTTCTCCCACCCAAAAACCAAAGCAATACTTTGTCTTTTTTTTCATTAAAGCAATACTTTGTCTTGACTACCCTTTTTTCAGACAACCTCTGTTCCATATTTTGGCTTCCCTTTGTAGTAAAACTAAAAACTTGTCTAGTTTTGCTAACTCTTAATTGTCAAACTCAACAATAATTTCCCTAAATCCTATGGTCAATTTTTGATCTTCATTTTATTTGACCTATCAGCAGAATTTGACACAATTGCTCATGTCTTCTTTTTTGGTAGGTTTTCTTTACCTTGCTTCCAAGATACCATACTCTTGGTTTTCTTCCCACCTCATTGGTGGTTACTTCTCCAAATCCTGTGTTAGGTTCTCCTTTTCTCCTCAACCTCTTAGCATAAGCATAACCCAGGGCTCAGTTCTTGGAACTCTTCTTAATTTACTCTCCCTTAGTGGGTGATTTATATGCTGACAACTTCCAAATATATATTTCTAATTCAGGCCTATTTCCTAGGAATTTGGCTGCCCACTAGAGTTTGTCTTTGAGTAGTTAATAGACATCTTGAGCTCATGGTGTCCAAAATGGATCTTCTGATATCTCTCCACTGCCTTATCCAACCTGAATCCATTTTATCTTTGACCTTCCCTATCCTCAGTTGATGGCAGCTCTATCCTTTCAGTCACCAGGTTTTTACTTGACTTCTTTTTTCATACTCTGCCTCTAATCTGTCAGAAAAATCTTATTAGATTTACCTTCAAATATTTCTAGAATATGACTACTATTCAACACTTGCACTGTTATCACCCTAATTCAGGATGCCATCATCTTTTCCCTGGATTACTGCCATGTCTTAACTAGTTTGCTTCCACAGTTGCTTTTCTACAGACTATTCTTAATACAACAGCTAGAGCGATCCTTCTAAGATGTAAATCAAATCATGTCACTCTGCATAAAACTCTTTGGAAGCTTCCTGAGTTAGAGTGAAACTAGCTGCTTTTAAAACAAAGCCCCCAATTTTATTGGCTAAACATGGCAAATGACTTTTTTTTCCATTCACATATTAGGTGATCATTTTGGTGGATGGTTTTCTTCTACATGGGTGATTGATTCAGGGTCTTGGGTACCTCCTGCCGTATAGGGTATGAAAAGGGCGAGGAGGTCCCCCTTTCTAAACTTTTTTGGCCTCTTTTATCCTCAGTTTATTGATGAAGACTTCACTATATGCAAGGGGGGAGGTTGGGAAATGGGGTTTTTATCTGGCAGTTACTTATCAGTACAACTGTGTATTATGGAAGGGGACAGCATATATTTGAATTTTTGAATCTCTGCATAAATCCTAAAATTTATTTAGATTTGTTTTATGCCTCAGCTATAAACTCTCAGTAAGTGTTCTGTGTGAACATGAAAAATGTGTATTCTGTTGTTATGGGGTGGAGTATGCAGTACATGTCGATTAGGTCTAGTTGGTTGGTAAAGTTGTTCTTCTATATCTTTGATTTTCTTCCTGCCTACTTGTTCCATCAATTATAGAGAGAGGGGTTTTGAAATCTCTGATAATAATTGTGACTTTGTCTATTTTTGCTTGAAGCTCTGTTACTTTTTGCTTCATGTATTTTGAAGTACTATGATCAGGTGCATAAATGTGTAGGAATGTCATGTCTTCTTGACTAATTAACCCCTTTTTCATTATGAAATGACCCTTTTTATCATTGGTAATATTCTTTTCTCTGAAACCTACTTGGTCTGATTAGCCACTTCAGTTTTCTTTTGATTAGTGTTAGCATGATAGATCTTTTCCCACTCTTTGATGTTAACCTGTTTGTCTTTTTATTTAAAGTGGATTTCTTGTTGGCAGCATGTAGTTGGGGCTTGCATCCAATTTCATAATCCCCCTTGTAAATGGTGGTGTTTAGAACATTTATTGTTAATGTAATTATTGATATGGTTGGGTTTAAATATGTGCGTTACTATTTGTTTCCTATTTGTTCCATCTGTTCCTTGTTTCCCCTTTTCTCTTTTTCTGGCTTCTTTACGATTGTTTTGTTATTCCCTTTTATCTCATTTGTTGACTTATTAGTGGTGCACTTTTTTGTGATTTTTTTTTAGTGATTGCTTTAGGGTTTATGGTATACATTATACTATGTCATATGTAAGAACCTTAATTATACTTCCATTTCCTCTCCCTTAGCTTTTTGCTATTGTTATTATAGATCTTATATTTACATGTAGGTTCTGTAACACATTGTTATTTTAAACAGTTATCTTTTAAAGAGATTAAAAATTCTTGTTTTATATTTACTCATCCATTTTCCATTCCCAATGCTCTTCATACCTTTGTGTAGATGCAGGTTTTCATCTGGTACTATTTTCCTTAATCCTGAAGGATTTCTTTTAAAATTGGTTATACTGGGGTGCCTGGGTGGCTCAGTCTGTTAAGGGTCTGCCTTTGGCTCAGGTCATGATCCCAGGGTCTTAGGATCGAGCCCTGCATTGGGCTCCCAGGTCAGTGGGGAGCCTACTTCTCCTTTTTCCTCTGCCTTTCCCCACTGCTCATTCTCTCTCTCAAATAAATAAAATCATTAAAAAAATAAAATTAGTTATACTGAAAGTCTGCTGGTGATGCATTTTTTTTTTTTTTTTTTCACTTTTGTATGTCTGAAAAAGTCTCTACTTGCCTTAGATATTTTTGCTGGGTATAGAATTCTAGGTTAATATATATTTTTTCTTTCAGTACTTTACAGATGTTGCTCTGTTGTCTTTTGGCTTATGTTGTTTCTTATGAGGCTGCATCATTATTACCTTTGTTCAGCTGTACATAATATCCTTTATTCTTTTGACTGCTTTTAAGACTTTCACTAGGTTTTAAGTTAACTAAAATGGACCTTGCTGTTTTACTAACATACATGTTTTAGTATGTATGTTATTTTAATTAATATTGTTGATACAGTATATGTGTTATTTTGGTTAATAGTAACTTTTAAAAGATACGAATTAAGAAAATTTAGCTGCACAGTGTAAACATCATAACTGAAATCCTACTGCAAAAATGAATTTTTATTTGGTCTTCAGTAAAGAGAGTTGTAAACTCGACCTTCTTTTTGTTCTTCAGAAAAGAGCTTAGTGGTTAATTAGGGCTGTCTATGGTTCTTTCAATTTCTAAGATGTGATGTAAAAGGACAATATCTTAAGTGATAAATATAATATTTTGAATATAGGGAGGAATGTTGGAGCTTTGAGTAAATTGAGTTATTGAATTAAAATCGATAGAAATCCTCCTTCAGCCTTGCATTTGACTTAGTTGTTTTAGCTTTGTCCATATCATACTGAAACTAGTTCAGCAGTTGGTTTTGACGTGAAGATTGTTGATCAAATACAACTGAGAAATTTGTGATTATTTTGTATTTAGATTTTAGGAAGCTGCCTGTAATTGCCAGCATTTTTTATTTCACCATAGTATTTTTTTTTTTTTTTAAATAAAATACAGCCATCTCCAATAAAGTGTTGCATGTTCCCTGTGTGTTATACATCTCTGGCAGAAAGCCAGTTTAACTCAGTTGTTTCCCTCCATAGAAGAGCTGATTAGAAAAACTGGCTTGACATGATCTTAAGGTATATTTTAGGTATATTCTTCATTTTGTTAAATAGGATAGAATAAAAACCATCATTGTCCTCTAGAACATAAATTTCTTATCTTCCCTTCATGTTTTGAAGATTAAAACAAAAGAAGCAAACACCCTTCTAATGATATTTTAGTGTCTCAAAATAGCTTTCTAAGCAAGGAAAATTAGGGGTATGTGTGACTTTTGCTCCTGAACCTGGGAGTTGTTCGTGAAGTTTCTCTCTGATTTGGGATGAACCCATCCAGGAATGTCTGATTGGTGAGATACCATTATGCACCCTTTCTGTTTTGTCCTAGGTTAGAACTCTGACTAATTAAGCCTGTGACTAGCTACAACTAGTCTTCCTCATGACCACTCTGACTTCCCTTTGATTTTTTTTTTTTTTTTACTTGATTTGAATCTCTTCCTTCTTTACCACTGGGCCCATGTTTCTTCAGTGGTTTTCTGCTTTTCCCACCAGTGGCAAGCCATCATGATCTGTGAACCTTCATCTATAACAGACAATAATAACTAACACTTGTTGAATACTTATTGTAAACTAGGCATATTTTAAGTGTTTTATATGTATAACTTCATTTAATATAAATGTTGCTTATTTCTGCTGTCCTCAGAGAGTGGGAAGATAAAATGATCCTCAAATGATGTAATGAATGTGAAAACGTTTGTAAACCATAAAAACTACAATTAAAAAAAGTGTAATTATAAGTTGTTAGTGATGATAATATATTTATCTTTTTGTTGCTGTTGTCTTTTTGGTTTAATGTAGTTTTGAGTTTATGTTTTTTTGCTGCCCTAGGCTTTGTCCAATGCTCTACCTCATAGGATTACACTTGTCTTACAAGTGTTTAGATAAATCAAATGATGTTACATGAGTTAAAGGTTTGACATTCAGATTAACTATTTCTTTCCTCTCTTAGGAAGGAGTAAAAATCACTGGCAGTTCATATTATTATTTGCTCCTAAAGATAGACATCTATTTACTTTCATAAAAATTAGAGAAAAGTCTTGGCTCTTTAACATGACTGAAGTTCCTTCACTCTTGCCTACTAATCTTTGCCAACTTGGCAGTTTAAGGATAGATTTTTATAAAATGCACGTTAAATTTGAATTGTGACAAGGGAATTTCTGTGTGTGTGTGTGTGTGTGTGTGTATGTAAAATAGTTTCTTAGCTTCCAAATAATTTTTTTAAAGCGTTGATAGTCAAATTAGTGGAGGAAGAAAGAACCCAAGCCTATTTCTCCATTATGGAAAAAGTTTTATGTGATAGTTCCTTTATTGTCAATTTTCCCACAGTGATTCATTGTCATATTCTTAAATAGAGGGGAAAAATATATTCTGTATCCTTTATTTTAATTGGGGAATTTCAACTTTTTCTTTTTTATTTGAATATGGAATAGATTGTATTGTAGGTTTAATGCTGAGATTATGAGAATCCTAAAGAACAGAATTCTTGAATCTTACACAGCATCAGAGACTTTTCAACTACAATTAAATATAATGCTTACTTCAGCTTCTGAGGTAAATTTTGGAGAAATAGCATCATTGCTGCCTTTTATTTAAGGAGTCAGGGAAACAGTCCATACTTGCATTTGGTTTACACAATAAAAGTGAAGTGGAAAAGTCTTATTAGTTAGTAATAACAAAGACAGTTTGGGAAAATCATAAGAATTGAGGTTATAGAAGGTTGTAGCATAAATGCTTTGTGATACTGCTCTTCTTGCTATGATACTACAGGCTCTGACTGTGATTTAAGGTTTTTACTGTCTACCCATTAAGGGTAGACAGAATTTAAGACCACATTGTTGATTATTTAGAAAAAAATTATGGTAAGTAAGTTATCTTTCTATTTGGTTTTTAATTTAAGAAAATCTGATAAAATAGTTTATAACTTATTCATATAGCCATGATAGCTAAGAAAAATTGGACTAAGTTGACATTTCTAAGCTACAGTTTTCAAATATGATTTAAAATAAGTATTGTTAGATTAACATTAAAGGATAAAAATAAATTGCCGAAGGTTAAATTAAAGATAGTTTTGAGGAGAGCTGTTGCCTTAATTTTAATTTTTTTTTTTTAACCATTCCTCTGGTTGTTCATAGTATAGTATGTACAGTTTCACATACTTGGTGTAATATACTGATTCATTTTATAGTCCAAGCAGTAGCTACCTAATTATCTTGCCTGGCGATGAAAATATTCTTGAATAAATAAAGTGATGCACAAAAGTCATATAATGTTTTGTTTTAGGCTAGGGTCATGATCAAATATATTAACTTATGATTTATAAAATTGAGATTACTGATTTAATAAGTAGTAATACCTATAGTAATAGTTTTCTTTCTATATTAGAACAGCATTAATAATAGGTAAGATCCTGGTTACTAAGAGCACATGCACCATTAGACATAAGAAGTGGGAGCTCTTTTCAAGGGAGGAACAGAAGAAGTCAGGAAAAGTACAACAGTCTAGGTTAAATTAGTATAATGAAGCTATCTTCCTTAAAAGCTTCTGAGAACAGTTCTGAAGAAAGTAATGCAGTTATGGTATGCTTATAAGATAATAGGACCCAAAATAATACTCTTTTTCAAAGTAGTTACCTTGAGAAAGTTATACATTAAAAATAATGTGGTTGCCAAAAATATTTTGGAACTATGTAGAATTTGGTGTTAGAAGTTTTAAAACTACCCAAGATCAATTTTATTTCCTTATAGACATAGCTTAAAATTATAATTTAAAAACTTAAATTATAAAAAGTAATTATGGATTATTTGGAAAAAGGGGAAAGAAAAGGTAATCTTTGTTTTGCATACTAACAAGCCCATTATTCTTCGCAAGTTTCTTTCATGTAGGTTTCTTAGATAAAAGTGATTATAATATTTTATCTTTACATTTAACATCAGATCATAAACATGTTCCTAGGTTGTTATCACAGTAGCTAACATAACAGTGGCATAATAAGCCCCCTTTTTGAGGTGGGGAAATAGGAGTCTTTTAATAGGGTTTCAGCTTTTCATTATGGTAAACTATGAAGTAACTACTATGAAGTACTGATTTTGTTTCATTTAGCTCTAATATCCTAAATATAATAACATAAGAGTTTCAGAATCTCCTTAGTTGGATTGAAATTTAAAATCCCAATCTAGAATGCATTTGACTTTATTCTGCTTTCCCTTGTGGGTTTCATCCAGAGCTTATCCAGGTTTTGTGAGGCCTCTAGGTTTTATAATTTCGGGGGTCCTTTTTAAGAAAAAGTACAAAATTATAAATATAAAATCATGCCTATGACTTTTGGAAGGGGCCCATGCCAAGTGTATGAACCGAAAGTTTAAACTTTATTAGCTTTATAGTGTAAATCCAATGTATAATTCCATCCTTCTGATGCCTTATGATACTCAGAGTCCAAGAAGGAAAGTGCTCTCTGATATACTAAAGAACTGTTCTTTTTTTCTTTAAAGTGAATTATATATCTTTCCATCTATATATTTCTGTCTCTATACCTTGTGAGTACCTTGGTTTGTAAAACATTTAGATGAAGTTATAAAAAAACATGGTTGCTGTTGGAGATAACTGCTTGGGTCTGGGGAGCAGATAATTAATCCACCCCCCCCCATTGAAATTCTGTGCCAGTTGAGCAAATACATAAGGGAATCAGATGGAGATCAGAAATTTGCAGGTGGAGATCAGAATTTTGGTTGGATAAAGCTGGATTGGAAGGTTTGGCTTAGATGTATCACCACAATGGCCTTCTCAGTACTCTTCATCTCTGAATACGATTTATCCAGCCATTTACTGCACTAAACAACTATAGGCCTCTTGACAGGGGCCAGAATCTAGGCTTTCCTTTAAGTCTACAGCACAGAACAGCAAAAACTGTGTGCATCTTCAGATAAAGACTGGCTCTAAATGAAAAAGAACTTATGCGACACTGAAAAAAGCATGCCCAGTTCTATCTCCCAAATTCACCAGAGAAGTCTATCTTTTACACTCTCTCTCCCCACACTATGAATGTTTGTTTTTTTTTTAAAGGTATTAAGACTTTTAACTTCACAATTTTCCCTAGATAGTAGTTGGCTTTTCAGTTTGGTTCATGGTATTTTTATGTATACCATAGATTTTGATTTTGATATAATTAAAATTATTTATCCTTTAGGGTTTTTGCCTTTGGTTTTTTATGTGTGTATACATATATGTGTATATATTTAAATAAAGATGTAATAAATATATATACAATTTTATTTAATTGAGTATGTGCTTAATGGTATTCTGGTTTAATCTTCATTTATTTAAGAGTTTTCATTTCTTTATATAAATTTAGTTTCTAACATCTATAATTTTTTTACCTCTGAAGAACTTTTAACATTTCTTGCAGGCAGGTCTACTGGTAACAAATTCCCTCAATTTTTGTTTCTCTTAGACAATCTTGATAATGTCCTTCGCCTTTGAAGAATCATTTTGCTGGATGCAGAATTCTAGGTTGATGTGTTTTTTTTTTTTTTCGTTCAACACTTTAAAATATTTTACTTCAGTCTCTTGCTTGCATGGTTTCTGAAGAGAATTCTGATATAATTCTTAATGTTGTTCCTCTTAGATAAAGTGTTATTTCCTCTGGTTTCCTTCAAGATTTTCTCTGTCTTTGCTTTTCTGTAGTTTGAATATGATGTGCCTAAGTGTAGATTTTTTCAGTATTTTGTTTGATGGTCTCTGAGCTTTATGGTGTGTGATTTGGTCTGTGTCATCTATTTTGGAAAATTTTCAGCCATTATTCAAAGTTCATCTGTTTTTTTCTTTTTCTTCTGATACTTCTATTATACATATGTTACACATTTTGTAATCGTCCCACAGTTCTTGGATATTCTGGGTTTTTTTTGTTTGTTTGTTATTTTTTCCTCTTAGTTTTTCAGTTTGGGAATTTATATTGATATATCTTCAAGCTTACTGATTCCTTTCTTGGCTGTGTCCAGTCTGTTAGCCCATTAAAGGCATTCACTTCTATTACAGTGTTAATTGAGTTTTGTCATTTTCTTTCGATTCTTTCTTAGGGTTTCCATATCTCTGCTTACATTGCTTACATTATCCACCTGTTCCTTCATGGTGTCCACTTTTTCCATTGAAGCCCTCAGTCTGTTAGTCATAGATATTAAATTCTCAGATGTGATAATTCTAAAAATATGTTATATCTGATGCTTGCTTTGCCTCTTCACATGTTTTTTGCTTTTTAGCATGCCTTGTGATTTTTTGATAGCTGGGCATGATGTATTGAGTAAAAGGAACTCAGGTAAATAGGCCTCAGTGTGAGGTTTTTTGTTACCTGGCTAGGAGGCTGTATTTACTGATTATTTTAACTGTGGTGTCAGAGGTTAAAATTTCCTCTAATGTCCTTGTCTTTGGGTTTCTCTAGTAACTCCTGAGGCTTTTCTTTTCAACTATTAGATAATTATAAGATACGAGCCTTATTGTTAGTAGGTAAAGTATGGGAAGAAAGGAAGCATTCTATTATCCTATAATTAGGTCTAAGTCTTTTTTTTTTAATTTAGAAATTTATTCTGTTTAATCCACAAGCTTTATATAGCTTTAGTTAAACAAACAAAACAAAAACAATGAAAACAAGACACTATTTCAAAGTCTGGGCCCTTCTAGTCTTCCAAATACGAGAGCTCTGAAAATTGTATATATCAATTGGAAGAAAAGACAAAATTATGAATGGAGCCATGACATTTCATAAAACAAACTTTTTTATAACTGAAGGATCCTTCCTGGTCTAAGTCTTTTAGTGAGCCTGTGCCTCTTGGCAGTGACTTTATGGAGTGCTTGTTAGTTCCCCTGCCCTTCTCCCCTCAACACCTAGGTGAGACAAGAAGTCTAGAGAGGATTGAAGGTAGGTATTTCCTTTACTCTGGGTTGGTTAGGCTTTGGTAAAGTAGTTTCTTTTTACGGAGACCAGAGAGAGCCCTGGGCTATTTCAAATGGCTGCTTTTCCCATCCCTCTTTGGAAGTATGAGGGAGTTTTTCTCAGATCTTCGTAGTGTGAACCTGTTGGTGCACCTGGAGGTAACACTTAGGAAAGTCCTCCTCCCCACGTCTGCCATTCCCAGATTTTTTGTTGTTCTCAAGTTAGTCCACACTGAACTTTCAGTAATTCATCAATTGTAGTTTGTGTTCCCAGGGATACTGGCCCCACCTGTGGGCTTCACAGCCTCTGTAAGCTGTGATTTTCTGTATTCACCTATCTCTCCAATTTTCAGGGCAGCAGTTTGCCCTGGTCCTCAATTCTCTGATGGATCTAACAAGAGTTGTTGATTTTCAGGTTGTTGGCTTTTTTCTTACTGTGAGTATGGTAGTAATGACTTCGAAGCTCTTTTCACATGTAACCAGAAACACTCTTAGTGATATTTTATAAGTAGTCATACAGTTTTATTCTGTTACTTTTATTTTTTGACTTCTGTGTTTTAGTCCATCTGGAATTTAGGTTTGTAGGGATATAGGGAATAGGGTATGTATCTGGGCCATTTGTTTGCACTACTTTGCTTAACAATTCTTGGGTGTTAGGGTTTTCTGCTTTCAATTATTATAGCCTGATTATTTTCTTTAGTACCTGGTAGGGGTAATCTTTCCTGCATATTCTTTGCTTTACTTATTATTCCAGTTCAACTTCAGAATGATGTTGCTAAAAAAAAAAAGGCATTAGGATTATTAATTGAAATGCTTCAGATTGATTAGAATGATAGTGTAATGTTTGGACTTCGCCATCTGGAAATATTTATCTTTGTTTATTCAGGTATTCTTTTACATTTGGAAGTTTATAATTTGTTTTCAGTTATACAGGTTTCTTGTGAGATGTATTTTGTGCATTTTTAAAACTTTTTTATTTTGAAATAATTTTATGCACACGGAAGTTGCACAGAGTACACAGAGTTCCCGTGTACTGTTTAATGTTACCTAGCTCCTGCAATGATGGCATCTTATCAAACTGTAATTGACATTAGTGTGATACTATTAACTATGGATTTTATTTGGATTCCATAATTTTTTATATGCATTCTTAAGTATATACATATATACACGTACACACACATATATATATCTGCTAGCTTTACTACACACGTCTTTTACTACACATGTCTTCCCTGCCCTCTCATTCTTCCTCAACCTCTCCTCCCCCTCCCTCTCTACTGGGGAGTGAGAATGATGATAATTTTCAGGAAGCTGCTTTGCTAACAGATTTGAAATTCTAAAAGCTTTTCGGTTGCTTTCATTGAGGTTTTTAGGAATATAATCTTCTCATTTGCTAATAGTGTTATTTTTGTTTCTTTCTGTATCCTGTCATACTGCACTGGCTAGATTTGTAAGTTATACTTATTTTGTTCTGATTTTTATGTAATTGTCCTTGGGCTTCACATTTACGAGGAAAATTAGCTGTAGATGTATATTATTAGTTGATTTCTCTAATATTTGGTATTAAAATTAATCATTGATATGTAATAAGTGCTTTGCCATGTTTCTGGAATTCTAATTACATTATACAAATTATCTCATTTAATCTTCACAACCTCCTAAAACAGGTGTCAATATTGTTTCTCTACAGGTGAGTAGTATATTGGTTTAGGTTAAATAATTTACTTAAAATTACATAGTTTGGCTCAAGCTCAAGTTTTAAAATTTTTTATTCATTTTGCATTTACCCATTCTTCTTTGTTATCTCCTATAGCAATACAAAAGATGCATTTTCAGCTATTTAGATGAATTTGATTCTGGGGCATGTGTTTATTCCATGGGAGTGGTATTCTAGAATTAAATAAATTAATTTTGTAAAATTCAGATTAAACACTTTGCAAACTGCTATTCCAGTGTTTAATTATACTTATCAAAAAAGTATGTTCTTTAAAGGGTAGGAGTACTAAGCGGGTTCCTTCCTCCCTTTCTTCTGCAGGTATTCGTTTGGAGATATAGCCATTGTTGAGTATTTAAATATGTCAAGATTGCTTTAGTTAGATGGATATGAAATTAATTGTGGGAGTACAAAGAAATTAATATTTTATACTTAATTATAGAGAACATTAACTTTTTCAGGAACATCAAATGTTAACTCCCCTGCAGTTTAAGTTTAGTATGCATTCTTATTTCTGATGACTTTAAGATGATGTCAGAGTTTTACTGTGACTTAGCATTAATGAATCATAAAATAATAGACTGTTTTATTTCAAATGAGTCTTGAAGGACATTTTACTCAGTTTCCTTCCCATTGTAGGAATGCTTTCTTTTCTGACTTTTTTAGTATGTTATTTGTGGGGAAAGGGTTAATTTTTTATTCTAGCTGCAGTCTTTAATAATTTTTAAAATCCCCAGCCTTCTATCTTGTATGTATATATCTCTTTCAAATTTGAGCCAGTTTTAGTGTACCTATATTGTTTTCTTTAGGCACCTTTATCTTTTGCATTGACATTCATTGGTTCCTTCTCTTCCACCTTATACTTATTTCAGTAACTTAATTAGGTAAAAGCTGTAAAACCATACTTGTGCTTATATATCATAACAATGTAATAAATTCTTTAAAATGAATTTTATTTTGTCATTGACTTTGGTTACATGTGTGCTCAACAGTTATTCTCTGATATCTAACTAGATCACTTGTTAAATGTTTTTAGCTTGCATTCCTTTCGCTGAGCTGTTACGGTAACATTAATTCTCTGAAATCCTCTGGAAGGAAAGATAAAGATTGTATGTTGATTTCTTCTGGTCAAAGGAAAGGTACATTGGTAGAACAGTGTGTATAAAGTATATTCTGTTTTGTGTTTGAAGATGGACTACACAGATGTCTTTTTTCCAAAAGTTCTTTGCTAAGTTAATGAGAAGGTAGGTGAGCTTATTAGGGGTGAACAGCTTGAAATTTTGAAATTAAAGTGTACATAGATTTTTCTGTTTGGTGTTAGGGGTATTTTCTAGCACCATTGCTTAATTTTTAAATTAGAATCTTCTTTCCCAATACAGATATCAGTCACTTTCAGTTAAGTTGCTGTGAATAATTCCTCCTGCCCATTTCTCTTTTAAGCTTTTTCATTCTCTTCCTAGTTGAGTTCTTTATACTCAGTCTTTTTTGACAGCGGTTTTTTTTGGAAGGCAAGGACTCCCTACGTAGCTTTTGTGATAGCCCAGTTATGAAAAGCAGTGGGATAAATGTTCACATTATAACTTCCTTTTATTGGCTGAGGTGGTGCGGATTAATAGAAAAGCAAAAACAAAAAATAGTGAATGTTGGCAAGTGTTCAGGTATTTCTTCTTTTGTATCATTCACCTTTGGCTCAGATCAGTAACTGCTTATGAGTAAGTTTTTCTCAGCCTTAGAAATAAGGAGTTGGGAAAAAAAAGTAAGGAGTTGAGAATAATGTGTGGGTAACTGATTAGTATCCACCTCAGAGAGGTGTTTTGTGGATTAATTGATTCTTAGCCTAAGAAATGTCAAAGCAGTATAAATGCAGACTACTATTATGATACAGTAAAAGCTGTTTTGAAAAAAAAAAAGTAATTGAACTGGTAGAAGAATCTTCCTTTAAGGGAGAGATTGGATTTGAGTTTCTGTATGGTCTTTCATTCTGAATACTAATTAGTCCTTGAGCATATGTAAAACTGAAGTTTTTTTTTTTTTTTAAAGTTGTGAAGTGTTTATGCAAGTAGGTTCAATTTAAATTTCTTGCCATATAAAGTGTGTAGGAGGGCTTCTTGAGGTTTGCTTTCAGACTGGGTGATTTCTCATCGATAGAGCTAAGCCATTTTCATCATTAACCTTTTGGACTTTTATTTTTGTTAAGAACAAGAGTTAAATATAAGTCCTTAGGAAAGATAAATAAAAATTGCATTTCACACGTAGGGTACAGACTAATTGCAGCTCTGTGTAATGATCGGTTGTAAAAGGTGTTTCCATTCCTCCCAGATCTGTGGGTTATCTCTTACCTGATCCATTTGCTGACTTTGTTTTTGTGATGGAAAAATTAATTTGAGCTGAAGTATGTCAGGATCACTTAGAAAAAAGTTACTGTATGGTGTACCACAAATACTTAGTTTTTTTTTTTACTCCATATCATATATGTGTTTGCATTTTCTGTTTGTGGAATAGTGAATCAAGTTTATACTGTTAGAATTTTAGAGTGGTGGTTCTCTATGTTAGTCACTTGTTGGAGTCACCTCAGAAGCTTACACAAACAAATGGTGCTGGCTGGGTCTCACCCTCCAGAGATTGATTTGCTTGCTTTGGGAGGTGGCCTGGGCTTCAGTTCCCCGGTGATTCTCACGTGCAGCTAAGGTTGAAAGCCTCTGTTCTAGAGACTCAGACTGAATCAACTCATTTTGAGCACACGTTAATGTTTTTTAGAATTAGCTCCTAAAAATTCTTGTCATAGTTACAGGACTATTATGAATATTTTAAATTACGTTTTTGAATTTACCATGGTTACCTTAAAATGAGCATTGTTGATGCTACCTGTATTTTGCAGGTTTACCAGATTTGGCCAAAAGATTAAAAGACTTAATAGTTAAACTGCCTTTCATAGTGAGGTATTATTTCCTTCAAAATATAAGAAAAAGAAAAGTAGAGAAATACTGTTTTTTGGTTAGTTTCATAACTTTTATAATTCAGGGGGATGAATAAAATCCCAGTTAGTACATTTCCTGTTAGCAGTATGTTTTCATAAGGTGTTTTGTAAATCCACCATGTGCGTTTTAGTCCTTTTTCTCTCATTTTCAAAATTGGAACAGATTGTTGAAGTTGTATGTGCAAACGTTATTAAAATAGATTAATCATTCTAATAATAGTTAATTACTATTTACTAAAGCTGCATGTTTAAGAGCTTGTTTAGGTGACTTCATACAGGTTTCCAAATTCTATAGGCTATGGTAGGAAGTCCAGTTAGATTTAAACTGACATTTAATGTTCTGTTCAGAGTAGCTGATGTCACTTGGGGAAAGGTGACTATCTTATTTCAACATGTTTAGGTATGGGAAAATAATTAAACAAGCATTCTCATATGATTTTGGGAAATGATGACTATTAAAAACACATTGGGCGGTAGATAAGCTGTTCATACACCAATCAAAGGTGTGTGACTCAAACATCTGTAGTCTGCTGTAGAACTGGAAAAAGATGATACTAAGGATAATTTTAGAAGCATCTCCATGGACAGTTACTGATCAAGGCTGATTGATTCTTGGCAAAATTATGTCATTGTTCGTATTTGGTGCTTACCTGTTTTCTGGAGTCTTTCCTACTCTGTCTCTTGTGCTGTGATACTATTCTTCTCAGTTACCTTTTATAAACTTTCTGGATTTGTCTTCCTATCAAATGTAGAGTATTCCCCAAATTTCTTCTCTCCTTTTGACTAAAATTTCTCTTATCCGTAGGGTTTTTACTGGAGGTGGGGGTAGGAATGGTGGGTTGAGAGACAGAGAAAGCAATTCATAAAATTTTCCTCCTGACCATTTCCTTACCATATAGCCTGTGTACCCACTACTTGGCTTTATTAAGTATTAACATATTTCCACATTTATACTAAAACAATACAGATATGTCAGAGCCTCTGGTACTTCTAACTGAATCCATTTCCCTCTTTTCCTCTGCACAGGTAACCACTGTGTGGCGTTTATCTTTTTCAGAGGTATTTTCATAAACCAGATCAGTCTCTTAAGTAATAAATCAAAATGAGTGAAATTTGGGAGGAAAATGTTTATGAGCAGAAACTTGATACCCCACTTAGAGGTTATTAATAGTGATAAAACCAATTCTGCGTCTAGATATTTTTTTCATCCTGACTCTGAATGTTCTATACTGATCTTTTAAAGACTTTCCTGTTAAAAACTTGTAAAAGCTTGTGAACCTAGGCTGTAAGGGGACACAAAGGATTAATTCTACCTTGTTAAAATCTAGTAATGTGTGTAGAAATGTGATTATGGCTTGTTGACAAGGAACCATTGGATGAACAGAATTCAGTGTTTTTGGGACTAGGTTGTTGGCAGGCACAATTAACAGTGCTAGCATCACCGAAACAAGCCAACTCTTTTATCTCTGTCAAATAAGAGATCAGTCCCTTTACATTTTAGATAATGAATAGAATTCATTCAGACTGTAATTTACAGTGCATTGCTGAAATAGGTTATTGTTGATTAGATTATCCTGATTCTTTACGCTATTCTATTTGGTTCACGTGAAAAAGGCTGAAGTAATTCAGAAGAGGGTAAAACAAAGATTATAAACCTTTTTAGAGTTCAAAAATATAAGTAAAATTATTTCAGAAATAATGGAAATATTTTGTATTATTTCTAAGAAAATCAACTTTTTGGAGGACTTTTCCTGGGGCACTAATTTACCTATTTGTGGGAAATGAAAAAGGATCCATGTATGTGTTAGAGACAGATTTCCTGCTTCAAGCTGAGGCAATGAATGTCCTCTTCTCCTCTACCCCCTGCCCCCATCCGTCCCTCTATGAAGAAATATGCTTCCCTTCATTGATAAGGTAAGGTTAGAGTCATACTCCATTTATTTAAAACAACAAAACAACCTTTTTTGCATTCCACTCTTCCTGCCCCCAGTTATTCCCTTTTGAACTCCGCTTTGGTTAGTGATTCCTTAATATTTCCATATTTCTTAGACTTGAAAACCAGGAGTGATCCTTGACTCTTCTTCCCTTTATGTATAGTCAATTACCAAACTTCTTGGACTCTGTTCTTTTCTTCTAGGCTTACTATAAGGTTTTCATTTCATAACAAGCATGAGATGTTTGAGGTTTCTTCCAGCTTTCAAATACTATGATGACCTTTACAATCTAAAATTAAATGTTAGAATGTCATATTAAAGGCTTGTTGAAGGAATATTAATAAATTTTGAACAAAAAGTACTGATTTTAGATCAGATGGATCTAACTAAAAGGATCCTAGAAATTGAGAACTTTGTACTTAGTGTGAAGTCTTAGTATTAATATTACAAAGGAATCATTGAGTATTAATAAGGCTTAAATGTTTGATACTGAGCTTTGTATCTAACTTTTTATGATGAAAAAACTTTGAGTTCTTGTTGAAGAAAGAAGAGTAAATTTACTCTAATCTTGTATTGATCAGCATCTGGGCAAGTGGGAGAACCTGGTCCCCAAAAGAAAAAGTTTTAATTCAAATTTTTATTTCTGACGTCTTCTTACAAAGGATTTCAGAAGTCACTTTGAAAGATTTATTGTATTGTGCATTTCCTTTGGAGATCATACACTGTGAAAAGAGGCTATTGGTTGGTCTTAGGAAAATACTAAAAAATTATGAAAAAATTTATTTGATAGTGGAAGATGTCTGCGAGAGTAGATAGAAAGCCTAAACAAAGTTTTGAGGACAGGTAGCTGCTTTTGAGGATTTGACTTTTGAGCTAGAATGGGAAGTAAATTTGAGAATAATCAGAAAATGTTGTGTCAAAATGACATAAAATTTTTTGACCTCAGGGATTGAAAAATGAAGCATTAGTTAAAATTGACATTTTTCTCAGTGGTGTCTTGATATTTAGGGTTTTTTGTTTTTTGTTTTTAATAGTGGAAAGCATATTTGCTTAAAGGCTGTAGTGGGCCTTTTTCTCTAACATAGGTATCCTAGTTCCTGAATCTTCATAGAAGTGTGAAAAATAAAATTTTTAATTTTCCAGGCTTTTCCCCTTATGTTCATTACTCAAATATTCATGAAGCAACTCCTGTGTATACTATACTGGACATTCTGCTATCTTTGCCCCACTTTTGCTGTAAGTTTAGCTTCAAAGTGATCTATTCCTTTGGCTTATTTCTAATATTCAGGCTGCTAGTTTCTTCCTTCTACAAAGCCAACACCTGTTATCTCTTAGAGCCTTCTAAATTTTCTTGGGGATTAATAATTTGTTTCCCTTTGAGCACCAGCTGCAAGCACCAGCATTCTGACTTTCTGAAAGGAGTAGGTTATTTGAAGTTCCTTTGAAGGAGAATGGAATTTGATCAAGGATTTTAAGAATGGATAAGAATTTGACAGGGAAAATTCAGGCAGAGAGTATATATAGCATGATCAAAGGTATGAAAATGGAAAAAAAAAGATATGAAAATGGAGGCACATACAGTATATTCAACACATGAGATGTGATATGGTATAGTAAATGTGTACAGTATTGTTAGGTTATAGGAGGGGATACCATTGGGAAGATAGGTAAAAGATCATGGAACTCAGTGAATTCCAGGTCATTTAGTAATATTATCTATCAGTTATTGACCACCTACTATGTATCCAAGTCTGTTAAGCCCTTTATGAAATAATCTCATTTAATTTTTACAAACAGCATTCCTCTGTAGCTCATAATATCCTCTGAAGAAACTGGGGCTTAGAGAGGTTAAATAGGTTGCTAAGACTCAAAGAGCTAAGTTAGATTTGAATCCACATCTCTCTTAAGATATGTGGCCATCATAGGCCTCTCTAGCTAATTAAAATTGCTTTGTACTGACCTGTAGATTTTATACAAGAAATTTGCAATGGTCTTGAACTTTGTTCTCATAGACTAGGCAATTACTGCCCTACTGGACTGAGTGAGGAGCCATGATTATTAATGTGCCAAAACTGTGTTCTTCTGAAAGAACTTCAAATATAAATCCACTAGTACAGGATCATGAACTCATGGCCCCAAAAAGAAGACTGTGTTTATTTTGGATAACAAAATAACTCCTCGATATCCAAGGCTCTTTAAAATAATAGAGGTCTCTGGGACAGATGCTCCATCTGGTATGTTCATAGAGACGCTCATCACTCTAAGTATTTGACAGTTTAGGTCTGGGCCAGAAAGCATCTGGTTTTACTAATAATGTGGCTACTTACCTTTTGGCTCCTTGAATTTAGAAGCTGATTCATACATGTTTAATTTTTTTCTACCCCAGAAGTGGCATTCTTTGTATTTTAAAGGAATACAGAAGTACTTTTATTATTGTTGTAGTAGGTGAATGTCTTCCATTGAACCACAGCAATTTTAGTAACTGATAGCATGAGAATTAGAGAACTTTGGAGTTGAAGGGATCTTAGTAATTGTCCACTAAAGTCTTCCCGTACAGGTAAGGTGGATGAAGCAATTAGATGATGTGGCTGCAGCTACTTAAGGCTGTTAGAGCTAGAACTCTTTTCACCAAATGGCACTACCATAGTGCAGCTGCCCTCTTAATATATGTAGACCACTACCATAACTGTCAGTCTCTTAGTGGTTATGAGGCGGACTCCTAGAGTGATGGGCTTAGCTGGATGAGATATATGTGGTTGTATGTTAGAATCTTCTGGGAATCTTTCACAAAATACATATACTGACTCCTCTTTGAAAACCACTTGGCAAAAGAGCCCATCATATTAAGAGCATCTTTAATCAGGAAGCATAGGCCCTGTGTCTATAAAGCATGCAAAATATTCTTGTGTTTTGTAAATAGGTGTCTGAAAACATGTAGCTTAATAACCTAATGACTGTATTGCCAATGGATACCATAAAGTTATCCTTTCCAGGGTTCACAAAAGATATCCATATATGTTCTGAAAAATGATAAGTAAAAAAATAAGATTTGTGAGACCTCTGATTCTTCCACATGATTACTTTTATGGATATGTAAATTCTGAAATTTTATTTTAAACCAGTAAATTAGACTGCCATAGTTTCATGGATGCTGGTAAGAAGCCTTGAGTATTCGGCATTTTGTACCAGTTTCCTGAGTGCCACTTAGTGTATGATGGACTAGGAAGCCCCATGAAGTGGGCTGGATGACAACTGCACACCCAGTGAGAGTACTGGAGAGCAGCCCTGGGTTGAGGGGGCCCAAATTTTTGCTCCAGAAGGAGACATTATCCCCATCTCCCAAGGCTTTACAGCCACCTTTGAAAAAGCAGTCTGGACCAAAGAGCAATCACTGCACCGCTCACAGAGCATGCAGAAATGTGATAGACCAGTGGAAAACTGTCTCCCAATAGGCATCATATCATTTTAGACAAACTAGGCCATTGTTTATTCTCAATCTGAATGAAATATGTTAAAAAATAAACAGGGTGTGAGGAGTCTCTGACACTGATCTCTGCGCACTTTTTTCGAGAAAAAACTTCTGTTTGCATATTACATACCCCTGCAAGTATAGTAACGTGAAAATTAACTTAGTTTTGTTGAAGGATGTTCTGCTTACTGAAGGGTGTTCTGTTTAACTGAATTTTCTCTTAAGATATTCAGATTCTTGTATGCTGAAAGAACATATCCTATCCCTTTAATTCCCTTCCCTTTTTTTACCCCAAAACATTTTTCCTCTGTGTTGTTTTATATCAGCAGATGCTTAGAGTGTCCCTGTCATGGACTAGGTACTGTGTGCTAGCTGTATGTAGAGCTAGGAAAGATTGCCCTTTATTCAGAGTTGATATATGCCAGACATTTTAATTTTTATTCCATCCCCCCACACCAATCTATGCAAATTGAGGGAAGGAGAGAGGGTAGGCTAAAGGTTAAAAGCGTATTCCTGGGGGGAGTGAACAGCATATAGACAGAGTTTGGAGAAGACAGCAAAGGCTGTCCCAAGAAGAAGAGCAGTATATGTTGAAGGTCCAGAAGAGAGAAAGAATGTAGAATTGTGAGTACTTCATGATACTGATAGTAAACTGTTAAGCTAAAGTTACAAATGTAAACTGTTGAGGTTTTTGCAAATTGTACTCTATCAGGGACTGAAGTTCTGATTTTATGGATCTCTGTGGTGGTGTTTATCATATATGAAACCTTCCAGGCAGACTTTTCAAATCTCTTTTTTGAGGGGGGGAAGAGGACAGGGGAAATATTTCACTACATACCTTATAGGTATAAAAGGCATCTGTTGGAAGGAGACCGCTTGTGATCTTGCCCTTTAAAGCATAGTTTTCATTCCTCTGTCAGTAATGAAATTTTCACAATAGCTTTATTTAACCAGACCTCTCTATTTGCTTATTGACTGGAATCATGGGTTTATTTTACATTTGAAAAACTTATCACTTCCTCCAGGCACAATATGGTCCATATTCTTAAGCTGTTATGACATTAGAAATTAAATAAAGTTTCCCCTCTGCCATTTTTTTAACATCAGAATAGTAAAGGTGTTGTTAATTTTTTAAAAAGTCTAGCAATTAGAGTTGATTTCCTCCAACTAATGCTTTTACTTTTGTATTAAAATTTTTAGCATATTAAAATACAGATCCAATTAACAGCTTAACGGACCCTAGACTTTCTAAATGCATTTTGTTAAAGAGAACTATGCTCTAATTACATGGGTAATTTCATTATGAAACATTTCTCAAAATGGTATACTCTTTTTTTTTTTCCAAAATGGTGTACTCTTGATTAGAAGGTCATAGTGAGGATTAAATGAGAGTACCTGTAAAGCACCTTATGTAAAACGTGGCATTTAGAAAGTTCTCAAATGATAGTTATTACTCCTCTTACCATATTATTATTTTTAAAAGCTGCTTTTTTTATGTTAAGTATATTTGCATTTAAGTGGTAAGCTATCCCAGAAAATGATGATACAGATTTTAAAGCGGAGATTCTCTGAGCCTGTGTTGTTCAATACAGTACCACTAAGCCACATGTGGTTATTTAAACTTAAATTAAAAATTCTGTTCCTTGGTCCTACCAGCCACATTTCAAGTGCTCAATGGTTGCATCTGGCCAGTAGCCACTGTTGATGGTGCAGAACATTTGCATCACTGCAGAAAGTTGAATTGGATGGTGCTATTATAAGCTAGTGGTTTTAGTATTTTTCTCCCAACTAGTAGAACCCTTTAATATCATGAAATTTTAAACAGAATCCCATATAAAAGGTAGTAAGATGCAGAGATGCTCTTCAGGAGACCCCAGAATCACTTCATTTAACTTCCCCTTGGCTGTCAGAACACAGGCCCTTTAGGTCAATAGTTGGAAAGTGGCCATTGCTCTTTTTTTAAACCAACTACTAAATGTAGAAAGAATTACAGAAATAGAAAAATCTGTAAATAGAATAAGCACCACAGAAATATTTAATTATGATGAGATGCTGAAATCATTGGGTGGAAGGATTAATGGGACAGGATATGGAGAAATCTTAGTAGTTTTTATATAGGTTATCAAACTTAACATTATAGGATGAACTGATATTAAATGTTTATTGATGTGATGCACCAAGAGGAATGCAACTTCACTTATGTAGTACTTATTCTATCTTTTTTAAAATTATAATTTAATGAAAAAACATCAAATACAAATAGGAAATCTATAAAAAATTGGCTTACACTCTTCAGAAATACAGGAAAATTAAAGGAGACTACAAAGACATGGCAATTAACTGTGTGCTAGATCCTTCATTGGGTCTTGGATTGGAGGTTCAAACAGATATAAAGGACATTTTTGGAGTGATGAGAGAAATTTGGGAATGGATAATAAATCATCATGGATCAATGATCATCATGGATTTTTCTGGGTGTGATAATTATATTGATTTTAGAGGAAAATGCTCATGTTCTGAGGATATATATTGACATATTTAGGAGTAAAATGTCATGATGCTGCAGGTAACTTTAAAATGGTTCAACCATAAAAAAGTGCGTGTGTGTGTGTGTGTGTAAAGAGAAAGCAAATGTGGCAGAATGTTAACAATTGGTCAGTCTGGGTTTCACAACCTTCTTGTAATGTCAGATTTTTTTATCCTCAAGAACCAGTTTTGCCCCCATTAAAACTTAATGATCGGGTGGAGGATGTATAAAGGTCTTCATTGTACTTTCTTACAACTTATTGTAGGTTTGAATTTTCTCAAAATAATAAGTCAGAGTAAGAGAGAAGTCTTCTTGTTTTGTTTACTTTGCAGACAATTCCAGGACATGCCCCCCCCATCTTTCCTGCTATATGATTACAGTGGAATAGATTTGTCAAGTTTGTATAGCCTTTGAAAGAGAAAAGGTGCAATATGCAAATGATAAGTGGAAGGTGGTATTGAGCTGAACCTCCTGATCAGGAGTTGTAAGTTGGTTCAGCCACGGAATAGGAAGATAGGCATTTTAGGCAAGGAAACAACACAAGTTAAAGCATTTTTTAGTAGTTTATATGTTTCTTTCTTTTAAAGATTTTAGTTTTAAGTAATTTCTACCTCCAGCGTGGGGCTCAAACCCACAACCCTGAGATCAAGAGTTGCATGCTGCACCAACTGCGCCAGCCAGGCACCCCAGTGGTTTATGTTTCAATATTTATTTCAGCTGTAATTTATTGACAGTAGATTAGTCAGATTTGGTCTTTCTTTTTATGGCAAATTGGAATGCATATGAGAAGTATTTGCATATAAATCCTGTCTTTAAAAATTTAATTAATTAATTAATTTAGAGAGGGGGGCAGGGGGTGAGGAAGGGAGAGAGAGAGAGAGAATCCGAAGCAGACACTGTGCTCAGTGTGGAGCCTGATATAGGCCTGGATTTCACAACCCTGAGATCATGACCGGAGCTGAAATCAAGAGTTGGTCGCTTAATTGACGAGCTACCCAGGTGCCATCTGCATATAAATTCTCTTAATAGCACTTACTGCTAACATGCTGTCGGTGTCTCAACTTTTTAGCATTGCCCACTTCGATTCAGATATTTATTATAAATAATACCTGCTTGAGATTCTTGAATTTGGATTTTAAGATAAAAAGACATTTATTTGAGAATAACATGTTAATAGATATAATGCATAATGTTAATAGATTTATCAAATTGTTTAATTATACACTATTCAACTAATTATAAATAGCGTGTATGCTGTAAGCAATCAGTATGAATTTTATTCCTCTTCTCTAGGAGATGGATAATTCACTGGTCAGGATTGGCTGTCACAGCTCCAGTCTGTTCTGCTTTCTTCTCATGTATGTTGTATGACCTTTCCAGCTTACCTCTGTATCAGTGGAAAATAAAATAGATGGAAAAGGAATCAAGTTTTAGGATCAGGTAAAATATAGAAAGTCAAGACTACAGGAACAATTAGGACACACATGCTGTCTTAGAGTCCTTAATCATTTCTTAGTTTGACGTGAAAAAAATTTTTTTGAGTTATAATTTACAGTGTATAAATCTAAGTGTACAGATTGATATATTTGATCTGAGAATTTGGTTCTGAGAGTTTTCTTCTCTTGTCTAAAGTCAGAAAACACACTAGTTCCTTGGAGGGGGTAAAAACTTTCCTAGTGCATATTTCTGAAAGTTCTTGAATGGGGCTTCATGTAGGGAGTACTGAATGATGTAGTGGGTTTCACAAAGCTGTTTTTTTTTTTTTTTTAACCGTGTCCTAAGTGAAAGCTGAGGTCATGATGCCGAGGTGTAATTTTTATTGGAGGTGGGAGGTGGGGAATCTAAATAAGTAGTCTTGGGGCGCCTGGGTGGCTCAATGGTTAAGTGTCTGCCTTCAGCTCAGGTCATGATCCCAGCGTCCTGGGATTGAGCCCCACATCGGGCTCCTGGCTCAGCGGGGAGCCTGCTTCTCCCTCTCCCTCTGCCTCTCCCCCTGCTAATGCTCTCTCTCTCTTTCTTTGTGTCTCAAACGAATAAATAAAATCTTTAAAAAAAAAAAAGTCTTTATCTAAAAATAAAACCCAGAGTATATCAAGAAATGATTCATCTGTATATTCTTCAGATAAAAGTTCTTTCTCTCGTTCTCTCTATATGTATATACACACACATTTATAAATTATGTATATGTTTGTATACATATCCATGTGTAATACATATATATAATTTCTTTAAATCTCTTTGTTGGTAAGAACTGGGTAAGGAAAGGGCTTGAATGACAGTTATTTTGGGTTATCAACTAGGTGTGTATTTATTGCTTTAAGGAATAAACATGCAAGTGATAATTTATGTAAAGGAAAAACTCACTTTTCCACCTTCTGTGTAGAGGAAAAACTCAGTTCTTCCCTACTAGGTCTTTCTTCCCTCTGAGTCGTGTTTACTACTTAACATGGAATTCATATTTTTGGTCACCAAATGTGTGGTTTTTTTTCCCCCACAACAGGAAATTCTCTGTGACACCAGCTGAATCTCCTACAGTGTAACTCAATTCTGACACTTATCTGCCTGGAGATAGCATCAAATCCCACAGGTTAAGGGCAGTCCCACAAAAATGCCCCCGCTGCCTTCAGAGGACAGTCACAAGCCCAGTTACACCTGTACTTTATCCAGCAGCCCACCAATAGCTACCTCATTAGAACAAAAGACACTTTTATCACCCAGGAAATTATAAGGGATTTAGGAGCTCTGTGCCAGGAACTAGGGGCAGAGACTGGTATATATTTTCTATTACCTCACAATTTCCTTTTCTGAAAATTCAGGATTTAAAAAAATTTCTTTTTGAATCCAAGGTTGTCCCACATTCAGAGGAAAGTAGGCCAATAGAGAACCTGCAGGTAAAGCCAGGATTTTTCTGAAGGAATAATTCTATGATACAGTGCTGAAAAGGAATCAGTCAAGTCCTTAAAATTCTTTAAAACATAGCATGGCCTAGATACTTCTACCTGGAAGATAGTTTCAAACAGTATTCCCAGTTGGCCACCGTGGGTACAGAAAAATATCAATAGTACTCCCATGAAAATCTGGTTTTGGGCAGTGTGAACCTATCCAAAAGGAACTAATAGTAGAAGGAACTTTTTTTTTTTTCCTTCAGGTTATCTCCTTGTGATGCCTTTACTTCCAGTTTGTAAGATCTGACTTTTTGCTCTGCTGTCTTGACTTGTGATTTTCTTACAGGAAAATCTACAGTCTCTGTAGAAAGGATTGGCTTCTTTATAGGGTGCCACCAAAAAGATTTCCCCACCAGGAAAAAATACCACCTTCCTCTATGGTGCTTGATACATCTCCATTGTAAATTATCCTGCATTTAGAAAGGTTTATATTGCTTCATGATTTTCTCTGTTTAGACTTTGAGTATCATTGTCTTATTAGTTTCATACAGATCCTTGCTAGTTGAATTTAAGGAATTAGGGAATATATTCAGAAACTGTAGATTAAGACTCCTCATCCCTGAATCTTTGGACAATAAAAATGAATTATATTTAACATTGAAATGTGTCTAAAAAGTCATCTCCAAACTCATGGTCATCTAGATTTTCTCCTGTGTTTTCTTCTAGGAGTTTTATAGTTTTGTGTGTGTGTGTGTGTGTGTGTGTGTGTGTGTGTGTGTGTGTAAGTTTTATTTATTCGAATAATCTCTACACCCAAGGTGGGGCTTGAACTCATGGGCCCAAGATCAGGAGTGCATGCTCTTCTGACTGAGCCAGCCAGGCACCCTGAGTTTTATAGGTTTGTGTTTTACATTTAGGTCTCTGATCAACTTTAAGGTAATTTTTGTAAAAGATGTAAGATCTATGTTTAAACTTTTTTTTTTTTTTTTGCATGAGAATATCCTATTGTTCCAGCACCATTTGTTGAAAAAACTGCTTTTCCCATTGTTGCTCCTTTATCAAAGATCAGTTGACTGTATTTATGTGGGTCTATTTCTGGGCTCTTTTGTTTCATTGACCTTGTCTGTTCTTTCACCAATACTACACTGTCTTGATTACTGTAGCTTTATCTGGAAGTCCAGTAATGTCTGTCCTCCAATCCCCTTATAATCTTGAATCTGATTTTTGTCTCCATGGATTTGCCGATACTGAATATGTTACGTGAAAAAATCATACAGTATGTGACCTTTTTGTCTGACTTCTTTCACTTAGCACAATGTTTTTAAGATTCATTCAAGTTGTGGCATGTATCAGCACTTCATTCCTTTTTATGACTGAATAATAATTCCATTATATGTATATACCATGACTTGTTCATTTATTTATCCATTGAGGGACATTTGGGTTTCCACCTTTTGGGAATTATTAATAATTCTGCTATAATTATTCTGTACATTTGGTTTTATACAGTATATAATGTATGTAAGATATAAATGTAATAATGAAAAAGTAAGAGAAGGAAAAAGATCTCACTGGGACCATATTTACTGTCATCAGTAGCATTGTGCTAAATGTTGAGAGGTACAAAGATGAATTAAGCATGGTCCTTAATCCCAAGAAATGTAAACATAATTCAGCATGTGGAATTTTACTGTGTCATTATAAAAGCAGTAAATGAACAGTACACATTTTAAAGAGCCACAGCATAGAGTTGAAGCTACCCATGAAGTAATTTTAAGATAATATAGATTAATAAATTATAAAATATGAAATTTGCACACAGATGACTGGTTAGGATATTAAGCTCACCTGGAGGCTGTGGTCAGCTAAGCATTTGTGATTACAAGTGAAAATCTGATAATTGACTTTTCTTACAAGGTTATGATTCTCCTCTGCTCCCCAGCCCCTGGCTAATGATGGCGGTGTAGGAACAAGTGGTTTTGCTGTATTTATTTTTGAATAAAAGGTAGAGGCTGAAGTTTTAGCTTAAAACAAAGAGTCCAAAGAAATTTTGAATGCCTGTCTCATTTTTTGTCAAAAAGTGAGAAAAATTGTTAAAAATTTAAATCTTAAAGCTAAAATACCTTTCAAAATACTCTTCAGTAATTTTATTTGTATTTTTAAAATAATGAACAAGTAACAGTTCAGTGCCAGCCTTTGGGTGTTAAGGGCATAATTCTTTAGTTCAATTTATTGTTTTTAGTAGGCAGGGATATTGGTAGTAATAGATCTATTGTCTTCATTTATAAAGAATGACAATCTCCCATATGCTTAGGGCAATTTTTCTGATCGTCAAGATGGATTTGTACTGGTAAACTCACAGCTGGACTCCTTTTGAGTATCATGTATTTGTAGTATTCCTAATAGGGCTTATAAAGTACTAAGTGATCCAAGAGCAAAGGTTAGATGAGTCTGGATCATATTTTAATTGATTCCCTTAATCTCAATCTCATTTCAAAAAGGATTGTATTCATTTTTCACTGATAAATAAGATAGAGTAAGTAGCTAATGAAATCAGGATGACTGGAAAATGAGCACAAGGAAGATAATAGTTCTAAGGATAATGTTAATACACAAAAATGTATGCCATAACATGCAACCTTCAAAGACTCAGAAAGAAAAGGTTCTTAAAAGCTCTGAGTTTTCCTAGTGGCCAAGGAAAAGAAGGATTAGTTTGTAAAGTAAGAGGTTTTTTTTTTTGCCAAAATAGATACAGGTTATAAATAATTGTAGGTAAGTGTCTGAATTGGAACATCAATTTTTTTTTTTCAAGCATCCTATAGGGGAAGAGGGATATGAAGTCTTAATACTCATAGCTAAAGGTTCTGTAGTTTCTATTTTAAAATGAGTATATGTTCTTTATTATGGAATACTCCAACATCCCCTATTAATTCTTTATATATGTCGTCCAAGATTTTTTTAAAGCTACCTGTTTTATGCCTAAGTTATTCTACTTTTGTGAATTCCAAAACCACCTCTCAAGAGTCACACTATTTTTCTAGTTCATCTGGGACTGTTATTGTTGAAGATGGAGGTTTCAAGAAACTCTTCTAGCCTCTGTCTTCTTATTTTGGAGAATTACCTTCTGCTTGCTAGTGAATCTATAACTTAAACTCTCCATCCATTAAGTGGTCTTTTCTCTGTCAGACACTTCTCTGACATTTCCTCTCCCTCCCTCTCTCTCTCTCTCTCTCTCTCTCCCCCTCCCCCCCTCTCGTTCCTTCAACTCCTGTTTGCTGGCTTATCTCTTGGTTCCTTACCGTTCCTTAGTTCCCAGTTGAGGTGTGGCATTTCTCCCAGAGCGCTTGAATTTCCATGGGGTCTTTCCCTGAGGACAGCTTCTTAGTACCTTTTTTCCATGTGTGACTTTCCATAATAGCTCCTTGCTGCCCTCTTCTGGCTGTGATTTTAGGGTGCCATTGAGTATAAAATTTTAGTTTTAATCCTTACAATTTTAGCACTATCTTGTATGGACTAGTGGTTCTCAAGCCTAGCTGTACATTAAAATCACTTTGGGAAGTTTTAAAGAAACTGCCAGTGCCTGGGCTCCACTTTTGGAGATTCTAATCTAATTGGTCTGGGGGCAAGTTTGGGGGGGGGGTGGGCATTTTTGTTTTATTTTGTTTTTTAACTCCTTAGGTGATTAAAATATCCAGCCGGTGATTAAAATCTAACTACTTGGGTAGATGACCCTTGAAATACTGTAGGGCTTGAACTACTTGGAAATAATCCTTAGATTTTTAGATATCATAATGAATTTTTAAAAACAGCATTAAAGTGAGGAATATAGGATTATTTTTCTACCCTCTTTAGGAGAAGGTGTAGTTTAAACAAGGATATGATATGAATAAGTGATAAAATATAAGGTCTGTATGATATCTACTAATACCAGAAAAGATTTTTGGGTGTATTTTGTGTCATCATTTGCCTTTTAGCTTTTAGATTCATTTGTGAATTTTCACTTCTATCTCAGGGGCTGATCCCATAGGCTTCTGCCTGGATTTAGCCACTGGGAGATATTCATACTAATGAGTATAGGAGGAAAATTCTTACTAATATTATTTCTCAGTTGGATTAGAAACCTGATGGGAAGTGTATCTTTATAATGAACTTCTTAAATAAAATTTATTATTAAATACATTTGTAATCATCTTTTAAGTAATACTTCCTGTCCATTAACTGTTGGTACTGCCTTTGTTTTTTACATTTTAACCCATGGTATAAATCTCTCTTACTAAACTCTAATTTGGATTATTTTAAAAAATAATAGAATGTATTCCATTCTTTAGGGATTTAAGATCAGCACTTTAAGGTACAAGGGAGTTATTTCAACAAGGACCTTTATTGTTTTTATGAAAGGAAGAGTGTAGTAAATTATATTGCCTTATTTGTTAGAACATATTACTGAGAATTTATCTAATTGATTCTCTTTTTTTTTTTTTTTTAAACCATTAGGAATCTTGGGAACACAATACAAAAGCAGCTAACACGAGATACTTGCTAAGTTTATCAATATAATTATAGTTCTTTATGTAGTCTTTGAACAAGTTTTAGGATCTAATTCACTAATAGGTGGCCACTTCACTGTATTTCTTTCTCTGGAGATTTATTTATTCGGATATAGGCCTTTCTTGATATCCAAAGCATATATATGTATTTGGTAGCAATGTTCTTGAAGTCCTGGCAAAAACGTAATGGATGTTTGTATGGTTTTGGCTTAGGTTACCTTTGGATTACTTACCTCTTTAATCTTTGAAACATAAGTGGTTCCTCTAACCTTTATTTCTGTGCACTGTTTAAGTATCTTTGGTTTGCTTAAAAAACAAACTTCATGCTGCTAGATTTTAAGATCTAAGATGTTAAAAATCATATATTTGGAAATTTAATTTCAACCCTGTTGAAAATAAGAGTTATAAACTAATTTTATTCTCTATTATTTATGTTGAGACAGGAATATGAAATCATTAGTACCACTGAGTAGTGTAGAAAATTGGATTTTTTGCTGGAAGAATGGGATAAAGACACTTTCATCAAATTCTTTGTTTTAATTCCATGTAAGTAAGATTGTTCCAAATACATGATTTTTTTTTTTGATATGTGTATCCTTTAGGTAGGAACATGTATTTCTCACTTCTTTTTGGAAAAACCATAAAACTTATTTTTTCAACTTTTCCTTCTCATTTATCCCATGACCTCATCATTTCACTCCCCTTCCTGATTATAGACTTCTGTTCTCCAACTGCTTAACAATGTCTTACTCCAGAAGCAGGGCAAGCACTTCCTGGGTACTACCAGTACCTACATATTCTACCCCTGTTCCCTAGACCAGGTGTAGGGTTTCTGATGCTATATAAGCATGTGGGATAAGGAAAAGGAGAAAAAATACTGTCTTGGTACCCAGCAACTGAGGAAAAGGTTTCCTGACACTGAAACTCTCAAACATTTTCTCTTAGACTTTTAAAAAAAAAAAAAAAGACTATGTCATTGTCATTGCAGTCTATAATTCTCATGTGGAGGGTGTTCTTATAGAGTCGCCTAGGAATCTGATCTATTCATCATTTATAACTTCTTTGGTAAAATGTGTTTTAAGATCTAAACAGCAAGTTTCCAGATGAACTTTTTCTTTGAAGATGAATTATGTTTGTTTTCAGATTTTTATCAAAAACACTGTGGCTAGGGTTGAGGGTGAAGAGTTAATGGACATAGATCCTCATACCATATCTTATGTGTTTTGGGGGGTTTGGTTTAATTTGGGATTTTTAATTCTTTTTCTTTACTATGTAATTGTCTTGAACCAAGATGATGGCACTTAAGATTTTTTCATTTCTGGAAATGATACAGATTTCTCTGCTTACCCCTAATCTCCCCTCCCTCCCCTTCTTTTCCTCTCTTTTCTGCATTCATATACCCCAGTCTGATTTCTTTTCATTTCATAGATACCCCAGTACTGTCTGTTTTTATTTGGTCTTTCTTTCTATTTTTACTACTTCTAGTATATTTTTTTCTTTTACCTGAAAAAAATCTTTTATTTTGTTTTCTTAAATGTAGGTCTTTATTTTGCTTTCTATTTATTGGGCTCCTGGGATATGTGGACTGATTTCTTACTACTTTTGGAGTATACATAGCCATTATCTCTTCATATATTGTTTCTGCCACATATTTTCTTTTCATTCCTCTGAACTCCTCTTAAATGTATATTAGAATAACTCATTGTTTTCTCTGTATCTTTTCTGTACTTTCCGTTACTTTCTCTCTCCCTCTCTCTGCTTCTTTCAGCATAGTTTCTTTTGACCTTTTAGTTCAGTAAAGCTCTTCAGATGTATCTAATTTGCTGCTCAACTCATCTGTTGACTTCTTTAGTTACTGTGTTTTTCCACTGTAGAATTTTTGGTTGTTTCTTTTTGAGATCTGATTAGTTGCTTTTTAGAGTTTTCTAGTTCCCTGCCAAGTTTTTCTACTACTCTTTTTAAAAAACTCCTTGAGCATAAGCGTAGTTGGTTCATAATCAATGACAGTTTCAATATCTGGAGTCCTGGTAGGCTGTTTTGGCGCTTATTTTCATTCCCTATTGGTTCTTAGAGAGTGGTCTCATCTCCTTTGATTATATGTTGGGCTTTGTACTTAAGAAATTATTTACAGAGATAATTTGAAGCCTTGGACATTGTTACTTTCCTCAAGGGAGGATTTTCCTGTGTTTACCTGGGTCAGGTACCTTGAGAGTACTAGCAATCAGAATCACCTTCAGTTTGGGGACTTGAGATTTTCTAGGCCGGGGAGATGACTTAAAGCCAGGGTGCTTGCTGCAGGTTGCATAAGGGCTGTTTTATTTCGATTCACACGGTTTCTCCTCAGGTGTGGACCTTTAGAGTCCTAGCCCAAAGCACTGCCTCCTATTCTAAAGCTTTCTTTCACATAATTTAAGTTTTTCTTATGTCAGGCTGAAGGGCATTCCACTTTTACATTCCTCCCAGTAGTTATCCAGTATCCCAAAAAGGAACCCTGGCATCTCAGCTTGCTCTTATCCACAGGGTAGAGCACTGATCACTGATTTTGGAAGTAGTTGCTTCATGGACCTTCCTCCTTTTTGTTCCTTTTAATCTCATGGCCTTGGTTAGTTCTGATTCTTGATTCCAGAGGTGTTTTTGTTTTGTTTGTTTGTTTTTTTGTTTTTGTTTTTGTTTTTGGCCATTGTTTCCCTTATCTAATGTTTGCTAATAGGATTCTTGATTGTTGGTAAGAACTGCTGAAAACTCATGTAAATATCTCCTCCCCTCAAGACTCTTACTGTTTAAAGCTGGGGAATCTCAACCTTGTCTCCACCAAGAATTACTGAGGAATTAAAAAAAAAAAAAAATTATGTCTGAGCCCCATTCTCAGAGATTCTGATTTAATTGGACTATGATAAGGATGACTCTTAAACTAGAACTCTGGTGGTGGGACCTGGGTATTGCTATGTTTTAAAAATGTCCAAATGATTTTTAATATTCAGCCAAGATTAAGAGCCATTGACTTAAAGATTGTTAAACCTTTATTGGCCATATCAAAGTTCTGTGAAAAACATCTGTATACTGTCTTTCTTTGCTTTGAGTGAACATTTGGAATAGATGTTGCAAGCAGAGATTAAAAACAAAACAAAAGCTCTCCACAGGTATAGTTGACCCTCAAGCAACACGGGTTTGAACTGCATGGGTCCACTTACAGATTTTTTTCTAATAAGTACAGTACTGTATATGCATTTTCTCTTCCATATGATTTTCTTTTTTTTAATTTTAAATTTTTTTTGAAGATTTTATTTATTTATTTGACAGAGAGCAAGCACAAGCAGGGGGAGCAGCAGAGGGAGAGGGAGAAGCAGGCTCCTCCCTGAGCAGGGAGCCCGATGCAGGACTGGATCCCAGTACCCTGGGATCATGACCTGAGCTGAAGGCAGACGTTTAACCTACTGAGCTACCCAGGCACCCCCATATGATTTTTTTTTTTTTTTTAAAGATTTTATTTATTTGACAGAGAGAGACACAGCGAAAGAGGGAACACAAGCAGAGGGAGTGGGAGAGAGAGAGAAGCAGGCTTCCCGCCGAGCAGGGAGCCCGATGCGGGGCTTGATCCCAGGACCCTGGGATCATGACCTGAGCCGAAGGCAGACGCTTAACGACTGAGCCACCCAGGCGCCCCCCCATATGATATTCTTAATAACATTTTCTTTTCTCTTACTCTATCGTAAGAATATATAACACATATACAAAATATGTGTTGATCAGCTGTTATTATAGATAAAATAGCCTACTGTTGACCAGTTTTAGGCTGACTTAACTATAGTTAAGTTATATGCAGATGTTTGTGGGGGGTGTTAGGTCACCACCCCTAACCCCTGTGTTGTTCAGGGATCATCTGTACTGAAGATATGGCCCAACCAATCAAGATAGTAACCGGAGTTTTTGAGTTTTTGCAATGTTAGTTTCATAGCCTATGGTTAAGAGCATTGGTACTGGAACTGCATGGGCTTAAGTCTTGGTTCTTTCTCTAGTCATTTGATTTAGGGTAGGATATTTATCACTTCATCTCTAAAATGGAGAAAATAAAATGATCTACTTTACAGAGTTGTGGATTAAATAAATTCATATATGCTAAGCACTTAGAATGGTGCCTGGAGCTTAGTAAAGCATTATGAAAATTGTTAGACGTGGTGGTGATACTCATTTGTGTTGATTATTATTTTAACCAGTCCTCTATTATTAGACATTTAGATTTCTAGTTTTTCAATATTAAAAGTAATGCTATGACAAACAACCATTTACACAAGTTTTTATAAATCTCTTTAATTCCTAGAATTAGTTCATTGATCTTATTTGAAAAATTTAGGGTGGGAGTAAGTGTTAAAAGGAGCTTCTTAGAACTACCCCTCATGAGAATTATTTTGCCAGGTTGGTATGGTTAATCCAAGGTTGAGCTTTAAATGAGGACAACTAATTGGTCCTTAGAAAAATGCCACAACGGTGTGTTTATGTAATGTAAAAAATTTCCCTTACTTTATCTAACAGTTTTTTAAAAATTACTAGCCTATATTGAGGTCTGTGTGCCAAATACAGTTCCAAGTTTTTTGCGTGTAATATTACGTTGATATTTACAAACTTATGAGGTGTTTACAAATCAGGAAATTGAAACATAGAGAAGTTAAATAATTTACTCTAAGTTATGCAGCTGATACAAGGTCAACCAGGATCGAGGGTAATTTGATTTCACATTTTGTGCTCCAAAATCCTAAGTATACTTTTCTTACTTGACATACAGCAACTTTACTTTGATCTACCTATAGAGACTTTTTCTTAAAAGCCTTTTCATAAACAAAGTTACATTAATCTTTTAGGTTTAAAATTGCCTTTCAGATTTAAAATTCTGTGCCCGGTTACAAATATCTAGTTAGATTCTTCAAAACCTCAATTAGGTTTTCTTTTAAGGATAAATTTGCCTTCTGTGTCTTCTCTTTCTGAAGCAAACATCTTAATTTATCTAATGGAGCCCATTTCTCTAATTCTAACTTGCTGAAGTAGCTTTTAAACAATTGTGAATGCATACAAAATGTTGAGGGTGGAGGGGTTGCAGCTGCAAGTCATTCTTTCTCAGATAATTTCAGATAATTCTTCTCAATTTGAAGGTTGGAATGATTTAATGATTTTCTTTCTAAAGGCTAGACTTCTATAATAGTGTTGCATTTTAAAACACATATTATAAACAAATAGGTATTCTGAAATTTAGAATTATATGAAGTGGAGGAGCTAATATTATAAATTTATAAATATAATTTGATAAATTAATCTTTGTTTAGTTGGTTTTTGCTTCTGAGTTATAACAATTAGATTAAACCTGTTTACTGACAAGACTGAGTTACATAAAAATCTTAAAAAAAAATTTTTTTTTTAAATTAAGAGTATTCAGTAGAAGATAGTTAACATTTCATAACAGAATGATTAAACCTTGTTTAGGTTATTCATTCTACCAATGCACATTTTACAAATATTAATGTAAATATGATTAAGATAATTTTCTGTATTAGTAATCTAACAGTATGGAGAAGAATCTGAAAGAAATATAGATCAGTTATGAATAAAAAACTGATGAAAATCTGCTTAATGAAATCCAAGTTAAAAGATTTTAAGCCTAATTTTAGCATTTATGCTTTTTACTCAGTTTTGCCAGTAGTGCCATGGGTGATCGTCCATGTTTAAAGTTACTTTGATTTGCATGTTGTTTTTGAGAAAAAGCATAAGAAAATGAAGGAATGATACAAATATGCAAAGTTAGAGGCCTTTAAACTACATAAAAATGCCTTTCTTTGATAGAATAATTTACAGTAGTGTTCTAATATTTGTATATCTAATAGCTACCCATTAGCATCATTTACAAGTGTCTCGTTTATGGAAAAGGCCCCAAAATGGCATCAGCTTATCTAGGATCAAGGGGCAGGGGTGCCTGGGTGGCTCAGTCGTTAAGCATCTGTCTTCGGCTCAGGTCATGGTCCCAGGGTCCTGGGATCAAGCCCCGCATCGGGCTCCCTGCTCAGTGGGGAGCCTGCTTCTCCCTCTCCCACTCCCCCTGCTTGTGTTCCCTCTCTCGCTGTGTCTCTCTCTGTCAAATAAATAAATAAAATCTTTAAAAGAAGGGGGGGGCAGATTCCTGAAATAAACTGGGCCAATGACATTTTCTTACCCAGGAATTATTTTAGCTAATTTTATCAGTTCATTCAGCAAGTGTTTTTTGAAGGCCTATTATATGATAGACATTGTTTTAATTGCTAAAGATACAATGGTGGAAAAGACAGATAAAATAAAATTCTTGCCCTCCTGAAACATTAAATTGTGGCTTGACGTAGAGATGGTGGCATTCAAGAGGAAGGCACATAAATAAATACTATTAAGGTCTACAGAACTCCCCTGGTTCTGTCATTCTGATGATTTCTTTCTTTCGTTCTGTGAGCTTACCCCAGTATCCTTCCAATCTTTCCAATAAAGCTGACTGCTTCCCTCTTATTTATAATTTCTTCTATTTGTTTTAAACCAAAAGAGCTTAACTAAAATATAATTGGACTATAATTTTATGATGGACTCTGCTTAGGTCAGATGTCTACCCCAAGACTGGACAGACAGTTTGCCCATGAAGATGTGGGATTTGTATACAAATGATAGCTTCTTAACAATTTCAATCTTAAGAATAGGGAAATGAGCATTTTACATCAGAAGTTTGTTCCATTTTGTTCACTACAGATGAAACAATGTCCCTACAGCATGTATCAATCATATATGTTGTGTTTTGTTAGGATTTTCAAATTGTATTCTATCGTATCTCATGTTTTTATTAAGAACTTGTAGGAATTTTCTGGAAGTTAGAATCTAGTACTTATCTTAAATAGTTTCTGAAGTTGATTCTTTATTCTTAAAAGATGAAAAAGCAAAAATATTCCAGTCTCAGAAGATACGAAAACTATTACATTTCAGAATAAGTGGTTTTGTGTTTTGAACCAATGCTTTCAAGATTTTGACCTTCAACATTTTCTATTTCTCTCTCTCTCTCTTTTTAATGATTTTATTTATTTGAGAGAGAGAGAGCAGAAATGGGAGGGACAGAGGGAGAGGGAAAAGCAGACTCCCTGCTGAGCAAGGAGCCCAACACGGGGCTTGATCCCAGGATCTGAGATCGTGACCTGAGCCAAAGGCAGATGCTTAACCAACTGAGCCACCCATGAGCCCCTTTCATAGCTCACTTATTAAATCCTAAGTGGCTTTAAGGCAGTCACCATGTCACCACATTCTATACCATCTTACATAGAGATGATGTTCAATAAATATTGGCGTGTTTTGAGTATAAGAGAAATTGACCATATATAGTTTTTTTTTTTTTTAAAGATTTTATTATTTATTTGACAGCGAGAGACACAGCAAGAGAGGGAACACAAGCAGGGGGAGTGGGAGAAGGAGAAGCAGGCTTCCCATGGAGCAGGGAGCCCGATGCGGGGCTTGATCCCAGGACCCTGGGATCATGACCTGAGCTGAAGGCAGATGCTTAATGACTGAGCCACCCAGGCACCCTGACCATATATAGTTTTAACACAGGTTTGGTTTAAATGCATCCATTATTATAAGATTTTGAAGTATTTTTAGGTTGCAGAAAAATATTCAAGGTCCTCCCTTTTCTTAATTTTTTATTTTGAACTAATTTCAGTCTTAACAGAAAGGTTGCAAAAATAGGACAGAGTTTCTAACTATATCCCTTACCAGCTTCATCTAATGTTAACGTCTTGCATAACCACTGGACAGTTATTATAACTAGGAAATTAATATTAGTACAATACTATTAAGTAAACTGTAGGCCTTATTTGAATTTTACCTGTTTTTCCACAAATGCTCTTTTTCTGGTCAGGATCCAATCCAGGATCCACATTGGATTTAGTTGTTATTTCATCTTTATTCTTCTGTAGTTTGTAATAGTTCCTCAGACTTTGTCTTTCATGACCTCAGTTTAGTTGTTCAGTATTTTCTCATGATTGTATTGCCGGATCATTGAGCACTAAGGTCAAGAAAGAATTCCTGGGGCGCCTAGATGGCTCAGTCAGTTAAGTGTCCAACTCTTGATTTTGGCTCAGGTCATGATCTCAGAGTCATGAGCTTGAGCCCCGATTTGGGCTCCGTGCTCAGCACAGAGTCTGCTTGTCCCTCTCCCTCTGCTCCTCCTTGCACTCGCTTGCTTTCTCTTTCTCTCAAATAAATAAATTAAAAATCTTAAAAAAAAAAAGAAAGAAAATTGTTGAGATGTTTTTTCATGGCGCAACTTAGTAAGTTTATTCAAGTAGCACGGGGACAGGACCCGTGGGCAGAAAGAGCTGTACTTTTGCTGTATGAAGCCTGTGGTTTCATGCTTAGTGCTCAAGGGGGAGGGCATGTGCAGGGAGTATTAGATCATAAATGTTTTCTTCAAGTTTCTACTCATAAAACTACTTTCCCAAGATTTCTCTGATGCTTATCATTCAGCTTGATTCTAACTATTGGTGAGACATATAGCAGTCACGAGACCCTTTAAGAATATAGAAACCAGGGCGCCTGGGTGGCTCAGTTGGTTAAGCAACTGCCTTCAGCTCAGGTCGTGATCCTGGAGTCCCAGGATTGAGTCCCACATCGGGCTCCCTGCTCAGTGGGGAGTCTGCTTCTCCCCCTGACCCTCTCCCCTCTCATGCTCTCTCTCTCTCTCAAATAAATAAATAAAAATCTTAAAAAAAAAAAAAGGAATATAGAAACCAGCACTTAATTTGATTCTCATAGAAACTATGCAGGCTATAGGTCAGCCTTCTGGGTTAAAGGTGAACGTTTTTCTGCTTCTTTCCCTCATTAATTAGACTAAAGCTATACAGGTTTGACAAAAATATCACAAAATGATATGGGTTCATGAAGTCAATATGTTTTATTTACTGGTGATGTTGATTTTGTTCACTTGGTTAAGGTGGTTTTTGCTGGTTTCTTCACTATAAAGCTATCTTTCCCTTTGTAGTTAATAAATTTCTTGGGGGATACTTTGAGACTTTGCAAATAATAGTCAAGGACCCTTTATCTTTCTTTTTTCCCTTTCTCAAGACCTGATTTATCATTCAAAATGGATCTTTTTTTCCTTGGGTCCCACCCAGTGCAGGTCAGTTTCCTTAAATTCAGTTCTTTTTTCGAAGGGTCAGGTTTACAAAATGCTAGGAATGTAAAAATGAACAAGACCCAAATCCTGTAGTATCATTTAACAGTATGCTTTGGCATCAGAGGGACCTGATTTCAGATCCTCATTTTGAATCTTGGAATTGTGTGAAATTGTGAAATTTGCTTAACCTCACTGAGCCAAACATTAATCTCACAGAATTATTAATGAGGAATAAATACGAAATTCTAGAAAAGGCAGAACTAATCTGTAATGAATAGTAAGTACATCATTAGATGCCTGGGGCCAAGGATGGGAAGTTGAGTTCAAAGGGGACTGAGGAAGCTTTTTGAGATGAAGGAAATTCCTAAATCCTAATTATTTTTCCAAAACTCATCGTACTGTACATTTGAAATTAGCATATTTTATTGTATGTAAATTATATGTCAATGAAGTTAATTTAAAAACCGAAGTTGTTCTTTTTGAACATGGTTTTCCATTTAACGATGCAAGATATGATCACTTGGAATCCATAAAAGTCTTTGGTTTTCAAAATCATCTAGCTCTCACCTAGTTCAGAGGAGCCTTGTGACACCTTAGGCATTTGCAGAGCAATCTAAAAGTTCATTCAGGTCTGTAGTCTTTATATTTTAGTATGTCTTGGGTCTAAGACTCTTAAGTCACTCTTTCTTAAGTGGATTCCAAACCCTTAGGATCTTTGGTGTGCTTAGAATCCAGAGCCTTTAGTCTTAGAACTTTTTAGATTAATTATCTAAGAGGGGTTTGGGTTAATTATCCAGGAGGTCAAGTTGACTAAAATCAACTTCTTGAGACACTTTGAGTACAGAATTTTGTCTTTCCTTTGCAACTCCAGAACTTGCCGGACCCTGATGAGCCCCTAGAAGTTCTTACTTGGTAATCTGTAGTTTTTAAGATTGATTTTGTCAGTGTTCCCATGTATGTATAGACATATGAGCCTTACGTTTAATTTATTCTTAGAGTGCTTAAGGACTTTGGTAGAGAAATAATTTTTATATGTTTATTTTACATTTTTTAAAGATTTATTTATCTGTTTTAGAGAGTGTGTGCATGCGCAAGTGGGGGAAGGGACAGAGGGAGGGGAGAAGGAGAGAGAGAATCTCAAGCTGACTCCCCACTGAGTGCAGAGTCCAATGCAGGGCTCAATCTCAAGACCCTGAGATCATGACCTGAGCTGAAATCATGAGTCTGACGCTTAACCAACTGAGCCACACAGGTGCCCCTTATATGTGTACTTTAAAATCTTGTTCCTTTCTGTGTAATTTAAGCGTCATATTCTATAGAAAGTAGATCAGTATAATTCTGGCTTTTCTTATTTTGATGTTAGGCAAAGGGCGCAGTGCAGGTGGGATTTGTAGTGCTCAAGATGCTAATTGGCATTATATCAAATGCTGTTTAATTTTGTTTTACTCTGAAGTAAATTCACTTGGTAGCTCTCCCCCTAGAAGGATCAAAGGCTGAGAGAATAAGTACAAACAATGACATATAGTTTTTTAGATAGTAATATATTTAAATAGAAATTCTGAATCTGCAGAGAAGCTACTAAATGATAGACTATGTAAAGGCAAGGGCAGAGCTTTTGACTTACGTAGTTGGTGCTTAATATAATTTTGTTAGTGATATCAAGATGACTTTGAACTATGCTGGATAAAATACAATTATGTATTTACATTGGAAGTAAAAAATCAGGATTGGATTTTTACCTCAAATTTAGGTTCATTTTAAGGTACTGTATATTTTATACCTTCTGCCAAATATTATGTTGCTTTAAATGTAACTGATGGCATTTATTAATCTTTATATATTATTTTATGTTATACATATGTTATATTCTACTAGCTATTTCTATAGGCTATACATTTTGAAGATTTAAATTTTTTTTTTTTTTTGTTTTGTTTTGTTTTAAAGGTTTTATTTGAGAGAGAATGAGAGAGAGAGAGAGCACATGAGAGGGGTGAGGGTCAGAGGGAGAAGCAGACTCCCTGCCGAGCAGGGAGCCCGATGCGGGACTCGATCCAGGGACTCCAGGATCATGACCTGAGCCGAAGGCAGTCGCCTAACCAACTGAGCCACCCAGGCGCCCACATTTTGAAGATTTAAATAGCTCTCATGAGATCCAGCTTTATAACCCCAAACTTAAAAAAACACAGCAAATGTGTATTTGGGATGTTTATTTGTCCTAATTCTCTAGAATAAAACCAAAGTACACTTTTATTAAACACATGATTAAGATTAATCTCAAATCCTGCAATTTAGATATCTATAGCTGAAACATAGTTTGGAACGATACGTTTTAAGCTTCTGTATCTGTTCAGTAGCGGATATTGTTACACATCCTAAATTGGAAACTCTCATGGTAATAGATTTTGATTGAGAACTTGTCAGTCACTGTAGCAGCTGCTTTAGATTGCATTTATATTTAAATAGGAGAAAGTGATCTATTGAGAATTTTAAAAGTTGTTGCCATGGCAAAGGAACTTGCTATCTCATCTTTTATCTTTGCCATTGAAGTGATCTATCTGGCTGCTTATTCCCATGAGTAGGAAGGATGAACTGTTCTTTTAGAAAGCTTTCATTGGGACAATGCTGAATGCTTCCTAGTGGGATGTAAGTTAGACTAAAGCTTAATAAAACCATTGGCTTTGGTTAGATATAATTAGAATGGATTCTTCTCAATTAAAAACAGGCAAGATAAAGCTAGACCTATTTAAAGAAGAAAAATATGAGCCTAATATAATATTACTTTTCACTAATTCAATGAAACATATCCAAATTGTATGTTATGAAAGGGTTTACTTTTGAGTATTATTTCCAGGCCATGAGACAAGTGCAAAATTTATCTTTTTTAAATAAAATTGTATATCCATATTTTTAAAAGAAAGTAACATGTCCCAGCACCTCTTGCTCCGCATAGCCCCTCATTTTTCCACTTGTTCTTTTGAAAACCATGGCAGTATAATCTGGTTGGTATAAGTGATTTTTGAAGACTAACTGAATATTTTGTTTTACATTACGTTATATATAGGAAGAATGGTAGTTCAACTCTTGCCAGACTAATAATTTTCTATGTATTGGATATTAACCCCCAACTAAAAATCTAGTCTTCTTCTTTATGCATTTTTTGTCATCAGACAGTGTAGAAATACTGGAGAGAATCTTCTCACTCCATTGTGTGTATCTCAGTAAGTCACGATCTTTTATTTGGGGGAGAGGCCTTTATTGGTAAATGACTGTTTCTATTTGCCTTACCCTCAGTTTCTGTGATTTTGGTTCTTAATATACACACTGAGCTATGTGCAGTGTCTCAGGATATTGTAAGGCTAACAAACATGTCTTTGGTTAATTTGATGTATTTTGTATCATATCGGCTTGGCAGCTTTAAGACACATTACATATTTGTAATGTCGTGTCCTGAGATAATGGAGCTATTGTGATATTTACTGAGGCAGAATTATGATTCTTTGGTCATTTGAACATGTGAAAGACCATCTAAAAATACTAAAAGTTTTGTATTTAAATGAGGATGCCACTTAAACTTAACCTTTCAAATAGGAAAGGCTTTTTAATCTGAAGCACAAAGGAAAGGAAGACAGTGTCACCAATTTGAGTTTTGTTTCTCTGTTCTTTTGGCTATTTGGTAATGTTTTTAAGGCTAAGTACTTGAGGGAATGAATATAATAGCTGAAGGCAACACCTGTTGTTTTTGCTTTTGAGACATGCGGAAATATAGAGATGGGCATCACGGAAATTTAAAAAGAAAAGTTCAGAGCATTGTTTTGTGTGTTGTTCATACACATATAAAATTTAATAAAAATCTAGGAGAACTTAAGTATTTTTAAATTTTTAGAGAATTTTAAGAATTTATCAACTGTTATGTACCTTGCCTGTTTTAGTCAATAAATAATATTGGGCAGTGTCAAAAGGTGGCACAAATTCAAATGTCTCTGTACTAGACAAGTTTTACTCTAAAAGGTAGGAATATGTAATATTAAAAGGCGGTTTTCTATCCTGTTTTTAAGGTGTAGAATATCAATTTTAAATTCCTTGAGAAGTGTTCTTTTTTTTTTTTTTTTTAAAGATTTTGTTTATTTGACAGAGAGCGAGAGAGAGCACAAGCAGGGGGAGCAGCAGAGGGAGAGGGAGAAACAGGCAAACCGGCTCCCCAGTGAGCAGGGAGCTCGATGTGGGGCTCAATCCCAGGACCCCGGGATCATGACCTGAGCTGAAGGCAGATGCTTATTAACCAATTGAGCCACCCTGGCGCCCCTGAGAAATGTTCTTTTTCTTATACCCTATATTCATATAGCCAAGGGGTCAGACTTAATATTTAAATAATAGCATCTAAGTCATCAGATGATATTATAGTTGAATGTTTAATAAATCTCTGGTTGTATAATTTGGCATGTTGCAGAAGATCTGAACATTGAGAATATGTGATTCGTCATAATTACACTCCTAACTGAACAATTATACATGCATAATAATAGAGAGGAGTTATTTATGATTGAGAATATAATATGTCGATGATGGTAAAATGGGTAATTGAAGTATATCTTCGTTCCTTTTGACCATGTTACCTAAAAGTTGAAATCTTTTAATTGAAAAACATTGATTTCCTGGCTTGGCTGGTTGGTTTGTTTTACTATGAATTTTTATCTTTATTAGTTTCTTTATTTTATTTTTTGTTATGAAATACATTTATAACATAAAAGTTTACCATTTTAACCATTTTTAAGTGTATACTTAAGTGACATTAAGTACATTCACATTGTGTGCAACCGTTACCACTGCTTTTGCCAGAATGTTTTCATCGTCCCAAACTGAAACTCTATTTCCCCCTCCCTCCAATCCCTGGTAACCACTGTTCTAGTTTTTATCTCTGTGAATTTGACTATTTCAGGTATCTCATTTAAATGGAATCATGCCATATTTGCCTTTTTATGCTTAACTTCACTTAACATAATGTCTTCAACGTTCATACTTATGTATCAGAATTTCATTGCTTTTTAAGGCTAAATAATACTCCACTGTATGTATATACTGCATTTTGTTTATCCATTCATCAGTGGACACTTGGATTGCTTCCACCTTTTGGGTATTGTAAATACTGCTGCTATGAACATGGTGTACACATATATCTGTTGGATTCCCTGCTTTCCCTTCTTTTGGGTATATACCCATCAGCGGAATTGCTGGATCGTATTGTAATTCTGTGTGTAACTTTTGAGAAATAACCATACCGTTTTTTCACAGCGGCTGCACCGTTTTACATCCCACTAGCAATGTACAAAGGTTGCAGTTTTTCTACATCTTGCTAATACCTGCTGTTTTCTGGTTTTTTGTTTTGTGTTTTGTTTGATAGTAGCCATCCTAATGGGTGTGAAGTGTATCCTTATTTGTTTTTACTTCTACTTAGGATTATCCCTCTCTTCACTGGATTTATTATGTTTTCCTTAGAAAATTTTGATCAATATAAAAGATTACTACACTGCATAAGCTGTTGCTTTAAGGGCAAAGAATTATGTCACAGTATGAGAATGGCTAAATACATTCATTTACTCATTTATTTGCAAATATGTATCAAACACCTACTTCATGCCTGGCACTGTACTAAGCAGTGAGTATGCAGTGATGAATCAGAAAATCAGAGCCCCTAACCTGAGGTAACTTGTGATTCAACGGGAGAGACAGACAATAAACTAATGAACACAAAAGTAAAACATAATAACCGTTATGGAATTTATTTATAAAACGTGGCTTCAAAGACAATATTCAGGGTAAATGGTTAACATATTAAAGCATACATATTACAGCATTTTATGTTGCATATATTCCAATTACAACCTCATTTTTATTTTTTTTATTTTTTTAAAGATTTTATTTATTTATTCATGAGAGACAGAGAGAGAGAGGCAGAGGGAGAAGCAGGCTCCCAAGGATCAGGGAGCCCGATGTGGGACTTGATCCCAGGACTCTGGGATCATGACCTGAGCTGAAGGCAGACGCTTAACCATCTGAGCCACCCAGGTGCCCCACAACCTCATTTTAAAAAATGCTTCTGAAAAGACACTGTTAGATAATATCAAAAAATGGTAATAGTGGTTCTAGGATGATGAGCCGCTTCATTTTTTTTTTTCTAAATTTCCTGAAATTTCTACAGTGTGCACCTATTATTACTTTAGAAATTACAGATAATTACATATCCAATAAAGGAAAAGAATTTAGGGATGCTGTTTAATTCTACTTTTTCTTATGTTGCTCAGTATTAACATTTTGTCTACCTTGAATTTATGCCAAGTAAATCCAGAGTTTATTGTGATCAAAGAAGAATGTTAATTTTAGCTAGGAAGGTAGTTTTTAGTTTTGGTCAATTTCTGTCCAGCAGGATCCGAATATTCTAGTATAAATAAGGAGTATTACTTAAAAAACACCTTAATTTTTATTAAGGGGAACTTGTCATTTTAATCAAGAAGAAAAGAAAAAGTGGAAAATTCACTATAGTCCATTCTTTCTGGCTGAAAGAAATACGCACTGGTAATATATAAGACCATAAAATATTACTGAATTTTGAATAACCTTGTTATTATCAATTGATGTCACATTCTGATTTGAAGAGTACCTCTCAGCATAGCAAGTACAGTAGATTACCTAGTAATAGAATAATGTTTCAGAAGGGGGCTCTGGGGAGGAAGCTGTGTGTTGCTATGGCAGAGGAGCGGGGATGGAAGCTATGGCAGGGACTGAAGTTTCAGATGCCTTTGAAGGAAGAAAGGAAGAGAGCCAGTCAGTCAGCCTTGACCCTTGCCTTCTCACTCCCTTTTACCCTGGACTCTGGCCTTCTCACTGTTGAAGACCACCAGTGCTAGAGAACTTTTCAGTGAACCCTTCCCTCTCACCTTTTCCTGACCAGTCCAGAAAATGCCCCTTCTAAAGAAATAAAGAAATTGCAACTGAGTAATAGCCACTTACTAGACGCCTGATATTTACCAGGCATTACAGAGCATGCAGTGTCTCTAACCCTGTAAAAGTAGATGCTGTAGAAGAGAAAGTTGTGGCCTAGCAATGTTACTCAGCTTTTCCAAAGTCACAGTTAATATTGTATGTTTCAGGTTTATAAAAACAGTAACTTAAGAAACTAGATAAAATGTCCAGTAAGGCCTAGAAATGGATGTATTCGTAGATTTCTGATGTCTGATTCAAAATTCCTAGCTACGTATTGTAGCTGCCTAGTTTACATGATATCTGGCTTTGAATTCATTTTGTCATCTCAGCTCTCAAGGAAGAAGTTTTTCTCAAAAGTCATTGTCCCCTGTTGTCATTCCCACCCTCCACCCCACCTTGAAATTAGAGAAATGGAGGTAAGGTGATTAATTAGGATTTGAAAAGGAAGGAAAATGAGAGATTTAAGATATACTCAGCTTAATCCTATATTCTTTTGGGATTTTCAAAGCTTCATTTGCAGTTAAATGTTTAAAAGAAGTAAATTATGCAGTATCTTACAGATAACAGGTTAATATAGTTGAATACAATAAACTACTAAGTATCCTGTTAACATTTGCAAGAAATTACAAGATGTATAAATCTCCCTCAATTCCCTAGATGTTGATATCCATTTATTCTGTTTTATTCCTAAGTCACTGATACTAATTACTAGTTAAAAATATTTTAGCTATGTTTTTTTGTAGGGAGATACTTATTGAATGGTTATTGACAAAAAGGGATAGGGACTCCTGTGTCTTAGTTTTGTCCATTAATTAACACTGTAAATAGGCATTCTGGTTTATAAATCAGGGTCCTTTTTAATGTGAATTAGTACCTCAAAGTTACTTATGAATCTGTATAACGCCAGTTCTTGTCTAATTTTAAGCCAATTTGTTTTGATCCAGTGTTCTTTAGGTAAAGGTGTTGGAAGTTGTTAATTTACACCTATTCTAGGGGCGCCTGGGTGGCTCAGTCGTTGAGCGTCTGCCTTCGGCTCAGGTCGTGATCTCAGGGTCCTGGGATCGAGCCCCGCATCGGGCTCCCTGCTCGGCGGGAGGCCTGCTTCTCCCTCTCCCACTCCCCCCTGCTTGTGTTCCGTCTCTCGCTGTGTCTGTCAAATAAATAAATAAAATCTTAAAAAAAAAAAAAAAAATAAACCTATTCTATAGTGTGGTTTCTGGAATTTGTGGTCAAATAGTTTTTAAAAGTATATACCTTTTTAGCGTATGATCCCATTTCTAATCTTGATATACATCTATAATTGATTTTTTAAAAGTGTTTGAGATTAAATTTCCTCCAAAAGAAAAAAATCCTACATTGTTTACTTGACAAAATCTCTGACATCCTAAGTCTTGTTAGTTTAGGGAGATTTTATCGGTAAAAAGAACATATTTTCAAAGGCCAGAGTTTCTAAATCTTTTACAATATTTTACTGCATGCTTGTCTTCCTTACTTCTACCTTAATTCATAATACTAATAATTTTTTTTAAACATCCCTTGCCACACATAATGACACATTGTTTTTTCTTGTGATAACTTTTAATGTTTTAGCAACTTTCAAATATAAAAAACAGTATTACTGTATGCACATGCTGTACATTACATATCCCAGGACTTATTTATTTTATAACTCCAAGTTTGTACCTTTAGACTACCTTTACCCATTTTGCTTACCTCCACCTAATAATTTTGATCTCCAGCAACCATACAAAGGAAATCAGATCAACCATTTCTGTTAACCTAGAAGGTAGGAATTGGCACCTGGTTTTTGGAAAGTAACACAAATTATTTTCCTTTTATAAAATCCTCTTAAGTTTATGTACTTTGCAGGTCTATGGCATGTTAAGGTATTCATTATGTTTGTAATGCATTAATGAGCTTGGCTTTATTTCTTCAAAAATTGAAAAAGCCTCCCAGATTTTCAGAATAGCCCTAATTTCATACAATTAAGGATTATTTTGTCTGTTGCATTTGGTAAATAGTGTTTTACTTCTAAAGTTATTAAAAGTGATTAAGTATGTGATTTAAGGTTTGTATCATGTAGTGAGTTTTTAAAATAACTTTTTATATAAGTATTTATATATATAAATCCACAAAGTAAAAACCCTTTCCTGGCCCGTGTTTGTTACAGTTACCTTGGCTACGTACTTTGTCAACTTCAGGGTTGAATTAGTTCCACTAGGTTGGTATCTTACTGCTAAACAAGGGTTCCAGCCTGAGTACCCTATTACGCAGCCAGTCTTTTGATTCTCTTGCCTATGGTAGGTATGATAAAGGGGAATTAAGGTGGCAGATGAAGTTAAGGTTGGTATCAGCTGACTTTAAAGATTGTCCAGCTGTACCCAGTGCAAACACAAGGATCCTTAAATGTGGAAGAGGGAAGGAGTGTCAATGTCAGAATGATGCCATCTGAGAAAGATTTGACCGGGGTTGCTGGCTGTGAAGATGAAAGGGGTTATGAGCCAGGGAATGAGGGTTCTAGAAAGTGGAAAAGGCAAGGAAACAGATTCTCCCCTAGAAGCCCGTTGACCCCTTGAGTTTTGCTTAGTGAGATCCATTTGGGACTTACCTCCAGAATTTTAAGATAATAAATTTGTGTTGTTTTGAGCCACTAAATTTATGGTATTTTTTTATGGCATCCATAGAAAGAATACACTACCTAACTCCCATGACCTTTGCGTTTTGTTAGTCACTCTTAGGCCTAGTCCATGCTCCGTAATTGGCCTGGGAGGGCTTTTCCCCCTGATGACTTCAGAGCTACAGTCCCTAGGCTCTCCTTCTATATCAGGGTTGGATTTGACAGGATACTTAGTCACAGATAAAGAATGCAGTGTAGCTACATTTTAACATAGATTTTTAAAAGGTTTTGTAACCTGGGTGATTGTTGGGAGGGCTAGAGGAACAGGTTGAGCTTCCTGGAAGGGCTCTCAAAACTGTACTGCAAAAATAGATAAACTAAGTTGCTACTCCCTCTGTTTTCCTCTGGAAGCCACTGAATCTGGACGCCACTACCACAGCTGCTTGCTCCAGGTCCTTTTGCCTGGCCATGACCTAAATCTTACTGTGATCCACAGTGCCATAAACCATCTGTCCCTACCATTACCTTTCTGACCGAACCTCCTATTCCTTTATCCCCATTCACTTTGGTCTAGGAACGTTGTCTTCTTGCTGTTTCTAGACTATATCGTGCTTTTGCTACAGGGCATTTGCATTTGCTTTCGCTGTTCTTTTCACCTGGCACCCTTGTCTCTGATACCTGCGTGACTGATTTCCTCACCTTTAGCTTTCCCCTTAAATAACACTATTGACCTTCCCTGCCTATCCTGCTTAAAATTACAGTTCTAACCCATCTCAGTACATCTAATCCTCTTAGCTTTATTTTTCTCCTTACTCTTTATCACCTTTTAATATGCTATGTAATCTACTCATTTGGTTCTTTAAAAAATAATGTTTCATTCCACTAGAGTAATTATTTTTCTTTGTTGATAGATCTCTTGTACCTGTAACAGTGCCAAAATATTACGGGTTCTCAATAAATATTTCTTTAAGAAGTAAATACACATTTCTGAAAGTGCTTTTGGTTTTTCATTATATATTTTTCAATCTCTTGAGATTTTTTGATTCTAAATAAGACTTTCATTGAATGTGGCTTTATTTATCATTTAATCTGCAGATTAAGTGATTATTGTGAAATTTAAATACCTTACCAGAGTGTTCTGGTAATTCAGAGGAATTACTTTTAATTTCATTCTATATATTTACTGCTGTGTGCATGTGTCATGCACATCTAAGTCTTTAACAGACTGGGTCTTCTAACACTTCTCAGTCTTTCCTCACAATTCTTCACTAGTATTGTATAAATTCTAGTGTTCATCTATAGTAGAATTAAGAAACTTTTTACTGACATGATTTATCCAAAAATAATAGCACTTGAACATAAATTTCAAACGGCATCTTTATTTTTGATTTTGCAGAGAGATCACTATTATTAGATACATATATTTTTTTTAAAATGTTTGCTTGCCCTGGAGGAGAAAATAGACAATACCGATACTCATTTCAAATTGGACATACGAAGTGAACTCACTGTTCATTCAAAGAGTAGTTATCCGAATTATAGATTTTTTTTAACAGAACCTCTCATTTCTATTACCTGTCTTTATATGTTCTTTAAGATTTTAGAGGCTAGCAGTGAATGATAGTAAAGGTTGAATCAGTCTCACCACTTCTTAGCAACTGAAGAAAAGTTTTTGATTGCTAAGTTAGAAGATAACAATCGGAATTAGAGGGTTTTGTTTATCTGTATTTTCATTTTTCAGTTATATTATGCCCTATTATGGATAACTGAGTAGGTTGCAAGAAATCCGTGTTATGCTCTCTCTTTAGCTATGTATTAAAATTCTCTCAATTCTTTGCCCTTTATATGTTCTCTAGTAGGAGGAACACTGCTTTTTGCTATTTGTTTTGGTAAATGTTGCTTGCCCAGTAAGTGATCTTGATGTGTATAAACCAGAGGAATTAATGATAGGAGCAGGTTTATTTCAGATTTCCCTAAACCATCCACATAGATCAAATAATTAAGCATTCAACATGAAAAGCTATTTATTTTCCAAACTAGTCAAAAGAGGAAAGAGCACCAACTGTTCTTCCCTTGTTTCTATCAGTTTTCAAGGCTAGATTATATCGACCTCAAGATTATTACTGTTAATAGATGTGGCTGATGGTGGATACATTGTCAAGAAAGCTTGCACGAGGATTTGACTGTATCAGGGCCCCTGTGAGGGATTGTGGTGGATCTCAGGCATTACTCGTACAATAAATATTCAAAAGTAATAGATCTACTTCACATTACTTGCAGTCCATACTCTGACCATGCTCTCCTTACTTTATTTTCCCAGATATCCTCAAACAGAATTCTGAGAAATTCCATAGTACAGCTGTTATTTTTTAAGAACACATGTTTATACTTCTAAGTGTACCTGTTGGCATGTATATATATTCTTTCCTCTTCTCTTCTGAGACCGTACAGGTCATTCTTACTCCCTGGAATATTTTCATGCTACTCAGAATACTCTTCTACTTAAGTCTTAAGATTGTGTTTAAGAGTAATTGCACATCTCTGCTGCATAGTAACAACCCATTTGCTCAACGTATAAGTTGAAGTTACCCTTAGCCAAGCACACACACCTTCTTCCTTTAAGTTTATAGCATTATTCCTCCCCGTTTGCTAATTTCCACCATTGCCGTTTTTGTCTTTTGAGTCTGTGGCCACTGGGTTGCCATCCTCCCCCTCCCCCTTTCCAATTCAAATTTCCAGGATGAGAGACTCCCTTCTCCAGCTGATCCAAATAAGAGTTGCTGGTCTCTCTCACTTCTGCTTCAGTTGGAGTGGGGATGAAGGCCTGGGTGAAGATCAGAGGATGGCTGTTCGTCCTTCTGAGGTCACATCAAGAAGATAGAAATAAGATTAAAAAAAATAGTCTCCTAAATCTTCTAATGATGTGATTAGAAGGAAAGGTGATGAGGATGGTGGCAGGGTTGGTAAGAGACATCACTGTTACTGCTGTTGAGGACTTTTTCCTGCCTTACTCCTGTGGGAAGAGGAAACTGCAGGTCACAATATGACATTGCAGAACACAAATGCCAATGAAGGAGATCTCAACAAGTGTTTAGACTCCGCTGTCCTCTCTGTATTGTATTTCCTCTATAGTATCTCTCTTGCCTACACCTCTGGGGTGTTCATTTCCTCTAGTAGGAGCCTCCCTCTTTTTTTTTTTTTTAAGCACTTCTGAAGTCTTTTCAAGAAACAGTTCATTTTGCTACTCCTTTGATTTTTTTTCCATCTCTTTTTGCCTTTATCTCTGAATTTGTTTTCCCCTCCTATCTCTTCATCCCAGTCTACCTAGATATGCATTATTCTTTATTTTTCATTTTGTTCTTTAAGTCAGTTAATAGATCAATCCCAATCCTCTTGGGGTGAAGGATTCAGAAGGACATGGGCCCGTTGTCTTAAAGACACTTGCAGTTTAATTTATATTACAAATATATTTTACCTTTTGTTTACACTAAGAAATATAAGGAAATAGTAGAATATAATATAACCTCTATTTTCCACATTTTTCAAGATTTTGGCTCTTAGTATATATTGTGCCTACCTTTGCTATTGAAGCTGTATTTATGCATGTCAGATAAAAAAAAAGAAGCTCTGTGTATATGTATGTCAGGTAAAAACCATGGTGATAGTTTTTTTTTTTAATTGGGTGAACAGCTTATTTTGAAAAGAGCTTGTATGTGGAATAAAACATGCTTGAGGGTAAATCCCAGTAATGCCACTTCCTCTGACAAGAAACATATCCAAGGCTCTATTTTCTCATTTGCAAAATGGAAATGATAAGACCTGTCTCAGGGAGCTGTTTTATGGATTAAATGAGAAAATCTATGAAAATTTCCAGCATAGTTTGGCCCTTTGATACCCATATTAATGTATTGTAGGCTAGGAAAAATAATTTTCCCTCTATCCATGGGAGTTCTCAGTTGAGGCCCCTGTAAGAAAAGATGGATTAACAAGAAAAAAACAAACAAGTTTATTCACATGTATGCCTCATGTATATGTAAGAGATACCCAGGGAAAAAGAAGTTAACTCCCTGAAGTGGTTTAGACTTAGTTACCATCTTAATAGGGGAAGGGGCATGGAGGCATTTTAGGGGAGAGCAAAGGGTTTTTAGGAAAGGTAAGTGGGTCCTTGCAGAATAGATGTGAGGTATGAAAACGTGACAAAGTTTGTCAGGGTGTGGTGTTGGCTTCTAGTCTCCTCCCCTGTGATAGGAGTCAGTGCTCTGCTTGATGCAGCTGGGGAGGGGATTTGTGACAATGGAGTTCCTTTTAGAGGATCTGTCTTTAGGCAGATAAAGCGTCTCCCTGCATTTGCTGTTTCTCAAGTTCTTACAGCTTGAAGTAATCAGTAACCAAGGCAGCATATATTAGGGTGGCATGTCCTGAGGTTCTAGTCTTATTTTGTGGTGGCATATTCTGCCAACCTTCAGTATCAAGAGGATAAAGTACATCCAAAACACTCTAAGAAGGAAGATTTTAGTAACCAAAATTATTAAATATTCTTTGAGTCTCAAGGAGATTAGATTTCAGTTATCTGGAAAACTATTCCTTTTGAGTAACTAATACTCTGAAAGTTAGTTGGAGTTTTGTAATATTTTAATTTTCTGTTGCTTTATATGTACTGGCCTTCATTTCAAAAGCTTTTGAATCCTCTGTGATAAAAAGTCCTGTTGGTAATTTGTGCAACCATACTTCAAAATCCAAAACCTCATAAGGGTATGGGGAGGTGGTGCCCCTAAATCTACATGTGCTTTTCTGGTACTTAGATCAAAATTGTTTTCTCTTTACAAAAATACAGTAGTATTTTTTTGTCTCCTGTGTTCATGTCTGCGAGCACATGCTATTTTGAAGTTTTGTTGTCTTGGGGCACCTGGGTGGCTCAGTTGGTTAAGCAGCTGCCTTTGGCTCAGGTCATGATCTTGGGGTCCTGGGATCGAGCCCCGTGTCAGGCTCCCTGCTCGGCGGGGAGTCTGCTTCTCCCTCTCCCTTTGCCTCTCCCCCTGATGTGCTCTCTCTCCCCCTCCTTCTCAACTAAATAAAGTCTATAATAAAGTTTTGTTGTCATTATTTCTAGATAATTTAAAAGCTGATTACATACTATACAACTGTATTGATCCTTACTGTTTATAAATGCAATGTTTTAAGAAGTATGTTAAAGAGGGACCTTAGTCCCATTTCTTTTTTTTTTAATTTTTTATTGTTATGTTAATCCCCATACATTACATCATTAGTTTTAGATATAGTGTTCCATGATTCATTGTTTGTGCATAACACCCAGTGCTCCATGCAGAACGTGCCCTCCTCAATACCCATCACCAGGCTAACCCATCCTCCCACCTCCCTCCCCTCTAGAACCCTCAGTTTGTTTTTCAGAGTCCATTGTCTCCCATGGTTCCTCTCCCCCTCCGATTTCCCCCCCTTCATTCTTCCCCTCCTGCTACATTCTTCTTCTTTTTTCTTTCTTAACATATATTGCATTATTTGTTTCAGAGGTACAGATCTGAGATTCAACAGTCTTGCACAATTCACAGCGCTTACCAGAGCACATACCCTCCCCAGTGTCCATCACCCAGTCACCCCATCCCTCCCACCCCACCCCCCACTCCAGCAACCCTCAGTTTGTTTCCTGAGATTAAGAATTCCTCATATCAGTGAGAGGGCATATGATACATGTCTTTTTCTGTTTGACTTATTTCGCTCAGCATAATACCCTCCAGTTCCATCCACGTCGTTGCAAATGGCAAGATCTCATTCCTTTTGATGGCTGCATAATATTCCATTGTATATATATATACCACATCTTCTTTATCCATTCATCTGTCGATGGACATCTTGGCTCTTTCCACAGTTTGGCTATTGTGGACATTGCTGCTATAAACATCGGGGTGCATGTACCCTTTTGGATCCCTACTTTTGTATCTTTGGGGTAAATACCCAGTAGTGCAATTCCTGGATCATATGGTAGCTCTATTTTCAACTTTTTGAGGAACCTCCACACTGTTTTCCAGAGTGGCTGCACCAGCTTGCATTCCCACCAACAGTGTAGGAGGGTTCCCCTTTCTCCGCATCCCCGCCAACCCATCTGTCATTTCCTGACTTGTTAATTTTAGCCATTCTGACTGGTGTGAGGTGGTATCTCACTGAGGTTTTGATTTGGATTTCCCTGATGCCGAGCGATATTGAACACTTTTTCATGTGTCTGTTGGCCATTTGGATGTCTTCTTTGGAAAAATGTCTGTTCATGTCTTCTGCCCATTTCTTGATTGGATTCTTTGTTCTTTTGGTGTTGAGTTTGATAAGTTCTTTATAGATTTTGGATACTAGCCCTTTATCTGATATGTCATTTGCAAATATCTTCTCCCATTCTGTCAGTTGTCTTTTGGTTTTGTTGACTGTTTCCTTTGCTTTGCAAAAGCTTTTTATCTTGATGAAATCCCAATAGTTCATTTTTGCCCTTGCTTCCCTTGCCTTTGGCGATGTTTCTAGGAAGAAGTTGCTGCGGCTGAGGTCGAAGAGGTTGCTGCCTGTGTTCTCCTTTAGGATTTTGATGGACTCCTGTCTCACATTGAGGTCTTTCAACCATTTGGAGTCTATTTTTGTATGTGGTGTAAGGAAATGGTCCAGTTTCATTCTTCTGCATGTGGCTGTCCAATTTTCCCAACACCATTTGTTGAAGAGACTGTCTTTTTTCCATTGGACATTCTTTCCTGCTTTGTCAAAGATGAGTTGACCATAGAGTTGAGGGTCCATTTCTGGGCTCTCTATTCTGTTCCATTGATCTATGTGCCTATTTTTGTGCCAGTACCATACTGTCTTGATGATGACAGCTTTGTAGTAGAGCTGGAAGTCCGGAATTGTGATGCCGCCAGCTTTGCTTTTCTTTTTCAACATTCCTCTGGCTATGCGGGGTCTTTTCTGGTTCCATACAAATTTTAGGATTATTTGTTCCATTTCTTTGAAAAAAGTGGATGGTATTTTGATGGGGACTTAGTCCCATTTCTGTATGAATTATATTATGTATAAATTATCATTGCACATTTACATTAATTAACATTTGTCAAATTACACCAAGAGGGAAAACTTAATATAATCATTTCATAATCATATAGTCTATTCAATATGATTGCATTCTCTCTTGATGCGATTTGATAAACTGGTGTTTGTATAGATACAAACTAATGTTCCACAGAATATGCAGTTTTACACATTTTGCTTTTTTTTTTTTTAAAGATTTTATTTATTCATTTGAGACACAGAGATAGAGAGCATGGGGGGGGGTGGGGGGAGAGGGAGAGGGAGAAGGAGAAGCAGGCTCCCCGCTGAGCCAGGAGCCCGATGTGGGGCTCGATCCCAGGACCTTGGAATCATGACCTGAGCCGAAGGCAGACGCTTAACCATCTGAGCCACCCAGGCGCCCCTACATTTTGCTTTTCAGTGCTCTTCAGTGGGTGTATTTATGTGGTGTGTAGAGAAGTTGGATGGGGTACTTGTTTTCTCTTAATTATGGACAGCAAAATTGTTTTGTTACAGCTTACTAGGTCTCATAGTGAAAACAGCTCCAAGTTGACTGTTGGCTAATTCTAAAATACAAAAATATTTGTGGTAACAGCTGTAATGTGAGGTTGAAATTTTTTTTAAAATTTTTTTAAAAAAATTTTATTTATTTATTTGACACAGAGCACAAACAGGGGGAGCGGCAGGCAGAGGGAAAAGGAGAAGCAGGCTCCCCGAGGAGCAGGGAGCCCAATGCAGGGTTCGATCCCAGGACCCTGGGATCATGACCTGAGCCAAAGGCAGTCGCTTAACCAACTGAGCCACCCAGGCGCTCCTGAGATTGAAATTTTTAACCCAAAGATGCCTTCCCCTGCTTTAGAAGATTTAGTTTCTTTTAAAAAAAATTGGTAATGGTGGTTTCAGAAGGAGAGTGTGAGAATGTCCTGTAATCTTTGGGAGATGTGAGACTTTGTAGGGGGATTGCAGTGGTTGAACCTAATGCTGGATAAGTGAAGCTAATGCTTTAGGCTCTTTTATTCCAAAATGAAAGCTGTATTGTTTCTTGCAGAATTAGTAGACTAAAAATGCATGCTTTATTGCTTAACACTAATTTACAGTATCTTGCCCATGGACCTTCAATGAAGTTTTCTGGGGTTCTGTTAACTGAATAAAGGTACTTTAGAATAGGAATGTGAATATTACAAATTTCTAGTTGTTCTTTTCCGTTGACAAAACTTTTTTTGTATCATTAATTATACTAACTCAGAATAGAGAATAAGGTTAGTTATTGTTTGTTTAAAATATTTTTAACATAAAAGGTACTAAATATGTTAAAAATTAAAAATTCTCAGGGGCGCCTGGGTGGCTCAGTTTGTTAAACATCCCACTCCTGATTTTGGCTCAGGTGGCTCAGGTGGCTCAGGTCATACATGCATTGTGCTCAGTGGGGAGTCTGCTTGGGATTTTCTTTCCCTCTCGCTCTGCCCCCTCCCCCGCTCCCCATTCACACAGTCTTGCATTCTCTCTCTCTCTCTCTCAAATAAATCTTTAAAAAAAATTAGGAAGTGTCGGGGCGCCTGGGTGGCTCAGTCAGTTAAGCGGCTGCCTTCGGCTCAGGTCATGATCCCAGGGTCCTGGGATCGAGTCCCGCATCAGGCTCCCTGCTCTGCGGGGAGCCTGCTTCTCCCTCTCCCTCTGCCTGCTTCTCTGCCTACTTGTGTTCTCTCTCTATCTCTCTGTCAAATAAATAAATAAAATCTTAAAAAAAAAAAAAAATTAGAAAGTGTCAACTTAGGAAGTTTTTCTTCCTTACTTAGCTCTCATCTTATTGTTATGCTTTGAGATGAAAGAGCCCAACCTGTATGGTTATTTAACTGTTGGATTTCTTGTTTTTCAATTGGAAATTAAAGCAAACATTTACAGTTGGTTTTGTAATTGACCTCTTTGTTTTCAGAAGTATATATTTAAGTGTAAAAATTTAAATCTGTTGCATACCATTTACCCTAAGCATTAACATCTCTGTGTAAAACTAGCTACTGGTAATGCATGTATGATTACCTTAGCATTTAAGAGTTCTGATGAGTATTAATCTGTTTACCGGGATATGATCCACAGTCATTTTCACAGTCTGATACTTGAAAGCTCTTAAAAACACCAACATTATATTTTTCTTCTTTTTTTATTAGCAGTTCCTTGGCAACATAGAGATGTGATGAAGAGTTAGATAGAAGGGATTAGATTTGGTCAGTTGGGACTGGGCTGTTAGAAACTGGAGTTTTATCTAAAGAGAGAAATGAAATGAAAGATGTTCTCTACCCTGCGCCCCCCCCCCCCCCCCGGTCTCCCTTGGCCTTACTACTTTATTTGGAAATTTCAAATTTGTAACCCAGTTTATTGGTTTAATATATTCCTTTAATATGTATTGGACAACTATACCATGTCAGTAACTGTGCTAGGTAAATTCTGGGGTTATATTGCTATATAGGATATATGGTAGACTTCCTGTTTCACTGGAGCTTATGTTGTATTCAGGGATAGCAAAAAATAAGTAAACAAGATTATTTCATAAACCAATAAGTGCTATGAAGGAAACAATAGAGGATAGAGTGATAAAGAGTGATTGGGGGAGCTACTTAAATTCAGTGCTCACAGAAGGCCTCTGTGAAAGGGTGATAATTAAGATGATGAGAGAGTACCAGTGGGTCTGGTTTCTTAAAATGGTAAGCTAAATTATTCAGATCAGCTTTTTCACTGAGAGTAAATATACTGGATAAAATATATTTTTAAATGCTTTAAAAATACTGAAGCTCTGAAAAAAATAGCCACTTTTTACATAACAGCCTGTAACCAGATAGGAATATTTGAATGCTGAGCAGAATAGAGAATTAAATGGAAAGATATTTTTAAAAGAAATAACTGGTAAGTATGGCCACCAACTGCCTTTCGTACGTATTTGTGTTGCAGATACACATAGCCCAGCTTGGCTGGAGGTGGTCTAATCTGGTAGTGTCTCACAAAAGCAAATGTAAAGTTCTATAGACGAATCACATTATCTTACAATGAACTCTTACAATACACTTTTGAGTGGGTAGTCAAAGATCACAAGGCGATTGAACTAATCAGAACCAGCAGGAATAAACAGAATCAAAACTGCTATACTTCAGATACTGAAATTATTAGATGCAGATTTAAAATAACTGCTGGGGCACCTGGGTGGCCCAGTTGGTTGAGCGTCTGACTTGTGATTTCGGCTCAGGATGTGATCTCATGGGCCATGGGCTCCGTGGGGTGTCTGCATGAAGAGAATGAAGAGTCTGTCCCTCTGCCCCTCCCCCTACTCTCTCTCTTATAAATAAATAAATCTTTAAAAAAAATAACTGCTTACAAATTGAGACGCACATGAAAATATCTGTAAGGAAACCATAAAAAGCAACATAGCTTTGAAAAGAAGCCAGACTTAGAAATGAAAAGCACGGTAAGTAGGTGAGCCCTCCGGTTCAGGCTGTGTTGGTTAGTTTATATCAGATGAAGGCTCCTACTGAAAGCAGTTATAACAGTTAGGCCATGTATGTAAAACAACTAGTTGAAGGCCTTGGAGAGCAACCAGTGTAAGCTTAACTTGAGGGAATATGCTTCTTCGGAAAAGGAAAGTTCATGAATGATCTCCATATTTATTCTGGTTTTTCCTTTGAGGAAATTTTCCACTTCTCAATGCCCGATAGAGCTCAGGCAGAAAGCATTTTTACTGGGTGAAGGGTCCAAAGAAATGGAACTGAGGCCAAATCCCTGAGACAAGAAAGCTGTAGGGAATTGAATATTCTACATATAATATCTGCATGTAAACTCTTCCTCAAGTGTGGCAGTTTAATAACTACCAGGCCCAGAACAGGACTTTGAAAACCCATCAGACAATGCTGACTGTGAGGATAAAGAGCTGAGCAGAAATTTCAGCAACCCTGGGGATAGAGATTAGAGTCAAGTCCATCAAAACTAGTAAGTGGCACACTTAAGCCATTATCTAAAAAATATACACCTGCAGGGATATATTCACCTTTGTATAGTCACTTTGTTTTTAAGAGCTAAAGATGAAAGAGAATCTCTTTAAAGAAATATAATAGACCAGACATTGTGATCTTTTGTCTTATAAAATAGAGAAGAGTTAGGCTATGTCCCAAATGAAAATATTGCTTGAGTTTTTAGAGGTTAAAATATGAAATTAATACATCTTTGGGTCATAACTGCACATTATCTGAAAAAGCAGTATATGATTCTTACTTTTCATTTGCTGTACTTGATTGTTACAGGAGGTAAGTACTTAGAGGTCATGGATATCCTTGTGTTGGTCTATATGTAATTCTTTAAGTCATTTTTTTATTTGCTTTTATTTTGCTAAAAGTTTTCAATTTGTCTTTGCTCTCATATACAGCCGACTTTTAGATGGTTAGGGAAATTTGATGTAAGCAGTAAAATGTCCTCAGGATTGACCAGCACACTTAATGCATGACCAAATGCATTCATTCAGCATCCACAGGAACATAAAGCACTGAGGAGCATGTTTTTTTTACAGGCCATTGAGTTTCTACAGAGCTATTGCTGAGGATTATTTTTAAAGTACCTTCTCAAATATGCTTGTCTAAGTCAATAAGTCTAGTGCACTAGAAAGTTTTCAAGCAATACATAAAGAAAAGCACTAAACAAATTGTTCTCTCAAGTGACGTAATGTCTCTATTTACTTAATGTTCACAGTAGTTATACTACAAAAGTACAAAAGTCATTCCTGTTTTCTCCTTAATGGGAATTATTAATTTGTTGGGTTTTTTTTTTAAGATTGATTTTGTTAGGTCTTGAGGAGGTCTTCAGTTTTCTTAAATTTCTTTTCCTATACATGTGTGCATGCACATACACACAACACAGCTTTTTAAAAAGTTAGTGTTCTTTTGATCACAATGTATGTTTGTTGTTGCCATGTGTCAAGCATCTTCAATTGAACTTTTCAGTAAAATTCACAGATGTGTGAGATAGTTACTTCTTTCCCAAAATCTAATCTCATGGCCCATTTTTAGAAATTCATCTAAAACCTTGCTACTCAAACTTTGGTCCTTGGAATGAAATTCTATGGCCATCACCTGGGAGCTTATTAGAAACAGAATCTTGGGTCCCATTCCAGATTTATTGAATCATAATCTGCATTTTATTATATTTATTTATTTAAAGATTTTATTTATTTGACAGAGAGCATGGGGGGGGGTGCGGGGAGGAGCAGAGGGGCAGGAAGAAGTAAGTTCCCTGCTGAGGAGGGAGCCCGATGATGCTGATGCGGGGCTCGATCCCAGGACTCTTGAGATCCTGGGACTGAGCCACCCAGGTGTCCCAATCTGCATTTTAATATGCTCTAGTGATTTTTATACACATTAAAGTTTGAGGAGCACTGATAACAGCCTGTTTCCTAGCGTTTATATTAAATCTATCTAACCCTTAAAGGGAAAGGGCCCTGTACTTTAAAAAATATTCAAAGCACAAAGATCAGCATTATTTATTTATTTTTAAGATTTTTATTTTTATTTATTTGAGAGAGAGAATGAGAGACAGAGAATATGAGAGGGAGGAGGGTCAGAGGAAGAATCAGACTCCCTGCTGAGAAGGGAGCCTGATGTGGGACTCAATTCCAGGACTCCAAGACCATGACCTGGGCTGAAGGCAGTCGCCTAACCAACTGAGCCGCCCAGGCGCCCAAGATCAGCATTTTTTAAAAGCTTTCAAGGAATATCTCAGAGGCTGATGTAATCTGTACTTTTTTTTTTTTTTTTAAAGATTTTATTTATTTATTCATGAGAGACAGAGAGAGAGAGAGAGAGAGGCAGAGGGAGAAGCAGGCTCCCAAGGAGCAGGGAGCCCAATGAGGGACTCGATCCCAGGACCCTGGGATCATGACCTGAGCTGAAGGCAGATGTCCAACCATCTGAGCCACCCATGCGCCCTGTAATCTGTACTTTTAAGAAAATAATATTTATTTTGTTCCTAGTGGTTTTACTGTGCTTTTTGTTATATCCCCATCCTTTCTTTTTGCTAATTTAATCCAGTCACATCTTTAGTTCTCAGGTCTTTGCTGTAGACTTTTTAAACCACTATCAGCCTTAAGTTCTCCATCTTGGTTCTTATCTTACATTTCTGACATTCATCGTGACCCAGATAGAATATATTACCATCCTTTTCAAACAGTGCTTTCATTCCTAATTTCCTTTTATTATATATCTGTTTTAGGCTCAGTAAAGCCTCAAATTCTCTTAGTCTTTTCACAACTTTTCTTGTATACAGATATTTCCCCTTTCTTCTTTATTTCTGTAACCCCCTTTCATCCCTTCTAGAAGATACAGAATTGGAATTCATGTCTTCAATACAACTTCCTATTTTCACATTACTTCTACTTCTATAAATAAAGTTTCTGACAGAAAACGGTCTTTGAAATGCATCTTTTTAACTTAAAAAATTACTGTAAATCATTAAGTTGAAAATAGTATGCCAGCAAGTACACTTTGCCAATTGGATGATTGTGAACATTGATTTTTAAGTTTGTGTTTTACAGTTAACGAGGTTTCCATGTTATGCAGTAACCAACCCTTACCAAATTTGATTTGTCCAAAAACTAAATGAAAATTCCAACAATAGAATGGTTCTTTTTTTTTTTTTTAATATTTTATTTATTTTGACAGAGAGAGACAGCGAGAGAGGGAACACAAGCAGGGGGAGTGGGAGAGGGAGAAGCAGGCTTCCCGCTGAGCAGGGAGCCCGATGCAGGGCTCAATCCCAGGGTCCTGGGATCATGACCTGAGCCGAAGGCAGACGCTTAACGACTGAGCCACCCAGGCGCCCCTAGAATGGTTCTTATAAAGCAAATACATCAATGCAGTCACCCTTAGTTACCTAAAAAGAGGAATTAACATTTACATTTGATTGCTTAGTATAAAATGGACAGGTAGTTATTTCTTAAGGGTAAATTAAATTATACAAATGTAAACTAATTAATACTAAAACAATTTTAGAATGGAAGAACATTAACGATCATAGCCCCCTTATTTTATAGTAAAGGAAATAGCAGTTAAATGTTTATTTTTATTTCATGCCAAATAAGTATGCAGGGCACATCTCTCAGCTTTTGATTTTTAGTCTAAAGTCCAGAAGCTTGAAGGTGTAAGATTTCCAAATTATGTGTACTTCTAATTTGGAATAAAAGGTTAGCACTTGGATTAAATGACAACATTTGGCATCAGACTGTGCATGTGAGTAGTTTTAAACATAAAAACTTCATGTTCTAAAAAATGATCTAAAGAGTAGGATGTGCTTTGGTAGTTTGTGGTTAATGGATTGTTGGGGACATCTACAATTATGTGTTTAAAAGCCTGTAAGATTTTGCCAAGTTTCGCTCTTTGCATTTTTTCCCCAACTGTCTTTTTCTTTATTAAGGCGTGGCAAGCATTTTATAGCTTTTGTATGCTTCGGCTACAGCATAGTGGGAATGTATTTAGTTTTACACTTATGAAAATAACTCCCTTGTTTTCTGGGTTATAACTACTGAAACAGGTTTAACAGTTTTACTCTCAGTTTTTATTGAGGAGTAGCTAATTATTCCTACTATTTTAAAGATATTTAAGATACCATTCACTCAGGATCACAATTAATGTCTGCAGTGTATTGGTTTCCAGAGCTTATTACCTTTTTGTTGTTTTGATGAGGTGGGTCAGTCTTTATTGGTGAGTGCTTTGGTGGGTGGGTTGAGGTTTCCCAGGTGAGCCTGGTACTCTGTGAAGAGTAAGAGAAGCCTCATCCCCAGTTGGGGAGGGGTTTTCTGCAGTTGACATGAGTACAGATGTGAAACCGACCTGAGTCACAGTAACTTCTGCTCACCGATGGTTACCCAGACATACAGCCCCCTTCCCTAAGCATGGGGAGGGCTGGGTAGTGAGGGGTACCCAGTGAACAGCCACCCAGCAGCCTAGTCTCAAGTATAATGGAAAATTTTTGTGTTTATTGAAATGGGCATATCCCTGATAATCTTACTATATTAGTTTGGAGAATTGGAAAAATAGATGAATAGCTAGAGCAAAAATATTCTTTAAAACTATTTTCCTAAAATGCTAAAATGTTTGGTGAGAATGGTCAGGAGAAGAGAGGCACTGTGGGTTTACTGTACAGGCTATTTCTCATAATCTGTTGTTTATCTTTTTGAACCAAGTTCCTGTCTCCAAAATATATCCATACAAGTTTCTGGGTTAAATTTTGTTAGTATCAAGAAATTCAGATCTTTATTGCTGTTTGAAAAGTAAAGTCTGTTTTAGTGGTTGTTTTAGAAATCTTCCTTGCCCCATCCTTTTCTTGATGGGCTATTTGAAAGGAGGATATTTGAGATCTAAATTTAATGGAGCTTTAAATATTTACTTTTAAGTGATTTTTAAAGATTCAAAACAGTTATGCTCTGAAATTAAGTGAAAGAGCCTTTTAGAACTTTAGAGCTTAGAATAAAGAACTTTATAATTTTAAAAAGACTAAGAGAAGTTTTTATTGTAATCAGTTCCTACTGTATTTTTTTAGTAACGCTTCTAAATCTTTGGTAGGTGACAACTTTACATGTAGCTACTATTTAGACTTAGAATGGTAAGCCTGTGTATCTTGCTTATCTCGGTGTAGTTGTTAGATTATTATTATATAAAATTCTTATTCTTTTACATATTTTTTTTTAAAAGATTTAAAAGATTTTATTTATTTGACAGAGAGAGACACAGCGAGAGAGGGAACACAAGCAGGGGAAGTGGGAGAGGGAGAAGCAGGCTTCCCACTGAGCAGGGAGCCCTATGTGGGGCTCGATCCCAGGACCCTGGGATCATGACCTGAGCTGAAGGCAGACGCTTAACGACTGAGCCACCCCGGCGCCCCAATACTTTTTCAAGAAAATACCAGTTTCTTTTCTTTTTCCCACTGAATGCTTTGGTCCACTTTTTGGTTACCAACAATTCTGAAAATCCTTGTTTTACCCCTGATTGGATGTATTGGGGATCATTGGAGGCCTTTTGGGAATCATTGATCAGTCTAGCCTATAGACTAGGGCAATAGCTCCTCAAACTTTTCAGCAGTGGAACTCTTTAAAATCTTTCATAGAAGCTTAACATGTATAAATGTAAGACACATTAATGTATTGTTCTTTTGAAGCAGTAGGTGCAGAGGTGGGGTTTGAACTCCATGTACTGTGTGAGCTAGGGAATCCTGGGGGTCCCAGCATCGCAGTCCAGACTAAGAATAGGTCTTTAATAAATGATGGGTCAGGTAAAGAAGGATCTTTCAAAAGGGAAAGCAAAGTGTGTTGTCTCGAAAGTTGGAGTAATGGTTGGTTGGTTATGGTTGATTTCCTTGAAGTAGGTCATAGGATTAAATGAACAACTGTTTAAAATGCTTTACATCTGTTTTGTGTTAGATATGAAATTAGTTGAGCCCAAGGTTCAGGAGAAAAAAGAATAATGTTTACACAGTCTTGGGGTTGGGTAGGAAATTATCATAGTATTTGTACTAGATGGGATTTTATATACAGTTAACCAAAGTTAAAAAATAAACTTTGTATAGTGTTCACAAACAAAAAGAAGCTGTTGAGGTGTTCTTCCCCCCCGCCCCCCTTTTCATGAAATGGCATCATAGAGTTAAATGTTTACATTACCATTGACCCATTTAATCACATGTGCTTAGGGGTGCGTATTCTGGGTTTGTGTTAGAACAAAAAAGAGTCAATTTTTATAATTTTGTGCTTGTCTTGAATTTTGGTTGATGCTGTTACCTTTATAGGACTGTCAGATATGTAATAGTGTGGCTTTTAGTCAGCAGCTTAGTGTATTTTGTGTTTTTTAGCAGTAGGATTTTTAGTATGTGGCTAAGGAAAATGTTTACTTATGCCACTGTAGTTTCCAAATACGTTTTATTTATTGATTGATTCAAAAAATATTGAATGCCAGCCATATATCTCAAACATTTAACTTCAGGATCTGAATTGTTACTATATGTCATTATTTACTAAGGAGATGCTTCTCTATCAGAGAGTGCATCATATAGCAAATATTGTTTATAAGCTTTTATAAAAGAAATATTTACTTCTGTATTGAGTCACTGTCATCTGAAGAATGGCCAAATAAAAATTTATGCACCAATTTGATGTGTTCCCTGAACTCATTGATACATAGTTTGATATGAGAATATAAAAGAAAATTATCCTATCTAGCAATATTGGCAGTGGATTCATGGTGAACACTAAACTGCTAAAGAGCCCTTGTATTTCAAAGAATATTAAGCATGGAACAAGAGTTAGAAGCTACATAGTTCACTCTCTCAATCAATATAGAAATCTCCATATTATTTTAGATAGGCCAGCGTTAAGTCATCTACTTAAAATTTCTAGAAACACTAACATTAGTAAAGGTTGATCAATTTCATTTTTAAGTAGCTGTCATTACTGGAAAATTCTTTATTAGTTAAAGTAAAGGTGCCTCTTATTTCCCATTCTGTCATACAAGTTTTGACTTCTGGAGTTAACAAAAAAAAATTTTTTTTTTTTGAGTTACCAATTTAAGTCTAATCTTATCTAGAGTTCCACATGATGGCAGTTGACCTGTTTAAAGATATTTATCATGTTTCTCCAGTAAATTTTTAAAAAATACCTAGTATATATCTTTTGCTATAACATTCAAATTCAGAAGGATCATTTATCATGTATAAATTCCCTTTTGCCCATTTGTAGGCAGAGTCTCTTCTATGTATGTTGGCTTTGTCATTTTTCTTGAGCTTTTCATGTTTTATGCCTTGATAGTTTGAGAAACTTTGCACAGGAAGGGGGGGTACCTGATCCCCTAATTTTTCTAAATGTTCCAGTCAATCCCATTAACTTTTTAGGCGAAGAAAATATTTTAATCTAGTTTCATGTATTTAAAAAATTGACTCTTAAGAATCACTGTATTTAATGATACAGTGAATAGTAATGTATATTCTTTAAAAAGCTAACTACAGTAAACGCCAAAATTGACTGATATTAGAAGTTCTGTGTTTAGATGTCAGTGATTTACACCAGTTGAAAGAATAGTTAACACTTATGCATGATCTCCCTGTAAGCAATCTTGGTTTCAATAATTAAAGGTTAAATGAATGTGTATTTTAGTTAGCCTCCATTAATGGAGAAAACTAGGGAGAAAAAAATTTTAGGAAGATGCAGAGTAGCTATAAAGAGAAGAATCTTAAGAAAATTATAGTAACAAGCAGAGTCATTAATGGCAAAATTCAATACATTTGCCTTTAATGTTTTTTCAGCCCATTCAGTCATGGATTGTACAATAGGAATGGGATAAATATTTTTAAAACTCTTCCATTACAAATCATTACTTGTTGGATAGGAGTATTTAGATTGCTTTTGTGGTGTGTTTAAGAGATTCTCTTTTATTAGAAGAATTGAGATGTTTCTAAAATGAAATTAGTGAAAGACATCACATGCCAATCTTTGTTCTCCTCTAATCGCATCACCAAAACTTAGTGTATTTGGAAGAATTCTCTTCTAGTGAAATAATCTTTTAGTCCAATTTTTTAGAATGGGTATGTTTGCAGAAAAGAGTGCAGTTTTGGGTATACTTGCAGAAAAGAATTAGCAGTTTTGCAAGCAGTGGAAGATTACATTACCTTTGCCTCTACTTTCAGGTAAAGAAAATATTGCCAGAGCCATATTATTTTTGTATAAAAGTAGGGGTTTTCATAATATTTTAAATACCAGATAGAACAGGAAAGGTTCTTTTCTAATTTGTTATGAAAACAAAATTTTAGACGAATATTTTTATGAAATTCTTAAAACATGCTGGCAATTTTTGTAATAGGCTATTTAGCATCCCAGTGAGAGTTGAGAAGTACTTACTGTTTTCCTTATGATGTTTTCCATTACCTTAGAAATGTACCACTAATGTCTAGGGACAGTAGTGAATTAATGAAAAATTTTAGCATTGACATAACCCACTCAGCTTATTTTTTTGTTGTCAAAATATCCAGGAGAAGACATTTAGTAATGCTGTGAGCCATAGGAGTTGCTGAGCTAGTTAGCTGTTACAGCACTACCGAAATATGCAGGGAATCCTTAAATACAGGATATCAAAGTGAATAATGCACACAGAGCACTTAGTTAACAGGGGCTGGTTTGCATATATAAGCAATACCTGCCTACTGATTGATGAGGCCTATTACCATGAGATTGTATTTATTAAAGGTAACAATTCAGTAATTCTGTGCACAAATGATTAATAGCCAAATGATTATAGATTTTAATTAATTAAAATGGTCAAGATGAAAATTCTGATTGGAATAGATTGAATCATTTTATTCTGTTGACTCATTCTACTTGAAATTATTGAAGTTTAAAATTGCTATTTAAAAGGTAGCTCATGCTATGAGTATTCTAAGTAAAGTTTGAATGATTTTAGTTAATTTTTTCTAATGTTAACATGATTAATCTGAAATGAATCTTCAAATATTTGCTAACATAAAATGTTGGCTTAATCCCTTTTATTAGCAATAATTTTTGTTCACTAGCAGCTGCTGAGTTCGCGTTAAAGACATCATTATTAACATGCTGTTGTAGAATTTTTCTAGTCCTTTCATTATGTGGTTAATAGTATTTTTTTGAAGATTTTTATTTTTTAACATAATCTCTGCATCTGATATGGGGCTCAAACTCACAACCTCCAACTCACAAGAGCCAGTTGCATACTCCACTGATGGAGCCAGCCAGGTGTCCTGATTTTATTTTATTTTTTCAAGTAATCTCTACACCCAACATTGGGTTCTCACAACCCTGAGATCAAGAGTTGCATGCTCTACTGACTGAACCAGCCAGGCGCCCCTGTGGTTACTAATATTTTTTTAACTTGAAACTTTTTTTCCCCTTCTGTTATGTAGATTGATTGAAATAACAATCTTATAAAAGGGAAAGCATTTTAAAATGGTTGCTTTTCAACTAGGTGGATAAGGATATCCATTGTATAGGAAGAAAGTTAAATTCTTTTCCAACAATACCATAAAAGTTTATTGGTTAACAAATTCTGTATGGATTTTACCTGAATATCCTCTTTCTCTTCTTCAGGCCTATGGCCACACCAAAAGCTGATGGATCTCATCCATTTAGGAACTCCAGTTCATCAGAGTTTATGAGACTATTTGCTATAGCTTAAAAAAAAAGTTTTATTCTCAAATACACTTTCATACCTACACCCTCACATACATACATTCATATAAAATCCTAAGAGATACACGTATATGTACATGCATATTTCCGTCTCTTTAGATTTTGTGGTCCTTGGCTTCCTAGCACACTGAATAAAAAGACCTACCAAATACTTAATTTGTAGATCGTGCCAAGATTCCCACAATGATTGGCACAGGCCTCTGGGTCTCAGAGAACACACAGAAGGATGTGAACTGAAGTGCTATGGGATAGTTACACTGGTACCCATGCACTGCAAGTTGGTTAAAATGTGTTAGAGAAACCACCTCTTCTGTTTAACTTCTCATCTATTATTCTCCATTCAGAGGTGTTTTTTTTTTTTTTTTTCCCACTTCAAAATATGTGGCACTCCTCTGACATCTCCTGTTACACACAGCTGATACAGTGTTTTATTAATTCTGAGCTTACTCCATGATACATGGCTTCTCAGTATTTTTTTAAGTAGTGTGTTACTATCTCTATCACTTAAACACAGTGGCATAGAAATCTCCTTTAAATGCTGTACTTAGGATTTTTTGTGTACTTCTGTGCATCCAGTTTTAAAACTGGCAATCATCTCAATTGTTATCTTTATTTTCAGTGTAATAAAATGGTACAAATCATTCTGTCTTCTAACCTTATTAGCAGAATTAATCTAAAAGTAAAAATACTTCTTTAAATCGTAGCCTGTAATAGCTAAAAGAGGTATTCATATTTCTGAATTGTGGAGAAAAGAAAATACTGTATCAGAAAATTACTTAAATCAAGCGTTCTTGGTCACTGCTTTAGGTCTAGGCTTCCTGACAAGTGGTTTCAATCAAATAACTCCTGTCTCAGAGTCAACTTATATAAAATCTTCCCTAGTCAACATACATGGGAGGACTAAATAATTATAAGACAAGTTCAACAAGTCTTACATGGAAATCTGTCTCATTTTTCTTTCCACAACTCATGTTCTCAGAGCAAAATAATGTATGACATGTTGAAGGAGGTATATACCATTAGTTAATGGCTCACATTTGACATTTGATAATTAAATTATATCCAGCACTCAAGCAAAAATGAAGACTGATTGCCTGTGCCATGTTTTGACAAAGCATTTATATACTGTGGTATTTTGAAATATAATTGCTGAGCAAAAATGACATGTGAATGCCTTATTCAGTAGCATTCATTCCACTATCAGTTATCTGAAAGCTTCAACACATTTCTCCAGTGAACTTTCTAAACTCACCAGTATGTAACCTTTTAGCCCAGCACATGAATTAATGTTTTGACAAGCCTTTTAAAATTGCAAGTAGTTGAATTTATTACGAAACAATGCAGAGTAGAATTAAAAGGACTTTGAATTGATGTAATGACTGTTTATATTGGCTAGCTATATCTTAAGAAGGTTAGGTAAACTCAATTATATTCAAAATCCCTCACACTAATGTTAAATAGCTAATTCTGTAGCTACCCAAATGCAAAATTGAGGAGGAATTTGAGATCAGAAAATTCCTAGACTGATTGTTAATGTCTAGCTGGCTCCTACCACCTCTGTTGTGGCCAGTGTGCATTATGTTTTTACCTTTCCCTGTCCCTTTACCCTGTGTGTAATATAAGTGTGATTATTGACTTTCTGTGATCTTTAGAGAGTGGTAGAAAGAAAAGGTAAGTGGGCTCAAATTAAATGCAATCGCAGACATCAGAGGGACACCCTAGAAAATGGGAACAGCTGGCCTTGTTATGGCAGTCTCCTGACATTTAACTAGACTCGTATTTAGGAATACAGAAATGGGCTTTATATTGAGTGGTTGTCATGGATATGTACCATTTGACGCTTTAATGTCCGTATCTGTAATATTGGGTACCTCTCTCACTTGCCATAGATACGGTGTATTAGAGAGCTTTTGCTATATTGTGCTATTATACAACTCTAATGCTCTGAGGCTTAATTATTCTCATGTTAGGTATACTTTGCAGATCTGCTGTGGCTCTCTGCCAGTGCCCTCCTCATTCTGAGACCTGAAGGAGAAGGAAAAAATGATGGAACTTTATGATGGGTCTTAAACTGGTGCTTGTCACTCTCCCATTTCATTGGTAAAAGCAGCAAACAGAGGCAGGAAATATAACTCTCCTATAGAAATAGACCCAGGAAAGAGGGGCAGCTAATATTAGGACAGTAATAAAATCTATCACATAGGTCTTAAAATTTCTATCTCCCCACCCTTACCAACCAGCCCTTACCCTTAACTGTTCATTATAGAAAAGTATAGACATTTTTTTTAACTTTTATATGATTCTTGACTTTTTTTCTTAACTACTATTTACATATTATTGAACAAGAATTAGGAAGTAACAGTAAAATCATTGACACTAGTGAGCGTAGAGAGATTAGTTTACAGACCATATGGTGTTGTTCATATCCATACTGGTGACCTCTTCTGAGTTATTATTAAAGAAAAGTTGACAGTAATATAGAAAAAAATGATTTTTTCCTCCTCTTATATTTTTGATAAAGTACCTTTTAGGGGATTAAGGAACCAATAGAGAAATTTAGAATAACAAATTAATTTTATCATACATTTTTATTATCTCATGTTAGGGAATTTTCATAAGTAGACTAAAAGTCGATGTTCCGCTTTTGTATTCATATGGATATAAATTAGAAATATTTTGAAGTACCAAAGCTTTTAAAGTAAAGTTTCTTATTATTTAAAATTCAATAAAAGTGCATAAATTTCAAAATATATTTCTTTGCTTTCACTTTGATAAAAGCAATATACATTTTCTAATTTTTACTGTTAGGTATTTGCCAACTTGGATTCTGCTTAATACTTAGTTATTACTGTAGAAATGTTACTGTGGTAATATGAACTGACTTCTGTGTATTGTGTGCATATCTTAATGAAATAGTCTGCCTGGTTCTGATCAGAAAGGGAATATATTTACATAATGTTAATCATGCATTTGTTGTTAGCATTTGGAAAAGAGCCTTACTGTAATTTAGTGAGTTGCAAGTATCTGTCACACAAATTTAGCAACCAACTGCTTAAAATACATATTACACTACCCTGGAAATTGTCAAGGTTAATTATAAGTTGTCCCTTTTATAAAGCATACTTTTTGGTATATCCTAAGATATATTGGGTCTTACGTCATTTGTAGACTGTGGAGTTTTGGTTTTTACTATACCAGAATAGTTCTCTGCATTCTTTGTTCTGTCATTTGCTGCATCTGATTGGGATACCTTGACTTTATTTTTAATTAAAAAATTATTTTAAAATTTTGCTTGGTTTGTATTTCTTTAAAACCAACTAGTACATTTTAGATGTTAAAAAAAAGTTAAAAAACATGTCTATACTTCTCAATAATGAACAGTTAAGGATAAGGGCTGGTTGGTAAGGGTGGGGAGATAGACATTTTAAGTTGCCTTAAAAAGCAAAACATTCATTTAGCAGACTATTGACTGATGATTATAATCTTTTAGGTCCTGGGTTGTTTTGAGAAAGACTGATAATAAATATACAATATAAGTGCTATAATGGAGGTTTGTCCTAGTGGTTTTATTTTATTTTTTAATTTAATTTTTTAAATTAAATTTTATTTAAATTGTCCTAGTGGTTTTATATATTATAAAACCATGTTCCATTTCAGTTATTAAACTGTTTTGGGGTTTCGGTAACGTTATAATGGTCTTACACTTCTGCATAGGCTTCTTAAGACCCACTCCTTAAAACAAACAAACAAACAAGCAAACAAACAACCCACTTCTTAGAGACTACCTCATTAGGAACTTAACCAACACCAGATCTAAAATAGTATTCTCACTAGTGTTCAGTATATTTCTTTCCCCACTGTAAATGGAAAGAATGCTTCTCTTATCCAGTCAGATTAATGGGATTGTTGAACTGAAGTCATCCCATCCGAACCAAGTCCAACAAAACTTGAAGGGTGGTACTTCTTCAGTATATAGTGATTGGGACTTGGTATTGATGTGTTTTAGATTTTCCAGGCTTTTTTCCTGCCATCTTTCATTAAACCGGTTAAAAAAACAGTGCTTATGTTTCTTAGTCTTCTAGGCAGCTTTCTAGGATTAGAGAAGAAAATTAGTCTTAAGATAGTTAAGTATAGACAAAGTTGGAGTAGTCAGAATAAACCTTAATAAGCCACATTTTAAATAGATAGCTTTTTTCCCCCCAAATCCTTGATAGTTTTGGTTAAAAAGTTGTCAACACATTTCAGATGTTACGATTGTAATAATAAATGCTGTGTTTAGTTGATAGAGTAACTGAAACAGAATTCTTGGTTTACTCGATGCAGTCTTCTCTAAAATCGCTAAATTCTAACTCTGCATCACTGCAGAATATCATTCATTCAACCCAAAACATTTGTGGAAATTAAAAAAAAAGTTTCCGAGCAATTGATTCGTTTTACTTTTAAGTGTTATTTTTAAACATTTTTGTATAACTTTTATGAATACCCAGAGAATTTGAGGCAACTTATGGGGAAGGGAGAAGCAATCTAGACTAGAAAAAATAGGAGGTAAAGATGAAAGGAAAAGACTAAGTGCATATGTAAACCTTCAAGTCTACACTGTCTATGATAGTTTTTAAGAGAATAAAAAGGAGTCTAGAAATTTTAAAAATGGGCTTTTGTGTTAACATGTTAAGTGTTAATGTATGGTATTAACAGTGTTGGATTTTCTGGCTAGAATTAGAAACGTATCATGAAAGGAGTGTTTGCCATGTAATGAATGCAAGGGACTTTGGATTTTAGGATATGGAGTTACAAAATGATATGAGATAATGACAATATTTTACTTAGTGCGCATCTGGTGTCATATGCCTAGTGTTAGCAACTTTGTGTGAGGAGGATTGGTACAGAAGATTGGCTATATAAGGAAAAATAATAAAATGCTAGATAAAATAAATAAAATAAATATTTTAATAAAAATAAAATGTTAATTCAGCTAGAACGTAATATACCAAACTGTGGTTAAGTTTCACCTTTACGATTAAGTAAACAGAGAATAACTCTAACTGAATCAGTATTTTTTGTGTGATATAAAGCTATCCAGATGGCTGAGATTATCTGTGTCATAAAATAATGTAACAGATTACACTAGAAATTAGCAATATGTAAATATTGCTATGTATTACTAAACTATTAATATGTAACTATATAAACCTATATAGCTATAAATAACATATCCGACTTTATAGTTTACCATGCACTTTTATATGCATTGTCTTATTTAAGAGAATGTTGGGTTTAGGGTGGGGTTTGATAGTTTCTGTATGGTCCCAAATTATTTTTTTCTCTTACTGAGAACCCATGCTAGCGCTTAAGAGTTGATATCCTCAAGCTTGATATGATAGGTTTCACTGCTCTCAATAAATCAAATTCCTTATTAATTCTTGGCTTAGATACTGAAGTAATGTTTGTTTCTAAGAATTCCATCAAGGACTTTGACTCCTCTCACTTAAATACCATACAGAATCTGGGATATCAGTTCTCATCTCCTGCCTCTCACCCCTGTGTGTGTGTGTGTGTGTAAGATTTATTTATTTTAAAGAGGGAGGGGAGAGAGAGAGAGCTCGCACACACACGAGTGGATGGGGGAGAGAGATTCCCAAGCAGACTCTGCACTGAGCAGACTCTGCAGTACCCTGAGATCATGACCTGAGCCGAAACCAAGAGCCAGACACTCGGCTGACTGTACCACCCAGGCGCCCTGCCCCCCGCTTTTAAAATTTGTGGCTACCACACAGTGACAGTAATCCCCAAGCTCCTTTCAAGGGTACAACCCTATTGGTCAGAATAGATTTTCCTTCCCAGTTTCTTTCTGTTCAAATTTTAAGTATGCTTCCTTGTGTTTACATATCCTAATTTACGCTTATTAGTAACTTGACACAGTCTCTATTCTGATTAGTATTCCCACTTTGGAAGTTGTATCTGCTTAAAATTTTTCTCTTTGTAAAATTACACATTTCAGTCCTAGCAACCTGAACCACCTGTTAGTGGTTGACCTAAATATAGCAAGCTCTTTTTCTTTTCCTAAGATAGTCTGTAATACCCCCAAAGACATGTCATCAGCACTGTAGTGTTTTAGTTTTGTTTGTTTGGTTTTTTTTGGTGATAAAAAGCACAGACACGTAACATGAGAGCTACTTTCTTAAACTTTTAAGTGTAAAGTACAGTATTTGTAACTATAAAGCACAGTGTTGTAGAGCAGATCGTTAGAACTTTTTCATCTAGTATGACTGAAACTATACCCAGTCGCACAGCAACTGCTCATTTCCTCCCGCCACCCCCTCCTCTGGCCACCACTTCTACTTTCTGATTCTGTGAGTTTTACTACTTTGGATACTTCATATAAGTGGAATCATACAGCATTTGACCTTCTGTGACTAGCTTATTCAGCAGAATGCCCTTCACATACATACATTTTGTTGCATGTGACAGGATTTCCTTCTTTTTTTTAATTTTTATTTTAAAGATTTTTATTTATTTATTAGAGAGCGTACAAGCAGGGGGAGCAGGAGAGGGAGAGTCAGGCTCCCTGTTACGCAGGGAGCCTAACACAGGGATCATGACCTGAGCCGAAGGCAGTCGCCCCTCCTTTTTTTTTTTTTTTTAAGACTAAATAATATTCCATTGTATGTATATACCACATTTTCTTTATTCGTACGTCGATGGACCTTTAAGTTGTTTTCATCTCTTGGCTCTTGTGAATCATGCTGTAATGAACATGGGAGTGCAAGTATCTCTTCAAAATCCTGATTTAAATTCTTTTGGATAAAAACCCAGAAGTAGAATTGCTAGATCATATGGTACTTCTATATTTAATTTTCTGAGGAACCTCGATACTGCTTCCCATACAGCATTTTCCATTCTTACCAACAGTGTACCAGGGTTGCAATTTCTTCATATTTTTGCTAGCATTTTTTTTGTTTTGTTTTGTTTTGTTTTTTGGATAATAGCCATCCTAACAAGTATAAGGTAATATCTTGTTGTGGTTTTGATTTTCATTTCCCTGATGACGAGTGATATTAAATGTCTTTTCCAATATACAGATGTATTTTGTATGCCATTTGTATGTCTTTTTTAGAGAAGTGTGCATTCAATCAAGTGCTTTGCCCTTTTTTAAATTCAGATGTATTTTTGCTATTGAGTTATAGGAGACCCCTATATATTTTGGATATTAATTCTTTATTAGATATATGGTTTGCAAATATTTTCTTCCATTCCGTAGGTTGCCTTTTCATTTTGTAAATTGATTCGTTAATAAGAAGAGTCATTAACAGAAGATTTTAGTTTGATGTAGTCCTGCTTGTCTATTTTTGCCTTTTGTTGCTTGTGCTTTTGGTATCCTGTCCAAGAAATCATTGCCAAGACCAATATCACGAAACTTTTCCCCTATGTTTTTTTCTAAAAGAGTTTTACAGTTTCAGGTCTCAACATTTAAGTCTTTAATCCATTTTCAGTTGATTTTTATGTATGGTGTAAGACAAGGGTCTGGTTTCATCCTTTTGCATGTGGATATCAGTTTCCTAGCATGATTTGTTAGAGACCATCCTTTCCCCATTGTGTGGTCCTGGCACCTTTGTAGAAGATGATTTGACTGTATATATGCGGGTTTATTTCTGGGCTCTGTTGTGTTTTATTGGTGTATATGTCCATCTTTATGCCAATACCATACTCTTCTAATTACTGTAGTTTTGTAGTATGTTTTGAAATCAGGAAGTGTGAGGCCCTCAGCTTTGTTCTTTATTCTCAAGACTGTTTTGGCTCTTTGGGGTCTCTTGTAGTTCCATGTGAATTTTAGGATTCTTTTTTTCTATTTCTGGAAAAAAAAAAAGTCATTGGGATTAAAATAGGGATTGCATTGAAATCTACAGATCATTATCGGCAGTATGGACATTTTAGCAATATTAGGTCTTCTAATTGATGAACATGGCATGTCTTCCCATTATTTGTGCTGTCTTTAATTTCTTACAACAATGGTTTGTAGTTTTCACTGTACAAGTGTCTTTGGTTAAGAGTTGGGTGTACAGAAACTGGTCCCTTGGGTATTCCTTCCAAAAAGCCAGGATCTTGGATGCATACTACATTCTTCTCTCTCTCTACCCCCAGGGGGAAGTTCCAAGCCAGGGCTATCTCCTGGTGCTGATCTGGCTTGGTGGAGGGATTGATGTGGGGATAGTGAGATTTTCTTTTTATCCATTTCAACACAGCTCTTTTTGGCCTTGTGTTGCCTGGGGTACTGCAAGTTTTTAACTGGACTCTGGAAATCTTATAAAGTATTTTGGTCTTTATGTTGTTAAATTGATGTTTCCATGGGGAAATAAGGGCTGGGACTTCTTATTCTGCGGTCTTGCTACTGTCACTTCAGTATGGTACTCTTAATTGCTTGAACAATGAACACTAATCAAGTACCTACTGTATGCCAGGCTTTGGATTACAAGTTTGGGTTATAAAGATGAACTAGACCTCTGGGGTGGAAGACAGACATACAAATAGTGAATAACTGTAAAATATGTTCTTGCTGTATTCTAGATGGAAGCAAATTATTGTAACTTAATGTCTAGAGGCCTTCCTCTGATGTTTTCAAGGAAAGTGGGATTTTAGCTGGGCCTTTTAGACTGAGTAGGAGGTTTAGAGGGGCATCCCAGGGAGACGGAACAGTAGTTAGAGTGAAGGGAACTATACAAGACTGTGTTAAACAGAGAATAGGGAGAAATCCACTGTGGAGAAGGAAATGGGGATAGATAAAGTTGAAATGCTTGTTTTGGGGCTTGATTACCGCAAGTTTAGTTTGCCAACCTAGGGAGTTTGGATTTATGCCATCAAGAATTTTTTTTAAAATAGGATAAAATAATAATCTCCCTCCAATCATAAAATCCTATCTCCTTTGTGGAACGTGAATAACAATGAAGAATTACTGTATTTAGGGGAATCAGTTGTTAACATTCATGCTAGAGATTTTAAAAAGTAAGTCTATGACAGTGGCCTTGTAGATGGAAAAGATAGGATCTGACAAAGATTTCTGGGATAAAGCCAAGAATTAATAATCAAATAAAAGTAGGAAGCAAGAGAGATGTTAAAAAGTACCCTGTAGGGCCATAGGTTACTCGAGGCAGAAAAATGGAGGATAAAGTAACAAATGGAGATTTTAACATATCAGAGACAAACATTAGACAATACTCAAATTTGTGTTATTTACTCTAATTCTTGAGTTTTGTAAAGTCTTCAGAATAAAACAGGATGAAATGAGGGCCTGGGTGGCTTAGTCGGTTAAGCCTCTGCCTTCAGCTCAGGTCATGATCCCGGGGTTCAGTCGAGCCCCATGTCGGGCTCCCTGCTCAGCGGGGGGTCTGCTTCTTCCTCTCTCTCTGTCCCCACTTGTGCTCTCTCTCTCTCTTTCTCAAATAAATAAAATCTTAACAAAACAGGATGAACTGTGAATTAGTAAGTATTTCAATCAAACTGGATTGAATTATATGCTTGCTAAGCTCAAAAGCTTGTGTTATTCTATAATGCCACCCTGCCTGGCTCTGCTCTTCTAGGCTCCTGTGAGGCATCTACCTGTGCTTTGCCCCCCACGGTACTGTTGCCTCCGAGCTGCTAGGTGTGAAATACAGAAAGAGGTCCCAAGTTACAGAAAAGGTTTTCTTCTGTAACATTCGTTCTTTATTTGTAATTCAGAATTGGTTTTCCTGTGGAAATTGCATTTAGCTAACAATACCAGCTCACCTGAAAACTATCAGGAAAATGGGAGGGATAGAAACCAAAAACTTTTCTATTCTCTTTTAGGCTTTTTATCTCAGCTCTGTTCCTCACCAGCTTTGCCATCTTGAACAAGTTCCTAAACGTCTCCATGATACAGCGTCTCATCTATAAGAATAGTACCTATCTTGTAGCATTGTTGTTAAGATTTTTGAGATTTTTAGGCAGAATAGTGTCCTGGTGATAACCAAGTGAGATTAAAAAAAAAATTAACCTGAATAAAAATATATTAGGATGTGTGGGAATAGTGGCAGTCCTATAACCTAAGTATTTTTGAGTCTTCTTCATATCTGTAACAGAGAAATACTCTTGTTAATGAACAGCAAATCATGCTAAACATAAAATAGGGATTCTGAACTTCCTTTCTACCACCGGTTTCATTATGTTTTTGTTCTGTGGTTATTAACTTTTTGCCAAAATTGTATCCCCAATTTCCTTCAGTCTAATGTCCTCCCAAATGAGCTCTTTCTGCTGTTCTCCCCAGTATTCTTAATACCATTTGAAAGGTTTAGTTCTATAAACTTATTCTCTTTCCTTTTCATTCCTCAATTCACTCATTGATAATAGAATTAGGGCATTGTGTGTTGTTACTTTATAGGACAGCCATCTGTCTTACCCAGCAAAATCAGCATAATTTAAGTCTTAGTATCATATTGAGCACCTCTATCAGGGATAAGAATTTTTCTTACTTGGTAGCAGTACAGTCCAAAGCTAAAGGTAGTTTGTCAAAATGACAGATTTAGGTCTCAGGTATGTACTTTGAGGAATTGATGCTGTAACTTTCTTTTTTATACATGATTTTGGAGATGCAAGTAGCATATCTAGGACATACTAATTTATATATTTTTAGTGGCTAGGAAGGTTAACTTGAATTCTTGCTCAGTTCATTTCTTTGTATCTGGTATCTTTGTAATTATCGAAGTTTTCCTTCAGTATATGGGCAATGAAATTATTCATAACTGTTGATTCACACCTCTCCATAATATTGTCTTGCAGTTTTCAGAGAATAGAAACTGCCAATAATGTTTAGAAGTTGTCCATATTTTTTTTTTTCTTCACCTGAGAATTATGTCCCCATTGGTATTTTTACCTTTTTACTGTTACTTGTATCCAAATCATAGATTTTTCTATCACTGTCAACATTCATTTCACAAAGTGAAATTTCGGAATGCCTATATTATGTGCCTTTTCTCAGTAGTACCTTTCTTTGGTCTCAGGCTTTAGGTTAGGTGTTTTCTAGAAGGGCATTTGGAAGGAAATACCTTAAGATGGCCTATTCTACTCTAGGTTAAATTTCATGGCTTGGAGTGATACAGTTTTGGATTTATATCACAGAGTTGAAAATTAACACCAATGAAAAATAATTTAGCTCTTTTTTTCAAGGAGAATGAAAGTTTTTCTAAGTATTATATTTTTATTTAACTCAGATTTTAAAGCCAAATGTGTCAACCCACTCTGCATAGACCCAGTTCAAAACAGAGTGGCATAGCTTCTGGAAATCTTAGTGTATCATCAGTGATATTTAATCTTCAAGTCATTCATTCATTACCTCTTCACCTCCCGTTAGAAACCTGGATGGGAGAAGTCGGTTTCAGGAAAGTTAATGTAATATGATCGTTTTCCAAATTAGTAAGTTAATTACTCCCTCTCTTTTTCTCCTTTCCTCTCTCCTTACTTTTTTCTTTCTCTGCTCCTCCCGTACTTCCCTCTTCCCTCCTTTCAGTATAATTTTTTTTCAAATAAAATGTTAGAGAAACAGTACAGTCTGTTTTGTTACTCTTTCATTTGGCATATACATAGTTGGTAAATAAAGGAACGATGTCAGTGTAATATGGAAGTAGGGTTGGTTTATAGTGGTATTTCTCAGCACCTTCAGGTTGTAGCAGTTGAATGAAGACTTCTTAAACTGAATCCTGAAACTGCCTGCAGCTCATTCACCCCACATTCTGCCTTTTGATTTTGTTTAACCACATTCTATATCTTAAAAGATTTTGTTCTCTGTGCTCCACAGTTTTCATTCATTTTGCCCTTTTTCTTATAACCCAACTGTTACACCTCTTCTGTCAAGCTCTCTTCAATTTTATTTTTAAAATAATGCCGTATATTTACTATAGTAATTATTTATAATTATTCATTAGGCCCTTACCACATCTTTTTATTTGAGTAGTGATTATGTCTTTTAGTTCTCTGGTTCAGATTGCATAGCATTTGAATGGCCTATACTAACCCTGTTTTTCCTCCCAAGGCCAATTATTTATAGTGTGTGACTTTGTAGACGACAAAAGGTTTTTTTCTTAGGACTCATATAATACCTTACAGCTTAAATGCCTGTATATAGACATAGAAGTAGAGTGGCACTGATTTACTGAGGGGATTACAATCCCACCTTGTTCTACTTTGTGCCCTAGATCAGGCTGCCCTTTTTGGGACTCTGGGGGAACTACTTGGGATCTGAAGAATAAGATGTAGAAACATTTTGTCCAAAGAACAGGCAATCCATTCTTTCCTTAGGCACTCTAAATCCTTTCCTTAGATCCATTTGGATTCCTAGGAGAATATGTACTTGGACCATATCACCCTGGTGTTCTGTAAAATTATTGAGCTGTATCTCAGTTTTATATTTTTCATTTTTTTTTTTTTTTTTAAGTATTTGGAAAAACCAGCTTTGTGAATTCTCTTTCTTTACTGGAAAACTATTGTTGAGGACACCGTTCATTGTATTATATAATTTCACACATGACAAGTTTCTTTTTTTTTTTTTTTTTTTTAAGATTTTATCCATTTATTTGACAGAGGGAGAGAGAGCACAAGCAGGGGGAGAGGCCGAGGCAGAGGGAGAAGCAGGCTCCCCACTGAGCAGGGAGCCCGATATGGGGCTTGATCCCAGGACCCTGGGATCGTGACCTGAGCCGAAGGCAGATGCTTAACTGACTGAGCCACCCAGGCGCGCCCCCCCCACCCCCATGACAGGTTTCTAAGAGAGTTTATTTTGGGGTAAATCTTATAGGAAATGGCATGTTTCCTCATTTTTGGTAATGAAGATTTCTGTGAAAGATTGAATTTTCTTTTTTGCCTTAAGTGCTTAGAAGCTTCACAGTTATGGCAGTATGTTGACCCTTAAGGTTGACATAATTGTTTTCTTTTTCTCAACTCTCTTTTTTCGTTTTTATTCCTTTTTATCAGTCATGTTGCAAATGTCTTTTTAAAATAAGTTTTCTCTTTTGGAAGAGAGGCAAGTATATAAAAACATTCAGTACCTAAAAGTAAAGGAGCTGGAGGCAGGGAGACTCACAGTAGACTGTAATAATCTGGGCATGAGATGGTGAGGGTCTGTATGGGGGCAAAGAATCAAGTAGAGTTGTATTTCTATTCCAGTAACCAAGGCACTCTGGAGGTATGATCAAGAGGAGTTCTAGGGATGTCATGTACAGCATGGTGACTACAGTTAACAATATTTTATTGTATATTTGAAAGTTGCTATGACAGTAAATCTTAAGTTCTCATCACAAGGAAAAAAGATTTTTAACTGTGTGAGTGATGGATGTGTTAACTTAAACTTATTGTAGTGATTTCACAATATATCCATACATCAATTCATGCTGTATGCCTTAAACTAATATAATGTCATATGTCTGTCAGTTATATTTCAGTAAAACTGGAAAAAGGCTAAGAACGGTTTATCCTAGGAATGATAGGATAGTTTATTAATTGAAAACCTCAGTATAACTTATTATGTTAATAAATTAATGGGAAAAAATTACTATTTCAATGCATGCCTTGGTTTTATCTAAAACCAAAATTAGTAGCTTTGGCTTTAATTGCATTCTTCCTCCTGTGTTGCAGGTAATCAAATATACACATGTAAACTTTTATACAGTTCTTTGTGAGCTTTTCCCTCTTCCTCTCTCTCCTCTCATCCAATTGCTCTTACACCTTATAAGGTGCATGTTTTGTTTTTGTTTTTTTGTTTTTTCACCATTTTGTTTTTTTCCCCCCTGGCTTAGCCTGATTTCAGAGGAAAACAGGCCCCAAATAAGAATCTTCAGTTCTGTCTTTTATCAATCTGTCCCCCTCGAGTGAGTCTTAAATGTGAATGATTGTTCTTTCATTAGTAAATTAGGGAAATTGGGATTCAAGGAATGAATTTTATCTAAGATTCTTTTGTCCTTGACTCATTCACTTATATCTTTTAGTTCTGAAGGTAAAATGTTACAGCATAGAATTTTAGCTGAGTGTCCCACTCATCAGTTTATTACTTCTCAACTCCATATTCACTTTGCACTGGCTGCTCTGGAAAAATTGAGGTGAACCTTTTAAATGTTTAAATGTTTTTCCTTTTCCAGTTGGCACAGTGTCCAGTTTTGTCAACTGAGGGTGTTGGCACAGTCCCATTGAAGGAGGAAGGGAGCTTCTTTCATGGTTCTGGAGGGGTTGCAGCTCCCCTGGCTCCTGCAGTGCAGAATGGTCAGCAGCCCCCAACAACCAGCAGCTTCCTGCACGGAGTCCTTCCGCACCTGCATCCCCACCCACCGTGCGGTTTTGTAGCAGAGTACCTCTGTTGCCTGTAGTGCCAGCACAACAGCGTCCAGCCTCTGCAGTTCCTGGGTGGTTTCATAACATCTCCCCAGGAATGGTTTTCTTTAACATGCTCGAGGATAGATTTCCAGCACGTGCTGCTGGTGCAGTACCCCAGCCGCTTCTCTACCACCCAGTGAACTATAGCTGTGACCTTTCCAACAATATCTGGATCTCAGCCAGGCATAGGATATAGGATTCTCTCCTGGTCACTCTTTCAGTCCTGTGGGTAGTGGTTGCTCCTTATATCTACTGTTTTTACTCTTCAGAGTTCTTGTCTTGGTAGCCAATCTCCTATTACTCCAAAACCCTGTTTAGTTAATAATTTTTTATATTAAATTTTCTGTTGGGACGCTTGAGTGGCTCAGTCAGTTAAGCATCTGACTCTTGATTTCAGCCCAGGTCTTGATCTCAGGGTCATGAGTTCAAGCCCCATGTTGGGCTCCACGCTGGGTGTGGAGCCTACTTTAAAACAAAAACAAACAAAAACCAAAAACACTTCCTCTGTTCAAATTACTTTTAATTCCTAATTGAACCTTGACTGAAATACTATATGTTTGCAAAATGTGTGCAGTCTAATACATATGAATTTCTCATTAAGTTGTTTCTTTAGATTGCTCTTCTTGAGCATGGGAGTGGAATATTTCATCATAATGTTAATTTTGATGACTGTTGATTTTTTAAACTGTAATTTTAGATATTTGCAGAATTTTAGATATATGCATCAGCAGTATGACCTTATGTCACGCGGTGAATAGATGGACATCCATTACTGAGTTAAAAAAAAAAAAACCCTCTATGCAGTTTATAGTATGCTATATAAATTTATTAGTTTCCTTGGTAATTTTATGAACTAGGTTGCAAGTATTATCACCCCATTTTCCGTAAGAAGAAATTAAGACTCTGAAGTTCAAGGGTATTCCTTAATACTCTTGGATATTTCTTAACCATCAAATGGTAAGTTCACTGGAACATATATCGCTTGATCAGTTAAAACTATTATGCACAATGCCAGGCAAGTCTATTGTAGATATCTTACATATCACTCCTTCCCCAGGTCTGCCCCCACACATCACCGTCTTGACTAACTTTGTGAGGTATCATTTTAGTATTTTCTTTTCCCTGGATGCTACAGTACCTTAAATTGAAGGCATTTATATTCCTGTGTCACATTAGCATCACTTTAGCTTACTAGATAGTATTTTGTTTTTAGTTGATTGCAAATGTTGATTTCTCCTTTTTCAGTTTGCAAAACTATATGACAGGAAATCTGTAGCTAAATATCACTTTATGATTTCCATCTGTTCAAGTACAATAGTGTTTATGGCATAGTCCAGATTGTAGGACATAGAAATGTCCTATTGCAGCAGATAGAATTTGAAATGATCATTGTACATTCTAATGAGAAAACATTTTTAAACAAGTACTTCACTTAATTTCAAAGCAGAGTAACTGAATACTACAATTTGATGACAGCATCTGTTCTACAGTGTGTGTTTGTGCTGTCAACAATAAAAACTTATTTCTGACTCCCACAGAAATTGATCAGTTTGCTCATATGTATACTAATAATGGATGCCGGGCGGGCAGGGAGAATAGTGTTGTCAGTTTGAATATCCTTGGAAAATACCTTTTTTCTCTTACCATGGAGAATATCTTACATTATTTTTGTGTGGTTTAACTACAGGAGTGAGTAGGGTGTTGAGTTTATAATTATGTGACGGTATAATTTTTGCTAAATTTTATTTTGGGAATGTGTTTGCATTTACTGAATAAAAAACGGTTCCCCTTATCATATGGAACTCTAACCATTTCACATCTCTTTGGCTCTATAGTTGAGAGAAGAAGAAAGGAGATAAAAATGGTCCCTGGAGTACATAAAGTGTTGAGTAATTCCAAGTGATTTTAGTTCCCACGGTGCCTGCTGCCTCTGTTACATTACTGCAGATGAGCCTCTCATTCTGAGCTCTGACCAACTGCTTTCTGGTCTTTTTCTTATCTGTTTTCTGTGCCAGCAGATGCAGTGTTACAGTAAGTGAGGAAAACCATACTTCCGGCCCTCGATGCTCCACTGCACTGTTTTTTTTTTTTTTAAGATTATTTATTTATTTATTTGAGACAGAGCGCATGAGCATGAGTTGGGGGGAGGAGCAGAGGGAGAGGGAGAAGCAGACTCCCCGCTGAACAGGGAGCCCGATGCAGGACTCGATCCCAGGACCCCGGGATCATGACCTGAGCCAAAGGCAGACACTTAACCAACTGAGCCACCCAGGATCCCCTCCACTGCACTCTTAATTACCAAGTAGCACTATGTTGCCTGAGTTTTAAACACATTTTAGTTACTGTTCTTACTTTGATTAATTGTTTTCATTGTCTCTTTTCTTTATGTCTGTATTAGTTTGTTAAGGCTGCCATTGTAAATTACCATGGATTGGGTGGTTTAAACAACAGCACTTTATTTTCTTACAGTCCTGTGTGCTAGAAGTCAGATCAAGGTGTGTTAGCAGGGTTGATTTTTTTTTTTTTTTCCTGAGACTACTCTTCTTTAGTCACACACACATAAACAAATCTAATAAAAATTTTAACAAATGTTGTACATGTTAAATGGTTAGACTATAATAAATACGGCATTTTACCCTGAAAAAGACCTGAAGCTTTCTTGTGGAAGGGGACCTTGGAAGAGTAGCACCTTGTGAGTTATTGTGAAGTGGCGGAAGAAGGTTACCTGAAATGGGTTGGAAACTTGTAATATCAGATGTGAATGGCTGTGGCTCATGACACAAGTAGTAATCGGAGGTAGCTGGTCTATGTTTGAGGTATGTGTGACTTGTGTTTTCCTACCCTGCTTGGTTCTGCTGGGTGCATTTTTCTGCGTTTATCAAGTTCTTAGGGATCAAATCAGTCCACAAGCAAACACAAAATTTGTGTTGTGCTTACATTGTACCCCAGTATATCAGTTGCGTTGAAACAAATACACATTTCAAAGTGAGTGTTACAGCAGAATTCATGAAATTGGCATAATTTTTATAGATAGTAATTTGGGAATATGTATCAAACTTTAAATGTATATACCCATTTACCCACAAATTCTCATTATCCTAGAGATAGTAAGTACTTATGCAAAATGATGTATTTACAAGGCTATTCATTGCAGCAGTTGTTTGTAACAAAAGAGATTAAAACATCTTAAATGTCTACTAACAGATCAGTGGTTAAATAAGTTATGGTTCATACATTTTGAGGAATACTGTGCTGCTATTAAGGATAACCACTTACACAAACTGGTGTGTAATGTTCCTCAGTATATGTTTAAAAGCCAGAGTTTAGATCAGTATGTATAATATGCTATCACTTGCATAAAAATTACTATTTTTGTGCGTGTTTATGTGAACAGAATAAAACTGAGGCCCATGCTAATATCTTGATAATACCAGACTTTGAGTTCCTTAAAGACAGGAACTATGTTTCATTAATGTTTCTCTCCTCAACAGGATGCAAAGTACCTAGCTCTTACCAGCACCCAAATAAGGATATGTTAAATGAGAAAACAGACATATCTCTTAATATTCATATCTGTAAGAAAATTTGATACACAGAATACAAAATGTAAAACAGACTGACGATGATTGAGTTACTACGGTATTCTTCATATTACTGCTTTTGTTTTGTTTTCAAGCAGAGAGCTTTCCCTATACTTAGAACATGATTCTGCTATCAGGATTTTGGTTTAAATGTATCTTTTAGGGTTATGCTACTGCAACGTAATCCATTGTAGAGAAACTAAGTAATGTAGAGCCATTGAAGAAATTGGAGGAGGAGGAAAACAGGATGAAGGGCAGACATGTTAAATTTTTAATATTTGAAGAGCTGTCATCAGGAGGCATTATTTAAGTTAGTTCTGTGTTTTCCAAAGGAGAAAAACAGGGCTATAATAGATATGGAAGGTACAGGGAGATAAATTTCAGCCCAATATAGGAGCATGCTAACAGCTATTAACATTTGAAAGAGCATTGTTATAAAGCCTTTTGGTAGCAATTGTTTACGCAGAGATTCCTGTCAGGATTAATGGTAAAATGGAGAGATTTGTAGTCCTTTTTTAGAACCAAGCCTATTAGGGTTGAATGCTGTGCCACTTAGGAACTACTGTGACCTTGGGCAAGAAACTTAGCTTTTTAAATTTCCTTAACTATGAGACAAGTACAATAAAATGTATCTCATGGGATTGCTGTCAAGATTAAGAAAAGGCAAAGTACCCAATACCATGTTATATTATGCCCTCAATAAATGTAACTGTTGCTGTTGAAATAGGAACGCTTTTGGATACAAAGTTATATTGTTTGGTTTCTGGGGTCCATTCTAAAGCTGATATTTTTGTAAGTTTTATTTTATGTATTGTTTTGTCTGTGATTGAATTTGTATATGTCTATGATTGAATTATCATAGCAAAAATAAAATTTTGAACTGGGAGAATTTAGTAAATGCCCCTATAGTGTGCTAACCATGCTTAATGTATATTTTAATAATTATAAGATATGTTTTGCAGTTACGGTGACTACCTAAGGTTACATAGGTACAAATATCACTGTACAGACGGTATCAGCCAGAGTTTAAAACAGAAATGAACTGTGCATTTCCATAGAGGTAACTTAATATAGGGAACTGGTTAAATAGGTGTTGGAGGGTTGAATGAGTGTAAGTTTACACATCCCTAACTCCAGGATCACTCAGCAGAGTATAGAAGGGTAAATTTGGAATTAAGAAACAGTAGGTGTTAAGAATGGCTCAGAGAGGGGTGCCTGGGTGGCTCAGTTGGTTAAGCGTCTGCCTTCGGCTCGGCTCATGATCCCAGAGTCTCAGGATCTCAGGACCGAGCCCTGCATCGGGCTCCCTGCTGGGCAGGGAGTCTGCTTCTCCCTCTGCTCCTCACCCCACTCGTGCTCTCTCTCTCTCTCTCAAAGAAATAAAATCTTTTTTTAAAAAGTGGCTCAGAGACCTCTCAGTAGAATCTCTCTGTATATTTTTAATACATTTATGTATTTTTTCATGTTGAAAACTTACGTTTTGAAATCCTTTTTTCTCTAGAAGGGACTTACTGTACACACACTTTTCATCAATGATTTGAAATGTGTTCATTCCAGAAAAGATTGAGTTCACCAAGAATTCCAAACAAATTACTTTTCCCTCAACTCTTTGTTAAAAATTTGATCTAAAATTTCATGAGTCTCTAGAAAACCTTTCCCTTCTTTATTGTATGTGATTCTTCCAGGAAGTAAGATTGCAGAATGTAACATCCCGCAAATTACTTTTCCCTCAACTCTTTGTTAAAAATTTGATCTAAAATTTCATGAGTCTCTAGAAAACCTTTCCCTTTTTTATTGTATGTGATTCTTTCAGGAAGTAAGATTGCAGAATGTAACATGAAAATTGTAAAATTATAACCTAAAGGATGACTTCATTTTTGCAGTCACAGATTTTATCATTTGAGTAAAATTACTAGTGTGGGTTTTTTTGTTTTTCGTTTTTTGTTTCAGTTAGAGCAGGGTGGATTTATAGGGATAAGGCTGTCTTTATGATTTAAAACATAAGTTCTTCTTTACGGAAGTGAACCAAATAGGTCACAATTGTATTTTTTATTAATAATAGTTTGGTATTTTTGAAGAAAGTAATTTTTTTCCCCAGATACTGGAATCCATACCAGATGTGCTGATACAAAGAAGACATGTTTCAACTGGACATGTCCACTACATTCCAGTTAGTTATACAGTTCCCAGTGAAGCCACAGTTGTCTGTTGGCCCTTGCTGTCACTGAGATATGTTCCTGCCTTCTAGTGAGCAATCTTGTAGTTGCTGTTAAGCATGCTTTAGCATGCATCTCTTGTAAAAATATGGTATGACCATACTTTTGAAACACCTTTTCTTTTGCCTGAGGGAATGCTTTGGGTGAATTGTGTGACTTGGTCACACACAGCATTGTAGTGATTTATAGAAGTTACATAAATGTTAGTAAATAGTCTTACTGCCTTTAAAATACCTCAGTTCCTTTATTTGAGGAAGGTAGGTTTTACAGTATTAAAACAAATATTCTAAGCATTTAACAAAATTATTCAAAATTTATGGTTTGGTTGCAATTGTTAAGTAAGGAATATGTGATTAAATAAAAAACAAAACAAATTGGCAAAGTTTCTTAGAAGTTCTTTTTGATCTTTCCATGTCATCAGTTATGAGCTTAAGATTGTATGCCTAACGTTAAAGGCATTTCAGGGGTGGAGTTTAGGGGATATTTGGCAGCTTTAGATGTGTGAAGCCTGTACTACAGCCTCTGGATGAATGGCAACATATAACTAGACTCTTCGATTACCCGCTTAGAAGAAAAAAAAAAGATATTAGGTACAAAGATCAGGAAATTCTTGATTAAAATAATCCTAAAATTTAATGGAAACCATTTATTAGTATGTTGATTTTAATAGTGAGATTTAAAATCAATTTGTTTTTCTGATTTATATTAATGAAAACCCTCCACAGCACTGTTATCTGTGTTCGTAATAGTCTGAAACAGACTGAAAAGTTTTCACCAGCTATGAAGATGAGGAAGGTCAATTAGTTAATACTAGTTAAGGGGCATCTGGGTGATGCTGTTGGTTAAGCGCATCTGACTCTTCATTTCGTCTCAGGTCTGATCACAGGGTGATGAGATTGTGTCCTGTGCTTGGGTTTCTCTCTCCCTCTCCCTCTGCCCCTCCCCCCAATAAATAAATAGATCTTTAAAAAAAAATACTAGTTGAGAACAGTGCAGATTTTTGGTTATAGAATACCATTAGAATGCCAGTGTCAATTTTCAGCACTGTACACAGCTCCATGTGTTAACCCTTTTTTCTCCAATGGGAATTCTGTCTAACCAGTATTCTCATGAGCTGCTTTCACATCCTTTCTTTAGGGTCCGCTTTCATTTATCAGATAAGGATAATTGCTTAATTAAATTATTGTGGTTTTATGCCCTGAATTACTCTGTGTCTTGGAGATTTGTAAAATAAGCACTGTAATTAAATCACTTTACTACTGATCAGTGGAAGGGAAGCATATAGTAGACAACATGTTTGAAAATTGTTGGAAAGAGGCATGATTTTAAAAACCTGAATGAGAAGTCACCATATAGCACTTAGATCATTCTTTCTCAACTAGAATCATATCCTAGGATAGATCAAAATAGGTGGTGATACTGTTTGAAAAGCGTATTTAACATGATAGCATAATTTTATGCTGGGAAAATGAAAATTAAGAAGATAGTGTTTTGTAATACAACCCACAGGAGTAAAATTCAGTAACTTCTGGGGAAGAAAAGTTAGATTCTCAACTGAGAAGAATGGGAAAAAAATCTTGTGTTTATCAGAATGGGACAGAAGTTTTTAAAATATTAAATACTGCCTTAGATTATATCTGGCTGTTTTCTGGCATTAACTTACCTCCCTCCTACTTCTGTCAGGTCTAATAAGATTCCTCTGAAGGGCTGAACAATACAGGATAACACTAGAGAATAACCAAAACTTTAAGTACACTGTTCAGATATCTCTACCAGGCAGGTGATTTTCATGTCAGAAGTCTAAATGAAACTCTCAGCTGAGGTAGATCTGCGCAGTGATTTCTAGATCGTGTACCAGGTAACCTCAGGGTCCTACAAATGTGCTTCACTGCCAGCCCTGAGAGCCAGGGTAGAAGCCTGTTGGGCTTCGAATCACCCTTCAAATCAGAGCACTTCCCACATTTTCCTGTCTTTTATTTATTTGGTTTACTTGCAAAAGGCTTTACCAAGGGAAGAAAATAATTCTGTTCTAAAAAAATAATTTGGATAGCCATGGAAGAGCCTTCCCACAAATAACACCATTTGCCCTTTATGGTTGGCATACTCAGTTTGGGGAATTTTTCTAAAGAGATTTTGCTCTCTATTCTTTCTCATGAAACTGACAACGTTGTTTTGTTTACCACCCTATAAATAAATGGTGGAAAGATTAGAAGGTGAATTAAAACTTCCCTTTTGGGTATTTTTAACAGTGGGAAATACACTATATATTGGATACATATACACACCTTGTAGAGCCTAATTTTGGGAGGATAGCAACATATTTTAAGATTTCCTGAAGAGCATATACTGTATTTGAGTGGAACATCCTACAGACTGAAATATTGTTGCTCTTTCCAGGGCTAAAGGTAATATTGGCCCATCATTTTTAGACTCCATGGTTGAAAAGGATTATATTGAAAAGAAAAACTGTAAAACCAGGAAAGCTTATAAATCTGAAGTTTATTGCCACCATTCTTTTATTATTTTTCTACTGAAAAGTAAGTTTCAACTAAAAAGTATAGTTGGTGGGTTTGTTTGTTTTTTAACCTCTACTGAAATCAGAAGCTGTTTTCTAAAAGGTAACAAAATTTGCTCTAGTGTTCTATTTCTGGTTGAAATAACTGGATTATCCTGTCTTCGGACATGAGAACTAAACCTTCCCAAGTGTTTTTTTTTTTTTAATATTAAATTCATTGTGATGGTGGGGGGTGGGGGGTGGGTACAAGGGGTACTTGGTTGTTTGTTTTGTTTTGATGGTGATAGGATGAGGATGATGATGTTTGAGAGAAGTCAATCAAAAACAATGATTGTGAAACAATAAAGTATCCAAGGAGTCCTTATCCAGATTTTCAACTTTGAGGTTGTTCTATAACTTCCTTAATATCTGATACAAAATTACAGGTTACAGTGTGGTTTACATCTCAATTCATACCTATCCCTAGGCCACCTCAACTCCTGAGTCTCTAGGGCCCCTGTGTACTGAGTTAACTCTGGGCACATGTTGGTTTAAAGTTGTTTGGGGTATTTTTTGTAACTCTTACTGCAAGCCAAGCTTCAGTTTTGCCATGCTAGTCTTAAAGAATGTTTTCCTTTTGTCACTGCTTTGGTCTGTAACATTTGGTGTCTTCTTATTTCTAGCATAGTCAAATCTTAAGCTAGCTTTCTGGGTCTTCCATAATCTGATCCCATTCTTTATATCCCTTGAATTTCTTGGGATTTATGGTATCCTAAGGTTCATTGGGTCTAAAGAATCAGGTCTCTGCTTCATTCCATTAACATGCCGTATTCATTATCACCTCAATGCTTTCACTAATGTTATTCTTCTCTGATGGAATACTGTGCGATGGACTGAATTGTGCCCCTCCAAAATTCGTATTTTGAAGCTCTAACCCCAATGTGATTATATTTAGAGATGGGGTGTTTGAGAGATGATTAGTTTTATATGAGGTCATGAGGGTAGGCTCTCATGATAGGATTTAGTGCCCTCTTAAAATAGAAAAACACACCAGAGAACTCTTCCCATCAGCAAGAAGATGGCCGTCTTCAAGCCAGAAATAGAGCTCTCACCAGGAACCAAATCAGCAGCACCTTGAATTTGGACTTCCCAGCCTCCAGAACCATGAGGAAAAATGTATATTGTTAAAGCCACACAGTCTGGTATTTTGTTATAGCAGCCCTAGCAGACTAATACACCCTGCTTCATTGCTTTCCTCCATCTTAAAATTGTACTCATTTTTCAAAGCCCAGGTAGGAACCCATCTTCATGTACAAGGCAGTCCTAGTTCTTGTTGGTCTCCCTTTCTTCTGAAATGTATAACTTTTACTGTCTGAACCATACAGTTGAATACTTGGTTATATGCTACCTTGTATTCTTCTTTAATGGTTCCATGTAGCCTCATTAGAATGAGATAACTCTCTGTATATTGGAGGCTAAAATAAAAAGGAGAGATGTATCCAGTTCCTCTAGGGCGGAAAGATGATGTTAGGAAAAGTGGCTAGAAGATTTATCCAGATTAGGAAGCTGAAGCTCTGAAAGGTGAAGGAACATTTCTGAAGGACACATACAGATGGATAAAGACCAGTTTTAAATATACTGATCTTATAAGTAGAATTCTGTTTCACTTATAATATATACACTACTTTTTGGTTTCATGCCCTAGAAGAAAAGTAATTCAGTAAAAATGAAAACAAATATGTATACAGTTTTATTTTCAAATGCAGAGGAAGCAGAGCATTCCTGCAGTTACAAGTATTTGTTCTAGCTTGTTCCCATCTATGCTTTTGCTGGTTTATAGGCCTTACAGAAAGAGTTACAAAGCCCTGGGGGTCCTTACTTAAAACATCCTCATCAGTGACAGGATGAGCTGGTTGGCTGTTTCCACAGTGAGCATTAAATCAGGAGAGAAAGAAAAAAAGTCCATTTGCCTTTGATGCTCATAGGATCTTTTCAAATTAGAAAAAAAAATATGTTGTTCATTTGACATTAAAACAAGTTAATTTGCTAATAGGTTGTTGCTCAAGAATTAATAAGTCAGTATTTTAAAGAAAAGCCCAGAGTATTTAATTTAGTAATACCCCTTTTGGATTTTTCTCTGGTAACAGAAATTTATTTGTATCTTAAGGTAGATAATCCAAATTTAACTTAAATTTAGGTAGCCTAAATTTAACCACGTCATGCTTCCCTTATATTTATTATCCTTTATTTCAATAGTAAGAAACAAAAAATTCACAAACGTTACCATTCTTAAAATGTCCTGAATGTAAAATGGTGCTATAATAATTGTAACTAATCTTATGTTTGGGGTGTAGTGGAAAGTATATTGTAATGTTAGTTCTTTGATTCTCAGGTCTCATAAACTGGGAATAAGTTGTTTAGTTCTCTAAGCCTCAGTGTTCTCATGTGCAGAATGGGATGAGCCTAGATCAGCAAAAATACTTACCCAGCCAATACCAGTTAAATCAGAATCTCTGCAACAAAGCCCAGATGTTGATGTTTTCTAGTACTTCCTAGTTGATTCTCCTATGGATTCAAGATCGAGAACCACTGAACTAGATGATCTATAAGACAGTGTAACTTGGTGTGGTCCACGGATTGCCTGCCAGTCTGTTTATTACCAGTCCAAGAGGACATGTGGAGCTTGTGCCAGAATGTAAATCAGCTAGAGCACTAGTGCACTATTGAATTAGGCTGAAAAAAAATTTTTTTTGGTAGCGAGAGTTTGTTGATTAGGAAGTAGTGAATTTAATTTACACTGAGGCACAGGGTCCTTATCTGCCTTCCTTATCTGCTCTCAAATGAGCACTTCCAGTAGCACTCTCTCGATGATCTTTCCTAGTTCTTGAATTGTGGCTGAATATTCACTATATAGTTGTCTAAAATTTGCTTTTGCAAATTAAATTGCTATTGCAATATTGATTAAAATTGCTATTGCAGTATTAATTAAAATCATAATAAACAGAAGAATGTTATTTAGATAATGGAAATGGTTAAGTTTGAAAGGTTAAAAATACTGGGTGACAATTTTTTAAAGGACAAATGAAAAAGTTTAGGTGTTAGTCCTCTAAAATGGAAAATGTTCCACTCTGCAACCATGATATTATAATTCTTATATTTTATGGCATAATTTACTGCTTCAGTGCACCATTCTTTCTTCATTGTCACAAGAGATAATTGAATTACACATGGTTAATTATTAAAAATGATTGCAGGTCAGTTTTAAAGTGTAAAAAATTCTGTGATCTATTGAATAGGACTCCAGTAATGACAGCTGAGGAAAATTAAGAAAATAGTTGCTCTTAAATGTATCAGTTAATCAATAGCATTATTCTGCAAATAACTCATACCAAAAGGATTGTTCGTGAGTGGACTGAGAATACCAGGCTCGTGAGAAAGTTTTGACTATTACAGAAAAACTAAAATTGATTGTATGACATGAAACTTATAAATTTATATACTTCTTTATATTTGAATAAGATATTAGTACTATAAATAGTATTGGAAAAAAATTCATTTATTTTAGAGTAACTGTGGTATGCCAGTTCTCTTTCCCAACTCTGCGTAATTTTATATGTTAAAGGTAAAAAATGGAGCTGAATATATATATATATATTTTTTTTTTTAAAGATTTTTTATTTATTTATTTGAGAGAGAGAGAATGAGAGAGAGCAAGCACATGAGAGGGGGGAGGGTCAGAGGGAGAAGCAGACTCCCTGCCGAGCAGGGAGCCCAATGCAGGACTCGATCCAGGGACTCCAGGATCATGACCTGAGCCGAAGGCCATCGCTTAACCAACTGAGCCACCCAGGCGCCCGGAGCTGAATATTGAGCTCTAATTTGAACTACTAACTTTTTTTTTTAATTTTATTTATTTGACAGAGAGAGAGCGCTCAAGTGAGCACAAGCAGGGGGAGCAGCAGGCAAAGGGAGAGAGAGAAGCCTGCTCCCCGCTGAGCAGGGAGCCTGATGTGGGGCTTGATGTGGGGCTGGATCCCAGGACCCTGGGATCATGACCTGAGCGGAAGGCAGACGCTTAAGGGACTGAGCCACCCAGGTGCCCCTGAACTATTAATTTTTAAGACACAGAGTTAAGGTCATCTCTGTTTCTGTTAAACTGATACATTTGAAACTTCGTTACTTTGATTCTCTTATAGATGTTTATGGAAAATTATTTGCTTTATCTCAGAGCAAATATAGATTGTTGTAGGTTAGTCTAGATTGGCTAGGATAGCTCTTTACTATCAGGGGTTAATTTCCAAAGTAGTCAGGATTCTTTTTATTTATGGTCCTGTTGTTTATCTATTCTGAGTTCTTATTTTGAATAAGAATGCATTTTCCTTTTCCTTTCATTTTTTTGCTGTTTTTTCCCCAATTATTTTGATAACAAAGGTAGTCCCAATAACACATATTCTTGGCCTAAAAAGCAATGAAATGTATATATTGGAAGACCAGTGTAATTAAAAGTTTTGAATAGGCTCCAGATTAACTCCCACAGATTTTATGGATGAACAGCTGGTTCCATTTGACCATCTGTGATGACTGCCCTTTATAAAAATAATTTTCTCCCTTTCATCTGACTCATTCTCAGTCTTTGGTTTTTCTAATCCATTTAGTGTGTTGTAAACACAGTCTTCTAATTATGATGAGCCTCTAGATTAAAAAATAATAATGATAAATGCCATTGTTTAAATGTTTTAATAAATTAGGAAAGCTGAGATTATGTATATTTTTGAATCGTTTTGCATAGTAAAATGAATCCCTGTTTACTTATCACCAAGTTACAGCAATATGAACTCAAATACAATCTTACTTCATTTATACCTCCCCCGGTAGCATATCTCAGACATTGTATCATTTTATTCATAAATATTCTTCAAGGGGGTTATTGACACATATTTGGCAAACTAGAATGAGCTACAACAACCCCATCAGATGTTCAGAAATAATAAGTAATGAAGAATCTTTGCTAGGGGGGAATATGAATTTTCTGCTGGAGTTAAATGACTGAGTCATATGGATGACTGAGTCATATGGTAATTACATTACTAAGACCCTGCAGTATGAGTACGAAGTGCCCTTATGTACTCATTGCCATGTTGCCAATTGTTTTCTGGTTGTGTTTTGTAGTTATCCATTTCTTTTTTCTTTTCTTGCTCTCCTCCCTTGTGATTTGGTGACTTTCCTTAGTGTTATGTTTGTATTCCATTCTCTTTATTTTTTGTGCATCTATTATATGTGTTTGATTTGTGGTTACCAAGAGGTTCATATATAACATCCTGTGTATATAGCAGTCTATTTTAAGTTGGTAGTCTCTTAAGTTCAAGCACATTCTCAAAGCACTACATTTTTACTGCCCTTCCCTTACATTTTATGGTTTTGGTATTATATTTTACATCTTACTTTCTGTATTCCTTGACTAATTACTGTAGATCTAGATATTTTTACTACTTTTGTCTTATAACCCCCGTACTAGCTGTATAGATGCTTGATCTACCTTTTCTATGTGTTTACCTTTGCCAATGAGATATTTTCTTTCATAATTTTCTTATTTTTATTTATGCTCTGCCCCCCCCCACCCCTACTGCCCATTTAATAGGTCCCTTTAACATTTCTTGTAAGGCTGGTTGGATGTTGAACTCTTTTAGCTTTCGCTTGTCTGGGAAACTCCTTATCTCTCCTTCAATTCTGAGTGATAACCTTGCTGGGTCGAGTATTCTTGGTTGTGTTTTTCTTTCAGCATTTTGAATACATTTTGCCACTCTCTTCTGGCCTGTAAAGTTTTCTGCTGAAAGATCAGCTAGTAGTCTTATGGGGATTTCCTTGTTCATAACTAGTTGTTTTTCTCTTGCTCCTTTTAAGAGGGAAGTAGTTCTTAATCTTGATTAAATCTAAAAAATGAGTAGACCGCCTACATTTAATTTGCTTCAAGGTGTTAAAACAAAAATAGGATTTGTTGTAAGAATGACTTAATGAGATACCAGTGAAGACAGTCATAGTAAGTTACTATTCCATGACAAATGAAAATGTAAGCTCTTTGAGATTGGAAATATTAGTGTTATAGGAAAATAACCAGTATATATTGTACACTTGGAAAATCATTATTCTAGAGCAGTTAGGGTTCCCCCGCCCTTTAATTTCTCTGATCTGTGGCTTCCAGGGTAACTATTATGTATGCTTTTCTCAGATTCCAAAGGGGAGAAAATAAATTAATAATGGATTGATAATTTTATTCTTCAAGCAGTTGTAATTCTTTTCATTATGGGATTTTAAATTATTCACTAAAATTATCCTCAAGTTGTAAATATGCTAATAAGTGTGACCACTTAAATTTTCAAAAATGCAAATATAATGTGTGAGGCTAGTAGAATAAGGCTTTAAGAAATCAAAATCTTTTGCGAGAATCTTGAACTTTCAAAAGACTTCTGAATTCTATCAGTTGAGAAACTATTAGTTTTACCAAGTATTTGTAGTAAGTTTTTCCTTTTAAAAGATTATTTAAAATTGGATCAAAGAATTAAAGTGTCAGTAATCTTTATAAAAATAAAGAGATAAAAATATCCATTGTGGTAGATTGAATAATAGGCCCCAGAACCTGTGAATATGTTACTTTACATGACAAAAGAGATTTACGGGCATGATTAAATTAAGCATTTTGAGATCTGGAGATTATCCTGTATTATCTAGGTAATCTCAGTGTAATTCCAGTGATCCTTTTAAGAGGGAGGCAGAAGTGTCATAGAGAAAGAGATGAGAAGGTAGAATCAGAGGTCATAATCAGATATTTGAAGATGCTATGATGCTAGCTTGGAAGGGGGAGGTAGAGGCAGAGGCCGAGGCCATGAGTCTAAGAATGAATACAGAGAGCTCTTAGAAGCTGCATGAAGCTTCTAGGGAGTGGATTTTACCCTAGAGCCTCCAGAAGGAATGTAACCTTGCAAACACCTTGATTTTAGGACTTCTAATGTCCAGAATTATAAGATAATAAATTTCTGTTCTTCTGAGCCACTAAATTTGTGGTAATTTGTTACAGCAGCAATAGCAATAATTTTCAACAGTGGCATCGACCTATTCGTATTTTAAGCATTACTTCTAAACATTTTTTAAAAATAAGTTTTTTCTTGAAAAACTTATTCTCCTTTAGGATTCAGACCTTCCATGTACTCAGATAGATGAGTGAGCCCCTGCTGCAAATTATTTTTTTCTATAGACATACCACCTAGTTGAGTTCCATCACCCAGATTTTCTAATGGTCCTACATGCCCGTGAAAGAATGATATTGTCGTGATAATTTGGCAAGTAGCTTCTCGACTTGGTTTTCCATTTGTAGTGTAGATTATATTTATCAATTTTTCATGCATCTAGTATATACCATTGTTGCTATATATATTACAAGTTTTATAATAACTTTGCCAGTTTGGCATTATATATTTTATAAGTGAGGATCCTGAGTGTGACCCAGTGACTGATTAGTTTGAAATAAATGAATATTTGTTGTGTAAATCTTTTTTCCCAGAAGGATTTAAAATTCAGCTTCCCAGGGTGCTTGGGTGGCTCAGTCGGTTAAGTGTCTGACTTTTGATTTTGGTTCAGGTCATGATCTCAGAGTTGTGAGATCGGCTTGCGCTGGGTATGGAGTCTGCTTAAGATTCTCTTTTTCTCTCTCCATCCCCTCCCTCTCTCCCTCTCCCCTTTTCCGTCTGCCCCTCCTCCCCTCTAAAATAAAAATTAAAAAATATAATAAATACAATTCAACTTCCAGTACTGTTATTTAGGAAATAAAACAAGTTGTTGAGGAAAGGGAGTATCTTAGATTTTTAGCACCATTGATTTAACTGGGAAAATAAGAAATACCATTCATAGTATAGTTGGACTTTGAGATGGTCTTTGAAGGGTGAGTAGGTTCTTAACAGCAGTTGGAGGGACAATATTCCAAGTGGAGTGAATATTGAGCAAAAGCTCAAGGATATGAAAACATGAACTAGGTTATGGGGATGTAACAGTTTGGCTAGAAGATTTATTTAGGGAAAGAGTGGAATACTGCAATGAAGTGAAAAAGTGCTTAAAAATTTCTATTATGTAGAATTTTATTTTTAATTAAGTTGATCAATAGTAAAATTACCTTAATCAGACTATTTAATATCAAGATTAGGGTATCTAGATTGCAAATTCTATGAAGACAGGTCTGATTTGCTGAATGAATGAGTGAATGAATGAATGCTGACCTGCAGCTTTCAAAGAAAACTTTGGTTATGTTCAATATGAATATAACTTGGTTATATTCTATGTGGTTTTAAACCATAGGGAAGTATGTAATTTTTGAGGGATTTTCATCAGAATGGTTAAATTGAAAGGTTTTGATTTTAAAAGGTTGAGTTCTAGTTATCTGGAAAATTCACTTGTATATATATCACATCATTTCCCAACAATATTTGTTAAATGACACATTATACATGTTGGTAATTGAAGTGGTTTTTTCCTCTTCTAATGAAATGAATAATATAAATTGATTTATTTCTTTGATTATTTAATTTATCACATTCACAGATACTGACATTATCTGCTCACAGCTTCTGCTTTTTTGTCATTTGAATGTCCTCATTTTCTGGTAAAAGAGGTACCTGAATGTTTACCAATTATATAATATTTTGAATAGTGACTATCTTGGTGATAGTTTGCTTATGGTCCAAAAGTGGAAAATGTCTCCCTGGGATGTACGACAGCCACTGGAGGATGCTAAGGTGGTTTGTGCATTGGATAACTGTTGTAATTTTTCAACATAGCTTGCTGTTGAAAAGCACAAGTTAAAATGTTTTCTATTCATTCTGTTTATTCTGCATGTTTGTAATTGTAAAATAAAACTCTCTGGCCTAATCTGTACATAAGTTTTACTCTATATTTTTCTTTTAAAAAACATTTTAAAAATTAAAAGAATACAGAAAAGTATGAATTAATAAATTCTATTCTCTCAGAATTATGAAATATTAACGCTTCGGCATACTTACTTCCAGACTTTTCGCCATAGTTACATTTTTTTTTTTTTTTAAGGATTTTTATTTATTTGACAGAGAGACAGCAAGAGAGGGAACACAAGCAGGAGGAGTGGGAGAGGGAGAAGCAGGCTTCCCGCCAAGCAGGGAGCCCGATGCGGGGCTTGATCCCAGGATTCCAGGATCATGACCTGAGCCAAAGGCAGACACTTAACGACTGAGCCATCCAGGCGCCCCCAGCCATGGTTACATTTTAAAAATTACATAAATTATTTCTTAAATTTAGAAATTTCAGATAAAGCTAAAGTTCCTTTTGATGACCATCTCTAATTCTGATCCCCGTCTCTCTTTTAGAAGTAATTATATATTGGATGTGTATTTATCTACTATTTTTTGGTAAATATTTTCACTCACATGTATGTAACCATAGAAAAAATGTTTTTTATTTGCAGAGATGTTTATCATACTGTATGCATCATTCTGTATACAGCTTGCATTTTCACTCAATTCTGATAGTTAGCCATGGTGATATTTCTAAATCCAGTTTTGTTAGCTGTGGTGGAGCTTATATGTACTGTTTTTCATTTATTCTCCCTCTGATGGACTTTTAGGTTATATCTTTTTTTTTTTTTTTTTTTACAATTATAAGCAATTCAGCTGTCAGCATTATTGTTCGTGTTTCTTTGTACCCATGAGCAAATGCTTTTCTAGTCGGTGCCTAGAAATAAAATTGCTTGGCACACGATGCACATCTTTATATTGCGAGGTTGCCCTCAGTGTGATTTGTACCAGTTTGTACTTACAACATATTGTGTGTGTGTGTATAAAAATTGAGATACTACTGTTTATATATTTTTGTGGCCTCTTTTCTCATTTAACATTGGGAGCTTGTTTCTTGGTCAGTGTTCAATTCATCTAGTAGAATTTGATTTTGGATGCTTTTATGGGAGAAGAATGATAGACAAAAGCTTTGTAGCATTAGTGATCAATATACTTTATTTTAACCAGTGGTGTTTTAGTTATAAATAGATGTAAACTTTATTCTCTCTTAATATTATGGTTTAAAAAGTTATCAAATTATGTTTGGTTTTGTCATGATCATTCTTTTGATCAGAGTGTCTTTGGTCTGTTCTATGACAATATGCTGTGCTCTTAACATCCAGCAATTATCTCATAATGAGTCTTTTATGACTAAGGAAAATCGTGAAATGTATTGAAAATATGGATGTGTATATCCATCACTACCACTGAAATAATTATCTTAAGCACATACCGTAATTAATAGTCCATGCATTTTATATTGAGTTTGGGTGTGCCATCCTGGAAGCTCAATCTACATGTAAGTAATTAAACTACTCTTGTATATTATTCTGACATTTACTTTTAAGGTTATTGTCATGAAAAAATTCAAAATTGTGTCAAATGAAAACATAAGTTCAAGAAAATTAATTGAAGTTCATAAAACTAAAGCTAAAAATATTGTATGTGACAGATGTTATGGAAAGTCCAGTAAAAATTATAGAGACCGTAGAGCTATAATCCAGCCCCAACCCTCCATTTTATAGATAAGAGAAAAAATTTATTGAAGGGTTTCATGAAAAAAGGGTTTCTGTACCCAAAGCTTTCTGTTGTTCTTAAGGATCTGAAAAGTTCCATAACTTGATGTATATGCCACATTATACCAAGATATTTTTATTATGACTAAAAAACAGAAACCAGCCAAATGCCCATCAGTAGGATTGATTGAATAAATTATGGTACATCTACATAGTGAAGTACTGTGCTGATTTACAAAGGAAACAAAAAACAAAGGAACAAAGAAGGTCTTTGTTTTGATATGGAAAAATCCTTAAGATATGTTTAAGTTAAAAAAGAAATAAAGGCAAGGTGTAAAGTATATATTATCCTAATATTTGTGTCAAAAAGATATTTGTTTTTGCTCCTATTTATATAAGATCTCTGAAGGGATAACTAATAATATTGCTTACATATTGTGAAGAATGGAAATTTGGCAGATGGAACAAGACCTCTCAAGACTTTTTGTTGTTCTTAATATTTGAACCACTTGAATAAATTGCTTTTCCCCCCTCTCAAATTAATCTATAATTTTAATAAAATTCCTATTGTATACAATTGTAAATTGTTTTTAAATTTCCAATGGAAAAAGTGAATTGGCAAAAATAATCATGAGCCTTTTTTTTAACCCTCATAACAAATTTTTGGGTGTGTAGTACATTATTGTTAACTATAAGCATGATTATTGTATACCTGATCTCTAGAACATTTTTTTATCTTGCATAACTGAAACTGTGTACCCACTGAACTAAAACGACCCATTTTCCCATCTCCCAGCCCCTGGCAGCCACCATTCTACTTTCTCTTTTTGTCAGTTTGACCACTGTAGATGCTTGATATAAGTGGGAATCATGAAGTATTTGTCCTTCTGTGACAGGTTTATTTCATTTAGCATAACATCCCCCAGGGTCATCCATATTGTTGTGTGTGACAGGATTTCCTTCTTTTATCAAGACTAAATAGTATTCCATTGTATGTATATACCACATTTTCTTTATTCATTCATCCACTGATGGACATTTAGGTTGTTTCTACCTCTTGGCTATTATGAATCATGCTATAGTGAACGTGTGAGTACAAATACCTCTTCAAGAACCTGATTTCAATTCTTTTGGATAAATACCCAAAAGTAGGATTGCTGGATCATGTGGTACTTCTCTGTTTAATTTTCTGAGGAACCTCAGTACTGTTTTCCATAGTGGCTATACCATTGTATATTCCTACCCACAGTGTACAAGAATTCCAGTTTCTCCACATTCTCATTAACACTTACTATTTTGTTTTGTTTTGTTTTTTTTTAAGATTTTATTTATTTGAGACAGAATGAGAGAGAGAGAGAGAGCACATGAGAGGGGGGAGGGTCAGAGGGAGAAGCAGGCTCCCTGCCGAGCAGGGAGCCCGATGCGGGACTCGATCCAGGGACTCCAGGATCATGACCTGAGCCGAAGGCAGTCGCTTAACCAACTGAGCCACCCAGGCGCCCTATTTTGTTTTTTTTTTAATTATGTTCACCCTAACAGGTGTGAAGTGATACATCTCTGGTTTTGATTTGTATTTCTCTGATGATGAGTGATGTTGAGCATCTTTTCTTATACCTCTGGTCCTTTTGTATGTTTTTGGAGAAGTGTTTATTCAAGTCTTTTGTCCATTTTTTAATTGGGCTTTTGTATTTTTGCTGCTGAGTTATAGGTGTTCCTTCAGATATATGGTTTGCCAAGTAATTTCTTCCATTCCAAAGGTTGCTTTTTTACTCTGCTAATTATTTCCTTTGCTGTGCAGAAGATTTTTAGTTTGTTGTAGTCTGGCTTGTCTATTTTTGCTTTTCTTCCTTTTTTTTTTTTTTTTTACAGAGAGAGTGCACATGGCACGCACGTGTCCGAGTGGTGGGAGGAGGGGCAGAGGGAGAGAATCTCAAGCAGGCTCCATGCCCATCACTGAGCCCAGCATGGGGCTCAGTCTCACAACCCTGAAATCATGACCCAAGCTGAAATCAAGAGTTGGACACTTAACCGACTGAGCCACCAAGGCGCCCCTCTATTTTTGTTTTTGTTGCCTGTGCTTTTGATATTGTAGCTAAGAAATCATTGCCAAGACCAGTGTCATGAAGCTTTTCCCCTAAGTTTTCTTCTAGGAGTCTTATAGTTTCAAGTCTTACATTTAAGTCTTTAATCTATTTTGAGTTGCATTTGCTTTTTACAGTAGTTATTATTATTATTATTTTTAAAGATTTTATTTTTTTTAAAGATTTTATTTATTTGACAGAGTCTGAGACAGCAAGAGTGGGAAAACAAGCAGGGGGAGCGGCAGGCACAGGGAGAAGCAGGTTTCCCGCTGAGCAGGAAGCCCGATACGGGGCTCGATTCCAGGACCCTGGGACCATGACCTGAGCCGAAAGCGGATGCTTGACGACTGAGCCACCCAGGTGCCCAGCAGTTATTATTTTTAAAAGAAAAATGGAAAGCCCATTTTCTTTTTATCTGTGCCTCCTTTTAGTATTTTTGGACAGATAGGCATTAGCTGTGTTAAATAGAGAAAAAGTGCCCACCAAATATGCCTAAACAGATAAACCTTTTTCCTTCAAAAAAATTAACTTCCTGAAGAGAGCTTGTGTATTACTTAGTTCTTCTAGAGTATCAAGATGATAAATATATCATCCGTTGGACATTATGTATTTCCATCATCATCATTGAATAGATTATAATTGGCTAAATTTTATAATACTGTGTGTTAGGGAATATGTTAAATGAAATACTGCGTAAAAAAAGTCTATGATTCATAGGAATTCCCTTTCCAGACTTCTTTTTTTTTTTTTCCAGCTTTACACCACATGAAAAAATTAAATGAGTGCATCCTTGCTAAGAGAATGTCTAAAACCCAGCTCTTTTCATGGTGGCCATTTAAAATGAAAATGAAGAGGAGCCATGTTACTGTTTATTCTCCCCCTTTTTCACCCTTCAAGATTAGATTTTGCCTGTGGAAAGCAACATATTTGTATAAGGGGACATGTATAACAAATCTTTCCTTATAGAGAACAGTTCTGTTAATTGTGCTTTCTAACTCAAAAGATGCTGCAAAGCAAAGAAGTAATACGAGGGAGGATCTTCATGATAATTTAAACACTGTTTTGTATGGATTGGGACTTATGGGAAGGAATAATAACCTAGATCTATATCCTTAGAATTAATCCTATTTCTGGGTATAATGTAAAAAATTTTGTAAATTCAAGAACTGTTAAACTTTTAAAGATGAGTATTCTAAAAGACTAGTCTTTAGTGTTACTTTATATGTGGCTCTAAGTTAAGCCTTTAGATTGGATCATTTTATGAGACCAAGTAAACCTCTTTAAAGTGCCTTTTACTTTAAGTAACTGATTTAGTAATCAGCAAAAAAAATTATTCTAAATTTATTGTAAAGCAAAACAGTTACTGGATTTTTTTTCCTTTCTTAAAGAAACAAGTGATGGAGATTTGTTGTTTATTACATTCTAATGTAGTCAGAAGTGAAAGTAAAGATTTTATTGTTACAGTCTTGCCTTATATTCTGCATGGTTAGTCCATGCCCTGCTGTGAGTATGGTCATTTGGAACTAAAAGACATCTTTCTTACTGAAAATGTGGATGTTTATGTTCTGAAGTACATAAAAATGCTCCTGAAATAGGACTTTACTAAATGCATTATCTCTGATTCTATATATCAGCTTTAGTGTTTATCAACAAAAGTATATATGTAGCCACAAAATGCATGTATAGAAATATGTAGTAGTTTGTATCTTAGCTGAGTGACTATATTTGTGCCATAATATATTCTATGAGAATAAATTTTCTTTGGATTCCAAAAGTAGTGCTTATTTTAGACAATTTGGGAAATACCTGGAAAATACTCTTCCTTGTATTTTAAGTTTCAGAAGGCAGTTAAACTTTGAAATTTATGTAGAATCATGAAAGTTGAGCTTAGAACAAATTTTTGGTAATCAACAGGCTACACCACTTGGTAGGAGAAGGGTTTTGTGGTGTTGAATACTAGCATCATTCAGTCATATAATTTTGAAATGTGCCATTACTCTTGTTACGTGGAACTAGAGCGTAAGAAAATGAAGGCCATTGGGGCTCCTGGGTGGGCGTCTGCCTTCGGCTCAGGTCATGATCTCCAGGTCCTGGGATCAAGCCCTGTGTCAGGCTCCCGGCTCCTCGGGGAGCCTGCTTCTCCCTCTCCCTTTCCCTCTCCCTCTCCCCCTGCTTGTGCTCTCTGTCTCTCAAATGAATAAATAAAATCTTAAAAAAAGAAAAAAGAAAAAAAAAAAGAAAATGAAGGCCATTAAATAAACAGCAATTACGGGCAGTACCCACATTTTTGGACATTTCAGCTGTACTTGTTCTTTGCTTCCTAGTTGACATCATTAGCCATTCCTGTCATCTTTATCATATTTATTTCATTGATTCCCTGGAATGCAAACATAGGAAAGTGGCAGTTAGACATCAGGATGAGATGTCAGAATATATTTCTGTCTTGACACATAAATGAGGGTGTTTTAGGAACTCCAAATAGGTAATTGTTTATACTGTTCTCCTTTGAAGTGGGAAGTGCTTTGATAATGCCACAGGTTATTTGAGTTAGCAGCGATTTTCTGGTTGTCTCAGTCTTTCTGAGAAGCTGCTGTTGTACATTTAAATAAACTGAGATAATAAGTGAGAATAAAGGGGAGAAATAATAGGGCAGGCCTTGTTTTTAAAGTAGCATTTATTTATTGTCTAGGATCGCTTAGGAATCCAGTTTTTAGCTTTTCTTAATGCATATTATCTTTAATTTCTAATTTTCAATTCAGGAAGAGAAATAAATGACTCTCTTTGTACCTCAGTATGGATAGCCATTAGTATGTACATGTGTGGCTTCTGTAATTTTAAAAGCCTGAGCCAGATGCAAGTCTTTGAAATAGCAATTTTTTTTCAGTGATATGGGAGAACTAACATGTTTGTAAAGTTAAGGGGAAGAGGCAAATACAATAGTATTTATATGTTAAGATTATTGTTTAATAAAAGTATAGGAAAAAAAGTGAATAAACGTTACTGGATATTTACAAGGGTTATATTTGGATGGCGAGCTTGTATGGTATTTTCTTCTTTCTGGTTTTGTGAATCCATCTTTTTCAGGAGTGTATCAGGAAAAAATTAAACTCAAAAGACCTCTATGGGGCGCCTGGGTGGCTCAGTCATTAAGCGTCTGCCTTCAGGTCAGTTCATGATCCCAGCATCCTGGGCTCGAGCCCCACATTGGGCTCCCTGCTCGGCAGGGAGCCTGCTTCTCCCTCTCCAGCTCCCCCTGCTTGAGTTCCCTCTCTTGCTGTCTCTCTCTGTCAAACAAACAAACAAACAAACAAAAAGACCTTAGAAACCCTTCTTATTCATTGGGGCTAAGCTCCTGTTTTGTTGTTTGATGCATATGGGAATTGTACCTTAAATATTTTAAGTTAGAATCTGTAAGTGCATTCATTCATGCACATATCAAAAATATAAAAGAAATTTTTTTCTTTGACTATGAATCTATTTATGGGAGTTCCACATTTGTTTTATAAAGCACACTTACCATAGTCTGTATTTTCCACTTTGGGCTTCTTTAATATGTAACAAAAGAAACCAAATACCTTTGCAAAGCAGCCTAGATCTCCAGATTTTTTTCTCAAGTTTTTTGCAATTGTCTTGTCAATATCTAATTCAAGAGCCGTTTTTACTTGGTCTTCCCAGAGTAACCAATTTGATCTTCATGGAAGCAACAGCCCTCTTACATTTGCACTCATGTACCATTGATTTATACAGTTACAGTATTAAATATAACTGGTTGCAAACTAGTTTGGGGATGAACAGTTGACCAAAAGGTGAACTTGATAAAACTAGCATCTTTGTTCTTCATTACTGTATATATTATATAGTATGTATTCTGCTGGGGGGCGGTGGGCGTCTGGCTTCTGTAACTTAGCATAGTATTTTGAGATTTATTCATGTGCATATATCAGTAGGTCTTTCCTTTCAATGAATAAGTAATTGATTGTATGGATGTACTACCATTTGTTTAGTCATTTATTTGATGAACATATTGATGTTTTCTGTTTGCAACTATTAAAAATAAAGGTGAAGATTTGGTCACAAGACTTTGGATATATGTTTTCATTTTTCTTTTTGTACTTGCATTTTCTTTTTGGGTAAATACATAGGTATGGAATGGCTGGGTTCTATGGTCAGATGTATGTTTGACTTTTTAAGAAACTCTCAAACTGTTTTCCAGAGTAGTTGTCCAATTTTATATTCCTACCAGCTGTTCATGAGAATTCCAGTTTCTCCACATTCTTGTGAAGACTTGGTATGGTATGGTCATTTAATTTTAGCCATTTTAATATGTGTGGTGTCTCATTGTGCTTTTAATTTTCTTTTCCCTAATGAGTAGGAGTTTTGAACATCTCTTCACATTCTTATCTGTTATCTGTATCTCCTTTGGGGTAGTATCCAAATCTTTGTCCATTCAGAAAACTTAGGTTGGTTGTTTTCTGCATATACTAGATGCAAATCTTTTGTTGGCTATATATTTTGCAAATGTTACCTCCTCTTCTGTGGCTTTCCTTTTAATTTTCATGTCTTTTGATTTCAGTGAAGTTGAATATATTAATTTTTGCTTTTGTAGTTCTTGCTTGTGATATATTTAAGAAATATTTGCAAACCCACAGTTACTAGGCTTGTATTTTTTCCTAGAAGTTTTATAATTTTAGTTCCTATGTTTAGGTCTCTGATCCATTTTGATTTTGTTTTTCTATGTGGTGTGAAGTATGTTTTTAAACATATGGCTATCCTTGTTCCTGTATCATTTATTTGAAAAAGTTATCAGTTTTCCTATTGAACTGCCTTGCTAACTTTGTCAAAAATCAATTGATCATATATGTATGGTTATATTTTTAGATTAACTGTTCTGTTTCTTTGATCTTGGTGTCTGTCTTTACACCAATACTACACTGTCTTGATTACTGTAACTTGATAATATTCTTGAGATAAAGTAGTGTACGTTCTCTAATTCTGATCTTTTTCAAAAATTGTTTTAGCTGTTCTAGATCCTTTGCATTTCCATATAAGTTTTAGAGTTGAATTATACCAAATACTTATACCAAAAAGCCTGCTAGAATTTTAATTGGAAGTGCATGGCATCTATATATAAATTTGGGAGAGAATTGACATCTTAACAATAGTCTTTCAATCATGAACATGGTGTATCTATTTAGGTCTTACTTAATTTTTCTCAGCAGTGTTTTGTAATTTTTACTGTATGTCTTATATATCTTTTTGAAAATTTATCCATATTCCTATGCTTTTTTAAATGGTAGTTTTGAAACTTTTAATATTTGATTGTTATTGGCATATAGAAATAAATTGACATGTGTTACTGATTTTTGTATACCGTAACCTTGCTAAACTCATTAATTCTCCTAGGTCTTTTGTAGATTCCTTAGGAATTTCTGCAGAGACAACTATGTTTTCTGCAACAAAAGGCAGTTTTACTTTTTGCTCTTTAATTTGTGTGCCTTTATTTCATTTTCTTACCTTACTGCACTGGCTAGAGCCTCCAGGACAGTATTGCATAAAAGTGGTGAGAATGGACATTCTTGCTATATTACTAATCTTAGGGTAGAAACATCCAGTGTTTCAATAATGCTGTTAGCTATAGAGTTCTCAAAGGTATCCTTTTATCATTTTGAGGAAATTCCCTTCTATTCCTACTGTGCTGAGATTTTTATCATGAATGGATATTGGATTTTGTCAAATGCTTTCCTGCATGTGTTAAGATGATCATATCGTTTCTCTTTTTTAGTTTGTTAATATGAATTGCATTGACTTTTTAATGTTAAACCAACTTTGAATTCCCACATGGGTTTGATGATTATCCTTTTATGTATTATACTCACTTTACTAAATTTTGCCTCTGTGTTCCTATGGGATTTGGTCTATAGTAGTTTTTTTGGCGGGGAGGAGGCATATGATCTTTATTGAGCTTATCCACTGGAATGGAAATAATGGCTGTATGGAACCAAACGTTTGTTACTATAACTTCTGCCTCACAATTAAAATCCAAACAATTTTTTTAAAAACAGTCAACTCAATCAAAATGCACTACTTAAGAATCAGTAGCTTCTTGGAAGCCACAGTAACACAGTAACGTGGTTGAGGCACGAATGCAGAAATTTGGTTGGTTGGAAAGCTAATTAAATTTCCAACTTGCTCAAATAGGATTACAGAAAAGCGAAATTGTGTTTTTCACAGAAATAGAGTCCCCTGGAATCACAACACTGGACAGCTGTTAAGAGTATTTAGAGTCCTGAGATAATAAGGAATCCAGGCATCCTTTCAGCAGTCTTCAGTTGTCCTTTCCTCCCAATCAGAGATTTGTGGATGTGTGGAATGACACCACCCCCAGCAATTGTAGCCTTGACCAGAGAGCCCAACTCTTCATCTCTAGGAATAGCAAGTTGCAAGCGAGCAGGGGGTAGTACGCTTTACCTTCACTGTTTTGATGCTGTCCGGCCAACTCAGGTGCCTCTGCAGTGAGGTACTCCGGGCTGGCTGAGCCGTCCACCACGGCAGGTGTCGGCCCGTGTCGATGAGTATGGCGCACCGGCGGCTGCAAGCCAGCTCTCTGCAAGCGGAAACTGCCTTTGTCTTGGCCTCTGCAGAGTCACCCCAGCCTTTCTGCCAGCCATTTCGAATTCTACTCAAACTCAAACAAGCAAGGCAGAGCAAGGACTAGTCAGGCAGCCAGCGAGATCCTGCCACCTCGTCCTCTGTTGTAGTGTGCTTTCCAAATATCTGTCTCTTTCTGGTATCACAGTAATGGTGGCTGCGGAGAGTGAGTTGGGAAGTGTTCTGTCTTCAGTTTTCTTTAAGTTTGTGTTGAATTGGTATTTTTCTTAAATCTTTGGTAGAATTTCCTAGTGAAGCAATCTGGGCCTATTGTTTTATATGTAGGAAGGTCCGTTTCTTTGCTTTGTGGGAAGGTTTTCATCTACAAATTTGACGTCTTTAGTAGATAAAAGGTTATTCAGTTCAGTTACCTATGCTTAAGTGAGCTTTGTTAATTTTTGTTTACCAAAGAATTTGGCCATTTCTTCTAAGTTGTCAAATATATCGGCATAGAGTTGTTTATATAATGTACCTTTATTTTGTGTAGTGACTTCTCCTTATTCCTGATGTTGATAATTTTGTCTTTTCTTCTTTCTTCTTATTAGTCTGGCTACAGACTTACAGTTTTTATTCATTTTTCTGTATTTTCTCTTTTCTATTTTGATTTCTGCTTTTATTTACTGTTTCTAGGTTTTTAGGGCAAAGCTTAGTTCATTAATATTAGACCTTCCTTCTTTTTAAATATGGTTATGTAGTACTGTTAAGTTTCCCTGTAAGCACTGCTTTAGCTACATCTAAAGAAATTTCAGTATATTTCAGTTTTATTAGGATCAAAATGCTTTTCTATTTGCCTTTTTGGTGTTTTCTTTGTACTTGGGGTTACTCGAAGCATGTTGTTTAGTTCAAATATTTGTAGACTTTTCAAATACCTTTTCTGTTACTGGTTGTTAATTTAATTCCATTTTAGTCAGAGAACATCCTTTTTGTGATTTGAATTCTTTCGTATTTATCAAGCCTTGTTTTATGACTCAAAATATGGTCTATCTTGTTAAATGTTCCAGGTGCACTTGAAAAGAATGTGTATCTGTGTTCTGGTTGGAATGTTCTGTAAATGCCAATTGGCCAGTTAGTATTGGCCAGATAGTTGTTCAAGCTTTCTGTATCTTTACTGGTTGGTGAAATCACTAATTATATTTGTGGATTTGTCTATTATTTTGAGTTTTTTACTTGTGTATTTTGAGACCTAAAGGTGCACAGGTTTTTAAGGTCATGTGTGCTTGATAAATTGACCCCTTTATTATTATGTAATAACCTTTTTTCTCTAGCAATATTCTTCTGAAATCCATGCTATTAATATTGCAGCATTTCTTTTTCTTTAGCGCTCGCGGTTCTTGGTCACGCCACTTCGAAGAATGATTGAAGAGGTAGACCAGACCAAGAGTGGTGGGCAGCAAAGCAAAGTTTATTGAGCAACAGTACAAAGCTCCTGAAGAGGGAGGGAGGGGACCTGAGAGGGTTGCCACTGGAGTTTCTAAGTCTAGGGGTTTTTATGGGCTTATTGGTGGGCTGTTTTAATCTGATTAACTCTCCATGCACCTGTCACCCGCCCAGATTTTTGTCCACTTGCTCATCTACATATCAGGTAGTTGTTGGTGTGGGAAGGGGTGGAGGGCTCCTTCCAGGGTGGTGTAAAATCCTTTTAAAGGTGGTTTCCTCTTAGGGTGGGGTCCCTGCCTGCCTTTCTTCCTACTATCCTTCATTGTTAATATGGCCACTCCAGATTTCTTTTGATTTATGTTAACATGATAAGTGTTTCATTCCATCCTTTTCCTTTTAAATCATTTGTTTCTTTTATTTAAGGTGGGTTGCTTGTAAGCAGGATATAGCTGAATCTTGCTTTTTTATCCAGTTTGACAATCTCTGCCTTTTCATTGCATTTTATGTATTATTAACTCTTAATAAGCAAATACCAACTTTCCAAAGATATGAAACTCTAAAATATAAAAATTAATATCAAAACTCTTTGTTATTAAAATACAAAATTAATGACAATAAGTAATATCTAGTTTACGTGTAAGAGTGGAAACTATAATCTGATCAGAATTTCTTCATATATAGGGGCACCTGGGTGGCTCAGTCAGTTAAGCATCTGCCTTCAGCTCAGTTCATGATCTCGGGGTCCTGGGATCCAGCCCTGTGTTGGGCTCCCTGCTCAGTGGAGAGCCTGCTTCTCCCTCTCCCTTTGCCCCTCCCCCCTGCTTGTGTGCTCTTTCTCTCTCTCAAATAAATAAATAAAATCTTAAAAAAAAAAAAAGAATTTCTTCATATATAGTAGAATCTTGCAAAATGAATACCTTTAACATGGTTCTTGAATTAGTGGTTGTGTCCAACACAACCAGTTTAGTCTTATTTCAGACTAAAAGGAATGGGAACAGCAAAGGTCAGTTAGAATCAATAAATATTCCATTTAAATGCATTTGTTAACAGTTTATTCTCAAGAACTTTTTAAATATTTCACGTATGCCTCCCATAATGATGGTTATAGCTTCCTTGAAGGAGGAATTGCCTAGCCTTTGGAGACCTAATGGTTGGTGGGGAGCAGGGAAAGAGATGGGACACACACCTAGCTCAGAAGAATCAGTACCATGAATGGATGTCTCGACTGGAACACCCTTTCAATTAGTTTATACCATGAAGTTGAATAGTGTTATTTTTCACAGCTCTAAACTGTTTCAAAAATTACTGTAAATTCCAAATGGGGATACCAGTGAGCTGTTTACATAGAAAAAAGACTATTCTATAACTGTCTTCTTAATAAGCCAAAAGAAATACTCTATAGAACTTGAATTCTCAGTTCCTGGACCATCATATCAGCATCACTAGGAACTTGATAGAAATGTAAATTCCTTGGGCCCTGAATTAGTTAACTGGAAAATATGGGAAGGCAGGAATCTATATTTTACAAATCCTGCAAGTCATTCTGTTACATGCTCAAATTGAAAACCATTGCTCTGCAGAATGATATATATATATCAGGCTCTAGTGAAATAACAGCAGGTTTTCAGCATCACGAATTCTAATTCTCAAACAGCTGTTGAATTAGGTTTTAATGATCTCCAAACCCAGCTGGAGTTGAGTCCTAGTTTCTCCTTCTTTTTTACTTACTAGTCAATGGAGCATCAGGTGCAGTTGTTGAAGTGTGAAAATAATTCAGCTTTGTAGACAGTATTGGCATTTCTTTCTTGATTTTGAAAATGCTTTAATTTTCTTGGTATGGTATTTTTTTCAGTATTCAAAGCACATCTATTTTAGTGGCAGTTTGGACTTATGCTAAAATATGAGGAAATTTCTGACTCTTCCTGCCAGTTTAATATTAAAATTAATATTTTAGCTGGATTACAAAGTTTACATATAATTGAGTCCCCCCTATTGTATTTTACCTCTAGTGTTTACATTTATGCTTTAGGAACAATTTTTGTCTTCCCTGAATAACTTACTTTCTACCTTCAAATCTTTCATATTATCACATCTTTATTTTACTTTAAAAAGGAATGCTAGAGATTTATTTTAATAAAGTGCATTCTGTAGTAATAAGGCCCAAATATATGCTTTCTGAATTAGAAAACTCATCAAGCCCTCAAAAAGCATTCCAAAGGCATATCAGTAAGATGTAAAGCTAAGGGTATAGGTCTTACAACTGCTTTACTTGTTGAAGTGCACTAAATATGGATATTTAAAAGTGGACAGTGTGGCCAGAAGCACTTAAAATGTTTATTAGTAGGTAAACACATGATCTTGCAGTAATATTCTAAGATTGGTTTTGGTTGTATTGCACATATAGGTAGTGTTAGTGAAAGAAATCTTTAGATTGAAGGCTGATGGTCTTATATTCTATTTTGATGCTCTTTATTTTTAACTCTCTACTTTTCCTTCATGATCCCATTCACTCCCTTGACATCTGTTGCTGCCTTTGGTTGTGACTCCTGAAGTTCTGTCTCTAATTCAGAAATTTCTCCTGAGTTGTATGTCTTCAGCAACCTACACATTATTGCCTGGACATTCCATAGGCACCTAAAACGGACTATGTCTAAAACTGGTAATCCAGGTTTTCCTCACACTAGCCCTGTGAATGTTTATGGAATCAGAGTTACATAATAGCTTGTTCTTCACTTGGTCTTGACCCCAGATGTTTGCGTAGGACCTTATTCTCCATTAAAATGTCATTCTCATTCTTCTCGAAATCTTCCAGAGGTGTCTCAAATGTGGTTAAAAAAAAAAAAAAGGGTAGAATCCCGTCTACCTCCAAGCATCTGCCCTATCTCCTTTTTATCAACTGAGCAACCGTCTCCGATCAAACATCATTGTCTCTGCTGCTTCCCCAAGAGAAAATGTCAGGAAGTACTAGAGCCTCATGTTGCTGAGACTGATGCTAAGTTCCATGTAGAAATAGAGAAATTTCTTATATCTGCCCCCTATCCATGTCATACTTTATCACTTGTGAATCTGATTTGTGTGCCCATATAGGGAGATGGCTAACTATATAACAACTGTTCATGCTTTCCCTCTCATAGTATGTCTTTATTGCTAAGAAGCAACTGCCCACCCAAGGCTAAATTTTTTTTACCACCATCCCTGCAGCTAGGTGTAGCCATATGACTAATGTTTGCCAGGATAGTTGAGATGTTACAGTGTTTTCTCCACCCTATCTTGCCACATCTGCTAACTGGCTGCAAAATGCTTTGAGTTCCTGGAGGAATGTCAAAGTTATAAGAAGGAAGGAAGCTGATTCCTTGAATCATTGTGTAAAAGGCCATCTACCAGTCTGGAACACTCACACTGGTACTTGAATAAGAACTAAACTTTTGTTATGGTAAATGATGGAATTTTATGTGTTCTAGTACTTGATGTTTCCCTAACTAGAATAGTACCCCTGTGTATTACAGAGCCCTTCTTTAAAAACAGCTCCTTTATCATTGTCCTGCATTTCCTTTCTCCAACAGCTCAAACACATGGGTATATGGCTATCCATGGGGCTAGGAGAGAACAGATGCCATATTACACTCTGCAGTCCAGATCTTTTCTGCTATTGTGCTTTCTCTACCCTGTCTTCTAGACCTCTTGGACTTGGTTGTAGTATTATATAAGCTCAAAAAGCCCTTATGAAATAGACTCTTCAACATACCACCTACATATTTGATTTCTCAGTTGGAACTTCAATGTAGCTTACCAAATATCTTGAATTTCTTTCTTCTCCTACCCCAGTTGCTCTTCTTCCTGTTCCTAATGCTCAAACTCGGTGAATGGCACCATGCTCCTCCTTAGTACAGAAGCTTAGAGAAAAGCCTTAACCTCTTCCAGCTTCTCATCTACTTTTTTTCACCTAAGCTTTTATTAGTCTGTCTCTTACCAGTTCGAAAGCTTCATCCTTACTGCAACTACCTTCCTTCAGGTCTTTATCTCTATTATGTCTTCAGAAGATTAATAGTCAATTCCAGGGGTATCAGTCTATAAAGTGATGCCCCATGGAACCTTGCATTGTGGAGGTCTTACATGGACTGTTACTTAAAACTCTTCAAGAATGTGTCTACATTGCTTACAAAGAGGTTATTCTCAAGGTATGGTCCATGGATATCAGGGGTTCTCAAGACCTTTTCAGGGTGTTCACAAAGTACTCCATAACTATTTCCACAATAATTCTGAGTTGTTAGTTGCCTTTTTTCACTAGTTTTCATTTGTACCTCGTACAAAGGAATTGTGACATCAGATTGTACTAGTTATCTTTGTATTCTTTACCACATTGATTCATAGTTACAAAATGAAGCCATTTTCAGTAAGAATGTCCTTTATAAAGCAGTCAAAACCATTGTCTTTATTAAATCTTGACTATTTAACATATGTCTTTTTAATATTCTGTGACAAAATGGAAAGTACACCAAGCACTTCTGCATACCAAAAGTACAATGGTCGTCTTGAGGGAAAGTACTTGTGTTGGTTGAGTTATAAGCTCAACAAGCCACTTTTCCATAAGTTACTGTTTTTACTTGAAAGAAAAATCAACAGATAAACTGGGTTTATTCAGAGTGGGGTAGACATTTTCTCAGAAACAAAGTGAACTTGTCACTTCAAGGAAAATCAACTGACAGTATTTATTGCTATTATAAAATTTGACAAACTTGTGGCTGCCACCACAAACATGACAGCTTCCCAGTACTTAAGGACTTTTCTCGTGAGAATGGCAGTGATATAATGCTTGTGATTTTTTTGCATGGGGGGTGGGATTGTATCATTAAATGTGTTAACATTTGGAGGATCTGTATAACACCATGAACCAGTATTTTTCAAATGACAGTATAAGGTAGATCAATATAACAGTGTATGAAAAGTTTATTAATATGGCTTTATATCCCATTGTAATTAGCCTTTAAGAAACTAACACTTGTTGAGTTTTAGTGTAGTGTCAAGAATATTCCCAATTGTTTGCAAAAGCTATTAAAATATTCCTTTTTCAACTGCGTATGTGTATGAGTCTGATTTTCTTCATAGACTCCAATCCAAAGAATATATGTTTTCATTTTGAATGGAGAAGCAGGTATGAGGATCTAGTTTTCTTTCATTAAGCCAAACATTTATAAAAAAGATATGTAAAAACTCTTTACTAAAATTTTTTTGTTTTGTTTTGGAAAAATACAAAAATATGCCATTAATTTTAACATGTTTTATTTTTAAATGAATTAATATTTTTAAAGTTTTACAGTTTTTATTTTTACTAGGATGATGATAGATATAATCCACATGAACAAAAACTCTTTGAAGTCCTCAATTTTTAGGCTTATATAAAAGAGGTTCCAAGATCAGTAAGTTTGAGAACTGCTGACTTCAAAGTTCATATTCCCAGAATGGTGATTAAGACACTGTGATCTGGCCTCTGCGCACTTGTTTGTGTCAGGTTTTACCTTGCCCTTACCCCTTCTCCCATATTCTAAGCTTATCAAGAACCACCTTTAAGGCCTACATGCACCATTCAGTATTGTGCCTCCAAGCCCTTTTCCATCGTCACAGCATTTTATATTCCCACTAGCAGTGCATGAAGGTGCCAATTCCTCCACATCCTTATTGTTTGGTTGGTTGGTCTGGTTTGGTTTAATTATAGCCATCCTGGTAGGTGTGACTGGTTTTGATTTGTATTTCCCTAACAACTAATGATGATGAGCATTTTTTCTTACGTTTGTTGGTCATTTATGTATCATCTTTGGAGAAGTATCTATTCAGATGCTTTGCCCATGTGAGTATTTTCTTCACAATCAGTATGTGTCCATATGAGTAAGTTTACATTTCCCCTTGAACGTATAAGAGAAAGGAAATTTTAAACTTAAGAGAAGGAAAAAAGAACACTTAGGAGGTTAAAAGTTAAAATGAGAATTTAGATATAAAGTTTACATATAAACATTCCTCTGAAGTTTTCACTGTCAGCTCATTTTTTGGATATGAATAAATACTTGTTGCTGTGGCATTGCAGTACTGTGTAGTGAAATATCCGGAAGAGGTAAACCCATGGGGACAACACGGACTGGTAGTTGCCAGGGGTCAGGGGAGAAGGAAACGTGGAGCACTTGCTTGCTGGGTGTCGGATTTCCTTCACGGTGAAGACGTGTTCAGAGCTAGATACAAATAGCAGTTGCCCACATTGTGAATGTGCTAAATGCCACTGAATTGTTTACTTTAAGATGATTAATTTTATGAGAACTTCACTTTTAAAAATTATCAAAAATAAAGTACTCTCAAGATCTTATTAAATGGGTTCATTAATATTAAAAACAAAAGGATTTATAAGACACTCAACAGTGTATAAAGTACTCATTTTTTTAGAATTTTTTTTTTGTTCATTTGAGACAGAGAGATAGAGCAGGAGCAGTGGGGAGAGGCAGACGAAGAGGGAGAAGCATACTCCCCGCTGAGCAGGGAGCCTGACGTGGGGCTCAATCCCAGGACCTGGAGATCATGACCTGATCTGAAGGCAGACGCGCAACTGACTGAGCCACCCAGGCGCCCTAGCACTCATTTATTTTATTTTTTTTATAAGATTTTATTTATTTATCAGAGAGAGAGAGACAGAGGCAGGCAGAGGGAGAAGCAGGCTCCTTGCTCAGCAAGGAGCCCGATGTGGGACTTGATCCCAGGATCCTGGGATCATAACCTGAGCTGAAGGCAGATGCTTAACCGACTGAGCCACCCAGGCGACCCTAGCACTCATTTATTTTTAATTTAACAAATACTTACTGAGTGCCTTTACATGCAGTGACTTCTCCTAGGCCTTGCAATACAGGTTTTACATATACATTATTCTTGTGCATTAATCCTTAACATTAATGAAAATACATTATAAAAATCAAATTTTCTTTCCAAACTTCATCTCACTGATGAACTACCACTAAAAATATATTGGTTAATGCTCTTGAGATGATTAGGTAAGCATAAGAAAGTAGCTGTTAAATATCACATCAATCCAGTGACCACCAATACAATTCTTTTTGTTGTTAGGTTACTAAGTTAAAGACGTATGAGTTATATTTTACTTAATATACTTGCTAAGCTGGACTGTAGTTTTTTACAGTTATTACACAAATTAAAAAATGTGAAATTCTCCTAAGTTATAACCTTCTTTTATTATCAATCTAAGAAATACACTAATCACCTATATAAAATAATAATATTGGTAGTAGCTAACATGGAGTTCTCACTATGTATTTTAAATTTATATGCATCATCTGTTATATGCATGTTCTGTGGTAAGTTTTTATATGCATTCTCATGTTTTGATTTTTTAAAACAGTCCAAAGAGGCACCATTATTATTACCATCTAGATGAGGAAACTGAGTGTCAAAGAAGTAATCCCCATTTGAATACTGATGTTAAATACTGATGTCAGGATACCGTTCCCATGTGCTCCACATTTAACTGGTTGTCTGAGATTGATTGATTGATTGGTTTGTTTTTTTTTTAAAGATTATATTTATTTATTTGACAGAGACACAGCGAGAGAGGGAACACAAGCAGGGGGAGTGGAGAGGGAGAAGCAGGCTTCCCGCTGAGCAGAGAGCCTGATGCAGGGCTCGATCCCAGGGTCCTGGGATCGTGACCTGAGCCTAAGGCAGATGCTTAACAACTGAGCCACCCAGGCGCCCCTGGTTGTCTGAGATTTAGTCTGTTTCTATATTAGTATAGAGTTGAACCGCACAGTTAAATACAGAATGATAATATTATAGATGTACTTTTTTTTCAGGTACTTATTTTTTAAATATAAAATATTATAGTTAAGGGGCGCCTGGGTGGCTCAGTTGTTAAGTGTATGCCTTCGGCTCAGGTCATGATTCCAGGTCCTGGGATCGAGCCCCGCATCGGGCTCCCTGCTCCGCGGGAAGCCTGCTTCTCCCTCTCCCACTCTCCCTGCTTGTGTTCCCTCTCTCGCTGTGTCTCTCTCTCTGTCAAATAAATAAATAAAATCTTTAAAAAAAAAAATTATAGTTAAAAATCATAGGTTAACCAACTTTAAGACTTCATTCTTTATGCATCTCCATCACTTGAAATGAATAATTTGATAGAAAATGGGGACTCAAGCAATCTATTCCTATTTTCAGTTTCCATCAGTGAACAGAAAGAAAGAATATTTAAAATTATAGTCAGAGGAATGAAAAGAAAAACTAGTGAAGAAAGGGAACAGAGCCTAGGAACCCTAAGGGACATGATCAGGTGGACCAACATAAACTGTTAATCTTAACTGCAGATCCTTTGTATGTAATAAGTGGCTTTTTTCTTGCTGCTTTCAAGATTCTCATTTTGGCCTTGGCTTTTAACAGTTTGATTTAATTTGTCACTGTGGATTTCTTTGAGTTTATCCTTCTCGTAGTTCATTGAGCTTGAATGTGTAGATTCATGTCTTATAACAAGTTTTGGAGGTTTTCAACCTTTTTTTCTGCACATAGTCCTGTATATGTTTTGTTAGATTTACAACTGGGTATTTTTTGTGTGTGATTATAGATAATACTGTAATTTTCATTTTTGTGTCTATGTGTTTATTTTTAGTATAGAAATACAGTTGTATTTTGTATTTTTTTAATTTACTTTTTTTGAGGGGGAGAGGGGAGCAGAGGGAAAGGGAGAGAGAGAATCTTAAGCAGGCTCCACACCCAGCATGGAGTCTGATGCAGGGCTCAATCTCATGACCCTGAGATCATGACCTGAGCCGAAATGAAGAGTTGGACATTTAACCTGAGTCACCCAGGTACCCCAGGATTTTGTATTTTTATTTTATATCCTGGAACTTTGCTGAACTGACTTATTCTAGGATTCTTTTGTTTTGTTTTTGTAGATTCCTTGTGATTTTCTTTGTAGAAAATTATATCATCTTCAAACAGGGTTGCTTTAATGCACTAGCTAGAACTTCCAACACCATGTTAAATAAGAGTAGTGAAACTGCAGTAGCCTTGTTCCTGATCTTAGAAGGAAAGCATTCAATTTCAGTTTTTCACTATTAACTATAATGGTAGGTGTAGGATTTTGTAGAGGAACTTTTTCTGTATTCCTATTTTTCTGAGAGTTTTTATCATGAACAGAAGTTCACTTTTGCCAGATCCCTGGGTATTTCATTTTCAGAAGTTTCAAAACTATGAATTCAATTTCCTTAATAGTTATAAAGCAGTTCAAATTATAAATTTCATATTGAACGAGTTCTCAGTTTGTTTTTCAGGGAAGTTGTCCATTTTATCAGGCTGTCAAATTTATGCGTGTAAAGCTATAGTATTCTTCTATCCTTTTGATGTCTGCAAAATCTCTAGTGATGTCTTGTTTGCTCCTAATATTAATAATTTATCTTTATTTTTATCAGTCTTGCTAAAATTTTATCAATTTGTTTTTTTTTCAGAGAACCAGTTATTTGTTTTATTCATTCCCCCCCATATTGTTCTGTTTTCAGTTTCATTGGTTTTTGTTCTTTATTATTCCATTCCTTATTGCTTTGAGTTTATCTTCCTCTTTTTCTGGTTTTTGAGGTAGGAGCTTAGATGATTGTTTGGAGACTATTCTTTTTTGATGTATGCATGTAGTTGTTGTAAATTTCCCTCTCAGTCCTGCATTAGCTGTATCCCACAAATTTTCTTTTAATTCGCTTCAATGTCTTTTTAAAATTTCCCATGATACTTTTATTTTTTGTTTGTTCTCTCTGGTTTTGTTGTTTCTGTTTTCTTCTTTCTGCATTCCTGTAGGTTTTATATTTTTTTTAGAATTATGATTTATCTAGTGTTTTTGAGTTTAAAGTCTTCATATAGCTTTTTTCATGGTTGCTTTATCTATTTATATAAATATCACTTGTCACAGTCTACTGGTGTCATAATTTTACCAATTCAAGTGAAGTATAGATACCTTACTGCCTTTTACATCCCTTTACTATCTGTCATTTACAATATAATTGTCTTAAATACTTCCTCTGTATATATTTAGAACCACATCACACAATGTTTAGATAACTTTCTTAAGCTAACCTTTAAGGTAGATCTACTGGTGGTAAATTCGCTTAGTTTTCTTTCAGATGAAACTATCCCATTTATCTTTTTCATTCCTGAAGATTATTTTCTCTGGGTATAGGATCTTTTTGTTTCAGCACTTGAGAAACATTGTGCCACTTCATGCTGTTATTCTACTATTCCAGTTTTCTCCTATAGTTAAGGCTTCATGTGCTCTGGCTACTTTCAAGATTTTTTTCTTTGTCTTTATTTTTCAGAAGTTTAATTATGATGTGTCCTATTATTGGATATCTTTGGTTTATCTTGTTTGGAGTTTGCCCAGTATTTTGAACCTTTATGTTTAGGTCTCTTGTCAGAATGTCATGTTTTCAGCTGTGAATTCTTTCAGTACTATTATAGCCTTGCCTTCTTTCTCCTCTCATTTCAAGACTCTGTGACAGAGGGGTGCCTGGGTGGCTCAGTTGGTTAAGTATCCAACTCTTGGTTTCTGCTCAGGTCGTGACCTCAGGGTTGTAAGATCGTGACCCGCGTTGGGCTCCATGCTCAGCATGGAGTCTGCTTGGGATTCTCTCTCTCCCTCTGCCCCTTACCCCCAGTTGGGTGCTCTCTGTCTCTCAAATACATAGATCTTTTGTTATATCCCACAGTTCCCTCAGGCTCTGTTATTGTTGTTTGCAACATATTTTCTCACTGTTACTGCTATTGAGTAATTTCTTTTGTTCTGTCTTCCAGTTTATGAAACTTTTCTCCTTTCTTACCTACCATTCTGCTGTTGAGCCTATTCAGTTCTTTATTTTGCTTATTTTAATTTTGAGTTCTGAAATTTCCATTTAAGTCTTTTTTATATATTATTTTTTATTACTGAGCCTATTTGCTGAGGCTTTCTGTTTATTCATTTGTTTCAAGCTTGTTCATAATTGTTCATGAAAGCATTTTTATCATGACCACTTTAAATCTTTAATAATTCTAACATCTCTGTCTTCTGGATGTTGTTGTTTCTTGATTGTCTCTGTTCATTGGGTTTGAGATCTTCCTGGTTCTTGATATGTTGAGTAGTATTTGAAACTTGGACATTTTTGTATTCTGATGTGACTCTGGATAGTATTTAAATCTGTTTCAGTTGACTTTTTCTGATGCTGCTCTGGCAAGGGGAGGGGTGCTCCTTTTTTACTTCCAAGTGGAACTGGAAGTCCAGGTCCTCTATCAGCCGGTGGGCTCGTTCTTACTGCTGGGCAGAGGTGGGAGTGGCTTTAGCACACTGGAGGATGGTACAAGTCCTGACTCTCCACCTGTCTCCTCTAACCCTGCCAAGAAGGGGAGAGGTAGGGGCCCCACATCACTGCCCTGTGGAAGTAGGTGTGTTTGCATGGTCTCCCTGACTGTAGAGGTGGCTTGATACCTGCTGCCTGGGATGAAGGTCCTGGCTCCCTGCTTGGTCTTCTCTGACACCACCCTATCAGGGACATTGAGTACCTCATTACAACCTTGTGAGGGTAGAAGTCTGGCTGCCTACCTGTCCTGGAGGGTGGAGAGGAGACCAGTTTTTTCTGTAGGGTTTGACTAGAGCTGTCATTGTCTAAGAGTTTTCAGTCTTGGTTTGCTGTCACTCCCTTGGTCCTTTGGCTAGAGAATAGGCTATTGTTTGGGTTCTTCCTCTGTGTGCCCATTTCTGGGCTGCCAGCCACTATTGCTCCAGAGCTGGGGTATGTGACGGGAACTTGCCACTTTGTCATTCCTGAGTCCCAAGAACCCTAACTAGTTGGCCGGCTGCCTTCTCTCCTACCTTCTAGTCTTGTGCTTGTCTTATAACATCCAGGGTTTTTCGTTGTCCATAGTGGAAAGAATAGCAAAACATTGGTCTACTCCATCTCCCTTGAAGTGAAAGGTGCTATCAGCTCTTTTTTTTTTTTTTTTACCGGATGATCCACTTAGACATAACTTTTAATGATCGCTCAAGCACCCTTTGTTGACTGCCTGGAAACCACACAAGAAAGCACTGGCCAGTGTTCAGTGTCCAGCCTTCAGCCTTTCATGTAGAAATTTATTTTGTCAGACCCATGGTGGTTGAGTTCAAGGAGACTGATACAGGCTGAAAATATTCTTAAGAAAATGATGTATACAACAAGACAGCCATATTTAATTTATAGTGATTGCCAAGTACTACATCTGTGAGGATCAGGTGGTGGTGTTTTTTTGTTTGTTTGTTTAATGATTTTATTTATTTGACAGATAGAGGCACAGCGAGAGAGGGAAACACAAGCAGGGGGGAGTAGGAGAGGGAGAAGCAGGCTTCCCGCCGAGCAGGGAGCCCATGCGGGGCTCGATCCCAGGACACTGGGATCACAACCTGAGCCGAAAGCAGACGCTTAACAACTGAGCCACCCAGGCGCCCCATGGTGGTTTGGTTAGATAGTACATTCACAGCAAGTGGTGCTGAAGAAAGAATCCGTTAAATAGCTTCATAATAACTTTCTTTTGGTGCAACTTTGTCCCTTCCTACTTTACATAGTGTATACATATTTTGGGGAATAAATTATACTTCATAACAGGGTTGGGGATTTACACAGTTCAGGGTTAATCCCTAGAGAATGCTGAGGATCCACTTTAATTCAGATATTTGATGGCAGCAAGCTGTTAGAGCCCAGTTTATCTAGCTGTGCAACAGGCATCCTTGCATTGCCCAGACAGGTCAAGTTTTGTGCCAGGGCATCCTTACCCATAGACATTTCTCAGGTGGACACTGCTGCTTTCCTCAGTGATTTCTATTTGCCTACAGTCCTTACTAATGAGTAACCTATTTTTATAATTATCTATATATACTACTGCCTTAAGGCAGTTTACTGTTAGGTTTGTTGTCCTTGGAGCTTTTTTTTTTTTTTTTAAGTAGTTAATCTGGGGTCATAGAGCCCCCTCCTTGAAATGCCCAAGTCAGTCTTTCTGGAGAAAGGGTCCATAGTTTTTATCATACTCTTATGACCCAAAAAGTCATGATGCCACTAATACTTTTGCTCTGCCCTGTCATGCATATATGGTTTGAATCTCTTATGAACCATCTTAGCTTATTATCTCCTGAAGTATTAATAGTGTCTTGCCCATTTCTGTGTTTTTCTTATAATTGTAAATATTAAAATCTGGTAATTTTTTTCTTAGTATTCCTTACCTTTTATTTATTACATATTTACTTGTATTCTTTTTTTTTTAAAGATTTCATTTCATTTATTTATTTGACAGAGACACAGCGAGAGCAGGAACACAAGCAGGGGGAGTGGGAGAGGGAGAAGCAGGCTTCCCGCCGAGCAGGGAGCCTGATGCGGGGTTCGATCCCCTGAGCCGAAGGCAGACGCTTAACGACGGAGCCACCCAGGCACCCCATGTATTCTAACTATATATTTTTTACTTTAACATGCAGAAGTTTCAGTATTTGAAAACAAGGCAATGTATTGCTCTTTCCTTCTGTTATTTCTTTTCTCCCTTAAGTCCTAATCTGTTATCCACAGTACAGAGATATACTACACATTTTGGACATTTGTGAAGTATTTATTTTCTGCTGAGACCATTTTAAAATTGAGCTGTGGCAGGGGGAGAGAGTTATATATGCATGGGTCCTTTAATTTGTATAAAACACAAAACTTATTTCTCTATAAATGTATAAGTTAAATTATTTAGTACATTGAACATTTAATAACATGTTCAAGGAGAAAAGGTGTTCCCCAAAACAATAATCTTAAAGTTAAAAAAAAATTGTCATTAAAAGATGTGTTGTGATTTAAAAAAAAATCTTCACTTCTGTTTTCTTTTGTTTTTCTGTAGTCTGATACATCTTTGTGACTTTAATGCTGTGTAGGATCTGGTTTGGTGTATTTAGTGCAATGTTTTATATTTAGCTTGATCATTACATTCTGGCCCTAAATAAGGCCTTTAATGCCCTGCCAATGCAGAAATAGGTAATTACTGCTGTTATGAATGGTCTTTTAAAAGACTTGAGTTTGTTGATAATTTGCCACAAGGAAAGGTTTCACTGAGCTGAGATATATGCCACCCTGTGCAGGAGCCTAGAAGAACTAGAATCGCCGTGGAGTTCAGTGTCTGTCTTCAGTGTTGTGCATGTTAGTGCCACTGGTGCCTGGCTTGTCTGTAATTTCATGACTCTCGGATCGCACCCCATGTTGTTTGTAGGCCTCACATTTTGTGGTGGTTCTGAAATAGCTTGCGTAGCAGATTCTTTATAATTCATTACTCAAACATGAAAAAAAACATTACTTCAGAAAGCATCGTAAGTATTTTAAGTTACTGCCTACATTCTCTAAGTGCACTACAAATGTGCTGTAACTAATAAAGCTTCCCCATTGATTTAAGAGATCTTGGAAGAAGCTGTACTAACTAGATGTAGAGCATCTTTGATAAAAAAGAATTGGAACTGTCGAATACCTAGTAAGTAAAGAATATGGCTATATTGCAAACACCCTTACTGATTTCACATTTGTCACAGGTGGAAAGAGATAGTATTTTACCCTCAGCAGTTATTACTATTCAACTAAGCGAGACTTGATTTTTTTAAAAAGATTTATTTATTTATTTTAGAAAAAGAGAAAGCATGAACAGGGGGAGGGGGAGAGAGAATCTCAAGCAGACTCCCCGCTGAGCATGGAGCCCAACTCGGGGCTCCACCTCAGGACCCTGAGATCATGACCTGAACCGAAATCAAGAGTCGGACACTTAACTGACTGAGCCACCCAGGCGCCCCGAGATTTGATGTAATAAACAAATATTCCTAACAAAAATGCTCTTGATATTCCACACTGTTTTTATCTTTTTATGTAGTTTTAGGCATAACACTATGTTAATAATTATCCTGTTTGTTAAAGCAAAGTAAAAACACTTGAAAAATAGAAAATGCATATAAATATGTTATTGAATGAGGAAAGTATTGACTCCCATATTTGCACCTTTGCATAGAAGTCTTTTTAAATTGTGTTAATATATACTGCATATAATTTAATACCATGATGAACCAAGAACTATGATTAATTTTTACAACATGTGACATGGTCTGGCTAGAGTTTTATCACTACAAAAAAATTTTAAAAATCCACAGACTAAATGATCACTTCTTTTTAAAAATATTTTTAAGGGGCGCCTGGGTGGCTCAGTTGGTTAAATGTCTGCCTTCGACTCAGGTCATGATCCCAGGGTCCTGGGATCGAGCCCCACATGGGGCATCCTGCTCAGCGAAGAGTCTGCCTCTCCCTCTTCCTCTGCCTGCCGCTCCCCCTGCTTGTTCTCTCTCTGTCAAATAAGTAAATAAAATCTTAAAAAAAAAAAATTTTTTTTTAATTTAGTAGCTGATTTTCCCAATTTGTTGGGCATATAAAATTTTATTAGGTAGATAATTATAAATACTATTAATGTTGCAGATTTTCTTTAGTCATTAAGTATTCTATAGGTAAAAGGGGTACCCGTATATGAAATAACACATGAAGTCTTCTTTTCCAAGTACTTGATTTCAGAAAAACCAGTTAAAGTCAAGTCAGCATTGTTGCTCGTAGGTGAATCTTTTAAAGGCAATTTGTTGCACGTCTGGGCTGCTAGAGGAGACCTCTCACGCTTCTGTCAGCCCTTGAATGACAGCGGAACTGTTTTATTTCCCTCTGTGGAAAGAGGATGGTGTATGTACCTAACAATATTGTAATAGTTTTGGATCTGATGACAGTTTGAGGTTGTTTGGGAGATAAGAGTCCTTAAAAATTATTGAATATAATAATGTATGTAGGTTCTCAATAAATACTTGTTCTATTTAACCTGAGATAGCTTCCAGATCTTATGTAGATGCTTGTAACCTCATATATTACCTTGATTTATAGGTCCATTTGGAAAGCACTGTCAATTTGAAAAGTATTATGCTTTCTATCATGTAGCATGTGATTCTTAAGTCTGCCCTGCTTCCTTTTTCTTTCTCTTTCTTCTTAGCCTCCTTCTATAGATTATCTCTACTTGCTACTTAAATTTTGGTATTTCCTGAGATTCTGTCCCAGAGTCTCTTTCCCATGCTACATATTCTAGATTATCTGGGCAGTTGCATTCATTTCCATGGTTTTCCCAGATATCTTCTACTTGAATGTTTATTCTCAACTCTTGACCTATGTGCCCAATTATCTACATAACATCTCCTGGATATCCCAGGCAATCCAACAGTGTGTTCAACATTAAGCTCATTTACTTCTCTGCACATTCTCGTCCAACTCTCCCAAGGGGAAGAAAAAAAAAAAAAGGAAACATATATGCATATACGTATAGATAAATATATGCACTACTCCTCCTGTTTTGGAAAGCCCACAGGCCTGGAACTTTTATTCAAGTCTTGTGAATGTGAATCCTCAGCTCAGAGTATATTTTCTATAATGTGGTGACCATATCTTCTGAACCAAAATATAAGATTCATGGTTTGACAATATTTGAAGCCTGCGCTTGTTACTGTAATTATACCTCATTGCTTTTTCATGTCATTGTATTAAGTCATGGTTTATGGTAGACAGATACTAATAACACATACGATATTAAAAAATTGCTATTATGAGACATGTGGTATGTGGGACATATGCATGCATTGTGTGTGTGATTCTACCTAGTTAGGGAGATCAGATAATACTTCGCCTTTGAGCAATGATGACATTCCATGTGGAGGTTGAGGAATTCACCAGGCAGCATTAGGGTACAGGAGAAATGGAAGAGTGTGAGAGAGCTGCACAAAGATCTGGCGGTAGGAGGGTGCACGGTATGTGTCTCTGTGCAAGGTAATTGTAATCGTGTTAGAGGTTTTTATCCCCTCATTTCTCTCTTCCCCCTCTCTTGCTTCCTTATTCTAAAAAACATTCAAAGCTAAAGCTTCTATTAAATAGAGAGTAATAGTAATAGGATGCAAAATACTAACTGCTTTTCAAACTGCATGGTAGTGATTTGAGTTAGATGAACCATTTAAGGAGTAAACATAGCCAGGACTGGGACACGGTGGCTCAGCCAGTTAAGTGTCTGCCTTCAGCTCAGGTCATGACCCTGTGGTCCTTAGATCGAGTCCCACATCGGGCTCCTTGCTCAGCGGGGAGCCTGCTTCTCCCTCTTCCTGCAAATCCCCCTACTTGTATGCGCTCTCTCTCTCTCTCTCTCTCTGACAGATAAATAAAATCTTAAAAAACAAAACAAAACAAAACACAGCCAAGACTTGCAACACCAAAAAGAAAAAGGATTTGTAATGGTATAGTTTCTACTCTTGTTATGTAAAATCACTCCAGCATTTATAACCATTGCCCTGCTACCTTTTGATAAACGAGGTAGTAATTAAATCCTAAGTATAAATTTCAGAATCTTTGCTTAAATTCTAAGTGACTTATTTTCTAAATGTACTTTTTACCGTGAAGTTTAGTATTCCATGCAATCTGTCTTTGTGTGTTTGAGAGTTAATTCAGGCTGTAGAAATTCTATTAGAATGTAGTGTGGGGCGCCTTGGGTGGCTCAGTTGGTTAAGTGTCTGCCTTTGGCTCAGGTCATGATCCCAGGATCCTGGGATTGAGCCCTGCGTCGGGCTCTCTGATCCTTGGGGAGTCTGCTTCTCCCTCTCCCTCTGCCTGTCGCTCCCCCTGCTCGTGCTTGCTCTCTCTCTCTCTCTCTCTCTCTCTGTCAAATAAATAATAAAATAAAATATTTTTTAAAAAATCTAAAAAAAAAAAAAGAACATAGTGTGACTTTTGTACTACATCGGTCTCCGGTCTGTGGTATTCTAAACTTGATGACTGTTTATTCTGTTTTTCTGTATATGCATGTGTATTATATTTCAAAGAGTAATTCTGAATGTTCGGTCTTCAAAACATTTCAAGTGCTCTTACTCATTTCTTGAATAGGAAAATTATGTTCGAGGAATTGGAAATTATTTTCATTGTCTTTAAAAAGTGAACTCATAACTGTTTTTCTTTGCAGAAAGGGCTATTGCAAGACATGAAGTTCGAGAAATTGAGCAGCGACATACAATGGATGGTCCTCGGCAAGAGGCAGCGCTGGATGAGGAGGAGGACATGGTGATCATTTATAACAGAGTCCCCAAAACTGCAAGCACCTCCTTTACCAATATTGCCTATGACCTGTGTGCAAAGAATAAATACCATGTTCTTCACATCAACACTACCAAAAATAATCCAGTGATGTCACTACAAGACCAGGTAAACACATAGGGGATAAGTAAATGTTTTCTGACACTTCCTCATTCATATTTTGTATCTCAAGAGGAAAAAACATTTTAAGGGGTATGTGTACTGACCCCAATGAATTGTAAGTCTCTTGGGGGACAGGACCAAGCAAACTTTTTTTTTAAGATTTTATTTATTTGAGAGAGAGAGAGAGCGTGCGTGAGTTGGGGGCGGGGGGCGCAGAGGGAGAGGGAGAAGGAGGCTCCCTGCTGAGCAGAGAGCCAGCCATGGGACTTGATCCCAGGATCCCGGGATCACGACCTGAGCCGAAGCAGACGCTTAATTGACTGAGTCATCCAGGTGCCCCCCCCCCCAAACAAACTTCTCTATAATTTTGCATTTTTCACAGTATTTGGTATATTTCCTTGCATATTATATGTATTTAAATATTTGTAAAATTAATGAACTTATTAAAAGCTTGAATTTTTGAAGAGAAAATGATGCTCTTTAGTATGGTATCCTTTTAAAAATATGAAATATTTTTAGCAAGATACCTTGCAACAAAAATCATTCTGTTGTCTCATTTTATGATAAAGAAATCTTTATTTAATGAATACCTGTGTTCTGTATCGCTCAGTTTTGTGACTAGCCTCCTAAACTTCATCTTATCTTTTTTTTTTTTTTTTTTTAACTTCATCTTATCTTTACTAGTAATTTATATAATATTAGCTACAAACTCCTGGAGAACGGGAATTGTGGTTTATATTTTTAACATAACCTTGCCTTTAAATTGTCAAGAAACTTTAGATAAACAAATGGATAGATATGAAATAGTCTTAAGAAAAGTAGAGGAAATTATCTCATGAAATAAAATCACTTATCTCTTTAGCAATAGTAGCACACATTTTTTCCACACCTGGAGTTCTCACTATAATTATAAATAAATAGAATTCTCTATAAATATTGAAGGGAATGGGAATTGGGGCCTATGAGGAGAAAAGATAATATTTGAAAATACTATGTAGAATTAAATACCATGTTAAGGTAGCCTAGGTTTTGTGATAGTCATACAGTTAAGAATGTATTTATCTGTTTGAAAACAGCTGAACTTGTTTATTACAGAACTGACTCTTATCCTACTCTTAAGCAAACTTATAATCCTTACCCTGAAGCAAGAGAGTAACACTGATACATAAGGTTAAGGTTTGCTTTCTTAGCTGTTTGTAAAGGCTAATAGTATATGGTATATCATCTGCCCATATAATTCTTGGCTCTCTGCAGTATCCTCAATTACTCTTTCTCATAAAACCAAAAATCTACATCCATCAGCCAAACTAAATAACTCTTCTGTAAATGAGAAGAAACATGAGCTTATTTAGCTAAGTGGGTCATAAAAACTATTCATTATGTAATATTGTATATCTCAAGGGGCAAGTATCCTAAATAATCCATTTTTATATAGTGTGTGGTAGATGTTAAATTTCTTTGCTTGATTGCTTTTCAAAATACATCTTGGTTTAAAAGGAACATCTCTTAATATTCACATAGTAATTTTAGATTTATTCAGTAGTATTTTTTTAGAAAATACAAAGTTACCTTGCTTATTTTGTGTCCAGCATTACAAAGTTGTGTGGCAGCTATAAGATGTCTGACAGTAATATTGGCCATTTTTTTTTTCATGAAATAAGAGTCTCTGGAAGCTCTCCACATATGACATTTACAAGCATCATGTAGTGATACATTTTCACAGTTGCATTTGGATGAGATAAAACTTCTGTTTTTCTTTCAATAGCTTGTTAGTTATATATAGGAAAAAAAAACCCATTAGAAGAGAAGCATAAACGCTATCTTAAAAGCAGTTGGATTACATAATGAGCAGCACTTACAACATGTTTGTGTGGGACAGAGTAGAGAAATAGTCTCTAGCTCCAGCTCTTTCCTGGATGTATTTTGTACATACTGTACTAGGCACTGTGCTAAACTGTTCACATGCTTAATTATTCTCAGATTTTAGAGGCAAAGTCCAAATATTTTGAGTCAGGTATGAAACTATTGAGTGGATAATAGCTATCTCTGCATATTCTGCCATCCTTAGGAATAGTTGTCAACTCTGCTCTCACGTTTTCATTTATTTATTGAGTATGTAATATATACAGAGATGGTGCTACATTTTTTTTTTTTAAAGATTTTATTTATTTATTAGAGAGAGAGCACGAGAGGGGGTCAGAGGGAGAAGCAGACTTCCTGCTGAGCAGGGAGCCCAATGCGGAACTCGATCCCAGGACCCTGGGATCATGACCTGAGCCAAAGGCAGATGCTTAACCAGTGGAGCCACCCAGGCGTCCCTGGTGCTACATTCTTAAAGAAATAAAAAGCAAGGCCACATCTTTCAAGAAGCTTATTTGTAATTTACTTGGAACATAAAACATAGATGTAGGAACTATGAAGATTATTTAAAGAAAACATCATTTTATGGTATTCTTACCAAATTATTTAATCCAAAATGTTTCTCACCAGAATGTTTAATCCAGACCTAATCTTGAACAAACAGGCAAATCCATCTTGTTAGAGCATTCTCCAGAATAATTGTCCTGAACTCCTGTAAAGTATCAACATCATGACAACCAAACAAGGTGAGGTGAGGAGACTAAGAGATATGAAAACCAAATGTAATGTGCGATTTGTAATTGGATCCTTGATCAAAAATGTCTGCTACTTGTTTTCAGATGGTTCAGAAAAAAGCGTGTGTGTGCATGTGGAGAGAACAAAGAGAGAAGCAAAATATGGCAAAATGTGAAGTTAGTGAATCTTAGTGAATGGGTATACAGATGTTCACCATATTCTTTCAACTTTTCTGCGGTTCAGAGATCTTTCACAATTCAGAAATTGGAATAAAATAAGAGGAAAAGTTAGAACAAGGAAATGAAAAGATAAGCATTTGAGAGTATGAGGCATGGGAAGAGTAAGCAATGAGAGGGAGACAGACTCAGTCATGGGAGGTATATCTGTGAGTGTGCTTTACTCAGTGAATAGGCAGGGATTGTCAGGAGACAGGTGATTAGTTAGCTCTTGTAGTTAGAAAATGAAGTTTACTCTGCTATCATGAAAATGTCTGTTGTAGAGAACATCTTGTCTTTAAAGTAACTGTCAGATAGGTGTTAAGTGGCAGGGTCTTTTAGCATCTTTCTTAATTCTTTTCTACTCTTCATCTGTTTAGGTTTGTGATCATATTTAACCCCTTTCTAAGCATTGGAAATATTCCAGAATTTGCATTCTCTGTAGGACAACATAGTAATTTTTTTCTTTTAATTCACTGTTAGGGCACCTTCTGGTCTTTTGCATTAGAGCCCATGATTTGATGTTAGTTGCAGATACTGATATTTCAGAGCATCACTTTAGATGAGTGCTTCCTAACTTGTAATGTGTGTATCAATCATCAGTTAAAGTAGATTCTGATTCAGAAGGACTAAGATGGAACCTGATGCCAAAACTGATTCTTCTGGTCCTTGAACCACAGTTTGAGTAGCAAAGATCTAGAACCTAGTTCTCAATGGGTTATGAGAAGATGCATATTATAGTCTTCCTAGGATGATGAAGTACTTGTCTTTAAATTCATATTCCAACCTCCCCATCAAAATCCATATTCCTTACCTTGGCCACCAGGCCCTTTTAAATCTAGCCCTTGTCCATTACTCCATCCTCTTGTTTACTAGCCACATTGGCCTTTTGGTTCATTGAATGTACCAAGCCTTTCCCATTTCAAGGCCTCTGCACTTAACATTATGTCTTGGAATACACTTCTTCTGGTTTCTCACTATTGACTTCATGTTATCCTTTTAACATCCTCCAGGAAAACCTTACTTGTCTCTCCTATATATTAAATACTTCTTCCAAGTTACTGTGCACCATCATTCTTTCTGTATCTTTCCTATTTCTGATTTGTTTGTTTCCTATTGGTCTTTTCCTCTGTATAAGCTCCTAAAAGGCAGGAACCTTGTTCATCATATTATTCACCACTGTATTCCTTGTGTTTAGAATGGTGTCTGAGACATAGTACATATGCTCCATAAAATTTTTGTTAATGAATGAATGAATGAGAGAACAAATGAATGGAATTAGGTTCTGAAAGTAGTTCTTAATTCAGCACAATGCCAGTGATGATAATTACTGGCAGAATGAGCCCCTCTGATTGATGGTAATATGTTCTCCCCTTACCTCAGGTGATTTGGGACACACCCACCCTTCTGCAAAAAGGACTGAACAATACAGTTCTGGACTTGGGTGAAATATGTTCTGTTGCTGCTGAACCTTTTTTATCCAATTATTATTCACTTTTCCTTTTTGTGTAGAAAACTTCCTTTCTAGTCTCATAAAACTACCCAGAGCTGTACAGTGGATGTTTATTTTAAGTATAGGCATGAGTAGGTGTTTGGTATATAGTAATTACCCAAGTTAATAGTAGTATTCATTCACTAGATAGTAATTACAAAGCTGGAATTTGGCCAGGATTGTCAGGATGACATTCCTACTTATAGATGGTGAAAGCAAGTTCTTTCAGATAATTAATGTTGAGACGAATCTTATTAGAAATGTAGGTCTAGGTACACTGTTATGGTGCTTTCTTAGCTTTTTTCTGTCGCACTGGTTCAGGTCTGAGTCTACTAACAGATAAATCACAGCACCAATCCCTACATCGCTTGTATTTTCCCTAAAGATCTCCTTTGATGACTTGCTAGCCTGACTCTGCTTGAGTTATAAAATCTGACAGAAATCACAGTTTCGGATCTGCTCCAGGCTAGCTATAAAAACATCTCTTTTCATGTAGTATATCTAACAACTACTTCTGAAAAGTCCTTCTTGATAGCCTATTTCAATCAGAGTATGGAAATACTCTTTGAATAAGTTCACTACAGTGACTTTATTTCTTCTCCCCGAGCCAGTGTGTTCAGTGTCTTCTGTCTCCTTAAATCCATTTGCCACTATTATGCTTTGCTCCTTTCACCTACCACTTTCCCTTTCTTTTTTTTTTTCCACTTTCCCTTTCACTAGTGCCAAATGTAGTCAGTGAGAGTCCATACAGTGAATGGCGTGCAAGTTTGCTCACCTAATCTCCACTTCCACTCACTCCTCTCTATTCCAGAGCCTTATCTCGAGGTCTTGAGCAGGATGCCCCACTGCAGTGGAAAACCCGAAGATAAACCGAAAGACTAGGCAAGTGGTGCAGGAGAGGTGGGAGGGCAGAAAATCGTAGAGCAGGAATTACAGTAGGGCTGACTGATGAAAGGGCGAGAATGGGGATGGAGGGAGGAGAGGCAGGGAAAACTCTGCAGGGGGCACTCTGGGGGAATCAGCTAACATGGCTAAAAGGAGAAATGGCTAAATTCAGACTTTGAAAAGGAAACTTTTTATTTGTTTGTTTATTTTAGGGGGGTGGGACATGAGGGGGGAGGGGAAACAGACTGCCCGCTGAGCATGGAGCCAGACCCTGGGCTCATCTCATGACCCTGAGATTGTGATCTGAGCTGAAATCAAGAGTCAGCTGCTTAACAACCCAGCTAAGCAACCCAGGAACCCCAAAAAGGAAACCTTTTAAAAAGGTTGCTCTTCAAATGGGGTCAAAGGATGGTTATAGAATTTCAGCAGTATGTAAATGACACTTTTTTTTTTTTAAAGATTTTATTTATTTATTCGACAGAGAGAGTACAAGCAGGGAGGAGTAGTAGAGGGGGAGAGAGAAGCAGGCTTCCAGCTGAGTAGGGAGCCCGACGCGGGGCTCGATCCCAAGACCCTGAGATCATGACCTGAGCCGAAGGCAGACACTTAACCGTCTGAGCCACCCAGGCGCCCCTGTAAATGACACTTCTAAATGCTCCCTCCGCCTATTCTCCAAATTAGTCTGAACCACTACTTGAACCTATTGACATCATTTGTTTGCTTAGCACTTTTTTCTTTTTTGTAAAGGGAAGGTCAGTCTCAGCTCAGCATCTTTTGATTATTGCAAATTGTAAATCAGCCACAGCTTTATTAATGAGACTTCAACACATTGCCTTAAATGTTGATGAGATGAAAGAAAAAAACATATGCACATATATGCATATGTGCCTTCAGTATTCTCATAATTGGAGATTAGAGAAAGATTCTGTGTGTTTTGAGAGACTTTAACAGTAATAGGGTAGAGAATTTAAAAGCAATAATAACCCATGTGAATTTACCTCATAATGAATTTAGAAAATAAAATGTGAAGTCCTATATAGACATTTAAACCAGGTCTCTTAGTTTTGATAGCAGTGTTCAGCAAACCCCAAGGTTACCCAAAATAGTAAAAAGGCAAGAATAAGTCAGCGGTCATTGTTGCAAAAATGGTTGTCCAATACAAGGGTAGTGAACAGGGTGGATTGGACGTGGAGGTTATAATGAATGTGATGAGGAAAATAAACAGTTTTGAGAGCTGTATCTACAGAGCTTTTAGATCTTGTGATGAGTTTCGAATGGCTAGATCTGAGGGGTTTCCTCTGCAGTGGATAAAACCTGAAATTCTCAGTGCCCCAGTTTGTTGATCAAAATCTTGATACAAATGCTACTCACCTTTCTTTTCACATCCTTCTGGGTTTTTTTCCACTTTGCTTCAACTGAACAATAATAAATTAAGGAAATTAGCTTGTGGTATAGAAGGATGAGTGGACCAAAATCCAAGGTATGTGGTTCTTGAGCTTCCTTTTAATCTGTAAAATAAGAGTACAGGATATCCTAAATCCCTTCCACCTTTAAAATGCTGATTCTGTAAACAAGAGAGCTTGAGGTTGGTGACAGCAGTGGAAGATTTCATGCCTTGTTCTGTTCTCCACCATCACTCAACTCTTCCCTGAGTCCCAACTGGAAACAACCCTTTTTCTCATTTCATTTGTTTTTAAACTGTTTCTTGGAATGCTTTAGTTCCAGTATGCTTTAGGCATCACTGTGTGTGGGTAGAAGGAGACGGAGTAGGCAGGGTTCATTCTGCTCCTGTCCTCACTTCGGTTTTATATATTGTGGCTTACAAGGCAATCTTTAAAAATCTGTTCTACTTCAGTACACTTTTTTTTTTCTTTATCATGAAAGCAGTGAATATGAGAGTATATCTTTGCTAAGAGCTTTTATAGACCTCAGGGACTACTTTGCAAAGCACTACAATAACAAACTTCATGTAAATAAAACCAAGCAGTAGCTCCTGGGCCTACCTATGCTGAAGCCTTGCTTCTCAGTGTGGTCCACTGATCTGCCATCCTGTGGAGACTTGTTAGAAGTGCAGAATCTTGGGCCCCACTCCAGACCTACTGAATCAAATCTGCATTTTGACCGGAGTCCCAGGTGATTGAGTTTGAGAAGCCCTGCAGCAGTCCAGACATTATCCAGCTTCCTGGGCTCTACACCTGATGGTGAAGGACACATGTTGCATGAAGTGTGTCCTTAGGAGGGTTCACTTTAATCCTGACTGTCTTGAGGAAAGGTGGAAGAAAGAAGGATCCTTGAAGTTTATATTTATAGCTAACTCTTATTTTCACCTGAGTCTTTTACCACAGTGTACTCTAAGTTGGTACTATCGATCCTCTCTAACATGTGGCTTCTAGAACACCATTTTCCCAGATTTCAATCTGCCGTCTCCTCTTATTTTTCTCCCACACCATCACATCCACATTAAATCTGGGCTTCTGGAAAATAGAGCTGAGTTGCTAAATATGCCTTAAGTACCCTTAAACCACCACCTCCCATTCCTATTCTCTTTTCCTTCTATTTCCCCGTCATTTTTGGCTGAAATAATGGAATTGATTTTCACAGAACCAAAGGCTTATATGAAATAATTTACCAGTAAGTGGCAGTTTATAAGGACTTTCCATATTCAACATGTGAACTTTTTTTAAGGATTCAGTTTTTGGGTTATCTAATTTTAATTTTTTGTTTCTTTTTCATTTGTCTTTTGATATTTTCATTCTATTTGGAACCTTCCTTAAAGAACAGATAGGAAAGAACATGAGAACCTCAAATCACACATTTATTTGGCTCTTTTTTTTATTATTATTTTTTTTTGGTTGGGGAAAATTCGTAACTGCTGAATATAACTGTATTTTCTAATGCAACATAATTTTATCATCTACGTTCAATTTTCAGATTTAAGGGCTTGTGTGTGTGTGTGTGTGTATAAGATAATAAGGTTCCTATCACTTCCCTTCTAAGAACTCTGTTATTTCCCTTAGTATGTGAGTTATTAAGGCTTCCCCTAAGACATAAATTTTCCCAGAACCTTCTGTTTTTCTCTAGTTCACATTCTCTGACATGTGGCCGCTTCTGCACTGTTTTGTACTCTGCGCTACCAATAGGTATTTTCTAGGAGGCAGCCATCATCATTCATTGCTATTAATTTATCGACTAATCTGGTAGAAGTGGTCCAGAATATCTCCATGTGACTAACTCCATTCTAAAATGTAAATGCAAGATTGATAAGTTGTCAGAAGTATGCAGTTGACAGGCCTGTGCTCTAGAGACTTAGGTCACAGCTTGCAGAAGCTTTCAGTGTAGTTTAGGGTGGTGGGCCCCCTACCCTTCAGCTCTTCTCCACCACACTGTATGTATCTAGTCCCCAGAAGACATTCTTAACCACTTGCTGTGTATCATGCAGAAATTTGCTTATCAAAAATATATAACATTTTTCTTTGAGAAATAGTGTATCACTGCTTTGCAGCTAGTGATACTTAGGCTTATCAAGTTCTATATTAATCAGCTCTTAAAATTTTTTTTAGCATATTTATACTAAAAGAATTTTTATATTAACTAATCTTTTGAGTGCTTTTAATTCCAGCAAATTAAAATAGTAATAGATATTCAAAATTTTTAAAAACATTACCTATAGGACCTCTCTAAATTTATTAATCTTTTTTTATCAATGAACTTAACAATATCTGCTCTTTGTTCTCTAAAGCCCTCTGATAATCATCTTTTCTTTAATTATTTTGGTTTAAGGATTACTTTTTGTTTTGTTTGTTGAGCTGCTAATAAGTATGAGTTTTTATGAATAACAAGTCTCTGGGAGTAAAAAACAGACTTGGGCGTGTGTTGGTACCCACCCTCCCCTCACTCATGTGAATTACTCACTGTGCAGCATTGTAAATGATTGCACTGTGTGGGTTTTTCTTTCAGGGTTCTCTCTCACTCTTTTCTGAGTGTGGTGATAATGGCTCTCTCTGTAATGAATTGGTAATTACAGATCACACTGTGCTCTCCTTAGTTGAAACCTGTGTTTCAAGCTCTGTAATTGTCAAACTTGTGTGATTTGTTTTAAATGTCTAAATGGAAAGTATTTTACTATCATCAGATTTCATTTTCCTTTATATTGAACTTCAGTAATGAGTGTGTTCTCCTGTTTTAGGTACGCTTTGTAAAGAATATAACCTCCTGGAAAGAGATGAAACCAGGGTTTTATCATGGACATGTTTCTTATTTGGATTTTGCAAAGTAAGTTGTACCAAAATGACACACTAAAGAATGCTTTGTACTTTAGCAACCTAAAAAGAAACACATTTATTAAATTGTTATGATTTTGATTCAAAAAAAAAATGTACTGGCTTGCCTTTGCCACTTTTAGAGATGTAATTTAAATACACCTTCTAGTGTTTTACTGCCCTCTAGTGTTCATAAGTTGATTACTGTCACATTAATTTTAGAAATTTTAGAAATTCAAAGTAGACTAAATGCAGGTAGTTATTTATCCTTATTCTGTTTATGCATCTTGTATAAGCAAGTGACACTATTTTAGGAGAGTGCCATGTTTTAACCTAGAGGCCAATCAGATTCTGACTTACCATATCACTGACTGAGGACTGAGAAAGCAAAGAACCCCATCACCTAGTTATTGGTTACCCTTGCCTCTGCTTTTCAGCCAAGAGACAGTGAAGTGTACACTTTCTTTTGGGCTACCTTGTTTTCGCTTTAAAGTTGTGATATGTTCAAAAGAGACTTTTTAAAAAATAGTGATTTTTTTTTATAGTGATTTGCCTGAAACTGGAGATAAATAACTCCGATTTTCCATATTTTGGGGGCGTGGAGTGGGTTCTATCATAATTCTCTCAAAAAGAGTTCATAGAACTACAGGCCTACACTTGGTATCCACGCACTGTGTGGCTCCCCCTAGAGTCTGTGCCACATCGAAGTACTATTCACACAACTGGGCAAAAGGAATATTCTAAACATAGGTTATTTTGTGAATCCATTTGAATGTTTTTTGTAGCACATAGAGTAGCATTATGGTAAAACCTCAAATCCAAATCTTTTCCCCAATAACCTGTACTAACTTCAAAGACATATTTAAAATGTATTTTTAAAATGATTTACGCTCAGACATGTTCCCTCAGTCATTTTGTTAGCAGTCATGACTTCAAAGTAATATACTCTCATGTATTTGTCAACTCTAGAGAGCATTCTGTGTCAAATTTGAAAATTAAATTGATATCCCAGTCATTTTAACCTCCTAAATTTGAAATGAAAAAGAATTGAATGAATTATTACTGATTTAGATACTAACCCTTAACTTTTTGAAGAGCTTGTAATTAAAGGGGAATCTCCCAGATATTACATACATGAAACAATATATGTTTAGTTCCACAGTACTCAAGATGTTTCAGTAAAATGGCAGTTTTAAAGTTTGATGTACATTTTTCTGTAAATAATTCATACTGCAATATCGAAAACATTTTATAGGCAGCTTTAAAATAAACTAATTATTTTTTCCTTACAGAGGCACTGAACCAATTTCATAAACTCCATTCATATGCATATTTTCCCTCAGGGCTGCATTATCCTTCAGTTGAATGTTTGTTACCCTTTCACCTAAATGATTTATTTTTTCCACACACAGCTTGGTTTCTAATACTTGAGGTTTCCATTATTAAAATAATATATTGAGTGCTTTTGCTTTTGGCAAAAGTCTTGTACTTGAAGCTCTGGTGTTTGCTGGGGTTCTTGCAGTTGGAAAAGTATAAGGTTTCTTGAAAAGATTTATCTCATTTATTAAATACTAACATGAACATTTAAGGTTTGAATATTTCCATAATGGGTCTCATGTTACTGGAAGTGAAAAGTATTGTGAAAAATTTCAGTAGACTTTTACAAGATTTAAAACAAACGCCTGAAAGAAATCACCTAGAGAGAATATATTTTGAGGTATATAGTCAAGAACTATTGTAGATGTGACTAGTATCTTTTAAAATAAATTTTAGTTTGACAGGCATACTGACCATGAAGGAGTAAGGAAGAGGAAACAAAAATCACCTCACCAATTTTTAGAATACTTTTATTCTTCAAAACATATTCTTGACTGCCATAGTACTTTGTGGAATCCATTAAAATACTTGCCTTCAGGAGAAAACAGTCGAATTTGGTGAAAGAAATGTTTAATCACTTAGCTTTTCAGTTGCCTTAAAAGAGTCCCTAAACAGCATATAAACTCAGTATATCCCAGGAAACCCAGGAAGCAAGATAAAGAAAATTAAAAAAAAGTGATTTCTGGTTTAGACTGATCACTAAGAAGGCACACATTTTATTTGTAAGCCTATATGTGTTCAAGCCATGTTTTGGCTTTATTTTTCTGGTTTTATTCAGAACTTTAGCATAATAACAAAAACATCTCCTTGTTCCAAGTTTGTATTCCTGTCCTGTCTTGGTCCTTTTTGTCTTAGTCTCATTCTTGTTTTTATTTGTTTGTTTGTTTGTTTGTTTGTTTTAGCCCATTTCCTAGTTCCTTTTTCCATTTCTCTCTTTAGTGTTAAATTTTTGTTTTCATTTCAGTTGGTGGACAGCACAATTTTTAAAATAATATATCATTAATGTCATAAATTTAAAACTTCTCACTAAAAGAAATTGTATAGGTTGGACATTTTCAAAATGTCCTAGAGTGCAGGCAATATAAAGTTGAATAAATAAGTTGTAGTTCTTGTCCTCAGTGAGTTCACTGAAACCCCATTTTTTTCTGTAGTTATCAGTTCACTATGTTTCATTATAAACAGTGAAAATATTACAGATCATCCTCCCTTTTAAATTCATACTCCTTCTTTACCAGCAGCATCTATTACCTCCAGTTTGATTTTCTTCAAATTTTACAAAATAAAAACATTAGAACACCTCTTTCATTTATTTCAGTGACATTTCCCTTTATAGTGAATAATATTGAGCTGAAAGAATACTGTGTGAATGCTGGTTTCGATCAGAGTCTGCTGAGATTTTCTGTGATCTAGCTATCTATGGGTGACATGTCTGCATCTTAGATATTTGGAAATTATTTTTGATACAGCAGTCTTATTCAGGTGCATGTCAGGTGTTTATCTTTGTGGTTGTCCCCAGAAATGAGTATGGGTCTTTGTCGCTGTCATTCTGGGTTCTCCATATCACCTGTTGTCTTTCTCAGAACAATTGAGGTGAATCAGTAAAGAGCAGATGTGTCAGGACAAGAAACACATAACTGAATGCTTCACTAGGTCTGAAATATCCTAGAGAGTAATAAAGCGACAATATTTTAGGCCTAATGTAGTTTGTTAGTCTATAGATTCATGTGAGATTGTCCCTTTTATCTTGTACTTCTCTGCTGAACCAGTTGAAGTTTGCACCATTTTCTCTCGCTTTCAGCAAGTATGTCACAACATTATAGAAACATTTCTTAAGTTATTGTAATCATTACAGGCGATATGCAAGAGTTGCCTTTTTATTGACCTTGTAACACCAGCTCTTTCTACAGCACTGATCCTCTAGACTGCTTAGGAGCAGTCTCCAAAAACCAGACGGGTCTGCAGTTAAATCCTCCCCGTTCCTTACTGGCTCTGCCGTTTCAGCCACATCACTTCAGATCTGCATTTTCCTCATTTGTGAAGTGAAGATAATTAAAGTAACTACTTCCTGGTGGTTGTGAGGATTAAATATGATAATGTATGTGAAGCAGTAGGTTCCATGTCTCACACAAAGCAGTGTTATTTTCTTTTATAATTCTGTCTTCTCTCAGTTACCACGTTGTCTTAACTGGTGTTTTTCTTCTCTCTGTCTGAATCCATGCTGGCCCTTCTTATTACCAACTCTTAATAAGGCATTGCTCAAGACTCTGTCTTTGCCTCCATTATTCCCTTTGGGGAAGTTTGCCCATTTTTCTTTATCACGACATCGAAGCCACAGGGCGCCTGGGTGGCTCAGTCAGTTAAGCGTCTGCCTTTGGCTCAGGTCATGATCCTGGGGTCCTGTGATCCAGCCTGCATCGGGCTCCCTGCTCAGCGGGGAGCCTGCTTCTCCCTCTTCCTGTGCTGCTCCCCCTGCTTGTGCTCCCTCTTTCTCTCGCTCTCTGTCAAATAAATAAATAAATTCTTTAAAAAAAAAAAAAAAAGACATCAAAGCCAGAAACTAGAGTCATCTTGGACAACCCCTTTCTTTACCACGTACATTTAATCAGTCACCAAGTCTTTTGAGTTTGACTTCTTTCTCTTAGTATAAGGCTTTTGACATTCATTCAATGTATGTATCGATCAGTAGTTAGTTCCTGGATGACTAGTATTCCATTGTGTGGATACACCATAGTCTTCATCCATTCACAAGTTTGTGGATACTTGGATTGTTTCCAGCTTTTGGTGATTATGATTAAAGCTGCTAAAACATTTGCACATAGATTTTATGTGGACATACCTCTTCATTTCTCTTGGGCAAATAGAAGCGGGATTGCTGGATTATATAGTAACTCTATAAGACACTGCAAAACTTTTTTCGTGCGGTTGTGTTATTTGCAATCTCACCAACAGTGTATGAGAGTTCCAGGTGCTATGCATTCTTGCCAGCATTTGGTACTGTTAGACTTTTTTTTTCTTTTTTTTTTTAATTTGGGCCATTCTAATAGATGCATAGTAGATGAATGCCCTTTTTAAGACGTAAATAATTACTACAGAAATCACAACATCCACCAGTGGGACCAACAGATACCAACAGGTCGTTCTTTGTTTTTGAAACAAGATCATGGGAACCTGCCACATGGGGAGGGATTTGAAAGTTTCTATGAAACTTTAGGGCTAAGAGAGTCCAGAATAAATATATATAAGATATCAGTGTCCCCAGTGAGACTGCTGCTTCCCTAAAGAGGTTAAATCTAGTATGAAGCAGAAATCACAAAGCATCGTGCTTCCCAAAGGCTAGTCAGCCCTCTTGCAGCTTCATCATGTTCCATGTAGGCTTTGTCCAACTAGACGACAAGGATACTTTCAGATGTTCTGAGTATGCACTTGTTCTTTTAACCATTCTCGACATTTATTCATTTATCCAAACTATATAGAGTGTAGTTGTAAAGACATGTGCCCAGTTCATGTTCCTTTCTTTGTCTTACCACATATGTTTAAGGGGGAAGAATAAGGTTTCTAAAATGTCTTCTTACCAATCTGCTGCTCAGATTATATTTTTTGCCTTTTGATCTTTATAGAACATCGCAGATTCCTACTACGTATGCTCTTCTCTTCCTAGGAAGATCATGTTCTAATAGGTCAATAATAGTTTGTATTTTTGGGATGAAGATGGATTGTCTTTTCTTCATCTGAGCCCTCCTGAGGAACAGCTCAGATGCCCAGCTAGGTTTAAAGGTGGAGTTCATGACCATAGAACACATTTCCCCCCCGTGTACAAAACTACCTGGTTGGCTAAAGAATTAAACCTACAAACCTAAAAGGATGCTTGTTTCCTAACCGGCTGAGCTGAATGGCCCAGGTGCTGTTTTTATCATGCCTGTTTTCTGTTAGAATCTCTTGCCTCCATGTCTATGTAACCATAACTAACATATAAATAATAGTCTTATCCATCTTCAGAATGAGTTCATACATGTTATCTCATTAAAATCATACTTCATACACATAAATGCCACCCAAAGCCATGCCCCAGAAAGTCATTTTCCAGACAGCAAAAAGAATTTTGTAAAGTGCCATATCCCCTTTTTAGTGCCACTTGGTAAGAATTGCTGTCTGTCCCACATGTCAGGGACTTGGGGGAAGGAAAAAAGAGGAAGCAGTGGTGGGAGATGATAGGGGAAGGAGGTAATTCCCGAGAGAATGACTTAGGGTGGTCACTGGCTAATAACGGAGATGGTAAGGGGGTTCCCAGGGAATCCCACAGTTTTAAGATTGGAGTCATTGCCCCATCATCCTGTGCGTTCCCCTCCTCGTAGCTTCCTATTACAAGACTCCGCTCTCTCAGTTAAGGTAGCAACTGTGTTTTTTTTTGTTTTTTGTTTTTTGTTTTTTTTTTTAATAGACTTTTTTTTAAAAGATTTTATTTATTCATAAGAGACAGAGAGAGAGAGAGAGGCAGGCTCCCCGCTAAGCAGGGAGCCCGATGCGGGACTCGATCCCAGGACCCTAGGACCATGACCTGAGCCGAAGGTAGACACTTAACCATCTGAGCCACCCAGGCACCCTGTGTTTTTTTCTTTTTTCTTCTCTTCTCTTCTCTTCTCTTCTCTTCTCTTCTCTTCTCTTCCTTTCCTTTCCTTTCCTTTCCTTTCTTTTTCTCTCCTTTTCTTTTCTTTTTTCTTTTCTTTTTAAAGATTGATTTGAGAGAGAAAGACAGCATGAGTGGGAAGGACAGAGGGAGAGGGAGACAGAGAATCGGAAGCAGACTCCACACTGAGCATGGAGCCTTACTTGGGGCTTGATCTCACGACCCTGAGATCACAACCTGAGCTGAAACCAAGAGTCCAACTGTACCAACTGAGCCACCCAGGCGCCCCCTCAACCGTGTATTTCTGATGCCCGCCCCCCCTCCGACTCTTCTCGTTACTGAGTACACTGTCCCACAGAAAGGCCTCCTAAGTGGTTACTTTCCAGCTGTCTGTTCAACCTAATTCTATAATATTCAACACCTGTGTGTCTGGCACTGTGCTGAACACTAGTGATAAAGCCATGACTAAGAGGGAAGCAGTCCCTGCCCTCATGGAGCTTCTACTGTAATGCCTAATGTGACAGTGCCATATATTTGGCAATGATACTGTTTCCTCTTTTAAAAACTTGTGAAAAAATTGTTTACTGCATTATTGGTTTTATGAATTGAGTGAAAAAAATGCATACCAATTCTGATTACCAACTCACAACTTTAATATTATGATAATGTTTGACAGAAGGGTTCTCTGTAGTTTGCAGTATTTCTGTATGTACGCAGAATTTTAGTGACCTTGAGTCACTTAATGGTGAGAAAAGAACTAGAAGTCAAGACAGCTGACCCCTTCTCACACAGAAAGTGGTTCTTATAGAATACAACCTATTTGTAAATTAGGAATTTCCTGGTTAGTTAATTTTCAGTAATTCAGAGGCTGAAAGAATCGAGTTATCCAGGCACCTTGCTTTTTCTCTTGTATAGTCTCTTTTCACTACTCATTTGCTTAAGAACTAAGTAGAAAGCACTTATAGAATGCGTGCTGATGTGTAAGACATTGATTGCAGTGGGCAGAAGTAACGGGGAAATGTGGAATTGGTTAGTTTAGGTATATGCTTTTTAATGCCTTTGGAAACAGATTTGAATAAGAAGGGAAATTTAAGTTATAAGCTGTGAGCTAAAATGGAAAGTTTCTGTGGACAGATGAACAAACATATCAAGAGTGGTTAAAAGAATAAGCAACTTTCACTGTCTCTTATCAGAGTCACACAACCTAAGCTTAGGTCTATCATTTCTCATTGTGATTCCTATTTTAGGAGAGATTGCTAATATATTTTTTTAATCTTTCAAATTAGTAGTAATCAGTAGGCAAGGATTTGTATCTCCTAGGCCCTGTGAAATATATAAAAGAAGTGTTCAGTACGGTGCCTGCTCTCAAGTGGCTTATGATGGTCCTGGGAGAGAAGACTTACAAGAGAAGCACTAATGGGACAAGCAGTGAGTGGTCCTGAGAACAGTAGCCCCTGGGTGCAGGTGTTAATGAAAGCAGACAGCACGTTGTGCCCCAGGCTTCCTAGGCTTTACAGGATTTCTTTATTGCCCCTCTGCATTGTATTCCCAAACAGCAGCCGGTGGTGGGGTTTTTTCTTTCCTGCTTGAGATACACTGACATATACATGGTGTAAGTTTAAGGTGTACAGTGTGATGATTTGATACACATATATTGTAAAGTGTTTACCACAATAAGGTTTGTTAACACATCCTTCACCTCACACAGTTACCATCTTGTTGTTGCTATCCTTATGGTGAGAACATTTAAAATCTACTCTCCGTAGCAACTTCAAGTTTACAGTACAGTGTTGGTAACTATAGTCACCCTTTTGTATATTAAACCCATATCGTAACACTTCTCTGATGACTCAGGCTTCCCTCCTGATGCTTATAAAGCTCTGTAGGGCCCACATGATCTGCACTTCCTCCACCCCACCCCCTTCTCTCTACTCACTTTCTGATTCTGCTGCAGCCAGGCTGATCTCCTTGCTGTTCCCTGAAAATGCCTGGCACTTAGAGGCTGGGGGGCCAAGGGAGCAGGGACTTCATACTCCTGGAGTTTCATCTTCCTGGAACATTTTCCTCCAGAGGCCTGCCTGGAAACCCCTATTTTGAATTGTACTCTCCCCACTTCTGGCAGTTCCTGTTCCCTTTCACTGCATCATTTTTTTCCTTAGTACTTTTTACCATCTCACATACTTACTTATTGGTTTATATTCCCCCAAATAGAATGTTGGCTCCACCAGGACAAGGAATTCTTTTTTTTTTCTCACCACTGTACTCCTAGTATTAGAATAGTGCTGGCATGTATCGGGTGCACAAAAAAGTTTTTTTAAAATGCATTAATGTAATAGAAAAAATAGAAAAATGAGAATGGCATTCTAGTGAAGGAAGACAGAATGAGCAGAGGCACGTAAGGAGAAATAGGAATAAGTGTGATATGCTGGGGGAGGTAGAAGAGGTGAGCCTAACTGTAACAGATGGTTTCTTCTTTGAGGACAGTTAAAAATAAAGTTAGGTCAATAAGGTGGTACCTGAGAGGCCAGCAGCCATCAGCAACCAGGCAAAGGAGTGTGGGTTTGATGTCAACATAAACAGTAGAGTTATTCCAGATTCCTAAGAAGAATGATTTAATAAATGGTGTTTTAGTGATATCAGTTGGGAATTGGTCTGGAAGACAGATTGAGAAGGAGAGACACCGATGCAAGGAAACCAACGAGGTTATTGCAGCGATGCAAGCAAGAGGCCCCGGGAGAGGGCGGTGGTGGAGAGGAAAGGGGTGATGAGGACAGGTCAGATCTGTGGGGAAGCCAACAGCAGAAAAATCAAAAGGACTTGGTAACTGGACTAAATGAAGAATAAAGGAAAGTAGAGATGAAAGTAACACAAAAGTTTCAAGACTGGGACAAGTGAGGATATTAGAACAGGAGCCAGCTGGATGATTCTAGGGGCTGCAGATGTTGCTAAAGTAAAAGCCTACTCTGTCTCCTCTAATCCTTCACCTCTTTCTCATTCCCCAAGGAAACAGTGCTGGAAACTAAATGTCTTTCACTGTTGTCTTTAAAATCAGCACTAGCAGACGGTAGACTCCAATGGTCACGCTTGTGTGGATTTAATGCTGTATCTATTGATAATGTGTGTCTGGTTTGATGGGCCAGAAGTGAGAAATCATTGCTACATGAAATTAAAATGCTTAATGTAATTCTTGCCAGTAAAATATAAAATTGTCTTTCATTCAAATTTCCCTTCTCTTCTTTATCTTCAGCAGTGATTTTTAAATTCTTATTTCCTTTTTACTGTATTGTAACATAAATAATCATAAACTATTTCCTAATCTCCACATATTCTATGTTATTTAAATAAACTCATGTTCTTCTTTCCATATAGAATTTATACCTCAAACTTATAATTTCAGGACACCCCAAAACAGAACAAAAATATAGATTTCACCTTTTATGTTTCCTTCTGCTTCAGATTTGGTGTGAAGAAGAAACCAATTTACATTAATGTCATAAGGGATCCTATCGAGAGGCTAGTATCTTACTATTACTTTCTGAGATTTGGAGATGATTATAGACCAGGGTTAAGAAGACGAAAACAAGGAGACAAAAAGGTAATATTTTAGTTTTAAGATGTTTATAAAGATAATTGTTTATCAACTGCAATGAACAGTGTGCTTTTAAAATTTTTTTGCTGATTCTAAATGTACTACTTACTGTGGAAATTTTGAAAAGAACCCAAAAGTATAAAGAAACAAAAGTAAAACTTATAGTTGATATTTTGATGTACGCATAATTTTTTGTCATTTAAAAAAGATATTTTACTTTAGTTCCAGGGCTGAATGTTTCTCTTACTATAGTCCTAACGATCTTCTGTGAGACCATTATAATTATTCATTCATATGAGGTTTTGTGTAAGTACTTTGGTTCTTTTAGTCTCAATGGTGGCAATTTATATTGAATTGTGATCATCGGTTTAGGAACACTTTTTTGCTAAAGCAGCTGTTTTTTTTTTTTTTTCCAGACAAGATGAGAATAGTAACAGTTCTTACTTACCAGCAGGTTCAAATTTGGGTTGTCTTCTATTTAAGTGCATCCTGTAGAGTAGCACCGGTGTTATTTTTCTGAGATACCAAACTGATTTGTCACTTTTCTGGTGGGACACCTTTACTGGGACGCCATTGCTCACAAGTTTGCCCAAGGCACAAGAGACACAGTCTGACGTAAGCTGAGACTTAACTTCTCCTGCCTTATTTTCCTCAGGTGCCCAGTGCTTCAGCCACGTGAAGTGTTACTTTCTCCAAACTTAACTATTGCCTCACACTTCTGGCACGTGTGTTGTTCCCCATATTTAGAATGTCTCTCCTTCACTCTGGAAAACTGTCCACTTTGTAGGTCTACTCAAATGTTAGCTCTTCGATGAAGTCTTTTCTAGTGCCCCATAGGCAGTTAGTCATGTCGCTTTTAAAGCTCCCAGAGCACTCCATCCAAACCCCTTTTTTTAAGCATTTATTTGTAGTAATTGAGTTATTTGTTTCCATATATGTCTTCTCCAAAAGGTTGTGAACTTCCTGAAGCAGGGGCTATATTTCATTCTTCCTTGTTTCCCTAGTGTTTAGCACAGTTGCCTAATTCATCTGTTAAGTGCTTAGCAAATGAGTTGAATGAGTGAATTCTGCACCTTTTGAGCCTAAAGTGTTGTGTAATCATGATGCTAGATACCTGATATAATAATAAACATCTGACAATTTCTCACTTAAGTTACATGTGCCTTCTGTGTCACATGAGGAGGTGATTTTTTTTTGTTTTATTTACTTTTTTCTCTTTTCTAGAAATTGCTGTTTCTTTCCTTAGTCTCAAAGCTTTGGGCCGAAGGTACTGATCCAAACACAGATAACTGACCAGACCTTTTTTTTTATTTTCAAGTGTCCACTGATCTCTTAGTATTAGTTAATCTTCTAAAATATGTATATATACTTAGGATATTATGGTGATTCTACAACATTTTATAAAATCTAATAATAAAACTCTTTTGTGACCTAGTACTTCAGAATTTGTTGATAGTTATTTCTAAATTCACTCCAACACTTCTTCCTCCTTTCCTCTCTCCCTTCCTTCCTTCCTTTTTTTTTTTTAATTTTAGCCCTTTCATTTACACTGTTTTTACTCAGTAAATGTTAATATCCACCTCCCATGTTGACGGAAAGAATATTAATGTGGATAAGGAAAAGATTTGCAGTCACATCAGTTCCTACATGCACCATCTGTCACTGTCAGCCCTGGATACCATAGTTTAGTGGTTGCTGCCCTATGTAGTTTGGGGAATTAGGTAATAATAATACTTAATATAACACTAATAGTTCACATCTATTGAGTGCTTATTGTATATCAAGTAGTGTTTTAAGTTTTATATATATATATATGTATTTATTTTTCCAGGTAGCCTGTGCAATGGTTCTGTAGGGTAGCTGCTGTTCTTGTCTCTATTTTATAGATAAGGAAACTGAGGCACAGAAAGGTTAAGTACCTTGCCCAGTGTTACACTACCAGTAAGTGGTAGAGCTGGAATTTATACACAAGTACTCTAATTCCAGAGCTCACCGTCTTAAGCCCTCTAGTCCCTTTAAAAAGGAGGGAGGGAATGCAACATGCTACCCAACATTTGTATATGAGAGATGTTCCCAAATTACATTTTCAGTACCCACAGAAAAATTCAGGCAGATATTTTAACATTATTTTCCTTTCATATTTGAAAGATTTAAGTAGATATGCTCTCCAAGCCTAGAGACTTAACCATTCTTCACCCGAATAATGATAGCGCTTGGTTTGTTTTTGGTTTTGTCTTTTTATGTCATTATAAAATACATATTACTACACCCGTTTATTTAGATATAGTATTAGTAACATCAGAAAAATACTTGTGTATTACCTTAATTCTCATGAAGACAGGGCCATCTACAAATGCTTTATTAAAGTGAACAATTATTTTGCTTTATGATAGGCAAAATGGACCCTTTGGTCTTGAAACATATTGAAACATACACATTTTTAATAATTTGGCTTGTTTCTCATGACACAAGTGTTGGCAACATTCTGGGACCTAATTAGTTAAATAATATTGTTTTATTGCAAATAACTTCATACCTTTAACTAGGAAGGGCTTTCATTCATTAATAAACTCATATCTATAGAGTTGATAACTGCATGGCATATAACATTTTTTTAAATGGCAGGGTATTTGAAGATAAGGGTGATTAAAATGTGGCTATGATGATGTAGGAAATACCTGGCAAAGGTTGGAAATACCTTGCATTGGATTCATTTCCACTGAAATGATATATTAAATAAATGGTGATTCTACGACATTTTATAAAATCTAATAATAAAACTCTTTTGTGACCTAGTACTTCAGAATTTGTTGATAGTTATTTCTAAATTCACTCCAACACTTCTTCCTCCTTTCCTTTAAATGTATATTGTTTACACATCAGGTGATACTTGGAAGCCTATTAGATAATATTCAGTTCAGCACTCATGGCAACTATTGTGTTTTAAACTGCAGTAACTCATAATCTAAACTGCTTCCTCCTTACACTGTCAAACAGTAATTTCAAACACATTTCAGGCATATGTATACCTATGATAGCTTTCAGTTGATCTTGTAAGGAACAAAAGATTGGGAGATTTCAAATACTCTGTTCTTTATATTTGTAACTGGAGGTTTATTTAGTATAATCTTTGCCCAGAACCTAGAAAATAGGGATATTAAATAATACAGAGGTGAGCATTAAAGAACTATATAGAGAAATCAGTGATTCTCAAACTTTATAGTCTTAGAACTCCGTTTACTCTTAAGTTATTGAGGACCCCCAAAGAGCTTTTGTTTGTGTGATATTTATCAATATCAATAAATATACCAATTTACAGGGAAATTTTAAAAATATTAATTTAAAAATAACAGGAAACCCATCATATGGTAACATAAATAATATATTTTAATGCCAATAAGCATTTTTTAATGCAGATAACCAAAAAGTATAAAGAGATGTGTTTTACATTTTTGCAATTGTTTTAAATATCTGGCTTAATATAGAGAGTTGGATTTTCATATCTGCTATTGAATCCATCTGTTGAATATGTTCTTTTGGTTGAGGTGTATAAAGAAAATCAGGTTTACACAGATATGTAATTGGAAAAGGGAGGATTTTAAGAGCCTTTGAGAAGATTGTGGATGTTCTTCTTTAATATTGCACTAAAACTTGACAAGTAGTAGTTTCTTAAAGTTGTTGAAGTATGGAATCTGAAACAACAGCAGTGAACTTTTTATGCTCTGCTATATTAAAATCCATTGATGATATATTTTACACTTTGGATTTTTTAACTGAGCATAATTGTATAACCTCATGCATTGGTCATTGGAAACATATTCGTACACTAAGTTATGTGGACCATCCAAATGTTGACATATTTTATTATACAGTATCAGAAATTCACATTCATTAATATCACCACTGATCTCATCAGAGAAGTCTTTTAAGTATTGGGAAACTGTCAAACTTAAGGTGGCAGATTGGGTTTTCCAAAATTTTATTTTTTTGCTTGAAAGCTTAACTTTTGTCACCGGCTGCCACAGGATTTCTTAGCCTCAATACTATTGTTGTTTTGGGCCAGAGAACTCCTTGTCATGAGGGGCTGCCTATACACATAAGATGTTAACCAGTATCTCTGACCCCTAATTAGTAGCACCCCCCCACACCCCCCAATTGTGAGAACCAAAAATGTCTGTAGACATTGCCAAATGTCACCTGCTGGATCAAAACAGCTCCATTTGGGAACCACTGGGCTACTAACACTGTCACTGTTTTCTGCCAAGAGGCAGGTACACTTTGTTCATTTTGAGAAAACATCAACCAAATACCCAAGTTTGAATAACCATAGCTTGTCTCTCAGTCCTCCTTTCAGTGTAGGGCTTCTTATGACTTCTAAGTAATATTAACTGCGCCTATAATTCTCATCACTCACATTTTCTAAATATTATAAATAAGTATTTTGGCTTTGAACTGCCCTATAGATTATTAAAAAATTTTTATTAACTATTGTTTTGTTAGTGGAACACCAACGGGGAGGGGTCATATATCTAAAAAGAGTAAATAGTTACATGCTCTAAATAACAATCTAAAAGAGAATCAGTTTATGTTTGTTAGGAAGTACTCATTGGTCCCAGGGATTATAATTCCTACCCCAATTTGTATTCTTTTTATTTCTTACTCTAAATTAACTAGACTTATTGACAGCTCTAAGTATTATAGTGAATTTAGAGTATTCTACCTAAAAATATGTATTAGTTTATACAAGGGAGTAATGAGGTTAGAAGAAATTCATACTTAGTGCTACCTGATTCTGTCGTTAACTTAAAAAATACTGCCTCCATATTTCTTAGCAATTCACAATCCCCTGACACTGGTGAATTTTACAATTCTGTCTCACAAAGGCATGTGAAAAAATTATTGTTTGCATAGGTAGTATTTTATATGTAAAAAGCATCACAGGAAAACAGTATAATTCTTTACAGCTCATATTTATTTGAAAGCTTCATATAGACCAGTATTCTCTATCTCAGTAAAAAGTGCACAACCCAGAGTCAGCCTTGACTTGTCTTCTTCCCAGGTTTCTGATGGGACTGTAGGTGTTTCCTTTCATCAAAAGAGAGAAAACAGAAGAGTTAGTTATCATGGAGTTGAAGAAAGATGTTGAGTTCAGATTGGATATTATTTTTTAATCATGTATAAGTAAGTGGAGGTATCCACTAGAAATTATATTTGTATCTCAAGAAATAGGTCTGAACTAAATTACAGATTTGGGAGTCATCAGCATTAGGTGGGAGTTGAAACAAGGGATTGAATGAAATTGCACTTGGAAGACCTAGAATATAAAAAGAGGACCAAATGAAAAAGGAAGAAGAAAAAGAAGGGGAGCCAGTATGTAGCTCTGGGGCGTGCTAGCATTTAAGGAGTAGACAGAGAAAGAGGAGCATGGCAAGGAGCCTGAGGTCAGAGAATTAGAAGACAAACCCGATGAGTCTAAATAGATGGAAAATAATTTCAGCTGCAAAGGAGTTAGCGGGAATTGAGGATTTAAAACTGTCCCTTAGATTTGTCACTGGGGAGGTCATTAGGGTTGTTTGAAAAAGTAATGTAAGTAGAATCCTAAGGGTCGAGGAGTAACTGAGAAATGAAGTTAAGACTCAGAGGAAAGACCACTCTTGAGATAGAGGTTTGGCTTTAGAACAAACAAAAAACATCAGGAAATGTTTCTTTAAGATGATAGACACTTGGGCATATTATATATCTAAAGAGAGCAGGGGTGATGGCTGATACAAGAGACTAGAGAAAAATTGATGGAGCAGGGTCTCAGAAGGGGGTGAGGATGGTATTCAAAGATAGGAGAAGGAAATACCTCTTTAAAGATGAGGGCAGCAGGGGGCTAGAGATGCAGATAAGCTTTTGTCTAAGCAGGAAATCCTGGGAGCTTACTCTTAGCTTCAGTTTTCTGTATAAAGTGTGAAGCAAGATCTTTTGCAGAAAAGGATTTGAATGTAAATATAATTGCCATCACTATGAAGCATCACATTTTGATTACTTTTTTTAAACTTCAGTTTTAGGAGTTAAATATCTAAACTAATAATCTAAATAATCTGAAGAACATTTTAATATTTCATGCTTTTTAAAAACATCTGTATCTTGCTCACAATGAATTGTTCTTTCTAAATATAGATGGTTTTTAAGTGAAAAAACTTCATAATTTTTTTTTTTAAGATTTTTTATTTATTTGACAGAGACACAGCGAGAGAGGGAACACAAGCAGGGGGAATGGAAGAGGGAGAAGCAGGCTTCCCGCTGAGCAGGGAGCCCGATGTGGGGCTCGATCCCAGGACCCCGGGATCATGACCTGAGCCGAAGGCAGACGCCTAACGACTAAGCCACCCAGGCGCCCCTGTTCATAATTTTTTGTTTCTGTGGTGTACTGAACTGGGTTTTGTAGGAGAGGAAGAGAGTCTGGAGTGTTTTTATTTGTTTTTGCCTTTTATTTGAAGGACTTCATATCTTAGAAGAGAAAAATATTTATGTATAGAAAATCCTATTTCTGAAATATGACCAAAATGTGTAGGAGAAGGCTAATAGAAGTTAGCAAATCAGCAGGAAAATTTTGATGACCATGCGTTTGAGTGACAGTCTTCAGTGTTATGGGTACAGAAGCGCAAGTGCTGATGTCACTGTTGGGGAGTCAGTGCCGCATCTTGATTAAAATCTTAGTGGACTGAATCATCAAGGTGTATGTGGTAAAGATGATACTGAGTTATCTTAATTTAGCTTCTCCCATTAGGAAATACTTAGTTTACTTTATTCATCAAATATTTATATAGAAATGGGAGAATTTCTGCTATGCTAAGATCTGGCACACTCGTGTATGTTCACCAGTTTTTTATTTTTTATGGTCTGTTGTTTTCTCCATGTCTTCCTTGCTACTGGCCACTGAGCAGTTTGGATTGTTTCTTTTAGTTGATAGGAGCAAAACTCCTCCCCCAAATGATAAAGGAAGCAAAACCCAATCTATTTTTCTACTTTTGTATTGTCTAATAAAATATTTGTTAGGTGAATTAAAGTAGATGCTAAGCTTCTAAAAGAAGCCCAAATTATTTATTTATTTATTTATTTATTTATTTATTTATTTATTTATTTTTTAAGATTTTATTTATTCATTTGAGACACAGAGATACAGAGAGAGAGCATGAGCAGGGGGAGAGGCAGAGGAAGAGGGAGAAGCAGGCTCCCCACTGAGCCAGGAGCCCAATGTGGGGCTCGATCCCAGGACCCTGGCATCATGACTTGAGCCGAAGGCAGATGCTTAACCATCTGAGCCACCCAGGCGCCCCTAGAAGCCCAAATGATTTAAATAAGATTATTTTATTTTTTTAAGATTTTATTTATTTGAGAGAGACAGCATGAGCAGGGAGAAAGGGGCAGAAGGAGAGGGAGAGGGAGAAGTAGACTCTCCGCTGAGCGTGGAACGTGAGGGACACAGGGCTCTACATGGGGCTCCATTCCAGAACCCTGAGATCATGACCTGAACTGAAGTCAGAGGCTTAACCTGCTGAGCCACACCAGGTGCCCCTTAATAAGATTATTTAATTTTATCATACTTAAAAGCCTAAAAGTGAGGGGTCCAGACTCTTAGAGCAACTTTGCTCCACACATTCAGGGACCTAGGTTCCTTCCATATTGTTATTCTGCTGTTCTTTAGGAGGTTGTCCTTATGTACTTGTTGAATTTGGGTCATCACTACTTCTGCCTTCCAGCCTGTTGGAAAGGAAGGAAGTGGAGAGCAAGCAATTTCCTTTTAACCAAGTGACCCAGAACCTGCTCATATCACTTCTGCCTTTAGTCTGCTGACAAGAACTTGGTCACATGGCTATACCTAACTGCAAGAGAGGCTAAAACTCTATGACTCTGGAAGAATGGAAGAGTGAATTTTGGACACTGCCAGAGTGGGCTAGCAGATTTAAAACTACTGGCCAGAAAAAGACTTGAAGATTATCTACACATTGTTTTATTTGAAATGCCAAAATACTTCAAGAGCACAGGAATTAGGAGTTGGCTAACTAGAGACTAATTTAATGCATGCTTATTCATTAATCAGTTTTTATTCTAGTAGTGGATATTTAAATTTCCCGAAGTTGAGTAGCTCTATGGAAATTTTTAATATTGCAGCATTTTAATATCCTAGTTTCTTATATTTAAGCAGAATCTTTTCAGTGTCTTTGAATCTTACACACACAAAATGGTAGCAGAGATTGTGTGTTCACCCACAATCACCTTAATAATTCATTTATTTTCTATCAGGACTCTAATCAGGTAGAAGGGTAAAGAAGCAGAGCACTTCTTCTGAGCTTCAGAAGCACTACTGTGATCTAGGATCTTTTTTAAATTGGATAGGCATGGAATCAGAAACCTTCTAATATATCATCACCCAGATCATTGAGCCAAAGATTTCTTGGAAATTGGAACATGGTAGAGATAGATATATACATTGGTTGTTTTATTTTTATGAGCTACAAGTTGCCATAAATGATAATAAAACTACTTTTTAGAAAGTGACTTAGGCCAGCACATCTAAGTCAGACCATCTCATAAAATTCAGAAATAATGTTATGGCCACTGACATGGGGTTTATTGAGTCTTAAGAGTAAACTGAGGTGTTTTCACTTTACGTGTGTGTGTGTGTGTATACTTTATGTATGTGCATCTAGCTAGCTACAGAGAGATCCTAAGAGAATTTGAGAGAACTCTAAGGACTGTGAAAATGCTTCATGAAAAAATGTTCCTGCCCCTATCTTCATCTTCACTAGAACCGTGCCTTTAAAATTTATGTAAATCCCTGAAATGCAGTCTTTCCAGTTATTTCCACTACCAATTGTGCAGACAGTTTGAATGTGCTTTGGAGGACACAAATGCATACTGCATGATCCCTCAAAGAAGTTTTCATTGTAGTTGAGAGAGAACATAATACACATTAAAAAAAAAAGTATATGAAGCAAGTCCTTCAGATAAAGATGTATATATAGATATACATACCTGGATCCTAAAAGCTGGCTATTACCAGGCAGTATACAATTAATTTATACGAGCCCAAAGAAAGTAAGAGTAACTTTGGGCCAGAATCATTGGAAAGATAGTCTTCATGTAAACAAGATTGGTAGAAGGAAGGCACTTTTAGAGAAATCAGCAAAGGTATATAGATTTAAGGTCCAAATCACACGCTTGAGAAATTACAAAACAGGCTAATCTGGTAAACATGGAAGTTACACATAGAGATAAGGCTAGACTAGCATTTCAAGGTCAGAATATGAAGCATTTTTTAAAGCCAGGATAAAAGTTTGGATTTTTTTGTTGTTGTTGAGACATTGGAAACCATTGAAGGTTTCTGAGTAGAGGATGTTAGAAGTGACTCCTTAGACTAATCTGGTAACTGTACAGAGCAGGTTGAAGGAATTGAAGGAAGGAGGGAAGGGAGCCCATTAGAAAGTGATTGTAACAATGGAGACACGGCATTGTGGGACCCTGATAGAAGCAAGATTGACAAAAGAAAAGATGGATTGGAAAGACATTACCTCAACGATGTTAGGTGAGGGAGAAGAAAGATTCGTAAATGTTCTGAGATCTTCAGTCTGAATTACATGGGCAACGTAATCCTTTTGCCAGAAGTATTGAGCATGAGGTAATATTGGAAATTCAAATGAACACGCACACTAGGTATTAGAAGATGAGAAGTGATGGATCTGGAGGTACAGATTTAGAAGTCTTTTGCCTAGAAATTATAAACGAAGCCAAGGAAGTAGGAAATGTGAATAAGCTAAGGAAGGCAGTGGGCAAAGAGAAGATCATGGAGATGAATTTCCATACCTGGTGGAAGGACCAAAACATGCCTTCAAAGAAGATAATGATAGTACATTCAGAAAGGCACAGAGCACCAACAAAGCCAGAAAGGGGAGTGTCCAAAGAAATAGACAAGGATCTATTAGGGGCAGAGAGACCAAGAGATTTTCAGAAAGGAGAGGTGGTCAAATGCTGTGAAGGTCAAGGAGAACAAGAACCAACAAAACATTGTATTTGACTTGGGGAGGTGGGGTGGGAGAGAGTCAGGCACAGACGTAGACACATTCCCTTTATCAGATACCTACAATGGACAGTCACTGTGGTGGATTCTCTTACATCCATGATTTTATTTCTTCCTCAAAGTAAGATCATGTCCTCCTTTTTTAGGTAAGGAGACAAACACAAAACTTAAGTTTTCTGGGTTCAGGATTCAAACCCAAGTCATAGACTTTTTGCTATATCATGGAGAAGATCATCTATAAAAGGAATGGGTAAATTCTGGGCTGTGTGTGGTCTGCTGTTGTCTTTTGAATGTTGCCAGAATAAAGAGAATCATTCCACTCTAGCTCCACCCAACACCAGGTGTAAGGATTTTTTGGCTCTATTCTCATAGATTTTTGGTTAAAGGGGCCCTTTGAGTTTATCTAATTGTATAGGTTAGAAACTGAGGTTTGGAGTCCTTAAAGACTTACTTACAATAAGGTCAAACCTGGTTCCAGAAACCTAAGAGCCTTGACTCAGCTCTCGTGCTCTTTCTATTCTTTCACACTTTCTCTTCTCAGAAATAACAGGTGGCATTTGTAGATGTCTCACCACGACAACCAGAGCTCCCAAGTTTGTTCTCTGGGATCTCAGTATCATTTCAAACAGGTAGTGCCTACTGTTAAAATGCCTGTGACAGACAGTAAGTATTCGAGGAAGTGAAGCTGATTAATTTTAGATTCGTAACCTGTGAGTCTCTTTCCCTTTTAATTAATTCAGTCCGATGCCCTGGACAGGAGGGCACAGAAGTCATCAGTATCTGCTTTGTACAATGAGTTTTTGTTTGTTTTATCGCGAAAAGGAGAGAAGACTTTTAAGTGTAGTCCTCCTTTATACTCTTTTCAAATGATTATTTCACATAAAGTATCTTTAGCCTTGTTTTTATTTAATTTCCTTTGTAAGGGGGCTAGAAAGTACAAATACACAAATTCAACATAAACCAGTACTTAACTCTCAAGGACAAATTATTATCTCAGTGGGGGAGGGTATATTTTGTCAGTTAAGAAAACAAAACAAACAAAAAAACCTATACACATCGGCATTAAACAAAGATGGGGAAAAAATCTTTTAACTTTCCCTAATATCTCAAGTGTGTTTTCGTAACCCGCCTATCTCTTTAATTCACTAGCTCATCCCACCCGCTGCGGCCCGTGTATTTAATAACTTCCCTGTTAAGGTGTTTGGTAGGTGAGACCTGCGTTTATGACTCATATGTGCTGCTTTGTGTCTGTTCCAGACCTTTGATGAATGTGTAGCCGAGGGCGGCTCAGACTGTGCTCCGGAGAAGCTCTGGCTTCAAATCCCATTCTTCTGTGGCCACAGCTCCGAATGCTGGTAGGGACGTAAAGTTAGCTCAAGTTGACAATCTTCTTTATTATCTCTATAATCTGTTTTTCACAAGTGTGAACATAGTAGTCAAGGGCTAGCTATAGGGAAATTAGTGAAAGACCAGGCTAAAAATAACATGTAATTAAGTAATACCTAGTTTTATAGTTACCTTTAAGTGCATTGAAAAGATTCTTCATACATCATATCCTTGCAATGTTTTCTCAGATGCTGGTTTTTAATTTTTTTTTTTTTTTCGTTTTTTGGTTTTTTATTGTATTTTATTATTTGAGAGAGAGTGCGAGCGAGAGTACAAGCAGGGAAGGGGGCAGAGGCAGAGGGAGAAGCAGGCTTCCCGCTGAGCAGGGTTCCCGATGCGGGACTCGATCCCAGGACCCTGAGATCATGACCTGAGCCGAAGGCAGATGCTTAACCAAGTGAGCCACCCAGGCACCCCATAGTTTTTTGGTTTTGGTATTAACATGTTTTGCTATATTCCAGCAGAGCTCTTAATTAGAGACCAGGGATCATTTCATAAACCTCATTTTCTCCTAAGCTTATTGTTTTAGCCATTCAGTTTAGATCAAGAAAAGGCTTAGTGGGTAAATTATTCACCTGGTTTTACTGTTAACTGATTTTTTTACTTTGAGAGAAGTCAAGGTTATGGTTGCAGTTTAGTCTGCTAATAAATGTGGGGTGGAAAATAGATATTTTATCTTTAATAAAGAGTTTATTTCCTCAGAATGTGCAGTTTTCAGTTTTTTTAAAAAAATGGTACATTTTCAAAAACTAATGATGTAATGTATGGTGATTAACATAACAATAAAAATTTAAAAAATGGTACATTTTTATACATATTTATTCGTTCTAATTGCTTTAATAGGTAAAGTAGAAACAGGAACTCATTCAGAGTTAGTGTCTTCCTTAAAACCATGATGAGAAGTGCAAGGAATGCCTTCATTCTTTTTCTCATTATGTGAGACATGTTACTTGGATCACTGTGAACCTTTTTCTCTTTTTTTAAAGATTTTATTTTTTGACAGAGAGACCGCGAGAGAGGGAACATAAGCAGGGGGAGTGGGAGAGGGAGAAGCAGACTTCCCGCTGAGCAGGGAGCCCGATGTGGGACCTGATCCCAGGACCCTGGGATCATGACCTGAGCTGAAGGCAGATGTTTAACGACTGAGCCACCCAGGCGCCCCAGGATCACTGTGAACCTTAAGGGTCCTACTCAATAGATTATACCAAAGCATAATAACAGCATAAGAAGAACTAGAAACAAAGGAAGAACATCTTCTCAATTTTTAATCATATCCTTAGAATGGGGATTGGCAAATTATAACCTGGAGACCAAATTTGGCCCATCACCTGTTTTTATAAATAAAGTTTTATTGGAACACAGCCATCTCCATTTATTATTGTCCCTGACTGTTCTCATGCTTCAAGATCAAAGTTAAGTATTTGTAACCAAGAACATATGGCCTGCAAAGCCAAAGATATTTGCTCCCTGGCACTTTACAGAAAAAGTTTGCCAACCCCAGCCTTAGAGCAATAAAAGGGTATTGCTCTTTTGGACTTTAGTGAGGAGATTTTAATTGAACTGCTTTAGTATATTTCATAGATTCGTTGAACTGGGAGGGACCTTCGAAATCAAGTAATTTACTTCCCCCCCCACCCCCACCAAAGACATTAATAAAAGGGCATTAAGGCTTTGGATGGACACATGTTTATTTTCTCCATAATATATAGTGTCAGAGGCATCAAAAGTACTTAGCAGATTTCACAGCCAGGTTTTTAATTCCTTTTCTTTGGTTTTAGGAATGTGGGAAGCAGGTGGGCTATGGATCAAGCCAAGTATAACCTAATTAATGAATACTTTCTGGTGGGAGTTACTGAAGAGCTTGAAGATTTTATCATGTTGCTGGAGGCGGCTTTGCCCCGGTTCTTCAGGGGCGCTACAGAACTCTACCGGACAGGTATATAAAGGACGGGTTTCTTTTTAAAGCTGTCCTTAGCTTTGTTTGTTTGCAACTTGAAAAATACGTGTGATTTGACGTTTCTTGAGTAAAGCACAAGTTATAACTCCAGAAAGGCAGGTATATTGCCTGTTTCTTCTTAGCATTTTCAATACAAAACAGTGCCTGGCACATAGCTGGTGTTCGTTCAGTATTTTTTGAGCAAATAAACATGCATTAGATGATAATTAGAAGGCATTGTAGGAATAGTGGAAAGATACGATCTGCAGAACCAGCCTTCGTTAGAAATGTGTAATATTAACTAATGCCAGACACCAAACATGACCGTATTGCACCTGAGACCTGCCTAATGCTGTTTGGAGTAGGGGTGGGACGGTGAGACTGAGTCCTGGCCGTGATAATCAGCACGTGCTGATTACGATATACAATACAATATAGTGACTCTTCTAGAGTATGCATATACCCTAGCTTCTCACACGTAGAGAATGTAGGTTATGGTAAATTAGTATTAAGTTTGAAAATAGATATTTTATCATATTTAAAAAATAAACTACTTAGAGCACCAAGCGTTTGAGATTAGAACAGCATGTAAGGCGATAGCCTACACATACTGAGTGGTGATCCTTACTTTTCTTATTTGACATCTCATTCAGTCTTTAACAGGTTCAGGATTTACATTATAAAGGAATAAATCACAGTTCTGGTATGATTAGGGCACTAGTTTCGCCTGAATGATATTAATGCAAAACACTGTTACTGTCCTTCAAAGTGCCACATTAACTTAATCCATTTCTCCACGTAAAGAAGCATCGCTCTTTTGTGTGTTTTCAGAATTACTCACCTTTTCTTTTTTTCCTTCGTAAGTAGGAAAGAAATCTCATCTTAGGAAAACCACGGAGAAGAAACTCCCAACTAAACAAACCATTGCAAAACTGCAGCAGTCTGACATTTGGAAAATGGAGAATGAGTTCTATGAATTTGCTCTGGAGCAGTTCCAGTTCATCAGAGCCCACGCTGTACGGGAAAAAGACGGAGACCTCTACATCCTCGCACAAAACTTTTTCTATGAAAAGATTTACCCTAAATCGAACTGAGTACAAGGTGTGACTCTTAGGTTCTTGAACTAAAACTTTGACCCTGTCTTCACCTTCGTTCTCGGCCTCACAAGTCAGGTTGCTGATTGGTGTGTAAGACGGTGTGTATTGAGCCAAGTTAGGGAACAGTAACACCGAGGAGGTAGATGCTGGCTGGTAAGTTTCAGTGGCCTAAGAGGTTTCAGTTTTGGCCTTTTTTTCTTTTTCTTTTTTCTTCCTTTTTTTTCTTTTTTTCTTTTTTCCTGGTTAAATTTTGGTGGGAGTTACAATCTCCTGCTTGGAAAAAGCCTACACATCACCTAAAATAAACACATAGCAGGTCTAATTGGAGGCTAAATACAATTTTAAACACAAGTTCTGATACTGTCTTTTTGATAAAGCATTTTTTTTCCAGCTAACCATGAGTGAAGATGAATCCATTTGCTACTTCCGCCCTCACCTGGAGGTTTGGGTTATACACCTCTACTGAATAGTGTTATTAACTGTTTGGCAGTGTGTGTTTTGTTTTTGTGAATCATGTCTCATGAAATTCATTGGAATGTTTGATCCTATTTGCTAAGAATGTTTCTGCTATAGTTGGAATTGCCCACATTTATGTAGGTCGTTTTAATATTCTTTAAAAAAGAAAAACTGATCATTAGTGTTAAAAACCAATTTTAAAAGAGTCAAAGCAGTATTTCTCATTCCCGTCTCCCCAGTATCTAAGACTGGGGAGACACTTCAAAGAATGTTGACATTGTCAGGAGTTTTAATTAAGGCTTCCACACATTAATATCAAAAAAATAAGTTCAGTATTTGTTCCTCCATGGGTTGTTTGTAGAGCAGTATACTGACATATTGGTGATTCCATATTATAACTCCATTAGTGAGCTGTGGTATGGGTAGGATTTTCCTACTTCTGTACTTTTACTTGTAGACTGTTTTTACTAAGGTGCTTTATAATGTGTTTTAAAGCATTGCATTTACAAAAAAAGAAAGGAAATTGCTGTAAATATTGCATATTTTATGTATTTGGACCAAAAGGTTGTAAGTAATTAGGTAAAAGTGGTTTTGCACCAGTTTTATTATTCAAGTAAAATCATCAGACCTACTGTTCTTGTAGTTCTCAATTAACTTTACTGTTAAACATCACTGAAATGAACTTTAGTAACCTTTCAATTTTGATACACAGAACATTATTCATAATTGGGGGCAGTAATTAGAGTGGAAAGAGTACTGGCCAAGGAGTCAGAAAATTTGATTTCTGGTCCTGGCTCTGCCACTTATCAGCTGTGTGATCTTGGGCAAGTCACTTAACCTCTCTTTGCCTCAGTTTCCTCATCTTGAAATGAGGAGACTAATACCTGCTGTACCTACCTCACAGGCGTGTTGTGAGGAATAAACGAGACGGCACGTGAAAGCACTTTGGAAACTGTTAACCGCTGTAGAACCATAAGGGGTGATGGAAACATCTATCACGTACAGTTCCGTACCGTTCATTTTTTAACAAAGAAGGGAAAAGTCTACTTCTAACCTGGTTTGAAAAAACGGTTGATCTTGATATAAATTTGTGTTCGATAAGTATCTTCTCTGTTTTATCTTCCCTGTTTCAACAACTATGGAAATATGAAACACCTGTGAACTCTTAAAGATTCATGAACAGCTGCTTGAGTTCAGGAGGTTCCATGTTTGAAAAAGACTTCGTTAGCTGACTCAGGGCAGGGGAAAATGTGCTCTTCAAATTTGGGAGATTTGTCTGTTTTTATTTTACGTTACCATTCAGAAATGGTAGCTATTTTGTACCTCTGGTTGTTAAGTTATATTTTGCAGAGTTTAATTTCCCTGTACCATCTTACCCTTCTTAGAGTAACAGAGATAAAGAATTTTAGGAACATTTTCTAAAAGAATAATCTTTACTATGTTTAGTTTAAATAAATACTGTTCCTGAACAAAGTCTCACCAAACTAGGTAAAGAAACATTTTAGGCAGGCTGCTTTAAAGGTTCTTAATTGTATGGGGGTGAGGAGGGGGCATGACTTATCAAAAAACAAACAAATTTAAAGAAAAGCTGAAGGAAGTTGGCAGAGAATCATTTTAGTACTCCTCCCCCCCCCTTAACAGGAAGACATTAAGAGAACATTGATAGGTATACTTTCCTTATTTGGCTTCCTTTTTGTGTGTGTATTTATTAACTTTTACGGATATTTATTGAAAATCTAGACAAATTATTCCCTTGCCCAAAAGGAAAGCACCACTTCAAGGGTGGGGTGTTTGACATTTAATCTGTTAAGGAACCCCCCAGTATGCAGGTTATTCTTGGAGGACACGCTAAAATCTTGAGGTGCATTAACTCTTAGGGAACTAGAGTAGCACGTAGTGCCCTGTGTCATGGGTTCAGTAAACTTCTCCTACAAAGGTCCAGAGGGTAACTCTTTTAGGCTTTGCAATCTCTACAGTCTCCGGCAAAACTACTCAGCCCTGTCATTTGAACACAAAAGCCGCTATAGACAACGCAGACATGAGTGAGCATGGCTGTGTTCCAATAATACTTTATTACCAAGACAGGTGACATGCCAGATAGGGACCATGGGTTGTAGTTTACCAACCCCCATAATAGATGGTTATTTATGGAGAAACCATTTTTTAAATCTGTATTCTAGTGACCTAAAAGAGTTTATATACTTCTAAAAGCTCCTAACTTATATCCAAAGAATAGCTTTCTTAATCAGGCAGTCTCTCCCACAGATTCATGAACTTTTATGACTTAGATTGCTTCCAGGTGGGCATGTTTTCTTTCCCAGTTTAACAGTTCATAAGAGAGGCATGTATTCTATCATCTTGTAGGATGGGTTAGGGAGTATCCTTCCTGGAGACGGAGAAAGGGTTAGATTGAATTCCGTCTGGTCCAGTACAGTCCTGGGAGTCTGACGAGTGCAGAGTCCTTGTAATACCTAACTTTATAATCAAAAAAATAGAACCACTGAGACAATAATGTATTTTTTAAAAGTGGCAAATGTGGTTTTCTTTTTTCAGCCTTTGCGCTTTTTCAGTATTTTGACCATAGGGAATTTTTTTTTTATAATACAAAAGCAAATTAACCACTTTGAGTTTTAAAAGATGATGTTATGTGTGTATGTGTGTGTGTGTATATATATATATATATACATATGTTTATTTCCTAAAAGAGGAAAAAGTACTTTTTTTGTTCAACTTGTATCAACTCCTGTTTTCTAATTGCTGTGAAATGGCAACTGTTGATAAATTATTGTGACTGTTTTAAAATGTAATGGGGAGGATATATTTTGATTTTACGGAGCTTTAATCTGTAAAGTACCGCTTAAATATATCTGATAGCAACACTTAAAATATTGCATGGGGATTACTTTTCTATCATCCATACCCATTTGTGCAACTTTGAACATATTGGGTGCTTCTGAATTCTTGATGATTGGGTTTAAATTATTGAAAATCAGAGAACTTAAACTTACTGACTTTTAAACTTTGAATTTTATTTTCTATTCTTAAAATTCAGTTAATGCCTATAATTTGAAATCTGTTGCTCTTTCTCAATATTATGTCCTATTGGAAATTCCTAAAATTGTTAGTGCCATCAGTGATTTACAAACAGTATTTTGATATTGCAGATGATTTGCTCATTGTATTTGCATAGTTAGAAAGAAAATAGTTTGTAGACAATGATTCTCTTTTTCTAATAAAACAAAATAAAAATTCTTAAAAGCACTAGAGAATTTAACTAAAGGCTGGTTCCCAAGTGCATAGCTGGTATTTTAATTTATATTCAAATTCCACAGAGAGAACATCTGTGTAAGCCATCTATCTGGGTTTTCCCATTGATCATTCCCAAACACACCTATGGTTCTAGAAGCCTTTATTGTGAGAAGTACCATGCTGTATGGTACTGTAAACTTTTATGAAGTTTGTCTGTAAGAGGCCCAGGTGCTTCTACTTTATGATTTGAAAATTTGCCTCTTCATAAATTAGTGCTATTTACTTTGAGAGGAAGCAGGGCAATTGCTGTGAAATTTTTGCATCCATTTACCCTATGCAGAATTGCTGTACCGTGCCAACTAAACTGCTGCTCAGGCAGCCTTTTGAGGGAAAAGCATCCCTGTTTCAAATGCACTGCCAATTCAGCTCCTCTGGAGTGGAGCTTACTTTCTGATTTCCTGCAGTGGGAATTTTAGAGATTGAAATGGGCGATCAGTTAGTCAGATTTATCCTGTAATTTAAGTTCATGCAGCTTTGTGACCTTTGCAGTACTATTGATAGAAGGACCCTGATGGTGATGATCTCTTTAAAACACATTACTGGTGAGCCTATGAGTTAGACCCACTGGTGCTGTCTATCTGATTTTTTAGACAGCTTCCCCAGCTTTCTATTGAGAGTCAGGTATGTGAGCATCTCTAAAGCAGTGTTGAATGTAATTTTGAGAAAACATGGGTTGTCTATTTTGACTTTTATTTTCTGAATACTACAGACAGCTAAACAGTGCCTTTGCCCCATCACAATCCATGTTGGAAGATGCTCACTCCTTCCTGTCTCAGCTCTCCCTCTCTTCTCCCTCCTCCCCCATTCAGTTGATTCATTTATGCAATACTGTTTCCAACTTGAAACCATTTTGTCACATCTGTTGGAGAGATAATCACTCTTTTCCTTAACATTCTGCCAGCTTTCTGTTGTTGAAGTGTTTCAGTTGATTACCTGATGCAAAAGCTATAAAATAAACACTCAGTGGGAAGGGGAAAAATGGTTTGGTGTCCTGTTTTAATATTTTCTTCCGTAGCCTTGACACTGATGGACGTTTTCCAAGTGGACTCGGTGTTGAATGTCTCAGCTATCACTGCCACCAGAAACCTATGCATCATCATTGATCTGTAATGATTTTCTGGCTTATTTATGACATGCAGACCGACTGACATGCCCCTGCCACTTTTTGCTTCATACTTCATCATTAGTGTTGAAATTTCAGATAGAAAATTTACAAGGTATACTTAGGGCATACACTTAATTAGAAGAGTAAAGGAAGTTGGGAGGGGTGGGTGGTTAACCTGATTAACATTTATTACGCAGCGCGGACATGCGCATAATGTTTTTACAGAATACACTTTTTTTTTTTTAAGATTTTATTTATTTATTTGACAGAGAGAGACACAGCGAGAGAGGGAACACAAGCAGGGGGAGTGGGAGAGGGAGAAGCAGGCTTCCCGCCGAGCAGGGAGCCCGATGCGGGGCTTGATCCCAGGACCCTGGGATCATGACCTGAGCCGAAGGCAGATGCTTAACGACTGAGCCACCCAGGCGTCCCCAGAATACACATTTCTAATAATTGTTTTTTTCACCCTTAACGGAGAAACTCTCAATTGTGTACATCGCCACTTCCCAGCCACTGGCTCACTGTTCTGAGCAAATAATTGGTTCTTTTTATATTCTATAGTATTGTGGTGAATAACATACCAGTTCAGTGATGAACTTTCTTAACAGGAGATTTGGTTTGTACCCACACAGCATGGATTTGAGAGTCAGAAGGGCCTGCAGTTAGCAGTGTGACTTTAGTAAATGGAGAGAACAGTGTTGCGAAGGTTGGACATCATGGATACAAAGTGCCGACCTGGGGCAGACTAATAACTAATAGCTTTTATGCGCTCTGTTAGAATATTGTTAGGAAGCTGGCTTGCCCTTCTGACCCTGCAGAGCACTAGTCATGTCCCTTTATAGAAGATCTTTTATAAATATTTTCAAATGCCACTGAATTTTACTTTTTACCGACAAGTTATTATTGTAATGCCTCCTTGTGTGCCTATAACATAGATAATTGTTGGTTCTCATACCTGCTTTTGTCTGCATCTACAGATTCCCTATGAGAAAAGTGGGAGGTGGGAGGTGCTAATTGTGCTAAAGGAGACCGGACTTGCATATTCCAGAAGTGGCTGTGTCCACATACTCTATTTGAACGGTATGTGCTACCAAGAAGTACATGTGTAAAGCTCAGGCTACCTGGACTAAAATGATTGGTCCTCTTTCAACAGGGAAAAAAAAAACCAAAACTATACTCTGTAGGAAAAGAGAGCATTTGTCTTAGAGTTATGAATCAGGTGATCATGTTAGATTTCCAGGGCTGTAGGACATCTGAAAAACAAACAATACGCAATGATTGTTGCCTAAACCTTCACATTCTCACTGTACGCTTCATCATTCCTATTTTTTTAAATCAAATAAGCCAGTGAGCTTTATTTTTTTTTAAAGTAATCTCTACGCCCACCGTGGGGCTCGAACTCATGACCCCAAGGTCAGGAGTCGCATGCTCTGCCAGCTGAGCCAGGCACCCTGTTGCTAGCTGTTTTTTAAAGTGGCAGTTAAGCTTCCGGAACCTTCTGTCGATAGTAACAAGTACCAAGATGCACATCCCAGATCACTGTCCGTTGGTTTTCTCCGAAGGCATCTCCCCCCCCACTGGCTTGCCTTGTCTTCTTACACCCTGTCTCAGCTGTTAGCATAGGTCACAGGTATACCACCGGGCAAGCAGACGATAGCAGCGCCACCACCAAAATGGACTTCAGTATGCAGGTTTTCCCCCTTTCCACTCCAGGCATGAGCAGACAAGGAGAAATCTTATAAAGGCTATTCTCTTTGTGGTTTGCTATATTTCTTGTAGCATGAAAATAAACACAAACTTTAAAAATTTTCCAAGGGCATATATATAAGATATAATGGGCTTCTCGATAGTTACCACTTAAGACCTGTGAGGAGAAACAACAGGAAAAATGTTGAGTTTGTTGTTGCTGCCTTTTATCTGTGTCATTTTATGAGAGAGAATGAAATCCCTTTGAATGGATGATTTTTTGGTTTGAAAACGATGACTATGGGAATTCACAAGAAGATAACCCCAAAGAGTTATTCCTTTCTTCCCACCTTTTGGCCCTGTGTTTATTCAAAACCACATGACCAGCTTGGTGAGATTACCATACGCTTTTTTTTTTTTTTTAAACTTGATATCCTTACTATTCACCTTGAAAAGAGGTCTCAGACCTCACTTGATCTCTCGTATTCCGGTAAGACTCAGCACCTCCCTCCTCTTCCCCACAGCTCTGCACCAAATCACCATGCACACGTTGCTTCTGCAGATTCTCAGAGCTGGACGACTGAAAGTCACTTTGGAAAGATGCAGTTACAAAAAAGAGAGTTCTATGATCGGCCATGAAAAAAGGGCAGTTTTATAGGAGTTAGAGAATGGGCTCTGGAGCGCCACCGCTTACTAGCTATCTGATCTTGGACAGAACAACGTCTCTGAGGCTGAGTTTCCTCATCTGTAAAATGGACGGTGAGAGGATTGAGATAATATGCATGTGAACTTACTTAGCATTTACTTAGTTCCTGTTAGTACTTACTTAGTACCTACTTAGTTCCTGTTACATAGTAAGCACTGAAGAAGTGCTCATGTTATCTTCGATGGTGAAGATGAAAAAGATGAGGATTCATTTATTCAGACATACTGTGTGGAGGTGTATATGCGCTCAGTCATTCATTAACATGTGCTGGGCATGAGAAATAGGAAAGATGGACAAAAGACGCATGGCCTCTCTTTGTTGAGAAGAAAGGAGGCCAAGAAGAAATACAGAGCATTGAGCAAAAATCTCTTTTTTACCTTCCTGGTTAACCACCTATTTTGTTATTGTTAAAGATTCTTAACCCCCATCTCAGACCTTTTAATTTAATATATCTAACAGCTCATCTCTGAGTTTTAACCTTGAAATAGCAGAAGCAGCAGCCTAGCCCAGGTAATCAAGTACTAACGCCTAGACCCATTAGTTTGCTTGAAAATGTAAACCTCCATATTCATCCATATGATAGGCTTAATTTTATGACAAATGAATCTGTCCTCCCACTTCTCTAGACGCCTAATTGGGTTCACAGGTTAAAATGATAAGCTTTTACTGTGAGAGGCATTGCTAACATTCAGATGTAATTTTTAAAATATTTCAATTCCAAAGTCAGTAAAACAATAAGAAACACAGATAAAGCAATACACCTCGTCCCAATCTTATAATTGGGTTGTGTTCTCAGAATTCATTATAAACTGGTTGTTTGAAACCCACGTAGAACCAATATACATGTGGGCGCAACCCACAAATTTGGTTTACTCTAAGCATTCAAGGATTTATCCCTTCATGAGAGCTGAGGAAGCTAAGGGCTCTGTCCTTCCTGTTTTTCTGCTGTTTCCCCCAAGGAGATTTTTTTAGTATTGAATCCTAAAGCTAAGCAGTTTATATTTTAACCCGTGGGTGATGGGGGTTGTAAGGAGAGGATTGTCACATTTGAGTTTTTAAAAGCTACATGCAGCATAGTGTAGAGAATGGGCTCCCGGACTGAAAGGTGGGGGACACGAAAACCTCTGAGGAGGTTTCTGCAGTTGTCACAGGAAGCGGTTGTATCTCAGGGTCACAAACCCCAACGTTTGGTGACAGATGGGAAGTGATCAGTAGTAAAGAGAGTGGGAAGCAATATTTGGGTTTGCAAAACACTGCATCCGTACAAATGTTCAACATCTCTTGCCTTTGCCCCAATTATGCAATGATGGCTACTTTCCAAGTGAAAGTTTATATGCAGGCTAGTGTTTGCCCAAAACACTAGGATCACAGAGACAGAATCCACTGTCTTGCTATCAAATATGTGACTCCTGTGCCTGTTTTTGCTCACCCTGACCTGGGTGAGGGTGTGGCAAAGAACCTCCCCAAAACTTTGCTGCTGCCCTGCGGCGTCTGGTGCAACACATCAGTCCACTTTAGCCTCTGCCTTATCTCTGTGATTGTCCTCAAGCCAAAGCCTCAAAATTACAGTCATGTCTGGAAATGCTTCTCATCATTAGTACTGAGAATTTAAAGGGAAAGAGAAAAAGCGTAGTTGGATCAATTTTCATCTTAGAGCTGCAGTCAGGCATTGGGCAACCGACTTACTAGAGCTGCCCACCTACCCGCGATGCTGGGAAAGGAACACGGTGAGCTCCAGGTGTAGGAACTGACCCTGTGTTCAGGTTTTATTGCTAAACACTCCCTGCCCTCCCAGCAAACAGGCAGCATACAACGAGTATTTGGGACTGTAACAATGACTGTAGGAATGTAAGAAATTCCTCCCGGCCGTGCAGTGCATGGGACTCCGCAATCCTCTGAGGCTGGGAGTCAGGCAGATCCAACGGTGATTATCCTGGGATTCTAGAATCACAGTTTGGTTCTTTCTCTCTCCCCCTCCCTCTTTCTTCCTTCTTCCAATGTAAATCAATCTCTTAGTAGAAACCTGACACCAAAGGAACGCTGACATTTGCAACACCTAATTTCTTCAGGTAGTCAGCTGCGGGAAAGGTTTCACCTAATTTGATTTTTTTTTTTCAAGATTGTGCCTTCTTAAAGTAGCAAACTAAAGCTTTAGCCTACATCTAATTGAGTGTTAAAATCTGGCAAAGGGTAGACCTCCAGTCCCCAAGTGATCTAGCTTCTGAACTTTGGTTTTTCTCTTCCAAACGTGAACCATTTTGACCGAAATCGGGGTGTTTCACGTAGCCTCCCTAGAGATTTATTTATAAAGTGTTTGTGGCAGGAACATTTAATTTGCATCCCTTTTACTGATTCTGGGGGCCCCCTTAATAACACAGCTGGGTTGAGAGGTAAAAACCTTGTAGAGATTTTTCAGAGTGTTGTGTGTTGGAAACTGATGTGTTTAAGCTTCTCTCAAAACTGATTGTCTGAAGTTACCCCTTTTCTGAGGAACAGCTCACCAGTAATGCCATTCGAGGTGGGCAGCACCTTTCTGAAAATGGCTGACTGGAAATAAGGGACATTTTATTCCACCAAGAGTAACCAGAGACTTTTTTCCCCCCACTTTAAAAGTAATTTAAATTCTCCAGTGGATCTGTAATTAGGTCTCTTGGCACAGCATGGTTATCGGATCAGACTGTCATGCCCATAAACAGTAAAAATTCAGGATGTTGATTCATTCATAGGTGTTTTTAGAGGAGGCGGTGGGCTTTAAACTCTCTTCTTGCTCTTTCTCACTCGTGCCGTTTCCCTCTGTCTTTGTCTCATATGGGGGCTTTGCAAATAAAACCTTCGACAAGAGCAATGTTTAAAAAAAGTGGGCCAGTTATATTTTGCTTCTCTATTTCTACGATGCTAATGGCTCTCTTCTTGATCATTTAAACACTGATCCAAATCCAGATGGAATTAGATACTCCGTCCTGCAGTCAGAGAGTCTGTAATGTTTGATACGGATCTTCTGAGTGAACAAGATGAGATTAGATTGGTCTCTCTGGGAGCCAACACTATTCATTTTGTAAGAAAGTTATCCTGGAGGCCTGAGGACTGCCAAGAGCAAAGTGGAAACAGAGCCCAGGCTTTTCTTCTTATCAAGATCCATAGTTGGTTCCACATTAAGCAGTGGAGTGCTCAATGGTAAAAGGATTTGAATAATGAATTGGATCAGAAGCCAAGAAGGAGGTCCCTGCCACCCACGATTGAAATATGAATTTCATGTGTTGTAACTTTATTACCATTTTTTTTTTTTGTTTTAATGTATGACAGAGACCAAAATGTCTGCCATGGAATCAGTGGCTATTTTTAGATATTGTTTTTTTCATTTAATTCATATTTAATGAGCCATGCTATGTGCCAGGCGCTGCACAACAGACCTCCCTCTGCACTGTAAACTTTAACCCTTGGAATAATCCCCATATTGTGTCCTTTACAATCACATAGGGTGTGAGACTTTACAAGGCACTGTCACATTTATCTCCTCATACTGTCGCCCGAAAGGTGGCTGGCCTTAGCCTCATTTACAGTTGAGGAAATTGAACAGCTAGTAAGAGGAAGAGGGGCTAGCCAGCCCTCAGGATGCCCGGTCCACCAAATGGTGAAGCTGTGTTCCCGTCTCCCTGTGAGCAAAGGGTCCTTCACAGATTAACTTAATCGTAAAGTGCAGTGTTGTGGTGGTTCTCAAAGTGCAGTCCTGTCTCTGGATCAATAGTAACAGCAGCAGCTGGGAACTTGTTGAAAGGCAATTTTCTTGGGCCCCAGACCTCCTGAGGAGAGCCAGCGAGCTGTGTTAACGAGCCCTCCACGAGGTTCTGACACAGACAAGTTCACGAGCCACGAGGCTAGAGCACCAGTCTAGGGAGGAGATGACAAAGGCCTCTTGTGACAAAGAAGCCATGGGCTAGGATTCGAACCCAGGGTCCGCCTGGCCGCACTGCCTGTGTGTTCCCTGGGGGCTCCTTACTGTCATCTCTCTTAGGTTTTCCACTTCGGTAAATTCCTTTCTGAACTACCCCTTGGGGGAGAGGAGAAAAGGTCAATAAGAAACTCCATATGTGAGGCACAAATTCTGCCCCATCTAATGAGTTTCTGCTTTCCGGGTGAGATGAACATGGAACTGGGGGGGTGGGGGTAGGCCTCAAAATCACCACCAGAATCCCCAAGGCCAGCAGGCTAGCAGGGGCCCCAAATGGCTACCCAGAAGAAACACGTTCCACCCAGAGCTTTCCGGGCCCAACCTTCTTGTTCACTCCTGATACTTCGTGGTGACGGATTTAATGGCAAGAGGGCTCTTTGCTCCCTGCCTGGCAGTATCTGTGGAGGTGTGGGTAGAGGCCGTCTGGGGAATCCCTGGTGCCAGCCTCACCGGCAGTGTTTTCCCAGCAGAGAGCCACGGCCTGTGGGCGCATGTGGACCCTATCAGCTGCGTGGCATAAACGAAAGTGCCCGCCTGCTTCTCATGAATTTCACCTGCGTTTTATTTTTCCTTGAAGCAAGAGCCCAAGCTGAGGCTTAGTCCCTAGCTCAGAGGATTTCCAGGGAAACCAGAACTGACCCCCCACCAACCTCCCTGCATGGCAAGGCCTTTCTCCCACGGGCTCTAGAGATCAGCAAAGGAGAGGCCTGAGCCTGTCTTTTTGAAAGAGGAAAACGGTTGCCCATACAGAGAGCCCCTTCCGACGAGCTGGTGCTGTACGAGGTGCTTTGTCGGCATCTCACTCGCTTAACGCTCTGAGGAATTACTATTAGCCTTCTTTTACAGATGAGGAAAATGAGGCTCACAGAGGTCCAGATACTTCCCCACAATCAGGCAGCTAGGAAGTGGTGGAGACAGGATTCAAATCCACGTCTGACTGCAAATTTCCGGCTGTTACCCATTGTGTGACAGACTGGGACAGCTGCGGCAGGCGGCTGCTCAGTGTTGCCACATGGCCCCACAGGGCTTGGCAGCAGGGGACGTGGGACCTTGAAGCTGTGGCACTAGCTCCTGGGGGCTAGCGCTGTGCTTGGGACTCAGCAAAGGCCTCCAACAGGACGGTCTGCAGCTGGGAGCTGGGAAGGGCCAGCTTAGGCCACTTGGCTTTTGGAACTCCCTGCTCCTAGTCTTTTTTTCTTCATGTGTCATTCCCAGGTCAATAAATGTCAGTTTGTTGTCGTTACCGTCTAAAGAGTAATCACATTTCCAGATTCAGGGCCTTGGGTCTGCGGTCAATGTGCCTGGGAGGGAGTGTAGGCTGAGGCTGAGTCCTTGATTCTCCGGGGCAGCTGGGGCATCTGGTAAATTCTGCCAGGGCTCTCTCGTTCTAGCAGGGTCTCCGGATGCAAACCTCGCCTTTGCACGACAGCCACCATGGCAGGAGATTGTCCAGGCTGCTAAACCTGGGGTTGGTGGAAGGTGCTAAGCCTCCTCCTGGGCGCTGCGTGGAGCAGACTTGGCCCAGATCCAACTTGGGGACCCAGTAAAGCCTGGTTGTCCCCTAGTGGCCCTACCCCCTCCCAGTCATCCCTTCACTCCCCTCTGCCACTTTCTGTTCACACACTCCCTCCCTCTACACACCTGGGGACTTTCTGCAAAGCGGGGTTTGGCGATACCAATGCTCGTCAGTCTAACCTTCCCAGGGCGGGAGGGCAGAGCTGAAATTTTGCAGTGTGTACAAAGGCTGACGCCAAAGGCATAATCTCTCTGCCTTGTGAAGTCCAGGATCCTTAAGCAAGGAGGGGTGGCACAGAAGCAAGTGAGGAGGAGGGCCTCCCGGCCCCAGAGATTTCATTTCATGGGTGGCACCTGCTCTGAACTCCCCAGAGCCCCCTGAATCTGGTTACCCCCGCTGTTACTGCCTCTTTCCCTGCCCCCTGTGTAACTCCCTGCCCCCCAGGCCCACCATTCCCTCTGTCTGCAGGAGGTTCCCCAGCACCATCCTGGCTGACAGATCAGACCCATCTGAGTCAGACTGAGCCTCCCATTTAGTCACTTAGGCCTCTGGTATCCGGGTGGCCCAGGCCTCATGCCAAACCCACCACTGCTAATAGCAATAACGATCATAATCACTTCTATACTTAAATTTCCTTTCTTCCAGGAGCCCCGATTTCTTTAATAAATGCAAGACTTATGCTGCAGGACAAAAACCAGAACCTGAGGGGAAGGATCCACCATATTCCAATTCTCCTCCTTCACGGCCCGGCACGGTCGCTCTGAAAGGTGTATATTAGAGATTCGTAAACTATGGTGGGTGGTTTGGATCCACAAAGAAGACCTGAGGCTTCATGCTGCCCCACACCCCCACAGCTTCCACCATCTCCTTTTTCTTGGTTTTGCAGCTCAAAGACCTTGGAACTCCATTTAGATGAATCTAATAAACTTGCATTTTAGAAGAAGAAAGTTTACTGTGACTCTTATATTTGCCTCTTGTGCCCCTCGAGGCGCTCACCAGGCCCCACTTCTTGTTTCGTGCCTTAGGACAGATGCCTTGAAGGAGAGAGTCAGCCTCAAGGGCAAGAGTCAGATTTTGGCCACACACCCCTGTCCTTCGCACCCGTGAAGATCTCCCAGGGGGAAGAGAAGTAAAGGCCGTGGCCTACTCCTCTGCGTCTGCCCCACCGGGTGCACAGGGAGGGGAGGTAAGCCCGTGGTGGCTCTGGCCAGTACCTGCCTTGCCCTTCTTTCTTTATTCAAAGATCCAGCTGTTTTGTTAGATAAGAGGAAAAAAGGATTAACTATCTAACTTTATCAAGATTTGATCTTCTGGCTCTAACTCTTTCTTCACACTAGTACCAAAATTGTTTTCCAGAGTGAATTTACTTCCTCCCTCGAAAAAGTCTCAGCAGCTTCCCACTACTGTGGGAAGGAGTTTCGGCTCCTTTAATAAAGCATTCAAGACCTTCTATGATATGTCCCTTATTCCCCTTTCAAGCTTGTTTACCTCTGTAGCCCCCTCTCATAACCTGGGCGCACCAGACCACTCATATACACTTTCATGCCTTGGTCCATTTTTCTTTTATCGGTTCTCTGTGGAAATCCTTCTTAACCATTCAAGGCCTGGTTCAAATAGCATTTTCTGGGATGGTTTCTTTGATTCTGAGAGTGAGAATCTATTGTTTCTGCCACTGCACCCACAAAGCCCATCGCGTGTGTCTGTGCTCAGTAACAGCGACATGTGAAGAGCATGCTTTTGGAGTGAAACAGACTTGGGTTTCAGTGCTGGCTCTGTCACTTATCTGCCATGTGACTTTTGGAAAATCGCGAATCTCTAAGTTTCTGTGTGCTACAAAAAGTAAAACCAAAGCCTACCTTACCTGACAGTGTTGTGAAGATCAAATGAGTTCATATCTCTAAAATCCTTGGGAGAAGAAAACTGGGGGTGAGCTCAAGGTGTCCGTGTTTCCTAATGTTGCATTGTAGGTGGCCAGCTCTAGGTCAGGGCCACGCTGGCATCTAGACACCTGCCCTCCCCCCAACTCCAACACCACACCTCGTACACACTGGGCATTCGGTGAACATTTAAAACACTTGCAAGCACTTAATTTCTCTTCTTCAGTTTCTCTCTCTGGACGGTAGTGACAAAGAGTAGCAAAAAAGAACATTCTGGGGTCTAAAGAAAACCTTCCCAAGCACTCCTCCCAGGACAGAGCCCATCTTTAATTGGAAAATCAATAGCTCTCAGCGGAGCCTGCCTTCTCCTTTCATGGGCCCCCCTGCAAGCAGTGGCTGTTGGGGAGACAGTTACACCTCCTTTGAGGATAATAATGACTGCCCCAAACTCCTTTGGAAGAATGTTGAGAAGATAAATGAGATAATCCACCTGACAGCTCTTTGAGCTCTTATGAAAAAGATACCCTTGAAATATAGGATACAGGTGGGCCTTGTTTTGGTTTGTGAATTTGGGGGATTTTATGAAAATCTGCACCTACAAAACAGACAAATTAAGGGGTGAAAATTAGCATCACAAACAGCCTCTTGGCTTGACAAAAAGATTCACAGCAGGATGCCTTTAAATAGCCAGCTCCCCTAGAGCATTTAAAATATGACTCAATTTATAAAGAATTTGATTTACATACACCCGGTCAGGAACACGTCTACTACAGGAGGGGAGGCGCATATGTTTTTTATAATAAAGATTGATAACTGGGGGGCTTTAAAAATATAAAATATTTCTCTCTTCTCCTGATCTTTAATCATGCAGTTAACACTTGCACTGCTAGGAAGCAGCTCTGCCGAGGCGCAGATGTGGCCGTGGAGGCCGGACCCTCTGGAGCACGCCTTGGGGAGAGTGCAGGCATGAAAGCGCTCTGCTCAGCGGAAGCCCGAGGGAAATAAGTAACTGGCTGGAGATCACATCCACATGCAGCACGCTGTTCCTAATTGGGTTAAAGCATTCCCAACTTAATATGAGATTAAAAATCAGCAAGCAGTGAATCTCTGGTGTCTGAAAAAGTAAAAACCAGCCTCATGTAGAAGAGGGACCGTAGATAACAGATGCAGAAGCCACGAGGTACGAGACAGCTCCTTGTTCAGATCTTCTCTTTGGGAGAACTTAGGTCTGTCGTGTGCTTGCGCGTGCACGCCAGCCGATGCTCGGTCGGGTTCAGGGCAGTGTGCTGGTCAGAACAATGACCTCCCAGAGATGTCCCCGTCCTAACTCCCAGAAGCTGGGAATGTGTTACATTACGTAGCAAGGGAGAACTAAGGATGCGGATGGAATCAAGTGTGCTGGTCAGCTGGCCTTGCAACAGGGAGGACATCCCGGAGTATCCAGGTAGACCCCGTGTCCTCTCCCGGGCCCTTAGAAGTTGGAAGGGGAAGAAAAAAACAGTGACAGGGCATGTGAGGCGGAAGGACTCAACTGGTCATTGCTGGTGGTGAAGACAGAAGGGGGCCCAGAGCCAAGGAATATGAGCAGCCTCTAGAAGATGAAAAAGGCGAGAAAACAGATTCCAGAAAGGAACCCAGCTCTGACAACACCTTAATTTTAAGCCTAGTGAGACCCGTTTTGGACTTCTGACATCACGAAGTGTAAGAGAATAAATCTGTGCTGTTCTGGTCACTAAGTTGGCCGTGCGTTGTGCTGCCGAGCCCAGCTAATAAGAGGGGGTGGTGGGCTTGCAGCTTGGCTGGATAGTTCATGCTGCGGAGGCCCCGGGAAGATCTCCGGTGCTCCCGTGGATGCAGATGCGACCTCACGTTCAACTGCTGCCAGCCCCATATGTGTAGTGCCCCATTCTGAGCAGGAGGCCACAGGCAGGCGGGATGGGAACCCTGTGGGCTGGCCTGTGAACCCTCCTCTGTGCCACCTAAGCCAGGGAAAGGCCTGGAATTTCCTCTAGGACAATGCGTCCTCTCGTTGGGTTAAGTGCCCACTTGTAGGCCAGCCCCTCAAAGCCAATGCACACATCTATCTGAACAATTCCAGGCTGTTCCCTTTCCCAAAGTTCCTGTGCCTCCAGGCCCCGCTGCCCTGAGCACCTTCCTCTCCCTGGCAGAACCATGGTTCTAGCACACTAGCCGTTTTTACCTCTCCGTTTATCTCCCTAGCAGGTGGATGGGGCCAGTTGGCCTGACATGGAACATGATTTCGTTTGGAGGGGCACTGGAACACCGTTCTGCCTGTGAGATGTGCCTCAAGTGAGCCCCAGGGGATTTTGCGCCCTTCTGTCCCCTCTATGCAGACCTCCCCCGTGGCTAGTGCACTTGGGCAGGCTCTACTCCCAGACCACTGGGTGTGGGGGGGAGGGTCAACTCAGACGAGAAAGAGCAGGAAGGCTTGTTTGGCTGGAAGTTCAGCTGGCTGTTCAACTCAGCTTTTCCCAGCAGTAGAGCTCATTAAAGAGGGGTGAGATTAGTTCACCCCAACAGTTAGCCTGAGTGGAGTCTCCCGATAAAGTCCAAGTTCTGATTTCCAAAATCCTCTATGGTGAGAGAAATGTAAGTGTGAATCTCTGCCCTTCATCAACTCTGTGATTTGCAGCAAACGAACTTCTCCAAACCCCAGTAAAGATAGCAGTTACGTTGTTACTATCGACCACCTCACCAGTGTTAGTTCTGGCTTTGCGGACACCCAAGCAAATGAACACCCGTTCTAATGAGAGCGTTGCCCTTCCATCACTGTTCAGCCTCCCGCTCTGGTGACCTGCTGGAGTCCTCATGCAAACCTCCAGGAATTATGCTGAACCGCCAATTTAAGGCCTAGACTAAAGGCTAGAGTTGCTGGATGGCCTCAGGAAGGCCACAAGGGGAAGGAGTGAGAAAAAGGAAGAATTAAAACAAACCCAGAAAAAAACAGGCTTTCCTGTGGACACGTACTGCTTCTCCCCCCTATTTTCACAAACAGAATCACAGAGGTTCTTCAAGTATTCATCACCGGAGTCCCCATAGCTACAAGGTTGCATGGGGAAATGGAAGTCGTGACAACACAAAAATATTTGCTTGTGAACACGAACCCTCTCCCCTCTCCCGCCCAGCTACCCAATGAAGTCCCTTCCCGATCCGACTCCCGAGGACTGGGGGATAGTATACACATCAGACAGGATGGTGCCTGCGACGCAAATCCATTTCAAAGTCAAGTTTCAAATCTTATAAGAGATGGAAGATTTCATGGTGTTAAGGAGAATGGAGTTGGAGAATTGCTCAAATCCTAGCAAACTGTCAAAAATAGGGGCATGGTGGAGGCCTGGCAGGTAGCCACGAGAAAACCAAACATTGACAGAGACAGTGACCCCAGGGCCACTTCAAAGAGAAAAGTGTGTGTATCAAACAACCAGGAGAAGCCTTTGGGGAAATTCATAAAGCTCCTGCATACTTTCGTAAAAATGTCTCTTCATGTGATTGGCTATAAAAGTAAAATATGGGGCAAAGGATTTAGTGCTATTGTATAAATATTTTGAATTTTTTTCTTAAAAAATAATTCATTTTTTGTTCAGTAAGACTTAATGCATATTTGTAATTATAACGTAAGTTGTGTTAGATATAAGATTTTTAAAAGCTTCATTTAATAATTTTGTGTTTTATTTTTCAAGTTCAAAGGTTTTTTCCCCTCCTACTTACTATAAAGTTGTCTCTCTCACGTAGTTTCCTACGGGGTGGCTGTCTCCAAATCCTGAAGACCTTCTGCTCCTCAGCCCCTAGTATAGATCCATTAACTGCATCCGGGGAGCTTCAGCAGGGTCGGGACGAAAGGAGGCACTTAAATGACTTCTGCATGACTCAGTCACCAAAGGGAGCCCCCAGAAGGAAGAAAGCCTCTGCCCCCAAGACACATTCCCGCTTCTAACCTTAGGGACAGAGGAAGCCATTCTTCTTTTTCAGTGGCCAGTTTGTCCCTACTGTCAACCACCAACATGCAGATTTATCAAAACCCCACCTCAGAGGTTCCCACTATAGGAGTAGGAATTTTTTAAGTGAGGAGAAAAAGGTTTATGTACTCTCTGTGATTTGTATTGCTATTATTTGTGTTTTCTCTGCGTGGAAGCCAGTCTTCTGTCCCGTTCGGTGAAACACCAGGCACTGTCTTCCCTACTGGAGGCCCCCCGCCTGGCCTCCTTGCTCCCTCAGCCCTGCGCCCCGGCCCGGTCTGAGCCCTGAGGGCCTTTGGAGGCAGGAGGAGGGTTCCAGCCCCAAAGGAGTGACAGAACAAGAGAGGCTCTGCTTCTCAGTGAGGCCTGCTTCACTGTGGAATGTTCTCTGGGGGTCTTCTGGGCCTTCTCTGGGTGGTGGAGGGTGGGAAGAGGTCATCTGTGGACCCCACCTCCTTAATCAGGCCCTCAGAGGTTTGAGATTCCATAAGGAAACTTTGAAAGGGGGTTGTCCACGTGCTGCGCGTCCCCCGCTGCGTGGAGAGCGGGGTGGTGGGGAGTGGAGAGAGGCGGCCCCTGACCCAGGGCTTCTGTCCGTGTCCAGTCTCCCAGGGCTGTGCCAGCCTGTTCCACCCTTGGTCATGCACCCTAACGACCTCCATGCCCCCTTCGAAGAGGGTCTGCGGGCAATTCTGCTGCCGCCCCACACCCGCTCCTGGACTAAGGAAACTGGGGGGCTGTGCCAGGCCTCTCCACCTGGGCCCACTGGTGCCTGCACGTCCCTGCCAGCTGGCTCTTGCAGCGCAGAAGGAAGGGCACAGGGGACCTTTCTTCTTCAATTCCGTGCAGAGTAGGGCCTTAGCAGGGACCCCCCCCCTCCCCAGGGTCTTCTCTTGACCTTCTGCTTTCACTTTCTCCGAGCCAGCGCGGGGCCTTGACCTCCTCCCAGGAAAAGCTCTGCCACATCCTTTGTCTTCACTCTGGAGCCTCAACACCTAAACATGTGGGTGTCGGGTGCCCTATTTCCAGCGGGACAACCTCCCTCTGAGACAGAAATGGTCATGGTCCGCTGCCACATGTGGGGGAGTCACTGTGCACAGAGACTCTCAGGAATGTAGCCACAAATTGTCCCCACACCGGGACCCATAGCGCCGGTCGCGCAGAGACAGAAAGCATGGGCCGGGGAAAAGCGCAGCCTGGGCTCGGTGCATATGCAATTCTAGGCTTCAGAGCTGAGACTATTTCATTCTGTTGCAAGTTTAAACATGTAGGTATATCTCCTTGGCCCCACTCAAAAGGTAGATGTTTTCTCCCTTCTGTAAGTGCAGACACTTGGCAGTTTGAGCTTTCTCTGAGCGTTCATCTGGAAAGGAATCTCAGCTTGTTGTGAGTAGTTAACTTTATTCAACATATAAAGCTCTTAAAACCCATGCACTTAAATGCTTGTGGTTGTGTGGGATATTATCAGTGTCAGGGATGGGCAAAGTTGAAGGCATTTTGGGTCAGTCTACTTTCTTTAAATCTTCTCCAAACATTTTAGGTTTGGCAAAACCTGAATTGCTTTTTGCCAAACCCCTGTGCCTGTAATTTGTAAACCCCTGTGTATTTTCAGGGAAATGTAGTCCATATGTTTCTGATTGATTTACACTTAACTCATCTAAACGTTGTTTTGCTAGTGTTATTTGATGTCCAAAGGGCCTCAGAGGCTGTTTACGTCTGTCTAAGCTGCTCTTTCCCCCCCAAGACTCGGGAAGATCTGGTTTGCCAAGAGTAGACTAAGTTGAACACTGCACTCCCCCTTCTTGCCCCCACTTCCCACGTTTGGATCAGACTTGGGTTGAGTCTGAACTAAAGCACTGAGGAAGTTGCGTGGGGCTTTGAAGTTGACCAAACGCTCTAGACCGCCACACTTCACTAAGAGGAATTAGCCCAAAGCCTCCCCACTGGGGACTGTGACCAATAACACTCACACAGAGACCGGCCCCCAGGCCAGGCCAACTTCCCAGCCTGGACTGGTCCCTAATGGCACTGGCACTCAGCTGCCACCAGCCAACAACCCTACCTCGACAGACCCTTCTATTAGGACGTGTTCAATCCAGGCTTATGTAGAGGAGTAGCAAGGACTTAGAATAAAAGCAATCAGCCCTCTTGCTAGGGCTGTGATAATGATCTTGTAGAGCAAGACTGTGGTTTTAGAACAAAACAAACAAAAGAAATCCTCCGCTAGGGCCCCACATCACTGAACCTTAATTTTAGATAGTCTGTATTTGCCTTGCAAATGAGTCCAAAAATTACCAACCCACAAACATTTAAAGCAATCCTACCCACTGCCAGAAGGAGTACGCCGGGCAGAAGGAATGAGCCCGGCCCCCTTCTGCTCTGCACAGTGGAAGTGGGATAAGGGTGTTGTTGGAACCTAGATGGTGCCCCGCAATTCTGGAAACGTGATAGCTAGAAAAGGAGATGTGCTCATTGCAACTTTATGATTCATCCTTGAGAGAAATGGTGCTTTATTTTGGAGGAACCACGTAAATGGGCACTCGGTCATGTTCAGGTAAAGTCTACTTGGAATGGAGATACGTGAGACAAAGAGGAGCTAGGTGGCTTGTAAAATAAGGTGATGGGTTGTCTTCTCTGTATGCAGAGCTGTGTTGACTTGGAGACCAGCCTGAGATGTTTCTATCTCTTCTTGGACCCTGCAAGGAACGGATGACCTAGGTTCTAGCTAAGGTTCGCAGAGCACTTAATTGGGGGAAAGTAGGCTGGCCCCTGAAACAGGGGGCAGGCTAGAGGTTAAGAACAAAGATAGCTCGGTCTCCCCGTCTCTGGGCTTTAAGCTTTTTGTCTCTATGTTGTAATTCCCTTCTGCTATCTTTAAGCTTTCAGAAAATCTTGATATCATAGGTTGGCCTTGATTATGTTGTGCGGCAGTAGGAGCTATGGGGGAGACAGAGGGGACTGAGAGAGAGTGGAGCAATGTGACACGTGACAAATAGGCTTGACCTGGGCAACATGGACACATTCCTTGGGGATTCTCAAAAACACCTGGGCTGAGATGGACACACGGAAGACCGGCTTTCCTGAAGGCTCTGGGTGTGAGAGCTGAGTCAGGGAAGAGGTTTTAGCCTCGAGGGCTGGAGGACTTACGGACATCAGTGTCCTATCAGTGTGGACTCTGGTGGGTGGTCAGGTCCGCACTGGGTACTGGAGGTGCCGTCACCCCCACACCCAGGCCTGCGCACGCTGCTGTCCCACGGCCACACGAGCAGACCCCCCCCAGCCCCCGCCTCCCTGAGCCATCGGTGTGCTTAGCTGGACTGCACGCTATCCCCCGTGCCCCACCTTATATATAGTTCCACTGCATTTTAGCGTCAGGTCATCCAGCTGCGCTGAGGGCTGAGAAACGCGTGCACTGTAAGCATGCTGTGAGGCCCCAACTTACAACTTGGCAAAGTCTCCAGGGGGTGCTCTAAGGAGAAACCCATCCCTGCTGCTCAGCGGCGGCGTGGCTTTGGGCCAGTCGCTTCACTTCTCTGAGATGCCGCCTCCTCCTTTGTAAGCCAGGGATGATAATCCCCTTCTTTCTGGACCGGTGTCAGATTAAGGGGGTAACCACACACTTAACAACATGTTGTTAGTACAGCAACCCTTATGGAGAACCACTGATGATCATACGCTATCACCCAAATCCACGGCCCGTGCCCAGTTCTTCTGCGCCAACTTCCTCTCTTGCCCTAATTTGTTACATCTCAGAGAGTTAGGGCCGATCCTTGAAAGGTCATCTGGACCACCGGTTCTCAAACCTGGCTGCACCTGAGTCACCTGCAGAGTGTTATGGGACACTTAAAGTGGATGCTGAAGAATCTGTATTTCTAAGTTACTTTCCTGGTGGTTTGGCTTGGTCCGCAGACAGGGGATTGAGTTACCCCTTGCCTAGATCCTTTCTCTGCCACTAGGCAAGAATTCCTTTCTGCTATTCCAGGCAGGTGGAAACCTGCCCCGTGCTGGGGTTTAACAAGCAGAGCTCTATACCCCGCCCCCACCCGCGGGGTGAGATCTTCCAGGGTCTGATACCCTTTCATGGCGCCATTTTTCCCGTTGCATTCTCTGCTTATTCCTCCAAAGATCTTAAATAGCTTGTGGTTACCATCCAGCCATTGTCTTTGTCTCCCAATCTGGTTACTCTCCCTGTCCCCTCCTTTGGGAGGTGGGTTCAGACATTTGTCTCTCTCCTTGTTATTTTCTGAGGCTAGAGTTTTGCTAGACCCTTAGCTCCAGCTCTTCGTTCCTTCCCCACACTTTCTCCCGTCTGGAGTTTGGGTTTATTTTTCTTCCTGCCTAACTACTTCTAATATACTAAGTCAATAAACAGATTCTCTGTGGTTACATATGGCAAACAGCTGAAATTTACAGTTGAGAGTAAAATTTCCTCATTTGGGAAAAAAAAAATCATTTCACAGATTTAGAAAGTGGTCATTCTGATCTCCAGGGCAAATAAAAGTGTTTTATAACCTTCCACAAAAGCTTATGCCTTGATTAAATTTTATTATGAATTATTAATTAAACCAAGAAAACACAGAGGCCTAAACCTTTGCTTAAATTTGCTCCAGATTGAGACACAAACCAAAGGCGACAAGAAACCCTGAAGGGGAGGTTTAATGATGAGCAACACATATAAAACTATCTGCACACTTTCATCTGCCAAAGGCTCCAAACCAGCCATGCAAATGAGCCCCGGTGCCCAGGCCGGAAGAGAGGCCAGCAATGAAACTGCAAGAAATGGGACCTCTTCAGCCTCTCTCTCCTGGGTCCTGTGGCTTGGGTTTCATGGGGCATTGTGACTTTGGAGACACATCAGCTAGATACTTCATGAGCGGCTGTGGTTAGGAAGCAGGCTAGGAAAGCAGCCTGATGTCTCGGAAGCTGAACCAGAGGTCGGGAGAAGTGGGCCACTATGGTCATGACTGATTGACTTACTCAACCTGGGCCACGCAGGACAGTTGTGCAGGTTGCTGGAGGCTGGGGCGAGTGAGTACAGAAACCCAGCTCATGTACTCCTGGCTAAGCCTTGCTGCTTGCTGTAGGCCTGCATCCACTAGGAGGAGAGAGCATCTTCTCCCGACTTGAACAAGAGAGTCATATACTGGTCAAGTCTTGCTTGGAGGCCGATCGTGTATGTATGGGGTGTGTAGGAAGAATGGGCCTGCATGCTTCCAGAAGGAACATCTTTTTCTTAGAATACAGAGGGGTTGTTAGGGCAAGTGGTAGCCTAGAATTCAATTTCATATGTAAATATGAAAAGACCCTGCCTTCAAAGAGCTCCCAGTAACTTGGGGAAGCAGACAAATTAGCAGAGAATTACACCACAGTGGTGACAATGAGATGCAAGCTGTCTGTGCATCCGGGTGCGCACCCAGATGGACTCGGACAGGAGAGAAGCAGGGACGCTTTCTTGAGGATGATGGCGACATGAGTCATGAGGAGTGGAAAGGGGTTGGGAATGAGGTGTGGGGAGTGGGAAGGTTCTGACAGCCAAGGGGACTGCATGATCAAGTAATGGAGGATGAGAGATGCTACCTGGCTAGAAGAAAGATGGTGCTCTTAGAGAAGACTTGGAGTCCCTGTGGGGGCTCCCCGCCATGTCTTGTTGTAGTTCAAGCCTTTGTCAAATATGTGCATTTATTTAGACATAAAAGAAGAGGTGATGACCATTCCCTGTCCGCACTGGCCAAGATCGTAGGGCTTAAGCCCTCACCAACTTACCAACACAGTGCTTGGCACTTGACGTGTTCCAAGGCTAGTTTCTTCTCCTTCCCCACTTCTCCTGCCCATTCATTCTCAATATAAAAGACATTTACCTGTGCATCTTTTACAACATCCAAAAAAGAAATAACAAAAATATGAAGGGAAGGGTAGGGACTTGGCCCTTTGGCCATGGGCAGCACCCAGGACTTTTTGTCCCCACTTCTGAGTTGGTTCTAAGAGCACACTGCAGTTGTGCTTCAGCAGGAAGCTGGTTTCCCTGGAGTGATCACTAGAGAAGAGGAAAGGGGAGCTCTTCAACTGCCCAGTAAGCAAAGTTTCCACTATCTGATTATCTTTAGGGGTTCACCACCTCTCTGTGTGGACATCCAGGCTCCCAGTCCTGCCTAGACAAGATTCTGCATGGAGACAGTGTGGCTCTCATTTGTATTGAATTCAGTGCTCATGGAAAGTGCTCATGGAAAGCTGACAACACTGCTTCCTAGCATGACATCACATAAATAAATTTGAAGATACTGCTTAATAAGAACCCTGTAAAGATAAGAGAAATGGTGGAAGAATTGAAGGACGCTGTTTCTTCCCTAATATCTGCCGTGAACCATTGCTCAGAGGGAAGGTGGAGAACAGAGGCACCCAGGGACAGCACTCCAGCCTGGGGGTCAGAAGATGGCCTTCTTTATAGGGCAGATCTGACCTTTCTCCCCTTGCTTTGGTCCGAGGCTGGCAGAGAGGGAAGTGGCTGTGGGGCCGTCTGATGAGCGGGAGGGAATGGTTAGCCTTTGGTGGCATCTAGTTTTGTCATCTATTCTACTGAAGAAATCCATCAGAACATGGCCTCCACTCAATTAACCAGCACCTAGTAAAGGCTTCTGGTGGGGCCGGCAGAGTGGGGGCAGCTCTGAAAGAAGTAGACCATTCTGTCTTTACAAAGGACTTACCGCAACCTTCTGGGACTTCTCTTTCCAGAAAAAGGCAGTATTCTTTCCCTGCCCTCTTCTACGGCCAAAAGGAAAATAAAGTGCAATATTCTTAGTTAATTTTGAGTTTCTTGAGGGACAAAAGTTTCTTGGAAAAACAATGCTTTATTCCTTTCTTTAAAAAATTTTTTCCTGAAATACAGCTCAATGATGAGTCCCCCAAAGGCCCCTGAAGAGATGGTGTCAGGCCGGGGCTTTAGGGCAGTTGAAGAAGACTTTTGGTTGCTGCCCTGCTGAGCCTATTGCTCTCCTAATGGAGCTCCTTCTCCGGGGCTGGAGTGTGTAGGACAATAGGGGGCTTTAGTTCTTGATAATGAATGGAAAATAAAAGCTGTGCCCGCACCCCAGGTGAAGTGCTCCGAGGTCTTTCCAGGAGGGCTGCTTTCTGAGGTGATGCTCTTCCAGTCTGCTCGGCCACCCGGTCGAGCCACCCGCTAACAGACAGAAGGAGTCTGAGGATGGAGGGAAGTGACCAGGCAATGGGAGAAGTATGCCCCGGGGAATGAGAGGAGCTTAGGCTGGGAAGGGGATGCAGGAAGAATGCAAGTCAAGGAGATGGTACTTCAGTGAAACCAGTGGCCTCATTGAAACCCCAAAGGGTACCTGCTTATTTGATTCAGGTCGATGAAATGGCTCAGTGGGGTCTCAGAGATTACTTAGCTTCAACCCCTGAGTTTAGAGTTGAGGAAACTGAGGTCCAGGGGAGTTTTAACTAGCCTTTGGTCACACGGTGAGTGTGTGGCTCAGCAGGGTCCCAAGATCTGAGTTGTAGTTCCTGGTCTTCTCTCTGCTGGTGACAGTTGGGGTTCCTTTAGCTTGCCCCTCTGAAATAGAGGAAGAGCCTTGAGAAAACCATTGACCTTGGGGTGAGGTGACCCTGGCTTTGGGGTCTAATTGCCCAGTTCTCACTTTGACAACATACTTCCCCAGGCTTTCCAGACGAGGGCAGAGACCACCCCCTCGCTCTCAGGTTGGTGACCTGTAAGGATTAGCAGGAAGAGAAGGCTCAAGGCTGATCTGGAGCCCTTTGGTATGCCTCCCCCCTCCTTCTTTTGGAGATGGCAGTTACTGGGCAACATGACCCTTGAGGAGGAGATAAACTGCTTCAGATAGGAAGGGTTTATCTTTGAGGGTATTGCCAATGTGCCTGACTCCTTAATCTAGTTCTGTCCAGATCTGAACTGGTAGCTAGATAAACTGCTGGCTGCCTGATTTCTTGTATTTATCAAGGCTAAACAATTATCAGAAGGCAATTATCCCCTGGGAGGCCAGTGGCTCAAGAGATAAGCAGCACCCTGCAGGTCTGGTTTCTGCCCCGGATCCATAAGTTGTCACCCAATGCCCTGTGTGGATTTTCCCCTCTTTCCCACAGCCCTATATTTTGAAGGAGGCTTGATGTTCCAGCACGTCTGTTTTGGTGTTTTCTTGCCCATAGAGGAAAATCAAATCCAGTAGTTCTTATAGGTGGATAAATCTTTTTAAAAGGCCCTTTTATTATCACTGTGGGGTCTGTGAGCACTAGACGTGGGTTTTCAGGGACAATGAGACCTTACATCAGAGTGTGCTATACCTGGAAGGGACCAAGTGACTACTTGGCACAGCCCCTTCAGACTGTAGGTGAGGAAGCCAGAACACAGAGGAATTTATGTGTTGTGAAAGGAGCGTGCTCTTTAGAGTTACGCGGAGGTGGGTCTGAAGCTTGCCTTCGGCACTGGCCAGCCGTCTGACCTTGGGTAACCTCCCGGAGCCCCTCTTTCCTCATCTATCATGTGGAAATAATAATCCGAACCTCACGGCATTGCTGTGAGAGGTAAAATCTGTTTGCCCCTGGTCAAGGTCACACATATAATTGGGGGGCAGAGCCAATGTCAGAGCCCTAGTATCCTGGCTCCCAGACCTCTATTCTTTCCATTACACGGTGGAATCTTCTTCTCTGGAGGTCTGCAATTTACCATTAAATAAAAAGTGAAGCTTCTTCTTTGTCCCACCCAAAATTCTAACTCAGTGTTTCTCAGAAGGCTCCTCCAGATGGTCTGAGGCTCAGTTCTGCTTAGGACTCATGTTTATACGATGACACCATCTATATTTTTTCTGGATGAATTAATAATCGACTTGCCATTGTATTTAGGAAAAACCAGACATCACCTCATGGACGTCTCATTGGAAGGGAGTGTCATTTATTCCACTTATTCTGGCAGATTTTCTATTTAGGTTTGGTGGCAGCAGAAACAGAGGTCTTGGGAGGCTTTTTGTGCAGCGGAAGGGTGTTTACTGGTCCACGGGATGACAGGCCCGGTCCAAGGTCGGGCGGGGGTGGGGGGGGTGCCTCAGTCTGAGGTCCTTGCCGCTCCCGCCAGAACGTTGTCTGCGCTTCGGACACTAGGTGGTGCCAGAGGAACATCCTCGCGGCCCGAGGCGCGGTCGCAGGCGGGGAGGATTCGCTGGGAGCCGCGGAATTCTCGGGCTTTCCACGCAGGGCTAGGGTTCCGGCTGGCCACCTCTCGCCGCCCTGTCCGCCCACCAAAAGCACGGCTTCTCTCCGGGGAAAGCCCTGGTGGTGTCCTGCCTGGCGATTTGGTTTTAGGATTCACCAATTCAGCATTTTAAACCCCAAAGGACTAGGCGTTTGTTCCTCATCGGTCGTCCCCGCCCCCTGTGTCAGTAAGGATTCATTTGCTTTGAGTGGCACCGTTACAAGGGTTTGGGGTGCTAAATATATCTCCCCCTTTTTTTTTTTCTCTTTTGAAAGGCTGCAGACGTGATACACTTACGCTTGCCTGATGGGCGACTCGGGGCCGGCCTAGAGCGGTGGCCGTGGGGGCCGTGGGCGCCGTGGGCGCCGTGGGCGCCGTGGGGGCCGTGGGGCGTTTAGGTGCCCGGCTCAGGTGTCACGACGCTCTTCGGCCAGGCGCGGACCCCACGGGCGGCTCCCCCGGCCCCGCGGCGCCAGCGCCCCCTGGAGGCGGGCCGGGGAGCGGGGCAGGGCGCGCAGCCCGCAGCCCAGGGGTCGCCGCCCCTTTTCGGTTCCCCTCAGGATCCCGCAGAGATTCCCAGCTGCCTCTCAAATCGCAATAAAGTTTCCCTACTTCAAAGTCAGCTGCTGTTCTCTCACGTCTGCATCACCATTTACACCTGGCCCATTTCCTCTGCCCCATCCAGACAAATGGCTTCTCTCGGCCCCACTGGGTTGTCCCCCTCGCTCCACCAGTTCTCGCGCCGCTCCTTTCTCCCAGGTCTCTCGGTTGGTCTGGACGCTCAGGCCCTGGTTTAGGCCTGATCCGGGGTCCCTCCCCACACCAAGGCTTCCCGCCACGCCCCCCCCCCCCCCCCCCCATTCTGGAGAGTCAAGAATGAAGGCAGGTTTGGTTCCTTTCCTTCCTTAGTGCCGTGCGCACACTTCAGGTTCTCTTCCTTTCCTGTTTACCAGGGCAGTCAGATCTGCAAATGGTCTGTGAATAAAGACAGTTTTCTTTTCCTGCCCCAGAAGTTGCCTTTTGACTAGGAAGTATCCTGTCCTGGGAATGCAGGCCTGGGAAGTTCAACTACGTTAGCCTCAGCTGTGGGGACAAAGAGACACTAGGCAGAGTGGCAAGAGTCCCGGCAAGAAGGGAGAGGGAGAGGGAGGGCCGGGAACGGTTACAAGAACTAGGGGCCCCATGACTGCAGGCCTGTGGTGTCTGAATCCTGCCTCTGATGTCTCTGAGCTCTGGGTCACTTTACTTCTTGAGCCTCAGTCCCCTGTTCTGTAAAATGGGAATACTACTATCTACCTCATAGGGTTGTGGTGAAGATTATTAACTATTATGTTTATGAAGTGCCCTCTTGGCAAATAACAAAGGCCAATATATGATAGCTGTGTGATGATTCAGTCTAAGCCCCAATCTTTCACCATGCTGATTATACAGACATCTGAAAGTACCAGCTTTTCTCACTGTGTTTGGGATTAGGAGAAAGGTTCCCTGAGATACTAGTGTTTTCCTTCATTTTTTTAAAGATTTTATTTATTTATCTGAGAGAGAGCACAAGCGGGGGACGGGAGGGGCAGAGGGAGAGGGACAAGCAGACTCCCTGCTGAGCAGGGAGCCCAAGGCTGGGCTTGGTCCCAGGACCCTGAGATCATGACCTGAACTGAAAGCAGACGCTTAACCCGGCGCCCCTGTTTTCCCTCATTTTATGGGTTACAATGTCCTCTCCTCTCCTTAGTAGAAAGGAAGAGAGGGTAAATGGCTTATTTTCTTCTCCCAGGACTCTTGAGGAGAGAGATTCATGATATAGTCATGCCACTGGGGATAAACAGTGTAACGTGGGGGGGTGGTCAGCTTCTTCCCCTACTCAAGGGGGATTTCACACAGGCCTCTTCACTTCGAGAAATATTGCTGTACCGTCTTGTTGGAATGGACCTCTGCTTGGCAGCATGTCCATCTCTTTAGTTTTGATGGAAGTCAGTAGGTTTGTAAAAATTTCTTAACATGAGACTGTGTAAACCATCCCTTTAACTAAAAACCAAGCCAGACATTCCTTTGCCTCTAAATACTTCTTGCTACCAAAAATATAAAGAAAAGTCTTCTCTCCATGCCTGGTTTTGTTGTGTGGAGATCATCATGTGCTGTTAAAGAATGACTACCCTTATTTTTCTTTCTTCCAATTTTATTGAGATAATTATAATTGACACACAACATTGTATTAGTTTAAGGCATGTACTACCCTCCTTTTAAGAGTTTGAAATATTAACACTGTTAACACCTCACATTTGAATAATGCTATGTTTTTATTTTATTGATATTAGGAGGTTGACAAGCACATATCTTTCACTCTGTAGATGAAACTGGGACACTTTTTTTAAAGATTTTTTATTTATTTATTGAGAGAGAGCGAGCAAGCATGAATAGCAGGGAGGAGCACAGAAAGAGGGAGAAGCGGGCTTCCCGCTGAGCAGTGAGCCCGAGCGGGGCTCGATCCCAGGACCCCGAGATCATGACCTGAGCCCAAGGCAGACGATCAACCGACTGAGCCACCCAGGCACCCCTGAAACTGGAACATTTCTGATCATCCATTTATCTCATTTCCAGCCCTGGTCCGTGTGCCCATAGGTGCTCCAGGGATCTCTGAAGGTCCCACCAGCCTCTGTGGTCGGTCACCTGTCCTTCCATGGGCAGAGCAAATTGCCTTGGATTCCTGCTGTGGTCCTATCTGAAAGGAGGCGAATCCTTCTTCCAGCTCGGGACCATCAGTGCATGGCAGCTCTGAGGACTGTTTGAGATGGTGAACAGGGAAGACCTAGACTCGCTGCTCTTGCCTCACTGCCCCGACCCCGTGGTCCTGGGCCCTCGGCGGAGAACTGAGCTCGTTCGTTCGTAAATACTATGAATCGGCTGATACAGCTCGCCGTCCTCTAGTACGAATGACTCAGTTTATTAATGCTCTGCAAAAGATGGTTCCTTCACTTGCCAGGAGCCTTAAGCAGTATTTCATTAAAACTGGCTTAATTATTTTTAAAAGACAGCCCAATTAAAAGCTATACATACTTTCTATGTGTGTGTTTATATATAGAGCTGTATATATAATATATATTCCTAACTGTGTATATGTGTTTTATATACATATATATATACTTAGCAATTTAATTATATGGTATAAATTGTTGGAAAAATACCCAGGAGCTGGCCCCCTTTCTGTTGCTAGATTCAGACTAGAGGCCACCCTGTGAGGGGGTGGTGTTGGTGGCTTCTCAATGACTCCACGATGGAAGTCCCAGCCGCACGGAGCCCTGGCCCAGTATCAGGGCCCAGCCGCTTTGGAAGAGGCAGGTTCTGACCTCTGGTCTCCTCTTGGGATGCCTCTTTCCTGTCCCAACAGTGTCAAGGAGCTCGAGCTGGGGAAGGTTGGGGGAAGGTGTCCTCGCCCAAAGAGACGTGGACTTCGGGCTTTTGTTTCTGGAGCTGGCTGTCGAGCTTTCCTAATGAGCAAATATGTTCTCTTTAAGGAAACAAACAAACAAAGCAAAACCACTAATTCATCTGGATTTTATTCATTTGTTTTAAATACAAACAAACAAAAGGAGAAGGGAGAAGTGGTTATTTCTGCACCAACTATTTCACACGCAAGTTACTCCATCGCTCGGGGTGTTTGGATGGTGCTTGTCACCATAGGACCCACAGGGCTAGTTCCAACCGTTATTCGTTATTCGGTAAGGCTCTTTTTTCTTTCCAAAATTCCCAGCGTTCCTTTAAGGCCCATTTAGCTGCGGGTTTTGTTTATTCTCCCGGCAATCAGCATTTAAAACAAGACAAACAAGCATTTTTCCTGGTCTGGGAATCCCCCCTGGGCAGCCTCCACCTGCGCACCTGAAGCCAAAGTGTCCAATTGAATTTCTTTGTAACCCGTCTCCCCTTCAGAGACCTGCCCCCTCCGTATACACAACCTGGAAAGAGAGAACTTAAGCAGGGCAAATGTAATTTTAAGAATTGCTAATGATGCTAGAAATCTGCAATGCAATTAGCATCATTGGATTTGGCGCCCCTCTGCTCCTGCGAAGGCACGGAGCTCCGTGCCGGACCGCAGTGACAGCAGCGGCAAGCGCCTCCACGCGAGCCTGGGCGCCCCGGGTAGGCTGGCAGCCGCTGCAGCAACGTAGGAGCCTTTCGTTAGGCTTCCTCTCTTTCTCTCCCTCAGCAACCGACTTCTTTGTCTCTTTTCCCGGCTGCACGGGGTGCGGGCGTGGGGGTGGGGTGGGGTGGATTTTTTCCATTGGTTCTATCCTTAGCATTCAATCCTCCGGTGGAGTCACTCTATTTTCCAAGTGAGAGGGACCTCCACTTTGTGACCTCATTTTGCCCTCTTGGATTTTAGTGCTTCCGTTCACCAATGTTCCCCCTCTCCTGGAACCCCAAGAATTCTTGGTGTCTCAGCAATTGTGAAAGCCTCCCCCACCATTAACTACCATAAGACAGACGTTTCTTTCTCCCTCTTTCTCTTTTTTCTTCCCTAACTTCCATTTCCTTGCCACTCTCCATGGCTCAGAAGTAGTATGAAGAGTTAAAAATAGGGAGATGGAGGGAGCCAGAGGGAGAGAGAGAGAGTGAGAAAGCAAAAAAAGAGAAAATGAATTATTGGATTAAAAACAAACCTTTACTTTTTCATAGGAGAATTATTTTTGCTCTCTGAAAAAAAATAGCCTGGGCCAGGCACGGAAAACCATGTAAGCTGGCTAAGAGGTTGCAAGATCCAGAAGATGATCTTGATGTGTCTGCTCAATTTAGCAAAGGTTTCTACTCTGGGGATCCTCTTTCAGATACAGAGGCCCAAATCAGAAGCTTGTAGAGGGGAGCTATTCTTCCAAGATTCCAGATGTGTCTGTGAGACAACACGTTATGGGGCAAATTGATTTCACCCTTGGGAAACTGGAGATTTTTCAAAGTTATGTCTGCAAAGCCGGCTAATGCATTTCCCCATTAGTGCATTAAAGTGTGCCCTTATTAATTCAAACATAAAGGCAACAAAATAAGCTGTTAAATTTAAAATATAATACATATATAATGAGGAGAATGTGTGAAAGCCTTATTCAAATGAAAATACAGGAGTGTTTGAACTACCGAGGTATCTTTTGTATTGAATTATGAGCATATGTAATAGATTTAATTATTAATTTCCCCATTGTTCTATGCACACAGACAGGGTTCAAGGCACAGTCATTCTCTGGCTTTCATAGATCTAATTTGTATAATTATTGCCTGAATAAAGAATTGCTCCAATTCCTAGCTCTCTATCTTTTTTTTTTCCCCCTTCTAAATACTATTTCAATGCTGCATTCCAAAAGGGGGACACCTGCCACTTCTTCAAAGTCAGCCGATCATTTGGAATGATGGACGGCACTGCTGCCGATGACGTCCCCTTTCAAGTCTCTTTGTCTAAGTGAATTATCGTGCATCCTTTTAATTTTATTGAACAAATTACATTTGTCAAGGTCTATCTTTGTAAATAAATGATAACTAGAGACACATGGATGCGTATTTCTGCTGTTCAAGGGCTCTTGTTCCATTTCTGGAAGCCAGATGAACATGGAACAAAGGAGAAACTTTCCTCTAAAAGCAATTATCTTTCTGCATTCCCATCAGTATAATTATATTGCAGGGAATTTTAAGAAGCTGTAGAAGTAGAATTGAATGCTTAAAACTGTGTTTGCTGAATTGCTATGCAAAAGTTGAGCAGGCTGTATTGCATCACACTAAATAGTCTAACTCTCTCCTGGCCACATTTCTCCGAGTTTAGAGCATGCCTGCAGGATGGAGACAGGGCGGGAGGGGTGGGGCGGAGGAGGGCCACATTTAGGGGTTCCTGTGTTTCTTGAAAGGCATATTTAATGACATTCCTGAAGCCCGAGGCTGTTAGCAAGGTGACTAGGGATGTGTACAATAAAATGACCCATTTCCGGGCTGTTTGGAAAGCCGCTGGGTTGCATATTGCTCTCTGCCTGGAGCGGAAACTTACTAGCTTATTAACTAATCCATGAATGGTGGTGGAATAAGGAGGGGACCATTCATGAAATCATGGTGGCAGCAATTGGGGTGCTCCCAAAAGCACCTAGGCAGCTGGGTTAGGGAGATAATGAGTGTGGTTTGTGTGGCTACTGTGTTAATATTGCGTGTCAACAAGGATCATTGCTTTATCATCAGCTCCCCCCACTTTAGTGAACCATACTGCCTCATCACTGATGGCTGTTGGTAGTCTCATCCTTCCTCCTTCCCAGTTTTTACAAAGACTACCTGAGGGACATTTGGGGGCAGGGGGAGGGAAGCATCAGTGAGAAATGGCAATAGAAAATGCCAGAATCCTGGTTCATTTAGTACTGGCTGGTGGGTTTTGACTTACTAGACAGTTGACAGGATTACACTATGGTCTAGCGATCCTGAGGAAAAGAAACCCAGAAGCAAGATGACTTTATATCTTCAAAGAGAGATGGGCAAAGAGTGCATCAGAAGCCAGGAGGTATCAGTCCTGGTTCACAAGAGCCCATATGGAGCAGTGGAGGGAGCAAGGGCCCAGGGGTTGGAATTAGGGGCAGCCACTTGGCCTCCTGCAACTATCAAATGAGGACCAGATGATCAAATAGCTTATGTTAAGATTCTGGGTCCAGGATCATGATTCCTAGTATATGGGGCATTAATCTCCATAGGAAAGTGGTAAAGGGAGGATCCAACGTCTGGGGTTGAGTTGCTAGAGCTTTATGAATGTACTGAAGAGAAAAAAATGATTTATTCTCATAAGAAAATGAGTCCAGTGCTTTCTATCTCCAGTTTCTGTGGCTGAGGCTTGGTGATAAGCAAGGGCTGAAACCCAAGGAGTCATTGAAGTTTGCCAGGTGAGAAAGAGGTAGGTCTATAAAATAGGTTTAAAATGGGCATCTTTGTTATTGAAAAGACTCATCTCTCTGGAGAAAGCGGCTGCTGTGACTTGTTTGATTCCGATCATCTCACTCAGTAGGCAGTGAAGGGAATGAGCAGAGAGGGCCAGCATGTCCAGCTTAGTACTGAATTTAGTTCCCCCCCAAAGTGGCAGCACTATGCCTGGTGCTAGGAATAGAAATTCACATAAGACATGATCTCTGTTATCAGGACCAGGTTGTTATGAGTCGGGTGGAGAGGCCAGGTAGGAACTTCAGGGATTATAGGACAGAGTGATAAGGGTCATGACGAGGTTCTCCTGGGAGTGGGGGTTGGTGTGGGAGCACAGTAAGGAGCAGCTGACTCAGCCTGGGGGTCAGTCAGGGAAGGCCATGGGAAGAAGTGAGGCTGAAGTGGACATAGATAAAAGTGGGGGTAGGGGAATAGTAACAGGCAAGAATATGTGAGAACCAACGACAAGCACATTCTGGAAGCTACTAATATTTCAAGATGGCCAAGGAGAAGGGTAAGCGTGGACGAGTGGAAAGGAATGAGGAAGTCACCATGTGCCAGACGAGGAGGGGTCTGGGGGCCTAGCCAGGAAGCTTGAACTTTATGGCCCACGTTATGAATACGTAATGAAGGAGTCTCACAGGTGAGTGACATATTCAGGGGCAAGCTCTAGAAGGGTCATACTGGGAGCCAGGATCAGCTACTGGGGCCCAGTACAAAATAAAAAGTAGGGCCCCCTATTTAAAAACAAGAAAAAATTACTTAGTGCTACTAAAATAAAGAGCTTCCCCCCCCCGCTTTATTCTGTAGTCTCTCAACTTGTCATGGTGTTTTTAAAATTTGCTGTTTAATGTTACCTCTGTCAGGCGCAGGGATACCTATGGGGCTAGTAGGGACACTCACAGAATCCTGGGGTCCTACCCCAAGACTTGGGACATGTGTGGCCCACTCACTGCTGCTCTGCACTCTCAGTATCTGCTGGACTAATGGGCTGTGCCCCAGCTCCAGCTGGAGCCAGGCATCTCCCCTTCCCAGGGGCCTGATGCCCCCACCCTTGGCAGGCAGATGCCCCCACAAGGGTATTACAATGTCTGTGTCAGGATGCACTAGGTGTCTGGGTCTGGGGTGGTTGCAAGGCTTACCTGCACAAAGTCAACTGCCAAATGCATGGTGACACTGTCAGCCTAGGGTGGAGAGAGCCATCACCATGCCCATCCCCCCAGACATTGTGAGGGATGCTCATCCAACCTTGACCCTCCCACACCTGTGCCCAGGCCCCTGCTGCTGATGGAGTTGGCAGTGGTCACTGGAAGGGGTTGGGGAGCAGGGAGGCTGGGCAGGGCCTACGGTGCCAGGACACAGGTGAGTGAATGGCTGAGAAGCTGTCCCAGGGGGAGGAAGATGTGGCACACATGAGCCAAGACCCTAAGTCCCTAGCACGTAGTTCATTGTCCCATGGCCTTTACTTCCCAAGCACTAAATTATTAAGAATTTCAAGATGGCAACCACAGTGCATTAAACCTCAAGGAGGGGGTCCTTCTGAGTAGGGGGCCCCATGCAGTTGCACTGGTCACTTATCCACAAAGCTTATTGGCAGCAGGAACCTGTGGAGGAGTCAGGCTCAAGGCAGGGAATCCAGTAGGAAGGGACAGGAGCTATCTGGGTGATGAATCATGTAGCTAAGGCAGTGGTGTGGGAATGGGGAGGAAGGGGAGACAGCAGATAACTGGAGCAGGGGAGTAAGTGGGCCAGTGGTATATAAGGGAACTTCCGAAGTGCTAGTGTGGGCAACTGCTACTTTATGAAATACCTTCACAGGAATTTTATCATTCATTGTACAAAATAGCTCTGTGGAATATATATTTTTGTTCTTCCTTTTTATGGTGAGGAAATGGCTCAGAGAAGTGAGGTAATTTATTCAAGTTCATCCAGTCAGAAGACTTGGGACTCAACCCAAGGTGTTTGATTTCAATTGCCTACCTATGCACTATGACATTTGGCCCCTCTGCTGCTCTTGATGACTGTGGTCTGGTTCATTCATTCATTCATTCATTCATTGCTTCATCGAGCAGATACCTGTTACATGATCACAATGTGCCAAGTGCTCACATAGGTGCTGGAGACACATCTATAAGCAAGCCAGACAAGACCTCCGCTCTCGTGGAGTGCACATCCTAGTGAGCCCAGGTGCCACATTTAATCAGAGATTTCCATAGGGCTTTAAGGCCCGGTAGAAGCCATTATTTATTCTTCTCTTTTGTTTCTTGTCCCTGTTTGTAATGAATTAGAGTTTGATTAGCTGCAACAGAGCAATCATGACTACGGGGAGAGGAATAAAGTGTCCTTTCGACCACCCCTATCCAAAAGCTGTGTGTAATTAGAAAAATCAAACCCTAGTTCTCATCATCTCTACCTGGGCTGGCAGAGGTCTGTTTATTCTGTAGATAAATAATAAATAATTATGTTATTTTGTTCTTATATTTAAATATATATATATATATTCAAATACTGTTACGAATCTCAGGCTAAGAGACTGGACACTTCTGATGAAGGATAAATTTCAGAGTATTAAGTTGTTGTTGAGCCAACAGCAACGGTTCTGAATACTGTTCAGATGACTCAACAGTATGGGTCAGGAAGGCACTTGGCTGGCTGATGACTCAGCCCCTCCCAGTGTCTTGTACCATAGAAGACTGTCAGGAAGGCATGTGTCAAATGGTGTTAGGATGAACCAGTTTTCCCCCTTGACGCACAGCCCCTGAACTAGAATGGCTGCCAGATGGCATGGGGGCTAGAACATGAGCACCCATACCCAGGGTATGAGGCAATCATAGGAAGTTTGGAGACTGCAATCCTTTTAAAGGCAATGAATGCTATGTTTGATAGGAAACAAAGTTATAAAAAGACTAATCACCAAGTGAGCAGTCATGGAGAACTCAAATCATTCGTGCCAGAGAACCTCCTGGGCCTGATGATGTTTCTATGGCCTGGCTTGTGTCAGAGACTCTGGAGGAGCGGAACATGAAAACATATGAGGCCAGTGGGCCCAAACCAGGCGATACATGTCAGCATGGTCCTTGGCTTCTGAACAAATGGCCAAGAGGAGATTGGAAGAATCAGTATTGGTCTTGGAAGTTCTGGTCCATGGAAGGCCTGGGCACAGTAGTGACTCAAGGAGCCTGATTCAAACCAAGAGGCATCAAGGGATCGGGAGACCATCCTGGTACGGATCACTCCTCCCCTTGAGGACATCATCATCATTCTGGGCCCCGTGTGGCCGCCCATTGTGTACAGGAAGCCCTCTTGTTATGTGTTTGCTGTGTGAGGCGTAACTCCTCCTGATGGCCTTTCCTTCCGGGCCTCTTGGCATTGCGTTGCCCTGTTCTCACAGTCCCTCTCCATAGTAACAGACGCTTCCACTGAGTTAACACCTCAACCCATTAAGCTTAAGTGCTTTTCAAAACATTTTATTATTGGCTGAGTGTTTGTGAAGCAGCTTACCTTGGACTCCCATCGGCTTCAAGAGCTTTTGTGCCTGTCTTGTATTCCCGAGGAGCTGTACCCCAGACCCAGCACAGCTGGCACGTGGGACTGCGCCCTTCCCTTCCCTGCCTCTCCAAAGAGCGTGGTGCCACTCCTGGGAAGGCCGTGAAGGATTCTGATTCCGTCCTTTATACCGCGGCCTCGCCAATTTAAACAGGGACATCATCCCCTTTAAGAAAATGTTTTAAATTGTATGTTACATGGCTGGAATCTGCCCCCCAGACTCAGGCAGTGAGCACATGACTAGCTGAGTGGAGCTTTCCATGCTGCTCTATCGATTGAGAAAACTAATGGGCTACGTTCTGGGTTCTTTCTGAGACCCTTCCTGATACCAAATTCTTTAACTTCTGTTGGCAGCCAGGCACCTCTCTCTGCCTTCCTGTTGGCATCATGATGCAATAGTGTGGCTATCTATCCCAAGAACATAATATTCATTTATTAACATCTTGCTAAGATTACTTAAGTAGGCACAAAAGTGTTTAATAGTAAGTAGTATTACGTAAGAGCCATGAATCTTGAGCAAAGTTGACCCATTCATGAGGCATCTCCAGAGACCCATTTCGATTTGTGTGCATGTGTAAGGGGCAGGGGTAAGAAACATCGGAAGGTCATGATCAGTGGTAGATACAACAAATAAGGTACTGATTGTAGCAGAACCACCACATGCTCTGTTGTGATTTTCTTTCTGCACCTAACATAGGATTTGCAATATAATTTGCATGTTATACATTAGATAGGTAGATTAAGCAAAGACTTGAAAAAAGAGCTCTCTGATAAGAAGCCACCATACATATTTGCAGATAAATTCCATTCATGAGGAGATTTTGATTTCAGGCCCTTCGAAGAGGGTTGTGAGATAGGGGCAGCATCTAATCTTGAGGCAGGTAGATAGTGGTGAGATGGCTAATCATGAATAACTTTAAAAGCAATCTGCGGCTAAGTGTGATGAGCTGCAAATCATCTCCTGGGTCTGGGCCGCGGGGGGGAGCGGAAGCCGTCTTGGCGACGGAGAGCAGAAAACAGAAGAAGCAAAGCTCTCCACATTCCTTCCCCCAATCCCATTCTGGCTCTTCAATTGTTCTGAGACCTAAGGTGCCTTTTCGGGAAGTTTCCTGGAGTCACGGAGAGCCCCACATCTTCCCCGAGCTGGGTGGGAAGCCGTCCCTCTGCTTGTTGCTGGAGCGGGGTGGCAACCTGGGAGGAGCCTGCTTGCTGCCCTGGACATCCCTGCTGCTATGTGGTCCAGCGACAGGGACGTCTGGCAAGAGGGCCACTGTTGTCTAGGGCAGCTGGGCTTCCCCGAGCCCCGTGGCTTTGGAGACACCGCAGCAAAGAAGAGAACAGCCACCCTGAGTTTCTGGAGGGGCCTTGCACTGATGAGGAGAAAACCCAGGTCAGGAGGAGCCGGCAAGGAGGGAAGAGTGTTCCTGGGGCCATGGGACTCCAGACTTGAGGAGGGGTGCTGGGCTCAGATGTGCTTCCACCTGATTGGAGGGCAGGGTTTGTGGTGGGAGCTGGTGGGCCCGGCGGTGTTTGCATTTTGCAAATCAGACACTCTTCGGAAAACCCTCTCCCGTAGCCCCCAACTCTTAAGTGTGGCCTTGACTGTGTGAACCTACAACATTCCAACAGCATATTAATGACAGCTAAATTGTCACGGCACGGTTTTATGTTTATTTTGAGCGCTGCCTTTCGGCCACCCCACAGATTCTCTGTAATTGCCACACGATGTTTTCCTGCGAGCACAGGGCCACACGCCTGTTTTCACGTTCAGGTCTTTGTGTCGTGTCTTTACTCACAGGCCATGTTGCTGCCGATGGCGACAGCCGCTAACATTGACATAATGCTAGGGGCTTTTCAAACATTAACTTGTTTAATCTTCACGAAACCCCTCTGAGGTAGGTACTACTATTATTATTATTATTCCCATCTTACAGATGAGGAGAAAGAGGCACAGAAGTCACATAAGATCACATTCCGGTAAGTGGGGGAGCCAGGATTCATGTCCATTCTCTCCGGCTTTGCCGTCTGTGCTCTTAACCACTTGGCAATTGGTCCATCATCTGCTTCTCGAATGCTGTAGGAGCATGAGTCAACGCTAACATTTAGAGTGTCCAAAGGTTGCGGAAATGTGTGTCAACCATAAATATTCCCATCCTTGCATGGATGGATGCCTTCAGACATTTATTGACCACTCACCCCCTGCCAGAGCACCGTGCTGGGGAGAAGACCAAGACTGACATGAGCTTACAGTCTTTGAAAAGTCAACAAATTAAATAAGAATCACAGTGATAAGTAATGAAGCTTATGCTAGGTAAAGTTTAAAATAACAGTAGCTAATATTTACTGAGCATTTTGCTATGTATTGCTAGGCACTCTTCTCGGGGCTTTTTGTGGATTCTCTCATTTAATCCTGACTGTGATCCTATGAGATAAGTGCTAGTTTATCCCCATTTTACAGATGAGGAAATGCAGGTGAAGTGAGGTTGTGTAATTGCCGAGGGGTACAGCTACTTAATGGTGGAGCCAAGACCATGGGGGAACACATCTGGAAGGTGAACCTAGCTTAAGAATTAGGGAGTCTAGTTCCAATCAACTGGCAAGCAGTGCTCATTGAGATAACCAAATACAGGAGGTTCTTCCTTCCTTTAGTCATTCAAAAGCATTTATCAAGTATCTTGGACATGCAACGCATCAAGGGAGGGGATGGCGGTCTGTGGTGGGTGGATACAGATATGGATAAGGTAGAGTGTTTGCACTTGCAATTAAGAAAACGCGATTCAGTAGCCAATACTGTGTTAAATATTTAAGGATATAAAGATAAGAATTGCTCCTTGGTCTCAAACTGATTAGCATTCTAACAGAGTGAGGGCAGGCAAGTTGGCTCATGCTTATATGCACACAAGGGATGGAATGAAGAGTGTGGACTTAAGAAGGGAGGAAGCTGCACCCATGGCCCAGATTTTAGTACTGGAACTCCAACTATGTGACATTAAGCAAGCTGCCGACTTCTAGAACATTAGAAACAGAGGTCCGGAACCCTCACATTACAGACAAAAGTTGTCAGAAGCTAGAGAAATGTTTGAAAAACTGACAAATTCTGCTTCAAGTGTCCTTTCCAGCCCCGAAGACTGTATGAATCTTAACCTGTGAATAATTGTTGAATTTTTCAATCACACACAGTGTACATGTCAAGGCTTTGGCAATCTGCAGTTTTGGGAATACAGTACTACGAAGTATTCTCTGAGTCAGGGAGAGGAACTTCAAAGGAAAATGGAAAGCACAGCAAACATGAAGGAGATGCTCATAGCGCTTGTGGGTATCTTAGGCAGAAGCTTGGAGGTGATGGAGGGAAAATGGTGGGACTGCCAGGAGCCACTGCTGGCTGGAATGAAGGAAGGCTGGCTGCAGGAAACAGCACAGGGCCAAATGTGGCATTTGGGAGGTCACGGAAAGGAGAAAAGGAGGAACAGGAGGAATGTTTTCCCAGGTTTAAACTGTTTTCCTATTCATTAACATAATGCCTATGTCAATTATCTGCATAAGTGTGCCTTGGGCATTCTGTACTATGCTTGGATGCTTTGGGTAAATGGATGGGGAGAGTCTAATACCAAGTTCCAGAAACTATGGTGGAGGGCAAGGTCTCCAAAGCCTCCTACGTGGAGAAGAATTTTTATGGTCTACTTGCACAACTAACCTTTAACATTCATCTGGAGCCTTTATTTCTTCCACAAGGACCCTCTTTAAGCTGGGCCCTGCTCACCAGCTAGAACTGGGGGCCAAGAATGCAGAGAGGAGTGAGTTTCCTATTCTCTTTAGACAGTGACTATAAGCTGAGCATTGTCAATGGTGGGGATGGAAAAGCAGACGAAGAAGTGGGGGAAGGAAGGCAGAGGCGCAAGGGAGGGCATTGCCTGGTAACTCTGATCCAGTTCCTTTGGGCTGTTTCCCTGGTTGACGCTTCTTTAAAAGCCATGCGGGTTCATTATTACGGTCCTTTTGTCTGTCGTTCAAGTCTTTACATGATTTGTTTTCTTATGTTCTTCTTTTGCCACAAAAGCAACTATGGTTCTGATTCCAAGCACAGTCACCAAGGAGCCCCCAAGGAGGTGGGCAGGGAGTGTCCCAGAAATCATCTGTCTTAAAGGATGTCATCTTGGCAAGACTGTCCTGTCTGTACCAGCCAGGGAGGAAAAAGCCCATCATATACACTTAGATTTAGACACGTTCTGAGGGAAGTTAGGAGAGGATGGGCTCTTCTGGAGAACCTTGCCTCAAGCCCTGAATACATTCTCTCGAGAGCAGAACATGGATATTTCCTCAGACCGCCAGAGCATTTTTGTGTTATCTTAATAGTACATAAAAGCTATTTGCTGTAATAAAAAATTACACCAGGCTTGGAGTCTGAAGACTCAGGTCTGAGATCTGGCTCTTCTACTTCCTAGCTCCGGCCGCATCGCCTCCTTCATAGCACGGTAATGAAGAGCAAATGAGGAACGTTATGACAACACATTGTAAACTGTAAAGTTGTGCAAATATTAGTTAGTTTGTTATTGTTACCTAGCAATACTCAGGGATTGTTCTTGTCTCTGTTCCAGTTAAGTAGCTAGGGTCTTCGTAACTGGGGTGTTGGCGGGTTCAATTACAACGGAAAGGCGAAATTAGATGAGAGAGACTAATGAGGGTTTCCTTTTGAAGACCTAGAAGAACTCTACAGGTGAACCCCATGCCATTCTCCTGAACAGTTGCTTTGGGCGGGGGGTGACTACTAATCCCTTCTCACTAGGGATTGGGGGAGAAGGATTGTATTTAATACCAGGGATTGTACTGAACATCCCCAGGCCCCTACCCCAGAATTTTGTCTTGGGTGTTCCAGAAGGCTTGGCACCCTTATCAGCTCCTTCTCTTCCCACGGGCTCAGCCGTAGCTGCTTCGAAAGTGTCTCCCCTCTTTAGTGATCTTTCTCGCCCCTGTCTTCCAAACCTGGTCCCAATGTCTGCCTGGACTCAGTGGCTGACCCTTGGCTTCCGTTCCAGTTCTCGCTCTCCGTCTCCTCCCTTGGACGTGATGCTTCAGAGTCCCCCTTGCTTTCCGGGGCCCTTTCCCCTCACATTTTCATCACCTGAGAGGGGAGGGAGGAGACTCAGTTCCATATTCCCATCTGGGAGCAGGCTGCGTTCTGGCGGAGGACGTATTTAGAAGTGTTCGGACCGAAGGGTCTTTTTATGCTCCCTAGCATTCACCAGAGTGCGCGCCCCGATGTAGAGATGTTCGGGGTGCTCCTTTATGTGGCTGTTCTCCTGCTCCCTCGACTTTTCCACAGTTTGCCAGGCAGTCTCTTGGAAGCTCCCATAATTGCATCGTGCATTATGCTGTGCACAGGGAGCGCTTCTTTCTGTCTGGGAGGACACCTCTGAGGCTCAGTTAGCCCTGGGAGCTTTTCCTATGCTGCACTCACCGCCAGGCCCTGCTAACCTCTACTACTTTCTTACTGGTGGTTTTCGGCATCTTCCCCGGACAGCTTTTCCTATGACCACGTGTGCCTAAGCTTCCAGATCCCCCCAGCAACTCATCTTGGCCTCGAGGATAACTTTCTTACATGCTGGCTACATTAACTTCCTGGTCTTGCCTCCATTTTGATACCTTTGGCCTCTGCTGAGGCTTGGGGGCGAATGGCCCCCGTGTCAGGGCTCACCTCACCAGTGCCGACAATCCCCGACCTCCCAGCGCCGGGACTGGTCTGCTCATGCTGTCTCCAGTCCCCACCGTTGGAGCTGGGAAGAAAGAGCTTCTGGGCAGGATGCCACTAGCAAGCCTGTCTCCCTAAGAACAGACCCCTTTTCTCTCTAGTAGAAACCTACCCCTTCTCTCACAGCTGTGTGAAAAGAAGCCAAATGCCCATTCTTAATGTGTAACAACTGAGGCTCACAGGCAAACTGCTGTTATCTCAGCAGGAGAGCAATTTGCAACCATTTAAAATCCTTTCACTCTTCCCTTCTCCTCAGTGTATGGTTATACACACACCAGTCCATATTTATTAGTGCAGATGGTGAGAAACTCCTCGTTGAAAGGGCTTAGAGCACAGAAGGAAATGGATTTTTGGCCTCACTCTGGCCTTATAAACAAGAAGGCTTGAATGATTTTAGGTTCCTGATTCTCGCCTCAGAAGAGCACAGTTTCCTTCTCTCCAAACACAAGAGGTTGTAAATTGGTAATTCATCTCAACCAAAGGCCACATGATGAGCAATTGTAGAAGTATTTTTTTCCTTGTTGTGTAAAGGAGGAACCCGACATCTGAGTGTGGGTTCCAGCTGGTGTTTGCCTTTTCACCATTTGCAGCCCAAAGGCACGGTCTTGGCCAGCCCTGGGCTCACAGTACACACCTCCTGCCTTTTACCTGCATCAAGGCCAAGGCCATCCGGGCCATGTCGAGAGGGAGAAGGCAGCTCAGCGTTTCCATGTGGCTTCTTCTTCTTCTTCTTTTTTTTTTTCAGCTAAAAAATAAATCAGTTCTAATAAAAACATTTATACTATATTCTTTATTGTCAGCTAATCCTGCCCGAACTCATTAAATGGCAGTGTGTGGGTTATTTGCTGTCAGTGAAATTATCAAAGGCATTTTTCAGCTGGGGCACCAGGAAAACATATGCTTCAATGCCAACTAAAACAATAATGAGGAAATGTTGTGATCAGTCTTGACCAGATGACCCTGCCCATTTTAGATTAGTTCTTAATTTCAGCACAAGGGTCATCCTGTGAATTCTTACAATAAGTCACTGCTCACCACTCACATGAAAAAGATGTGACTTATTAGAAAACTCACTGTACTCATTGCAGTTAATGAGATGTGGAAAGCTTTGTAATTTGATTTGCTGGGCCATATGCTGTAAAGGGATACTGCTGATTTCATTCCTCCGTATTTAATTTAAGCAGTATGCAATACCTTCTTCATATGGCTACTTATATAATAAAAATTAACTTGGGGTATAAAAAATACACCATTGTGGGGTTTATTACTTGGTGTGGTTCAGTTTCAAGTGTTTTTCATGGAAACATCTGTAAGTAATGTGTGTGGGTCTAATTTTAAATCCCGCCAAATATTTTCCATTTAACATTTGGTTTAACTGACAAGCTTGCAGAGGTGGTTTTCAGAGTTGTTGGTAACAGATATGTACAGTATTCCCAAGGCAATAGCCTTTTTTTTTTTTAATGGCCGACAGATAACAGTAATGCAAAACTTGGTTTTTGACCTTTTTAACATTTCAGTGGATATGAACAGCAGTTCAGAATGTAGGCACTTCTATCTCTTAAAGACCCAGCTGCGGTTTAATCTGGTACCCCCTAAAAATAGTTACCTTGGTTGTGACTTTTGTTTCAACATCTGTGGGTGAGGACACGGGTTGCAGATTCTCTGGAAGGCTGACTGTGGAAAAGGGACCCCGTTCAGGACAGGGGCCTGCTTCCCTTCTGGAGAAATGGGGAAGGAGGAGAGGAGGAACAGGGCTAACAGTCTGAGAAATGGGCCAATGCCCAAGGGGGTCTGATCCTCAGGAGAGGCTAACAGAACCACAGTCTCTCTATTTTCCTATTGTTGAAAGAATATATTTATACATAAGAATATAAATATATGTGTATATATTCTTGCCTGACTCTTAGGGGGCACCCAGACCCCCTGGACTATCCAAGAGTCTGGTCCCAGCAGCTGGTCTGTAAAACCACAAAACGATGACGTGAGGTTGCCGGATAAAAGAAGAGAACCCCCAGTTGAATTTGAACTTCAGATAAACAGCAAATATTTTTCAGTAAAACTACGACCCGCGGCGTGCTGCACTTTTGCTTGCTCAGTCGGGCACCCCTACCACCGGCCGCCCCGGCCGCTGGTCTGACTGCGTTCCATTCCCGGGCCCGCAAACCTGATCCAGGTGGTGCGATGCGGACGGCGGGCGGGCAGGAGCCACAAGCGCCCCCTCCGGGCTGGGGGCCGGCTCCGCGCTCCGCTCGCAAACGCGACGGGTCGCACCAGGGCGTCGCGGAAACGCCGACTCAGCATCGGGGCGGGCACTAGGGGGGGACCCCCAGAAAAATACCGAAACCGTCTCCATGGCTGCTTCTGAAGTAAAGTGGTGTGTGTGGGAAGAGAAACTCGAGGGGGAAGTTCAACCACCAACGCAGAGGTGTGGAGTGAAACCTCAGGGAAAACCGTCGGTTTTGCTTCAAGGGAATTGAATTGTGAAACTCGCGTTGCGAAATTCCACTCGGTCGGATTCTGTGAGAACCGAAGTTTGTTTTAATTGTCAATTAAAGCGAATGGGGCCCGGGTGCCCGGGATCCCGCAGGAGTGGGAACCGGCGGGGGTCCGATGACAGGGCCGGCCACTGGGGGTCAGGATACGCCCGCCGAGTGTCCCTGCCGCGGGCCGGACTGTCCCGGGAGGAAAGCACCGGCTGCCCCGAGAAACCGGGGCCCGCCGGAGAAGCTGATGAGAGATGCACCTAAGGTGTCCCCGGAGCCCGCCTCCTCCCTGGAGTTCCCCCGCAGCCCTGATTTGCGAGGCAGATCTAGGCCCGCACTCGTCAGGTGCTAAATTGCCTTTATGAGAGCCAAGCAGGCTTGCCGATGACAACACTCTGATAACAAAAGAAGTGTGGCCTTGTCGGAGATTTTGTGTAAAAGGAAATGGTTCATTTGAATTCAGAAGGAATATTAAAACAGGGCAGGGAGATCCAAGCCTTGGATTTTCTGCCTGATGACTTGCTTCTTAGAACTCATTTAAGAAAAAAGACGGGGGGGGGGGGGCGGGGATGAAAAGGAAACACTCCCCCCAAATATCCAACCACGGTTTAGTTTTTGTTTGCCGCTATTGTTTTCTTCAGAGCAAGGTTGCCTTCGAGCTCACCCTGGACGGCAGCGGCAGAAAATGAGATTCCCCTCACTGAGGGATGAGAGAAGAGTTAGGGGATGGGGGAGCCTTGAGGGACTGGGAATCCGCGAGTCCGAAATGTTTGAAAGAAAAAAAAATCTTCAGTGGTTTAAGAGCTTTACTAAGACACTTTAAAAAAAAGAATCAAAATTGGCCCCTATTTAAGAGCGTTGGAGATCCAAATACAAGTCCCCTTTCTTTCACCAACGAGGCCACCTACTCACTTTATTTGTCTTTAATGCTTAACAGAAATGCCGGATTCCTGGTCACCCAACAGGAGTCTTACACCAACTCTATGATTTTTTTTTTTTTTTGCAAAGAGTAATTTTTTGTTAAAGCCTCACCATTCTGTTCCTTTCGGTGATGGCGCCTTTCTCAGGACTTGAATGAGAGCGAGAAATGTGTCATGTCTTTCAAGTGGGCCCAAGCGCTTTTCAGTGGCAGAGGGGCTTGGTCTGGGAGTGAGGTTAAAGGACTCTGACAAACTGCGGCTTATTTTAGAGATGTTCTATTTTGCACACTCATTCATTCGCTCATCCAACCGACATTTATTGAGCGCTCAGTGTCTGGTGCAGCGCTGGGTGCGAGGGATACAATGTCGACTCGCACACGGTCATGGGCTCATCTTCCAGGAGCTTGGGGTCTGGTGGGGAAGCGGCCAATGTGAAGGGAGACGGAGGTTATTCTACTGTATCGGAAAAGGCACCCATCTTGTGCTCTTGGCCATCTGAAAGATGAGAAAAACCCAGGTTGCTCCGAATGGTTTAATGAACAAGTGGTATATCAGCGATAACAGCCAAAGTCCAGTTTAATTTGACAATGGCAGGTACACATCCTTGCTGGCCGACCCCTTCCTTTTTGTGGGGGTCCATCTTCTCACCCAGTGACCGGAAGTGTCCTGTGAAGCCACACCCTCTGCCTGCAAACCAATAGGAGGAAATGGGGATGGGGGCGGGAGCGAGCCGATCACTTGTTCTGACTTTATAACCAGCTGTTGAATGGCTTGACATGGCACTACTGTGAGAATGGGGAAACCGTTCTTTTCCTTCTGGAAGGAGGAGAAGCCAGAAGTTTATTTAATCTTTTCTAGGCAACTTATTTTATTGCATTTTTAATTTCCTCTCTTGCATTAACATGACCCTTTTCACTGGCTTCCCACGCCTGGTGCTTAATTACTTATCATTAGCAATGTACACGGGGGCCTTGCTGCATATTTATAAATGTGATCATTAGTACATGGAAAGACAAAGGCTTCTTTAAGACTGTCATTAGTTATTCTGTTTTCATGGAAATGTTCATTAGGAGAAACTACCCACCTGGTTAAATAATTATAATTAAGAATTGGTAATCTCCTTTGCATTTTTAACTTGATCTTCCGTCGGTTCGTATAAAGCTAAACAAGCCTTTTTTGGCCAGTATTCTATTTTTCCTTTTCACAAGAATTGTCAACAAATACAGACCCTTTGTCTTTAACCCATAGGTGGTGACCGATGTGCCTGATAGATCGAATTTGTGTAACACGGCCATTCTCTATGCCCATTAGCCAGCCATGGAATGGCGAGTCAGGGAACGGAGTTAAGGATCTCTGCTTGCTTTTCTTTTCTGGACTTCTGTCAGTGGTGCAAACTGAACTCCAGACCTCTTTTTTTTTTTTTTTTTTAAGATTTTATTTATTTATTTCACAGAGAGAGAGAGAGAGTGAGAGCAGGAACACAAGCAGGAGGAGCGGGAGAGGGAGAAGCAGGCTTCCCACTGAGCAGGAAGCCCGATGTGGGGCTCGATCCCAGGAGTCTGGGATCATGACCTGAGCCGAAGGTAGACGCTTAAGGACTGAGCCACCCAGGCACCCCTGAACTCCAGACCTCTTAACTCCAGACCCTCGCCAAAGGGTCTCCTTTAGCTCCTCCACCTCAGAGACACCAGGCTGGGTGGCCACTGGCCACACCGTTCCTTTGGGTGTGCCAGCCAAGACGAGTGGCAGTTGGATGGCGGGTGTGTTTGTGTGTCAGCCTCCAACTCTTTCTGTGTCTCTGACTAGGGGTAACCGCAGCAGTGTTCCGGCCGTGGCCCTGACGACGCCCAGCAGAAGGGAACCCACAAGGAGTCTTCGAACTGCTAGCGAGCGGCCCTGAGGCCCATACAGCTGAGCTGTAACAAATGAGGTGACAGAAGCACAAGGAGAGGAAAGCGTGGTTATACTGCTGCCCACTCCCCTCGGCCCGGGCTGGTCCTCAGCGAGCCGCCGCCCTGGACCGATGAGACCACGCCAGTGATAAACCACAACTGTGGGAAACACTGGGTGGGGGCATAAATATCATCTGTAAACAATTAGGCAGCCACTGTTCATTCAGTGCCGTTTTGAGAAGCTAAGGAAGTCTGCAATCAGTTATATCTCCAATTACCATAAAAATATATTAGCCATTCATTCATTTATTAATGATTCATCAGTTAACCACACATAATGAGCAAATAATTAGCAGTGCTGTACGGTTGCCAAAATTGAAGAAGTGTTGGCATTTTAAAGATGAAAGGTTGCATTTATGCAAAAGTCTGGTGATGATAAAGTTAATATGGAAGATAATTATAAAAGTGGCTGGTCCTATATTACAGACTGAGGTACCACAAAACTTGCCTAATTGAACTGAAATTAATATTCTTCCAAAGTCTGCGTGTTGCCACACACAAACTGCTGAATTTCTCCCGAAGATCTCCCTTCAGTAAGGTGCACTGCACAATACAAGTTAATAAAATGCCAGACAGCTAGACTGTGTTCTTTGTTTGCTTGGTTCAGGGCCTCGTGGAAAACAATAAATTGCATTCATGTCAGCTGAGGCCCATCCCTTTGCTAATTACCGTTTGGTGCTGAAATGACTTCTGTGAAATTGGGAGCATGAGGAAACATACAGCCATACAAGGGAGGCTTTTCAGAGTTTTGCAGTAAATGTGAGATAGGCCTCAGGCACACAGATGTTAAAACAGTGAATTCCCCCACAGATTACACTAATGGAAACCCTGTCAGGGTAAGTCAAATCCGGGTCTGTGGTCAAAATCTAATTAAGGTTTCTGTACTTAAAAAGAATATGAATGCCTGGGGGTGGCGATGAATGTATAAGAAACTCACTTGTTTGTAAAACTGTTAGCATGAATAGTAAGTACCGTGGGGCTGTTACCTGCCATGTAACACCTGTTTTCCGAGGCGCTCTCTGCGTCGCTGCCTGTTATCAGGGCCGGTTATTTCGGAGGTCAGCGAACTCGGCTCAGGCCGCCGCGGCCTCCAGTCTTCGGGGCCTGGTACGGGCCATGATTTGAGGTCACGGATGAAAATGGATCCTTAGAAGTCTCTCTGGAATCCCAGAGGATGCTTTGCTTTGCCACATGAAAACCACCCCAGATGATTCTGCCCAACTGCCTGGCGCCACGGAGGAAATAGTTCTTGCTGAGGGTGTGGGGCCGGCCAAATTGTCCCCTCGTGGGGAAACAAAGGGTCGCCTGCCTCCCCGGACAGCTGCAGCGTGCAGGCGCGGCCCGGCTTCTGAGAGAGGAAATGAATTTATAAGGCTGCAGCCTCTTCATTTTCACCACGCACAAATTTCCCCTTAAATACTTAAAAACAACACCCAGAGCTGGCTATATCTTAAATTTCGAATCAGTGAAATCTTAATCCAGTCTGTTGCTGAGTCTGAGTTGTTATTAAAGAAATAAATTTGAAACAGCAAGTGGTTTGAGAATTTTTGAATTTAATTATTTAAATCTACTTAGCGTAACTCTCACGCGCTATTTCAGTTTCCCATTGAGAACATGAATTCTGGGAAAGGTATCCCATGCAGGGCCCTGGAAATATTAGCTTGCATGTATGACTGTGGGCTCAGCCGTCGACAGACTGTGCCACCTCCCCCCCCCCCCCGGCGAGCAGAAGAAAGGAGCTCGGAGATTCTTTTTTTCTCTGTAAATTTCAGCCAAGCTGTACAGGACAGATTTTTTTCAAAGAACGAGGGAAGCAAGTCCTCTTCTTTCTGTCGACTTCTCTGGCCCTCTTCGGATGCGCTCTGTTTACGTGCAATCATCTGACCCGCTTTAGAGAGTAGCAGTGGGGTATATATAGTCATTCACTGAGCAGAGTCAGGAGGCTAAAGGTAAAGAGAAGTGATAACCTGGATCATTGAAACCATCAGTGACTTATTTCGGGTGTATTTTGGCCTAGGGTGTGTCTGGGGCCTGATTTTTGACATTCTCGAAAATGCATCTTTTGCCGTGACTGTGTCCGGAGCAAGAGCTTCAGGCTTGGGGTGGGACACCTGGACCTTTGGGTGCCACTTGGATCCTCAGGCTTGGAGAGATTCTGCTTCATGATTAGGCCCCGTGGCGCTGTTACCTTCGTTCTGAGAGCGAAGGCTACCTTCCTGCTCTGAGCAGTCCAGCTTTTTAAGGGCGTCCACATTGAAATGTGGGAGCGGGGAAAGGGCAAGATTTGGGCACAAACTTGTGACTTTACCTTTCTCTCCATTTCACCAAGATTTGGGTATGGCGTACCATAGGTTTGTTTTGGACCCTGTGAGCAGGGGTTAAGTTTACCAGACACCTTGTGAAGAATTGCTGGAGATTCAGACTTGAGTCAGAAGCCCAGTGTCCAAATTATTCCTGTTTTCTGCTGGCCATTTGATAGTTGTCGGGACTTCATTATTAGTCAGAACTGCCAAATGGAACTTTCCCACACCCAACCTGAACTAAGAAGAGGATATTGACTTGGAGTGATTTCTAGATCCAGAGTTCTATTTTTCCACTCAGTATAAAAAATCTTCAGAGAAGCCAAAATCTTTCAGAAAAAAGCAAATCTCAGTGTGGGGCCGCCTTAGCCTCAACCTCTTCCCCAGTAAATGCAAAGGGTTACGGAAATTGCATGTTTCACAGCATTCAGAGGATGAGCGAGTGTTTTACCACGTGAAAGAGCAGAAGAGCACTAGACGAGGGGTTTCTACAGGAAGTAAGGTCCAGTGGCTAGTAATGGCTCAGAGGTCAAAAGTTTCTGGGTTTATGTTTTTAATAACAGTAGCATAGACTTATAGCTAATTTCGGGTATTTAATTTTTAAAAAATCTACCCACATTTATGAAATGACTCTCCTTTTCCAGGTGCAGTGCTGGGCCCTAGGACTGCAGAGAGGAAACGTCATGGTTCCTGCTCTTGGGAGGCTCTAATTTCTGCTCCAGGAGCAGGCACTCAAACTTCATGTAGCCAAATTTCTGCATCATTACAATGCCTAGCATGTAGGAGCCCAATAAATGTTTGTTGAATGAATCGATCTCTTAAAAGGGGAGTGTCATGTTTCCTGTCTTTCTAAGGAGTTATTGTGTGAGCTAGAGAGTTAACATTTATAACTCATTTTATGCCCCGAAATGCTTTATAAGTACAAATTATTAAATATCATCATAATAAACTAGGATCCTAAACAGCCAGTTACATTTTCTTATGAAGTTAGTGACATTTAGATTCTTTGTTGGGCAGATGGTGTCATATTGCACCTGTTGGAAAAGTAGGCATTTTGGGAAGGGACATTAATTTAGGACTCTTTATAATATAGCCAAAACTCTGGGCCCCTTAATAAGTGTATTTGTATTGTTTCCGAAGGAAGTAACATGGCTGACCTAGCTCTAAATTTTTATTGTTATTATTTTTTTTTTTCTCAACACCAATTCTTTGTATTGGAGCTTCTGAAATTAAAAGACCATCATTTCTTAAAGCGCTAGTCCACATTTCTTCATTTCTGGTTTTTCTCTTTCCCTTTCTGGGTTGACTTTTAATCCCAATTTGTTCTCGGCCTTCTCTCTCCTTGGCATGTTTCTCTATTTTGTGTCTGTCTCTCCTCACCCTTTTCTCTTCCCTGTCTGCGTCCTCCTCCCTCTCCCTCTCCTGCCCAAGACATGTCATTCCTCAGGGATGGATGCCCCTCAACCCGCCTCTGAGCCCAACTGCACTATGGTCTGGTGGGGTCTCGGGAGCAGCTGCTTCTGCCTGGATTTCTAAGCTTCCATGACCCACCCCTGTCTCAGCCGGCGTCTGGCCAGGAAGCACTGTGGCACCCAGGACGACTTCCTCACCGCTCTGCAAAGGCCATGTTTGCTTCTTGGCCCTTTGCTCTTGTTAATATGTTGCCAGGAAGCTGCCCCCTTCTAAATTCCGCGTATCTGTTGACCGTGTCCTCTTTGAAAGTGTTCTTTGTTCCCCTGATCTTCACCTCTCCTAAGGTCCCACTGACCACTGTATAGCACCTCTTTCTCTTGTAGCCTATAGTTTGGTCTTCGCTTTCCCATATAAACCCTAAGCTTTTTATAGCTACAAAAAGACACAGTGCTGATTATGTACCAGGCTGTGTGTGAAGGTGCGTCACATTTCATTTCATCTTCATGATAACCCTATGATGTAGGCATTATAGTTATTTCTACTTTACACATCAGGAGACTAAGACCCAGAGGGCATGGCTAACTTACCCAAGGTCATATGGTTCATAAGAGATAGAACTGCTGTACCCCCACGTCTCCCTCCGCAGAGAAGGACTTACTCGTCCAGCTGCTAGGGGTGCTGCTGCCTGAGAGCCCTCAGCTGTCGGCTCTCTCTCTGCTAATTGCCTCTGCTTAAGTGAGCTCTTCACCCAAGTCATGCCTCTTCACTGGGGCAGCCTGTATCCATGGATCGGCTTTTGGGGGAACAAAGGTCTATCTATCTCACCCCAACTCGGGACAACTTCCACGTGCAAACCAGCTTCAGAGCACTCTATGAGGTTGGCTGAGGCCTTTGTTGTGACTGTATCATAGCCCAGCTTCTCCCTTGGCCCAACCCTCTTTCCTTCCCTTTGCTTTCCCTTCCACAATGGTGATCTCCTAGAGCGTGCACTAATACATTTCCTGTAAATAACTTTTTGATTCAAAGTCTAATTCTCAGAGAACCCAACCTAAACCGTTCATACCAGTAGTGGTCTGAGGAAGGAAATACTAAGATGGGATTCTGGAACTTGATCACCTGATAGCCACCGGTAATGAGGAGTCCCATCTCTAGGGGTAGGTGGAGCAGTGCTGGATCCTGGCACAAGGTAGCAGTGGTGGACTCAGATGGTGGAAGGGAATGTGCTAGTGGGTGAAGGTATCGAGCATTTGAGAAATATGGGGAACTAGTCATTATAAGAACAGTGGTACTAGATGGCTATATTGCTGGGGGCAATTGATGCTTCGGAATAAGAGAGTAATTAGCTAGCAATTAAAGGCTCAGTGTGAAAAACACAAGGCTTCACTGATTGGATATAAAGTGAGCCTCATCTCTTGTAGTTAGAGGGCAGAAAAAGTTGAAGATCGGGGCTAGAACTTAATCATAAGAGTAGAGGAGTTCCAGGGGAGGTTGAATGTTCAACCTAGGTAGGTGTGCTATGCCAGGCCAGGGTTCTGATGGGGAAAGAGGAGGACCTGAGATAAGAGTTGATACATTTGAACATCTGGAGTCTCCAGATTCCCCTAAACCCTCTGGGCCTAAGAAGTGGCCTACTTCTCTCTGTTAAAGACTAGGACTACACTCCTCTCTTGCTTGACAAAGATGCAGAGGCCTCAGTCTTGCAAAGCAAATGTGTCCCCTTCTCTTCAAGATCTGTCCCCATATCCCCTCTCCTGGCAGCCAGACCAATAAGTAGGATTAAATCACAACATTGCCCAGCTGGGGAAGTGCTGGTTCTGCTAGGGGAGGAAAGGTACTATGCCTTGAAGGAACTGTAGGATCTAGCCAACAAGTACGGGCAGATCTGGGATGTTATTTGAGGGACTAGATTCTGGGAGTACTGGATCTAGGTGGGTGGAATATAAAATTATATAAGGAAGAATTTATTGATATGGGAGCATTCTCCTAGGATATAGGATGTCTCGTAAGGATCCTAGCATGCTGCCAATATTCTGCTAGGTTGGCTCTCAGAAACTTGGAGAAAGTAGTAGTCCACATAAGATGAAGTAGAAATGAATTACCATGACAGTTGGTGGGAGGAAGGATGAAAAGGCTCAAAGAAATGGGCACAACAGGGTGGAAATCCCACCTAAGGTCAGAAATCCCACCAAATGACCAAGTTCAGTGGGAGAGCCCGGAGATCAGACTGGACACATTATGAAATGCAGCTCCTGGTCTGCTTTGGGATTCTGCCTATTAGTCATCAAAGGGTTATAAGGCTAGAATTGTCCATCATAAACTGTTTTTTGTCAGACCCAACAGGTCATAACGTTAAGTGGGTGAACCCAGAAGTAATCCATTGCAAGACAGAAGGGGTGCACTTGGGATTGGACGTAAGCAGGGCCAGAGGGCACAAGTAGATTGTGTGCTCAGACCGCATGTCATCATCCACCACCATTGCACTGCCTCTCCCTCAGTGCACACCAGTGGCCGCATAGGGGTCCCTTATGACTAGTTGATGGAGAATATAAAGGGCCTGGTTTGGTTTATGAATGTGTTGGCTTGGTATGTGGCTGCAAATCAAAAGTGGATTGCCATGCACTAAAGCCTACTCAAGGGTGACCTTGAAGTCACCAATTAGTGGAAATCCTCCCTATGAGCGTAGCTTCAAATGGTGTACCTGCTCATCTACATTGTGGGAAAAGAGAATATATATAAACTCATGGGCAATGGCAAATGACTTGACTGAACGGTCAGGAGCCAGAAGGAAGAAGATTGGAAGACAAGGAGGTCTGGGGGAGAGCCATGCTTGTGGGGACGGGCATGAAGTGTGAAGATCTTGGTATCACAGGTTAACATCCACCGGAGAGCATCCAACACCAGAAGAGGCATTAAACAAACAAGAAAATAGATTGACTAGGCCGGTTGACATCAACTAGCCACTGCCATTGATCAGCATAATGCTGGCCCAATGGGTGCATAGACTCAGTAGCCACGGTGGAGGTTGGAGGCTAGACCTGGGTCTCACTCACCAAACTAATATAGCTATTGCTGCTACCAAATGTCCAGTCTGTCAGCAACAGAAAACAACCCCGTATATGGTATTATCCTTTGAGATCGCCAACCATCCACTTGGTTGCAAGTTAGCTACTTTGTTAGGAGGGGCAAAAATTCATTTTAACTCTGAAAAAATTATATTCCAGGGTTTGCCTTTTCTGCCTACAGAGCCTCAGCTGGCGCCACCATTTGCATCTGAGGGCTTGGAGTATTTGATCTTCAACAGGGATGCTGCATCACATCATGTCACACAGGGGACCTACTTTATGGCAAGGGAGGTACACCAGAGGAGACATGGCAGTGGGATAGCACTACCTAGGTGAAGCTGGTCTGCCAGAGTGATGGAATGGCCTGTTGAAGGCGACACTGAGGTACAGGCTGGGGCATGGTACCTCTGCTTATCATGACCCCCAGTAACCCACTGGAGCACTTTGTACCTCCCTTCCCCACAGCTCTGGGCTCTGCAGGCTTAGAGGTCTTGATTTCCAAAAGCAGAAAGCTTCCATCAGGGGACATAGCCAATGTCTCATTGAACTCTAAATTATGGTTACTGGCAGGACACTCGGGATTCCATGTGTTCAGGGATCACCATCTTAGCAGCAGGATTTGACCCTGACAAAGAAGAGGTAGGGCTCCTTTTCCACAGCAGAGGCAGGGAGGCCTATGTTTACCACTTAGGCATCTTTAGGTATTCTCTTACCCAGTGTTGATGGTAAATGGAAAACACATCAACCTAAGTGGCCTAAGAAGAGGCTCAGGGGCTCAGACCCCTCAAGGATGAGAATCTGGAACATTCCACAAGGTAAGCCACCCAGACCAGAACAGGAGCTAGCTGAGGACGAAGGGAGTCTAAAATGGTCATTAGAAGAGGGAGATAAGGGTATCAGTTGTAACTGAAACCAATTGCAGATGTAGTTGGCCTCAGATACAGCAGTACGGGCTGTGTCTGCAGGGCTGGGGCTGGTGGGAATAGATACTGCTGCTCCTATGGGCTCAGCTTCTTTGTCTTTCAGGCTGCCTGACCATTTGGCTCAAAGTTAGTGCTTCCATTTCTGATACACCAGGTTAGGCTTCTGCATGGCCTTTATCATCTCTCCATAGCCTTTTCCTCTTATCTGAAGCCTATTATTCATCCATTGAACATTTATTACCCTTCTACTATGTCTTAGGCTTTGTTCTTGGTACAGAGAATGAGAAAATGAATAAGAGAAATAAGACATGGCTCTTGCCTTTGAGAAAATCATAGTCAGATGGAGGAAAAAGATACTTAACTATTATTATAAGTACTATGGTAAGTGGAGTGGTAGAGATGAGTGTAGAGGAAGGATGCCTTATCCCATCTGCTGGTCAGAAAGAAAAGTCAGTAATGCAGTTTCCAGGAGGAGTTGATGCCTGAGCTTAGTCTTATCGAGTAAGGGGGGAAAAAAAAAAGACCAGGGTGCAGTGGAAAAATATTCCAGGCAGATCAAAGGTACAGGACAAGGTCAGGGAAAGCAGGGTCAAAAAATGAAGTCTCTCTCTTTTTTTTTTTTAAAGATTTTATTTATTTGACAGAGAGAGAGACAGCAAGAGAGGGAACACAAGCAGGGGGAGTGGGAGAGGGAGAAGCAGGCTTCCCGCGGAGCAGGGAGCCTGATGTGGGGCTCGATCCCAGGACCCTGGGATCATGACCTGAGCTGAAGGCAGACGCTTAACCGACTGAGCCACCCAGGCGCCCCCCAAAAATGAAGTCTCTTATATTCTACGTGGAGGAGTATCAAGTTCATCCTGTGGATGATGTGGGGCCCACGGACAGGTTTCAGTGGGGAACGGGGTTCTAATGCATCTTTCTGTCTTCTCTCTTTGGTCTCCTGCTGGTAGCTGCCTCTCAGTTCCCTGGAATGCAGCTGCTGAGTGTCTTTGGGTCACCGTACATGACACCTTACAAAAGCATCTTACACCAACAGACGGTTCAGTTCTGGCAGATACTAGTGAAGTTGGCTGCTAAAAAGACATCTTTGAGGTCACTACCTGTTGGTAGGGTCTGTAGCACTGAAGTGGGTGGTGCCTTTTCAGCCTTTCCTTATTGCAGAAAATTGCCTCATTCCCCCCGCCCCCCCCCCCCCCCCCACCGCGGCCTCCAGCTATTTAAGACAGCAATAGCCAAAGGCATGGCAGGGAAAGTCAGTGATTGATAATGGGCCAGAGTTCCAGGAGAACATTGGTTCTTTGAGATAGCCATCCAGAAGCTCCTGCACTTTATTGGTGCTTGGAGAGTCCACACTGGTGTGGGCTACTTTGCTGAGTCATTTAAACTCACTGGTGATCATTCTGAAGACAGAGAATCCACATGAGACTACCACTCAATTCGAGTTCCTGAACCCAAGATTTCAGCATCCCAAGGGAGCTTACAGAAGGGCAATGAACTTTCATGATCAGACAAGATTGTATCCAGTGATGAACTGATAGGCAAAGAAGGAAAAATGTCAAGACAGATCACCTTGTATTAGGAAACAAGAAGACATGTGAACTACTTTGCCAAAAAGCTCCTGACCAAGTTAAAAGTCAACACCGAACTCCAGGTAGAATTCATTGTTCTGTGTCCATGAACTCATTGTGGGGTAGAGGTCATCTTTGGCTTCTTGGTTGTTTTATTCACTAATAACTATACAGAACACAAAATGATGGATCGACAATGAGATTAAGAGCTAAGGCCAGTCTACCCAGCAGGAAAATGCTGCTTGTTTGCAGAAGTGTGGTATTATTGAAAAATTATGTCACCAAGATGTCCCACATGAGCCAGCGGTTCCAAATTAGGGATCCATAAAAACCTCTAAGAACTGAACAGTTTGTATCCTGGGTCAGCACTTGGTCTTTCCTGATTTCCCATCTAGTCTACATAAATCAAATGCCAAATGTATCCCAACATAGCCCAAGGTATCGCCTACACACTACACACACACACTCAGGGCCGAGTGGCTGAGATGGTCTGCTAGTGAAAATCAGGTTTGAAATCAAGCATCATAATTGAGAGACACAGGGCACCCTTGAGAAACCGGACAAACGCTTAATACAGCTAAGACTGTATATAAGACAAGAAAAAGCGAGTGCTATAATCAACAGTGTGAGACCATCTTTTTGTGAGTAGCTTTTTTGTAAGCAAAACACCTGGTAGAGATTGAATGTAGGAGAAGCTTTAGAAAATGGTCTCTTTTTAACCGATTCAAACTCCTATTAAATTTCCTTCAAATGTAGATCTGCATAGAAATGGTCAGATTTCCAAATGGCTGGAGGAACTGAGAGTCGAAAGTCCTCTGGGTTCCTAATCTCGTTTCTGTCCCCTCCTTCACCCAGTTGCTGCTCTCTTCCCTGCAAAAGCTTCTTTCAGTCCCTAGTAAATTGGACCTTTTAAGCCCAGAATAATTGCCATCCTGTTTCCATTAGAAGCTGGGTGGTTCCCACAGTGATTCACTGGCTCGCCCTGCCCAGAAGGGACTGAAGTACAGACATCAGCTGCCATTGACTCTTGACCTGGGCTCAGAGATGGACCCAAGAGGGAACGGAGTGCTGCTTGGTTCCCAGAAGATGTTAGAAGGAAAGAAGCCCGCCCGCCTTCTTGGGGGCAAGAAGGGCACTTGAAACAAAGTGATCACATTGGACACACAGGAACTTTTAGGCCCCATATCTGATGGATCCGTTTTATCTATTTTGAGTTATGGAAAAAGGAGAGAGGTGGAGTTTCCAGACCCAGTTCTGCTACCAACTTTAGGACCTGAGTTTCCTTACCTCAAGTGTGGTGGGATGAGGTCATGATCTCTGAGTTTCTTTTTACCTTGAAAATTTCATGAAAAGGAATCACATATGGCCACTCTGGGTGGTAATATTGCTACTGTATGTTTTCTTTAAACTGAGTCTCAAATCCATTCAATATGAACTAGATTAGTAACAGGAACTAGAAACTCTGAAGAGGCCACCCTCATATACAGGGAATTTACTGTCTTGCCCTGAGTATTTGTGTTTATTTCTGTTGACTTCCAGGTGGCGGTTGATTCTAGGGAAGTAACATTTATATGAGTCCAAGTGGAGGGAGAACTTTTCTCCCTCACCTCCCCTTCCCAAACAATCCAGCTTAGTTCATCGTCTTGTGTTGACATTACATATGAGTGCTAATGAGCTCATAAATGCTAATTAATAACTCCATGTGCTTCTATTTACTGGCAAATATAGGGATCCAGGTGCGGTGTAGACCTGGCCCCGAACACAGTACATCTCTCCATCTCTGAGCCGAGAACATGGGTGGGATGTCTCTTGTAGTCCTGCCAAAGTCGGGGGCCTTACACTCCTTTTAATATACACAGGAGCTATAATTAAACTCTTACAAAGCACCCTCTTCTGATTTCCCACTGAGAAGAGCAACCAGGGTCAAATCCGGCAAGTAGCAAGGTTAGGTTCAACAACTTGCAGTCTTTGGCGGGGGAGGGCAGTGATGGGCAGGGAAGAGTCCCCGGCCTGGCCTGGAGACGTCGTCCCCTTGGCCCAGAGTGGGGCATGCCTCTCAAAGAGGCAGCGTAGAGAACTCTGCAAGGCTGGATGGAAAGGTCAGTGGGGCTCGGGGAGCACGGCACCCCAGCGCCTCTATTCTCTGACAGGTATAGCTGCCTCTGCCTCCTCCAGCTGGTGGTGAGCTCCATCCAGCCAGGAGCTCAGGCTGCCGGAAGCCAGGCCTCTCGAGAGGTGTGCTGCGTTGGCACTGTTAGGTTGTACTTGTGCTTGTCTTTGGGAGACCCTGAACTTTCCTCAGCAAACAAGATGAAGCCTGGCCTTGGTTCTCATGATACTATTGCTTGGAACCTTATCAAACACTATGCAGCAGGCTTTCACACCGAATTCCTCACAACAACGCTACTGTGTAGTTACTATTTTTTACTGCCCCCATTTGAGCAATTTGGTAAACCGAGGCAGAAGGGTTCTACCACTTGGCCACGGTCACACAGCTAGGAATGTAGCAAAGCTGGGATCTGCACGTGGCTGTCACCCCAAATGACACCCCTCTCTGGACTGCTGCCTTGGGTGCCCCTCCCAGGGCTCCCGCAGACCCCCGCCCGGGCGGTCCTGCTCACGTGGCTACATGATGTCAGCAGCCCCGCTCCCTAGGGCTCCTCCATCCCCTACCTTTTCAGGACCAGTTTTCCTCCTGGCCTAGAGAGCTGGGGCTTGGATCCAATTCCTCTTCCCAGCTGCAATTACCTCTGAGCCCCCAGAGTCCTTCCTGACTTGGAAATCCACCTTTCGCCCCATCAGGGCTCTCCATTCTTCTCCCAGGCTCCTCTCAGAGGCCCAACTCCATCCCTTAGAAGCACCAGCCTGGCCCTGTTTTGAAAGTCACTGTTAAATCAACTTAGGATTGCTCCCCTCGGCAAGAAAGCTGTGGTTCCTGGGGAGCGGAGCTGAAGGTGAGCACTCACATCCTGTGTTAGACCCAGGCTGGGGAGCAGTGCAAGCTGGTGGTTTTGGACGAGCTTCCCGGGAGCGGAGGAAATTTTCTTTGTAAAGAAAGAGGAGCTTTATTAAGGCTGTGCTCTTTTCAAAGAGGCTTTAGGGGTGGCGAGGCGCAGGATAAAACTGGAGAGGCAGAAAAGTAGTTACTAACCCTCTGTCAGTGCAACATGCTTTGTAAGGGTGGGTGTGGGAGGCGGGAGGGGAGCTCCCCCTCAGTCCCCATCTCCTGGGGTGCGAGGAACACATGGGCCTTTGACACCTCTGCTGCTACTCTCTTGGGCAGCCTGACTCCCCCCGTCCCGCTCCTTGCGGGGGCGGGGGGGGGATGGGGGGCGCAAGGGTTGCTGGAGGGAGAAGGGGCCCAGGGCCGTGTTTGGCCGCCCCGTGCTAGCAGCCGCACAGTCCCGGGCTAATTGCTTCTATCCGTTTCTTCTCTTTTCCAGGCCTGGGAGAGTGTTCCTGGAATGGACTTTCCACAGTGTGATAACCTGCAAAGGCGGGCCTTCCATTTCCATTTCAGACTCCAAGTCAGCTGTGTCAAAGTTTGAACCAGGGCCGTGGAGGATAATGGGTCAAAGGCAATTAGCAGCCCAGAGAGCTGCACGTTGCAGTCTGATTTATTTTTTTGCCCATCAGATTCCAAGAATCCTAGTGCTTAAAAGCAACTAAACAATCGCTCTATTGTACTGAAATAAAGCTCAGTTAATTCAAAAATCAATTGCACCACCAGGTGGGGCACACTCTGGCCCCAAACAGATGGGGTTGAAAACTCCCCCAAAATGCAGTCTTGTTAAATTAAAAACTTGATCCAGGAGTGGAACAAATAGGGAGCCATGAATGGAATGGAGTCAGGTCCACTCAGACAAAGTCTTTCTTCTCCCACTCCTTTTCCTTCCTTTAAAAAGAAAAATTCACCATGCCACTTTCATCCGCGTTGGAGTCTACGCAGAGAGGCAGCCGTGCACCCTTCGAAGTTCAGTGTGTTACTTTAGTTAGTTTGAAAATTAAAGGGCAACTCCGGCCACTGTGAGTGATTTTGAAAATACATGTGCATCCCATGCAATCCTCTCATGTAATTAATAATCTTATAAACTATATGGCTCACTTTAAGGCGGTCTCAAGGTATAACAAGTCCATTTAAATATCCACTTAATACTTAACAGGATGTGAGGGACACACTGCAGCATACGGGCCCCTCTCAAGTTTCACTGTCTGAAATTTTTCAAAGCTGACCCAAGTCAACCCGAAAAATGTTTAACACCCTGGGCTTGAACACAAGAAACTCTGTGATGAACAGACATTCAATTACATTTTTTAAAAGTGAGAAGCATTTTTGTAAAATAGCGACTCTGGAAACTAATTGGCAGCCGCGAAACTTGTGAGCCAAGACCAAATCTTGTGGGGAACTTTTACTACAGTAACACGACTCAAAGAGAATGTGAATAAAAGGCATCTTTGTTTCCCAGTCAAATTAGCTGATTAAGAAATAAAACATCTTAACGTGTTTTTAAATGTAGAATTAATTATTTATATGAAAAAAAAATTAAAGCCAGGCTGTGTGAATTCTGCTCTGTGTGTGAATCGAATGGGGCAGAAATAGGGATCCTTGTGGATCCATGGCTTAGGTCATTAAGCAAAACTAACTATTAAGAGCTCCAGTTATTGGGGGAAAAAAAATTGCATTCAGATCACATGTTATGCTTCCCGTTTTGATTTGCAAAGTCCAGATTAGTTATGGTACACATGAAAAATGTCATTCAGGACAAGAAAACTGCTTTGTCCAAGCCGAGTACTGACAGTTTAGGGGAAGAAGGAAACACGGCCCGTACAAAGAGCAAAGCCAACCCCTGGGAGAGCACAGGCCTTCTGCTCCTAAGGGACCCAGGAAAGATTCACAGAAAGAATCTGAACAGACTGCTCTTGATTTTGCTAATGGGTGAGTCTGGAACTCAGGAAAACAAGAAAAGCAAAGTTACTCCTCAGACTCACCAGAGAAGTGGGCCAGTGACCTTTGACATCTCGGACCCCCTGTGTCAGCCCAGGCCCTTTGGCCCTGACCTCTTAACATTCCAGTGTCCCGGAGCCAGGCCCTGCCTGAGCCAAGGCTGTAAATTATCTTCGAGATGTCGATAAACATGCACCGGATCAGTGTTTTTCAAGGTGGGGCCCAGGGACCACCTGCATGAGGATTACTTGGAGAGCTTTCAAAAATACAGATTCCTGGGCTCAGGGATTACTGGGCTGGATAGGGACGGGGCCCGGGATTCTGTAAGGATCCTGAAATTCAAGAGTCACCTGTACAGTGTCTGCTGAACGGACCGCTGGAGTAGATTTACTAAACGTCTTTAATGGGTTCCCTTCAGCGAAAGGCATTTACTAAAATGTGGAAAGCCCGTCCACAAATCCTTCCTGAAACAAAAGAAATCCTCCAGTCATTTTCTTCATTTCTCATGGCACCTCTTCACAGAGGGAGTATAGGAATGTTTTGTCCTTTAAAATAAGTTCAGTGAGTACTTGAAAAGTCATTTGGCAAGCGATGAGGGATGAGACAAAGGGGGAAGATTAATGACGAACAGAATCAGAGTCCTTGCTAAAATAAAAATGGATTCACACCCAACTTCTTATGAAGGGTAAGACATATGGCAGCTCATGTGGGAAGCGAGCGTGTTTAGTAGAAAGAGGTCCTGCTGCAGAGCTGTGTGATATAGGGTACAGCTTTCTCAGCCAAAAACAGAACATCACATGCTCTGGGAGATGTACCATCTCTCCGAGGTGACGAGAGGCTGACTTTCCAAAACTTGAGCAAACTCTGCCTGAATGGCTTTCATCAGTTCAATAAGTTTCTCAGAGTTAAGATGATCAGGTTTGGGGCTTTAGATCTTGGCTTTGCTGTTATCTCTGGGTGTGGCCTGACAGCCCATCATTTTCTGTGACTGTTTATGGAAGCTACTGATAGTTTCAGGTTCCTCATTTGTGAGATGGAAGCCACAGCCCTCCATCATTTCTCAGAACCGAGGGGAGGACAGTGCCGGACGTGGGAAATTATGTCTGTGTTTTAGCTACAAACTACGAATGGATGCATTATTCTTCTAAGTCCTCTTTTGGGCTTTTTAGAATTTTCACCAGGAAAATGCCAAGACACACCTGGAAGCTGGTTTTGTCTTGTTTTGTTGAGGGAAGAAGGGCAATCAGTTTTACTTTGTCAAGTTGTGCATCAACCTTAAAGTAGCAAGTGCCCAGTAGACGTCAGGATTCCATTCTAGGACTCATTCAAAATTACAGATGCATAGATACGCAGAGGATATTTCCAAATGTGGCTCTTATTATGCTTACGGTAGCAGCGACAGGAGTTCAGTGCTAGTCCGCGGAAAATTGCTGCTTAATAAGAACTTTCCCAAACCCATGTCCCTTTGAGATAAAAATTTCCACCCGAAGTTTCATTGCCCTACTAGAATTTCCTTTGGAATGTTTGTGCTAAATTCCTTTCTCCCTGATTGAGGTATACAGCACAAAATCTAGCTTCAAAACTGAAAGAGTAATGCACTGAAATGCACAGATATGTAGGGTAACTTTGGGAGAGGAAGCAGGCAGGGGGAGGCAGAGGAGAGTTGGGGAAATGAATTAAACTCCCCAATAATTAAGAAGTGATTTACTTGGCACATTCAGAATTTGGACTGCTTGAATAGTAGGGCAGTGTATAACTTCATTATATGCCATGGGCAACACCAGCAACTCAGTTTTGTTGCAAGAAGCCTTTGTCTTTCTTCCTTCCTCTCTCTCTTTCTTTCTCTTCTTCCTCTCTCTCTCTCTTTCTTTCTTTCCTTCCTTCTTTCTTTCCTTCCTTCCTTCTTTCTTTCTTTCTTTCTTTCTTTCTTTTCTTTCTTTCTTTCTTCTTTCTTCTTTTTCTTTCTTTCTTTCTTCTTTCTTTCTTCTCTCCTCTCTCCTCCTCCTCGTCCTCCTTTTCCTCCTTCTTCTTTGGGTATTTCCTGACTTGGTATGTATAGTTGTGAATTTAATTAACACCCTAGTGATTCTGTACCCTCAGGAAAAAATGGTCAGTTTTATAAAATGTAAATAGAGGGAAAAAAATAAAGTTCCTTTCCTTCCTGTTCATAGCAGTCTTTATTTCCTCTCTTGTGTAATGTATCAGGAAGACATAAAAACCACATGAAGCTTTATAAAGCCCAACCCTCAGAACCCACTAAGGCACAATACACAGGGACTCCTCTAAATCACTCTTGTATCTTATAGACCATCCTAACTGATTTTATGTGAGAGAGAGCAAGGTTAATAGGTAGCAAAAGTTAGCCCTTTAGATGATAGCCTTACATCTTATGTGCCTTTTTAAAAATGATATTGCTCTCATTTGGAAGTAGCTTGAACAATTCCCTTTTGAATCAAGCCCTATAAATTTGATCAATATCATTATTTTCATGAGGCAAGTTTAAACCAATAAAGTTGTCTTGCTTCGTCCTTCTTCTCTCTCACCCACCCTCTTAAAAAAAACCAAGGAGAGTCACAACTTTGGCGTGTAGCTTGAGCGTGAAGCTCTGGTATGGAAAAGTCTATGAAAAGATGACATTTATAGATGGGTACATATATATTTAATTTCTTGTGTGTCAGTGTGCATGTATATATATTTCTGCTTCTGTTCGTCGAGGATACAACATCAGAACTAAGGACATTTTACTTTATCCAATGAAGAGTTTTTTCAGTTCTCTTTAATTGGTAATTTAATTACAGAGCTAATTAGGAACAGAGTGGGAGTTGGGATTACAATGATTGTCTTTAACTGGAAATTCTTACCACTTTCCAAGCAAGGAAGTTTTTAAATTATGGAACACTTAAATAATGGATTAATAAGTCAGTGACTACAACTATGTAAAGGTGGATCATTCACCCACATGCCTTTCCGTGGGCAGAATGGAGTCATCTGATCTGACCCACCAAGTAATTCTCACTCTGCATTTCTAGCCTCCTGGGGGGGTCTCCGCCGTGGAATTCCTCGGGGAATTTAGGTGGTCAACTCCGGGGCTGGAATTCCTGGGCCAGAGCTTCAGCAGACGGTGGGGCAGCTAAAAGCTGTCTGCGACGGAGTATGGTCCAATACTTAGAGCAAAGGAGAATTCTATTCCTAGCCTCAGCCGCTCACTGACACATGGAGGAGGCAGAGGTAGTTTCTGTCTCTGCCTCGTTTCTGTACACCCCTGCCCACTACAGCTGACACCCGTGCTCCGGGGTGACAGAGTAGCCATCGCAGGTGGTGGAAGGATGGCCTTGGGTTCACTAGACAAGGACGGCTGCAGCTGTGTGAGCAAATCCATCCCCTGTGTGTCCACCCATGGAAAGAGGGCCCCCTGGGGCTAAGCTTGGTCTGGGTGCAGGGGGTGGAAAGTAATCACTGAACTGGAACCCAGCCCCGGGGTTTTGAGAAGCCTTGCAACTGACCTCTTTAGGGAGCCAGTTATTTTTTTTCATTCACCAAACATTGAGGAGGAGGTGTGTGTGTGTGTGTGTGGGGGGGACAACATGGGTAACACGCTCACAAAAGACCAAAAACACCCAATGAAAATATGCTGTCTCTTTGAATACAAACTACAGAGAATTCCCTAGAGATGGAGTTTCATAAGGGCCTGAGGAAGGCCTAGAGCAGAATCCCATCTCCTGGGCCTCTTTCTCAGGAAGGATCTGCCTGGAAAGGTGGGACCCCAGAAAGGCCAGCAGTCTGTAATGGGAAATGCTTAAGGCCATCCAGTCCCAAAGGATACATTTGGGGAAGTATAAATTCTCAGTTCTCCATGGTGACTGCAGGGGGAGGTGGGGGGGGGGCAGAATAAGTAACTGGGGTGAAATGAAATCCACAGGTAGTTCCTCAAGCCTAGTTTTAGCTAGAAGCCTTACTCAAGCCCATTCTCCCTCAAACTTAGCACCATAATCACCGTCCATGAACTGAACTGACTTGAGCTTCGCTGGTTTCCTTCGCTGCTTCTAGTATGGCCAAAAAAGGCCTCAGTGGGCTGGGCTGGGGAGAGGCACACACACCAAACTAAGGGTTCTGACCAGTTTACAAACGAGGGGTGAGCCCAGCTCTGTCCCCCAAAAAGAGCAGCTTAAAATGAAGGCAAAAAGGAATAGTTAGCCTTCTCTCTCAACAGAGAGTTACTCATTGAAGGAGTCCTTTTATAAGCCCAAGGGCTTAGAATCAGTTTCTCCTCACTCACCAAAAGAAAGAATTTTCTGGTTTTATTTTTATGCTCCCACCCTAAATAACTCATTTTTTCCCTAAATAACTCATTTTGTGGTAATGCTTCCACATCTTGAGAATGATAGATCCCTTATATATATATATATTTTAAAGATTTTATTTATTTATTTGACAGAGAGAGACACAGCGAAAGAGGGAACACAAGCAGGGGGAGTGGGAGAGGGAGAAGCAGGCTTCCCGCGGAGCAGGGAGCCCGATGCGGGACTCGATCCCAGGATCCTGGGATCATGACCTGAGCTGAAGGCAGACACTTAACCATCTGAGCCACCCAGGCGCCCCGATCCCTTATATTTTATTTTATTTATTTGTTTGTTTTCTGCCTTGCTTCAAAAATGATTTGAGCTGAGATCCCTCATGCTATCCACACCAAAGGAAAGGAGACTGTGACCACTTCAATGGGTGGGGCTTGAAAGAAATCAATGAAAAAAAAAAGTTCTGCCCATAGATACTGTCTTTTCATTATAGAAGTCACAGTTCCATCAGAACATTCTTTCATTTATTTATAAATCCACAGATATCTGTTGAGGGCTTATGATGGATAAGGAGCATATAATTTGAATCTATACCCTGCCCTCTATGAGCTTCTAGTTAGATTGGAGAGATGGTGTGTGCGTAAATACTATGTCACCTGTGTGAATATGGAGTCAGGAGAGAGAAAGCCCTCTTGCCGCTGGGCTAATCAGGAAGGGCTTCATGGAAGGGGAGGATGGGGCTCCAGCTGGGGCTCTGGTTGGGGAGCTGTTTCTCAAGCACGCTAGGGCAGAGCTGTCCCCGGCGGGGGGGTGGGGGGGGCTTACATTCACTGAATACTTTTTGCCAAGAACTGTTGCAAGCACTTTATATGCATCCAACTCATTTAATTTTCACCAGGCCCCAACGAGGAGTGATTATTTTCCCCAAAGTACAAACCATAACAATATTTAACAATAATTAACCCTTATTAAGCATTTACTGTGTGCCAGGTACTGTCCTAAGTACCCGGCACACAGTAAATGGATTAAGTCTCTTTAATTGTCAAAGCAACTCTGAAGAAGGTACTATTATTATTGTTATCATTCCCGTTTTACAGATGAGGAAACCAAGGCATGGAGAAGCATGTAACTTTCTCAAGTTTACCCAGAACGTCAGAGGCAGAGCTGGGATTAGACCCTAGAATTATTGCTCCAGAACACTCCTTCGCTTTTAAATCTGTTCTCCTGCCTCCCATGACAAAAGCTGCAGAAGCCGGAAGGGCCAGTGAACATGTCTACAAACACACTATTGACATTCCTTTGGAATGTATTTGCAAAAGTCACGCAAATTGGAACACTTTTAATAATGACCAACCTAAGAAAATGTGTAAATCTGATGTTTAATAAGCGGTGTTATGACAGAGGTGAAAAGATCCTTTTTAACTCATGCCTTCTCATCCCCTTTCAGAGCTGTGGAGAGGGATGGGGGGATTCTGGGGGAGGTGAGAAGGGTTTCGTGTGGGGGAAGTGTTCGAGCAGCGCCTCCCTAGCAATGGCCCACGTAACTTTCCCCAGAGAACAAACCTCTTTCAGGCGAGGAGGGTGGGAGTGGATTATTTAAGGAAGTCATTTTGTTGAACTCAGTGATGCAGAAGGAGTGGAACTAGATATTCTGCTGAGTGTGTCTGGGCTTGGCTTCTCCGGCAGGCAGCCTGTGGTGTCTAAGGCCATTCGGGTGCAGGCGCCCAGGCAGTGGGCCTAAGGAGAAGTGCCAGGCTCCGGTAATGAGAAACTGTCCGTCTGCCGCTCAGTTTTCAGTCGTTTAAGAATGACCTTGATAGATGATTTGGTCTAAGAGTCACTTGAGCAGTGAAGGGTTCAAACAGCACCCGGAAAGGGTAAGTGTAATTTGGTCTTCAAATCCTCGTCTAGTTCTCCACGGTTTTTACGGTAGTTTTCCTGGTGTTCTGTCCCTGGATCCCAGAGATTCAGCAGGGAGAGCGGGGCGTTTTACAGATCAGGAGATGAGGCTGGAAGAGTTTAAGGCACGGGACTAAAGACACGAGTCTCAGGATTAGGCCTGGCACTCTGCTTGCTGGGACGTGCTCCGTTAGCGACGCCGCACCGCATTTACAGACGCCCTTCCCTTGCTTGCAACAAGCAGGGCCTGGGTGAGCGAGACGGGGGTGCGCGGGGAGTTTAAACTTCACAGGGTCTGAGCCTCCAGAGGAGACAGATGACTCGCCTCCTCCAGGTGGAGCTGGAGAGGGCGAATAGAACGAGGGAGGAAAGAATTCAGAACAATTTTATTTTATTATTTATTTGAGAGAGAGAGAGCACACAAGCAGGGGGAGGGGCAGAGGGAGAGAGAAGCAGGCTTCCTGCTGAGCAAGGAGCCTGATGCGGCGCTCAGTCAATCCCAGGACCCTGGGATCATGATCTGAGCAGAAGGCAGTCGCTTAACCGACTGAACCACCCAGGCGCCCCCAGGTTCATTTTTAAATTAGGAAATATCATACTCAAATCCTGGAAATAAAACCCCGAAGACAGAATCCCTGAAGAGAAGATCTAAACCACCCGTGAGGGAAGGATGCTAAGAGGGAAACAACAAATCTTTACCAAGCACATGCTCTGCCCCTGGCACTGGGGACACCAAGAGCAACTGAGGTCTCAGACTTTCTCGAATTGGTGGTAAGTGTGGGCGTGGGTAGAGAGACAAGTCAATGAGTGCTAACACAGGCTGAACTGGAGGAATGCTGTGAGTGTGCTCTGGGAGCCCAGAGGAAGGGCACCACATACTCAAGTGGACCAACTCTGTGCCAGAACTCTCTAGAGGCCTTCATGTATGATGCTTCAGAGTAATCTCACTTCACGCGATGTAGACATCATTGTCCAATTTTCAGAAGGGAAACTGAGGCTCCGTGAGGTCAAGAAACTTGCTCAGGTGACATGGTATTAGGAGGTAGGAGAAAGATTGGAACACACGTGTGCTGGGCTCCGAAGCTGATGCTGTTTGAGGGGTCCGAGTTCTGAGTGACCAAGGGCCATGTCACTTTTCCTGTTCCACCTGTCAGGACCATACCCTGTTTTCTCCCTTGGATGGGGGAGAGCCAAAAGGGGAGAGAGTGGTGGGCTCTGGGTGAAAGGTGAGCAGACGCCATGCAGAATGGGGTTTACCTTGCATTCTGACAACTAGTAAACTTGGCTGATCCTTGACCCCGCATTGCTGAGGGGCAAGCGAAGGGCCCCAGAGAGGAAAGCTTACCGGCTGGACCAGCTGCTGTGTGCTGACTTGTGGCGTTGATTGCACGATCTGAGGTTTTACATGCATTCCCCGTGACCTTAGGCTTAGGAAGAAACAGAGAATTGAAGGCACGGATTCCGAAGGTCATTAGGTCTGTCCCACCTGCCCCTATTTCACCTCTTAACAACTCCTTGAAGGGGGTCTGTTGGCCTGAATATATTAAGAAAAAAAAAAAGAGCTCGTTGATTCAGCAACCCTCATGGACAAGACGTGAGCGGTTGTAGCCCAGCTGTGTTCTGGGGAGGAGGCCTGTTTTGGACAAGCTGCACGTTTTCTTGACGTAGCCCTGCCCCCAGCATCTTGGGGCCCACGGCTGGTGTGGGGGTGTGCAGAGTCCCGGCTAACAGACACCTGGCCACCTGAGCAGGGGCACTCTGGGGGTTAACTCCAAAATAGTTTCCCACCCTTGGATCATTATTTTGTCGGAAATGAAACCTCTGGTGTTCCCTGGCCTCATTTTGATACCTGCCATCCTTCCTTTCCCTCTTTGGAGTCCTATAGTAATGTCATTAAAGTCCCTAGAAAATGTCAGCCGAAACCAAGGTTTCTGTCGGTTATAACCTATGAAAAATGTATTGGATTTAATATGTTTGGTTTGGGAAATCAGTTTTTGTCCACTATAACCAATTGTCCATAATAACCATGTCTGTTGTAAGTGGTGTGCACTGTAATAACCCTCATATAAAGGGTAAAATGAAAGACAAACCATTTCAGATGGTAGCTGGAGCCGTATCAATATAGATCACTGGCTACGTATATCAAATGATTGATGGCCATTTTTAAGGCTTTTTCAATTCAATGTCGTGCCGTCTAACGGCAGTAAAGCACACAGTATTTGCTGATACCCTTCCTGATAAACCGTCTGGTTGCAAGTGAGAACAGCTTAAGGAATGAAAAGGCACCAGGAGCCATTTCTTTCAAATGATCCATCCCCAGTGTCCTGGTGAGAGGACAGTCCTCGTTACAGGAGAGGGGAACACGCTAAAAGCAGGCCGTGGATCTACGGCAGGATAGGCCCCCTGGATGGGGAACGGGGGCGACTCGGCGCAGCTGCCGACCCCGCCGGGCTAACCACCACTGGCTGGTGGACTTGGAGAGAGAGATACTTCTGGTGTCCCTCTCATACTGACAGCAAATGCTCGTACTTGTTAATTCATGTAATCCTCAGAGAAACCCCGTGAGGTCTGTATTCCTCTTGGTCCCATTTTTCCATTTGGGGAAGTGGAGGCACACAGAGGCTAAGGAACTTGCACAAGATCACAGTTCATGAGGGCTCAGGCTAGGGATTGCACCAGATACTCTGGCTCTAGAGTCTGAGCCTCGAGCTTCTAGGTTTTCCTATCCCGCCGGTCAGGGAAGTGTGTTTGATCTCACTTATAGGTGGAATCTCCAATAGTCCAGCTCACAGAAGCAGGAAGTAGAATGGCAGTTACCAGGGGCTGCGTGGTGGTGAAAACCAGAAGCTGATGGTCAGAGGGTACTGAGTTTCAGTTATGCGAAATGAGTAAGTTCTGGACACCAACTTCATGGCATAGTGCCCACAGCAAACACCACCATACTGTACACTGAAGATTTGCTGGGAGGGGAGATCTTACATTAGGTGTTCTTGCCACGCACACACAAAGTAATAATAATAATGATAATAATAAAAGGGAGGGGAAGAAGCTTTGGGAGCTAATGGGTGTGTCTGTGGTCTTGTTGGTGGTGATGGTTTCACAGGCGAAATCCTTTCCTGAAACTCATCGTGTTGTATTCATTAAATACGTATGGCTCTTTACATGTCAATAAAGTGTTCTTTATTTTTTAAGTATGTGGATATTTAACTGTGATTTCTGGCTGTTTCTTGCTGACATCCACACCCACAAGCACCTGCTAATAGCTTTGGCTTGGTGAGGATGCCTTCATTTTTCTTCCACGCCCTAACTCATCACCATGATGCTAACCAACCATCTCGCCCTTCCCCCAGGAACATGCGCCAAAATGTGGCCATTCGGACCAGGCTGGTTCTCCTCACACACGTTCACACAGGTACCTCTCCCTCTCCTGCACAGTGCATTCACCTTTTACTTTAAGCAATTATTTGCATAATTATTTTTGGATATAATTTCCTCAGAGTAGACTATAAGCTCCTAGGGGCAGAGGTCATTTGTCTTAGTCATTGCTGCTTACCCCTCCTCCTGTCCCCCACCCCATGACAGCCCAACAAGGAGGCTGGAACACAGTAGGGTCCAAGAACTGTTAAAGAATAAGTAAAATGAATGCAATTCTTCAATACTGAAAGGAAAGAAGGTGTTTTATCTGTCCTTCCTGGACTTTATCCAGGATGAGAAATGTGATAAATCCTTTTCAAAAGGATTACTTTCCTTAAAATATCCATGTCACTGTTAAGGAAATGAAATTTCGCAAAAGCCAGGACCCTCCAATACGAAACCAGTGTAACTTCCAAATTGCACTCGATTCCAGACACACTTGCACACACATGTACACACACACACACACACACACCAGACCCCCAGTGTGCACCCCATTAAGCCCACACTGCTGTTCTCGCGCCCTCTGAGAGGCTTCCTTCCGCCGGGGAGCATGAATCAAAGGGGTGAGCTCACTGTCTCGGTGGAACCCTCCTGATGCTCACTTGCTCTGGGAACACATGCAGATACTCACAGTTTAGCACATGGGCCCTGCCTTTTCAGCTGTCTTTTAATCTTGGGTAAATTGAACAAGCGTGGAGAACTTGCAGGTGACAACCAGCTCGGCTGAGACGCAGGGATGAAAACCATGTCAGTGGAGTCCCTAAAAGTCCTCCAATGTGCTTGAAGCATATAAAGAAAACCCTTGATCCCGGCTATCAAAGGGTGCAGAAAGATCAAGAAGAATTAAAACTGATGGTGTGCCAGAAACCACCTGCAACAGAAGGTCATTACTTCCCCTCGTTAAAACAGCCTCAGTTCTGGGGCCTGATCTGAAGCTTAATTGAAATGTTTCAAACAGTGGATTATAACGAAGATGAGACATCCCCTGTCCATTTCATGACCTTTGTTAAGAAAGGCAGATTGGTAATAAGGTTAAAAAAAAAAAAAATCTGAGCGATTGCCTGAAGATGGTTGAGCCTCTTAATGATATGAGCCGGGACATTTTTCTTGGCCAGGAGGGGCTCTCCAGGCCGCCGCAGGGGTAGGAAGGCCAGAGGACCTGGATGCCAGCCACTCCCCTGGAACCTGCTTCTCCATCACCCTGTCTGTGACCTTTCCTTCTCTAAACAGGAGTGGAGGGACACCAGATGCAACACTCCCTCTGGGATAATAATTGTCCGTTGTTCCAGACGTTACTCTTGTGGTGCAAAGGGGCCCATCGCCCTGTCAGGCTTCTTTTTGCAATCTTTCCATCTAGCTTGTGTAATCACACATGCCCCCTTTGATAGATGAAGATGAGTAAGGCCCTCCAGGTCTGCAGCGGATGGGACAGCACCAGGAGGGGACACTGGCAGGAGATAGCTCAACTCTGATGTTATCAATTTCTCTGTATCCTGAAAAAAAATCACAATGTTGCTGCTACTTACGCTTTTCACATGATAATAAATTGCAAGTCATATTTGTCCAGAGATTTGAATGCCTTCTGGCTCTCTTCCCCTTTTTGGTATGATTATCTGCCCTGGCAATAAAGTCCATGTCTGAAGTCCTGTGATTATCTCAACCTCCAGCCGGCACATTGTGAAAGTCACTGTTTTGGGGATATTGTTGCAGGAGCTGATATGAAAGCTTTACAAAAGTTCTTATGTCTTATGGTCGTTTCTGCTCTGGACTCCCCTGATCTAACCTGATGCATATTTTAGGTTTCTTACGCGATTGCTCAGATGCTTGTCTTTAGGAACCCTCTATGACCTCCCTTTGCAAAGTCTGGTCTACAGCATCAAGATCTTGGGAAATGCAGAGGCTCAGGCTCTTCTCCAGACCCACTGATCAGCTCTGTAGTTTAAGAACATCCCCAGGTGATCCACATGCACGATAAAGTTTGGGAAGGATGTTAGGAGGAGGGAACTGTCTTGGCTGGGTGGGTTTGAGGAATCATACTGAGTATTTCTGGGTGCAGAACACCTTTCTAAGATTGGATTCAGTTGGCCCAGCACTGAGCAGGTGGTGCAAAGGGGCCCATCCATCTGGATGGACGCTCTGCTTCTCTTGCACTATTCTAAGGAGAAAGGGTTAATAAGTCCTTCAACAGCTGGAGCAGTTTTGCAATCAAGGACCAACATAAAAAGACAGCAGGCCCAGCATCGAGGCCAGCCTGCCAGAGCTGTTGGATTAGAGGTCCTAAGACAGCCTGCGAGAAAGTACTAGTCGTTCCTTCTGACTTTATTAAACCTTTGTGTGGTGGCAAAGTTTGTTTGAACTTCACTAAATCCCCCAAATAAAAGACTAGCTTGGACCATCTGGTTCTCTAGAATGAAATAATTTAATTCAGGACAAGCAATTATCAATAATTGTTTTGAGATAGTTAAGAATGGAAACTTAGTCCCACCTGCTGTTCTCTCCCCAATGTATTTTTTTTCACTAACCCTTTTGAGTGGAAAGTTGAACTAGGAAAATTGGTTTTATTTTTACATCTTGCTTTGGGTATCTCTGATCCTATCTCATTTAATGCTAGTATAACTTTTTCTTCAAAGTTCAATATTTGCTCCCCCTGAACAAATACACACACACCTACCTCCTTTTTTTTTTTTTAAACTTTGCTTTCATTATTATCTACATTTCTACTGTCTTTGTATTGTTCTTCTTTCTTTCTGAGTTTCAGCCCCATGATATTTTGGGGTTCTCATATTTAATCCTTCTCCCAAAGCATCTCCCTGTTTTTCTTTCCCATAGTCCTTTTAGCACAGATATAACTGAAGGAAAAAAAAACAGCCCAAGCATTTATTGAAACGTCCAAAAGGGCTCTTCTATTGAGATATGTCCTGATGTAGTTTTAAATAGTTCTGTACCTATACTCAAGAAACCCAATTTGGGGGTTGCTTTCTCAGGCATGTCCTCTTTTGAGGCTTCCTACAGCTGTGAGTGAAAACTGGTGGTGGTCACGGGACTCTGGGGCTCTGTGTCTGGAGTTCCCAGATCATCTCAGGAGCAAGTCCCATAGTTCTGTCAACTGCCTCATTTTTCTGACCTGAAAAGTGAGGCAAGTGCCATCTTCCTCATCCTCAGGAACGGGAGAGGGCCAAGGGGGCTACCAGGCCTGTGAGAGCCCAGGCCTGAGCCCAACACTCATCATATTGAATGCCATGCTGCCCTCGTGGTCTCTCTACTCCTGTCTCATTGCCTCATTCCCTCGTTGAACCAGGTGCGTCAGGATAAGGGACCCTTCATAACTCCAAACACACCAGACTGTTCCATCCTCTCTTGTTGGCGTGTACTCTTCCTTCTGTGGGATACACTTTCCCCTTGTCTGCACTAGTCATCCTTCAAGATTTCCTATCAGCATCACCTTCTTTGGGCAGCCTTCCTGGTTTCCGTAGGTCACACTCACTGCCCCTTCCTTTGAAACTCCAGTGTTCACAATATGTTCCTTTATCAGTGAATCTATACCCACATTGTATATTTGCCTACCTGGTGGTTTGTTTTTTTTCAAAGGTATTTCTCTGACTTCCCAGTGGAACATGAGATTTTTGGATGTGACTAATTCATGTCTGTGTTTTCAGGGTCTGGTTTAGAAATGATTGTGGAATCAATGAATGCATGGCCTTCTAGACCAAACTGCATTTAATTGTTTTAAAGAGTGTTTGGATAGAGCTCTTTGATTGCAAGTGACAAAAACAAACTTGAACTTGATTCTGCAAAAAAGGAGAGAATTTGTTGTAAGAGTCCGGGATGTCTCATGGAACCCAAGGGTGGGAATGTAACCAGTCTCTAGGACCAGAATGGAACTAGAGACTTAAAAGAAATCAGGAATCTCTTCATTTGTCATTTCTGCTGTTTATTCATCTGCTCCTCCTCCTCCTTCTCTCTCTCTCTTTCTTCCCCCTCTCTCCATCCACTCCTCCCTGTAAGTTTCTCTGTTTCTCAGATCACATGAAGAGACGCTATGTTTTTATGTCCAGGAACCTATGGAGTCTGATAAATGTTCCCTTGGTTTCAACTCCAAATCCTCAGTAGAGAATCTGGTTGGCTCAGCTGGGGTCAAATGGACCAATCATCTGGACCAATCATCTATAGTCAGGGAAAATAGCAGAAATTCCCAGACGATAGGACAAGAACAGACACCTCCAAATGTGGGATGATAATTACATACTCAGAGTGTATTTTAAATACCAAACTGGAAATGAGCTTAAATGGTCAAATTACACATATTAAACCCTATTTTTAAAAAAGATTATTTATTTATTTATTTGTGAGAGAAAGAGAGAGCATACATGGGGCAGGGCTGGGGGCGGGTAGAGGGAGAAGGAATAGCAGACATTTAACCTACTGGGCCACCCAGGCGCCCCTACTAAACACTATTTTTAAATGACTTTTTAACCACATGCCACAATAGATTTTAATGAAACATGTGCCTCTAAAATTAATTTTCATAGGCTTTTGGGGTCCTAATAATTTTAATGTGGTTCTTTGTGTTGCTATTTAAGTCCTTGATAATCACCTCTTAATATTTCTCTAGAAAAATATGAAGCAATATGCCACTTAAGGCATATGTTGCTTAGTTGTTTATATGAAGTGTGGTAACTGAGGTTATCTGATATTCCTAGAGCTTTTTCTTCTCTTAAAGATCCATGCAAAGCCCTCAATCAAGACAGGTCAGTGGGAGATATTAGTTGGGATGGAAGAAAATGTAAAGGCTTTATTGACACACTGAATTTCAATGCTTGTTTCTAAAGGGGAACAGTATGTTTTTGTCAACAAATTATATTTTGATTTTCTTGCCAAATCTGTTATTCTATGGGCTTCCACAAAGTGCAATCTGTCTAAAAGGTGGCTGTCTTAATCTGTATGCTCTGGAGGTTGGGGGAATAAGGGTAGATTACCAATTGCAGATAGGATATCACAAAGCCTTCTGACTCTGGGACATCAGATCACAGTGTGCTTAGAACTGGGTTGGACAATCTCTCAACTAGTGACAATTAGTTTCAACAAGAGAAGGGCTATAATTAAAAGAGAGATGGAGCCATCTATTGGGAGGTTTTCCTCTGGAATTTTGTCTCCTTGTAACCTGCCAGAGGAGTAAATGAGGATTTATATACCTTTGATGTTTGTGTTATTTTAGATTACTATCAATGGATGTCCATTGTTCTTCAGAAACTGGATTTTCCCACAAAGAAATATTGTCTTACATGTAGATTCCCAATTATAACATAATCATCATTTACAACCTGTCAGAACTAGGACTGGGAATAGACTTACTGTCTAGTCAGTAGACATTGTGAGCTATAATAGTAGTAATATTATTAACATTAATAATAACAACAACACTTTTCTAATAGTGCCTTATGATTTGGAGATGTCCTAATGAAATAATGAATGTGAAAGCACTTGGTTTGTAATTCTAAAAATACAAGGCTTTTAACATTACAACCAATCTTTTTGTTTTTTTTTAAGTAGACTCCATGCCCAGTGTGGAGTCCAATGTGGGGCTTGAACTCACAGCCCTGAGATCAAGACCTCAGCCAAGATCAGTAGTCTGATGCTCAACTGCCTGAGTCACCCAGGCACCGCCAACAAATATTTTTAAGTCATTTAAACATTAATGTTCTTTTAAACATTAAGCATTAATATTCTTAGTATGTTACAGGTGGTGGTGAGACAATTTGGGAGACAACTAAGATGCTGGTCTGTTCTTTCAAAGAGTAGGTTAATTTTATTTGAGGAGGCAAGATTAAGACTGAGACAAATAGAAAAAAATAAGACAATACCAACTTGTGAGATATGACCCATTTGTATGTGTTCAGAAGAGAGGGGGATCAAAGAAATCTAGAACACAAATTCTATGAGGTCAGGGATTTTTTTTTTTTTTTTACTCATCCCTGTATTTCTACCACTTAAAACATGCCTGGAATATAGTAGGTGTTCAATAAACATTTGATGATTAACAATGAATGAGGAAAGATTTAAGCAGAACACTGAGAAGTGGATATTATTTGTATATATATGGAGAACAGAGAGGAGGGAATTGTAGGTAATAGGAAAGAAAAGCCATGTATAGAAAATGGATAATGGGTATTTCATAGAGGAAAAACAGTATGGAAGGATGGATTGTTTTGCAGTGGCACATGGGATGGCTCTAGAAAGTGTAGGTGTGGGAAGAACAGTTGGGAGCCTGTCAAAATAATCCCACATCTAATCCACCATTACATCCTGTTAGCTTAGCTTATCCTATGCCTTAAGGATATACTAATTTCTCTCCATCTCTACTACCACTCCAGCTCCGCTGGTCTTCTCTCACCTGGACCCTACATAGCTTCCTAACCAGTCCATTTGCATCCACTCTTGCCCTGCCCCATCTACCTTTCAGACACTGCAGCTGGAATGATCTTTGCAAAATTAAAATTGGATCATGTCACCCTTCTATTTCTCATTGCTCTTAAGATAAAGACAAACAGCCTGGTTGGACAGGCTTTGGTCTATCTCTCTAGCAAAATTTTGAACCCCTTTGCCCCACCCTCTTGCAGTTTTTCCTGCAATGGTCTTCTTTGAATCCTTTGAATGGGCCATGCTGCCTTCTAACCCAGTGCCTTTGCATATGCTGTTCATTCTGTCTGGCAGACCCTTCTCATCACCCTTCATCCTTTGGGACTCACTCAATAGTCACTTCCTCAGGGAAGCATTCACTGACTTCTCTAATTTAGGCCAAATCTTGTTATTATATGTTTTTCAGACTCCTAAATGCATCTTGTTTCCATGGTTTTAATCTAACATTTATTTCCATGATTATCTAATTCATGTCTGCCTCCCTTACTGGACTATGAACTCCACGAGGGAAGGAATATATATATTTTTGCTCACCTTCGTATTCTCAGTATATATCTCTGTACCTGGCATTCAATAAGTATTTGTTGAATGAGTAAAGAAACGATTAAATGAACCAGGGCTGTACAGTGATATGGATAAGGAATGGGAACCCCAGGATGATGCATGCAGCTTCAGGAAGAGAAACAGCACTGTGCATTGAGAAGAACATGGTTTTGGTGTCAGAAAACCAAGGTTTGAGTCCTGACTTTTCTACCAATTGGCATTAAGTTATTTTGGGCCATTTTCTTCGTTGTTTTTAGTCTCTACTTCCTAACTTTAAAATGGGAAACAATGCCACCTGTCTCCAAAGCATAGTGAAGAATGAATGAGAAATGCACGCAAAGGTGCTTTATTAAATAGAATGCACCTTATGACAATATCAATTTTACAGCCAGAAATGACCTTAGAGAGAATCCTGTCCTGACTCTGGCTGTAAGGATAAGGAAAAGAGACCAAAGAAGTTAAATGACTTTTTCAAAATCAGTTCTCCGCTTAGTAAAAATACTAATAATGGTAATGATTTTGATATTGACACTTTTAGGGCACATATTATGTACTAACCACTTCATCAGTATATTTCTTTTTTTACCTTATCTTTGCAACAACCTACCCAGCAGAGATTATTTCTATTTTAAATTAAAGAAACTTGTCAAAGAGTCGGAGAAGCATAGAGTTGCGATGAGAATTTAGTGGTCTTGGCTTCCCATGTAGCAATGGATTGTTTGATTATTTCATTGTGGGGAGGAGACAGACACATCTCCACATTTTTTTAGCTTGAGCTGGCCCCTGTCAGAATTGGATGAGGAGCTCAGAGTAGAAGGAATGAATTTTATTGTTGTGAAGAAAAGACTGTGATATTAGTAGGACCAATTTTTGATGAAATTACTGAGGTTCCCAGAGCAAGAAACAAAACCCTTGAGAGTTCTTTAACTGGCATTTCTAGTTCTTGTGAGGGTTTTGTTTCCACTTATGGAAGAGAAGAGGTGTTTATTATTGTGAAGTTCTTGTAACAAGACATTTTAAAATGTGAAATTTATAATTTTATTGCCATTTTCAGTATAAAATGCAAATAAGTTTTGATTGTGAGTTGAAGAATAGGATGTTACTTCAGCCCCCACTTTTTATCACAATACTACGATTATTGTTGCTAGCCCCCTCAAGGACAGGAGGGCGTGCTCCATCCCTCTCCTCTTTCCTCTCCCTTCTTCCCTATTTCTTCCGTATCTTCTTTCTGTATCTTATCCAGCAAGATTTCATTCACCAAAATATGTGCAAGGTCAGCGTTAGTAGTAGCCAAGAGCATTTCACTCATATGGTGGCTGCTTGGCAGCAGGCGTTCCTGAGAGTTAGCAGCCTGGAAGTTTATTCACCCGACAAATATTTATTGAGCTCACTTACTTTTTTTTTTTTTTCTTTTTTGAAGTATAACTGACACACATTATCCTGTTAGTCTCAGGTGTATATCATAGTGAGCTGGTATTTTTATTTATTTATTTATTTTAAAAGATTTATTTATTTTTAGAGAGAGAGTGAGTGCATGGGCGAGGGGAGAGGCAAAGGGAGAGGGGAAGCCGACTTTCAACTGAGCCGGGAACCCAACACCAGGCTGGATCTCAGGACCCTGAGATCCCAACCTGAGCTGAGACCAAGAGTTGGATGCTTAACTGACTGAGCCACCCAGGTGTCCTGTGACTTATATTCTTATATATTACAAAATGATCCCCATGGTAACTCTAGTTATCATTTGTCACCATACAAAATTATTAAATATTATTGGCTATATTTCCTATGCTATATATTATATCCCCATGACTATTTCTTTTATAACTAGAAGTTTATATTTCTCAATCCCCTTTACCTATTTTATTCATTCATCTATTGATGGTCACTTGGGATCCTTCTATACCTGCTATTGTAAGTAATGCTGCAGTGAACATAGGAGTACATATTCCCTTTGAACTGGAATTTTTGTTTCCTGTGAATAAATACCCAAAAGTGGAATTGCTAGATTATATAGTAATTCTATTTTTAATTTTTTGAGGAAACTCCATATTGTTTTCCACCTTGGTTGCACTAGCTTGCATTCCCACCAACAGGGCACAAGTGTTCCTTTTTTTTTTTTTTTTTACATCACTGCCAACACTTGTTTCTTGTGGGTTTTTTCTTTTTCCTAATTAATCAATTGATTTATTTTTCTTGTGCTTTTGACTTTAGCTATTCTGACAGGTGTGAGGAGATATGTCATTGTAGTTTTGATTTGCATTTCCCTGATGATGAGTACTGTTGAGCATCTTTCCATGTGCCTATTGGCCATCTGTATGCCTTCTTTGGAAAAATGTCTTTTAAGTCATCTGCCCATTTTTAAATCAGGTTGTGTGTTTTTCTGATATTAAGTTGTGTAAGTTCCTTATATATTTTGGTTATCTACCCCTTATCAGATGTATGATTTGCAAATATCTTCTCTCATCCCATAGGTTGTCTTTTTGTTTTCTTGATGGTTTCCTTCATGATGTAAAAACTTTTTAGTTTCATGTAGTCCCATTTGTTTATTTTGGCTTTTGTAGCCCTTGTCTGGGGAGACTGGTCCCCCCAAAAGACTGCCAAGACCAATGCCAAAGAGCTTACTGCCTATGTTTTCTTTTAGGAGTTTTATATTTTCAGGTTTTCAAGTTGTTAATCCATTTTGAATTAATTTTTGTCTATGTGATGAGATAGTGGTCCAGTTTAATTTTTTTGTATGTGGCTGTCCAGTTTTCTCAAAACCTTTTATTGAAGACCATGTCTTTTCCCTATTATATATTCTTCCCTCCTTTGTCATAAAGTAGTTGACTATATAAGCATGGGTTTATTCCTGGGCTCTCTATTCTGTTCCATTGATCCATGTGTCTATTTTTGTGCCAGTACCATCCTGTTTTGATTACTAAAGTTTGATAGTACAGTTTGAAATCAGGAAGTGTGATGCCTCCAGCTTTGTTCTTTCTCAAGATTGCTTTGGTTATTCAGGGTCTTTTTTGGTTTTTTGCTAAAATTTGCTACAAATTTTAGGATTTTTTTCTCCTAGTTGTGTGAAAAATGCTAGCGGTATTTTGATAGGGATTGCATTGAATCTGTAGATTGCTTTGGGTAGTGTGGACATTTTAATAATATTAATTCTTTCAACCAATGAGCATGGAGTATCTTTTCATTTTTTTGTGTCATCTTCAATTTCTTTCATCAATGTCTTACAGTTTTCAGAGTTCAGGTCTTTCGCCTCCTTTGTTAAATTTATTCCTGGGTGTTTTCTTTTTTTTGATGCAATTGTAAATGGGATATTTTTCTTAATTCCTCTTTCTGATTGCTCGTTCTTAGTGTATAGCAACACAACTGATTTCTGTATGTTAGTTATGTATCCTGTGACTTTACTGAATTCATCTACTGGTTCTAACTGAATTCTCAAAATGACTTTAATCATGACTCCTATTATGACTCTACACTGACAACCGTGAAGACTTTCTCAGTCAGATGAGGAAACTGAGGTACGGAGAAATTAAGCAATTTACCTAAGATGGCTCAGCTAACAAGTGGTGGAGGAGAGAGTTGAACGCAGGCAACATGACTCCTGAGCCCACGCTTGTAATAACGCTCCATGTTGCCCTGGGTACAAACCCCATCCCTAGGCATTGAGACTCTACTGCTTCATTTCCAGAGAGAATCCGAGGAACTCAGGAGAGATGGGGAGGCCAAACCCTGTTGGAATAAAGCTACTCCTAACCTAGCCCTAGTTTTTGAAGTGACTGTCATTCTAAGCAGCTCTGCCTACCCAGGCTTTGAGATAGTCTGTCACAAGCCACCTGTACTTTTGACCCAGAAATGGGCATGTTCATTATTCACCCAGCCCGTGATTGGGGAGAATAACGTGCAGAGGTGGGTATTGGGTGGCTTCCACCTGCCAGATTCTCTGGCTGTATTTATAGTCATGTTTGTGCATTAATATTTTATACTTAGCTAAATTGCACGCATTGCATTTAAGGCCAGGTTTGCCTTGTTTAAAAACATCCAAATTGGGATTAAGTATTCAAACTGTAATCTCTTTAGTGGGCATCTGTCCATTGGATTTGTATGACATAAAGAGGGTTATTGAAATACAGTAACTTTAATATTTTTTATCCTGTATACAGAAATCACTCTTAAATGAATTTAGAAACGAGGAGAGGCATTGGACAGATACCAAAGAACAAAGCAGCTCTCATTATTTTTCAGGCCAGTTATAGCACAGCCCGCATCTGTGGAAGCTTCCCCATCCAGTTTCTTCCTCATAAGCAGTAATATGCTATGCTCCTCGGTGCCGCAGAGTAAATTCCCTGGGGGCTTCTAATTTCTCCCCTCTCCCTGTTTGTAATGGTGTTGTTCTAAGTTGAGACAGTTTCCCTTACTGCTAGAGAATTCGGTTCGTTCAAATCTGGAGCTGCTAGAGAATTCGGTTGGTTCAAATCTGGAATATTTCTAGGAATGCGGCCACGGGTGGAGTGGGCTCGGAGGTTAGGACGGGTGACTTGAAATCTATGCATTTGTATTAATTGAAGAGAGAGCAGCCCTAGTTAGTATTCCACAAATATTGAATATGAATAATCACATAAGACACTTACTAGTATAAAGAAACCAATAAATTTTATTTTTGTGGTACATTAAAATAAAATTCAGATAAAAATTTAAAATCATAGCATATCCAGAATAACCATTTGATAGCTATATATAAATCTATTTTAGAGATGTGCAAGCACAAATTATGGAATGCCAGAGCAAGTTGATTTAGGCTGCTTTTTCTCTAATATAAATAATGCAGAGTGCCGCAAATATTCAAGTACACTTAACTGAACATAATTAAAATATTGGAATATATTTTAAAAATAAATAATTAAGTAGTTAGAAGTATCTGCAATACTAATTCAAAGTGATAGTCATATGGTGATTATATTATGCAGTTTACCCAGTACTTGGGCTTTAAAGTGCAATAATAAAATTTGCATTTAATAAAAATTATGATTCTGTAATATTTGAGGATATGGGCATAGTCTATTTCCAGTACAAAACACAACCCTTGTCTCTCTGATCCATCAACAGATGGACTGAGAACAGACATTTTCAGCTCAGCTGAGCAGCTTGCCTTACACCCATCATGTTTCTAAATGCTATGTCACGGGTTTTGTTCGCCTGCCCCCCCTCCCACCCCCCGGAGTGTCAGCTCCTTGAGGGTAGTGACCTATGTATCTTTGTACACCCGGTGCTAAGTGAAATGCTGGTGAGCAGTAGGTGTTTAATAAATATGGTTAAATTAATGAATCAAAGAATGACTGTCTCTACCCTTGCTGCTTGTCCTCAACACAGTAGTAGGCAAGGCATGGCTCTCTCAGGGATTTGCCTCTTCCCCCTCCCGTCCCTCCTCCCCCGCTCCGCCCCCCTGTCTGGGATGCTCATCTCTCAGATATAAGCAGAGCTCACTCCCTTACCTTCTTCCTCTCTTTGTTCAGATGTCACTTTCTCTGAGGCCTCTTCCGACTTCTCTGTTTTAAGTAAAATTGCTGCCTACCCCCACCTCAAGGCAGTTTCTAGCTCCATTTGTATCTCCATCTGAAATAGTACATGATTTACTTGTTTATTTTGTGCATGATCCTATCACTTTCACTAAAAATTGTAAGCTCCATGGAAGTCAGGATTTTCTCTTTTTGTTCACTGCTGTATCCCCAGCCCACAGAACAGTGCTTGACTCATAGTAGGTGATAATAATAATTTGTTGTGTGAATGAATAAGTGAGTGAGTTGAAGATGAAGCAAAGGATTGCCCTGAAGGAATAAGGTGAATGAGTGTGACTGTAGGATGTGTTCAGTGTTTCGGGGCCCACAGAATGGATCAGATACATTTGCAGGTTTTTCTGCCTCGCCTGCCATTGATGGCTCCTCAGGTGGAGATGGAAACTGGACATTTTCATTTACTGAAAATGCTTGCCCGATGTGCCGTTATTTCTACAATCTTCCCTGGAGATCTGAGTCTGCTCTGAAGGCTTGGCCCAGATGGCTAACGCTTTATTCATCAATTCCGGCCAGAATGGATTCTTAGCCTTACATCAGGGAGCTGTTCCTCTCCCAGCTGTTGACCATTGTCCTTGTCTGTGTCCTTGTCTGTGCCCACCTTCCAACTCCTTTATAGCCCTGAGTCCTCAGCATAGCACTAACCCCATCCCACACCCAACCGGTCCAGGAGCGCCAAGGCCGGTCAAATATTCTGGGTCGGCTGCCCCTGGGTGACCTTGCACAGCATGGTAGATTAAACATGGTTGCAAGTTCCCTGTCATCCTCTTTTTTGGAGACGCGATGTTGTGTCTAGGCTGGCTTTGACCAATGGGAGGTGGTGGACATGACTCTGTGCCACTTCTGAGCCTGGCCTTTAAGAGACCTGGCAGCTTTTGTTTCCTCCTCTTTGAAGCCCTGTGCTGTCCTGTAAGAAGTTTGGCTTTCCTGCTGGAGAGATCATGCAAAGAGAGACAGGCCCTAAAATTACCTGGCAAGAGGGAGACCTGGTCTTCCCAGCATCTTAGCTGCCCCTGTCTGTGTGGCCATTCCCAGCAAGGCACAAGTCATGGAAGGGAGGCATTTTGGATGTTCCAGCCCTATCTGCCTTCTGAGACCCAAGTGAGACCATCAGAACAACTGTCTAGCTGAGCCCACAAAGTCAACCCACAAAACTGTGAGAAATAATAAGTTATTGCTTTAAGCCACTAACTTTTGGGGTCATTTGTTACACTGTAATAGATAATTGAAATAGGCAGGTTACAAAACTTCTTTGAGCCTTTATTTTCTTACCTGGGAAATGGAAACTGTAATCTCTGCTCATGGAGCAGCTGGGAGGCTGTATGGGGAAACTTCCTCACATGATGCCTGGGAGACATAATTATTCAGTAATGTCAGTCTCCTTCCACTTGCCTTCCCTGGGCAGGTCCTTAAGTTCCAGACATATCCCTCCAATTTCATCAGTCATCAAACTTTCCCTCTCCCTGTCCAGCCCATTTCCTTTTACAATTTATTTTGGAGAAGACAACCTGATAAACTCATTCCAGAGGCTATGGACACTAGTCTCATTTGTTAGGGCTTTCGGGCTATCTGTGTTTAGAAGGAGCTTCCAGTAAAGCACAGATCTCTTTCCTGAGGATTGAAATTTTAGGTTCAGTGATGGAGGAGGAGCACTGGGATGTGAGGAGAGCTCTGGGTGGGAAGAACATGCCTTCTTGGAGCCCCTTGACTTTCTTGTTTGTAAGCCCCTAGCCTTAGCAAAGCCCAGCTCAAGACTCGGCCATGTTCAAGCCAAAGGAAGCTTGCGCTTTCTTCCACCCCATACCCACGTCAGCTTTACCATTAGGCATCTCAGCTGCTTCTATTCTTTCCTTAGCTTTAAACCCTCCTAGTCTGTTCCGTTTTGCCAAGAGGTGCAGAACTGCAAAGGAAGGCAAAGTCCATTTTGCAGTGACCCCTCAAGAATTTCACTGTGAAGCCAACAATTCTCCCTCAGGCATAAGGGAGGTAGGAATGGCCGAGGCTAGGGTCAGAAAATGACCTACCAAGCTCTGGCTGATTTGTTTATTTTTAGTTTATTATTAGTATATCATTTATTTTTTGATAAATCTTGTCTATTCAGCAACCGCAGACTTTTGGTTTGTTTGTTCAGAGAGACCAGTTCTGTTTTAGAGAATATATGTACTACCTTTCCATTTCTGCTACCATTTTTACTATAAAACCCTTATAATAATAATAATAATAAATAATAATAATAACTTCTAATAAAAATAATAAAGACCTGCCTGCTTTGGCCATCCGCGCCCTGCTAGGGGGAGCAGATATTGTCTGGAAGTGCCTCCTCATCTGCAAGATGGAGCTGGGTCCCTCTTCTAGTAGCTGGGTTGGGGGGTTAAATGAGTCTGGAGTTTTGGAGGAACTGCATGAGAACTTGGTAGACAAACTTGTAGTGAGCGATGGTCTAAAAAAAACAACAAACAAAACAAAAAAACTTTCTCACACTCTCAAAAGAGAAAAAAGTTCCCTTGGTAAGGATCAAGATTTATTTTCAAGTTAAGTTAATGCTATTCAAATTTGATATGAGTGTGAATAGAATAGAATAGACTATTTCCAACATTGATCCTTTCTTTTGCTGGTGTGGGGGGTTGCCTAATACAGGGAGATGAAATTCCCAGAAAATGCCACAAACTTAGTGAAATTTTTTCAATCAAAAAATTTAATGGGACAAATAGTAATGATGATCGTGGTAAGCAGGAATGGTGAAAGGGTAACAAACCAATTATACAATTAAACACATTAAATAAAGCAACAAATTGCAAAAGGTCTGGATAATGCACCAACTACATAATTCGTCAATGAATAATTATAAACTGGTTATGTCTAAAAACATGTTTTCATTTCAGTGCACAATAAAGGGGTGTCATAGATACTTTGTCTAAGGTCACTTTAAATTACAGAAGAATGGTTTGGTTTTGGAAATCATTGTTGAGGTCAAGCTATTAGGCTGAGAAAGGGGATGATCTTGTTGTTCCCTTCCAAATTTTAGTGAATTTAATTTGTAATGGTTTGGACATACATGAGTGGTGGAGGTTGATGGTTTTCTCATCAACTTCACTGTCATCCAGTAAATAGATGCTGTAGCCTTTTCATTTCCTTGCCTTGAGCATTGGAAAAATCCTTTCCTTCCCTCTGAGAGATGGCGAGGGAGTGTGATGGAGTAAGGGTACCAGGCTTTAAGTCTTGGACAAGTCCCTTAATTTCTCAGAATCCCCATCTGATCATCTGCAACGTGGGGATAATGATCTTGTCCCTATCTACCCCAGGGCGATAATGCCCTCACAACAAGAATGCAACACCCTTCAGATGGGGCAGTCTCACCAGGAGAACCATCCTGTGGCTGGTAATTGTCCTGGTCACTACATTAATATGGAAGGGTGGTGGACATCACTTGGCTATAGAAAGCGGTCTGGGCCATCTAAATGGTTTCATTCTGCCACACAGCCCACTGCGAGCAGGCGGCCCAGGCAGTGATGAGTTTTCCTTATAGCTCGAGTGAATAAATCCAATTTGATAGATGGACTAATCTTTGTCAAAACAGTATTTCAAAAGAGATACTTTCTTTTGGTCTCTGTGGATTGTGAAGGGCACATATCCAGACCTTTTAAACTAGTTAATTTAAGTTAGAAAAGTAACACAAACACATGTAAAGAATAGTAAAAAGTGGAGTAATATAATACAAGTCACTCTTAGGTAATCACTGTTAAAAGTTTCTGTCTTTAACTCTTATCACAGCTACCATTATAACTTTAAATGGTGTACTTCTACCATTGATTGATCACTGTGGGTGCCATCTAGTGACTCTTCTGTATGGAACATGAAGTATTTAGGGCAATTGCAACATTACTCATCTCCTCTCCTCCACTTCATTCTCAGATTTTGTTAGTTGTATTTAGTTATTACAAAGAATATCTTTGTAATTTTAATTAATATATATTCACACCTCTACCTCTTGATTCACTGAAATTAGACTTCTATTTCTTGCTATGAAAAATTAGATTAGTTTACTTATACTCTTTCGAAGCTCTTCTTTTTTCTCCCAACTTGGATTAATTATGTCATTTTCACCTTGTTAAAATTTATATTTGCATTTTGTTTTGTGATTATAATGTGTTCTGCACTTAGTTCGTAATTTGATTAAAAAATTAAAAACCAACAAAAGCAGTCCTATGACTGTGCAAATATTATTCACTGCAAACCAGGAAGTCTGTGGTTAGACCTAAAGAGAAACAAACTAACCCTGGGTCCCCAACCTGTTTCTCTCAAAAGAGAATTTTCTGAGTGTCTTAAGGTCAAATGGATTCTTTGAGTGTCTTTTTAGCTTTATTCATCTCTTCTAGCTCAACTGCACTCCTTCTTTTATCTTTTGTAGCTTTCTATTTTGACTCTTTTTTGTTTGTTTTTCTTGAGTAGTTATTTTTCATGTAGAATTCATGGTGGCACACTTTGTGGCCTCTGCATTTCTGCAAATCTTTATTTTGTCCTCATTCTACATTTGTAGTTTGCTTGGTGATAGAACTCCAGGCTCGAAATAATTTTTCTTAGAACTTGGAAGGTATTACTGCCTTTGAAAGCATTTACCTTCTTGCATCAAATGTCTTTGATGAGAAATCTCATGTCAATCCAATCTTTATTCTGTTGTGAGTAGTCCATTTTTTCTCTCTGGAAATCTGAGATTTTCTCTTGATCCTTGGATTTCTGAAATTTCATTAAGATGTATCTTAAAATGGGTTTTTCTTTTTTTCATTCATACTGCTCATCATTTAGTGGGTCTTTTAAATCTAAGGACTCATGTCTTCTCTTCATTTCAGAAAACTTTTCTTGTATTATGTCTTCGGTTATTTCCTCCCTTCTGTGGTCTCTGTCTTATGCTTCTAGAATTCCCATTAGCCAGTTACTGATCTCTTAAATTTCTTCCCTTGCCTCATATTTGCTATCTTATCTTTTTGTGCCATATTTTGAGAGATTTCCTGGAGTTTGCCAGATCATTTGTCATCTATAACACATTCAGTTAGGCAGATTACCCACTGAATTTCTGATTTAGACATTATGTTTTTCTTTTTCAAGAATTCTTATTTTGTTCTCTGAGCACTTTAAGAAAAACAGCGCCTTGCTTTTGGTTATTGGATCCATTGTCCTTTTGAATTTTTTCTGAAACTAACTGAATTTTTATACAAAGTCATCTTTTATTTTCTGCATAATCGCTGTTCCCTATGAGGTAAATTGCTCCCTCTCTCTTTTTTTTCCATAATTTTCTTAAATATATAATAATCCTTAGAATGTCTCTCTCTCTCTCTCTCTCTCTATATATATATATATATATTCTCAGAGTCCATGAGTCCTTTAAGACAATTTTCTAATTTGGTTTTCATTTTAATGATAATCTTTTAAAATATCAGTTGCTGACTCTGGAATATCTAGTGTGGCAAACAAGGTCAGAACCCACATTTGCATTTTTTTGAAGATTTTATTTATTTATTTGTCAGAGAGAGAGAGTACAAGCAAGGGGGGGCGGCAGGAAGAGGGAGAAGCAGGGTCCCCACTGAGCAAGGAGCCAGATGCGGGGCTCGATCCCAGGACCCTGGGATCATGACCTAAGCTGAAGGCAAATGCTTAACTGACTGAGCCACCCAGGCGTCCCTGCATTTGTGTTTATACGATGACATCCATGGCATTTGTGTTGCCCAAATGACATCAGAGCCCCCTGCACAGATGATGATTTGCACACACTGGCAGACCAGTCTGGGGAGGATTGACTTCATGCCTGGTTCCTGGGCTCTGATTTGAGAAACATGGCTTCAGTGTATTTTGCTCATGGATAAGATGACTCTATAATTTATTACTCAAACTGAGTAATGACTGAGACATTTGGCAAACCTGGCTGCCTGTCCCTAGCCACCGTGGGCAGTGGAGGGATGGCCGCCCCGCTACTGGATGATGAGGCCCTGGCACTGGTGACCCTCACGGACGTGGACTTCCCCAAGGAGGAGCAGCAGGAGCTGGACCAGGCTCTGAGGATGCGATGCTGCAGAACTTCTGGAACCTGGACTCTCTGGATCTCTCAGGACTGTGAGAGGACCCTGCACCCATCTGGTTTCTGATTTGTGGATCTCATCATACCTGAATAAGAATAAAATCTACATTTTAAAACAGCAGGAGCCTCCTGGACCAGGCTTCGCTTCAGCTGGGGTCTGCAGAAAATCCCAGACTGGTCGTCATATACTCTCAGCTTCTTCCCCTTGACCCCACCTCTGGCCACTCTCTCCCTCAAATCTGGGTCTTCTCCCGCCCCACTTCCTCTGAGACTTGACATTCATGCCTCCTGCTCTCTTCCATGGGTCTAAAGTTCTATTTTTTTGCCTTCACCTCCCTCATCTTGTAAATAAAACAAAGCTTTCCCTGCAACCAACCAACCAACCAATAAACAAAAATTGACCAATGGCAAAAAACCGAAACTTTCTGAGCATAAAAGGAAAACTGCTGATTAATGACTGTGTGGGGATCACAACATAAACTGGAACATTCTGAGTAACCCAGGATGACTGGTCATCCTACTCAAGGCAGGGCAGCTTTGCTTTTCAGTTTTTTCCCTGGCAGCTTACAGAAGTCCGGAATTGTCTCTGGCTCTGCTGTGCTTTTACCTCAGTGCCCAACCCCAATAAAGGACCCTGCTCTAGGCAGATCCCTCCCCTTCTCTAGGGAATAATTCTCTAGGCTTCACCCAGAAGGCAAAAGCTATTAATTGTTAGCTGATCTGCAAGCATAGGGTGTGGGGAGTGCTTTGCCTCATTGGTTCAGCTGTTCCAAATGTAGTTCTTTTAATTAATTGCTCTTATGATTTCTCACTCCCAACCCACCACCTCACCCTCCCCCTCCAGCTCTGCATGTGTTGCCTCTGAACTTGGAACTTGTCCAGGACTTCCTTGCAGTTTTCTTCACTTTTCATTTCTCTGCCACCCTAGTCCCATGTGCTGTCTTCCGTGAATTCCTCCATCTCTAGCCCATTGATGTGGCATTCCACTCTTCCTGAGCAGGTTTGGTTTCATTATTTCAAAACGTTTATTTTCTGTAATTTCCCTCAGCTCTTTGGAGGAAGGGGAGGTAGGTACCGTGCTCAGGACACCATCATGAACCAGCACTCTCTGTTCAAAAGCTCTATGTTTTTGAATTTGAATCTGAAAATGGATGTATCTGCCTCATGGGTATAACACAACCTCAAAGTAAACCATGAAATAACGCTGAAAGACCCATTTAGGAGACTACTTCCTTTTCTATTCTGTTCTCTCCTTCCCTAAATAAACCCAGAACCCAACACTCTGTGAAGGAATCAATTCTCAGGAGAGAACTTTCTTAACTAAAACTCCATTCTAGTCCACTGTCTTCATAGTTTATACCTATCCTGAATTACACAGGGAATAGTGAAGTGGTTTAAAATAGAGGACTGTTTCTTCTAATGTTCTGTGGACATGTGAGAAAAGCAACAGAAATTGAAAAAAAGTTAAATATATGTTGAAAAACTGCTACAGTCTTGGGCTAAGTGGTGTAGGGAATGCAAACAAATATAAGATTCCTTTCCTCAATATACTCATTACCCAGCAAAGTTGAAAAGATATTCAGAAAAAAGTTAGGGGCAATAGAGAGTAGGTTGTACTTCAGAACCTAAGTGCCAAGGTTGAGGCCAGCCTGCCAGGGTCCTGATTTCATAGGGCAGGGACTCTCTGTAGGCCTGGGGGGCTCACGGAAGGCAGCTGAAGCCTGTAAAACATATAGTAGCCTCCCCTTATCTGCAAATTCACTTTCCACGGTTTCAGTTACCCGAGGCCAACCACTGTCCGCAAGCAGATGACCCTCCTTAGGTCAACAGTAGCCTAACGCTGTGTCACATGCCTACGTCCTTCACTTCACTTCATCTCATCATGTGGGCATTTAATCATCTCCCATCATTGCAAGAAGAGTGAGTACAATACAATAAGATACTTTGAGACCATATTCACATAATATTTGTACAGTATATTTTTATAACTGTTCTAGTTTATTCTTAGAGTTGTTCATCTCTTACTGTGCCTAAATTATAAATTAACTTCATCATAGGTATGTATGTATAGGAAAAAGCATAGTACATATTGGGTTTGGTAGCATCTGTGGTTTCAGGTGTCCACTGGGAGTCTTGGAATGTATCCCCCCACAGAAAAGGGGGCTACTGTACTCTGACTTTTGAAGAAAGAATAGGAGTTAGATTGATGGAGAAGAGAGGCTAAGAGGAGGGAGGCTGCTGTGTGCAATGTTTGGTGGGTGGGTAGGCGAGGTAAGCACAGAATGTCCATGTTGTATCAGGGAGGGGAAAAGGTCTGTTAGCAAGGGGGATGGAACCTTGTGAAAGTTCTGGAATGTCAGCTAAGGTATTTGAATTTTGCTCAGTCAGAAGATTTTGAGGAGAAGTACATGATTAAGGTTGTGCTTGAGAAGCCTACAATGTGTTTAAGATGTGTTTATGAATTACAGTTGTGAAGCACGGGAGAGAATAATGTGAAGACCAGACAGAAAGATAGCCGATAGCTAATTATATCAATGGTATTAATAAAAAAAGTTACCATTTTAGGGGTGCCTGGCTGGTTCAGTCGGTGGACCATGCGATTTTGTTCTCAAGGTTGTGAGTTTGAGCCCCATATTGGATGTAGAGATTACTTAAAGACAAACTCTCTTTAAAAGTTACCATTTCAGGTTATAATGTTAACAGAGGTTTGGGGAAGTAAAATAGATGACAATATCAGCAATTATTTAACAGCAAGCTTCACTTAGTGATAAATTAAAAGTTTTAATGAATTTAGGAATTAAATTTTAAGGTTTATCCCAAAATTCCTTGTGAGCATTCTAAGACTAAGAATATGACTTTCTTTTATCATATCCAATAGGGATTCTAAAGGAATTTATTTCTCAAAGGGGTGTGTGTGTGTGTGTGTGTGTGTGTGTGTGTGTGTGCTTGGCCAAAATTATTTAATGATGCACGATTGGGTATGATCACCACAATTGCTATATTATGGCATCTAATCTATTAGAAAAAGATTGCAGGCTTTTGGCAGATGACAGAAAAATGGGTAAGACCTACATTTTAAAATAGATGATAAAAGCATGTTTGTTTACCTTACCTTAATTACAGAACCTATAAAGAGATAAAAGAACTTTAGCATTATAAATGGAGTTCTTTTGGAAGCAATGAATCAATCAAGATGGTGGTTCTGTCTCTGAAAGTCAAGATCTCTTCAGATCTAGGTTTGTAAAATTAAGTTTGTAAAAACTCCAGATGGGTACTTTATTTTTTATTTATTTATTTTTTTTAAGAGATTTTATTTATTTGAGAGAGCGAGAATGAGAGAGAGAGAGAGAGAGAGCACATGAGAGGGGGAAGGTCAGAGGGAGAACCAGACTCCCTGCTGAGCAGGGAGCCTGACGTGGGACTCGATCCCGGGACTCCAGGATCATGACCTGAGCTGAAGGCAGTCGCTTAACCGACTGAGCCACCCAGGCACCCCAGATGGGTACTTTAGTTCCAGCCTTCTCTTTGTGAGTGTTTTTTGTGCCAATCACTGTGGGGATTACATGGAGATAAAGATAAAGATTCTTCTCCTTGAAAAGTTTGCCATCTAGCAGGGATATATGACACTTATAATCTCTAAATGGAATTATTCTCACACGGTATGCATATACTTAACAAGATGGTCAAATAAAGCAATTCACTTACTAGCTTTCTTTACTTCCATCTGATGAGAAGTGAAGAAGTCTTGATTTCCCTGAAGCTTCTCCCCTGTGGTCCTCTTCCTTGATAACATGCTGCTCTGGATGTTTTTATGATCACAGTATTGAATGAACTCAGGTGTAAGAAGGTAGGTGGCTGACCTTCAGTTCATATCCTGCCAGATCTAAGCTAAGCTTTGGGTCCTTCTTTGGACACTTTATGAATTTGTTGAGCAGCCAACATAAATCCTCCAAGAACCCATTTGCAGCCACTATTGCATGGGCTGGGAAAGCAAAGCAGCAGCCAATGGCCACCATCGGCAGATCTAAGCTTTTTGAACATGACACTGTGTTTCCTTATCCAGAACTCAAGGTATTTGGCACTCAGAACATTCGTTCATTCATACGTTTATTAAATACTGTTGAGTATCTCCATGTGCCAGGTACCAAGGAGGGCTAGTGGCTAAGGCACAATAACATCCTAAGGTAGCTTTCAGTAGATAGAGGAGGCAGACAGATGCTATGTCGTGAACGTATATTGTTTTTGTCTATCCAGCATACCTCCCTTCCTTTTATCCTGGCAACACTCTTCTCCTTCCCATGGGGAAGTTCTCTTTTCCAATTCCAAGTGGTCTGTGGAGAGCACCAATCAGAGCAGTTCTCCTCCACCCTACAACACCATGGGAAGCCGGGGGGGGGGGGGGTGGGCAGGTGATATGCGCCTGTGGCCATAGTGATTATCCGGGGAATAAACACGTAAACGAAGCCAGGCAAACAGGAGTAATTCCCTGCGGTTTAATATGTGGCTGCCAGGAGAAAGCAGCTCTGCTTCCTCTGAGGTCATTGGGATGATGTAAACCCAGTACCCTCCGCAGTCAGGCTCTCCCTCACCCCCACACTCACCCCCCTACTTTCTGCTGCATAGAGGATGAGGCCCACACAGGGTGAAGCAGAGCCAGTAGGTAGAGAAAAAGAGAAAGAGAATAAGGAGACACCCAGAGAGAATGTAAATGACCATATACTTTGAGTCTAGCTCTGGCAGGCCATTGCAATTACCCAGGATAATAAATTCCCTCTTCTCCCCACCCCTAGTTTGAGTTGGCTTTCCATTACATATACCCAGAGTCCTAAGTAACACACAGCATGACAACCTGATTGGAGTTAACACAGCTGTCGGGTGAACCAAGCCTCATCTGGTCTTGCACGATGAGGATGACTTTCTAGAAGCAGAGACATTGGAGCTGAGGCCATGTACATTTCCAGGAAAACTGGAGCTGGATGAAGGAACAGCATAGGTGGTTAAGAGCTCCAGGCAGAAGGAACATCTCATATGAGTACCTGGAAATAAGAGGAAGAATGGCTCATTTGGGGAATTACGAGGACTCTGGTATGCCTGGGATAGAGTTCATAGACAGCAAAAATGGCTAAATGGTGCTGGAACTATCACTAAAACACTGACCGCCTAGGTCCTCATGGAGCAGTGGTAGAAGAGGAACATGGTTTCTGCCCTCAAGGAGCTTATATTTTCACCAGCGATGTTGGACGCAAATATCCACAAAGTTAAACCAAAACATATGGCCCCAGTAAGATGTCCCAAATCAGTGACTGTAAAGCAGACAGGAAGTGTGTGAGGTTCTGAGAAAGGTCATTGGTCATTGGGGATTCCAGACAGCAGGAAGTACTGGGACTGGGCCTTGAAGAAAAGGCAGGGTGTGAGTGGATGGACTGAAGGCCCAGCACAGGGACCTGTGAGGAGACAGCTGAGTGGTTCAGGCGGCTGAGTTAGGGAATAGTGGAAGACCAGTTGGTGAAGGGCTTGCATGTCTATCGACTTTAGACTTTATTCTGCAAGTCTATTTGTGGGAGCCGCAAATAGTTGTTGGGTGTCGGGAGGGGTGAGACAGTAAAAAAGCCACGTGGAGGCATAATTTGGTGGGGGCACGCAGAAAGACCTGGACCCATTGGAGCCAGAAGGCCAGAGGATACTTGATCAAGGCCTGGGCTAGGGCAGCAGCAGGGACAACGAGAAAGGGTGGAAGGGAGACCCTTTATGACGACAAAGTGGACGGGCCCGAACTCCTGGATGTGGAGAAGGAAGGAGAAGGATGAGTAGGGCGGGCCGTCGGGAATGAACTCTCGTTCTCCCAGGGAGAGTGGGCTCTCTTGTCCCAGCCCCTGCAGCCTGAGTGTCCAGCCACATTCGCCTTCCAGGGAAATATGTGGCCGTGCCACAGTGAGGGTGGCAGCCCTGCTGAGGGACAGGGACAGCAGTGGGTGACACACATGACTATGCAGTGATGCATACCAACGGAATCCTTCTAAGTTACACCGCCCGTGTCAATACGCGCAACTGGTTTGACTGAATTCAGTGAAAAGAACACCTGAGTTCAAGAAGACAACACATTTTCTGGTGCGTTGGCATGACACCAAGGACCCTGCTTAACTGCTTCTACCTTTCTTTTTTTGGAAAACAAAACAAAACAAAAACCCAACTCTATTGTCACACGGGCAAATCAGAACCGTCAGCTGGCTGAGTGTGCTCTGGCTACCCCAGTCCGGGTCAGTGAGGTCTCCTATGCACCCACGGTGGTGTTTAGTTCAACAAGAGTGTGTCCCGTGCCCGTGTCTATACATGCTGGTAATGTACTAGTGCTGGGGACACTGCGGGATGGGCAGAGACAGAGTGCGGAAACCAGGGGGGACGAGCATGGGCTCGGGGGACAGGAATCAAATCCCAGCTCTGCCATTTGCTGGTTGTGAGACTTTAATCTCGTCGACCTCGGTTTTCCTAACTATAAAATGGGGATAATAGTACTTTGGATGATTGTAAGGATGAGAAGAGATAGTCATGTGTAAAGTACTTGGCACAGGGATTGGTATACAGTAAGCGTTCAATAAATGATGCCTGTTTATTATACCACAAGATTTGTGGAAGATGCTGTGGAAGAAGAGAAGGGAGACAGCTAGGTCAACTTTAGGGAATACGAGGAAGGCTGCTGGGGAAGAGGACACTTGAGCTGAATGTTGACCGGGGAAAAGGAGGGAGGAGGGAAGGAGGGGCGCAGAATTCCAGGTTTAGAGGCACCAGCACATGTAGGTAGCACGTGTATGACCAGCTCAGGGCCAGTTCACTGCACAGCTGGAAGGGCAACTCCAATCATGCATCTTGCTGACAGCGAGTCCGACTTTGACCCTGGATTCAAGAACCCACTGAGCACAGCCTGCTATGTTTTATATGATTGCTTGTACTTGGTAAAAGGAAGCAGCTCTGTGCTAGATCTCATTCTTCCCCAAACCACACACTAGCCCGTTCTGTCTTTCTTACTCATTCTCATCATACACGGTACTGACTCCTGAGGGCAGGAGGAAGCCGGCAAGAACTGTCCTAAGGAATGTCCCCCAGTCGCCTGACGTGGTTTTAGAAACCGGAAATAGGGCAATTAGTAAAATGTCCTGGTGCTCGGAGGGCAAGGCTTTCTCTAGGCCCTGAAAGCATTCCCCCTCTTTCATGTATTGCTATTGATGCCTGGTAGAAGGTTTCTTTGGGACTGCATTGTTATGCCGAGTTCCAGATGGGGCAATTAAATACGGACAGTCGGACTGTTATTTTAGTTGCCTTTGGAAATAGGATTTACAGTGCTCACTTGTCCTTTTCAATTTTCCCCCAGAGGAGCTGTTCCCCCTTCACCTTGGAGGAGACGGAGCCTTGGTGGTGGAGGGAGCCGCTCGCTGGGCCGGCTTCTGCAGGGGCCATGGCGTCCCTCCGGATGAAAGGCTCAGCGGAACTTGAAGTCATTATCGTGATCAAGGACGCAGGGAACCGTTTCGGCGTGTAAATGCAGATGCTCTCTTGGTTTCTGTGATAGATGTGTTCCCAGGGCCAATGCAGCAGTGTGTTGAATTCTTTTTAAAATCTGAAAGACCTGCAGGCTCTTCTCTCCTTTTCTTAAATCCATTTCCCTGTTGAGATGAAAAATGTAATACTTTTCAGCTTACTTTAGACTTTCTTCAAAAGTATTTCTGGAAAAGGATCCTTCATGTGGAGCATATGAAAACTGTCAGAGGATGGGAGAGAGCGAGGTTTTGAAAACACACTAATGGACAGCCATTATGCCGTAGGGAGTTCGCCTGGAGAGCAGAAAAATACAGGCTGGGGAAGTCGCGGGGAGACAGAGCACAGAAGCTGTGGATTAAGGGACGAACAGAGTCCAGAGATACTAAAGAAAAAAAAAAAAACTGGATACATAATGAGATGGGAAAAGAATACTGGCTAAGATGAATAAGACTGCCGAGGTTTGCCTGAGGAGAGTGCTGGAAAATATAAGTTTTGGAGTTTGACAGACCGAGTTCCAATGTTGACTTTTCCACCCACTAACTGTGGCACTGGGCAGGTTAATTTTTACGTGACTCTGCTTTCTCGCCTATACAATGGCCCTAAAAATGGTTTCCACGAGGATTGTTGTGCTCATTAAATGAGATGATGGAGGTAGAGTGTCCGCCTTATTCTCTGGTACCAGTGTTACATAAATGCTGTCTCTTATTATTATTATTACCACTATTATTATTACCACTGACAGGAGGGCATAGTCTAGCATATAGACCGCTTTGAGGTGGTGGCCAGCTCTATTTGCCACTTGAGTGTCTATGTGCATGCGTTTTGTCAGACGTGCTGGCACCCTTCTTTCTCCATGGCCGTGGATTAGCACATTTAATCCCATGGCTGGGACTTCTTGCACACATCCCAGGTTCCTCTGTGAAGTGTTTGCCATGGCACTGAGCCGCTCACAGAGTGTTCTTCTGTGCAAGGGGCCGTGTGCTGTTCGCAACACAGGCTCCACGAAGGAGGTCCCGTGATTCATTTTCATCTCTTCGCCAGTCACCTTGCCCCCATGCCAGGGCTGGGAAGCAATGAGCTGGAGGTTTGTGCCATGAGCAGATCTGAATCACGGGAGAGAATATGAAGGAAAGCGAGCAGCTTAAAAATACTCCATAGGAAAGAAATGGTAAGCAACATGGTTTCTTTTGAACTTTCCCAATTCAACCTCTAGAAAAGGTGTCATAAACCTCTGCAGGAGTGACTAAGAGCTGGGACAGAGGCGAGTTTGTTACAGACGTCCCCGTAACTCCAGGAGCAAATCTCTTTTTTCCCCTCCTAAATAACTCCAGAACATTACATGGCATTAACAAGTTTCCCAGGACAGGAACTTCTAGTTTATTACTTGCTCACATTGTCATCAGAAATTAATTTTGTCCCTGAAAGACAAATTGGCTGGTAGCTTATGAAGTTAAATGGAAAGAACAAGTGCGCATCTGTTTCTTCTGCATTTTGTCTCCTTGGTGTCTTACATATAAATGAATCAGAGTGTTCAAACTTAAATTAAGATCTTTGGCTAGATAAACAGTTAAAACTGGTTCCCATAGCTACCTCTCACACATAGCTGTGATTGCATTATAATCCCCTAGTAATCAGCTCTAAATGAAAGAAAGATGATAAGGGTGCTCTTTTCAGTTTTCAGTACTGATTTTTATTAGCTCTCAATCAGTCCGGGACTGCTCTGTCTTTCATCACATTGTGGTAGTGTTTGTAGAATCATTAGAGTAATAAAGTGTAAATCTTACTGAGGTGCATTTTTCTTGAGGTGTTTTATATAAGGAAAACTCTGAAGATTACACTGGCTGGTACAAGAAAGATTTGTTTCTGAGACGAAAGTAAGAATGTAATGTATGCTATATTCATTTATTCCTTACCCGAGTCAAAACCTAATGAATTATCCAGCCTAGGTGAGCCAACCACCACAAAAACCTCTTGGACTTAGGCGGCCAAGTATTACCATAATATAGATTTGCATGCATTTACCCACTTCCTAATTTGCCTTGTTATCCTTCTCCAACACTCTTCCAGTGTAAAGCCCTCACATTACAAACGCATTACCCACAAAACCGCAAGCTTTGCTATTCCCAATGTGATTTCTTTAGCAAACCAGTGTAATCCAATAAAACATCATGTTTCACCAACATTGAAGTATTTATTGCGGAATAAATTTCAGCTTAAAAAAGTTCCCTCGCCCCCCTTTCTTCTCATATATCACAGACTGACTGGTCTTCTCAGCTTCATTTGGGTCAGAGACCGCTGAGCGGGGCAAAGTGGCAACTGGAGTCAAGGGTTCTCTGATGCCTCCCTGCATTTGTTCTAGATTTTTCTAGGCCCATCCCAGAGGTGGTAGCATGGAAAGGAACTTACACTGACTTTCTCCAAGTGTTGTAGGATTTTTCACAGATTTTGCAGGTGTGCTACACATTTGCAATTAACAGAATACTTAATCCTGATGTGCCTTTTCTTTCCCATAGACTTTATTATAGCTGGAATATGTTACAATGCATCATACTCTACGATACCTATAAAAATGTCTGCTTGTTTTAAATGTTGGATTTTATGCATTTTATGTTTATATTAGGCCGAAAGTGTCCCTATATTTTAGTGATAGACATTTACGCTCATCCACAGGGTAAGAAACAATATAATGTAGCAGTATGTAGTCTCTGAAAGAGTTTATAGAAGTGTGGTGGTTTTATATTTAATTTTAAGTTACTAATTTTTAAGGAAAGGTTTTGCTTGAGATAAGTATTACGGTTTCCATGCCCACATGGTGATAATGTGCATCTTTGCAACCAGCAGAGTGTTTGTAAGATTCAGGTACCCAGAGTCAGGTGGTGGCATTGTGAAGATTTTTCTCTACCCATCTTTTTGGCTTATATCATTATATGTAAAGATGTGTGTAGGATTTGACCTGCAGATAGAATTTTTAGAGAACAGGAAGGAGAAATCCCTTGATTAAGGTGGTTCTAGATGATAAAAGAAATCTTGTTTTCTGAGCTCTTTTTTACCCTTAGATAGTCCTGAGAGAGACCTCATACTTTATTTACTATTTATGTTTAAAAATATAAAAGCCCGAATTCAAGCACTGGTTCCCTCTCTCTTTTTTCTTTTTTAAAAGAAAGCAAATAAAATATTTTGCTGATGATGGCGTTTTTCGTATGTTTTCGCATGTTGGTACTTAAATGCGGTATGTCTGGGAGATGTTGCTATTTTACACCACACGCACAAGAAAGAGTAAATTGTAGGTCCTGATTATCAACAGATAACAAGACATACTGTATATAAATAAATGCTCGGCATCAAAACCCATTATTGGATTAGCTATATAATCATGTCTCAGGCTGTAAGTCTGTGCTGACAAATGAACACTTTTCATTTGGCTCAAGGTCCTCATCAGCAACGGAACTAATTTTACATTCTCACCCATTAAGTGAATAAGATGTGGAAAAAGCTGTCTGCTTTTTGAAGTGTAAATTTGCTGCTCCCGGCTGCGCAGACCAAAGCGCTTTTGAAGCAGGCAAATGAGATCATCTCTAGGGACATGCGAACCTCACAGAGTTTAGGTCATTTCTGTCGAAGGGACGGGGTGTGTGTATGCACATTCCCCAACGTTCTTATGATTTGGGTGGACGCGTACATTGGGCCAAGTGGGTGTTCTTTGGTGTGGATGATGAACGCTTTGTTTAAGCCTGAGAAAACTGGGAGCACAGTCTTCATCTTCTCCAGAAACCAAGGATCCATGGGATGTGCGTAGAGACTGAGGCGGAACAATCAGGGGTTGGCACGTGAGATAGGATTCTTAGCCCTCTGCCGCCCTCAAGACAGAGCAACAGAGCCTCTGAGTCTCTAGTTCAGAAGCCCCTGGTAGGCCTGGGCAACTCCACAGAGACATCAAGATAAAAGACTTTGGTAGTGCTGGGTTGCTGGCGATGAGATGTGCTGGAAGAGGGGAACTCCCTCCTTCAGCCAGACCGAGTGATTTTAAATACTCTATATGCTGACGGCTCCACATTCCTATCTCGAGCCCGGATTTCTCCTTTGATTCTTATATGTAGCTGCCTGTGTGGCCGATCTACGTGGATGGCTCACATACCTCAACTTAACGCAGCCCAAATGAAACCAAAACACGTCTCTCCCCCAATTCCTCCTCCTCTCACAAATTGTAGCCCCATCTTCCTTCTTGCTCAAGCTGGAAACTTAAGAGTTGTCCTGAAAAAGAAAAAGAAAAAGAAAAAGAAAAAGAAAAAGAAAAAAAGAGTCACCCTTGATTCATCCCTTTCCCTCACCAATGAAATACAGTGAAGGGGGAGGAAATCGGAGGGAGAGATGAAGCACGAGAGACTATGGACTCTGAGAAACAAACAGGGTTTTAGAGGGGCGGGGGGTGGGAGGATGGGTTAGCCCGATGATGGGTATTAAGGAGGGCACGTACTGCATGGAGCACTGGGTGTTATACGAAAACAGTGGATCATGGATCACCACATTAAAAACTAATGATGTATTGTATGGTGACTAACATAACATAATAAAATTTAAAAAATTAAAAAAAAATAAAGGGAGGTCTGTGTAAATAAAAAAAATAAGGTTTGAGAAGCAAAAAGTAAATAAATAAATAAAGTTTGAGGAAAAAGAAAAAAAAAGAAATACAATCTATCAGCCATCATGCTAGTTTTATCAACAAAATACATCCGAAATCTCCTTGGACCTCTGGACCAGGCAAACATCACCAGCGACAGTGACACCGGCCTGCCAGCTTGCTTCTCTACTTCGACCCTAACTCCATCTTCCCTCCACTCATAACAGGCAGAGCAGAGCATAAATCTTTAAAAGTTCCTGTTATGGGTTGAGTTCTGTCCCCCTCCCCATTCATATGCTGAAGTTTTAACACAGTACTTCAGATGTGTCCTTCTTTAGAAATGGAGGAATTGCAGACATAGTAGGTAAGATGAGGTCAGTCATATTGGAGTAGGGGGGACGCCTAGCCTCTACAATGGGAGTCCTTATAGAAAGAATGCCGCGTGGAGAGAAAAAGATGCACCTGGAGTGAAGATGATGTGAAGACCCAAGGAGAGCGCCATCTGTAAGGAATGCCAAGATCGCCAGCAAACCACCAGAAGCTAGCAGAGAGGCCTTGAACAGATTGGCCCTCACAGCCCTCACCAGGAACCAGCCCCACTGATATCTGATGTCAGACTTCCAGCCTCTGGAGCTTGGGAGACAACATGTTTTTGTTGTATGAGCCACGCAGTCTATGGTACTTTGTGACGGCAGCTGTAACGGGCTGACGTGGTGTGGAGTCATGTCCCTTTACTACTTAAAGCCTTAGATGGCTTCTTGTTTTATTCAGATTCCAATTCAAAGTCCACATCCAGACCTATAAAACTCTTCATGTGGGCCTTGCCCACTACCCCGGTCTCATCTCCTGCCAGTTCTTCCCTCATCATTTTCAGCCACGTCAGGCTCTTGCCCTTCCCACGGACTTTGCACATGCTGTGCCTTGTGCTTGGAGTGCTTGCCTCCTCTTCCTTCCCCTTTTGCATGGCTATACCTTATCCTCCAGGTCTTAACTTACCTGTCACCCCTCCCCTCTCTGCTGTTATTCTCTGCCTTTGCCCCAGTTTTTCTTTTATAATTACTTAATCATAGTATGTATTTCCTTCATATTTCTAGGTACTTTCTTCTTTTGGTCTAGGCTATAGGGTCCAGGAGATCATGTCAGCCTGGCTCCTCATGGTGTTTATTGCCAGTCCTAACATAATGCCTGATACATACCTGGGTGTTCAATAAATATTTGTTCAGTGAATGAGTGAATGAAAGATGCTCAGAGAGGCACCTCTCCCAAAGTCTTATGTCTGGTGAAATGTGTTTCACATAAGACTTTCTCCCCTTGTTACTGCTTGGAAAAGGATGATTCTCTCATGGGGAGCATCTGTTGGCTTGTACCTAAGTTGGAAATGTCTAGGTCACTTTATATTCTCAAGATTACATCTAGGATTGGTGAACCTGATTGAGAATTGAGATGGAGGGATACCACAGGCAAAATGGCCAGTGGGTCAGATCTCTGCCCATTAATTGCACTGTGAGATTTGTGAATCTTCTCCCAGAAAGATCATTGCCTTGGCAGACCAAAGAATATAATGCTGTATAGAAATACTCCATGAACTCAGCTTTTGCCAAGTTGAAAAATAAGAAGTTGTGTGGGTGAGTGTGGGAGAGATTGCTAGCTGTCCACCAAAATCTGTTCTCCTTTCTCCCTGGGCACATAACTAAATTACATTTCCCAGCCTCCCTTGCAATTAGGTGTGGTCATGCGACTGAGTTTGCTCTCATGGTATATGAGAAGAAGTGAAGGATGCTGTTTTCAGACCCAGCCTGCTGTAAATCTCCCTTGTGTATTGTCCATGATCTTTCTTCTCCGGTTTGTGGGGCTGTCAATGCCCGGGGCAAGCCTAGAAGCCATGGCTGAAAATGTAAAACCACTGTCAGCTTTAGTCTCTGATGACCATGTGGGGAAGACCCTCTGCAGAGACCTGAATTGAATAGGCAATCCCAGCAAGCAGTTTGTATGAAGCTACTGACATTCCGGGGTCTCTCTAACTGCAGACTTACCCACCCTAAGAATGTCATGGTACCTTCCTGAAGAAGCTGACACTCAGGAGAGGGGTGAAACCAGCAAAAATAATGGTGGCTAAAGGAGGAGGGAAGTGAATGAACTGTTAGAACTGACTCAAGCAGGAGTCTTCTCTCTCATGAGGTCCCGAGCCACAGGTAAAGGGATTTGGAAAGAAACAAGGTAACAACTGGTTCTTCCAAAGCTGCAAGCTGAGGGGGATCAACGGAAAGATGGTAGTTTGGAGTTGCCTACAGTGTTGTCTCCATAACTTTTGTCCCTCATCCCTGGACACCGCCACTCCAGATTAGTCCCCTCGTCCTTTCTGATTGTGACTCCTCTTGAGGGCATTGCAAAGACTTTGAAACCAACAATAGGAAGACAAAATTAAAACCAATAATAGGAACACAAAATATGTGAGGTGAGCACTGAAGACTTGGAAGGGGAAGAAAAGGGCAATTAAAAATTTTTTAAAAATATTTTCTTTATTCATTTGAGAGGGGGAGGAGAGAGAGACAGAGAGAGCACAAGCAGGGGGAGCAGCAGAGGGAGAGGGAAGAGCAGGCTCCCTGCAGAGCAGGGAGCCGGACGCGGGGCTCAATCCCAGGACCTGGAGATCATGATTTGCGCTGAAGGCAGATGCTTAACCATCTGAGCCACCCAGGCGCCCCTAAGGGCAAATAAATTTTGATTGACATTCAGATTCAGATGTGTGATTACCTTCTCAATGGTTATATCTGTGAGGAGGGTGGTGATTTTGTTTTATTGAGCTCTCCCAGCTTAGTACTTGGTAGGCCTTATGTATTTAACGAATGTTTGAGAAATGGATAAATACATTGTCTCATTTGAACCTCCTAAAATCTTTTGAGGAGATATGGTTTTATTGCAGACAGTCTTGTTTGTCTATTGGGGTCAAAACCATTCCTGTTCCATTTTTCCCCCTTCCAGTACAAGGAAGATTAGACTTTCCAGCCCTCATGTAGTTAAGTGGGGTCGTTGACTGGTTCTGGCCAAAAAAAAACGTGAGTAAAAGTGACATAGGAGGAAAGTCCACTCCAGGTTTTCTACGCTCCTATAGCCAATCCCAGGCCTTGTGTTGAAGAGGTGGAGCCCCTGTCGGCCTGGCCCTGACTGGCTTGCATGGGGCATGTAGTATGAGCAAGAAATAAGATTTCATTGGGTTAAGCCATAATATATATATATATATATATATATATATATATATATATATATATATATATAATACTCCAGCATAAGTTGGCCTATGTGAACTAACACATTTACCCAGCATTAACTTCCCCCTCTTCATTTTATGTGCATAGAAACTCAAATTCTGGCGGCGTCTGGGTGGCTTAGTTGGTTAAGCGTCTGCCTTTGGCTCAGGTCATGATCCAGGGTCCAGGGACCGAGCTCCAAGTTGTGCTCTCTGCTCAGCGGGGAGCCTGCTTCTCCCTCTGCCTGCCATTTTTCCTGCTCTCTCTCTCTGTCAAATAAATAAATAAATCTTAAAAAAAAAATGAAGAAGCTCAAAATCTGCTTCTGCTTTTCTTCTCTGGATGGCCATCTCCTTAGGGGCCAGTAGGCCTCTTCAAAGCTCAGGGGTGAAATGGGGATAGTCTAAGCTGATCACGGTTTCAGCCAGATCTCCTTAGCCTGTGATTACTTAGGGATAGGCATGTAAGCCAGGTCTGACCAATATGATGTCTGGGGAATTCTCCTGCGGATATTTTTGGAGAAAATGTTTCTCACATATAGACCAGGAGACAAGAACGCTCCCTTTTCATGCCTAGGGGCATTCTTTTGGGAGGACGTGAGGCTTGGAGCAGCTATAACCATCTTGTGGGGAGATGCCAACATGCTGATGGTGGCCAGCTGGAAAGAAGACGAATCTTCCTCAGGCTATCTTAGTTTAGTATTGTGTTCCTTGTACCTCAGAGCACCCAGACAGATTACCTCCATTTTTTTTTAAAGATTTTATTTATTTATTGGACAGAAAGGGAGAGAGAGAGAAAGCATGCACGTGCACAGCAGGGGGAGGGGCAGAGGGACAGGGAGAAGCAGGCTCCCCACTGAGCAAGGAGCCCAATGTGGGACTCGATCCCAGGAAGCTGGGATCATGACCCGAGCCGAAGGCAGACGCCTAACTGACTGAGCCACCCAGGGTCCCCAGATTACCTCCATTTTATTGAAGAGGAAAATGAAGCTCAGAGAGTATAAGTGATTATAGTGATTCACCCAAAGTCTCTTCTCTTATGAGTAGAATCAGGTCTTTTAACTCCAAGTCTTCTCTTTATACTGTTCAGGGGTCTGCAAATAGATTTTCTCTCATCTGCCAGACCAACTAATTGGGGATGGCCGCTTGGAGAGTTGTGTTGAGAAGGTTTTAAGATCACATCCAGCAAGATAAAGGGTTTTGGTTGATTAATAATTTCATGGGCAAAGGATAGAGAGGCAGAGTATTTTTTCTCCCATCCCTGTAGTATGTAGTGTTACTTCTGGATTAACTTTGCTGTAGGAAGAGTCATGTATTAGTTACTAACTGCTGAGTAACAAATTACCCCAAAATGTAGTGGCTTAAAAAAGCCAAATATCTACTATACAGAGTTTCTGCGGGCTATGGAAATATGGGTGTGGATTAGCTGAGTGTTTCTGTCTCGAAATGTCTCATGTGGTTGTAATCAAGCTGTCTTCTGGGACTGCAGTCTAATCTGTAGCCTCAGTTGGGGGGAGGGTCTGCTTCCAAGCTGACTTGTGTGGTTATTGGTAGGGTTCTCTTCCTCATGGATCCTAGGACTGAGGGCCTCAGTTGTCACAGGATGTGTCTCAAGCCCTTGCCATCCAGGCCTGATCATAGGGCGGCTCACCCATTGGTGACTGGCAAGTGAGGGAAGGTATCTAAGAAAAAAGACTTCGTGTAACTCACTCTTGGAAGTGATGTCTCATCATTTATGGGGAATTCCATTCATTAGAAGTGGGTCAATAAGTCCAGCCCATGCTCACGGGGAGGAGATTACACAGAGAAGGGAATATTTGGAGGCAGTCATTTTAGATGCTGCCTACTACTACAAGTGGCTAATAATAATAATAATGATAATGATAAAACATGTGAAGTTACTTTTTCTGTTACCATGTCTATAATTCTTGGGGTTAACTACTTTGCCTCGAAAACTGTGGTTTCTCTTCTCAAAGTTCTAATGTCTCTCTGTGAGTCCAAGCAATAGCAGGAACCACACAATAATAATGCCTTATGTCCCCTTTCCATGTCAAGGGCTTAAGTATATAATCATAGCAGTATTATTAATATTATTTCAATAATCAGTAATTATAAATAATAATAACAACAACAGCAGGAAAGAGTCTTACAGTGTGGTGAATGCCATTGGCATTTCTCTTCTTATTTTTTCCCCCAAATCCTGGGCACATCACATGTGTGCCTGTTTTGAAATCAAACATGACCAGTGCTCTCTCTCTGACTTTCTTGTCTCTCCCCAGGCAGGCTAAGACCCAGGGCTGCCTTTAAATCTGGCCTACCTCTGAGAATTTGCCTTTTGGTGGAAGGCCCAAGAAAAGAGAGAAGGGAAGCCATTCATTAGGGCAACGTCCTTTCTTTAGAGTTTGGTGCTTCCTTAGACACCAGACACACATTCTTGTGAGAGAAAGAGACTATTTCAGGGATTTGGGAAAATTTGAAAAGAACAGAAGTAGAATGGGTTAATGTTAATCAGAGAAGTTGAATGGTCGTGGGGTTTTTACTAGTCTAGCAGGGTGGATAAGACGAGAGAAGGAAAACTGGACTTTTAATAAAGGAAGGCAGATTAAATTAATCATGACAAGAAAATGAGCAAGAAATGCTTTGACATTGTTATTTAATAAGAAAAATGTGTAATTAACTGATAAAAATAGTTTTTGCAAGAAGCAGGCAGTTAAATAGTTTATGAAGCCAGCCAGGCCAAATCCTCAGCATCTCTGACTGTTAGCAATCAGAATGCTTTTTATACGGTGTCTTTCTTTGGAAACGCACAAGCCATCTTGCCACAGACATTACCTCATTTGCTTCCCAGCCTGACGAGTGCTTTATGGCTGAGCGCTGGTGGAGGAAGCAAGTGAGGTGGGAGAGATGAAGAAACTGAGGCACGGCGGGGGAGAGACTGGTTGCAGCATTTCCAGCAAGTTCCTGCGAATGGTACTTAGGTTTTCTCATTCCTAACCTCCTGCCCCTTCACTGGGTTTTGGGCATTAGCTAATGAATTTAAATGAAACAATTGCTGTCTCTTCCAAGAGCTGCGTAGAGGAACCCAGGGTATGTATTATGGCTGATATGATACTAGTCTTCCGAATGGGAGGTGGGGGTGGGAAGAGATCCTGGCATTTGCCATCTGGTAAGCCTGTCTTTAATCCTCAGTAAAGTAATGGAATGGAGACGAAGGAAAAAATGCATAAGAATCAAGAGCATAATGCCACCATGAGCAAGCAGCTGTCTGGATTTTTAAAGAGCAAATTCCATGAGACAAATTTAATTGCATTTTTTAATAGAATTAAAAAAAAAAAAAACCTCCACAACATTAGTGGGTGAAGGAAATGAAATGGATGCATCCGGAAATCTCACTTGAAAGATGAATTCAGCCGAGCTGGTTCTGAGCTCTGTCTCACTGATTGAAACCTGGCTGGAAGGCCACGTGAGCAGCCGGTGGGCGGCCGTGGACTGCTCGGGAGATGGTGGCCAGTGGCATGCTTCTGGCAGGCTCTGAGATGGGCTGCTATCTACAGAGCATCATTATTAATGACTTGCAGGAGGTGATGAGCAGAACATTAATTAAATGTGCACATGTGGCCAAGTGGGAAATTGGCGGCAAAAACACCAGAGAGGCAGGCGCATAATACCCAGGTACTTGTTTTTCAGCCTCTGCGATTTGGCCCGTGAGAAATGGCTTGACTGCTTCCCCCCCCCCCCCCCCCCCCCGTCTCCCTGCTGCCTTGGGTTTGAACTAGAGTCTTGCATGATGCCATGGAGGAAGTGGCAAGGGAGTCACCTTTGAGCAGGCTCACAAATCCCTTCCCAAACACCAGGGTCTGTACAAATTGCACCTCCAGCTCGATGCTCTGAAAAAAGGAAGCCTACAAAAATTAATATTGATATTAGCAGAGTCATGAAGCATCTGCCAAGCTGATTCTCAGCCGTCTCGCCCCATTTTGTGGCATGTTTACGTCTGCAAAGGGGAGAACGAGCAGGAGATGCAGGGGTGGGGAGGCGGCTCTTCTGAAGCACCTTCAGGGGAGCCCTTTGGCCCATCCCATACTCCCTAAGAGAAACCCGGTGGTCTGACTCCTGAATATAGTCAGGCACTTGAAATTAGGTGACTCACCCCCAAATCATAAAGAAAACCATGCTTACAAGTGAAGTTCAAGCATTACGTAGTTTTCACATTTAGTTCTCTCCTTAAGAGATAATTCCTAATAACTCCATTGGCTTGGCTGGTGGTTTTGTCACAACTGGGTCTTGGCACTGCCCCTATTGGAATTTATATTTATTTGAAAATGCCTCTGTTGTCAAGGTGCAAGGAATGGCTCTGGGAGAATGCAAGCTCCCTGATCGGCAATATCAAGTACTGTGTGTTCTAAGATGGGAGATTATCTTCTGTGTTTTATTTAATTTGAGAACTATTAGCCAAACTCTTTGTAGACAGGGAAAGTTTTGTAATGGTGACAGTGACACTGATCAACCCCATGCCATTCTGAAACTGTACTGTGGCTGGGGAGGCAGCCAGGCAAGTATTTAGGAAGAAGGATGAAGATGCTACCTCCTGCCACCATGCCAATAACAATAACGTGATCTCCAGTATTCACTGACTGCCCATGTGCATTATCTCATCTAACTCATACACTAATGCTATGGAGAGAAGTATTATTATTGTCCCTATTTAAAAAAAAAATGGATCCAGATTGGGGTGAAAGCTTCCAAAATGCAGAGTAAACCCCAGAGAACAAAGTCGATGGAAGGCAGACCTGCTCTGAGTCTCAAACCCATTGCTCTAACATGGAGACCATCACCCAACCTTGACCCACGGTTCCTTTGGCAGGGAATTTGATGCCCAGAGTAATGGATCTGGAGTCCAAGGCCAAGACAGTGACATATCACCTTTCAATTACCTGTTTACTATTTTTCTAGAGAAGAGGCTGAAATTTACATGAGGGATGGGCAGACATGAAGGGTCTCTAATGGCAACATCTGCCTTTTTCTACTCACAAGTCAGATGTGCGTAATTCACCCAGGAAAGCAAAAGTTCTGAGTTGGCTGGGCCCACCCTCCTGAGAAGGCACTTCAGTGGAAGGCACTCTGTTGTTACATAAGCATGCTCCCTTCTGAGTATCATTCCCCACCTCTGAGAACTTTCCTGAGTTATTTGTTCCAACGACATGCAGCATGCTTCCTTTGAGGACTTCTGATCTCTGAAATTTTCTTCCTATATTACATTCCTAGAGACTTTTTTAGGTCCGACTGTTATTTTAGAGCCTTCTTTAGGACCAATGCTCCAAATTGCTACCCTACTGGCTCTGCCAGAGTCATCTACCAACCTTTGACCCAGATGGCATTCCAGGATTGAACTGAGTGCACACACACTTTTAGATCAGAGCAAAGACTCTCTCAGTAGTGACCAACGTGCTTTTGGCCTCATGGCTATAATTGGATGATTTAGGTATCATACTGTGGGAAGATGAGCAGAGGTTTTTGTCCCAGGTGTCCAGCTGTAGATTGTATTTTGTGACGATACCCCATCCCACCTGTCTTCTAAAATGTGACTTTGCACTCTGACTTCAAGGAGGACTCCAATGCCCCTCCTTTGAAGCAGGGCTGTCCTTGTGACTTGTTTATAGCCGGTAGGACACAGTGGAAGCGCCACCACCTGACCTTCAACATTAGGCCAGAGAAGGCCTGAAGCTTCCCCAAGGCCTTCTTCTGAAACCTCTGGGGGTTAACATCCCCTAGCGGGGCTCTGAGCCCCCCTTGCTCTTCACCACAGTCTCTCCCTTTGTTATTCTTGGGGTCCCATAGCTAGGCCATTCCTTTTCCATTCCTTTTGCTTCCATTCCCTCCTGCTCATGATCTCCCTGAATTCCTGTTCTCCTGTCCACTCCCCTTCCATCGGGGTGGGTAGGGAAGATAAAAGGAAAGGGAATTCACATGTGTAGGGTCATTACCCTGTAGGCTGCTGTGCTGCCTGAGCGGTTACATATTATCTCCCAACAAGCCTCTGAGCCCAGTGGGATTGTTCCCATTTTTTTTCAGATGAGGAAACTGAGGCTCAAAGGAGTACAGTAACCTGCTGAAGTTCTCCCGGCAGGTAAGTGCTGGAGCTAGGTATGTTCCCAGAACTGTCTAATTCAAGAACCATTCTTTTGCCGTTGGTGGCATGACTTAGGGGAAAAAACAATTTATGGCCATAATCCTGATTCAGTTAACTGCCTAGCAAGCCATCCATCTGGTGTTCTTCTTCCACAATAAGGGTTTGATCATTCCCACAAATCCTCTGTTGTCTTTATAAAGTCCAGAGTTAAGCAAAGAAACAGCAGAGAGCAAAATCCTCAGGTTTTGTTATCAATGTAAACCCAAACCTCATGGTGTCTTGCAGTCAAGTTTCTCGTGAGCACAATGGATAAGTCTACATCTGGGAGGGCTGCATGTTACATTAGCGATGTAGGAACTTAAGGAAAAGAGTTTCCATCATAAGCTTAGAAACAGATCGTATCAGGATGGCAGTACCCAGCATATAGTAGGTGTCCAATAAATATTTCTTAAATAAATAATTATTAAAATGCCTACTTTTGCATTTGGGGGCATATCCAATGTTATGGTTTCTGCTGAATTTTGTGACTGTATATCCCACCTCATGTGTGTGCACGTGTGCATGTGTGTGTGTGTGTATGTGTGCATAGGGGGGTGAGGGTACGGAGGGTGGTCTAGCATAGTGTAAAAGTCCATATGACACCATGTGGACAAATCATGGGGCCATTCTGTAACTCAATGTGCTCCTTTACCAAGTAAAATTTGTAGTAAGAAGACCCCTCTGGCTCCCTCCTGCTCTAGGTATGACCATCGTGGTTCTCACGTTGAGAACTAGATATATGTTCATTAACTGGTAGCAGGAGTGTTGAGTATAATCATACAGTAGGGATTTTTAATCCAAACATTATTTATCCACTACTAATCAAAAATACAATGAAAGGATTTAAAAAAATAAAAAGCAAACTGAGAAACTGCTAGACTATAAAATAAGCTTTTTTTCTCTCTACTCTCACAGACTCATTCTAACATCTGGGGAATTTACAGGTGTTAAAAATGCCCCTGAAAGGAGTCTTTTTATTTCCTGGGGTGATGGAAATATATTGATAATTACAGGGAGAAATTAAGTTTTTTTTTTTTAGTAAAACAATTAAAACGGCCTAGCGTTTAAGTGAAGGAGAATGTAATTTTCCTTTATTTTATCTATCATTAAATTGATGTTACAAGCTATTAGAAGAGTTTAGTTTAGTCAAGACTAATTTTCAAATATAATCCATATTTATGTGGATCGTCAGAGAACAGGGTGGGAAAGCTCAGTGCCCGTGCACACATGTGTGTATGCATCCTATGGGGGTTTCTGTCTTTAAAAACCATGAAAACACATGCTGACAAAAGGGGCACAATGTGGAATTGGGAGAATATGGACATCTGAAGGGGCAATCCCTGCTTCCTGTTAAGAGGCAATTCTTGATTGAGTGGGAATATTCTACAAAATTTCTTCTTGTAAGTTGTAAGTGCATAACTGTAATGCATAACTGTAACATCTGAACACATCTGTGCAGATTTGCGCATTATAGTCAGGGATGTGCAGGATAGCCTTCATCTCTTCCCCGCGCCACGCTCAGTGACGTCACATTGGTCGTTTGAAATTGACTGTGATGGGAGTAGTGACACGATGGAAGTCAGCAAATGCTCAAATCAGGCTTCCCCTCCCCCAATCTGGTTGTAATTTAACTATAATCAGTGGTATGTATTTATCAACACACCACTGATCATAGTTCAGTAAAAGTTACAACAAAATTAATGGGACATTACGTTCATTATTGTTTGCAATGATAATTAAACATAAATTAAACATTCATATATGTAACCAGTTGCCCTTTACTGAGCACCACTCTATGTCAAGCCCTGTGCCTTTTATAGATTAGCTCTAGTCCTCACAGAACCCTGCAAGGTAGGTGTCACTGACTCTATCTGATAGGTGAAGAAATTGAGGCTCAAACTGAGACCCAGAAGAAATCACCTGTGGTAATATAGCTAGTTAATTGTTCAATCAGGATTTCAACCCAACACATTCCTCGTCTACAATGAGTGAGCGCAAGTGTTGCTGAAGTCAGCTCATGAGGCTGCAGGGAGGGCATGATGCTGAGGGAAACAAAAGTACTCGGAAGCCTCTTGTAAGACTCCAGGGTCCCAAGGTCGGAGGTTGGGCTGTCAAATGTCTCATTTCTACAGCAGGGCCTACCCGTGGCTCAGGATGGTGTTCCGAGAGGCCCAGACTCCCACCTATACTGGGAGTGAGCCCTCAAGAGTCTCTACAGAGCTGAGGGGCAGCCTAGCTCCAGGGATTTTCCTTCTGCCCTTGCCTTGATGTCTTTGTCACCAAAGTTTTCCCACAGACCTCCAAACACTGATTTTTCTTCTCCTTGGATACCTCTTCTCTCCCTCTCTCTTTCCCCTTCCTTATCTGTGCAGTCCAAATCTTATTCTACCTGTTCAATCCCTGCTCACCTTTCCTCACTATTACCTAAAGTCATCTTTGCTCTCAACAGCATCTCAGCAGAACATGACTTCTTCCCATTTTCTGAACATCACCAGGATTTCCCAGAGGAATAGGGTGGAGAAAATTTTTATTATTCTAATAATGGTAACAGATTGTTTTTGAGGGGAGAAGTATCTTTGGTAAAAGAGATGTCTTGATGGGTGCTTGGGGAGAGGTGTCTGGACTGGCTCCGAGGGGAAGGGAAGCTGGAGAAAAGTTTGGAGCTGGGTGGGTGGAAATTAGGAAATGGGTGAGTAAGAGCAGACGTGGGAGGAAGGAAAGAGAGGGTAAACCTGCCTGGGACATTTTGGTAAAGTTTATAAGCCTGTGAAAGAGTTGGGTGGGGGAGTTTCACCTTTTGATTATCGAAAATGAAGAAGGCACCAGATGTGTGGGAAGGAGGCAGTTCAGAAGTTGCAGCCAAAGACCTTGAGGAGGGGCTCCTGGAAGGAGCAGAGACTTGGAGCAAAGCTTCGGGTTTCCAAAGGCCACAGAATGGGTAAGTTGGGTTCTGGACAATTTTCTTCATACCCACAAAGATCTGAGGGCCTCTGGCTGGCTTATGGGTTACCTTAGATTCCAACAGCTCATGGCTTCGCCAAACTAACCCAGCCTGCTCTGATCTTGACCAACATCAAACATTCTCTTCTCCCTTGTCCCCATTTTTCTCCTTGGGCCATGTATAGTCTTAGGATAGCCATCTGGTAGTAGGGGGGGAAATTGAGTTACTGGGGGCAAGGATATTAGGAAAGACAGAAGCACCAGGAGGTGGGAGAGACGCAGAGTCCAAGAAAAGAGGGCAACCAGTAAAGAAAAAGGAAGTTCCGTTTCATAAACCTCCCTCTGCCAAATGAAATAAAGCAAAACACATACATATCCCAAGCCGAAACTGACACAGAAATAGAAACTTCATCCTCCCCCCTCAACAAAATCTATCACAATAAGAAAACGCCTCTTTCCAGATGGTGGTAAGGTGAGGTGGGAACAGACAAGGATATCAAAGTCTTGGTGACCTGGTTGCAAGGGGTACAATGGTAATTTACGACAGAGCCTCGGGCCAAGGCAACAGAAGGTGGCCATGGAGATATTTTATGCCTTACTCAGTTATTCTCATGTACATGCCAGTGAGAACTGATGTCTTAAATTCTGTCCCCAAGTGTGAAGTTGAAACTGGAAGGCGCATTAAAATGGGCCTTTCTGCGTGCTATGGAGAGTTGATAAAGCTGTGATCCTGTCTATGCTGACATCACAAAGAAAGAACTTGAGGATATACCTTTTCAAGTCCTGGCTGGTGGATTTTGAAGTGGATAGCTGGTTTTAAAAATCAACATTATGAGTGCTTGGGATGGAGGCAAAGTACCTCAAATTCTCCAACCAGCCAGTTGCAAAGAGAGAGGAACAACAGTCCCATTTTTATGATTTGCCTTAGTCACTGAAAGTGATCACCTAAACTCCAGAAAGTTGTTACCAACCGTCAGACTGTGGGTGCCATAGCCCTCAGTCAGAAAAATAACCCCCAAATAGTAGGAAATTCCAACCTCTACCAAAAAGAAAAAGAAAGGCATTCAACTAAATTACTCAGACTTTAAAAACACAACACCATTTCTCACTTTGCTTTAGTATAATAATAGAAATTTTAACCAAGGTCATTCTCAAGCACACAATTGTATAAACTTGCTTTCTGAATGGGAAGATTGGAATTTAGGCAGCTGACCCCTGGGAGACTGTTCATGAGCAAATCCACGAGAATGCTGTTCATCTGTTACGTTCTAGTTGACACCACCCTGCCTGGCATCTGTGTTTGCCAGGTGTATACAATCTGATGTGAATCAGTGAAAATATAGCCCATGCCTTTACCGTGTCTGTGAACCAGAAAGAAGAATATTCACAGTGACCAAGAATGAGGTCCAGAGAAATTCAAAGAGATTTATTGGGCTGCCACTTGCTAGCTGTAAACTTGGGGTTGTGATAGTCTCTCCCTCCTAGGGTTGTTGGGAGAATCAAAATATGATCAGGCTTGTAAAATGTTAGCCCAGATCCTGGCACAGAGTATACACTCAGGGAATGGAACCAGAACTTTTATTAATAAGTGATGGGAAGTTTCCATGGTGTGGGAAATTTAAAAATGAATAGAACACAGTCTTCCTTTAAGAGTCACACCGAGGAGGGAGTAGAGGAAGACAGGTCAGCAGATAATTATGATATATAGCACAGAGTAAATACAATGTACAATAAATGATAGGAGTATATATTAGGTACTACTTCAGGAGAAGCTTCAGTGCTCCGAAATGGGGAATCATTAAGGGTGAAAGGACCATCTACTTGCATTAAGCCCGTGAATGTGAAAGACTAGGTCCTAGGAAGGCCAGGGCTGTCATTCTGCTGTCCTAATGATGGATGGGGATTTGTGAGCAATTGAATTGAACCTCTGCCATTACTATTGATTGTTGGGATAGACTTCTCGATCGGAGCCAGTAGGCCACAGTCTGGGTCGGTGGTCACACTGACATAAGGTTTATGACCTTTCATAGGCTTCCCGTGCGCCTTGCCACACGCCCATCTGCCAGGGACCTAGGATCAACCTGGCAGCAAAGGACTTGGGGAAATGAGGATTGAATTAAGTGACCTCAGATCTAAGCCAGCTGTGGCAGAGCCACTTTCTTCTTTTGAGGAGGAATTTTTCTCGTTTCCAAAGCTTTGCAGGCAGTTTGGTGAAGGCACAGAGGTGGAAATGAGAAGCATGGAGGTTTAAAATCGAAGCCCCTGCTGCCTTGCTCTTTGACCCTGAGCAAGTTATTCACCCACTCTGAACTTCACTTCCCCTGTCTGCAAAATAGGGGAAATGAAACTGACCTCATTTGAATTTGGGAGTTTTGTTTTTAATAACAGATTTATTGGGATATAATTTACGTACAGTAAAATTTGCCCTTTTAAAGTGACTTCAGTGGTTTTTCATATACTTACAGTGTGCAACCATCAGCATTATCTAATTTTAGAACATTTTCATCACCCCCAAAAGAAACCCATACACAGTAGCAATCACTCCCCATTTCTCCTTTCCCCCAACTCTTGGCAACCACTAATCTACTTTCTGTCTCTATGGATTTGTCTATTCTAGACATTTCATATACATAAGATCATACAACGTGTGGTTTTTCATGACTGGCTCGTTTTACTTACATAATGTTTTCACGATTGATCCATGTTGTAGCATGCACCGGTACTTCATTCTTTTTTCTTGCTGAATAATCTTCCATTGTGTGAATATACCATGTTTTATCTATTCATCTGGTATGTTGATGGGCATTTGGGTTATTGTCACTTTTTTGACTGTTATGAATAATGCTATGAACATTAGTGTACAAAGTTGTGTATTGATATATGACTTCATTTCTCTGGGGTATAGGTCTATGATGGAATTGCTTGGTCCTATACAAACTCTGCTTAACTTTTGGAGGATTTGCCTAATTGTTTTCTGAAGCCATTGCACCATTTTATAATCCTGCCAGCAGAAAATGAGGCTTCCAATCTTTTCAGATCCTCAACTGTGCTTGTTACTGTATATCCTTTTGATCTTAGCCATCTTAGTGGGTATGAAATGGTATCACATTGTGATTTTGATTGGCATGTCCCTAATGACTAATGATGTTGAACATCTTTTCATGTACTTATTGGTCATCTATATATTTTCTTTGGACAAATATTTATTGAAATGCTTTGCTGATTTTTAATTGGGTTAATTGTCTTTTTATTGCTGAATTTTAAGAGTTCTTTATATATTCTGGATACAAGTCCCTTTGCATGATACATTATTTACAAACATTTTTACATATTGTGTGGGTTGTCTTTTCACTTTCTCGATGTGTCATTTGAAGCACAAAAGCTTTTAATTTTGGTGAAGTCCAATTTATTTTTCTCTTGTAACTTGTACTTCTGGTGTCATATCTAAGAACCATTGCTTAACTCTAGGTCTTGAAGATTTTCTCCTATGTTTTCTTTCAAGAGTTTGGTAGTTCAGCTCTTACATTTAGGTGTTTAATCCATTTTGAATTTTTGTATGTGATGTAAGGTAGGGTTCCACTTTTATTCTTGTGTACATAGATGGATATCCAGTTGCCCTCACATCATGTGTCAAGAAGACAATTCTTTCCCTACTTAACTACCTTGACACCCTTCATTAGGGTTTGAAAAATAAATGACATAATTTATGTAAAGTTCCTGGTATATGGTAAGTTTAAATACATGGTAGATACTACTATTATAATTATAGTTGTTAGGCTCATGGGTAAATTTCTTTTTTTTTTTTTAAGATTTTATTTATTTATTTGACAGAGAGAGACACAGTGAGAGAGGGAACACAAGCAGGGGGAGTAGGAGAGGGAGAAGCGGGCTTCCCGTGGAGCAGAGAGCCCGATGTGGGGCTCGATCCCAGGACGCTGGGATTATGACCTGAGCCCAAGGCAGACGCTTAATGACTGAGCCACCCCGGCGCCCCTCATGGGTAAATTTCTAAGCGAAATACGATAGGTTATAGTTCTTCTTTACTAATTTTATTACTAGAAATTCCAGCAAATGGGAGAAAAGAGCAAGTGACAGCAATTAGCTTGAAATCTTCTATGTCAAGTTTCCAAATCATAATCATATTTGGGATAATATTTATTTAGCAGCTAACATTTGTTAGTACTTTCTATGCACCTGACACTTTATTTCAAGTAACTCAGTAAGTTCTTACAACAACACGAAGAGATAGGTACTATTTTAATCTCTTTTATTCAGATGAGGAAGATGGGAGTGGTCAAGGTACTTGTTCAAGGCTGCATAAGGCCTCATAAGTAGCAAGCCGCCGAGTGGGTATTTGAACTCAGTCCCTGATTGCGATGGGAATGGGTCTCAAGAGACGTGGGTGAGTGTGAGAATGAGAGAAACATGGAATGGCATGTGCATTGACTAACAAGGTGAGAAGGTGGTTAAAATCCCTCTCTGTGGGTTCAAATCTCTGCATGGCCACTTTCAAGCCATATGACCTCAGGAGCTCAGATTCTTTAACAGAAAATGGGGATAATTAGACTTCTTTTGTTATGGCCTTATTGTGAGGAATAAAGGAGTTAATATACGTAAAGTACTTAGAACAATTCCTGGCACATGGGAAATTCTCAAAATTAACAGCTCTGATACTGATGGAGACCTTTAAACCTGATCCCATGCTTCTTTTCCAGAATTATTCCTACTGTCAGGGCTAGCTTCATGGGTGAGCAACATGTGCAGCCTTTCAGGACTTTGTGCTCGAAAGGGCCCTGGATTTGGCTTAATGCTGTGTTGTCACTTCTTGAAATTTTAAATTATTTTTGAACATGGGGCACTTCTATTTTGCCCTGTGGCCCACAAATTATGTAGCTAATCCTGGGCAAGACATAGGCCTGGCTTTGGCTGGAAGAATTCTCTCCCCTCACCCGGTGATGTCCAACATGGCCCATGCAAGGGTATCTCTTCACGTGCACACACGCACACACACATGCACATACACACACACACACACACACACACATCCCTCAGAACCTCCTCGGTTGCTATGAGCTCCAGTGGATCTCAGTGTGGAAGATAGTACTGTTCAGTTTAATTACCATGTCAGCAAGGCCAATGCACACCCACTTGACATTCCTGATTTATTACCTAAAAATGAATGCAATGCATAGTGGGCCCCAAATCCTGCCTCTCTTATTGGACTGAAAACCTCCATTGACTTCAGCTGGCAGCCTGCACCACTAATTGAGGACAGAGTTTGGCCCCATGGGTTTTATATAGAACGTTTTTCTTTCTTTCTTGTTTTCATGGGTGTGTGTTGTGGGCTGGGGATTATTTTTATGTTTTTCCACTTCCTGATTAGTTTTAGGACTTGTTTATTTGGAGACTGCTTTAATAAATTTGCACAGCAGGGTGAGTTAGTAACAGGGTTGGTGTATTTAACCAGGAACCACCTTCTTTTCAGTTTGGTTTTCGGTGTTTAACTTCAGGGCACAGTCACTCAGTCTCAGAACCAACTCTCGCCAAAGATCCCCTATCCCTGCTCTGGAGATGCCATGGTGGTTTAATCCGAAGGCAGGGCTCTGCTTCCATGCAGAACTCCACCATAGCGAATCACCCCCGCACTTTCAGTGTTCTTGACTTACATGGTATATTTCCTGACTGTTTCCTCCTCTAGATTGTGGATACCAGACACGGGTACTTGGTCATCGGTACAGTTTTAGTGTCTAGCATAGCTCCTGTCACAAACAACTTCATTTGAGAAATTTTCCCTGAGCATCTTCTGTGTGCCAGATAGAGTAGATATGACAAGATAAACGAGGTCCCTGCTTGAGAGGGGCTTCCATTGTATGAGTGCAACACAAGTACCAGTAAGCAAAGGATTGAGGTAATAATTATAGTGTAAGATTGTTATTAAAAAAATAAAATTGGAGGGACACCTGGGTGGCTCAGTTGGTTAAGCGTTTGCCTTTGACTCAGGTCATGATCCCAGGGCCCTGGGATCGAGTTTCCCACGTTGGGCTCCCTGCTCAGTGGGGAGCCTGCTTCTCCCTCTCCCTGCTGCTCATGCTCTCTCTCTCAAATAAATAAATAAAATCTTTAAAAAAAATAAAATAAAATTGGAGGATGTGACGGAATGACTGGTCTTGTGTGTGTGTGTGTGTGTGTGTGCGTGTGTGTGTGCATGAGTGCATGTTTATGATTGGTGGTCAGGGAAGCACTCCAGGAAGAGATGACTTCTGAATTGAGATTTGAGGGCAGGAAGGAACAGGCCATATGCAGATGATCATTGCAGGCTGAGGGAGCTGCTGACACAAAGACCGGGAAGCAGAAAGGAGTTGGACTGTGAGGGGCAGAGGGGAGGTATGAGCAGAGCGAACGTGAGGACATTGGTAAGAGACGAGCCTGGTCAAGTAGGTATGTCCCAGGTAATGCTGGCTTGGTAAGGAATTTGATTCATTCTAAGGGCAATGGGAACCTTAGGGAGGGGCACACCTTACATTTTGAAAGAGCATTCTGGCTGCTTTGTGGAAAAGGAGGTGGGGGTAATGTGGGCAAATTTGGAAACAGAAAAACCACTCAGGAGGCTTTTGTGTAAATTTGTTGGACTGGATTATTTGCTGAAAGACATTGGTGTTGTCCTTGCCAAGGCTGGCAGTGGCAAGTGGAAGAGGAGGGACAGATTAGGGTGCGATAACCTCTTACTGTGAGACCCTATAGCAAGGTGACGTTCTCCTTGGCTGGGTCCTTGCAGCCACATTTCCAGGAAACAACGATAAGCCCAGGTCAGGTCCTGCGATGCGGGCAGGACCGCCATTTTGGGGAGTGCAGAGCCTGGCTGGAAGCAGTGAGGGAGGAATCACACACGGGGAACGCGGAGACAGGAGGGCATTTCCCAGCAGCAGGACAGCGCGGCCGCGAGCTGGGGGGACGAGGGCGTGAAGCGAGAGCCTGTTTCATGGCGGGTGCATTGCGGCGCTATCAGCGGTGCGGAGTCGGGACTGCCAGGGCCGCGCACTGGAACTTATTTAAAGAGGCTATTGTAAAAGTCTCCGAGCCAGTTAATTACCAGTTTTTGTTATGTCAGGAACTCCTTGAGTAAAAGCAGAAAGAAACCATTCATGAGTATGTTCCAGTTCTGTAGTTTAATGGGACAAGTGAAAAAAAAAAAAAAAAAAACCTGATAAAATGATTTAGTTCATGGCAGGGTTGAAACTCCTCAAAAAAAAAAAAAAAGCTGAAATTACATATTGTGCTCGCCCTCCTCTTATAGAAGCCCTTCAAATAGCTGCGGAGTTAATTGGACTAACAACCCATTGCTCTTATGCATAAAACCCGGGAGCTCATAGAGCACTGACAAGGCGGAGGACACGGCCTGTCGCCCTGGCACTGTGAGGCCAGCGCGCCTGACGACCCAGACGGGTTTGCCGACGCACGTGTCCAAAGGTGAAAGGGCAAAAGGCGTGTGAGCCGCGTGTGCACACAGCTGCGGTGGCTCCTGGGAGCGGGTTCCAGCCGATCATGCGGTCCAACAGCCCAGCTTGCTGAAAACAAATGGAAAGAACTCCACGTGCTCAGCTGAAGACAACTGCAGGAGGGGCGGGAAGTGCATTTGACACGGCATGACGGGGGTGGGGAGAAGAATGTTTTTAAAAAGTGCTCTATCTGGTCCAAGATGGCGACGTAGGAAGACCCTGAACTCGCCTCTGCCAGGGGCGCGCCGACCCTAACCCTCTGTATAGAGCGGTTCCTCCCGAAGAGCTGAGGGCTGACTGGACATGGCAAGAGTCTGAGACGTGGCGCTGAAGGGAGCCCGCACCGCCCACCCCCCCTGCCCCCCGCTCTGGGGACTGCGATGGGGGGACGCGACTGAGGGAGCTGAGCAGATTCGTCTGCGCTGGGGCACACAGCCTGCCGCCTCAGCGCCATGGCAGGGCGGAGCCAGGAGGCCCCCGGGAACAGAGAAAAAGTCGGGATGTAAAGGAGCAACTAGAAAAGAGAGGAACCAGCCCTAGGACCCTGCCAACAGCGAGGGAGCTGGTGGAACTATCTCGGGGTCAGAGGGGATGGCGAGCGCCATTGTTTATGGTCCCCCTCCACTATGATAGTGGGTAGTGTGGCCGGGAACAGGATTCCGGGTGTCCCAGCCAGAAGGCTGCCTCAGTGAGCCCCAGTGAGGCACACACGGGGCCATCCCTGGTCAGTGCTCACAACTGCTCCAGCTGTCACACCCAAGGTGACACAGGCACAAGACACCCTGGAATACTTCTGCTCCAGACGGTTTGCTAGGGCACCCTTGGCACAGAGCACCTCCTGACTCATACCTGCTGCAGCTGCAGTTGGGTTGCCAGGGTGCCCCCTGTGCAGAAAGCCCTCGGACAGAGCAGCTTGCACTCACTTCAGCCTCAGCTATCCTGCCAGGGTGTCCTCTGTGTGGAGACCCCCAGGAACCCCTGGCCCATGCCCACTTCAGCTCTGGCCATCGCACCAGGGCAGCCCAGCACAGAGTGCCCTTGGACCCCTGGCCATGCCAGCCACAGCTCCCAGACAGAATCACCAGGCACACATAGTCTACACAGGGGACAACCATACACAAGACCATTCCTTCAAACTTAGGAGAAGTAGCTGTTCCGCCTAATTCATTGAAACAAGCACAGAAAGTGAAACAGAATGGGGAGATGGGAGGAATATGCTCCAAATGAAAGAACAAGACAAAAACCTCAAAAGAACTAAGTGAAACAGAGATAAGCAATGCCCCTGATAAAGAGTTTAATGATTGTAAAGATGCCCACTGGGCTGGAGAGCAGAGTGGAAGAACTCAGTGAGAACTTCCACAGAGAGAAAATATAAAAAGGATGCAGAATTGCAGAGAAGAACTGAAATGAAAAATACACTAGGGGAAATCAACAGTAGGTTAGTGGATGCAGAGGAATGCATCAGCAATCTGGAAGACAGGCTATGGAAAGCACCCAAGCTGAACAGCAAAAAGAAAAAAGAATTTTAAAAATGAGGATAGGTTAAGAGATCTGTTGGACAACCTCAAGCAAACAAATATTCTCATTTAAGGGTCCCAAAGGAGAAAAGAGAGAGAAAGGGGCAGAAAATTTATTTGAAGAAATAATAGCTGAAAACTTCCCTAACCTGGGGCAGGAAACGGACATCCAAGTTCAAGAAGCACAGAGTTCAAAATAAGATGAACCCAAGGATGTCCACACCATGACACATAATAGCTACAGTGTCAAAGGTTAGAGAGAAAAAAATCAGGTAACAAGTGTGGTTGTACAAACTGAACACATTTGAGAAAAAAAGACGCTGACTGAATGTTTAAGACATTCTGGACTAGAAGACAGTCCTATCTAGGATTTTAGTTCTTCTTCACCTGCATTGGTCTCTGTTTGGGATGCATCACAACTCCAATGTGGATGTTTGCAGTGGTAGTTGGAGAGAGCTTGACACACGTGGAGTTTGCCTTCAGATTTTACCCACTACTAGCACTGGAGTCAAATAGACCTATGTTTGGATCCTGGTTCTGGCACTTACAGGTATGTGAAATTAGGCCGTTTACGTTACCTTCTCATCTATCAAATAGAGATAATGCAGAGCTCATCTAGGATGTCTGTCATCTTTTGAATTTCTTAGGGTTGCTTGCATACCCCAGACATAGGCCTATTATTAGTGATTGTGTTTCATATAATATACCACTTTGAGAATAATTCCATTGAACATTTTGAAGTCACCCTATTGTTATTTTTTTACAAATTTATTTATTTATTTATTTTCATTTTTTAATTTAAATTCAATTATTAACATATATGTATTATTGGTTTCTGAGGTAGAGGTCAATGATTAATCAGTCTTATATAGTATCCAGTGCTCATTACATCACGGAAGTCACCCAATATACCTTTGTCAGTAACTTAGGTGAAATAGATGCTCCTTATTTATAGTTTAAACCTGGTCAATGCCCAAGAAGGTTTCAAAAGACCTAGAATAACTAAAATATCATTTATAATGCCTTACCTTTCCTTAGCATATTTTGTAGTTAGTAATAATATATTCTCCAACAACCCTATGAAATAGGTGGTTTATATTTTCATTCTGTTTCTTAAATAAGCAGGGAGTAGGCCCTTAAAGATAAAGATATATATATATATATATATATATTTCTTCAGGCTATCTGTGGCCCAACTGGGACTGTCAGTGGGCTATCTGGCATGTTGGATGTTGGGTCATGGTCATCCCTGCATCTCCTACTTCAGGTCCTCTTCACTACCACTTCCTCAAATCGGCAGTTGTCCATTCCAAAAATAATAACGGTTTCACTGTGTCTGAAATGGGCAGGTTCTCATCTACATTAAGGTTATGTAACAGCATCAGAAAGAAGGCAGGCACCCAGGGGCATAGAACAAGGTGATAGATGAATGAAGTGAGAGATGGGCTTGTGAGGCTTTGTCAGTTGTCTTGACAACAGCGTTTTACAGATGTACGCATGCTAATCTGCATGATTTAAAGCAATGAAGTCATTTTGTATTTTCTCTTTTCATTTTGTATTTCCAGGGAAGGGCCTGTCAGTAGGTTCAGCTTATAGCCATAGGGGAGTAGCTATCAGATGTAGTCTAACAACTGGCTTGATTTGCTCCAGAGCTTCTTCAGAGATACTGGGGTCCACACTTGCTGCTCCATTTTTTTTTTTTTTAACCTCTTCCTCACCCCACCAGCTGCTACTAAATTCACTGAGGAGGTGTTACTGCCAAGTCTGGTGGACAATGTTTGGTCCTTACTTATCTGACCTTTCTGAGGAATCTGACTCTGCTGGCAGACTTTCTCTTCTCCAGACTATTTGTCTGTTGGCTTCTAGGACATCACTTTTTCCTGCTTGCCCTCCTTCTGTCCAGTGTCTCACTCCTTGGGTCTCTGAGCTTAGCCCTGTTCTCTTGTCATTTGAATTCTCTCTGGGATTCTCAGTTTCAACATGGCTTCAAACACCCATGACCTATCTTTACCCCTAGCACTGGTAGCCCAGACATGATTTCTTTAACTACTTGACCCCTCCTCAGCTACTCACTCCTGTGCCATTGCCAAAATGACAGCTCTTCTATAATCCTATAGTAATGTGCTTGCTCTTGGCCCCCACCTCCTATCTTTCCAGCTCATTCTCTGTAGTATCCCAGCCTGAACAATCCCTTGGCCACCAGGACCATACTCTACTGATTCTTCCACATTTTCACTGTCCCTCACCCCTTTGATGTCCTCATTCTTTTTCTTACTGGGCTTAAATTCCATGCTCAATCATCATAATTACATCCTGCCATATACTGTTGACCCCCTTGTCCCTTTCTCATTTCCTCAGACTCATTTGGCAAAACCACAATCTTGGTTAAAACCAACTCTCTTCCTCCTCCATCCGTGCAGCTGAATATGACTGGAGAAAAACACACAGCCACGCAGACAGGTCTCACTTTAAATTCATGACCATGAACCTTTAGTGGGCCCTTAATGCTTAGTTCCTGGTCCTTTCGTTCTCTTGGTTAACTAATTTCCTCCCCCAACACTCATTCTCAGCTAATGACTTTGCTTCCTACTTCACTGAGAAAATTGAAGCCATCCAAGGAGAAAGTCCACAGGTTCCCACCCACCTCCACCCACCTACTTCCATCTGCACCCACAGACTTGGCCTTGCATGCTGTTCCTGCAGATGAGCTACCTGTGCTCCCATCTCCAGCCAGTCCCTCTGCCTGTGCTCGTTGCCTTTTCCTCATCATCCACTCAAGGGTACTGCTACAGCACCTCTCCCTTCCCTCCCACAACTTCAATGTCTGACCCTCCACTGGGGTATTCCCATCAGCATGGCTCCCAACTCAGAGAAGCCCAAGTCCTTACAGTGGCCACAAAGCCCCACAGAATCTAGCTCCGCATCAGCTCTCTGACCTCCTCTCCTGTGTCTCTCCCCTTGCTCACTTTACACCACACTCCCTGACCTCCTTGCTGGTCCTCCAATGTCAGGAACTTTTTCCTTCCCTGCCTGGAAGCTCTTCTCCCATATCTTCTTGGATTCTCCCTTATCTGCTTCAAGCCTTTGCTTGAATCTCCCTTCTCAAGGGAGTCTTCCCTGACCACCCTAGTTAGAACCACAAAATCTGTCTCCCCAACCTCTGTACTCCTGATCCTCCCTACTCCATCCTATGTCCTACTCTTTTTTTTTCTTTTTTTGCTTATCATCTATCTTCTTATATAGTTTTCTTGTTTATTAGGTTTATTGTTAATTGTCTGTCTCTGCATTATGATATAAGCTCCTTAAGGGCAGGCATCTTTGGTTTGTTCACTGATGTATTCTAAGCACCTGGAAGAGTACCTGGCACAGAGCAGGAGCTCAAGAATTTCAGCAGAGGCTGACTACCATGTTGGTGTTATCCATGTGGATGCTCTCTCTTATCTTTCTGGCTGAATTTCATACAATATTAGTTCATATAATTAAAAACTTGCCATTTCTCAAAAATATTCCAGTCCCTCCTCTCCACCACTCCATGGGATTAACTGATGTTCCTGTCACACAGACATTCTGACCATTGATTGCATATGCCAAGCTCTTCTGTACCTCTAGACTTCTGTTGTTCCCTTTCCCTGGAAAGCTTCCATTCCCTTGTCCAAATGTGGACTTCTGCTCAAGAGTCAGCCCAAATAAGTTCTCTTTTGTGAGGCTTTCCTAGGAATTTCAGGCTTTCCCGGGCTCCCAGAGCACCTGGTATGTCACTTTATTACAGGGGAAGAGATTGTCTTCCTCTTCTTTGTGGCCCCAGTGCCTCCTCAGTGCTTGGCACTGTGTGAATGAGTATACATTTAGTTCTCCCCCACCCCCAGCTTTATTGAGATATCAGTATATAACACTATATAAATTTAAGGTATACAAGATAATGATTTGATATCTGTACATATTGCAAAATGACGACCACAATAAGTTTATGAGCAACAGCTAGTTCCAGGAATGGTTGGATCCAGCACTTCAAATAATGTTTATCATTTCTCTTCTTTGCATGCCTATGCTTGGCTTAATTCTCAGGAAGCTTCTCTCCATGAATATCAAGATGGCTGCTGGTAGCCCCAAATAATTATATTTCTCAAAAACTGTGGTAAAATACCAGGAAAGACTGATTGGTTTGACTGGGTCATACACACATATCTGAGGCTATGGAACTGGAGGATTCTATCAGCTAGGATTAGGTTGACACAAAGACCTTCCCATGTGTTGTAGGGAGGGCAATTTGTGGGTATGTTGGCCCAAACTAAGCTGCATGGATTGAGCTATATTATTATAGAATGGGTGAAGGATAAAAGAATAAATAATGAAGGTCTACGACAGAAGCAATCAAAAAAAGTTATCTGACTATGTGGAATAGAGATCTTTTGCCCTTTTTACTCCACAAATATGTTCAATAGATGGCCACTCTGTCCCTTACTTGAAACTTCTCAACTGCTTGGCCTTTCTGTCTTCACCAATTTCTAGATTTCCAGTCACTGAACTCAAGAACTATATGTTTATTGCCTTGATAACACTGATCATTGGTCTGATGGGTAAGTTAAATCCTACATCCTTGTTTTTCCTTCTCTGCCACATCCCATTGCTGATTCCTGGGTCAGTTTCAGTCATGTCCTGAATGTGACAGTGTTAACACCTCTGTTTTTGGTGTAATGGCTTAGCATAATTTTTTGATATGTTAGCACATTGAAATAGTGTTTTGTCTGGTCAGATGATGCATGAGGATTATGGTTAGTTTTTTGTTCTTTAGGAAAATTATTTCTTTTGCTTCAAGTCATTTTTTGATTTAGAAATACTGATATTTTGTAAATTTTTTTCTGATAATATGTTTATTAAAGAAAATCTAGAAAATACAAAGGAGTATGAAACATGAAAAAATACATATTTCCTTACCCTAATGAGAATAATTATTAAAATTGTTTTGTATTTCTTGCTAGATTTTCTTAATGCATGAGTATGTCTATATGTGTGTATAACTACAAAATTCAAATTCTCCATATACATCATTTAAACCTACTCATCTGCTTCATATAAACATGTAATATTTCTTGTGTCATTAAATATTCTTCTAAAACATGATTTGTTAATGGTGCAGAGCCCAAATATATGGCTGTTGCTAAATTTATTTAATTTTCTCTATTTTAGGTATTTAGGTTGTTTACAATTTTACATCATAAATAATACCGTAATATGTATCTTTGATTTTTCACGTCTTTGAGTGTGTTTTTAGATAAATTCCTGGACACTGACTCCTGAACTCTTTTAGGATTTTTTATACATACTTAAGTTCAAAAAAGTTATACTGCTTCACACACCTACCCATTATGCATGACTATATACATTTCCCTGTATCTTCTTCAATATTGAGTAGTAACCTTTAAAAATTACTGATTTGATGGGGGGTGGGGAGAAAGCATCTCATTTTGTTTTAATTTATATACCTTGATTACTGGTCAGTTCACCCATTTTCTTTGCATTTATTGGCCATTTGTGTTTCTTCTGTGGAATGTCTGCTCCTAGGCTTTGCCCATGTTTCTTTTGCTGTGTTTGTCTTTTCTATTTTGAACAAGGCTTTTGTGACAGCTCCTTTGGCGGAACACCGCGTACTGGCCAATAGACAGAACTACTGGGTTCTGCAGCTTCCTTATCTGTAAGATAGGGTAATATTAGATGGATCCACAGTCTTTTTTAATAGGTCACAATAGTCAAGTATCAGCCATTTCAGACAACTCAACCCATAGACTTTGCCTTGCCTCTCTCTCAGGGAGTTTAAGAGACTCAAATGAGTTGAGTATGCAAATGTTTTATGAGCAAAAACATGAACTAAAGTAAGGAATTCAATAGTACATCCATAGTAATCTAGGCACAATTCAATTTATCTATGATATCTCACTTATTTCTCACCACAATCCTGCTAAGTATATTCTTTTCCCCATTCAGCAGATGAGGAAAATAAGTCCTATAGCTCACAAGGAGCAGAGCCGAATGTTAGCCTGGGATGTTGGGCCCCCTGGCTGGTGATCTCTCTGCTATGAGATCCTGCTTCTCTCCAAGTCCTTTATAAAGGGCAGTAAACGAATTTCCTTCCAGTCATAATCTACTTCCATGGCATGCTAAGCAATGGATGTTAGGCAAAGCTGTGAGGACAGTCTGGATTAGTACGGTGACCAACCAACTCTCTCATTAACAACATAAAGAGCATTATTGAGTGTAATTATTTTCTTTGGAAGTGATTGTGTTTCAGAGACTTGCAATTTTGGGCACCTATGAATGTGTTTGGTTCATAGAGCTAACTGCTATAATGATTTGGAATCATGGCCATCTTGGGTAATTCCTTAGGTCATTCTCATTTACAGTTGCCTAGGTTAGACAAGGCAGATTCACATCCCTTATAATGCAGTTGGGAGAACAATGCTTTTAGAATTCTGAAATTTCCAAAGAGGTATCCTGTGCTTCATAGTCCCTTACTTCTCCATCTGGGCATGTGAGAATAAACAAAATCCCTGGAAGAATAATATTTCTAGAAATATGAGGAAAAACTTAATTTCTTTCATTTTATATCCAGATGTTTTCCAGCAGGAAGGAAAATCTCCATAGAATGTAAGGTTCCCAAACAAATAAAACTTCCAAAAGAATTTTCCTTTTAGCAGATCTCATTGTATTACTTGCAAACTAGCTGGTGAATAAAAGATGCTTTGAAGTTTGCATAGTCACTTAAAAATGTTTCTTAGGGACAAGGAGACACATTCATAATCTATCAACGGGTATATTTTCTTGATCATCTCCTGTGCTTAGTTAATCTTTATACGTAGCACTTTAGCAACCAAAGCAGCAGTTAGAATTTATGAACAAGACCCTGGACCAGGTGGTGTGGAGATGCCAAAATGAATGTCTTGGTCATTGACCAAAGTGGCCTTGCAGATTAGGAAGGGTACTAAGTCTAAGGCAGAAACCTATAAATTTCATGAAGGAACAACATAGGAAATCCTGTGGGAGTTAAAGTGGGAAGGGATCACCTCTGCCTGTGGAGAGGGCAGACTCCGAGGAGGAAGGGGCATGCGGGATGGGAAGGCTTTGGGCAGGCTGAGAGTGGAGGTAGGGGATTCCAGGCAAAGGAGACAGCAGAAGCCAAGTTGAGGGGGTTACAGTGGCATGGTGCTAAGGTGAGGTGGGGTCAGGCTGGGCTGGTAGGTGGAGGGGGAGGGAAAGTGGGTGCTGAGGCAGGGGATGGAGCTCTGGCAAAATGAGCCTCCTGGGGGGTGTTGCCATCCACCTTGGTTCTTACCACATCCTAGTCCCTGGCACAGTGCCTGCCTTTCCCAGGAGGTGCTTCAGGATGTCAATAAACTCAGGAAATGAACAAGTGGAAGAACAAAGACCAGAGGAGCAATAAAGGAGGACAAAGCCTTCAGGTCTGTGGTAGCACATTCTTTTGTCTCATTCACTCTCTGGGCACTTTGTAAGTTGGTATACTTATCTCCTAATACAGTAGAATCTCCCTTTTCAGTAGTTGGTTACCTGAAAAAATCAGGTAAAAGGAGTATTATAGAAAACTATCCATTTATTTCTTAAATAGTTTTTATTTTATCTTAACATATATAAATGAACTTTCATTTACCCCAGCCTCCTTTCTCTCTTTCTTTCTCTCTTTCTCTCTCCCTCTCTCCCTTCCTTCCTTCCTTTCTTTTCTTTTTTCTTTCTTTCTTTCTTTCTTTCTTTCTTTCTTTCTTTCTTTCTTTCTTTCTTTCTTTCTTTCTTTCTTTCTTTCTTTCTTTCTTTCTTTTTTCTTTTCTTTTCTTTTTTTCTTTCTCCGTCCCTCCCTCCCTCCCTCCCTCCCTCCCTTCCTTCCTTCCTTCCTTCCTTCTAAAATAGAGCCAAGGCTTTTTCTTTGAGTAAAAGGTCCACTGATTGGATCTCCCCCCAGTAGTTTTGCATAAGCCACACCCATAACTCAATACCTATGATTTCCAGCTTGCTTTCTTTTAATGTAGGAAGCAAACTGAAAGACACCTGTGAAGCAATCTGAATTCAGGGCCATTTTGAATTTTTACTATTTTGCCCAATTACTTACAGTTGTTTTGCCCACATCTCATTAGACAGCATTTTTTTTTTTTTTTAAGCAACTGCCTTTACCAATTGTTTCCAGATTATTCTAGTTTAGTTTTCACGGAAACACCCTTTTTTGTCCCCAGAACTCATATTTCATCAGGTTACATAATATTGACCAAAATTATGTAATTGTAATAACAAGGAAATTTGGAAGAAAGAGTCTAAGCAACACACAACCGATTCTTGATAAGCACACACTTGAGATTGTAGGAATAGAAGCCTGTGGGTTCCTAGAATGTCCCATGCCATTGGGTGTCCACATGCTGAGGGCATCAGTCAGCGTGTCCTCCAGGGGGATGTGAGACACCTGCGACCTGAGCAGCTGGCTAGTCTCGAGTGAGAGAGCTTCTAGCATTCCACTAGCACCTCTTCCCACAGTGCACTGAAACCTCAGGCAAACCCCACGCGTGTCCTGCACACTCGACATAAAGCTGATCTGCCTTAGAATGCAGCTGAGGTGCCTGACCTTAGAAATGCCAAGGAGATACTGCTCTAACACTTCTACTTATCGCAGGGTCCCATGAGGTGGCCTTCACAGCAAGCGTTTGAGTGAAGCTCCAGGGTGTGTAATTGTTTTAGCATAAATCAGTCCAAAGTGGGGAGGAAAGCTCTTGGGGATTATGGAACAGTGCTTGGCATGTTGCTAATATGTATTAAATAGCTCCAAATAAAAATGGACATGGCTTTCTGCTACACTAGGCAGATTGCTTGGCTCTCTGGGAGTTGAGTACTTGGAGGAGAAAAATGAAGGCTTCCAAGACTCTGGCTGGTGTCCTAGCAAAATTCATTTTCCCTTGTCAAGGTGACTGGTTCCCTGCAGGAAGGAAGGGAAGGCAGGCCCACCTGAGCATATCAGGCCAATGCCTTAAACTCTGATGATTCTTATTCTGCACAAAGCAGGCACAGTGACCTCCTGTGGAGAGAACCTGGGTGGGGGTCAGGAGCCAGCCATCTTATTCTTCCTTGTGCTGAACTGGCCACATAACCTAAAGAAAATCCTTTGATCCCCGAGTGCCTCCATTTTTTTTTTTTTTCCTGTAAAATGAGGATAAACTGAAAGCATTTGTGAAAGTCATTCACTGTTCATAACAAGTCATGCACTATTCAGGGGCAAGGACCATGCACTCATCTGCCTCCTCATCCTCTCTTCATTGTAGAATCTGACTGATGCTGGTCTCCCCAGTGGTCCACCCACAAGAATTAATTAATGCCTCTGCCCTTGAAAGTGATTCTGCCCCTCAGGATTATCCTTGCAGCATGAAGATCATTGCCTACAAGAATATGGGGGAGTCAAGGAGTTGAAATACTGCAGTTGTTTTGATTTGTTTTTCTAAATTCTGACTGCTCTGAGGAATTTTAAGATCCTTTGCACCTACACCATCCCCCTTCTCTGAAGACCCAGCAACTCCATCTTCCCAAACCTCCAGCATCGAGCACATGTTTAGAGCTTCCATCTCAGAGCAGCATGGCCTTTCTCTGCATCCCAATCACTAGGCGGCAGAGCAGGCAAAATAGCTCAGCCAGTGACTCCAGGAGCCCTGGGCTTTGTGATCCAATCTCTGGAAACTCTGTGCTCCCCCGTTATGGAGAGGGAGCTAACAGGGGAGTCAGCTGGTAAAACGTTCCATTACCGTGGATGAAAGGCCACCACCATGAAAACAAGTGAAACCAAAGTAAAATAACGGCGAACAAAATGGAGGGTGGTTACATCTGATAAGGAACAAGGGAACCTGTAGTTCTTCCTGCTTAATAGTGGCTCAGGCCCAGAAAAAGGTTTAGAATGTGTTTCTGGAAGTTGTATAAAACAAGACTTTCTTTAGAGCCACCTTTGAGACCTGGGGTTGGGGTGAGGAGGATGAGGAAGTGAAGACCTAGGGAGGGAGCTCTGAGGACTGGCAAGGCTAGGAGGGCCCCAGGCAGCCTGGACCAGGTGACACTGCCATCTGGCTCCAGTTTCGTGGGCTTTGGAAAGTAAATCGGTGTTCTGAAGGCAAGGCAAGAAGGTTCCCAGTGCCAGGGATCTGTTACTCTGGTAAATGAGAATTTGTCTCTAGGCCACGGATTCTGGAATTTCCCATAATTAGCATTCCAGCTGAACATTCAAAAGGCCCAGGCTTTTGGTAGGCCTGTAAATTAAAGCAGGATAAACTATTTAGAGTCTAGTTATGAGGCTAATGGTCTAGGAAACCATTGCATTTGTTATCTGTGAATTGTGACTCAGTTTTTGCATCTGTAAAGTGGCAATAGATTCAGAAAATTAAAAAATGTTAATACTGGCAAGGATCTTAGAATTAATCTAGTCTAATTCCTTTATTTTAGAGAAAAAGATTCTAAAGCCAGACACATGAAGCTTGTTACTCTAATAATATTACCATTAATAGAATTTGTGTTGTGCTGAATGACCTAAGTATAGAAATTATTTAATCCTCAAAAATTCTTTCTATTATCCCTACTTCACAGATGAGTAAACTGAGACTTAAGAAGGTCGAGCATCTTGCCTAAGGTCATGCAGCAAGGAATGGGCACAACTGGGACTTGAGATCAAGTCTAGTGCATTGTGGATTCCAAGATCTTAGAGAAATAGGTCACAGCAGCACATGCAGAAAGTTTTTCTTTTTCATATCTCAAGAACCATAAAGGTGAGATGTAAGGAAGAAAAGGGTGCATTATAAAACAACCCCATGCTGCATCGTCTGACAATAATATTGACAATGATAATAATGAGAAAGAGTGCTATGTGTTAGATACTGTATTAATTTACATGCCTAGGGGTGCCTGGGTGGCTTAGTCAGTTAAGCATCTGCCTTCGGCTCGAGTCATGATCCCAGGGTCCTGGGATTGAGTCCCGCGTGGGCTCCCTGCTCAGCGGGGAGTCTGCTTCTCCCTCTATCCCTCCCCCCTGCTCATGATCTCTCTCTCTCTCTCTCTCTCAAATAAATAAATAAATAATAAAAATCTTTAATTTACATGCCTGGATTACATCAACCATTTAATCCTCACTTCAACACTATGAGAGAAGTGATCTTACTATTCCCATTTTATAGATTAGTAACCTGAGGTGCAGAGATGAGTCAAGGTCACACAGGTAATAAATGGTTAAGTCAAGATATGAACCCATGGCCCTAACCTTTCTGCTGTACATACATCTGGCATGACTGTTACTGAATATGTTTCCACACAACTGCCATATAATGACAATTTACATTTATTTATTTATGATGGCTTTGATCATTAATTACAGATTAAAATGTAATAACTAAGATGCATCTTATTGTTCTCAAGTATGTTGAAGATGAGCAGTCCTTCTAGTCTCCAGATAACACTTCTAGATTAATATCTCAATTCCTGACCATTCATCCATAAGAATCTATTTGCTTAGGGCAAAGGGACTGACCTGGCTGCAGCTCACCCTTCTTCTGCCCTTTCCTCTTCAGAACTGGGAAACCTGCCCTGCCTTTCGTCTCAGCTTTGCCCCCTTTGATTGGTGGTATTGAAGTAGTGTTGCAGATGGGACAAACATTAGGTTTTGTGAAATTGTGGCATGCATAGGTGTTGAAAAGTACAGAATGAAATTACTCAAAGTAGAAGATCTTTTCCAAATGATTTCATGTCTAAGATTTAAATTATTCACTTGAGAAATTAATCAGTTTGGATTTTAGAAGTTACTGTAGGGTGGGTTTTTTTTTTTTTTCTTTTTTTTTTGCCTCTAATGGATAATTTGAGGGACTTGGCTTTTATATTAAGAAGATAAAACATGAGTTTGCAAAGTTAACATCTGATCTTATTGCCTGGTGGGATGCCTAGGAAAAGGATTCTCTGATGAGTCTTATATCCTGAGGTGCCTGAGGGCAGGAGCTACATATATGCTATTCTCTTTGTCTATTATTTAATGCAGAACCTTGCATAACTGGATACCATACACTTGCTTGTTAAATGATTTGATAGGAGCTGATTTGAAAAGTGAAGGTCCCAACTACAGAGTTGACCCCTTTCTGGGCTAACTATCCCTCCTTACTTGGCCTTCTTCGTCTCAGCTGCCTGCCTGCATCTGGCTCTGAGCTGGATGGTCATCCCCGTAAGACACAAGATATGGGTTAATAAAGCTGATAAAGTGTGCATTTTATTGAGCCTGTTCCTTTTTCGGAATAAGGCCCACTGAATCATGCCAGTCTTCTTAGCTTTAACTCTTACATGGTAATATCTGTATCTGAGCATGAAACTAGCCCCAAGTGTGTCTATCCATGGTCCCTAAACGCATGAATGACTGCCACTCTTTTGCTTATCTACTTGTTTAATTTTTCTACTCATTTTCAACTCTTTAAAAAAGGATTACTCTTCCACTCACAATCCATGTCCCCTTCCTTTTCCTTCACTTTAGTTTTATGTTTTCTAAGGAGAGATCTAGTCTTAAAATTGTCATAGCTATGGTTTTTTGAATGCCACTGTGTATCTGGATCTATGCTTGGAACTTCATTACTAATTTGTAATAATTGTCATCACTGTACACTTACTATGTGCCAGGCACTGTGCTAAGTGCTTTACAGACATTGGTTCACTTAGTCCTTATCACAAGCTTATGAGGTGAGTATTATTATTAAATCCATTTCACAGTTGAGGAGACTGAGGATCAGTGAAGTTAATTAACTCTCCTGTGGCTACCCAGCTAGTAAGAGGCAGAACCTAGAATCAGGCAGTCCAACTCCCTACCTTATACTCGTAACCACTACAATATATAGTCTCCCCTTTAAATCTGCAGTCTTGCATATTCTTCATAACCATTCTGCAAAGTCATGTTATTACTGTACATAACTAGTAAGATCCATATTTTGATCTCACAGTTGTCTACTTCCTGAGCCCATGCCCTTTCCATTCTTCAAATTGCCTTTGAGAAAGATAGACTCTGAATTGCCCACCATCACCTGCTCAATTATTCCTTTCTCAGGCACAGAGAGATAGGCAGAATTATTTATCCCACACATGATGCCTAAGCAAATCTAGTGGTTTAGTCCATTGGTTTACCAATGACTTTAACCTCAGTATCCTTTCTTCAGATTTTATATGGTAAACCAATATGTTCAAGAGATCAAGACAAAGCTCCTGGGCTTGAGTTAGGAGTAGGGGATCTGTGCCCTTCTTGTGCCTACCTCCCATAAGTCATGGTTTCTTCAGCAACTCCATAAAATTTTGAAGGACACCAGAAAGCACAGCTGGAATATCACTGATTTCAGCCTAAGTCAAGGACACATGGCAATCATCCCTAAGTGGAAAGTTATTTATCCCATTTCTATATTTATCAAGCATAATATTATTTCAAGGCATCAATGGTTTCAAAAAGAAAAGTGTCCTAATCTCAGTCAAAGGTACGTATTATAGCCTGTGTTCATATGGTGACCATTAAAAGAATTTATTGGTGAGATCAAATCAATAAGCACTCCTCTAGTGCCTACTAGTCTTGGGAATACAACATTCAGTAATGACCTGGTAGCTTCTACTTTAAGTTATCATATAATTATTATTTTCTCAGACTGATTTAACCCCAGTTAGGGCCACTCTAGGACTATAGTAAAAAAAAAAAAATTAGCTGTCTTGGATTTTTCCTCCCATAGGAACATCAACATCCAAGCTATGGATACATCACAGACTTTGGTCACTCTATGATTTCACTAAGCAACTGGAATCAACCATAGCTCATTTTCTTCCTACAGACAACCCAGAGAACATGGACCTCAGCCGCTGGTTTCCTTTATATGAAACCAAAATTGATCATAGATAACTCATGATGAAATGTATCATGAAGCCAAATTTAAGTTTTCTGGCTGCGTCTATTATCTTAACCATTTTATTATCAGATTAATCTGAATTTTGACAGATATAATGATAGGTAAATCTGACTCTTCTGGAGTGAGGGAAGTGGGAAAGATGCCACATTCATCTTTCAGGTTATGGGTATATGGGGTGTGGCAAAGAATAGTATGTGTCCACCAAATATCATTCCTTTGTCTTTTAGGCACACACCTAGACTACATTTCCAAGCCATCTTTGCAATTAGGTGACATCATGTCACTGAGTTCTGGCCTATAGATTTTGGCAGAAGTGATGTGTACCATTTCTAGGCTGGCCCATAAAATTACCCTACACAACTCTCCATGCTCTCTTCTCCTGTATTTTCTGGCTGAGTGGAGAGGACTCTGAGGATTTAGAGGAGAATGGAATCAGAGGGTGGAAAGAGTACGGGTTTCTCAATGACTATGTAAAGCAACCCCCACTCCATCAACCTGCACTGGACTGTAACAGTGAGAATCAAAATTTCATTGTGCAAAGCCACTGAGATTTGGGGAATGCTTGTTACAGGAGTTAGCCTACTCTGACTAATACAGAGGTACAGTGAATAGAGCATAAGAATTAGAATCAGACAATTCCAGGTTCTACACAAACTTTTCCACTTACCAGGTGTGTGGCCTTGCACCAATTACTTAACCTCTCAGAGTTTCAGCTTCATTTGTGAAATGGGAATATAATAACACTTACCTTATAGGATTGTGGGAAAACTCTATGAAAACATATGTGTATAGTGTCTGTTACATAGCAGGTGTAGCAAGATTACAGATTTACTCACAAAATCCAATTGTGCAAAGAAAATGTAATTTCTTTATTTCTCCATAACTGACTGAATTTTCTTCAAGATCCTTCAGCCCTGAGGTAGCAGGAAAACAAATGTGAACTTTAAATGAGCCAATTAACAATATGTCAGTCTCCTTTTGGTTTAAAACCACCTCTTTCAGGTAAATGCTTAGGCTTTTGGAATCCTTCCCCTCAAGGTGGTAGATGGGGGAGTTTATTCTGTCGCCATGGCAAAGAGGAGTGGTCCCAGACATCTTCATGCAGGCTCTTGGGGACTCTCTGAGTCCACACTGGCCCTGCTGGATCTCGTCCCTTCCCTATATTGTCAGTGCTTGCCCAGCTGGAATCTGCTGCTGGAAACTTGAGACCTCTTTTCTCTCCATTTGGTGATGGCCTGGTGGGCCTCTCTTTTGACCCAGCTGGTACTGTGTAGCCTTCTGAGATCTGGCTGTGACCCCCACATGCTTACTGGCCTGGACTGCCCTTGGCTGCAGGGTCATTTTGCTCCACCCTGATGACCCCTCTGGTAAGCTGACTATCCAGCAAGTCAGTTACTTTCCAGTTCCTTCTCGAGTGAGTGCATCCAGGAACTTCTGAATACTTTCCATATAGGAAGGAGATTTCAGGAGACCAGCTCAGGCCTGCTTTCAGCCTAACCATGAATTTGCTATGATATGGCTGCTGTGTGCTCGGCATGGGGTAGGGGCAGTACTCTGCAAGACAGTCTTTCCTCAGAGACTCAGACAAGGACGGAAGTTTGCTTTTGGTATTTGGGACTGACAGACTCAAGGGTGACCCCTTGTGTTCCCCACTTCCTCCTCCCCTTGAGTTTGGGTGGGACCTGTGATTGCTTCTACCAAACAGAATATGGCAAAGGCATGCAGTATCAGTCCTGTGATTACATTATATTATAGAAGACTCCATCTTGCTAGTAGACTCACTCTATGGACTTCCTTGCTGACTTGATGAAGTCGCCATGTTGGTAAAGCTCATATGGCAAGAACTGTGGATGTACTCTAGGAACTGTGGGTGACCTCTAGGGTCTGTGGGGCCAGCAGATATCAGCCAATAAGAAGCAAGGGCCACGAATTTTACAACCACAAGACAATAAAAACTGCCAACAATCTGAGTTTGGAAGTGTGTTCTTTCCTGCCAAGCCTGCACATGAGAACTCAGGCTGGTTGACATCTTGATTGCTGCCTTGCAAGGCGCTAAGCAGAGTACCTGTGAGATAATACATGCATGCTATTCTAAGCTACTAAGTTTATGGAAACTCATTTTGCACCAATTATTAACTCTCAAGAACTGGCTGAGAAGAATTGTTCACAGCATTCATGTCCCATAATTTCTCTCCTACCTCTGTTCCCTTATGCTTCACACAGTCCACTGGGGGCTAGAAGGACAGATTTTAACTTTCTTCTTTAGTCAAGTGGGAGGACTCCTCCCTCTGTACCCACCTACACACACATCATTACTTCCTCCTGCCTGAAGTTCACTCTCTCTAGGTGTAGAGTGGCTGCTAGGAAACATAAGTTAGAAGAAGAGGTAAAAGGTATAAAGAGCATATTGTATTAAAAATAGTATCCTCATGACATAGATAATAATACATAGTTTCCTTCCCTTTAGTTGGTATGAACGTCATTGTTTTCCCAGGTCAGAAGTTATACTAATTTTCTCTTGAGATTTGCTCTATCTTAAACTTCACCTGGCATGAGGAAGGCCATCAAAGCCAGGTGGCCTGCATACTCAGATGTAAATATGACTTACTACAAATGCTCAGAGAGTCTGGTTTCCCGTGGGAATGCTTCTGTTGGAAAGATGATCAGGATAAGTAACTAAGGAAAGGGTTCATGGAATATAATCACAGATTACTGGAGCTGGGAGGAGAAGTATAAAGTCCAAATACTCTCATTTTATTGAAAAGGAAACTGAGGCCCAGGGAAGTAAAATGACTTGCAAAAATTGACCCTCTTATTTATTCCAAAGTTGGAACCAGAATCTGAACATTCCAACAAGGAGTCCATACGCTAGCTTTCTTAAGATATCATGTACAGACGGCAAATAAGTGTGTAGCAGAAAATTCTTTATAAAGCAAGTTTTGCCAGAGTGGATTATTTTTTAAATCCACCTTCTTGAGACCTCTTCTTTTTGCAAGAATTAAGTTTTATCCTTTTCTGCTGGTAAAAGAAAATGTTCCCAGGAAAAGTCAAAGAATATCTGCTTTTCTCTGACCCACCAAATGGTAATAACAGCTGTAGAAATATGTCCCATCACATCCCAGGGAATGAGATATGGGGCATTTACAAACTTTGGGTTCCAGTTGGGGTTGTCTGGATCTGGGCAGTCTGCTGACCTTGGCCGGAGACAGAATTTTTTTAACTGTGCTTTTATGTATAGTCTCCTCTGTCTCTATCTCTCTTTTTTTTTCCTCTTAAGAAGGGGAGCTAGTCTTTATATCATTTTTTTCTTTTTAGTCTTGAGTTTCTGACAAAGCCATGGAAATATGAATAACAGCCTTTGTGAAAATGAGTGAGAATCTTTTTTAAAAAACAATTCTTTTATCACTTTTATTCATTTTGCAGAGATTCTTTTCACTCTTAGAATTAGAAAATAGTCTAGGTCACAGAGAATGACCTTTTTAAAGCATGTTGTTATCTTATTCCTAATTCTCATAAGAGAGCTCCCTGCAGATGAGTAGCTCGAGACACTGTTAACATTGCTTCATTTTATTCTTTCCCAATCCTGACAACAGCCAGTTTATGATGTCAAGCATGGTGCCGTCTTTCCAATTTGTGTGAGACAGTGTAGTGTGGTGGATAAGAACTCTGGCTATGGAGTCAGACAGCTCTGAGTTCAGAGCTCTGTGATTTTCGGTGAGTTTGTCTTAGTTTCCTTATATGTAAACTGGGGAGAGTAATAGTGCTGAGCTCATAGGGTGTTATGAACGCCTAGCCCAGTGCTTGGTGCATAGAGAGTGCTATCACAACACACAAGACACTTCATTAGAATTACTGTGCCTGGGACACCTGGATGGCTCAGTTGGTTAAGTACCTGCCTTCGGCTCAGGTCATGATCCCAGGCTCCTGGGATCAAGTCCTACATCGGGCTCCTTGCTCAGCGGGGAGCCTGCTTCTCCCTCTCCCTCTGCCTGCTCTGCTTACAGCTCCCCCTGCTTGTGCTCTTTCTCTCTGAAAAATAAATAAATAAATAAATAAATAAATAAATAAATAAATAAATCTTAAGGAAAAGAAGAACTACTGAGCATATTGGATTATCAATATTCCTAGCTGGACTGAAAATTCCATTAAAGCAGGCACTAATGTCTGTCTTGTTCACTGTTAAAATCCCAATATCCAGCTTAGTGCCTACTACATAGTAGGTGTTCAGAATATATTTATGTGAATAAATAAATAGATAAATGATGGTCAAAAACTGGTAATAATTATTACCTTGGACTTGGGCTGCACACCAGCACATCACACAGGCCAGCTGAGTCATCTCTGCAGCATCTTGTCCCATATACACATCCAAGCTTCCCCATGGGAGATGTGGGTATTAACTGCTTCTAGGCCTCCTACCTTGGATATATTTAATTCAAGTTTAGCAATTTGGATATTATCCTTCATAATCTGACATTGATGGAAGCCTATAGAAAATCCTAGCAGTTAGGAGTTTAAAAAACAGTATCTAAAGAGCTAGAAAGGGCAAGTGTTAAAATAATCTGGTTAGAAAAGCAAAGTTTCTTATAACTTAGTTCTCCGAATTCTCAGAATTCAAAACCCAATGTGAACCCCTCATGAGTTCAATAATTTCTAAGGAAACTGAGGCTTTTAATGTTCGTGTTCCATTATAGATAATTTCCTTCTCATGGGAGGCCTCTAACAGCAGTTGAGATGGAAATAAAAATAGTCTGAGGAGAGAGAGTGGGAGAAATAAAAAAGGAACATAATATGGAAGTGAGAGAGATCCCTAGGAGATGGAGAGTTTTGTAAACAAGCTCTCTCTAGACAGTGATTGGATTCATTTTTATGTCTCTAGAGCCTAGTGCAGAGCATGGGCATGTTTGCTGATCAGCACACATTCTTGGGGGAAGGGGAACCTATAGGGTGAGATGGTGGTGGAGGGGATGGGGTTGGAGCGCAAAAAGTTAGAGCAGGGGGCACCAAAACAGAACAGAAAGAGGAAGACAAGCACTTGGAAGGATAAAGGGGGGAAAGACAAGAAGCTGGAGTGAGAGGCTCTTCTACTTTCACTTGTACTCTTTTGATTTCTTTACTTAAGAAAAGCAACAAGGGAGAAATATGAAGAGCAGAGAGTTCTAGAAGGAATTGAAGGCAGAGGTGGGAGTAAGACTAAATTACTTGTTCCTGTTTTCACTCTGATAATGTTAGGCCTCTAGTCTGATTCTCCACTGCCTCTTCCTATTTGTCTCTCCCACTAGACCATAAGCGGCTTGAGGGCAGACAATGTTTTATTCCTCTTTGTGTTCACTGGACCTAGCTGGGCACCTGGTTCATTTGATATTTAATGAATTGAATTGGCAAGAATAGTTGATGGTTATCTGTGAGCAGATGTATTCATACACAGAAACTGCACTTCTCCATTGTAATCGGGCAACCAATTCATCCTCTGCCCTCTGTCCCATTTGGAACAGGAAACTGTAAATAAAAAGGGAAAATTTGTGCACTTCCACCCATGATGTTATTGAAAATCACTAGAATAATTTAATCAGAATAGTATACAACATAAGTCAACTCTATTCTTGGGGATTGTTAAAAGGAAAGCCTATCTCCGACTGAGACAAAAAGCACTCAGAAGCGTGCATCAGTGTTTCCTTATAATCTACTAGTTCTCATCTCAGTTAAACTTATTCCATGGGTATAAGGTAACACAATTTCTTCCCGCTATAAGGTCCTGTCTATTACAGGCCGTTCAGTGTCAGAAACAGGTAAAGTCATGACCAGGGATATGGCTTGAAAATATATATATATATATATATATATATATATATATATATATATATATATATATATATAATGATTATGTGTTTATTATATAATATATAATATAATAATTATATATTTATTATGAATATAATAAATATTTATTTATTTTTTGGCTCTGAACCTCTAATGAGAAAAAGAAATATATCGAGCTCAAGAACACTGTGTTTCGTGTGTCACTGGGTCAAGGGTGGGGATACACGACAGACCTAGGAAACAGGATATACATAAACAAAAACATTCATGGTTACAGACTGAAAAACTAGTGCCTGCCACGATTAAGTCTCGGTTTTCTCATCACTCAGCAGCATGTTGGGTATCCCGCGACTGATGGGGAACAGACGTCCAGACTCTGGGCACTACGAGGTGCCCTCCAACACATCCACCTCCAGCAGCACGTGGGGCATCTGCCTCAGGAATTTCTCACCATGCTCATACCCTTCAATTGGCCCTTTGGGCACCTCGACCAGATATACCCGCGGTCTCCAGAAGCGCCGCGCACTCCATCTTGGGTATGGTATGCACTACGAAGTTGGGGTTGAACTCCACCGGGTTGACCTCTGTGGCCTGGAGATGCAGAGGGAAGCCACGGGGCCTCACCCCCCTGCACATGTGAGCTCAGCAGGTTGTGGATGAGTGGCTTCCTGTTGCCACAACACGTGCTCTCAGCAGGCCGGAACCGGAAGAAGGCAGAAACTTGCTTGGCTGGAATATGTTTAAAGTATTCAGGAGATGAGCTGAAATGGAAGGATATAGAGGGGGAAAGAAAGTAAGGACAAGAGGAAGACAGAAAGGAGGAGCATAATGATCATGCAGTGGAGAATAATAAAGCTGCATTGTTCTTATCTTTGATATGTATAATTGATCAAGCCTATATGTCTGCATACTGAGATGGGAACTTGTGGTTTAAGAGGAGTTGCAAGTTGGCCCTTGAGTGATGGAAAAAGTGTGTCATATATTTCTACGTGAGATCAGGTTCTCAGCCTTTTCTGGGTCAGAGAGTCCCTTTTAGTAATCTGATGAAAGCTAATGGGTCTTTTCCCCAGAAAAAACACACAAAACCATCCAAAATTTTGCATGTGATTTTGAGAGTACATAGACTCCTGCAGCCCATCTATGGAGTCTGTGGCAAGACACCTTCTGATAAATTCTCAGTGTTTGTTACCTCTTACCCCAGATTTAAGCTTTCAGTTGCCATTTAACCCCAGAGCAGATGAGACACGAGGGCTCTCCATCTGTGGGTAGGGGTTATCTGGTATCTCCTCTGTATTTTTGGTGCAAACAGTTGGCCTTCCCGAAATGGGATCCACTGTTAATAACTAATGTTTGGCTGAGGCAATTTGAAACAGTTTCCTCCAAAATGCTCTATGGGTGACATGAGTGAAGGAGACAAACCAAACACTAATGGTTTACATGAGTCTGTCAAGGGATATGTGGGGATTAGTAGTAAAGGAAGGGGAAGAAGAGGCCATGCATCAGTGTGAGATGCCTCAGAGCCAGCATGTGGCAATGTTACTATGTGATGTCACACATCTGTTTTCAAGCTGTGATAAGCTTTAGACTAGAACAAATAGATCTAGCAAAAGGTCAGGAATGGCAAACAATTCATCTTCCTTGGCAGTTCCAGTAGATTGTGTGGTAGTGGGTTATATCCCCCCCTCCAGTAAATCGCTCCTCCTGGTATTCTCATCGTTGTGTAACCACCTTTCCTCAAATCAAGGCCACTTCTCTGACTTGCTTTAACCAGTAAAATGTGGCAGAAGTGTGGTTGTACCAGTTTTGGCTGAAGTCTTAAGAAGATATGGCAGTGTCTGCTTTTTGCTCTTGGGAGCCCTAAGCTGTCATGTAAGAAGTCTGTTTGCCCTGCTAGAGAGACCATGTGGAGAGGCCATGTGGAGAGAGAGGAGGACCCTGAGACTCCATGAAGGAGAACCAGGGAACCCAGCCAGCAACCGAGGCTCTAGTCATATGAACCCAGGAAAGTCATTCCAGCTACCCCCAGCCCTTTGAACCATCCTAACTGAAGCATCAGACACATACGTGAAGAAGCCTCTTTGGATGTTCTTGCCCCAGCAGGAGATATGAGAAGCAGAGATAAGCTATTTCTGTTGTGCCCTGTCCAAGTTCCTGACCCACAGAATTCTGAGAAACAATAACAATGGTTGTTTGAAGCTACGAAGTTTTGGAGTAAGGTTTTTGTTTTTGTTTTTTTCAACAACTAATACACTACAAAAACAATCATTTTTACCTAGAAGTGGGGCATTGTTATTATAAAAACATAAACCTGTGGCATTGGTTTTGGGATTGGGCAGTGAGTAAACTCTAGAAGAATCTTGAGAGGAATGTTAACACAATGCTAATAACAATAAGAAAATTTTATTGGAGGCCAGAGAAAAGGTGACCTGAACTATGTAATGGCAGTAAGTGGCACTATAATAACATGGAAGATAGAAAATATATATCTAATGAACTTGTGGATTTTCCCGAGAAGATTTCCTGAGAAGAAGGCTTTCCTGAGAAGAAGTAATTGCTTTTCGTGGTGCCTGATAAGGTACAGATGGAGAGAGAAAAATTAGAGAAGGAACCATTTCATTTTCCAGCAGAATCACGAGGGGACATTCCCAGCCCAGGACCTGCTGAGCTGGAAAATAAAACAGTTTCTCATTCCCAACGTCTCCAGCCTATAAAAAAATTCTTAAAGTAAATTAAAATCTGGAAGTAGAGATTAATTCCATGACACTGCCAGTAAATCATGACCTTCGAGGTCAAAATTGGATCAAGGATGTGGTTGTAAGACCCTTTGTGAAAACCTCAGAAAGATTTAAGTTTGTGTCTTGTAGATCTTCTAAGCTGGACAATAGGGCTTTAAGAATTGTAAGGCCCTATTTCCTATACTGTCTCAGCTTAACAAAGAGTTTGCAAGAGTCTTCATGGCATTTTCCCATAGTACCTTGACTCTCAGCCCAAGGCAGAGAGGAACTTATTTTGGAGAGATTTATGAGTGTGGGTTGTTTCTAATGGATTAAATTATAATTTAAAAAAATTTTTTTTAAGATTTTATTTATTTGCGAGAGAGAGAATGAGAGACAGAGAGCATGAGAGGGAGGAGGGTCAGAGGGAGAAGCAGACTCCCTGCTGAGCAGGGAGCCTGATGTGGGACTCGATCCCGGGACTCCAGGATCAGGACCTGAGCCGAAGGCAGTTGCTTAACCAACTGAGCCACCCAGGCGCCCCTAAATTATAATTTAATATAGCAGGCCCACAAAAACTTAAAATAATTATATCAGCATGGACTAAAAGGGACAAACATACCTAAAAATCAAAAGTAGTCTCTAAGGCCCTAACCTCTAATGGTCAGGAAGCAGATTAAGAAAGCTATTCTGCAGCAAACATAATGCATTTCCAACAGCGAAGAAGGAATGACTCAGCGGGCAGAACTAAGTCATGGAAAACTACTTTAGGGGGCAGAACTGAGCCCTGTGCCAGGAACATTGGAGGATTTCAGAATTGCTATGGACCAGTGACTTCCATGTGCCTCCAACACCCCTCCGCCATTTATGAATGGGAGTGTTTGTTGTGGTTATCCTGTCCCTTTCTCACTGCTGTATTCTGGGTGTGTGGGGAGTAGAAAACTTACCTTTACTTTACTTGAACTTAAGGAACCATACCTGAGTATCTGTGCAGAGGGGACCACGCATCTGCAGCTGTACCTGATTTAGATAATGAAATTTCAGACTTTAAGCTGATGCTGTAGCCATGATAGGATGAGACTTTTGGAGATCTAAGGAGAGAGGGAATATATCCTGCACATGAGGGGAACATGAATTTCTATGATATTTCTATGGTAGCTCTCAAAATTTGGCTCCCAACAATTCCTCCCTGCCAGTATGTACAAGCTGCTCTTCACATTAAGAGGTGGAGATTACTTCTCCTTCTCATTCTCTTGAATGTGGGCTGATATTGTGACTGGCTTTCACCAGTAGAATGTGGTAGAATGTGGTGGAAATGATGTTTTATTGTTTATTTATTTTTTATGTTCAGTTAGCCAACATATAGTACATCATTAGTTTTTGATGTAGTATTCAGCGATTCATTAGTTGTGTATAACACCCAGTGCTCATCACATCACAAAGGAAGTGATGTTTTAGAATGGGCAGCTTCCACTCATGGAGCCTATCTGCCATATTTTGATAAGTCCAAATGATACAGAGATGTCAGGTAGAGAAGAACTGAGCTTCTTCAGTTGATGGCCCCATCTCAGCTCCCAGCTGAAAGCAAGCACCAACTGTCAGCCTTATGCAGAAGCCCATTTGGACATTTTATCCTTTCCAATAACAGCAGCCCAGGCATAATTACACAGGGTAGAAGAACCATCTAGCCAGGCCCAGACAACCCACAAAACTGTGGGAGATAATAAAATGGTTATTATTTTAAACCATGAGTTTTAGGGTGATTTGTTTTACAGCAATAAATAAGTGAAACAGGTTGGTAGTGGTTTCTTGGAGTACCATGTTGAGAGGATTTTTAGGCTATATCCAGGCTTGGTAGGAAATATATTGTGACTGATTGCCAGTCTCTCATAGGGGCAGGAAGGGAGACTGGAATCCTGTGTAAAGCGGGACTGGAATTACCAGATCACGACTTACGCTATCTCGGTAGTCCTCAGAAAGAGCCACTGGCAGCTTTTTGTGAGAAAGTTGTGACTTAAAAGTAATTAAAAACCTTGGCTTTTGATTAGCTCTGAGTTTTTCTGTGTTTTGAGTTTGAATTTATCAGTTTCTGAAGAACTGTAACTCAGGAGAACTGACAGTAACTCAGTGATTGGGTCAGGCCAAGTGAAACCCTAAGGGATTACCACTAGGCTTCAGCCATCTTTGTTTTCTCCCTTCTCTTCTTCACACTCCGGGTTGTGAATAGCTGTGAAGGGTCCCTGGAACTGTTAGCATTCTTGCATGTTGGTCTCTATTTTCCTGAAAATGTCTAAGCTCAAGCCCAGTATAATATAGAGGTGCTGAACATGTCCGTGAAAACTTCACTTGCTCATTCATTTTAATTTATCTATAGTTATCTTATGTGATGTGATGTGATGTGATGTGGTATTATATACAGTTTTGTCTATGCCAAACATCTTTCCAGGGACTGGGGAGAGAGAAATAAAAAAGGCATAGGTTCTAAGCAAGTCATGGCCCCTATCTTCAAGGGACTCATGTTTTAGTGTCCAGAAATCAATCTGGACATTACAGCAAGATAAAAACAATGCAGCAACAGAGGTGAACATTATAATAGTAACTAGCATTTATTGTACATTTACCATGTGCCAAGTATCTCATATAATCTTTAAAAATTTTAATTTAAATTATTTTTTATAATAGTTTTATTAAGATGTATTTCACATATCACAAAATCCACCTCTTTAAAATATATAATGCAGTGTTTTTGGTATACTTACAGAGTAGTGCAAACCACCACCACTATCTAATTCCAGAACATTTGATCACCCCAAACAGAAATACCTACTCATCAGCGGCACTTTCTATTCCCCTCATCTCCCTAGCCCCTGGTGATTACTAATCTACTTTCTGTCTCTGTGGATTTGCTTATTTGGAACTTTTCATATAATTGGAATAATTCAATATATGACCTTTTGTGTCTGGCTTATTTCATTTAGCACAGTTTTCAAGGCTCATCCATGTTGTAGCATGTATCATCTATTTCTTCTTATCACAAATAAAATTCCATTGTATGGAAATGTCATATTTTGTCTCTTCATCAGTTGATAGACATATGAGTTACTCCTATTTTTTGACTGTTATGAATAACGGTACGATGAATATTGGTGTACAAGTTTATGTGGACATATATTTTTGATATTCCTAGGTATGTACATAAGAATGTAATTGCTGGGTCATATGGCAACTCTCTGTTTAACTTTTTGAGAAACTGACAAATTTTTATTGTCCATATTTTTATGTTAGCCACTCTAGTGGGTGTAAAGTGGTATCTCATTGTGGTTTTGATTTACATTTCCCTAAAAACTAATGATGTTGAGCATCTTTTCATGTGCTTGTTGCCCATCTGTATATTTTCTTTGGAGAAATGTCTATTCAAATCTTTTGCCTATTTTTTAATTGGGTTGTTATCGTCTTTTTATTTTTGAGTTTTAAGTTTTTTATATATTCTGGATATAAATTCCTTATCATATCTATGAATTACAAATATTTTCTCCTATTCTGGGTGGCATTTTCACTTCAATAGTGTCCTTTGAAGCCTCTAATTCTTTAATTTTGATGAAGTCCACTTTATTTATTATTTCATCTCTTGTGTTTTTGATGTCACATCAAAAAACTATTTTCTAATCCAAGCTCATGAAGACTTATTCCTATGTTTTCTTCTAAGAGTTTTATAGTTTAGCTCTTATATTTAGGTCTAGGATCGATTTTGAGTTAATTTTTATATATGTTGTGAGGTAGGGGTTCAACTTAATTTTTTTGCATGTGGATGTTCAGTTGTCTCAGTCTCATTTGTTGAAAGATTATTCTTTCCTGTCGAATTGTCTTGGCATCCTTGTAGAAAATCAATTGACTACAAAAAATGTAAGGGTTTATTTCCAGACTCTCAATTCCATTGACCTATATGTCCATTTTTATGCTAGTTATTTAATCTTTATAACAGTTACATGAGGAAGGTATTACTAAGGCTCAGGGACTTTGGGGATTTTGCTGAAGATCATACAATTAATATGCAGTGAAGCTAAGACTGGAAACTTGGATCCTCTGATACCAAAGTCCAGGCTAGAAAGTTAATACTCTGCTTTCCCAGGAGGGATGGCTGTGGTATGGATTTATATAGGCAGGGAATGCCAGGATGCAAGACATTTGAATTCAGGGTTTATACAACCTGTAGGGATGTGAAACTATATAAAGCAATGTCAAAACCCAGGGGACAGTTGGAATGGAAAGAGGACAAGACATCACAATTAATTAGGGCCTTTGAAAGCTCAGAGGGAGCAACCTAACTAGCCTATGTGGTTCAGGGATGGTTTTCACAAGAAACTCACATTTAATCAGTGTCAGGAAATGTCTGTTAAAGTTTACCAGGTTGTGTGTGTGTTGGATGGATGAATTAGGAGAGAGTCTAGAGGGAATAGCATGCATGAAGACCTAATGGTACTAAAGAAAATGGCATAGTCAAGGAATGGCAAGAACCCAGATAAAACTTAGGGGGAACTTTGGGAATTAGCTGGAGAAAAGACTGGAAAAGTAAGTTGGGAATATAGGGGCCATGAATGTACTGCCAAGGAGTTTGGTTTTTCTCCTGGAAGTAACTGTGAACAAATGTGGATTTTATGTAGAGGAGTTAGGTGTTCATGTAATTGATAGCACAGAGCAGGATAGATTAGAGAAGAAGGAAACAGCAGCAGAAGATGTGGATTGGGAGCTGTTGCAGGTGAGATATTGAGGAGAATAGGGATGGAGAGAAGAGGGCAGTTACCCAGGATGCATAATCAATAGGGTTTGATGATTGATTTGTTATGGGGGAGGGAGAGGCAGAGAGAGACAGAGGGAGATGGAGTGGGACAGAAGAGAAAAAGGAAGAAAGTGAAGGAAATAAACATTTTTTAAGGTCTAATATGTGATAGCCTTGTTAATATGTTTCTATTTTCAGGTGAGAAAATATATTCAGACAAGTTTATCCAAAGTCACAAAGCTGTTAGTCAATGGTTAAAGCAGATTTCAAATTCAGTCCTGTTAGGCCCCAATGCCCCTACTCTTTCCTCCATACCATACTGTCAAAGATAAAGCTCAGATTTTGGGTACAGGTGAGAGGATGAGTACTGATACCATTTACAAGAAAAGAAAACAAGAAAGAGAAAAAAGAGCTGGTTTTAACAGGAAAAGGGTACAGAGATTCATTTGGGGGGCACATGATGTTTGAAATAGGTGTATGACACCAATGACGATGACCTTCGCATGGTTAGAAATATGGGATCAAACCTCAGGAGAGGCACAGGGGCCTAACATACCACCCCAGAGCTCTCTTCTTTCCTACTCCTGAGCTGAGATGTTGGGTGATGCCATGGGAAACAGCTGAGATTGTCCATGGAAACATATGGAGTGTGAAGAGAAGGAGGACAAAAAATGAACTGCTCACATGGATCAAAGATGAGGGATGGGAGAGTCTAGGGCATCTTCTCTGATGGCATCAGTTCATGGACACACCTGGGTTGTACCCACAGAAATTTTCCTCCCAGGCCTCAGACAGGCTTGAGTGGCAGCAGTGAGGGGCCCTTTTCTTTCTGTAGTGAACACTCAATAAATGATCACTATTATTATTACTGTGGTTACGATTCTGCATGGAGTAAAAATCAGCAACTATTTTTCAAGAGTATATTTAGTATAGTCCTCTTAAGAGGCAGGAATATGGGATAAAATGATTTCCTGTGGTCCTTCCCAGTCCCATGGCTCCATAATCCTCCACTTTAATATGTGACTAGTGAGTAAGAACTACCTTGAAATTTTGATTTCTGGTACAGAGTCTATCATTATACTGCCACATTTTCTTGGGAAATATTTGAAGCCAAAAGAGACTTCCATTTTGTTCACTTTAAAGAAAGCTTCATTCATATTCATCTAACAAACATTCGTTTAACGCTTACTCAAATAAATAATCCTGTGCTAGGTGCTATGGTGAAGCCAGGTTAAGTACAAAATCTCTGTCCTCAAGTTGTTTGTAATGTAGTTAAGAGGGGAAGATGAGCATAGCTGTAAATGGAGTGGGTAACTAACCACAGTCAGAGAAGAGGCCTGAGGCTGGCCTTGAGATTGGGCGTAGTTTGGACAGTCAGGGATGAGGCAAGTCCAGGAGAGAAAAGGAAGATCTGAGTAGAAAAGAGGAAGGACAGATAGCCCAGGTGTGTTGTAAAAGCAGGAGTCAATTAGCCTGAGGGAAGCAGGGTACTGGTGAGGTATAGCTTTGGAGTCTGAGTTACAAAAGGGAAAGCAGGGTTCTAGGTGATGAGGCGCGCAGGTGTATCCTCATGCATCTACTCAGACTGGGCTCATCCTAGTCTTCTCATAGGTGTGCCATCTTCTGTTCCATATAAAGTGGTATCTATAGGCAATTTGCTCCCATTCCAACCTTCTGAGATGCTTGGAAGAAATGAGGTTATCATGATCTCCCAGCTATGGGAGAAACCCATTCACTACCACATACATTGGTCACTATTGCAGTTCTGTACATTATCCAGAACTTTTTTTACATTCGTGGAATATCTCCCCTATACTCTCTTTCCCAAAGCCATGAAGCCAGCCCTAGATGCTGCCATGTTAGGAAGCAGAGGGAATTCGTTCTGAGGACAATTGATGATTGAAATGCTGTCTGATTTCTCCTCCCCATAGCTCCTAATCCCTCTCCTCAGTAATTTGTATGTATTCTATTTGGGATAAAACCCCCCATAGAGGGACCTGGGGCACACTCTGTTTTGTGTAGCTCCTGGATGGCCAAGGAAGGGACCTTGGGAGAGGTTTCTTAGATACGAAATAGCACATAGATGATTTATACATAAATGAGTCAGAAATATGGAGATTAAGTTTTCGCTGAGATGCACATGAATTAAGGAGAAAAAGTGTTTGAAGCAATTTAAAAAGAAATGCCATGAAACTTAAAGCATATGGAAAATAATACAAGATGTTGAAGAAATCTCAAAACGGATGGGGTTTGGCCTAACGAGTCCTTGGAGCCCTTCCCCATTTCACAAAAATCTCATCATTTGAAGAAATTAACATGACTTTAGAGACCGGCTGAAAAGGGTCAATCTCTCCAGGTTTGACTGGCTCATCCCTAGTCTAATTGTTTGGATTTTAATTTTTTTTTTTTACCTTGTTCTGCGGTTCATGTCTAAATACTCGAAGATGTTTATATTGCATACATTCAGCTTTAATTGGCCCTTAAAAGAAGGTGTTGATTAGAATCTGCTCAACATCAACAGCTAGCTCACACAACATTCTGTAATTACTGTTTATTAATTTAGTTCAAGTGGCATAGTTGAAAGCCCTGTTCAGATGGGAGAAGTAAATTGTCACTGGTATTGAATATGTAAATTATGTGCATTGTAAATTTCCATGAAGAAATGTTTAAAGTTAAATGCTGTGCACATAAACCCTTCCGGTTTTATCTAACCCAACCCTTGGAGTCGAATCAGGTCTTTACTTAGAGAGCACATGGTGGAAGAACCCTATGGGGGTGCTGGGCCATTGCCCCAGGGAGGTGCATCTTACCTTGAGTTTGTAAAATGAGATTTTGTAATCAAGTTTTGTTGTGTGTGTTCCTTTTTTCATAAAACAAGGCAACGCTAATGTGCTCTCTTTATCTTTGTTCACAAAGCTCTTCGATGGAATGTCCCAGCAGATTTTCTAAGGCTGTTTGGCAATCCAGCAAATTCCCCTGCTTCCCTGAGGAAGCTTCTAGATGCTGTTGGGTGGCATGCTGCAAACAACAGAAATTGAAGACAGCTTTTCTTCAGCAAATAGCTGAAATAAGTTACTGTGTGTGTGTGTGTGTGTGTGTGTGTGTGTGTGTCTATGTGTTTTCTTCCCCTAGAATATCAAAGAAGATGGCAGAAACAGAGGCAAATTCTCAAGTTGGGGTTGTTTCTTAGAGCCCAAACCATCTGATCTCTGGGAGCTGTATTATAGGGATAGAGTCTGGTTTAATCAATCTGGTTGGGGAAAATTTATTATATCAAAGGTTGTCTTAGATTCTTGCTGTATTTAGGTAGAAGTAAGCAAAATTTTCTTTCAGACCTCAAGAAGTAACTAAAACACTTTGCTTTTTTCTATACTAATGGTGCTTTGGGCAAGTTACTTAATCTACCTGTTCCTTGGGTTTTTACCTGTGAAATTGGGAAGATGATAGTACCTACTTCATGGAGTGGATGCAAAGATTAAATGAGATAATGCTTGCTCAGTGCTTAGAACAGGGCCTGGCCATAATGTAGGGACAATAAATGTTAACTGTTATTTGTCCCTGTAAAAGTTTACATGTTAAAACTGGATCCCCAAATGCTTTTATACATTCATTAAAATATTCCTTTTCTAGAGATTTCTGATTATTTGGGGAGAGTCTGAAATTCGTGGCTAATCAGAGAAGATACTTTAAAAAAATAGAGAAGAAAACCAAGGGTTTTGTAAGTGTGAAAATTTAGTTATAATTTTTCCCCTAAAGGTTGAAAAGAGTAGTTGAGGCAAAAAGTACATCTGGCTCTTATGTCGCCGAAGCCCACACATGCCCATTTGGGGGGCTTTCTGGCTTTGTACAAGTTTTTCAGCCCAGATGTTGGATGTTTTCAATTTTGTAGAATCTGACTATAAATGAACTGAAAAAAAATGGCCCAACTGTTACTGGGACTAATTATGATAGTTCCAAGGAGAATGTGCATGCTTTCACTTTTCCTTTATGAAATGTTCCTCAAGAAAGCCTTTTGATTGAATAAGCCTTTCAGATGATAGCTGACATTTTCAGTAATAATAATCCTACTTCAGATTCATAGAGAGGAAGTAATGGAAATGCAAAGTGCTTTACAGATGCTGCCTTGTTTATTTGCATCACCCTCCTGGGTGGCAGGTGGCAAGAATTATTCTCCCTGTTTTACAGATGCAGAAACTGAGGTACTGAGAAATAAAAGCATGAAGCATAAAAGTTCTAGAGCAGGTCAGTGATAGAACAAGGAAGTCTTATAAACTGATAGAACTAAATTCAATCTAGTTAGGAGCCATATTCTAAGGACACTCATGTTAATGAGAGCTCCTGTCAACCAGGTGAACCCGCCTTCATGGATCAGATGTGTTTCAGCTAAGTTGTCTATTCATTGCTGTAAAGCAAATCCCATTTTCCTGTTAGTGTCTTTTGAAAAGACGTGGGCCCCCAAATTACTCCCATAGTTAGAGATCAACATTTTTGACATGGGAGAGAGCTGAAAGTGGTTGCTCAGGCTGTGGCTATTTTTAATCCCTACACCTCCCACCTCATTAGTGTTTTGAGAAGTTGGGAAGAAAGATGGTATGGACCTGAGAGGAGAGTGCAGTATTCTGTACCCCACCCCCCCACTTGGTGTTCACTCTGAGCAATCTTTCTCTAAGCCATGAGGAGTTCTGTCCAGCCAGAGGCCCCCAGAGGGCGGATACTTAATACCCATGGAATCTGGCTTTGCATCTTCCTTGGGTGGTACTAAGCTGTATTTTCACGGATCACAAGTAAGCAACATCATCTTATGCTTGGTTTAGTTATTTAAAATATTTTGTTTGTTTATTGATCTTTGCCCATCAATGCCCTCCTTGCATGTCAGGTATAGACTAGTGGTGGGAAGAGGTGAGTAGAGAGATGAGCAGGGAGTCTCTGCCTTTGAGGAGGTTGGAGCTCACACCAGGTGGGGGGACAGAAGCAAATCAACACCTCACCCTGTCCTATGGAGGCTTCCAGGGGACCTGTGGAAGAATGGATAAGAATTAGCCAGGTGAAAAGGCAGTGGGATGTCATTTCAGGCAGAGGGTGTGGCATATGCAAGGTATAGAAACTTGAGAGAGCTTGACCTCCAGGGAGCAGTGAGGAGTGAACAGCGTTGTATGGCTCTCATGTATGGTGCACATCCAAGTTGACTGGACATAGAAGTGGAGATAGGTGGAACCCAGGTCCAGAAATTACTTTCATGTTGAGAAACATTTCCCTGAAGACCATAAGGCATCACTGAAAGCTCTGATATGACAATGATTTGAGCACAACCAGCTGAAGTCTTCCAGTTCTACAGAACCATCTGGTTTCCTACCTTGCCAATGGAGTAAATCTGTATATTTATGTGTTTATTAGTCAGAGAAGCAGAACCAATAGGATGAGTGTGTGTGTGTGTGTGTGTGTGTGTGTGTATGTGTATTTTAAGGAAGTGGCTTGCATGGTTCATGATTATGGAGGCTGGCAAGTCCAAAATCTGCAGGATGGGCCATCAGGCTGGAGACCAGGGAAGAGTTGATACAGCAGTTCAAGTCTAAAGGCCATCTGCAGGCAGAATTCCTTCTTGCTCAAGAGAGGTTATTCTTTTGTTCTCTTCAGTTCTTCAACTGATTGAATAAGGTCTGCTCCATTATGGAGGACAATTTGCTTCCCTCAGAGTCCACTGATTTAAATGTTAATTTCATCCCAAAACACTCTCACAGAATCATTCAGAATAATGTTGATTATATTTCTGGGCACTATGGCTCAGCCAAGTTGATATTTAAAATTAACCATCACAAAGGGAATATATATATATTCACATGGGTGTAGTATTCCTACAATCTTGTTTTCCATAGAACTCCATTCATTCATGCACTCTTTAAAAATTACTTATTGAGTGCCTTCTATGTGCCAAGCTCTGGAAATCCACGAGTAAGCCAGATAAACAGTGTTGCTGACTTCTTGGAACTTTCTAGTAAGGCAAGGATTGGCAAATTATGACCCATGGGCAAATCTGGCCCATAGACTATTTTTGGAAGTTAAAATTTATTGGGACACAACCATGTTCATTTATTTATGAGTTGTTTATGACTGCTTGCATGCTACAATGGCAGCATTGAATCGTTGCTACAGAGACAATATGCCCTGAAAATTCTAAAATATTTAGTATCTAACACTTTATAGAAACTTTGACAATCCCTACATTGGAGTATAGAGATAGTAAGGGCATAGACAAATAGACATATAATATGATGTCAGGTAGTCAGTAGTGCTTTGAGGAAAAAATAAAGCAGGGCAAAGGGGTAGAGTGATGGGGTGCTGTTTTGACATGGCAGTTCGGAAAGCACTCTCCGTAAAGATGATATTTGAGCGGGACCTTAATGACGGAAGGGAAAGCCATGAGAATTCCCAGGGTTAAGTGAATCCCAGGCAGAGGACACAGCAAGCACCTGGTATGCTTGAGGATCTGGAGATGAACGGAATGCCAGGGCTGATCCCCTGCAGTCTAATTCTCTCATTGCATGCATCCAGGATGGTCTGTGTTTCACTAAAATTGGCTGAGAGATTAGGTTCTTGCAAAGTGTGTTTTGAGTTTTTGATTCTGCAGCATTGGAGACCAAGTCTTCATAGCTTCCTCATTGGTCTACTGAAGCCCACATGGGACCAGTTGCCTCCATGTCACCCTCTCTTCCCTCAATTTGCCACCATTGCAGAGAGCAAACTGCAAATTGCTCAGCCTGGCAATCCAAACCCTCAGTGGTCAGTCCTATTCCAGCCCCACTTTCTGACATGGCATCCAAGTTTCTTACCCGTGCAGTTCACACTGCCCCCAAACTCCCTCCTCTCAGAGTTCCTGTATTTCTCCTTCCTTCATGCTGTTCATCTTCCCCTCAGCTAATGCCGTCCTACTTCTGCAATGCCTCACTCCATCTTTCTCCTTGCTCTCTCCACTTCCCTCTCCCTCTCTTTCCTCCTTCTTTTCCTCATACCTCCAAGTCCCCTCCCACCAACTGCTTGTTCTTGACTCTCCATCAGCATTGACTGAGTTAATCTAATCCTGTTTATGCATTTATATCTCTTTTCCCAGGAGCCTCTGAGGCCTGGACAGCAGAAATGCAGTGAGAGCAGCACTGCTTTTTTCTCTGCAGAGGGAATGCAGTCAGCATTTACTAGAGACTTGTTTGTACCTGGTACTCTGCAAGAGTCCTATAGAGACAGCCATGAATCAGGCATAATTTTGATCTTTACAGAGCTCACAAGTGTAATAGGGGGAAAACATACACACAAATGCATATGGTACAAATAGATGCTTGTAGAATGTGCTCCAGAAGCAGAGATGGTGTGTGGCTAGCTCTGCCTGGATGAATGAGGGAAATTTCTTTGAGGAGGTGACATTGTAGTAAGGTGAGATGGAAGAAAGGAGGGAGGATTCTGATCAGAAGAAGCTGTATGTGCAAAGGTACAAAGCTGAGAAAGGAGCTGCACTTATCTGAAACTGAGGGAGAAGTTGTAAGTGGTGAAGACAAGATAGCGCGGGGGGTGGTAGGACATGGGGCTAGTAACATAAAATCCTGATGTAGCTGAGCAAGCATGATCGCATGCTTTATCTTTGTATCTCCCTCACTTAGCCTAGCACCTTTGACAAAGTTGTGAACACTTCATGGTGTCTTGATTTGAGCTAATAAGCAAGTTAAATTTCACTCTGTATCCTTAAGACCCATTTGAACATGGTACGCCACTAATTTTTGTATGTGATATACATTGCATATAAAGATTGTGTCATATGGATGCATTACACTGCGACTTATATCACAGAGCTTTATTGAGCCCATGACCTCAGCAGGTATCTCAATGATTTTCTTTGTGGTTTCCTTGGTGGGCCGATTTATTTAATATGCCTAAAAAACTTACTCTCCATTAAATAAGAATTATGCTCTGTGTTTCAGTAATGAAATAGGATGAAGTCAGGGGACCCACCTGGATTTTTAGTTTTATAGCTCACTGGATAGTAATAAAGTCAGAACAAGTGGATGTGACAAGGTTTCCTTCAGGAGGGACTATAGAAACAATGGCCAGTAATGACTTAGTGTCAATATTAAATTACTCAATGAGGTGAGTGTGATCTAACAGCAATGTGATTTCCTGCCCAAATAGCCCAAGCCAGACCTTTTTTACAAGGTTATCCATGTGTTCTTGGCAAGAAGCTAACACCGTCTTAAAGATGAGTTTGTTCTCTATTAGGTCAATGAGGAGTGAACTAAATATTTTCTACTTGGGTCTTCACATGATAAAAGCTTAACAGCTTTGAAGGAGCTATTACAGGCAAATGCCTAAAAGAAATACCTATTTGAAAAGTCTATAATTATGTACTTCTATAACAGTGTGTAAAGGGATCACAGTTCCCATCAAGGGTTATTGAGCAAATAGTGAGTTCTTAAGTCAGTAACTACTTATTTACATGATGGTCAGTAATGGCAATAAAGGAATCATTGCAAGCTGCTGAGTAGATCTTATTCATCCATGTAGTTGGGGCTCATAAGGTGCTGAAGTCTGTTCTCCACTCAGGCAAAAACAAAACAGAACAATAAACACTGCAGTAACTTGGAGCAAGGTGAGGTGCTATTTTCCCATTGAGCCAGGGGATACTAATGAGTTCCAAAGGTTCCAGCAAGTGATTTAGGTTCAAAGTGACTGGAAGAGAACTGCTTGAAGGACTTTGACTACCCAGCCTCCATTCTCCTTTCTTCTGATAAAAGCCATTTTTCCTTGAGATCTACCTCTCCCACATTCCTCTGGTAAGGCTGTCAATCAAATGGTCATGCTTCTCCATCAGCAAGTGATCCAAGTAGCACTTTTAAGAGTCCTTTGGGGATTTGATATAATTTCTGGGAAAGAGAAAGACATACTTTTTTCTAGGATGTCCTGGTAAAGGTCAGTGTAAGCTTGGAGCTGCTGATGGTTTTCTTTACCACCAGGTAGAAAAATCTTGCCTGAAACTAAAACTAACACAGAATAAGGTAGAGGTAAGAGATGATGAAAAAAGAAATAGATTTCTGACCACACTGAGCACCTGCGTGAGCCACATCTGAGGCTAGCACTCACCTTGGACTTCCCAGTTACATGGGCAAGATATTTCCATTTTATGGTTATGTGGTTTGAATTGAGTTTTATGTCATCATCACTGTTGGACCCCCCAGTGTGGGGTGTCCTATTTGTGATTTTTCTTTTTCTCTACTGTCCACCCCATTCTGTGAGAATTCCTTAGTGTGTTTATCACATGACATGCATTTGTGTATTGGGACAAATGATCTCTCACTGGTTGACTTCTGCTGTCAATAGTCCCAGAAGTGTTTGTATAGGAAGTGGAAGCTAAAGGTTTGGCTTTCTCTGGCTAATGCCCCCTCCATGAGCAGGAATCAGCAAGAGTTGCCTGCCTGCCTGCACCTGAATGATAGTTCCAGGAGAGAATGTCCCTTCCCATATTTTTCATTTCATTTCTTCTTTTAATCTTTGTCACATATATGAGGTTTCTACCTTTTTAACTTTAAATCAGATGATTAGCACAAGGAGATGCTCTATTGCAGAACATTTTACTTTAATATTCTCACACTTGTAAAAAAAAATGTGGTGCTGGGAATGATGTGCTCCAGAGGCTGTGATTATGGCTGAGAGATCACTCACCATGGCAGATGGAGTCACACAGTCCGTTGTCAATGTGAAGCCTCCAAGAAGATGAAAAAACGTAATTTTAATTGACATAAGTCTTTATAGCCAAAAAGAAGCCTTTACAATGGAGTGAATAAAAATGCAGGATTTTGGCAAAGCCCCGAAGAAGTGTTTAAAAGGGTGACTGCGAAGTCACTAGGGAATGAGATTGCCCCAAATTAGGCTTTAGTCTAATTTTTCAGTAGCCAGAGGTATAGAGTTAAGAATCAAGAACCAGACTGAGGCCTTTTGGGAAACTTGGATGCACTGGGTGCTCCTGGGGTCTCAGGGTTGGGGTTCAAGAATCAGGGATTGGATGACATTCTTCCCAAGTATTGGTTCTGGTCTTTGCTGGGAATGTCATACTATCATTTGGTTGGTGTTTGTTTCAGGGTTTCTCAGCAACCACTACCATTTCTGCACCAGCAACGGGCCAGCAATGGATACACATTTCTTAATCTTGCTCCAGATGTGGGAAGTCTTAATTGGTGGAGTGAGAAAGGCTGAGAAGAGCTGAAAGCTGGGGAGAGTGGCTGTCTCTATAATAGGAATCAATGTCATTAGTTGGAGGACTTCTTTAGTGTTGTGCGTGTGGTCTAGAGGAATGCAATGCTTATCATGGGATAATAAAAATAAAGAAGTGTGACAGAAATGTACAATAGAAAAAAAATAAAGCTGAATAACAGATGGTAAAAATCTAGAGGAAAGGATAGCAGATGACATACATTAAAAAGAAAAGAAGAGGAAAAAAGATGCCCAGGAGAAGGGCAGTGGTGGAGGAGAGCCCGCAAAGGATGAACAAGGGCAAGTTTGAGAAGTCTGTTGATGTTGCTCATGTCTACAATCCCAGATTCCCCTGGGATGCAGACACCAATCACTTCAAAAGCTTTCGAGGACTAGCCCATGAGCGTAAGAGAGCTATACAGTTTTATTCTCCGTCTACTTTACAGTGTTCTTTCAGTAGGAGACTTAAGCTGAAATTGTACAAGGAAGTCTCAAACTTAATTTTTTTCACTTGCATTTGGGAATCTTAAATCATTTGGGCAAGAATGCTGGAGAATAGAGGATAAAGGAGTAGTGCTTTCACACAGAGTTGGTTCTGTTCTATTATTGATTTATAAGTTTAATTTCCATCAAAATAGCAGAATGAGAACCTGAGACATTTCCAATGGCTTCTGAGAGGCCCAGGATCTGACTTGGCTGACAAAACAACTAAAATTACCGAGGGCTCTTCATGTGTGACTAAAATTTGGGAAATGAATGCTTTCTCAGTGGCTGCCTTTTTTCCCCTTTATCAGGCTTCCTAATGGTTTCATAAAACCTCTCTACCAACTAATACCCCCTCTTCTGCCCTACCCTTTCTCCTGTCCCTCCCTCAGTGCTTCCCAGAGTGTTACTCCCATTCTTTTTCTCTTTTCCTGCCCTTGGCTCATCTCTGTTTGGGTCACAGTAGCACTAGAAAGGGGGGAAATTTCTACCAGGGGATATTGTGTAATGGTCCCAACCATCATGATGGTAATGACCATGGTACTCAGAATACCTTCTGTTCCTTAGCATGGATTTATGATGCTATGGTCCAGACTATTCAGAACTCTAAAGGCCCCATCATAAATCTGAGGACTTGATGTATACATCTTCTAGAAGAGCAAGTGGGACAGTGGTTAACCTAAACTGATTCCTTGATGGTTTAGTCCTGTACATCCTAAATCCCTTTTACATTTTAGTGAAGGTTTATTTTCCACTTGGCACCTTAATAAATGGTACTGTAGCCTGTACAATGATCATTACAATTCAGTGGCTGGGGAAATGAAAGCATCCAACCAGTAAGCTTATTTTGAATGTTAGTTTTATTGAGGGGAAAGTATAGAAATGTTATCTGTTCAAGTCCTAATGGAGCTGCTCCCATTCCTCAAGGGGTTATCACATAGTATCAGAGAGATCTCAATCTTTAAGACTATGGAATATAGAATAATTAGGCTTCAATGTCTTCAGGAGTGGTTTTTTTTTCTTTGTTAAAAAATGCCTCTTTCCAGATGTAGAACTGAAGTATCTGTTGCTTCTGATGTTGCTGTCAGAGGCCAATTGGGAAGCAAAGTATCAAACACAATGGCTCCTTTGAATTCCCTTGCAAGAGGCAGAACATTCCCAGCCTCGAGATTCCGGTCCTTCTTGCCTTAGTGTGTGGAAAAAAGCAAATCCCCTCCAACTTGAAGAAAGAGTCTTCCTCCTCCCCACCCTTGACCCGACCTCTGAACCCAACCAAGTTCTGCTATTTCTTAGGAAATGGTTTGGTTTAGAAGCATGGCATTTGAAGGTGAAAGAGAGGGAGATTAGAGGAATTTGAGCCTGTTTTCACAATTCCAGTTGGGATGTTGGAGAAAATTTCTGTGACATTTAAACTGCCAGTTACTTTATTAGATTTTTGTTTCTAAAGCAGAACTAAGTAAGTGCAGTCAGTCAATGACTCTGGCCAAAATAATGTGAGTGATTAGGCTCATTAAGAGTCTTTCTTCCCTTAACTGAAAAGTTTTAAATTCTGGCCTTGAGTAGAAGCACCGTGGAGAATCAAGTGTAGCAAAGTTTCTCATTTCAGTATCAAATGCTCTCAAGCATTTTTTTGTATGGGAATAAAAAATTTGGGACTAAAAAAATAATAAAGTGCTGAGTCACTGCTGTTCCTCTTTTGAATGCTGGGTTTCCTAAAAAAAAGAAAATGGGTGAGAGAGAGAGAAAAGAAAAAAGAAAAAAAGGGAGAGAGAGAGAGAAGTGATCAATTTCAGTAGTTTTAGGTCATATAGTTTTGAAAGCAATCGTTGCTATCAGTACCTGACGACAGAGCTAGACAGAACACAAATAAGAAGTGTCTTCTGTGCTTCCTTCTCCTCCTCCTTGCCCTGACCCTCTTTAGAATATAATTTAACTAAGATCATGTGTAGATTAAATCAGGGAAAATGTGGATGGGGACAGTAGGTTCAAATTTTTCTTGCGGTTTTTTGTTTACTTATTTGTTTTCCTACTGGCTGTTTTGGGGTTAGGGGGAAGGGGTTGTGCGTTTTCAAGATGGAATTGCTCTCTGGGCCTTCTTTTATTATCTTTGAAATTAGATTCTTCTCAATTATTCAGGAGCAGATTATCTAGTTTGCAGACTATCTGGGTATTTTGTTTCTTCCCTTTCCTCTCTCCTTGTTGCCAGTGTTTTGACAATTTCCTCATGCTGCTGATATCCACAAAATTGACCATAAAAGGAGAAAGGAAACATCCAATCAGTTTTGTTTGTTAATTGCTCTGGTACAATTTGTTCAGAAAGAAACTAAAATATAGACCAAACTGGAGTTTGAAGATTATCTGTGAATCGAATCTTTCCATACTTTCTCTAAGCCTCATTTGTACAGATAATCGAGGGTTGGCAGAACTTCAGAGAAGTATCTCTTAAGAGAGATCAAACACTTCTCAAAACCCAGCTCCCTCTGAAATGGCAAATTTTTTCATTCCCATGGGAAAGTCATTGCTTAGAGAAGCAAATAGAGAGAGGTGCGAGAGAGAGAGGGAGAGAATTCCTCTGGTCTGATCTACCTTTGATGGAACAGGCTCAGTAGTGACTGGCTAGGTTGGTGATTTGTTCTGGGGCCAGACTTGTGTATAAATATGTGTGCATGTGTGTGCATGCGCATGCTTGTATAATACTTAAAATCCACCTCGAGGCAAGATGCCAGGAGAGAGATATGGAGGTCAATGCCTGTGAGCCGCATGTTTCTTCTCGATAATGAGAGCTCTCTCCAACCCCCAGCCCCTCACTCTCCACTCTTTTGGGTTCAGGGGCTGCTCTTCTAACTCTGACCACCCAGTGGTGTGAAACTAATGATTAACCCTTTGGCACCAGTGCTGGAGAATTCGCTCCACTAATTGGTAATGCAAAACCCATTAGTGATTAGAGTGGGGATACTCTGTGTCCAGATGTCAGAAGGTTAATGAAAAATTGAATATTGTATTTTGCTGGGGGATTAAAATTTTTCGGGTGGGTGATGTCTTTTTCTCCTTTCTGCCAGCAGCTGAGTTTGAGCATCAAGCTACTGGCCTCCGTGGGCTGGCCTGCTTGATAACAGGCTGGTTGGATTTTATCTGGGAGATCAGAAAACTTTTGTCATCAAATCCAAACAAACACCATCTAGAACTATCCTTCACAATTCAGAAATGGAGATGACTCCCAAGGGCCACATTAAGAAGTAAATTTAATTGCCCGATAATTGCAAGAGTTTTGCCTGCAAATATATTTGTTAATTGAAAAATTTTTTTTGCCATATTTGGGCTTCTGGAAATGGATAAGAGGGAAATTTATTGGAGAACTTTATTTGGACTGGAGGACCCATTTGTGCAAGTACATTCCTTATTAATAGGTCTTTGTTCTTGCCGTAACCCTCAGCCAGGTATTTTGAGAGACATACTCATTTTCTTCTAAGTCATATCAGCATAGTAATCACGTTTGGCTGAAAACCAGCTGCCATTTGCATGTTTAATAAAAATATAACATCAATACCATATTCAAAACTATTTTTCCTTTTAGTGGAAGTCTTCAAAATAATCTGCTTCCCTATATCTACCATAAATGCTGTTTACCCTGGGTTGAAGTCTTTAAAATAGGGAGAAATGCTAAAACAGTTTGATTACTCTTTCTTTCCCTTATCAGTCACCAACCATCTCTCTTAATTATGGTGTAAGGACATTTACATAACCAGGGGGAGTGTCCTATAACTACATTTCTATTATGCTTGGCACTTGTGTGAAAGGATATTATATTCATGTGCATTAGAGATTGCTTATAAAAGATCAAGACAATAATAGCCGATCAGACAATAAAGGTCTCTTTTCTCCTCCCAGACAGGCTGTCTCTGACAGAAGAATACAGTTCATCAAAAGTGTCTGCAGGTTGTCAAACTCAGGGAGGTTTGGGGACCCTCTGAGGCTGTCATGGTCAACAAGAAGATTTTCTGTCGGGCTTCGCCATCACTCACCCTGAGGAAATAATCACTCACTACATTCTGCATGTTCTCATGATAGAGCTCTCCATTTGAGAGAAAAGAGCCATTTTATCAAAGGACAATATAGCCCTTCTCTGGGTCCACGTAGCTTCCATTATCAGACCATAATAAATCATATTTATGTTCTCAGTTAATAAGACTGATTACAATGCAGGTTTCAGACGTGGGAAAAGCAAAGCAGGTGAAAAGACGTTTTAATGAAAATATGATAAGAAAACAGCTTCTTGTGAACATTTCGCACTATTATTTGTAATGATTACAGACAATTTTCGATACATCTTCTTTAGCAGTGGTTTAAGCTGCATAAATTGGCTCACTGGTAGATAAGTAAAAATGATAAGAAAAAAATCATGAAATTGTCTTATGTTGTCTAGAATCATTATGTACATAACAAGTGCAAAATGGGTCTAATGTATGTGCTGGGGATGGAGGGAAAACAGATTTCTCAGGGAAACATGGTTTGGGTATTATTCAAAATGATTTAGAAATTTTCTCATCTCACTTATTAAAAGTGCGTGTTCCCTGAAATTTGGGGATGCCAGGCATTAATTTCATCTTTGTAAATGAATCAGCAACTCTACCTCTTTTATTCAATCTCAAAGTTGTTTTTCCTTTTCTTCCCCCCTGCCTCCCTTGGAGCTCAGTACAAAGAGACAAAGAGATATATATTTCCTACTCAATGTTTGTGTACAACTGCCATTAGTGCTAATGGGAGTTAAGTGCTTGCTTGGGAGGAGAACAGACCCCAAAGTTTAATATTGAAGGGTACCTTATTAAAAAGGTCTGGACATTTTTAGCTTCAGTGAGTTCAATTACATTAAAGTACCAACTTTCTAAATTAGTACAAAAAAGAAAAAAAAATCAGAGAAAGCAATGAAATAGCTTTAGCCTTTAACTGTGTAATGCAGAAGAGTGGCCGAGGGCTGAGGACTTGGGGGGTGCAGTCTGTCTTGTTCATTCATACTAACTTACGGATTTGATAGTGTAACAAATAACAATTCCGGGTTAGCACCCACAATGCTTAGAGCACTACTTTCTACTGTCCATTTGCAGCTCTGATGAGAATTTTATTAGCTTTGGCTTTCAGGTTTCTAAAAGACAATGAGACTTCTTGCGTCCCATGTTATTCTGGAGAGTGGTATTCTGAAACATTGGTTTAACACAATTTACCACAGATTTAGCCAGTGGTTGGGACATTTTCTTTATTTGGGGGGAGAGGGGATTGGCAGGCCTCACTTTGTGCACCTGGGAGAGAACATTTTAAAATTTGCTTGTAGAATCACCATTGTTATGCCCTGAAAAAGCAAACATTCCCCATAATGAAGTTATCTTGGCTAGACTGCTGGAGAAGGCACAATATTGATGGCACCGCAAACTCTTTTTACCAAAAGGAAACTTAACATCAACCAGAGTGTCTATTTTACTCAGAGGTTCTTGGATTGTATTTTTTCTGAGCCAGTTGGCACTAATGTTAGATATTGGGAGAGTTGGTAATGTTGGGGAAGCCTGACAGATTAACTTCACAAGTCAAAAGAAAAATTCATATGGAAAACGTATGATTTAAATTGATAAGGGTAGGCATGTACTTATGGATGTATGTGGGTGCCTATGCAGGGGTCCCAAGTTTTTTTGCAATACTGCTCTTTTTCCTGAAATTAAAAACCTATTGAGATTCAGTCCCCTCCCCCTAGATCATTGCTTTCTTTGTTGGCAATTTCTCTTTGTTCTATTCTAACTTGAATGGAGGAGGGGAGAGTGATTGGCCCCATGTCAGTCACATTGTCTGACTTCCACAGAAATAACTGCCAAGACTTTTGCTGCATCTTCCTTTGATTTTAGCCCTCATTCCATTTTTCTTTTCATAGGTTGACCAAAAAATATTGCCTGCAAGAGAATTCTGTAATGCCACCATATATCTAATATCTATGAGGCATTTTGTTTTAGCATTACTGGACTTAACCACAAAAGACACTTGACATTGATAAAGAATCTGTCAAGTCCACCCTGATCAGTGCACTGAAATCGCTCATGACAGGGAAGACACCAACCCCCTAAAGCAGTGGTAGATTAGGAGAAAAATGATTAGGAACCTCATCGTTGTGAAGCCATTTCATGTTGGACCATAGACTGAGCCAAATATGTTTTACTTGTCACACTCCATTAGCATGTGTGAAACAGTTGGGAAAATGGCCATATGATTAGACAGAAGGAAACCTGGATTCTCCATTATTGGAACTTGTTACTACTGAATAATGTCTATGCAAGAGGGATTGGTTTAGATTTTGTTAATTTCTTGTATGATGGAAAATAAGTGGCATTCATGAATAGAATCGACATAGTTCAATCACAAGCAGTGCCTTTAAATCTCCCCCCAGTTTTCAACATTTCTTAAAAAAGTCTTGGGGAAATCCACATTTTTACTGGCAAGAGCTTTCATGGATGTTTGACTCCTAAAATTTCCTCCCTCAATCTCTCTGCTGAAACCAGTAGATTACATTTTCCCAGGGCCTAAGCAATCTTTCTGTGGCTAAGAACAAAACAGAGGACCAGCTTGAGATGAAGACTCATGTCTGGTGTAGTTCTTACAGTTTACATTAAATTTTTTGAAAGAGAGAATGTCATTGAAAAGATGACTTTAAGGATGAGAAGGTAAGAAAGACTCAGAAACAAAGGAAATTCCCAGCAATGCTTAAAACACCATGACCACAGCACTGTAAGGAAAAGAGAGAGTAGACAGGATTTTCCTCTTGGGGGTAATCTGTTGAAAACCCACATAGAATGAAAGAAAATCTATTGTGGTAAAGAAAGCTAGTTTTCTTGAATGTTGCCTGCACAATCACATATCTATGAGTGTTAAAGTTCTTTAGAACAAAATCTTGTCCCACATATGACTGGGGAATTATTAAGCGTTGACTATTAAATCTTTTAGTTAGTTTCATACTGTGTTTATTTCCCCAGAATGATGAATATGCAGATTTAAAATTGCATGCTTTTGTTCCCAAGAAAACGGTAAAACCAAGTCCTTGCCGAAGTCTAGCATTTACAGATGGGTTCTCTGAAGGGATGACTCACCCCAGCTGGTGGCTGCCAATGTCAAGTAAAACTTTGCCACCTCCCACCTCCATGGAGAGGGACCATTTGGATTGGGAAACTGCAGAGACTTTGATGATGGTCCCTGGGCACTTGTGCAAAACTTTGGCCTGATTTAGTCATTGTGGATAGCTTTGCCCAGCCCCAAATCCAAGCATAGGCAGCAAATAGACATTATTTGCAATAGCAGGAAAGGGCAAGGACAAACCAAAGGGCAAAGCAAAGAGGTGTATGCCCCTGGACAGACTAGCAAGGCAGGCAATAATTAGTGCAAAACACCCACCTGTGTCATTTTCTTGTACTCTCTCAGCTTGTCAGGCCCCCAAAGGTTCGTTAGTTGGTCCAAGAATTCAGTGCAATCCTCCCTTGTGGCCACACAGAATGTTTGCTGTATTGAAGGCCAGCCCAGGACTAATTTTGAAAAGCAAATCTGGGAAAGAGCTTAATTTCATTTCCCTTGAGATTTTTCTGGGACAAAGTTAGAAGTTATGACAAGTTGAACAAAATAGCAGTTAGAAGCAGAGGCTACTTTGAGCCAAAGTCTCCTACATTATCCCATTATCCTTGTTCCTAAAATTCTATACTATGAAGGAAGTTTAATGGATTTTCAGTAAATGGTGGTAGTTTTTCATGCTACACTACAATGTTTTGCAACCCCTGGGATGCTAGCGTGAACTGTGGGATCTTACATTAGAGTGCCCTCTTGAACACCCAGAAGAAAGGCATAATCAAATGTACATAGTGACTTGTGGGTCTCAATTTCACAAGTGTTTACTGAACACCTACTATGTGTCAGGTACTGTGACTCCCAGACCAGTTCTCCTAGACCAATGCTCTTCCTACTACCCGACACACTCTTCCTTGATATGATTGAATGAGTGAGGGACCCAAAGCCTGTGCTTCTCATTTCGGAGGTCTCAAGTCAAAAATAGCCATTTTGGCAGAAACTCTAAAATACGAGTGTAAGTGAAACATGCTTACGTTTTCTAGAGGAGTCAGTAGACAATGATGTATGTAAGAACCCAGGCTTTGAAGTTCTGGTCTAACCATGGCTCCTTTGCTTTCCAGTTAGTTTGTCCTTAGGCAAGCTATTTATGTCTCCAAATCTCCATTTCTTCATCTATAAAATGGGTATAATAATATGACTTATTTTCTTAGCATTTTTGTGAGGATTAAATACATGTGAACAGTTGGAGCAGCCAAAGTCAGATGGAGAGCTGGGCCATCAAGGCAGCTGCCTGTGGGGACGGGGGTTGTGTGTCAGTGTTTAAGGGACACCAGACACCTCTGGAATAAATGATAAATGTGGTGCCAGTAACTCCGCTTTCTGGACATGATCCTGATATATACAACTAGATAGGATTGATCCTATCCTGCCAGAAGAGACAATATTCTTCAGAGGAAAAAAAAAAATCCCTATTTCCAGTTTTGCTGGGTTTCAGGCGACTACCACCCACCCTGAGACAGAAAATCAGCCAAATAGTGCCTGGTCTGTGGCTGTCTTCTGGAGAATTATGCTATTGTCTAAATCAGAATCCTGATACCAGCCTTCCCAAGCAGTTGTTTGATTTAGAGAATCTTAAGAGAATACAAAAACAAAAACATGGGAAACATTCTGTCAACATGAAAGTCAGAGAAATTAGATTTTTAAGCAAAATTCGAACAAGATTTTATAACTCTATCAATACAAGTTATCTCTGTGCTTTGAAAGAAACACTATTCGGTTATAAGGCTAAAAGAAGTGAAATGGAAGGCAATTCTAATCAAGTTAAAATGTTTCAGTGCATGAGATAATTCTCTTGTTTTTAACATCAAGAAAGACATATATGAATTATATTAGTAGCAAATGGTTTTTCCCATTCTCAGTAAATGACAGTCGGTCAATAGGATATTGGCTTGTAGGGACACCAAGCAAGTCTCCTTGGGCTCCCCAAGTCCTGCCCGGCCCCTGAGCTCAGCGCCTAGCACACAGTCACTCTCACTGTGCCTTTGCAGTTAGGTGAACCTACGTTCAAGCACCTGATTATGAATTCTGGAGTAAATGAGCCAGTGACTTCAGGCCTTCAGTTTGTGGCACAAACACAAGAGAAGACACTGAGCTGTTGGAAGGGCAGTTCTTGGCACTCCTGGGCTGCTCTGGCCTCTGTGTCTCCCCTCTTTCCTCTACTCCCTTCTCCTCTGCAATCCTTCCTTCTCTTCTCCTGGCCCACTTCTTGCCCCACTCCTTGGCACATCGTGCGCCTGGCCCCATTCTCGATGTGCCATCCCATAAGTTCTTGCTCTCTTCTCCCTTCCTCTCACCCTCTCATCTGCCTCTCCCTCAGTCTGTATGAGGTGCTCGTCAATACGCTGCTATAGAACAATTCAAGAGAATGCTCTCTCTTCTCTGAATTTCCACATGTGGACTCTTGGCTATGGTTTTATCTGGCTGTTTCACACCCATGAAGTGAGGGTTGGTGGCAGAACAGTGGCTGGGGAGTGGGGTCAGAAGGGGCTCCACATTCATTTTTGCCTCCACCAGCCAGATCTTGGCATGGTTGTGAGGATTAAATGCTTATAATAGGCAGGTCTCCTGGACATCAGAATCTCCAGGAGCAAAACCAGGGAGCTGGAATATAATATACTCACACATTTTTAAAGATGTAAAAACCTTTTTCACAAACATGATTCTACAGGAGATCCAATATATAGAACTCATGAAGCAGGTGATGCTCTAGAAGCAGGAGACCAGGAGCTCAGCCTCTTAGGGCTCATCTTCCACCACTGCTCCAGCCTCCTCCCCTGCTCTCAGGTGGCTTCCCAGATCCACTTCAGATCCAAGGTAACTCCAATAGTGGTGAGGTCCTTGGGGCAGGTGCTGAACCTTATCCCTTCTAATCCCTAGTCCCACCCCATCCCCTCAGTGCTTCTTTAGCAAAATGCTAGTTAGGTATAAACAGTTCATATCTATTTACTCCAGCCAGCTTTCTGGCAACTAGCAAATAGAAGAGTATGCTTATAATTACAGAGATTTCATCTATTTGAGGTGACTCTCGAGGGGCCCTCACTCCTCACTCAACCCTGGCTTTAGTTTTATGGGTCTGGTCTGAACACTGACCCAAACCAGGCCAAGCAGAATCTTCCCTTGGGGTTTTCCAAATTGGAATCAAGAGATGATTGTGCCCCTCTTCCTGATGGAAGCAGCCCCTGGATGCTGAACCCAGGAGCTTTCAGAACTGTGGTCTCCAGCTCATAAAGGCAGTCAATCTGTGGAAGAAAATGAAGCCTCTCCCAGAGAGAAATAGAGCCATGTGGTGATCAAGTTCTAATTTCAGGTTTTTCCTGGGCCCCTGCCCTTATTCCTGATTATGGTCCTGTATCTTTCTAATTCTCTGTTAGGCCCAACTCAGTTGGACTCAACTTCTGTCACTTTCAACCAAGAGAGTCCAGACTAATACAAGAATCTCTCCTTTTTCTTATTTTCATCTGATGTCATATTAAGTTATTTTTCATAATATTAGTACTGAAGAGATCCCACAGTTTATCCTTTTGTCCTCTACTTGAAACCCAGAGCTCAGTGTGATCATCTCCCAGGCCCAGAGGGCCATCTCCACAGAGACACCCTCTCAGACCTAGAGTAGTTGTGGGTGACTGCTTTCTGAAAGACTGGTTGGGGTCCCTCCTTTGTGTTAGCATGATACCCTCTAGTAAATAGTTCCTTGGGATACTTATGAACTGCACGGTAATCATCTGTCTGTTTCTTCTCCTAGGCTCTAACTTTCTTGAGTCAGGAACACTGATCAATTTCTTGATTCCCAATGTCCCAATGCTTGGGACATTGTAGGTACTGAATTTTATTTTATTTATTTTTTTAAAAATTTTATTTATTTATTTGTCAGAGAGAGAGAGAGAGAGCAAGCAAGCACAAGCAGAGAGAGCGGCAGGCAGAGGGAGAAGCAGGCTTCCTGCTGAGCAAGGAGCCTGATGCAGGACTCGATCCCAGGACCCTGGGATCATGACCTGATCCGAAGGCAGACGCTTAACCGACTGAGTCACCCAGGCATCCCCTGAATTTTATTTTTATTTTTTGTTTGTTTATAGTAAAATGGCTTGTCAGATAATATAATTTTTTTTTGTCTCTCTCTTTCTTCTTCATCGAGGGTTTCATACTTTTAATCATGGATGCTAAAAATTCTCCTTGCCCTCAGTGAGAGTAGCACCACATCACCCAAAGAGTAGAGGGGAAATTATTTAGGAGTCTCCCTTACACTGCTGAAATGTCTTTGAGTTCTGATGATGGTTTTCCTCCAAAGGCTGGGTGTAAGGTACCCTTGAGGTACCCAGCTCAGTTTTATTATAGAAGAGAGTGAATGAGTATCTCCAACAATCTAGGAAACATTTTGAGTGTTTAAGATAAAAACCAAAGCAATTGGACTCCAAAGGTGGAGCCCTGGAAGGAAAGAAAAGTGGGATTCTGAACCTCTGAGGTAGTAGACACTGGAACCAAGACCAGCTCAGTGCCTCTGAGGTTAACGAGTGCTGAAGAATGTGACTGGAAAGAGCTGGGCATGAGTCGCTGCATGGTAGGAGCACAAATGTGGGAGATTCTCGCTGTGGTCAGCACTGAGGAAATGGCGCTGTCCTCCTTTGGAGAAGCCCCGCAGGCCTGTGCAGAGATCTGGATCTGTGAGGCAGTGTTCCCCAGGGAATCAGTACCATCTGCCAGACCCCGCAGGACTGTCACTGTGTTGCTAGGAGAAACGGGTGGTTGTGGGGGGGCTGGTGGCCTGAGCAGCCCCCTGTATTCTTCTGGTGGGGCTGTGCAGGAATCCAAGCTTCCTGGATGGCCGGTCAGGGAGCAAGGAGGTGTGAGAGACACTGGAACAGCCTGTTAACAGCGAGCCTCCAGCAATTAATCAGAAAAAAGGAAAGTACCGACCGTGACCAGATTTTGTATCCTGATTTTGAAAGACAGGCAATACTGCCTACATGTTGAATAAATAAATGTGATGTTTGGGTCAATTCTGTTGGGCTGTGTCACAAATTTCAGTATGTCAAAAGGTCCCTACTGGGCTATTACAACAGAGAATTCCAGATGTTTATATGGGTTTCACTTCTCACAACAGTCCTGTTAAGATAACAGGGCAGTTAGCACTATCTCCATTTTCAAGGTGAGGAAACCATTGCTCAGAAAGATGGAGTGACTTGCCATTGTTACAAGGACAGTTAATGGCAGAGCTCTTTCCACTAGGCCAAGCTATCTCCTTCACCAGGGTGGAAAAGTGGAGCGAGCACTTGGTCCTTTGTCAAGAGTTCTGGCTTCTGGTTCTAGCTCTTCCACCAGCTGGCTGGGTAATAGCAGGCCAACCCTCTTTCGGGGTTTCTTTTGGTTTCTTTCCCTCATTATGGGGGATAAGCCATGGCCTCAAAGGCCCTTTCTAGTGTGAACATCTCTTGGATTTGGGGGTGTAAAGAGAAGAGATGGCTCATATATGGGGTTTGGGGAAAAATTGCTCTGTCCAATGTCCAGCTTCCCTTTTTTTTTTTTTAAAAAAAACTTTCATTTAAAATTTTTTCTTTTTTTGAGAGAGAGAAAGTGTGAGTGGGGGGGAGAGGCAGAGGGAGAGAGAGAGAACAAATCTCAAGCAGGCTCCATGCTCAATGCAGAGCCTGATGAGGGGCTTGATTTCAGGATCCTAAGATCAAGACCTGAACCAAAATCAAGAGTTGGATGCTTAAGTGACTGAGCCACCCAGGTGCCCCAAATAAACTTTCATTTTAGAACAGTTTTCAACTTACAGAATTTTGCAAAGACAGTAGAGATCCCATATATCCCATTCCTAGTTTCCTCTATTATTACACCTTATTTTAATACAGTATATTTGTCACAATTAATAAACCAATATTGATGCATTATTACTGATTAAAGTCCGTATTTTTTTCAGATTTTTTTTTTTACAAATATCTTTTTTTTTTTTATTTCAGGATCCCATCCAAGATCTCACATTATACTTCTTAGTCATGTATCCTTTGACTCTTCTTGGTTATGACAGTTTCTGAGACTTTCCTTGTTTTTGATGACCTCGACAGTTTTAGCAGTACCAGTCAGGTATTTTGTTTTGTTTTATTTTGTTTTTTAAGATTTTATTTATTTATTTGAGAGAGAGCGAGAGTGAGAGAGGGCATGAGCAGGGGGAGAGGCAGATGGAGAGGGAGAGGCAGACTCCCTGCTGAGCAGGGAGCCTGATGAGGGACTCGATCCCAGGACTCTGGGATCATGACCTGAGCTGAAGGCAGCTGCTTAACCAACTGAGCCACCCAGGCATCCCCAGTCAGGTATTTTGTAGAATGTCCCTCAACTGTGATTTGTCTGATGTTTCTCTCGTGATTAGATTGAACGATATATGCTTTTGGGAAGACCACAGAGGTAAAGTGCCATTCTTATCACGGCACATCAAGGGTAGATACTATCAACATGATTGATCACTATCGATGTTAACCTTGATTATCTGGCTTGAGGTAATATTTGTTCGGTTTATCCACTGAAGAGTTACTTTTTTTTTTCCCCCTCTTCTTCCATACTGTAATCTTTGGAAGAAATTCACTTTTAAGAGCAGCCCACACTTAAGGAGTGGAGAATTATGCTTGACCTCTTTAAGAGTAGAGTATCAGATTTGTTTGTTCTCTCCTATTTATTTAGTCAGCCATTTATTTATATTAGTATGGACATATGGTTTTTTTTTTACTTTGCATTATAATTCGATACTACTTTATTTTGTCATTCCCTTCTTTTATAGTAGTAAACTAAGTAAGTGTTTAGCTGCATAAACGGCTATCATGAGAAGACTACATTCCCCAAAGTGCCTTGCAGCTAGGTGTGACCATATGATTAAATTCTAGCCAATGGTATGTGAGCAGGAGCGATGGGTACCATTTATTTCTTTTCTTGAATGCATTTGCTGAAATGTGGCATTAAAGCTAGAGCTAGAGTAGCCATCTTGGACAAGAAGATGACCTTGGGAATGGAGACCACAAATGGTGGTGCAATAAGATAAGAGCCTTGTTCCCTGACTGTGGAGTTCCATAAAAACCCTGGACTGACATGCCTGCCTGTATGTTACCTGAAATAGAGAAAAAATTTCTATCTTGTTTAAGCCTTATAATTTTGAGTTTTCTCCAACTCCCAGAAGAATTTAATCCTAACTAATACAGTGTTGCAGGTGTATGTGTTCTTTTTTTTTTTTTTTTAAGAGAAGGAGGGGGTGAGGGGCAAAGGGAGAGGGAGAGAGAGAATCTCAAGCAGGCTCCATGCCCCATCGTGGAGCCCAACATCGTGGAGCCCAACATGGGATCTCACAACCCTGAGATCATGACCTGAGCCAAATCAAGACTTGGACGCTTAACCCACTGAGCCACCCAAGCACTCCAGGTGTGTGTATTCTTGTAAGTATGTGTATATAGGGAAGGGATGGCTCCAGGAAATAAAACTGATTTTTTAAAAAATACACCAGAATCTTCTAGTTAGTTTTCCAGAGAAGAGGAATTTTGTTATATTATTATTTTTAGTAAAGATACAGCTATGGGTAGTAAGGTGCTGTCTGTTTCTCTGACTTCCTTTGTTTTGGGAAACTCACTAAGATTGGTTCTTGAGTCACAAATATAAGGCAAGTTCCACCCATTATCCTTGGAGTAAACTGTGAAGGCACCCGAAATCTCTCTGCAGAGGATGCAGAGTGTTCTATTTAGTAACTGAAACTGGATGAGTCTTGTGCTGCTATGTTTTTGGGGGGAAAAAAAAAAGGAAAGAAGATTTTCTGAAAAAGATTTAGTTAGAGAAATGCGTTGGTGTTCCCTGACATGGGTTTAAGATTGAAAGACCTATACTTTGAGAAATAGACTGTGGATTATTGCTTCTGCTTGTCTGGCTATGGAATTTTCTCCCAGCTACAGGTTGGGGGAGTGAGGGGAACAGACAGCTTGGATAGAATTGGTGGAGAAGGTTGGATGGGCTACAGGGGGCTAAGTGGAAGACACAACTTGGGACGTGGGGAAGAATTTAGGCAGGATTAACTTTGAGAATGAGGACCAAGGATTTTAGGGAGGAGAGAGTGACACAGCCATGAATTAACATGAAGTTTGGAAGGTGATTATGAGGTTGCACAATCCAAAGCCAAGAAATGATGACTATACATCTCAGCTACAAATGAGATATTACTCTTAGGAAGTTGAGGCCCACATGACTCAGTATCAGAGCAGTGTCACAACCCATGTAACCAAAGGAATTTCTTTTTTTTTTTTTTTTTAAAGATTTTATTTATTTATTTGAGAGAGAGAGAGAGAGTGAGCACGAAAGGGGGGAGCGGGAGAGGGAGAAGCAGACTCCCCACTGAGCAGGGAGCCCGATGCGGGACTCGATCCCAGGACTCCAGGATCATGACCTGAGCTGAAGGCAGTCGCCCAACCAACTGAGCCACCCAGGCGCCCCAAAGGAATTTCTGAATAGCCCAATCTCTTCACTCAGCTTTCTCAAAAATCATGACTAAGACTAAAAGAAGAACACAATTCCTTTTCTTCTCTTATTCATTTCCATTCCCATGGCTATTCCAGAACCTGCTCTCCACAGTTTCTGGAAGAGTCTCTTCTTCTTAGACCCTCACTTATTTTTCTCTTCCTCTCCTCCCTCCTCTCATCTATATCTTCGTTAAGTTGACCTAGCCCATCTCAAGCAAGATTTTGAGGAGAATGCAGGTGGAAAATTAGGATGGAAGTTACAGGGTTCTGTTTTTGCAGGCTAGAGGATGTGACAGCTATATTTCCACTCAACTTTATTAAGGAAGTGACAACGTGAGCACCAGGATGTAAGCTTCCTCTAGAATATAAGCTCCACGAGGCAGGGATTTTTGTTTTCTAGTCACTGCTGTATCCAGGTACCTAGAACAGTATCTGACACATATTAGGCACACAATAAATATTTGTTGAATTCATGAATAAATGCACCCAGTCAAATACTTGCCTTCCCAGATTCCTTAGGAGTGGTCAAATGGCAGTTCTGACCAATGACATAAGTAAAAATCTGCTGAGAGTGTCTAAGGATATTTTTATTTCCCTGGTAAAGATTCTCATATACGGCATGACCCCTCCATCTTTCTTCTTACCTTGAATGAGAGCATGATGTTTGGATCTACAGCAGCCATCTGTGGCCATGAAGTCACAAGCATGAAAGAATGTCCGTGAAAAGCACAGAGGCATTGATGTCAGCACGCACAAGTTGCAGAGCTCACACAGAAGCAGCCTGTCTCCAGACTTCTTGTTACATGAGAAAATGAGCCTTTTTATATAAGCTACCGTTAGTCAGGTCTTCTGTAACTTGTGACCTGTCAGAACCAATGCAAGAGGGGGAATGACTGCAAATATTCTCATGACAATAATTTGTATTTCAATTTATATATATGCTATTCATGGGCCACTTTCTTCTGCCTCATGTGGGACTCTCGCAGCAGATATTGACAAGATAGTTGTCATATTATTTCCAACTCAGGACAAGCTTATGCACATAGGATTTCTATTGACTTTGGGCAAGGAAGACTTGAATTTGTCCTTAAAGTAGGTGTTATGGGCTGGATTGTGTCTCCCCAGCCCCCTCCCCAAAATTTGTATGTTGAAGTCCTATAACCCTCACTACTTCAGAAACTGTATTAGTAGATAGGATCTTTAAAGAGGTAATTAAGTTAAATGAGGTCATTAGAGTAGATCCTAACCCAATATGAGTGGTATCCCTATAAGAAGAGGAAATTAGGACACAGACATGTACAGAGGGGAGACCATGTGAAGACACAGGGAGAAGATGGCCGTCTACAATCCAAGGAGGGAGGCACCAGAAGAAACCAACCCTGTTGACATGTTGTCTTGAATTTCTAGCCTCCAGAACTGCCAGAAAATAAGTAAATGCCTGTTGTTTAAGTCACTCAGTCTGTGGTACTTTCTATGGCAGCCCTAGCAGACTAATACAGGTGGGTATCATACTTAACCCATTGATAAGCTGTTGGTTCCAGAGTTCTCTCTCCATGTGATGCTGTAGCCAGGGACTCATGGTAATATCTTTTCAGCACTTCATACCGTTCTCTGGCCCAGGTTTCTATTTCCTTATCCTCCAGGCTGAAGATTCTCATGCTTTGGGCATAACACAACCAACTGTGGAGCTTTCTCAAATACAAATGCCCAGCCCCCAACCCCCAAAGATGCTGGCTCAGCAGGCCTGGCAGAGCCCAGGAATCCTTATTTTTCAAAAAATTCCCCCAGGTGATTCTGATGCCCCCAGAGTTGAAAGCCACTGCTCTTATCTTCTATCCTAAATGGTCAGATACCCTCCACCATGACTGACTGTGCTTTAAGATGGATGGTCAATATTCCTCTGCAATTTATCCTCAAAGAGACTGCTTCCCCTCTTTTAGGACTTTTAGACTTTTGGGGATTTGTATAACCCACTTTTAATAGAGGGGTGTCCTAAGAATGTCTAGGGCAGACGCAGGACAGCCCTGTTTCAGGGGATCTCTTCTCCCTCACACAGTCCCCCTCTGTTTGTAGTGGTTGATCTTGCTATCCTTCTACAATTGCCTATATTCCAGACACGGGAGACAGAGGTGAGGGTTTTTTGCCAAAGGTCAGAAGTTGAAGAAAGGCTAGTTGGCTGGAAAGCGGGGATGAAGCTAGGCAGTGAAGGATTGTCAGGGCTGAAGTCAGTGGGGATGGGCAAATAACCTGGCTAATGGGCAGAACAGGGGTCGGCAGGGTTGCTGGAAGAGGGATGGATTGTGAGCTTTATAGCAAGAACTGGATTTGTCTTGGCATCTTCACTGCCTAGCAAGGAGTTGTGCAAATGAATGAATGAATGCATGAAAGAATACCAGAGTGAAAGGAGTTACCATGATACCTCATACCCCTAGGGTAACTCCCTAGCCCCTGGTAACTACCATACTATTTTCTTTCTCTATAAATTTAACTATTCTATATACCTCGTGTGAGTAATTTCATACAATATTTCCTTTTAGGCCTGCTTATTTCATTTAGCATAATGTTTTTAAAGTTCATCCATGTCGCAGCATGCATCAGAATTTTATTCCTTTTTAAGGCTGAATAATATTCCATTGTATGTACCTACCACATTTTATTTATCTATTCATCCGTCCATGGATACTTGGGTTGTTTCCACCTTTTGACTATTGTGAACAATACAGCAAGGAACATGGGTGTACAAATAACTGAGACTCTGCTTTCAACTCTTTTGGATACCCAGAAGTGGGATTTCTGGGTCATATGGTAATTCTATATTTAATTTTTTTGAGGAACTATCATTCTGCCTTCCACAGCAGCTGCATCATTTTATATTCCCACCAAAAGCGCACAAGGGTTCCAATTTCTCCACTTGTTATTTTCTGGTTTTGGATAATGGTCCTCCTAACATTGGAAGATTTTAAAGGGAAGGTTTGTGTATGTCCAGAATCTATTTCCCCTCTTCTGGTAAGAGCCTTTGGTTTCTTTTAGGGAACCCTGCCCCCATCCTCTCATTTCATGTGGATCAGGTGACGTACAGGGGTGGCAGGCATGTGAGGCGCACGAGAGCAAGCAGCATTTCATCCTCCAGGCCACAGTGACTGGCTCAGAGATTAGCATGTGGCCAGAGATGGGCCATATCAGAATCAATCCAGAATTACACCAGAACTCTTGGGAACAAGGTTCTCTCTGATGAGGTTGCAAAGTTGCTAGAATATACATCTGGAGCTGCTGGGTCATCTTGTCACCACAAAGGGAGCCTTCCTAAGAATGAACTGACACTAACCCACAGGTAGCAGAACTGAGAGGTAGAGACAGATGGGCCCCTGTCTTCATCTTCGGAACAGCTGGGTGCACTTTTCAAGTTATAAGAACCAATAAATTCTTTCTTTTGCATGAGCCAGTTTGGAATTGGTTTCTGACACTGGCAATCCAGAGAGTCTTGAGAAAATACAGACTGGATACAGGAAGGTTTGCATTTTAGAAGGATCTCTTTGATGATTCTGTGAAGGGGAGACCTGATAAGGCAAATCTGATGGCAGAGGTCTAGTCAGGAAGTTATGGCACTAGACAAAGAGAAGGCTATGGTAGAAAGTGGGACAGGAGAAGCAGGGGCAGCAAGAAGGACATGGGATCCAAGATATATGGAAGTGTGTGACTGATTGGGCTGGGCTCAGGAAGCAGCAGGATGACTTCAACATTCTGGCTCAGGAGACTGGAAATGGGCATGCCATTGACTGAAATGAGCAGCATGTAGTGAGGTGTAATTTGGTGGAAAGGCAAACTATTCTGAACATGTTGAGTCGGAAGTGCTTGTAGAATGCCCAAATAGAGAGGATTAGCAGGAGTTTGGGTAAATGAATTAGGTCAGGTGAAAGGTCCTTGCTAGAGCTGCAGGTCTGGAAGGTGCTGCCTGGCTTTTAGAGCCAAGGTGGTGGGTGAGGTGGCTCAGGGGGGATGTGTAGAGTAGAGGAGCAGAGACTGAGATTGGAACTCTGGGACATTCGTGTTCCTGGACCATTTGAGGGAAGAGCTAGAGCTAGAGCAGGCAGAGAGATAGGAGAAGGGAAGAAAGCATTATTAGGAGGAAGTATTCAGCCATGCCAAAGGGGTCTCCTGGGCCACTGAGCAGGTTCTGTGTTGCATAGGGAGCAGGTCTTGCTGCCGAGCCTTGCTTTGAGGAGGCAACGCGGTGTCACAAAAACAGTGAGGGCTTTGAAATTGGATCCCATCTCTGCCCCACAAGGCTGGTATGATGTTGGGCAAGTGTCTCAACCTCTCTGATCCTCAGTCTCCAAACCTATAAAACACAGATAATATCCCACTTATATAGAATTGTTGTAAAGCTTCAGTGAAATACTGAATGCTGATACTGATAAAGCCCTAAATCCAGAGCCTAGCACATCCCAGGTATTCTGTGCATGTCAGCCTCTTACCTTCTTTCTCATTTCTGCCATATCAATGCTATCCACTGACCTCACACCTGTCTACTCCTTCCAGTCTGAGACTAGGCAGGGCTAGTCTCAGTGCATGCGCAGCAGATTAATGGTGGTATGAGGTATGAGGGGTCAGTAACCAGAAAGGGACCTAAGGAAGAGAGAAAAAGGGTGTGGGGATCTTGTTGTTTGAGAATGGGAGGCTCTTCAGTGCTTGCAGGGCTGTGAATAATATGTGATTCCAAAGGGTGAACTAAGAAAAGCAAAGAGAGGGGCACCTGGATGGCTCAGTTAGTTAAGCATCTGCCTTCGGCTCAGGTCATGATCCCAGGATCCTGGGATAGAGCCCCACATAGGGCTCTCCGCTCAGCAGGGAGCCTGCTTCTCTCTCTCCCTCTGCGGTATCTCTCACTCTTGCTCTCTCTCAAATAAATAAATAAAATCTTAAAAAAAAAAAAAAGGAAAAGAAAAGCAAAGAGACATGAGGACCAGAGCCAAACAGTGGGCCACAGACTATCCATCGATATAGATCCTTATCTAAGGCAGAAGGCCTTAGGGAAACTAATATGATGTATGTCAATTATACCTCAGTAAAAAAATAAAAATAAAATGGACTATTTGTCTATAATAAGGAATATTTCAGGGGTAGGTGATTCTCCCTAGCAGGAAGCTTTCCTAGGCTGTCTTCTATTTGCACAGAAGATTTAAGTCCCAAAGAAGATGGATGTGGGGAAATTCACACCCCTCCATCGTTCCACACTATGTGGGTGACCCACGCTATAATCTGGCAACCCAGAGTTAGGCTCTTCTTACTCACAGAAGTCCCATGGGAAGAGCCCAAATTTTGTTAATAACATTTTTGTTTGCAATAACCTCTAAATGATATCCCATAAAAATGTAAATTATTTTCTCTGGAATCTGTTACTTAGGAGCAATATTATAACAACAATAAAGGAATCTAGAAATGATCTAATTTCACATTTTACTCCAAAATGTGGCCAGGGATAATGGTCCCAGTGACAGTGGTGTCTGGAATTGTAGATTTTCAATTTGCAAGTATTGATGGCCTCTGAAGGACTAATTTAGTTCATCAGACTTAAAAAGAGGGAGACTCTTTGTAAATGTTGGGATCATGGATAGTTTTTCTCTTTTTGAGGATTTGAATTTTAAAAGATATATTCAAAGGTTTTCCACACATATTTTTTTTGTTCAATGATTTATATAAACTGGTTTAGTTAATCAATATAGCTCATTTATATTAAAATGATGTTATTTCATTGGTTTCAGACCAGCCCCTGGGAGGTCTGAAGAGTGAGGAATTTCATATTCATGCAGGGAGACACAAACAGGGAAGAGCAGGGGTTGGAATGGAAACAAAGAAACAAACATTCCAGAGAATGACCTGTGGATGATGGAGATGATATCTCAGTATGTGCAAGAGAGAGCCTGGGGTACCATTCTGGAATTCTGTGGGGCTCCCTTGTCTAGTAATTGAGAAACTCAGGGTTCAAAGGCATCAGGCAGTATCAGCCTTTCAACTGAGTGTGTGCTTTGCAGTTTGTTTTTTTTTGTCATACCCTTTTGCCTTTTGAGGATCTGGCTGTGATCCTTCTGTGTACACCTCAAAGAGACCTCAACTCATATTGAGTCTTAGGAGACCAAAAAGGATAGCAATCTTTCCCCAAACATCATCTTGCTCTGAAGCCTCTGGATGAGACTTTTAGAGTTAAGTTCAAACTTTGTCTTTCTTATAGAGTTATACCTTGTCTAACCATATGAAAGTATCAGTAGGCACGGCGTCTGATCATACCTTTTTTTTTCTTTTTTTTCTTTTGACTACCTGGGAACTGATGGCTCTGACAACTGGGCTGTGAATTAAGTGTTTAACCTGTGGGCCAGCAGATGGCGCCATTTGTCACTCATTGACACCCGCGCATAAAAGCGTGTGGCATGGCTTCTTGCCTCTTTAATTTGGATAGTATTATAAGTGAAGTGTTTTCGACTGTTTATTATGCATGAGCCAAAATTCCATGAATGTGTAACATTTTCTCCTGTATTTCCCTTTTTTATAACATCATTTAAATTCCTTATTAATAATTTAAAAATGTTCTGGATTTTAATCACTTTTCTCATCACTAAAATATCTGATGAAGGGATGTTTTTCTCCCCCGGCTGAAGGTGAGATAGAGGAAACCATGAGCAAGGAAGGAAGATGAGAATCTCACTCTTAACGCAAGCCCATGGCCTCCTCGCGCATCACCTCATCTTTTCAGTTTAATTGAAGAGTATTTATTTAATTAATAAAAATATCTGTCTAGTGCAGGTTTCAGAAATCCAAGGCTCGAATAGGCTGCCATTAATAAAACAAGTTTTTTTATATCCAAGTTTAATTATGGTGGTGTTTGTTTGATAGCTTGTTACTGTAAATAAAAGAGATAAAGGCAGCCCTTCACTGGAGTAGCTTGAGAGCTGTGAAATATGTACCTAATTAAAACTATTGGTGTAAGAGGCTAATAAAGTACATGTGCCTACTAGATGTCTTATTCTAATGAATCTCGGCTAATTTGCTTTGACTGATGAATTTCGGTGTTAGTGGTAGGGGCTGAATAATTATGAAATTTATCACAAGATACAAGGACTCATTAAGGATTACTCAGGTTGAGTTAGAGGAATGTTTTCTTTGTCAAGAACACAGGCCTTGACCAACATAATTACAGCGATGCCAAAAAGTAGCCAGATTCCAATCCCAGCCCAAGGGAATGCTGAAGGCCAGGAGGGGCACATGCTTCGGGGTGGGGGGTGGGGGCGGACAGGAGACTGTCAACTCTGGAAGAAACACCTGTGTGGTATTCAGGCCCGAATTTTAAATAGAAGTATTCGGTGCACACAGACCTCCTTGTGGATGGTTCCAGTGACAACGACTTCGTTCTCAGTCTTTTATTGAAAACATTTTCCCCCTCTTCATGAGGAAGAAGAGATGAGGAAGCAAATCTATTTAGCAAAGACACTGCTGCAGGAAGCCCATTCAGCCCCAAATGTTTTTTTTTTTTCTTTTCTATTTGTAAGTTTTAGCTTTCTGAGTCTCCCAGCTTATTAATTAATCTGATTTCATTGACTCCTGGGTGGTAGATCCCCAAACTGAGGCCATGACTGGAGCCCATTTGGGCTGGTCTCATGTAACCACTTGCAGAACACCCAAGGAGTAAAAAATATCTGTTTCTCTTGGAATGAAAGTTCTAACTATTACAACGTGTGCTACTGGCAATGCAGAGAAGGGCTGTCTTCCCAACGAATGAACTGGATGGTCCACTCCTCACCACCCCGGAACCAGAGCAGAAGGTGAGGGCGGGACACCTTCCGGAGGAAAACACGAAGCAGAGGCAGGGACCCAATTGCCCTCCTGCAGGCAGGCAGGACCTCAGATCAGAGCAGGAGAGAAGGGAACGGAAGACCATGGTGAGCTGGGGCTGGTTTCCACCTCTTCTTCTGGGGACTAGGGGGAGGGGTGGGAGAGGCGGGGGAGGAGAGACAGCAACGCTCCAGTGAGTGACAGGTGATGACACCCCAGCTAGAAGCCTTGTCAAACAAATGGAGACCTATTTATCCACCTACCACTAGAGATGGTTGTTCCCAGGGCTGAAATCAAGGGAAACAACACAAGGTCTCATGGGGGCCTCATGCCCCTGGCCCTAGGGCAGTCCCAGTGTGAGAGGGTTTCTCTTCTTGTTCACATATGAACAAAGGATTTTAAACTCCATGATATCAGCCCAGATATATAAATATATCTAAAATGTATATGTATATACATAAATATTTGCTTCTAAATGTGATTTAAAATGGAAACAACTAGAAATTCAACTTATAGGTGTTTTACTACCAAAGCTTTCCAATCAATTAGCCCCTTTCTTTGTTTTTCTTTTCAAAATAGCTTTGACACAAACTGTCCCAATTTACTTAACTTTGAAGAGAAGTGCCAGGCACGACATTAAGCAAAATTTCAACCTTCATGCCAAAGAGCAAAGCTTATTAGATAACTCCCTGAATTTTTAAATTATTGTTTTCTAACTCAGGAAGGCATCTCTTTTTTAGGAAAGGAAATATCTCTGTGATTCAGAATAAGAGTGATGCAGGTTTTAGGATTTCCCCTTCTCCATCCGCCCTTTCTCCTGACCCTTTTGCCTAAATGAAGTAATAATAATAATAATAATAATAATAATAATAAGAGCCTACTGGGGCGCCTGGGTGGCTCATTCGGTTAAGTGCCTGAGTCTTGATTTCAGCTCAGGTCATGATCTCAGGGCCGTGAGATTGAGCCCCACATCAGGCTCTACACTAAACGGGGAGTTTGCTTGAGGTTCTCTCTCTCTCCCCCTGCCATTGCCCCTACTCGTGCTCATGCTCTGTCTAAAATAAATAAATCTTTTCAAAATATTAAGTGCTTACTGTGTGCCAGGCATGGTGCTTTATAGTATCCCCAAAACAATCCTGAGAGATGGGAACTATGAGTATTTTCATTTTACAAAAGAAGCAACTTGGGCACACTCCCTCTGAGAGCAGAGGGGATTTGCTCCAGGTCCCAGCGGGCAGTGGATTAGCCTCCATCCCCGGTCTGTGTGTCTACCTAACTAGGACACAATGTTGTCTTCAGATTGAAATCTGCTCTGTGTTACCCTAAGAATCTTCTAGAAGTTCACCACGGTTTTTCCTTTCTTACCACATAAGCAAAAAGAACCCATAGCTCTAATACAAATTAATGTCAGTTCCACAGATTCAAATGAAGTCATGCGGGGTTAGCATCCGTTTTGAAGGCTTTGCTCAAGGGACTGTGGATAGGAAAGCAGGAGGTTGGGCACCAAACTGGAAACTGAGCCAGGGTGTCAACATTGGTGGGGCCACTATTTTATGTTTATTTTCCCTTTGCCTTGGATCCATCCATCATCTGTAAAATGGGGCGGGCCGAACAGCGAAAATGTCAAAGGGTTGAGAACCTATATCGAGGGTCCTGATATGAGTCCCCAAATAGATCTGCCTGCCCCCTAAAACCTTGCCTCTTCCCAAGCCATGATTTATATACACTGCTTTGTCATTTATGGTTTCCTGAGTTCGTTGTTTCAGACTAAAATTTGTGGGTTGTAAGCCTCAGTGTGCATGATTTCTTAGGTTTTTAATTACAAAATGTAGTTTTGACCTATTAAATCATGTGTGAGGTAAATTTACCATAATAAAGCCTTATTAATCCCCCACAATTAAGACTTTACAGTTCTTTTGCTGAACTTTTTATTGACTTTCCCATGAGGACGCTTGCACAACTATTGCGAAGAAACTTTGTAGCCTCTAACCAGCAAGCCTGCAGTGTAGGAGTAAGAATATGATTTAGGAAATAACTTCATACGTGGAGCCAGACTTCCTGTTTTCGCAAATGGCGTCGCCCCAAGGCCTTATAATGACCGCGTGAGGTAGGCAACGTCCTCCCTATTTTATAGATGAGCAAACCGAGGCACAGAAATGTGATACGACTTGACCACGGTTACACAGCCACTAAGTGGCAGAGCTGGGGCTTTGAAACAGTGCATCTGGCTCCAAGATGCATGCTCTAAGCCAAAATCTACACAGTCTCTCTCTCTTTTTTTTTAAAAGATTTATTTGTTTATTTTAGAGAGAGGGAGAGAGAGCACAAATGAGCAGGGGGAGGGGCAGAGGGAGAGGAAGAGAGCATCTCAAGCAGACTCCCCACTGAGCGCAGAGCCTGACGCGGGGCTTGATCCCAGGACCCCGAGATGATGACCTGAACCCAAATCAAGAGTCAGATGCTCGACCGACTGAGCCACCCAGGTGCCCCTGCACTGCCTCCTTTAATAATAATGATAGTGACAACAATAGCTGCAGCCCCAGGTGCATACAGCCCTTAATAGGCTCCCAGAACGTTCCTGTGATATGGGTGTTAGTTCATTTATTCTCTTACCCACTTGGTCGGAGGGCTGCTATTTATCATATCCCCCTTTTATCCATGAGGAAACTGATGTATAGGGAGGGTAAGCAACTTACTTGAGCCTCCATGGCTGGAAGGGAGTTGGAAGCGCCAGCAGGCGGCTGCAGAGTCCCTGCTGTTCCATTCCACCCCGGCAACTTCAGCCCCAGCAGACTCTCTTTTCTCCAGCTGTTCTCGGTGGCCCGTGAGGGTCTCGGGCTCCGGGGGCAGATAGACTTGGGTTTGGTTCCTGCCTGTGTTGCTCCTTAGCTCAGCTGCTCACACTCGGAGGCTCACCTTCCTCGAGTGTAAGGGTGGGGGTCCCTCCCTCTTCACAGCACTGTGATGATTTTCTGGGGTGATGCAGTTCAAAAATATGGGTACGTATGAAGTGTTCAAAGAGTGACAAGGCTTTTGTACTGTTATGCTCAAAGCCCGGTCCAGGTCCTTTCGTCGGCAGATCCCTTCGGTGGATGGGATAATCAGCCGGCCTCGGAGCCTCCCAGCCCTCTGTGGATGTATCTCTGTTTAGCACTAATCACTGCTCGCTTGGTATTGCCGTTACTTCTGTGTGTGTCTGACTCTCCCACTAGACTCTGAGGTTCTTAGGGTCAGAGACTATGTGTTATTCATCTCTCTGTCTCCAGATGCCAGACCAGGACTTCATGCATACAAATTCTTAAACATTTTTTGGTGAATTGAATTCAAAAACAATGTGGCAGAACTGTGGGCCCCATTAACTATGTGGTGCACGCCCAGGCGGTTCTCCCCGGAAGGCTGGGGGTCCCTCCCACCATGGCAATTTAGAAATGGAGCCAGGCCACCTCCCACTTCATCTGTTCCCACTCTCTACTCTCCACTGCTTGAACCACCAACAGCTCTCCTGAATGGGGGCTTCCTTCCTCGGTGTGTCCTTCACTGCAGTGTGCTTGGGCTGGGCAGTGAGAGTCCTGGGGGTGATGGGAGTAGTCCTTTGTCTTTGACTTGGAGGCTGGCAGACGTACCAGACTTGCGTCTCTCCCAGGACTCCTTCAGATGACCTTCCCTGAGGCCCAGAACTTCTGATCTACAATTTTAGATTCAAAGCGTCATCTTCCAAAGCTGTAAATTGATGGAAGCATGGGATACACCGCCAAAGGCTCTATACATTAACCTCGTTCCCCGTGGCACGCCTTGTTTGGCAGCCTCGTGGCAGAGAGGAGGCCCAGAGGCTTGGGACCTGAAGGAGCAGCTTTTGACCGGAGGTGGGCATGTGGGTGGTATGTGGGGAGGGGACCGTGTCAGCACAGAGGGCCAGGATATGGATGACTGGAATGAAGCTGAGTCTTAAGCATAAGAGAATGGACGATGGAGAAGGTGGGGGTGGGGAGACGTGTCCCTGGGGGCCCTCTGCTTCCCGATTGTGCCTGAAGTAAACTCGGAGAAGTCCCCTATTGGATTTCTGGCTAGTGGTTGAAGGCCACCCTGCGAAAGAAGAGACTTCATCCCCATGGTGTTGCTTCTGTTAAAGGGCAAGGAGAGAGGCAGCGTACTCTGGCTGCTGAAAGATCTGACTTGGGGGCCACACAGGACCAGGTTTCGATGTGGGCTCTGCTAGGGACTAGCTCAGTGATCCTGCACACAGTTAACTGCTTTGTACCTCACTTGCCTTATCTATAAAATGGGCACATAAATAATAATGGCCCATGAAGTTCTTAGGAGGATGATAGAGGATCCTGGATGGTAAAAGACAGCTAGTCTTATTAAAGAGGCAGCCCCAGGTATTTTCAACATCTGTGCCTGGGATCCACTGAGGAAAGTGCCAGAGCAGTCAGAGGGACAGTAATCAGGAGCAGGCAGGCCATGACCCTGGTCTGCAGAACTCACCAATGTTATTAGTCGGGGGAAGGTCGGATCCCAAGTGTTGATGGATGAGGCCTAAAGACTTAGCCATATGGCTACGGACACAGAGCTGAGAAGGTATCAGAGTTGGGCTTCCACCTGGTGCCTCGTGGCTCATGACCAGCGCCCTATAAGCCAGAAGCAGGGGGAGCAGCAGGCTTTGTGAGGAAGGGTTGAGCCGCTTCCCAGCCCATAGCCATCACCATCCTCAGACCAAAAGGTGGACAATTCCATGCTCCATAGAAGGAGGAGAAGGCCTGCAGATCCCAGGTTGTTGGCAGGTCGGCTCTCTTTGGGTGGAGGACAATTCCTAGGCACTTAGCGAATTTAGCCCATTTTTCTTCTTTCTGACCCTCATCTTCTTATGTAGGTAATTTTTCCTGCTTTCTTCGCAGGCTGGGCTTAGCTCCCTGCTCTGGGCTTGTGGATTTTCCCTTCCGCCCATGCTCCTCTGCCCTCCCTGGTGCCTATCAGGGATAGGCAGTGATTGAAATTATTGATTCAATCTGTGTATCCTCCTGCCGTGATGCGTCTTGGCTGGATCACTGATTCCAGGGCCGAGCCTGTGCACAGTCCGCTGCTTTCCCCCGCTTGGCGCCAGGGGCAATTGGAGCTACAGAAACTCCTGGGGAGTCATCAATGAAGACCAGGGACTGGACCGGTAATGGACTCTGGTTCTCAAGCCAGCTGCAGCTACTGAATGCAGGGAACGGGTCACACGGCCGGCTTCTCCGAAGGCAGGGCCCGTCAGCCTGGTCCGTCGCAAAAGAGGCAGACTTGACTCTCAAGCGCCAAGTGTGAAGTTCCCCCAGACCCGCATCGTGAACTCTTTCAAGAAATCTCTCTGGCAATACTCCTCCCTATAGTATGGAATAATTTGGAACCGCAAGAATGAAGACATGGCTGTCTCCTAAGTGATAATAAAATCATCGTCTTGGGGGCAGTTGTGACTGGACTTATTGTAAATGCCTTCCTCTTTTACTAGATCTCTTAAGTTCTCCTGCCCGCCCTCATTTATTTCCCAAGAATTCTGTGTAGCCGAAGTAATGTGCATGAACATTGCGTAACATTCTGTGGATGGATACAATATCGTAGAAATAATTTAATTGACGACTTGTAATGAAAAGAGCACTGGGTAAGTCGCTGGGGTTGCAATTTCTCTATATATTTTTACGTTGCCAGGGATAGTGCTGTTGACGTGAATAGGCCAGTATTGATTTCATTTAAAATTTTCAACATCTGAATGATGTGAGCAGTGATCTGTGGGAAGATACTGCGGAGTTGTCGGCACATCCCCTGCTAACAAAATGCCATTTTAAAAAGGATTTTTCTATTAGCATTCACGATGAGAAGAGAGAGTGAAAAGGGTTATGAGAATGTTAAAATTTTCACTGACCAATGAAATATGAAGTCACCATCTTCATTTTACTCTTAATTAATTGAGTTATTGGAGCTTATATAATCCTCTGTGAAATACCTAAAAGAAAGCAGGCAGGGACCTTGAGGTGTTGTATAAAAGACTTTGTTTTCTAAAGGTAGCGACTTCAATGACCCCAGGAGAAAGTCCCTGATGGCACTCAGACTCCCCCCTAGAAACGGATTTCAAATGCGGCAGCAACTCCTTAATGCTGCCCTTTTAATGAGTTCCAATTCAGTGGTTATAAGTTACCACCATTTAACAACAGGAGCACAAATTAGATTTTCTCACTTCAGAGATGTGGTTTCTCATGGGGCCTGAGTCTACCAGTTGGATAATAAAAGGTGGAGGGGAGATAGACACTGGGCAGGTAGCCCCAGAGGTGTTTTTTAATAGCACCCCTATGCTAAAGTAGGGACACTGATTGGGTTCCATTTTGGGGGGAGCCAGGGTTTGAGGTGCTCTGTTTGCTCATCTTGGAGAGAAGTTTCTAGTGAAAATGTGGACAATGTGTAAGGTGGCGGCTCTTGCCTTCATGTCTTTGTTGACCTGGAAGTTAACAAGGAGAAGCAGAGGGACAGCATTGGGTGTGAGTGGCCATCCAAGTCCCTGGAGTGACACAAAGCTGCCGCTCAAGCAGTGTCAGCCTTCCTGCCTTTCTAATGACTGGGCCTGGCTTCAGCACAGGAGGAGCAAAGGGCTCTGAAGGGAAAATACAGAGAGGGAGCTTTCCAGAATCACTGGTGACAGGTCTGGTAGACGAGTCCTCTGAAGGTAGAGTCCTCTGGCTGTGGATTCTTTCAGAAAATGGCTTCTTTGGGTGGTAGGACTCCCTTGCCTGCTCAGCCAAGCAGGGGGAGGCAGGGGTGGGGGGACTTGTCAACCTCGGGAAAGGAGGCCCAAGAAGAAGAACCAACCCAGTGCACCCCCGGATGCTGCTTTGAAGGGAATGAACTCCTGCTTCAGTTCTTCACAGTGGGGAAGGCAGAGGCAAGGCTGAACGGAAGTCATGGCAGTGGTTTGGGTTTTCACCCTAACGACAATAAGAGGGCATGAACATATTTTTTTGTGTGTTTTTTTAAATAGAGATTTATTTATTTATTAGAGAGAGAGAGAGAGTGTGAGGGAGGGTCAGAGGGAGAGAATCTCAAGCAGACTCCCCGCTGAGCCCGGAGCCCCATGTGGGGCTTGATCTCCTGATCCATGAGATCATGACCTGAGCCAAGAACAAGAGTTGGACGCTTACCCCACTGAGCCACCCAGGCGCCCTGGCATGAACATAATTTAGATCAACAGAGACACATCAGTCTCACATATGCCTGGATGTGTGGGCAAAAGCAGTGCCAATACTTTAATTGACATTCTTAGTACATATTCTAGATCATAAAAATATGTATCATTTCCATGGAACTCAATAAAGCTATTTTCATTTTGAAAGAAAAAAAGTTCTGTAAACTGTTTTAAAACCCTGGATCGGTTTCTTGTCGCTGACAAAGACTTCCAAAGATGCCCCTCTAATGCTGACAGGTACTGACCAGGCACGTGACTAGGCCAGGGTTCTTCTTCCAGACTGTTCTCTGTCCTCGCTTTGATTGTGCTCCCACGAGTCCCAGAGTGGGCAGCAAAAGGAAAACGTCCACCACACATGGGTTCTCAGGACGCCTTTCACCCAAATTATATGAAAAACTCGCACTGTGGAATGAAGCCAGCCCACAGGAGCATGGTCTGTCGTCAGTGTTTCCTCCAGCAAGCTGCCAGCAGCCTGATGTTCCCATTGTCAGAGACAGATCTGGGGGCTACCCACCCGCTCCGAGACCCCCGAAGTGCCAGTCTGTTATTGTTTGAAGCTGGGTGACAATGGGATGGTATTGTATGATATTGTATCCAGGGACCCTGGGCATCTTCCTGGTTGGCCACTCAGCCACACTCTGAGGAGAGAGAGAGAGAGAGAGAGCGCGCAGGAGCGCACAAGAGAGAAGAAAGAAGAAATGGGATGGGAAGTTTCATTTTATTATGAGCTAGCGCTGTGGTTTCTATTAGCCTGAAAATCTGGAATGCTAGGCTGGACCACACAGAAGGCTGACCCCTCTAATCTGTCTAGGTCCAAGGAGCCTCAGACTGCAGCTGGCTCAGGGCTTTGCTCTTTCCTCCCTCAGCAGCCAGGCTGGGGGCTTACTGCCATATTGCTACAGAGGTTGACCCACTGCACAGGGGGCAATAACAAGGAGGTCAGAGAGACAAAGTGATTTTGTTCTCAGTGCAGAGCAGGGGGGCAGCTCACCTCATCCTGGGCATTAGCCCTGTGTCTGGAAGCCTTGTGAGAAGCAGAGAGAGCATCTGAGGAGAGGGAGAAGAGGGAGGGAGAGGAGGGAGGGGCTTTCGGCACCTGGGCACCACACGTTGCCACACTATGCAGAGCATAAAATCTTACCCACATGCCTGCATTTTTTAACCCCTTGAAACCAGAAGGGTGAGACCCAAAATCCTACATCTGACTAATCGACTTAGTAATCCTGTCCTTGAGACAACCCACACATTGTCTGGTTAGTTCAGTTTCCATATTAGCCAGGGCAGCTTATCAGTGTGTCCTAAGGGAGGGACAGTATATTTAAGGTGATTTGGGGTGGTTCATGGACACAGGTCTCAAGGTATATTGCTTCATTTAGTAGAGAAAATTATTCCATTGAAAATTCTCAATCCTTCTAATTAATTCAGCAGACTGTCTAAATTGATACTGTGTGTCTTTAACACCTTTTTAATAAATTAGGTTTTTAAAAAATATATTATTGAAGTATAGTTGACATGCAATGTTATATTAGTTTCAAGTGTACAACATAGTGATCCAACAGTTCTCTGCATTACTCAGTGCTCACCACGCTAAGTGTAGTCCCCATCTGTCAGCATACGACGTTAGAGTATTATTGACCGTATCTCCTATGCTGCGCTTTCCACCTCCATGACTTACTTATTTTATAACTGGAGGTTTGTACCTCTTCATCCGCTTCTCCTATTTTACCCGTTCCCCACTCACCTCTTCTCTGGCAACCACCAGTTTGTTTCTGTATTTATGCATCTGTTTTTTGTTTGTTTGTTCATTTGTTTTTAAGAATCCACATATAAGTGAAATCATATGGCATTTGTCTTTCTCTGTCTGGCTTATTTCACTTAGCTTAATACCTTCTAGGTCCACCCATGTTGTTGCAAATGGTGAGACCTCATTCTCTCATTCTTTTTTATGGCTGTGTAATAGTCCAGTGTAGGCTGTGTGTGTGTGTGTGTGTGTGTGTGTGTGTGTGTGTGTACCACATCTTCTTTATCCATTCATCTACCGATGGACACTTGGGTTGCTTCCATAACTTGGCTATTGTAAATAATGCTGCAGTAAACATAGGGGTGCATGTATCTTTTCAAATTAGGGCTTTTGTTTACTTTGGGTAAATACCCAGTTATTGGATTGTATCGCATTTCTATTCTTAATTTTTTGAGGAACCTCCATACTGTTTTCCACAGTGGCTGCACCAGTTTGCATTCCCACCAACAGTGCATGGGGGTTCCCTTCTCTCCACATCCTCACCAACACTTGTTATTTCTTGTCTTTTTGATTTTAGCCATTCTGACTGGTGTGAGGTGATATCTCACTGTGGTTTTGATTAGTCTCTTTTTTTAACAGAGAGTAGACCTCATTGTCAGAGTCTTTAATTGACAGTATATAGCAATAATATTTTAATTTTTATTTATCAATAAATTTCTTTTATTTAAGGTAAGTAATACAGATTCTCCTTTTATGTTAATCATCATCATCATCATCATCATCAAGAGTTATCCAATATTTACCAGGGACTAGAAACTGTTTTTAGTGTTTAATGTATTTTAACCCACTTAATCCTTAAAACAACCCTGTAAGATAGAGCTCTTATCATCCCCATTTTGCAGATGAAGAAACTGAGGCAGAGAAAGTGTAAGTAGCTTGCCTAGGTTTACCCAGCTAGTGAGTGGTGAAACCAAGATTCTGATTCAGGCATTCTGACTCAAGAGGGTGGGTGGTGGGGTGAATGTTACTCACATGCCATCCTGACCCTCCAATCAGTGGCTCCTCGTGAAATACCCTATGATGTTGCCTGTGTTATCTCACTTAGGCAGGAGGATGAACGCTAGGCCCAGAATCAGAACTCCGGTCAAATCCAGGTTGGCCACATTCCAGCCATAAGGCCATATTCAAATCACTCTCCTCTGAGCTTCTTCTATTTCTACATCTCCACCATGGAGGCTAATAATAGTATCTCCCTGGGCTATTGGAAGGACTAGTACAACTTTGACAAACGATAGAATGTTATGTAGATCTTCCTCTCAATAGAAGAAAGGACGTAATATCTGCAGGCAGAGGACCTGGGTTGCACATGGCCTCCTTCATTTACTATCGTGAGACACCCAGGAGTGCCCCATTGGGAGTCTCACTTGTCCTGTCTTCCTATCTGTGAAACAGGAATTCAAACAGTAGTGATCTCAAAGAGATTTATGCTATATGCTATTCAAGAACCTTTAGGATCAGTGAGCTGTATCCCTGACTGAATTTTTTTCAGAGGTGAAACTGAATAGTGTCATGTCATTAACTTTGAAAATCTCCACATTTGAAAAACATTTAAGAATATTTTTCATATTATAAACATAATTTGTGTTTTATTATAGAAAAGTACTAAATATAGTTAATGAAAAGAAGGATCCCCATTAACACCTTGGTCTATATCCTTTCTGATACACACACACACACACACACACACACACACACACAGATATTATGTTATAAAAATGAAAATGAGATCATACCAAATATACTGTTTTTTAACTTCCCTTTCCACTTAAAGGGTTCTGTTTTTCTCTTACCGTGGTCCATGTCTCCTTCTGAGAGGCAAACTTTGCCTGTTTCTGATTGGGAGACACTGAGGTTTAAAATGGCAGAGTCTAGTGTCCCTAGTTCTGAAGATTGTAAATGAAGGGTCTATGATAGCTGTCAAGAACCATTGGTGTAACAAGATATCACTCCAAAGTCAGGGAAAAAATCCTTTTGTCTATATGGAGTTTGATCCCTTTGTATATTTGGGGCCTCATCAAAGAGGAGGTTTGAGATAGTCTTGCTTGTTTTCCACATAAAACTCAGAAAATTTGCTTGATTTAAAATGCAACTCCTCTCCTCTTTACATTTGTCGTTTCTGAAACATTTAAAAAAAAAGTGTTAAAACTAATGGAGTAACAAACTGCAAGGTAGTAATAATATTTTAGGGAGACAAAAATGCATCCTGGTAGAAAAATAAAGACATAGTTACAGTCAATGACAGTGGAAAAGAAAAATAAATGTTGCTTCTGGTCTCAATCAATCTGATTTTATCTAATTTAAAAAGTTGAGCCATTTTGAATTTTGTAATTGTTCTAATGGGGAACCAGTGGAGACATTATGTTATTGTAGCATGTTCTGTAATGACAACAACTTTAAAGATTTTTTTTAATGTCTTTTATTTTGGAAGTTTTTCACAGATTTCAGGTCTTGCCTGGTGGCCAAACCCTAGTGTTCTGTGACTCTGTGGAAACATGGGCTCACCTCCTCCCTCCAGCTTTAATTAATACTGTACAATAAAATTCCTACTCTCAGCCAAACCACCATTGGCTGTAATCTTGTCTGCTCTCATAAGCCAAACAGAAACACATACTTTTTCTTGTTGTTCAATCACCTGCATCTGCTATTTAATTTCCAGAGGAATCTCATCTTACTCTGTGTGCCCCATTCCTCCGTTCTGTTTATTTATTTGCTTTTCATATTTTTTTCCAAAGAAAACCACAGGTAATGAGTTATGCAAATCTAATATTGAAGATTCTAATGGCCGATGCCTCAGTTCATGACAATCCAAATACTCTTTCCAAATTGTGGCATATGGGGGATGAAGAATTCAAAAAGCTACTGTGGCATAACAGAGGGGGACTTTACCTTTAACTAGAGCAATGGTTGAAAACGGGGCAAATGTAGCAGGTGTCATTGCTTCAAAGTGTCAAGTTTGAATTTTAATGCTGTTCTTCTTGAAGTGTGCAGAAGACTGTGTATCATGGACTGCTGTGTTTTGCAGTCACCTCTGTTTAAGGACTAAAGCACATATACCTAATGTAAGCGCCTCTACTCATGGACCACATCTTTACTTACCTGCTTTCTTTTTTAAATGGCATTAGAACATCCTTGTGCTAGTAAAAGCGAGACAAAAGTGTGCATTCAAATCATCACCATCACCATAACTACAACCAAAATCCAAGTTCCGCTGACAGTGGATCCTAACTTCATCCACACATCAGCAGCATGCCCCAGATAGGAAGCAACAAGGCTTAGGTGTTCTATATGTTATATCGATGTTAGAATAGAATATTGCATATACTTCCCTGCTAGCATTTTTGATACTTTAGTACCATGGTTGGGATTCATCCTTTCTTTCCTTCCCTCCTCCCTCCCCCCTCTCTCCCTCCCCCCTTCCTTCCTTCCTTCCTTCCTTCCTTCCTTCTTCCCTCCCTCCTTCCTTCCTTCCTTCTTTCCTTCCTTCCTTCCTTCCTTCCTTCCTTCCTTCCTTCCTTCCCCCTTCCTTCCTTCCTTCTTTTTTTTGTGTGTTACTAAATACAAATTTTATGTACTGTGATAAAGTAGTGGAAAAAAACTATAGTTCTCTCCAGCTAGTAGAAATAAGATTGCTGTTGAAAACCTTTAACTCCAAATTCTCTGGCTTTCATGGGAATGGAATTTCGACTCTAATGCAGCATTAATGGGGTTTTGCACTGAATTGCCTTTTGGGGTTTGATTTGCCTTTTAGAGAAGCTGGTGTTTGACTGCATGTTCAAACACGGCATGTATTCTTATGAGCAATGTGAGATTCAAATAAACACAACGAGTGCGTTCATTTTGATGACCTCCCCATCACACATTCAAATAAACACAAATGTTCTCAAATGTATAAAAGCAGCTGTGTTTATGTCAACGTGCAAAGCACCAGATATATACATTCAGATTCACTCATCTATCTGGAACCATGTACCTCCGCTCATCGTTAAAAATTTAGTGGAAAATCATGCATGGGGCATGTGTAATGTGCAATTTTCAAGCATACACACATCTCTAAACAAATTTTCTTCAAGCATGTTACTGACATTTGTTCTAATTGAGGATGAAGCCTGGAGAAACTTTGAAGTTTTTGAAAACAAAACAAAGCAAAATGCAAGTTGCTACCAGAGGGCACTAGCGTCTCTCAAGTATTCTGGCAGCGTGGGTAGGTCACCTTCCCTGGTATCCAGCACGGCCTTCGCGGCCTCTCTTTTCTTTCCCTCTCTCTCTTCCCTGCCCCCCCTTCTCCTCTCCCTTCTTGCCTTCTCTCCCTTGCTTCCTTCCTTCCTGCCTTCCTTCTTGCCTTCCTTCTTTCCTGCCTGCCTGCCTTCCTTCCTTCCTGCCTTCCTTCCTGCCTGCCTGCCTGCCTTCCTTCCTGCCTGCCTACCTGCCTGCCTGCCTTCCTTCCTGCCTGCCTACCTGCCTACCTGCCTACCTGCCTACCTGCCTACCTGCCTGCCTGCCTTCCTTCCTGCCTGCCTACCTGCCTACCTGCCTACCTGCCTGCCTGCCTGCCTTCCTTCCTGCCTGCCTTCCTTCCTGCCTTCCTGCCTTCCTTCCTTCCTGCCTGCCTTCCTTCCTGCCTGCCTTCCTTCCTGCCTTCCTTCTTTCCTGCCTGCCTTCCTTCCTTCCTGCCTTCCTTCCTTCCTTCCTGCCTTCCTTCCTTCCTTCCTTCCTGCCTGCCTGCCTTCTTGCCTACCTGCCTGCCTGCCTTCCTTCCTGCCTTCCTTCCTGCCTGCCTGCCTGCCTGCCTGCCTTCCTTCCTTCCTTCCTTCCTTCCTTCCTTCCTTCCTGCCTGCCTTCCTTCCCTAGGTGAAGCAAAACCATGCAAAGTTTTTTTTCTTCCTTTCTCCTCCCCTCCCTTTCTTTCCTCATTCTTTCCTTCCTTGCAAAGCCATGCAAAAATGCCAGCTCAAAAGTTCATTTTCCCCCCCTTGTTTGCTTTAAATATCATAATGGGAGACATGACAAATCTTTTCTTCAGAACCTCAGCTGGAACGGCTCAGGCATTAATGCCGGGTTAAGCTGTACTTTCTGCGTAAGAACCAACTTTGGCTTTGTATGTCATACTAAAACAACACTTCCATCTCGTATTTCTTCAAATATAAGAACAGTTTGCAGGTCTCCAGAAAATCCCAGCCTCCATTTTGCTGGCAGTCAGTAGTAAATAGAATAAAAATAACACCCTGAGTTGACTGAGATCTACCTTTGTGCCAAGGACTGGTCTAAATATTTTGAATGTGTTATCTTATTTAATTCTCAGCCACCCTCTGAGGTAGGGGCCATCACTATCTGCATTCTACACGTGAGGGAGGACAAAGAAGTAGCTTCCCCAAGGTTGCAGAATCAGTAGGTGGTAGAGCCACATGGGCATGTAGGTTGTAGGCCTCGATGTTTTTAAGAGAAGCTGTAAATCCAAATATTTCCACGTCATATCCCGATTTTTAAACGTTAGCAAAAAATTCAACTTTTTAAGCAACTCTGTCAGCTAAACAAAACACATCTTGTAGCTGGATGAAGCCCCTGGGCTGCCCGTTGGCCTCTTCTGTTTTACGGGGTACTGTCTCTAGTTTTTCAGTGTTAGAAAATCTACTGTAGAGGCGCCTGGGTGGCTCAGTTGGTTAAGCGTCTGCCTTCGGCTCAGGTCATGATCCCAGGGTCTTGGGACCGAGTCCTGCATCAGGCTCCTGGCTCAGGGGGAACCTACTTCTCCCTCTCCCACTGATGCTCCTCCAGCTTGTGCTCGCTCTCTCTCTCTCTGACAAATAAATAAATAAAATCTTAAAAAAAAGAAAATCTACTGTCATTAACCGATCAGGTGAGTAGAGAGAAAGTTGGATTGGGAGGCAGAAAACTCACATTCACATCTGAATGCTATCAGTTCCCAGCTGAATGACCTTGAATAAGTCAATTTCTGAGCTTTGGTTCCCTTACCTCCAACAGAGAATTCCTGCTGTAGGTGGGGTATTATGACAGTCATGCAAACCTCCTAGCTCTTGTGTAATATTCACATTAAAGCATGTGGTAAGCTGCAAGCATTATACAATTAGAAATGATTGTCGTTATTATCATCTCCGCATATCTGCGCATATCTCCGCATAATATGAACGGAAGGACAGGTCCATTTACTGAGTGTGAGGCATTGTGCCCACACATTGACTACCATGTCTTCACCCACAATGACATTACCCTCATTTTATAGATGAAGACTGAGACTCAGAGAGGTTAAGGAAATTGCCCAAGGGTCTAAAACTAGTAGGAAGTGTCTGACTCCAAAACTCATGTTTTGTTTCCTTCTCCCCTCTCACTGATAGCACACAATGTATTAAGCTTCTATGAGGCATGCCACTTTTATTGGGAACCAGTTTATAAGATTTGTCAAAGTGACAGCTTAGGATCCTGCTAGAATAAAGCTTGAGGTCAGCAACCATTGCCGAGGAAAGGCAGGGAAGCACAATCCAGGGCACGTAGGCAGGCGCAGACTGGACGGAGCCCCACAGTGGCCAGGGCGCCATGCCGGGCACGGGAATGCAATGCCTGAGAAGAGACAGCAGAGCGATGACACGCCTGCCGCTTGCTCTTGGGAGCAAGCCTCCCGGGGCCAGGTTCCGCCCTGCTTCCTGCTCTGGGTTCCCCCGAGACGGTGGCGAGTGCGGCTCGCCGTGCTGGTGGCTAGCTTACTTGCCCACAGATGAAAGGCACATTTGCACACACGGGCCGCGGCAGTCTGCGACGGATACCTGGACTCTTTCCTGCCTTGTCCCTTTGTGCTATTTCTCGGTTGGGTCCAAACTCAGGAGGGTTCTATCTTGTGGTCCCCTGAAGCCCCAGCACAAGGTTGACAGGACAGAAGAGAGAAGGAGCTTAGTTCTCCGTGGTTTGGGGTGTGTCCTCGGCAGCCCACCTTCCAGGCCACCTTTAAATGAGTGCGAAATCTCCCTTTGACCTGAGAAACTTTAGGACTGAAAAGACCCATTTCTTGATGTGGAGGCAAGCCCAACAGTCTATGGCAACTTGGGGGAAATGATTTGGCCCTTCATAAAAGTCATTTGGCTGGGGGGAGTTGCCTTGAGGGTAGGAGCTTTACAATCTGGGGCTCTTCTTATGGAGCTCAGTGACCTGTGGAGGAGGGGCAGGTCCTCTACAGCTAATTTCTGTTAAAGCTCCAGTTCTGATTCTCTTCTAGTCATTAAAGAGGAAAGAAATTTAACATGGCGGGTGTAACGAATATCCAACCCCATGGAATTATAGGATGGATGGTTTCCCCAGCCGATTCAACAATGGTAACTATAACAATAATCAATACAAATTAGGGACATGCTTCTGTTTTAATGCACTTAGTAACCAGATCTCTTGTCCTCAAATAAGTCTAAAGGAGAACTGCGTCCTCCTAACCCGCTCGAGTGCTGTTGTGAAGGAGGGGCGTGTGTGTGTGTGTGTGTGTGTGTGTGTGTGTGTTCCCTTTTCTCTTAGGGATTCTATAGCTTCCTTCATTCTTCGCCTCTCTCATATTACAGAAAGAAGGTAATTTTTCCTGGCCATTTACTAAAGCTCATTAAAGACTGGAGAGAACAAACAATGCTACTCCTCAGAGACTACCATTCAAAGTCACTCCACAATTCTCTGTTCTAATACTTGAGACAAATTAATTATTCCTTAGTGAAAAGTGTATAATTCCTATTCTTTATTTTTTGGGGGTGGGGAATAATAATGGGAAGTTTATATCTGAGTGAAAAGCTGTCTATGCTGAAGGGAAATGAGAAAAAATGTGTGTTCTGAGAGGAGTAAAAGCAATTATTCTAATAATAATTCTAAGAATATTAATGTCTTTTTAAAGTAGATTGCCTTCAAATAAACACAGAGGTTGAAGCAATGGGAGGCTGGTTTGTTTATTAATCATTCCAAATGTGCATTCTTCTAAATGAACAACTACACGATCAACTTTGCCGGCACGTATTAAATTTAGTTAAAGAGCAACTTGCAAATGTCTCAAAACTTTTGTAACCAGAGACTAATTTGTTTAACACGTTTAAATGTTATATTGATGTAAAGCCCCACGTATTAAACTTCAAAGGGAAAAGCTCTTGAGAGCTCCTCATTTTAAAGACTACATGCTGGAAATGAGACGGAGACAAGTCTCATTCTCCTGTTTTGTTTGGTTTTTAAATACGAGGCAGTCTCTGGGCCGCGGCCCTCATCCTCAGCACTGGTCGGCCATCCACAGAGGAGCAAGTATCTAACTGTGGGGGCTGTAAGGCGATGGTTAAGAAAGGCCTAGTGTTTCCCTTTCATCTCTATTAATTAATCCTGGCTCCGTCTGCCCAGAGTACGTTGCTGTTGACATCACCTTTTCCTTACACTTTAAAGAGTCCCGAGAGAGATCGACTGCAGAACAAAACTGGACAAAGAGTACATTTGGTAACCATTTTATTTCTCAATTACCAACCTAAACGTATGGAAAAGATTTGCGCGCTATCCGATTTACACAACAATTATGCTTCAAAAGTTTAGAAATAAATAACTTTTTTCTCTTGGACTCATTAGTTCGTCTACCAATTGTAATTGGTGTCAACTAACGAGTTTGCTCCATGGCTCGCCCTTAATTACTGATCAAAGCTAAATTGCAACTCTAGCCAATCAGGAACTAGTTTATTCATGAGAGTATAGTATTCTTTTAAAAGCTCTATTTGTCCTAATAAGTGGTTCTGTGTTTGGCTGGAACCTTCCATAAGCTCCCTTAACATAAGCAAAGGACTCTTAATAATTATATACAGTGAAGGAATATCATTACTGCCCTCATTCAAACAGATAAAACAAAGGAAACATTTTATAAATTTCAAATGTATACATCATGAACTTAGCAGACCCTGAAATCTCATCCATCTGGCGGGAAATAGATATTAGTAGCCATGAGACTGATACCGATAATTTATTTCCTCCTCCAATGTCTAATTTTTTTTTTTTCTAAGTATCCCCAGCCTTTTGAAACAGGCGGTAAAAAATAGGAGAAACCCAACAGTCATGAGGCATAGTTAAATCCTAATGGTATAAACAAGGTTTGGCTCAGGCCAAAATCCCACATTAAAAATAATCGACATTCTGGAAACAAGAGTGTTAAGAGTTGGTGGATGGTGGAATCACGCCACCGGGGAGACCCTGCAATGGCAAGAGCCAAGTTGTGGAAACATAACTCTAAAGACGGCCCTCTTTGTTGTTGCAAAAGAAACCTCTTTAGGATTATTGGAAATTCCGAAGATGGGTTCTTACTCTATGATATCCTATAATAATTAGGCTGCTTTTGGTCGCAATGATCAGAAAGTCCAGTTAAAGGTGGCTAGAGCAACAGGGGTATTTATTTTATCACATAACTAGAAGTTAGAGATCAGAAGTTACCGGTTTGATCAATGCAGGCACCCACCATCATTCAAGCCATAGGTTCTTGCTACCTCTCCACTCCCGTTGCCTCAGCGTGTGCGTGACTCCCTTCATGGTCCCTAGAGGGCTGAGGCAAGTTTAGGCATTCTCATCCTCACAGAACGACAGCTAAAGGCAAAAAAGATGCAGCTATCTCTTCCACTACTTTTTTAAAAAGCAAGGAAAGCTTTCCTGGAAATAACCCGAGCTAACCTCCTCTCACATCTTATTGGCCCAAACTAGGCCACAGTCCCACTCTTAAGCCAATCACTGGCAAGGATTGTCTCAGGCTTAGACCAATCACAATTCACCTCCAGAGGCTGTGGAGGGTCTCAGATTCCTGTAAAGTGCTTGGCACCTGGATACTTGAACAGAACTGAAAATTTCAGTGGAGAGGAGAAAGCGGATGGTGGTGAATGATTTATTGGCAAGGTAAACAACAGCACCTGTCATGCACTTAAGGAGATTATTATTCCAAGGTAACCTCCAGTCAAAAGTGAAGGGTGAATGAGAGCATGAATCCAGAAGACAAAGTTGAGTATGGGGTGTGGTCGGTTGTGGCTTTCATACTTGCTCTCCTGACAAATTATCCTTCACTACAGGGGAGCATGTCCTGGCATTGCAAGAGGGTGTAGGCGGCCAGGTGCTAGAGTCGGGGAAGGCGACCTGGGGACCAGGGTAGGCTCTGCCACTAACTTGCTGGGTGATATCTGCGGCATCACCTCGCTGACTTCACTGTGAAATGTGGGAGTGGGACCAGAAGATCCCTGATGCCTCTTCTCACTTTGGAATTTGATAGATTCTCGCTTTACTCACAGCCATCACGTAGTCTACTTTGTCTGTTTGTTCTCCAGCTGAAACAAATGGCGTGCCCAAATTCTCTCCCTGCCTTTAGGTGTCTCTTATCTGTCAGCTCTTTCTCCTCAGACTAGATTATAAGAGTCCCAAGGGCAAGACACCTCTGTATGCTTTGTAGTCTCTTGTGTTTATTGAGCTATTGTTTGCTGAGGAGCTACTCAGTGCTATGCACCCTGCAAGATGCTTGGCTCACACATGGTGGCCACTCTGTCTTTATTTTCTTACTGGTTTTCTCCAGCAGGTTTTGGTGTCCTCAGATTTTCTTAAGAGAGGCATAGGAGCACTCCTAAGGTAGAGGTATTATGTGTTTAGTTCCTTTTTATTATTATGAAGATGAAGCCAGGCTTAGTCCCACAGGATCACAATTTCCAGGAATAAGGCAGCATTCCCTGCTTCCCAACACAACCCAGTCATTTCATAAACCTAGTTGCTATACATGGCAGCCAAGTGAGAGGAAGTAAGAGAGGCTAATTACCACAATCTGCCCTGGTCTTAGAGACAAATGACAATGGAATGATTAAGGAACTTTATAAAGGCAAGTGAGAGGGTTTTCACATGAAAATGGAGAAGCACAAGCTAAGGGACTCAGAATTTTAAGTTTCCTGTGAAAAATTCTTTTGGGCACACTTTTTAAAAATCTCTGACATCATTTTCTTTAAAACCTGATCAGTAGTAACTTTAGCTTTTATGCGTGTGACCAAACTTTCGGTACTCTTCCAAGGTTGACACGCAGGTGGCTCTAGTATTTTGGAGGAAAAAAAAGTCCATGCAGTTGATTCTTTTTCACTTGGCAGCATCTTTATCTAGTTTTAGGAGTCTCTGGCATGTTGAACTTTTTGAAGATGGGGTGAATATTTTGTTTTTTTTTTCTGAGAATTTTTTTTTTAAATTTTTTTATTGTTATGTTAATCCCCATACATTACATCATTAGTTTTAGATGTAGTGTTCCATGATTCATTGTTTGTGCATAACACCCAGTGCTCCATGCAGAATGTGCCCTCCTCAATACCCATCACCAGGCTAACCCATCCTCCCACCCCCCTCCCCTCTAGAACCCTCAGTTTGTTTTTCAGGGTCCGTTGTCTCTCATGGTTCGTCTACCCCTCCGATTTCCCCCCCTTCATTCTTCCCCTCCTGCTATCTTCTTCTTTTTTTTTTTCCTTAACATATATTGCATTATTTGTTTCAGAGGTACAGATCTGAGATTCAAAAGTCTTGCACAATGGGGTGAATATTTTGTAATTAAAAGTATACAAATGCTTGACAACCCGTTTCAGCACAGGATCAATAGCAACAGCAAGAAGAGCACCAGATCACTTTACTACCCACGCCAAATGTGGTACCAGCTCTAAGTGTGATGAGGTTTGGAATTTTTTGGTAAAAATAAAAAGTATTACGGCAGGCACTTTATTGCCCAACCAAGCACTTCTCTCTCTCTCTCTCTTTCTTTGAGAGAGATAGGCAGAGGAAGGGGGAGGAGCAGAGGGAGAGGGAGAATCTTAAGCAGGCTCCATGTCCATCAGGGAGCCCGAGGCAGGGCTTAATCTCACAACCCTGAGCCAAAATCAAAAGTCGGGCGCTTAACCGATTGAGCCACCTAGGCGCCCTCACCTCCACTTTTATACTTACCAACTCCTGATTTTTTTAAAGGCAGAGATCCATTGATTCTAGGGAAGGTATTTCCCAAAGCCCAGGGATTTAATCATTATTGGTTTAGGGCTGAGCATATGACCTCATTTTAGCGAATGAGACATAAGGGGAAATGAAGTTCACTGGGCACTTCTCTTTCCAGTCAAACCATCTTGCCAAATCAATGATCTATTTTCAGTCATCATCTTAGCCTCCCAGCAGTGTTTAAAGATTTGATAAGTTTTCTCTTTTAGAACATTTTTTTCACATGGCCTATGGTTTTCCTACTACTTTATAGATCCTAGACTGGCTCTTCCTCTTCTTCATGATCTCTAAAGTTGGGGCACCCTAGGGCTCAATCATTGGCCCTTTTTCTATTGAAATTTACTCTATATAGTTTTATTCATGGTTTTAATACCTTCCGTATATTGAGAACTTATGCATTAATTTCTGCAGCTCAGACCTCTTCCAGGAGCTTAAGACTTACATATCCAATTATATCTAACTGACTTTTCAACATTACCACACGAATATTAAATGGGGATCTCAATTTTACTATGTTTCGGTCCAAAATAGAATCTTGATTTATACCCCATGATCCTGCTTCTTTTCCAGTCTTCTCCACTTCAGGAAAGGACAACTACCATTCTAGATCATGCCAAAAAAATAGAGGTCATCCTTGACTGGGTTTTCTCTCTCAGCCCCTGACACAATCTTTCAATTGCTATACGCTCTTCACACTACCTCCAAAGTATATCCAGAATCTTCCACTTCTAACCACTTGTACTGCTCACCACTTTTCATCTTTCACTGCAATAATTTCTTTACTATTCTTTCACTTCCACTTCTGCCTTCTGTGTCGGTTGGAATTGATTCCGGTTCTATATTTAAAAAATTAACAATGCTCTAAAGAAGATGAGTTCATTTCTCTCTCACATCAGTTTGACAGTAACTATTCCAGCAGCATTGTTTGGGCAGCTTATAGTGTCACCAGGGACACACCTTTTACCAGAGTTTCTATTGTCCTACTCCGTAATCTCAGGACGAGGCTTCATCCTGGCCCAGCATTTTCATTCCTCAAAGTCATCTCAGGGTGAAACTTTAGCCGTTTGGTTCCACAGTTCAGGTCCAAGGAAGGAGGAAATCCGGAGGGTAAAAAAATGGGTCCTTCCCACCTGAATCAGCTGTCTTTAAGTACTTTCCTGGGAGTCCTATTTATACCTCCCCTTACATATTATGTATTGGCCACAACTCAGTCCAAACGTGCTCCATGGAGCTGCAAAGGAAGTTTGGGAAATGCAGTCTTTTATTCCAAGTGGCAATACACACAGCTTAAATTGGGGTTCTAGATCTAAGAGGAAGGAGGGAATGGATCCTGGGTAAGCTTGTAGTAATTTTTGCCACACATCCCTTATATCAATTCTTCCCAAAGGGACAGTTAATTAAAAAAATAAAATAAAATAAATCTGATTAGGACATCATAGCTTAACACTCTCCAATAGCTTCCCATTGTGTTCACATTAAGATCTAATGGCTCTGTATCTCTTTCTAGAATCATGGTTCCATAGTCTGTCCCAGTTACTCCATTCTAGCAACACCAGCGTACATCCAGCATGCCAAGCTTACTCCCGCTCCATAGACTTTGCATTTGCTGTTTCTGCTGCCTGAAGTGTGTGTGTGTGTGTGTGTGTGTGTGTGTTTTCAAATCTTGGTATGGCTTAGCACCTTACTTCATTCAGGTATAGTCTTGTCCTGTTTCCAGATGTCATTCTCTCAAGTGGTGGCTGCAGAGCTATGATCAGACTTCTATAGAGCTAGAAAATCTTGCTTTTGGTGTATCCAGCAAAATCACATCAAAAACATCCCACAACAAATACAATTTGAGTGTGCCCATGTGAGAATTGAATTATACTGCAAGTGCCAAGTTAATCAGTTACCTTTGTAGACATATACTTGGACATTTATTAAGTTTAATTTTTGCAGTTTAGCTTTTGTACTTTGGAGCCACTAAACTTTCTACTCCAGGTTTCTAACATTTTCTTTTTTATATAAGCTTGAAAAACTTACATGCATCGAGCATTGTGCTATAGATCATACTGGCTAAAACTTCCTTGGATTACTATGAATTTTACCCCAACCAACACACTGAAATTGTTCTGACTACAGAAACTTCCTCATTTTTAAAACATCTTAATGAAAAGCTTATTCATAAAAATTACAGAACTGTTGTTACTTCTACTATGACAGTCCAATCATCTAACCATGGTTTAAAATAGGGTTTTTCAAGCTCAGCACTATTGACATTTTGGGTAGAATAATTCTTTGTTCTAGGGGACTTTCCTGTACCTTATATGATGTTTAGTAGCATCCCTGGCCTCCACTCACTTAAGCCAGTAGTGATTTTCTGCCCCCCCCGCACCCCCTCCCAGTTGTGACATTATCTCAAAGACATTGCCAAATGTCCACTGGGGAACAAAATCATCGACAGTGGAGAAAGAATCATGGGTTTAGAAACTAAAGTTGCACAAATCTATTAAACAAAACCCATATACTGATTTGTTAGCAGATGGGAGTGGACCGTGGAAGGTTTCTTCAACCTGTAAACTTTGCAGAATTCCAAGTTTTGAACCACAGCTTTGACACTGATCTTGAACGATCACTTAACTATTATGATTTGAGTTTCTTCAATTTTATTTTATTTTTATTTTTAAAGATTTTATTTATTTTGACAGAGAGAGAGAGAAAACACAAGCAGGGGGAGGGGCAGAGGCAGAGGGAGAAGCAGGCTTCCCGCGGAGCAGGGAGCCTGATGCGGGACTCCATCCCAGGACCCCAGGATCATGACCCGAGCCGAAGGCAGACGTTTAACCAACTAAGCCACCCAGGCGCCCCAAGTTTCCTCAATTTTAAAATGGAGGCAATGAGACCTATTGTATCAGGCTGTTAATAAGAGTAAATGATTTGCTGTAGGGGAAGAACGTAGCCTGATGCCTGGCACACAAGGAGGGGTTCAGTATTTGTTATTTCTCCTGAGTTAAAATGGAAAGAGCCAAGTGAAAAACAATATTGTGGCTATCTCTGACATAAACTCAGCATGTGGGAAGGGGACTCCGATGTGGGTGGAACATGGTGTGTGTGTGTGGGGGGGGGTGCCCTGCCCAACTTCTCAGGAGCAGAAGGGAACTTACAGCTGTCATGACACATGAAAACCCCAAAAGAACTGTCAAAGGCACATGGCCTATCAACAGAAATTTTGAAATAGAAACCATGGCTCTATCTGCCACGGATACTCAAAATATACCTAAATCCAGTCCTTTTTTACCTTCCATTTGCTAACATTGTGCTTTGAGCCGCCAGCATCCCTTGCTTGATTACTGCAAGAACCTCCTGTCTGGTGGTCTCACCACTTGGGCCTCCCTGCTCTGTAGTTTGTTCTCAACACCAAAGCCAGACGGAGCTTTCTAAAATGTAAATCAGATTTGATCTCTTTCCTGCCAAGACCCTCACGCAGCATCCCTTCTCAATCCAGGGGAAAGGCCAAGTCCCCCACCTGCCCCTATCTGCATTCTGATCTCATCTCTTCCTACAGCCAGGCCACCGGGCCTCCCTCCAGCTTCTCAACTGTACACAGCACGTCTCCCCAGGACATTTGCACTGCAGATGCCGCTACTTGGAACTCCCTCTCCCTCAGATGCCTGGCTCCTTTACTTCCTCTAGGTCTGGACACAAACATTATCATGGAGACCTCCCCTGTCTCACTAGCATAAAAGTGTAATCCATCCCCAGACCCATTCCAGCCAGGCCCCACTGTTCCCTATCCTTCTTACCCTGCTTCCTTTTTCTTTAGGGCAGGTACCAGCATTTAACATATAATAATTTATAAATACCCTGATCATAGTGAGGCTACTCCAGCTTTTTGCTCCAGGCTCTGCTAGGCGTGGAGATGGGGGATTGGACAAGGAGGAGCAAACAGAGTAAGTCATGGTAGAGGGAAAGAGGTGGCAACAGAATATCTTCTTTGGCTTTTTCTCACAGCCTTGTCACTAGTTTTCTATTGCTGCAAAACAAATGATGATAAATGGCTTTAAACAATACCCGTTTATTATCTCAAGAGTGTCTGTGGGCTGGAAGGTCGGGTCTGGCATAGCTGGGTTCTCTGTTCAGGGTCTGGCCAGGCTGAAAGCAAGGTGTCGGCCAGGACTGCCATCTCCTCTGAGGCTCAAGGTCCTCTTCCCAGCTCAAAGGTTGTTGGCAGGACGCATGTCCTTACAACTCCAGGTCTAAGGTCTTTATCTCCTTGCTAGCTCTTCACCAGGGAATGCTCTCAGCGTCTAAAGGCTACCCTCCCATTCTTACCATGTTCCCTCCGCGATGTCTCTCACATACAGCAGTTCGCTCCTTCCAGGCCAATGGGAGAACATCTTCTGCAGCTTTGGATCTGTCTGATTTTTTCCATCTGACTTCTAGACCTTCTTTTAAAAAGACTCAACTGATTAAGCCAGGCCCACCCACACTCAAGGAGAAGGGATTATACAAGGTGTGTACACCAGGGGGTGGGAATCTTAGGGACCATCGTACAGTTGCAACTACCACAGCATTTCTGTGAGGATTCCACTTGGAGAAGTCTATTACTTGGCCCAAGATTATCATATGCATTAAAAGAAGATAAGTCCAGGACAGTTGATCACAGTGGCTAAAATCCATGCACACAGCTTTTGTCCCGTAGGACATTCCTGGGGCTTGCTGGAAAGCGATATATTTGGGATTGTCAATATTGGGGGCATATTAACGTTTCTAGAATGAATGATAATAGTGTTAGGTAGATGCTTGCCTTTTTTTTTTTTGGATAAAGGACACATTTATTTGTGCATTTTGGTGTTTGTTTCTTTAAATGGCACAGCCTTTAGAAGGTGCTTTCTGATTGGAAGAAGCACAACAAATCTGTCCCTCCACTTAGAAAGGATGCACTCTCCAGTCATGGAGATACCAGCCAATGTCATTCTGCCACCCCACATCTATCAGGAAAAGGGATCATCTCCATCAGCCATTTGGCAAAATGGAAACAAAGTAATTATAAGACAACAGTGTCATAGGATCCATGACACCTGCTTTAAAAATAAATCTCCTGGCTTTGTCTTCCCCTTTATTTTCAATAAATGCTCCAGTATTATTGCCACTGCATTAATCTAGCAGCAGGAAACCATTATCCTATGACAACAGTCTCTCCCATTAACATTATCTTTTAATTTTAAGATTGTTTAGATGACTGCTAGAAGCTACTAAATTAAGATAAAATTAAGAAAGAATTATTTTCTTTAAGCCAAGTATTCAGTCAAATCACCTGCCCCCAATCTTGATGGCACTGGCAAGAAAGACACCATTATTTTTGTATCAGATTGCTAAATACTATTTGGGTATAAGTTGAAATTTCTATAAATCTAGACATGCTTTAAATGTCATCTCAGAAATAACCATTAAACTTTGAATTATTATTTATATTGCCTGCTCTATTGTATGGTATATATTGAGGACTTGAAAATACTGGTTATTTTTCCAGGAAGCAATTGTTGTAGTAAATAAAACAATAATGAAATCACAATGATGAAAACTCAGTAAAGAAAGAAAGGAACCATTTGTCTAGTAGAGTTTATTCTGAGAAATAATTGAATTTGGAGAATGCAGCAAAAATGAGAGAGGAGGAAAATAAACCTAAATTAAACAGAAGTTGTGACTGTTAGTGATTATTACTTAATGTTCTGACAGATGGACTTGAAAGTGACCACTGTATCCTATTATATGGTGTCTGTAAGTTTTATATCAAATATATTACATTTTTTTTCAAAGAATAAGTAACTTGCCTACTCTCTGTTAATTTTAAACATTCTCCTTTATTCTATCAGGTGTATCCTCACACTTGAAGACATTCTTTAAAATCTCACAGTACCCATTTTGTTCCATCCTCATCTGTGCCAATGGTCTCAGGGCTTTCTTTCCAAAAGGCAGATGCTGCGTAGAACTACAAATGCGGAAAAGATCCAAATAATTACTAGAATAGTAATATTATGCATTCAGTAGTCTAAATCTGTGATTCCCCACTCCCATGGGTAAACCACACATAAGAAAATTAATAGAAACGGAGTTACTGTCTTAATAGAAATTGTACTGGAAAAAAAAGAGAAACGCTTAAATTGTGAATTCCCTGTATTGTTAATGTAGTTCAAGTAGGCCATCAATATGTGTCCTATTTACTGATAGGTGCAAAATAGGTGGTGGGAGATCAATCAAAACCCCCTTCCATAAATTACCACGACTTCTAGAAATTATCAAAACTTCACTGGAGTGTCATACGTAGTCTTCCCAGCAATGAGTTATAGTCAATAATTCATTCCCTGACTGAGCTGATAACAGGCAGATATTCTAATAATGTGCCAGGATTTACTACTGGACACAGCAGTAAGTAGGAATTTCAATGCAGTGTTAAATGTTATCTCAGTGGAGAAAAGCAATAAAAACAGGACAGAGAGAAGCATCTGGGTACAATGCTTGGATGTTTTAACCCTCTAATTAGAACAAACATGTAGAAAGGTAGTGTTGTTTAAGTTTTCATTCTTTCTTTGAAGCAAATTGTTTCCAGAGTATTGTTCTGTAATGACTTCTCTTGCCCTTATTGTCAGCGAGCACAACAGATGGCTCTGAAAAAATGCTGGAAAGAAAGTCTAAGACTTTGTTTGAATATTTCCCTTTTAAAGGAAACGTTCCTCTAAAAATTATCATCTTAGACTAAAGGTCTTAAATATATTTTCAGTGATTTCTTATCAGACAGAGAAATCGACAAATTTGCTTTCTCTGTCAGAATGTTTTGAATCCAGAAAAGAAGTGGTGATTCATCAAAAACAATTTTATTACGAAATTTGATTTATGTTGAGAAATATAAATGATGACGTTATAATGTGTACCTCTGCGTGGAGGGAACACATTTTAGTCAATTGAGTTATCCAATTTTATTATTTAAAAAAAATCCATATTGGTTGTTCTTTTTATGCTAAAAAATTTATGGCACTGTGTAGAGTAGAAATATGTGTTTTTCAAGTCTATGGACAGCTATGGATTGAACTCGCGTAATTCCACCAGGGTCATTCATTACAATTAGATGAATAAACATTATCATGTTTTCATCAACTTTTTTTGTGAGCAAACAGAGACCAGTATTATACTTTAAAATACTACATTTTATTACAAATCTACATAGAGAAAAAGCTTGATTATATCAATACTGTAATTAAAAGTGACACTAACTAAAGAAGCTATGGTTTGGGGCACTTGAAACTTCTGAATTATTAGCCTTTCTTTTACCAAGAACAGTTAGTGGGAACATAAGGGGGAATGAATTATGTTTTAATGCTTTAGTTTCTCTATCAATAAATGCTCATTTCCATCATCTTGGAGAGGAACAGTAATTAATGTTGAATGAAATTGCTATTTTCTACTGGATTTATAATTTTAATATATATTCTTACTAATAACCACCTCATATATTCACAAATGGCCCAGTCATCTACATACCCTCTTTTGTAACTATTACAAAATTAAATTTACCCGTTATAAGATTTAATTCGACTTTAATAAGCATAGCCTGTCAACCAGCTAGACCATTCACAAGACCCTAATGAACATATAATATACTCACATATACAGTCCGATAATTTATCGGCAATGATATATGCAGAATATCACTTGAATAATGTTGACAGAATTCAGTCCTAGAAATAGGTAGTGTGAGTAAGCCAAATAATTTTTCTGTGATATCACTATGGAATATATTCATATATCAAAATTTGCTGTAGTTCTGGGGCAGGTTTGGGGGATTTTTAAGGTCTTGTTCCTACCCTAATAAACACATATGAAGAAAGTGAGTAATTTCTTGCCACTCTAATAAAAGTGGCCTTGCTGTATCAGGCAAAATTATGTATCACACAGATGTTATTTTCTTCCTTCCCATCATCTTTTTTCACCTTTCCCGTCATCCCCAGGAGTTTCAAATGTCCTAATCAACTAGAATAATTAAAAGCAAAATCTACATCTTAAATTATATTTCTAATCACAGCAATATCAATGCTGTTTCATTTTCCTCGCGATCTTTTAATTATTTTATTGTGATCAAATCAACTTCTTCGCTATGCTTTGACATTACCCTACCAAAAGAGAGGTTAGGACAGAACTTTCAAAGTACCGATTAACATAATTTGGTGGGACATTTACCACATGTAGACACTGGGATTGCTTAAAAAAAAAAAGAAAAGAAAGAAAGAAAAAGAATGTTCTAACATGGCAACTACCTATTCCTTTACCACAGGAAACATCTAGTGAGATATTTACAAGAAATTTTGAGAAATATGAACAAAAGGCAGTCAGTAAATTTGAAGTATTATTATCAGTATTTAAAGCCAAGCTAAGGTTCTTTGAGATGTAGTCTTTCAGAGAAGTTGAGTTCTCCTTAAACCTTTGTGCTTAAAGGAGACCGCGATCTCTCGGCCTCTACTTACTCGGCAGCGCCTCCCGGCCAACACCACCACCATAAAACACCGGCAGGGACCTAACTGCCATTCCTCCTCCTTGGATTTTCCTGTTCCATCTGTCAGTACCTTCCATTCCCTCTTTTACACTTTGGAATTGTTGTCCTAGACTCAAGCTTTTCAGATTCACTAGACTCAAGCTTTTCAGATTCACCTTGGTTGAACCTTCTGATTTCAAGGGGTCTCTGGGATGGCAGCAATAAAGGTAGGCAGATTTAAAAAGATTTTTTTTTCTTCCTAAACAGGCTGCCTTCAAACACAGTTTTGCATTGACTTTAAAAGTTTAAAATATTTTTTCTTTTTTTTTTAAGATTTTATTTATTTATTTGACAGAGAGAGAGAGAGCACAAGCAGGGGGAGTGGCAGGCAGAGGGGGAGAGGGAGAAGCAGGCTCCCCGAGGAGTAGGGAGTCTGATTCGGGGCTCAATCCCGGGACCCTGGGACCATGATCTGAGCCGAAGGCAGTCACTTAACCAACTGAGCCACCCAGGCGCCCCTAAAATTATTTTTTTCTTGAGAAACATCAGGGGGCACTCTGTCAGGGAGGTTGCCCTATCAGCAGGGAATAGTCTGGGGCTGTTCTCTAGGCACGGAAGGCTGAACGTGGGTCTGTGTAGAACTTCTGGCCGTCCGTGGGAGATTCCTAGAGAACTGTCACTCGGAGAAGGGGAGAAGGGAAAGATGATTATGATTGCAGGACTTAAATGTGAAGAAGGGAAGGTATGGACAAATCATTTTGGGGTGAGTCTGGGGAGTGAGGGTTTGATCTAGGATCAGTATGGTTCCTGTATTTAATTAGGATTTAAAAAAGAAACACTTTTTCTCTTTCTTTTCCCAAACCCTGTATTCTTATTTTTCGCCGTAGGTGAGTAGGCTAAATGAGGCATGTATGATGTCAGCAGTGTTTTCTTGAACTATCGGGCATAATATACCATTATCACTTTGCATTTAGGCAATTTTACTATATACCAGGATTATGACTTTGAGCACTGTTTTATACTCGTTTAAGGAATACCTGAACACAGATTTTCCTCATTCACAATGAACTTGTGTGTGTTCACACAGTTTCTGTGAGTTCAGCATCAGTGGAGATAGAGGATTGACATTGCTACCTCACTTAAGCCGGCGCTTTCAGACCACAGGTCTTGCGACTCCAAGGAGAGAGCCCTGCCAAATGCAAAGAATGCAGAAATAAAGACTACCGAGAGGTGGCGCTGTGGTTAAAGTACACCTGAATTTTGATTACAGTGAATGTATTTACTTCCTTACCCCTCAGAAGAGAGACTGTTAGCCATTATCGCTTTTGTATTTCTATAACCACAACATCAGCAAATAAAGCTCTCTGGTAACATACTCCCACCCACTCCAATCTATCGGGACATGTGTAAAGACCTCGCTCCACGCACTATTAGAGCCAAAACACTGAAACCACCTCCTAGGCCTCTTCTTGCCTAGAGATCTGTATTCAAAATTTCAGCCATGCTTTTCTCCTTCCTTCCTTCCACAAAACTACATGGATGCTTTGGATAATCACTCAGTGATATCCGATGTCTGACTAAATTTCTAACATTTCATTTTAAAATAAAGATTTCCTTTTAGTGCACATACTTCAGGAAATGCCTAAAGTACCACCATTCATTACAGACCTATATATTATGTGTTCTAGTTAAGCAAATCATTTTAGGAAAAAAGGACAAATAAAGACCATTTGGCTTAATTCCTTCATTTGTAGATGAGAAAATTAAGGGCCACAGCAGGAAATTTACTCGTACATGACAAATCATAACTTAATCAAACCCTCATAAAATCCCACTAAGATCTTGTGTCATCTCGTTTTGATTATTATAAATTATTAACAAATTGAAACTGAACCAGGGAATTAAAATGTGTGCATTATTTGTTTATGGGGTTCCTTTCCTCATTTGGTTTAATTGAGTTTTCTTTACTAACCTTCAAGGAACATCACATCTTTTTAAGATGGCCTTGTTTAATCACACCCATCTGCAGCTGTTTTCTGTACAGGGCATTTTAATTACTGTTACATTTAAATCATTTTTTTTTTAAATGTTTCTCATACGTGCATAAAGTGACTTGATCATAAAAATGCAATTTTAAATACCAATCAATAAAAGTAAGTCGTTTAATTTTGAGGTGCTAGAAATATAAAGAAATGACTATTCTAATTGGTATTTAAAATGTCCTCTGCTTGATGTTACAGGCAATGATTACTGTTTCTTTTGCAGCCTGAATTTTGATGGTTTGAAAGACAGAAATCCCCCAAACAGACACTAAAACCATAGATGTTTAACGACTGCGTTGTCTAGCCAGATTCTTCTGCAGGTCCCTTTCCTCAATCCAGCAGTACTGTACGTAATACAATATGAAAACATGTCCCACAAGGCTGGTTTTACTTAATGATACTTAGCAGAAGGGCTTTGCACTTTCATGATAATTTCCACCAGAAAAATCTCTCTGGAACTTACTAATAATAATCAGACCTAATATTAGCCTCAGATCAGAGATTTATTAAACCTATTTGGCAGAGTAGATAAAGTTGAATGACGAGGTATTCAAACATCTAGGCTGAGCTTGGGCCCTGGAAAGAGACTCTCAGGCTAGCACCCTAAAAGCATTCCTCAACAGTTAAATATATACTAGACGTGACCTTTCTTACTCCCCAGAGGCTGTGAGATTAAGAATGTTGCAATTACTTCTATTGCTTTCGGGGGCTATCAGAAATCATCAGGCCTCATCCTCCACAGTGGGGTGGATAGAGGGCAACACTTCCTCCCCGAAGTTTCCCTCAACTTCCAAAGTAAAGGCTGTGATCTTTCCATCACCAACAATTGATCAATATCCATGAAATGCCTACGAGGTTCTTGGTTCGTACTCGGGCTCATGGGGAGCATAGGGATACGTGGGCAGTATTTAAGAACTACCGATTCTGTCTTTACCTTGTTAACTGAACTTCCACTAAGGCTCATCAATCTCGAACGCCGGGAATTAAAAAACCAAAACAAAACCTCTTCTGCGTGTGCGTGAAGTCCACCGCCCTAAGATTTCGGGAAGACTCTTCTTCCCAAACAGGAAGAGACCCATTTCTGGGAAAGACGCGAAGTTAAGTTTCCTAAGGGGCTCGCGTCGGCGCGAGGGGAGGGCGGTCCCCGAGGGGCAGGCGGGCGCGGGTCCCCAGGGTCGTCCGCGCGCTGGGAGAGCAGCAGCGGCGCCCCGCGCCTCGGCTCGCGAGCCCGGGCCGCGGAGTACGGCCCCGACAGGGGCCCTGGCGCCCGGGTCTCCGCTCCCCACCTGATTGCGGCCCTTCCCTTCTCCTTCCCCGGCCCGCTCCGCCGCCTCCTTCTCTCCCCCGCCCCTAGAGTCTCGTTTCAGTCATCCCTTTGTCCTTCCCCGGATTGGCAGGTTTTATTATTCCGCCTGAACAATCCGGCCGCCCAGTGGCTGAGGGTCGCTGACGTCGGCGGCAGAGCCGGGGAGTAGTTGGGATTTTGCTCTGTCAGTAACACATGTGTAAGCGCCGCGGAGGGAGCGAGCGAGCCGGCTAGAGGCCAGCGCCGCCGCCGCCGCCGCCGCCTCCTCCTCCTCCGGGCCGGGCAGCAGCAGCGGCCCCGGCAGCAGCCCGGGCAGCGGCGCAGGCTCCAGCGCGCCGGGCCCCGGCCGGCCGCAGCTCCCCGGCTCCCGGGTGCGCCCGCTCCCGGCCTCCGCACCCGCTGCCGCCGCTCCGGGGCTGTTGTTTCTGCGGCTGCTCCCCGGCTGGAGGGGCAGGAAGCTCGGCCGAGCGACCGCCGCCGCCGCCGCCGCCGCCGCCAGCCCGGAGCGAACGAGCGAGCGCGCGGGAGGGAGGAAGGCGGTGGAGGAGGAGGAGCGGGAGGCGCGCGGGCGGGGGCGGGGGCCGCCGGGCGGGGGAATATACAAAGTGAAGCCACATTGCCAAACTTGCAGCAGCGATTGCAGCAGTTGCTGCCGCTGCGCCGCGCTTGAAGCCGCGCCGCGCGGGCCGAGGGCTCCTGCAGCTGCTCGCGCGGAGCCGGAGGCGGAGGAGAACGCGGAGGACTGAGACTGACACTCCTGCTCTCGGCCGCCTGCCACTTACGCGGGGCCCCCCAACCCAGCCTCAGAGCAACGCGTTAAAAAAAAAAAAAAAAAAAGCAGCCCTTAGCCCCCTCCTCCCCTTTCCTGCTTCTGCGAGAACATCCCCCCCCCCCCTCCAGCTCCGCCAGCCAAGGCGCCCCTTCCTTGGAAGCCGAGCGGCTTCGCTCGCTTTTCGCCGCCGCCGCCTCTCGCAATATTGCAATATAGGGGAAAAGCAGGTAAGGGGACGGCTGGGGAGCCGCGGGCAAGGAGGGGGGAGAGGGAGGAGGGGGCCGATTTGGGCCCGGGCTGTTTTCTTTGGCTTCCTTCCCTTGACCGTCCCAAATTGCAAGTAAACAATACGTCGGCTTAGATAATGCGCGAGTCTGAAACTACCGAGGCCGGCCTGCGAGCTAGCACGGAGGGCAGCCAGCCCCGGGCAGCCAGCTTTGTAGCGGTTCCTGCTTACAAAAGGGTTCTTCTTGGAGACGGGGCTGGTGGGGACCTTGGAGGGGGGTGGGGATATTTTCAGTTCCTAAGGGAGAGGCAGGAGGTGCTTAAATGAGGGTTTAAGTATGAGAAGTAATGTGGGGGAAATAGTCACGACCCCCCCCACCCCCCCAGTAAACACTATTTTTGAAACAGTGGCAGAAAGGATCTAAGTGAGCAGGATTCAGTATTGCTGGTTCTTTTCAAAAATTCCTCTTGGCTTATAAGTCTTTTGTTCCAATCCAGGAGAAATCCGGTGAATCACCTAATTAAAATCAAGACATGAATTAAGCATCCATTTTTGTACTACAAATTGCCAGCGCTACGTTTGTCCCTCCCCTGGTCTCCATTAAAAAACACCAGAGACGTTGTTAAAGAGGGGCAGATTTTGCCTCTAGCTGCCAGTTCTGCTTTCTATTTCACTGACTATCCCAGGACCTAAATTGCTTGGCTATGTAATTACTAGAGTATAAGCCTATTTAACTTAAAAGCTTTCTTTTTTTTCCAACTCTAAATGAAACTTGATGAGGGCCCGTCCTTAGTTATCAGGGGAGTCAGTTTCTGGTCAGTCCTCTTGATTCATCTCTTTTAGATTTAATCAGCATTAAGGTATTGCTTGTCCTTAAGAGCTTTAGCTAATGGGGTTACTGGATGCTTTTCTCAGTGTAATGTTTCCTTTTCAAAAAAAATATACATATATATTTACCTCTCACCAAAGATGGGGGCGGGGAAGAGCTTGGAATCTCCTCCCTCCCTCCCCTTTTAAAAAGGAATTCGGAGCGATTAAAACGTTGGGGGAAACAGTTTAAAGACCTCGGGCAGGAAATGCAGATTCATTTGGGTTAGGGCTGAAATTGTAACAAAAAGCAATTCCTCGAGTAAATGCATCAGATAAATCAATTTACATAAAGGTATGATGCATTCGGATAAATGCAATGCTAATGGGTTTTAGAGTGGTCCTGTTTCCAAAGTCTCAGGGTTTTGTTACAGCTTAATTGGTGCAGTTCTTATTCTGGTTTATTGTGCGGTCACTGGACACACGTTCCGGGACTCTTTCGGAGGAAATGTGTTTAAAATCGGCCTATTTAAGGAACCCGAGTCCTTGTTTCGTTCCCTTCCCCTGGTTTTTTTGCAGCAGCCAAGTTGGGCCGGGGACAGGCAAAGTTCGCCCTCTCCCTTCTGAGGTATCAGCTGAATGTCTTGAGCAGATAGCCGGGAGCCTCGGGGGGAGCCTACACTCTCGGCTTACAGAGGACAAAGACAAAACAGGCTGCTTAATTGGCAGTAAATAACTTGATCTTTTTATAGAATAAGTGACTGGAGGAACACTAGGACTTTATTGGACTCAGGATTGGAGGCAACAAATTAATCGGTTTAGGCTAAGCTTTATAAATTGATTCCTATATTATACCCCAGTTGCCTCTCGTGACATTCATTAGAAAGAGTGGGGAATTTTTAAAAGCAGTTTTTGGTGACAGCAGGACTGGCTCGAATATAACTTGTGCATCCTTTAATAGTGCCTTCTCGCATATTATCTGTAACGCCCCCCCCCCCCCCCTTTGGAGGAACAAAGCTTTAGCATTTAAATTGCTGATCAAGGGCAGATTAGTGAGACCAAAGTGGAGAGTGTTTGTATAGGAAGTTAACAGGCATCCTAAAGTTCAATGATCTATTATTCTTGCCTGTGTCCTGAAAACCCAGAGAAAACACTCATTGATCTTCAAAATGAAATGAGATTTGGAACAATAATGGGAGATGGCGGTCACCACAATGGCATGTGAAAGGTGCTGTTTAAAATACGAAAAACCAGTTTCGCAACTTTACACGCCGCACCCCCTCCCTCGCGTCCCCTCGCCTCCCCTCCCACCACCACGCTCTCCCTCTTCCCCTCTGCCGGTTTCTCCCTCCCTCCCTTTCAGAAAACCGAACTATTTCCAACTTGTGAACTGCAGCTGCACTTCCCAGGGCAGAGCTCGGGAGGGAACGTGGCTCCGGCGGGGGCCGCCTCCCCGCTCCCCTCGGCTCGCTCTCGGGGCTCGGCGGGGGCCGGGGAGGGGCCCGGCGCGGCGGTGGGTGGGTTTGACCCTCATTTGCTGGAGGCGGGCGGCGAAGGAGGGAGGAGGGGGCAGTGGGCGGAGGCGGGGGCTGGGAGGAGGCGCCGCGAGGGGTGGAGCGCGCCGCCGAGCCTCGCTCTCGGAGTTTTGACAGTACCAAGCTGAAATTGTCAGCGGCGGCGAGCGCTGGAAAGTTGAGAGGAGCTCGTGGCCCCAGAACAAAGCTTGAGAAAAGTAAACAGGCGGCTGCTGCCGGCTATCCTCCCTCCTTCCCTCTCCCCCTCACCCTCCTGCGCGCCGTTGCCTTGCTGCTTCCTTCCAGCGGCTCTGGGGGTGGGGGGGGGGGGCACGGCTTCGTTCTCTCGCGCGGCGATTACCACTAACTTTTGCATCGCCCCTGTTTTGTCTTTCTCTCCCTGTCCCCTTCCCGCCCTCTGCAGACCATGGTGAATCCGGGCAGCAGCTCACAGCCGCCCCCCGTGACGGCCGGCTCCCTCTCCTGGAAGCGGTGCGCAGGCTGTGGGGGCAAGATTGCGGACCGCTTTCTGCTCTATGCCATGGACAGCTACTGGCACAGCCGGTGCCTCAAGTGCTCCTGCTGCCAGGCGCAGCTGGGCGACATCGGCACGTCCTGTTACACCAAGAGCGGCATGATCCTTTGCAGAAATGACTACATTAGGTAAGACTTGGCTGCTTCCCTTGAGATGGTGAGCAGAGCAATGGCAAGGCCAAAGGTTACCAAGGGTTTTAAGGAAAGGAACAGGGTACCTGTGAGAATACGGTGTAACCTTCACCTCAAAAACCTGGTTGGTCTGATTTAAGGGGTTCGAGGAGCATTTGTTAATCTTTCAGTTTTTAATAATAAATTGACGGCAGAAGCCATACTAAGTAAAAACTCTTGTCCATCTGGTGGGACTGGGCCGTTAGGTGTGTAAAGGTTGGGCACTCTTCCTGACCAGAATTTTAAGTGGTCTGCTCCAACTGGACCCTTGGCTGAAAAGTGGGAGTTAGGCTGCTACCTTAAAGAAAGGTAGGGACCTACGTAGAAACTCAGAGACAAAAGATTGCCTTAGAAATAAGTGTAGTTAGAAATGATTTGCCTATGGTGATGGCTAATTATATTTACATAAGCTCTTTTAAACTTTTTTGAGTGGAAAACTGTGACTCATTCTTTGTGCTCCTTGTGAAAAATGCTGATTACCCATCAGTTTAAAAACTTGTAATTCTTCTCATAGTAAACTCCCTCCCTCTCCCCCCCCCCCCAACAAAACAAAAAAACCCTCAGTGGTAGTGTTTTTCTTTGTAGACTGTTACTTGGAGGCTTGTAATGCTCAGTGTTAGTGTGTGGTTTGTGATGTAGAATTTGCAGGTTTTTCAGTTGAGGAATGTTCTGATTTTGGGTTGTTGTTGTTGTTTGTATCACTACTCTTGATCCCCAAAAGAGATTTAGGAAAAGAGGCTATAGAATTATACTAATCTTGCATTTTAAAGCAATGTATAGGAACATTCATATGCCTGTGTAAGCAGTCTTTTCCAACAAGTTTCAGTGCAATTAATGGAAAGAATTCAGGAGGTCAGGTGCCTATAGGATCTTTTCAGGTGAACTCAAGCTACTTAAACTCATTAATTTGAAAGGAGGCATTTGAAGGATTACACATTTAATTTGAGTAAATGGTTTGATAGACTGATGCACATGAATGCTTCTAGGAGGTGTTCTGTTTCAACATCCAGTAATTAAAAAAAAAAAACACAACAAAAAACCCACACGCACACCGTTGATACTAGAGAACCGTTGATATTAGAGAACCGCTCACTTTTACGAAGAATTGTATTCTAGTTAAATTTCTGTCCTAAACCGTTTTCTTTATAGAATATTAGTAGAAAACGTTGCTCTCTTCAATGCGGGTGAATCAGTGGATGAGGTATTTTGTACAAAGTTTAGTTCCATTGTGATTCCCTCAACTCTGCATCTAAAAGTGCAAAAGATCCCAGTACAGTTCAGAGCTGAGTATGTGTATGTTTATCCCAGTAATTTCATTAATCTAAAATGATGGAGTAAAATGACATTTGGTTATTCCGATAATGCAACCTATGTCCACTCTGCTGGCATCCTTAATCAGCAAGTAAAAGAAATATAGGAAGGGAGAGGGCTTTTATTTTTAAATTAAGATGGCAGCATTAATTTCACTAAGTGTTCTTTTAGAAGTAAATGTTGGAAAATCAGCAGGAGCATGGGTGTAATGCTTTCTGGTCCTCCTTCCAAGCAATGCCAGGAGCTTTGACAGTATTGTAATTAAATAGAGAGCAAAACTGGTAAGAAGGCAGGGTAGCTTAAAGTGCAAAAATTGACAGTGCTGTTCAGATGCGGTGCATGGTACAGATTCACCTCATCTCCAAGTGCTTTCGAGAAAGCCTTCGCTTCTGATTACCACTAATTAAAAAGAAGATGGGTCCACTTGCATTCCCTCAAGACAAGTTTAGGCAAGTGGCTTTCTGGGAATCGGCTCCTTTCCCTATTCTTGGGACCAAATATAAATGCCCATTTGGTGTTTTCAACTGGCTTAATGGAGCAATGGAGGATGTGTGCCCAGCCCCGCGCCTTAATTAATTGGGTCCGTGTTCTCACTCTCTTTTTTCCTCTGATTTTGAAAACTGGAGCCAGGCTTGCTCTTGAACTAGATGCTAAACTGAGAACCTTAGATCTCTCCAGGGAGAGAGGAGTTCTAGCTCAGTACCAAATTGATCATGGCCTCCCACTCCGCTCAGGGCTCATCAGCTGCTGAGCTCCCCCACCTCCAGGCTGAGGAATCTCTGAAGTCTTCCTTCAGTGTTCCCTCCCTCTGCCCATCAAGATGCCGGAAGGGTGGGAAGGTGAGGAGGCTCGCGCGGTCCTTTTCCTCTCAGCTACTCCCTCCCCAGCGCCCCCCCCCCCCCCCCCCGCCAGGCCCACTTGTTGGAGGAGCTTTGAATTCTGCAAGGGTGGCCACCGAAGAGCGGAGTAATCCGCTTGCTAGACGCCAGGTGAAGGGGATCCTTGGGCACCTCCGCCCGATTGGGACCACAGAGCGATCTATTAAGGGGCTTTAAACTGCCTGACTTTGAGGTGTGATCTTTTGAAAACTACCAAGATATGGCTAAAAAGCTGCGGGGAAGCAGGGCCGGGAAGGTGGTGGTGGTGGGGATGGGGGTGTGGGGGGGCACTGCTTTTCCCTAGTCCCTCCCCCCTGCGTGACCCAGTGTTGATTGGGCAGAACTGGTCTTCTGCCTCCTCTCCCTCCAAGATTTCAGATAAAGCCGCTGCCTTGCTGCAGCGAATCCGCACAATTAAAAGCTTTAATTAGTGGCTCCTCCATTTTCTTAGTTCTGATGGGCTTTATCTAATGAGATCTGGTCTCTGGCTTAGATCTGCTCCGAATGACGTGTCCGCAATGAATGAGAGCTGCGTCGCAAACAAAACATTTAATTAACAAAATTGGCCTCTAAGAGAGGGAGGGAAAGACTGGGGGGGTTGTGGAGGGGAAGGGGGAGGGTGGATCTTAAAGGGGCCAACGCCTGCCCACCCCCGCTACAAAAGTCGGCGAACCTTGCAACTGTCCCCTCTCCCCCTACCCCCAGCTTCCGACCCCCCCAGCTCTATCCAAGCGCCACCAAGTAGCTTTCGAAACTCCGTTTCTCTTTTCCTCGAACCCTTCTTCCTCCACCCCCATCTCGGGCCCGAAGACT